>NC_136071.1:786649020-788043604 GCF_964261635.1 Lissotriton helveticus | reverse complement strand
GGTGCGGTAGTGAATAGGGCGAAAGGGAGGTGTCGGGCGGGCACAGGGTGTGATTCTCAGGGAACAGCAGCGCAGATGGGGGAGGTTTATTACCCATGCATAAGACAGAGAGCGGGGGTGACCACTGCCTGGGGGAGATGCTTGCGAGGGTGGGGAGCCATGCTAAGGATCGACAGCGTGCACAGAGTGGGTCTGGTCAAGGCATCTAAAATGGCTGCCGTGCACGACAAAAGTGTGGCATTTGAAAAAAGACAAGATGGCGCAGACAATGTTTTTCAACACTTCCTGATTTCCTTCGAATCGAACGTTAACAGACGTTGGGGCATATTACCAAAGTTAAGCGATATTTATCCCTAACGATGCTTAGCAACGATTTTTTTACCGTCAGAAATTATCGCAGATAAACCTTGCTATTATCAAGGTTTATCGGAAATACGATAAAAAACGACCGCAATGCATTAATATCGCTGAAAACTCAGCGATATTCATGCATTACCGAGCTAATGCTCTTAGCCATGTTATCCACCTCCCATTGGATAACATGGCTAAGAACTGCTCAGGGCAGGTGGTAGCTTTTGGAGATATTCGCCCTTATCTCGAATATTTCCAAAAGTTGATAATAGGAGATAGCGATGTTAGCGACTGTTTCCAGTCGCTAACATCTTGGCATGCCCACTTTGCATGTCATTAGTGATAAATATCACTCACATGCAAAGTGGGGCCCAAGATGGTCGCTATCTTCTACTAGCCGTCGCTAACTGGTGTTAGCAACAGCTAGGTAATACACATATAATTTTATCTCCGCGAAGCGGAGCGCTGTTACAGATATATATCTTGTTTCTGAACGTTAATTTCTCAAAATGCACTGAAGCACATATATTGAGACCTAGCAAAGGCACATCGGGCTACCAGTCCCTACAATTTTGCCAAGTTTCGTGCAAATCCATTCAGCTGTTCGATCCTACCGAGAGACAAGATGGCGGCCGCTACGGACTGTTTGGAATGTTTACAGACACCGGAGAGCCAATCAGCTTCGCTTCGCAAAGCTCCGTAACGCGAAAAGTACGCGAAGCGGTGCGCTGTTACAGATATATACCTTTTTTTGAACGTTAATTTCTCAAAATCCACTGGAGCACATATATTGAGATCTAGCAAAGGCACATCGGGCTACCAGTCCCTACAATTTTGCCAAGTTTCGTGCAAATCCATTCAGCTGTTCGATTATTATTATTTTTATTTTTTTTTGCCCCGCGGGGCCCTTTTAAAACCTCCACATCAAACCTAGGGGGTGAGCGACAATGTACTATGCCCCCTTATGGTCATTTGCCCCTTCGCTTTGGCCTCCTCTTGTCTCTCGATCCTACCGAGAGACAAGATGGCGGCCGCTACGGACTGTTTGGAATGTTGACAGACGCCGGAGAACCAATCAGCTTCGCTTCACAAAGCTCCGTTGCGCGAAAAGTACGCGTAGCGGAGCGCTGCCCAGTCCGCTGTTACAGATATATACCTTTTTTTGAACATTAATTTCTCAAAATCCACTGAAGCACATATATTGAGATCTAGCAAAGGCACATCGGGCTACCAGTCCCTACAATTTTGCCAAGTTTCGTGCAAATCCATTCAGCTGTTCGATTATTATTATGTTTATTTTTTTTTGCCCCGCGGGGCCCTTTTAAAACCTCCACATCAAACCTAGGGGGTGAGCGACAATGTACTATGCCCCCTTATGGTCATTTGCCCCTTCGCTTTGGCCTCCTCTTGTCTCTCGATCCTACCGAGAGACAAGATGGCGGCCGCTACGGACTGTTTGGAATGTTGACAGACGCCGGAGAACCAATCAGCTTCGCTTCACAAAGCTCCGTTGCGCCAAAAGTACGCGTAGCGGAGCGCTGCCCAGTCCGCTGCTACAGATATATATCTTTTTTTGAACATTAATTTCTCAAAATCCACTGAAGCACATATATTGAGACCTACAAAAGGCACATCGGGCTACCAGTCCCTACAATTTTGCCAAGTTTCGTGCAAATCCATTCAGCCGTTCGGGCTAAAAGTGAGGCCAACCGCCCTATGGAAATTAACATGGGAAAAACGCGTTTTGGGACCCCCCTTTTTTCTCGGCCCCCCCTTGACGAACCCCCCCAAAATTTTCAGGGGCTGCTCAGAAACATAATGTGCCATTTTCCTGACAATTTAAGCCAATTCCGTCCACAAACGCCAAAGTTATTAGACATAGAATTTTCAAAAAACCCATAGAGAAAAAATCCTAACTATATATACCTACTGGCGACCGCCAGTAGGTAATATAAATTCAGTCGGACACCATCCCAACGGTTATTCTGTCCATAAATGTGTGCAGTTCCGAATATATATATATATATATATATATATATATACACACACACACACACACACATATAAATCAAAACAAAACCCCTTCAGGCATAGAGAGACGCATAAATTATGCAAAAAAGAAGGAGAGAACTCTGGGTAGTTCTCAGTTTAGGTGGAAAGCAGCTCCTGTTAGAGCACTCTCAAGACCAACGACACTCTAGATCTGCTCACCTCAAATGTCTGTTTTCCTATCAAAGTCTTTAAGCATAGGATTAGCAAAGTGCCAACGCGGCAATCATCCGCAGGATGAAGGAAGCACTCACAGGGGTATAATTTCACAAATTTATTTGTAACACAGCACACTGACGCGTTTCGGTCGGAACCTTCCTCGAAGTTTACCGTACCGGCAGAGGCGTCCACCATATATTCCCACATCCGGGTCAAAATCATAGACATAGGACTCGCCTATGGGGCGGGGAAGGAAACAGCGTAAAAGTGAGCGCCATCTTTAAATGTCACAAATCATAATGCAACACAACTTGAGTGCAAAATACAGCCCTGGATGGGCATGGCAAACTGTACACAAATATAAAAAAGCACAATTATTCACTATTGATATTCAAATAAAGTGAATAGAATTGAATAAATAAACAATAAAGCATAAGGAAGGAATTTTTTTTTAAATATAATAGTCCTTCCAGTGCATGCTGTATACACCCCTTCACCCCGCACAATCTGAGTACATAATCTTATGCACCATCAATCAAGCCCTGGATGGGCGAATAGTGCAGTATAGATCCAGAAGGACCCACACTCCTAACAAACATGACCAAGGCACAGACAATTATAAAGGACTCAATCAAGAATATCACAAATGATAATATCAAGAAATGAAAATTCAATACACTTCTAGTTCCAAGTAAAAAGGAGAGAGATACTTCATAACATTTCTCATAAATCAATCCAAAGATCAGCTAATCACAGTGTAAATAATACATTCTCAGTAGATCCAAGGTGAATTCATAAAGTTCAACCTAAAAATAGAGAAAAAATCCAATATGCATAATCAGAAAGAGAGACACAGTGGTGTCACCCTACTATTTACATTAAACCCTTATTCTTATTCTTATTCCCCCAGATGTGATGATAATTCCTCATGTACATTCATCCCTAGGGGCATCTTAGTTTGGAGGTCAATTATGTACCGTGATTCCAATCTACGGAGACGAACAAGCCTGTCCCCTCCTCTTGGGTTCACAGGTACATGGTCAAGTCCAAAGAAGCTCAGGAGATCCCTGTTGCGCTTATGTACTTTATCGAAGTGGCGTGCCACCGGGTACGCCTCATCGAAATTTGCAATGGCGCGCATATGCTCTAAAATGCGCATCTTCAGGGGATTGACAGTACTGCCTATATACCTGAGTCCACACGGGCAGGTGAGACAATAAACGCAGTATGATGTAGAGCAGGTTATAAACTTGCTTATCCTACGTTGAATCCCTGTATGAGGGATAGTGTACGACCTGACTCTTCTGCTAAATTTGCACGCCTTGCACTTCCCACATGGGGAAAAACCACAGATTTCACCAAAGGCAGTGACTTTAGGGGATTCGACCAGGTGACTCTGAACTAGATCGTTCTTAATAGAACGTGCCTTGCGGAAGGTTATCTGGGGGTTAGTGGGAAGATCATTTTTAATGAGCTGATCAGTCTGCAGAATATGCCAACTTTTCTTAATGTTTTTTTTAAGAAAAGCGGCATCTTGCGAAAAGGTGGTAATAAGCCTGAATTTCCCATCACTCTTAGTGGGCTTTTTACTCTTGAACAAATCGTTCCTCTGAGTGGAATTAGCTCTCTTATACGCGTCCTCAAGGATTTGGTCACCATACCCCCTCCTCCTGAAGCGCGCAACACACTCTGTGGCTGCTAATTGGAATTCATGATCTTCAGTGCAGTTCCGTTTTATCCTCAATAATTCCCCATAGGGGATACTTTTAATTAGACTGTCAGGGTGGCTACTGGTCGCTCTCAAAACACTATTGCCCGCAGTTGGTTTTCTGAAGAGTTTGCTCTTGAGTGTCCCACCCTCAACGTAAACAGTCACGTCTAGGTAGTTCACAGAGATTTTGCTCACTTCTCCTGAAAATTCGAGGTGAACACTGTTGTCATTCAACCTCCCCATGTATTGTTTAGCACTCTCGATTGTACCGTCCCAGACGATAAACAGATCGTCAATGAAACGATACCAACTGATTAGGTTTTGAGACCAGAGTGTATTCTCTGCCCCCCAGGCTACCTGCTCCTCCCACCAGCCCATGAACAAGTTCGCGTAGCTGGGGGCGAAGCAGGTACCCATCGCTGTCCCAGACAGCTGACGAAACAATTCAGTCTGAAAAAGAAAAATGTTATTCGTGAGGCAAAACTGAACAAATTCCAATAGCATTTGGCTATGCTTCCTAAATTTCAATGGTCTCTGGTCCAGATAATACTTAATGGCTACCAGGCCATCAGCATGCTCAATAGAGGTGTATAGGCTTGTTATATCTAACACCATTAAGGTGTAGCCCTCTTTCCACTCAATAAGTTTCACTTTCTCCAAAAAATCAGAGGTGTCTCGGATATGTGATTTCAAAGACAGAACAAAAGGTAATAAGAAATAGTCCACAAACATAGATAAATGTTCCGTAAGACTACCCTGCGAAGCGACAATCGGTCTCCCCGGGGGTGCAATAGAGTTCTTATGTACCTTGGGGAGGTGATAAAATGTAGGTATAATCGGATTGAGGCGTCGCAGGAACATGTATTCTTCCATTTCAAGGAAACTCTCGTTGTGCCATTTACTGATAAGTGTATGATAATCATTCACACTAGTCTGGTATTCTTTTATGGTTATTCTCTGGTATGTGGATTTACAGTCCAATTGTCTAGTTGCTTCCTTGTTGTAATTCTCCTTGGTTTGCAGAACAATATTCCCGCCCTTATCTGCAGGTTTATATATTATATTCTTGTCCAGGCTTAAAGATTTAAGGGCCAAATTCTGTGCACTTGAGAAATTACCCACCTCCCCAGTCTTCCTGAAATGAAGTTTCCTACGAAATGTAGTCAGGTCTTTTATGACAGCATCGGAAAAGACATCGATGGCATCATATGTTAATTGGGGATTGAAGCTTGACACTGGTTTGAAGGGCGTTGGTTCACCTACTTGTGTCACTCCTGTAGCATGAGCTTGTTGTGACTCACTCAACTCAGTGTAACCCTGTCTTTCTCTCCCATCAAATAAATCCTCCAGTGCCATAATTGTATCAAGGTCTCTGGTGGCAAGAATGTCAGTGGACAACGGTTCCCTAGTTGTCTTCTTTTGAATTGTAGATTGTACTTTAGTCTTAAAATACTTGTGGAGTTTAAGCTTGCGGGTAAACTTATAGAGATCGATCCGAGTCTGAGCAAATTCGAGATGTTTCCGCGGACAAAAGTTCAAACCTAACAGTAACACAGACTCCTCAGTTGCTGTCAGGATTTTATCCGTGAGATTTACAATCGTGTGACTTTCTCCTATAATTACTTCCGTCTGTTGAACCCCCTCCGACTGCGTGTCATCGGTGGTGAGGTTGATCTTTTTGCGCCTCCTCTGCCCCCGCCTTGTTTTCCTGCAGCTCCTTTTTCCGGGGGTTTGCCTGCTCCCCCACCTCGCCTGGTCTGCCGGATTAATTTGAATTCCTCGCGAAAAGGAGTACGGACACGCCCAGAACGCAGGCGTCCCGCTAACTCATCTTCTGAGGATCCATTCTCTGCAGCTGATGATTCAGAAGTGACAGGCACCTCCAATTGAGTTGCAGGGGCAGATGACGTTTTTTTAAGTAATTCCTTCCGGGGTGCATCGTATTTTTTTGCGAATGTTAGCACCCTACCTAGGGCATAGTCTTCTTCATCCCTATCGAATTTGCTCTCCTTCCGCAGCTTAATTTTCTCTTCATACGCCTTCAGTCGCGTTTTCATCTGATCCTTAAGTTCTGTTATTTTTACTTGGTCCTCTTCTTTGGATAAATCCTCCTCCATTGCTTTTATGTCCACAAGCGCCTTGTCCCTATCGCTCCACGCGAATTTTACTAACAGTCTCAGGCTTCCTTTACAGGACTCCGCGGTGTGCTCTGCCCATGCATCAAGGAGCAGAGGATCCGGAGACTCGTACGCCGGTACTGTATAAATCCTAAGACCACGTGGGACACGGTTCACATCGATGTAGCTTTGTAACGATGTGCCCTCCCACCACTTGCGGATTTCTCGCTCGTACAACCTTTCAAGCGTTTTGCATTTCGTGGTCACGTCATCATTATTAGGATTACTTTCCATATTCCGCGTGGATTTGCGCTTGTCCTTATTGTCTTTGCCTTTAAACATGTTGCTAGCCGCCTCATGCCGCTCCGACTCACAAAACATGTTACTGCTGTGTGGGACTATGATAATGTCCCCGCCCCCTCGCCTTGTGTGCAGTTGCAAGAATAATCAATGCGTAAGAACGCTAAGCCTAGCGTCTTACCGGGATTCTCAGGCTGCGTCGGGAAATCTTGACACGCCGACTCAGCTAGTCCCAATGCATCTTGCTTGCTGCTCACGGTGCCACGCGAACATCCATTGAAGCTCAGAAAGCACCAAAGCGTCGCACTCCCAGGCGGGTGCTCCCGTTGCGAGGGTGCACTCGCAAAACCAGTACCGCTCTGACTCCCAACGCGGCAATCATCCGCAGGATGAAGGAAGCACTCACAGGGGTATAATTTCACAAATTTATTTGTAACACAGCACACTGACGCGTTTCGGTCGGAACCTTCCTCGAAGTTTACCGAACCGGCAGAGGCGTCCACCATATATTCCCACATCCGGGTCAAAATCATAGACATAGGACTCGCCTATGGGGCGGGGAAGGAAACAGCGTAAAAGTGAGCGCCATCTTTAAATGTCACAAATCATAATGCAACACAACTTGAGTGCAAAATACAGCCCTGGATGGGCATGGCAAACTGTACACAAATATAAAAAAGCACAATTATTCACTATTGATATTCAAATAAAGTGAATAGAATTGAATAAATAAACAATAAAGCATAAGGAAGGAAATTTTTTTTTGTTGAATATAATAGTCCTTCCAGTGCATGCTGTATACACCCCTTCACCCCGCACAATCTGAGTACATAATCTTATGCACTATGCAGTTAATCCAAATAGAATGTTGAGGATTTCCTATGGAAACTAGGTCCTAACTATAACTACCTACTGGCGACCGCCAGTAGGTAATATATATATATATATATATATATATATATAAATTCAGTCGGACACCATCCCAACGGTTATTCTGTCCATAAATGTGTGCAGTTCCGAATATATATATATATATATATATATATATATATATATACACACACACACACATATACATATACACACACACACACATATAAATCAAAACAAAACCCCTTCAGGCATAGAGAGACGCATAAATTATGCAAAAAAGAAGGAGAGAACTCTGGGTAGTTCTCAGTTTAGGTGGAAAGCAGCTCCTGTTAGAGCACTCTCAAGACCAACGACACTCTAGATCTGCTCACCTCAAATGTCTGTTTTCCTATCAAAGTCTTTAAGCATAGGATTAGCAAAGTGCCATCCACGCCGAGATAGAAAAGGACAAAGTCTTTTGCCATTTATACAGCAAATTCTTTAAGCATAGGACTAGCACAGTGCTGTCCTTGCCGAGCTGTTAAATGACAAAAGCCATTTATCACTCCAGGCACGATATTACAGCTTTGAATTGGTAAAATACCAACTCAAGCCAACCTGAAATTATATATATATATATATATATATATATATATATATATATATTTTTTTTTTTTTACAGAAACAAACATAGGTTTCACACACTATATAGTTAAAAATTTGCATTTCAAAAACCTTAGAAATTCACTGAAAAAACTATAGGTTTCACACATTATAGTTAGCTGGACATTTCACTCATACAAAACTTTTGAAATTCCCCCATTATAGTTAGTTCAGTTAAGTTAACTATAACTCGCGCGCCCGCAATGCACTGCTAATGACGTCACATATTACATCACTCATGACATGGTCAGTGACATCACTCATGACATCACTGATTGCACCTGGTGCGTTTGCAGAGGGGGAACAAATTCCCCTTGAATACTGGATGTCCCTGGGGGCCAACTAGCCCACCAGGTACCTCCAGTATGCCCCAGGGAGCTGCGTTGCAGAGAGGCGTTATGAGGCCATGCCCCTTTTTACACCTCTCTGCAACACAGCTCTGTGGCGCTTACTGGAGGTACTTGGTGGGCTAGTTGCACCCAAGGGACCCTCAGTATTCAAGGGGAGTTAATCCCCCAACTTAAAACATACCATGGGGTGCGTTTGAACAGTGGTGAAGGGAGGGGGCGGGGCCTGAGTTCACATGTCTTCAAACACACCCTGTGGCGCGGTTTAAGTTAAGGAATTAATTCGTTGTCAATATTGAGGGCCCCTGGGGGCCAACTAGCCCACCAGGTACCTCCAGTAAGCGCCACGGAGCTGCATTGCAGAGTGTTGTGAAAAGGGGCGTGGCCTCTGAACACCTCCCTGCAACGCAGCCTCATGGAACATACCGGATGTACCTGGTGGGCTAGTTGGCCCCCAGGGACCCACAGGATTGAGGGAGAATTAATTCTCCAACTTAAAACGCGCCACAGGGTGTGTTTGCAGATATATCACCTCAGGCCACGCCCCCTTCCTTCACCACTGTGCAAACTCACCCTGTGGCATGTTTTAAGTTAGGGAATTAATTCCCTTTCAATACTGAGGGTCCCCGAGGGCCAAATAGTCCAACAGGTATCTCCAGTATGCCAAAAAAGAGAATGGGAGCGACCCCACACCCAAGAGAAGGGGTACCACAGGTAAGACAAAAGGAAATTTCTCCTGGGACTGAATTTGCACTAAACGGAGATCAACAATTGATCTTCACTCAACCACATTCATACACAGCAGCTCAAGTGTCGCCGAAAGCAACACCGAAATGAATCATCCAGGGCCCACTATAGTCAGTTATGTAGAACAATACTCAAAAACAACTGATATGCAAAAGTAAACAAATTTTAACGTGTAAATTAAAAAAATCATCAAAGGACAATTATGTACAAACACAGTTTAAAAATTAAAAAAACACCTATGTGTTAACAATATAAAACAAAACAACTATCAGAGAACAAAACAGTGTATAATCATAAGCACATCATTAATTGGTTACTCCATATAGAATTCATTATAATCATATATTATGGGTGTCCACAAATGATCTCATCTATTCGCCACCCTATCAGATTCCTGGATGTAACACCATGTAGTACGTCGACGCGTTTCGATGGCCCTTTTGTGATTATAAGCCACCTTCTTCAGGACACGTTTTATAAACTGTTCTCTTTCAGTTAAACAAACACCCGATATTCCTAATCAGAAAACATATATAGGCAATGTGTTATTATTTGTTTAAACATATCATAATAGTGTTCTGTACATATATCAATCAACCAAAATTAATAATCATGCACACCCCTCCCTCAAGCTTTGGGCGGAAGGAAATTGGTCAATTTTATTTCCCCTAAACAATACATTACATTATGCCATATTAAAACCTCTCAAGTTCATAAAATTACAAACTTCTTTGGACGGACAAAGTATTTGGGGCCAGTAATCTAAAAATGCCTCTTGTCCCTACTACAACCTGAGTATTGTGAAGCATAACTGTACACGGGGTCCCATTCAATCTACATACTATCACATTTATCCTCTTTCAAGTCTACTTCTCATCATATTTCCTGGCCACCCTAGGGAGCACAATGATTTTACCCACCTCACTGTGTTACTCGAGTGGGTCAGGAAACAGTTGTAACACACACAGTTAGTAATTTGAGCAGGGATCCTTAGGGCTCCACACGCTTCTGGATCTTGACACTAAGAACAGAGGGATAATGATCCTGTTATATTTAAGGTTCGGACCACCTTGACCATTGTATTGTAATGCAATATATGGCTCCCACACTTAGTGACCTACCTATCAAAACAAAGGGAATATTCCTCCAATCAAGAAATATTCGAAAAAGAAAGCGGGGCTCCTTAGGGCTCCAGGACGCTTCTAAATCTTGGTGCTGTTAAGATAAGAATATTAAAAAGACGGACCCCCATATTAATTTGGTACATTGTCCTCCATACATACGGTTTCTAGGTCTCTTATCTACAGCATGATTCTTCAAAAAACCTACCAATCGCTTGGTGGATATATATCCTCCCACGTGGTGTCACCGATTTTAATGGGGGAATCCGCGTCTTCCCTTCCTCTTTTTTAGCGGTAGTAAAAAACAGATGTTTCTTTGTCTGTGGGGTGATAGAGGCACAGTTGTACAGGTGCTTAGTTTGCATTCCTTAATGAATGCCCCCTCCCTGGACTACTATTTCTGGGGGTGAACATAAATGTACTCACCAAAGATGTAGAAACATATGGCGCGTCAATGGACTGCTTGCCTATAATCAACCTCAGTCTTCATCCCAGTTATATGTATGCGATGATAGAAGGGTAGGATCTAAAAATAATCCCCAAAATTCTACATGTGAAATGGCATTAATCTGCAAGATCGTTGACAATTGACCCCTCATCATTATATATAAGGGTATGTTCTGGAGGTGTTTAATTAATGTGTAGACTACTGATCACTTTTTGTTATAGCGATCGTCCTTACATCCTCATTTGGACCAAATATTCTTCCAATTTCCCCTAAGTGATTCTAGACGCATGCCATCTCATGTGCGCAATACCCGAGGGTCTGCCAATCACACATAATTCTTATGGCTTCATATGTATGCAGTTGCAGCCCAATGACTGCTCGCACTCAGGTTTGATAAATTCCCCAAACAAATGAGGCTTCAATGATTCAGTGCGTATGGGGGCTCTCAAATAAAATACAACCGCACTGACAAAAACCCAGATAGTTTTACTAATTGCCCTAACCTAATAAGGCTTCAACAGTTCAGTGCGTGTAAAAGTTCTAAAGTAAAATACAGACACACTGACAAATGCCCCCGTAGTTTTACTAATGTCCCCGACTGAATAATGCTTCAATGTTTAAATACATATGAGGGCTCTGGAGTGAAATACCGTCACACTGGCACATATCACAGAGGTTTTACTGGATTCCCTGACTGACTTGGACTTCAATCGTCCTGTGCGTATTGGGGCTCTAGAGTGAAATACAAACGCAGGAGTACATCCTCCAGTGAATCGGGCACCTCGCTCTGTTATATCTAGCAGAACCCCCTAGTCCCAGTGCTCCTTACCTACAGCTCGGGTTTTGGCGTCCTTCCGATAGTCTTGCCCCACGGCTTGTGAAAGAGGACCGTTGGAGGGGTGCTATTTAAACCCCACATAATGCGCTACACTTGTGGGAAAGCGCGCTGTTCTGCTACGTTGTCTCCCGCCTCCATAGTTTACTCAAGAATTAAAGGGGCCATGACTGTACGTTGGTCCGTATCAGCGCAGATTTAAAGCGGTGATTTCTATAATAAACAGGGCGATACATCCACACAAGGTGGGCACAGATCTCGTAATTTAGAAGAAGGCCGTCTATTCCCTTCATGCCACCTCC
Source organism: Lissotriton helveticus (assembly GCF_964261635.1). Taxonomy (NCBI): domain Eukaryota; kingdom Metazoa; phylum Chordata; class Amphibia; order Caudata; family Salamandridae; genus Lissotriton; species Lissotriton helveticus. The sequence goes on along the minus strand of NC_136071.1, from coordinate 788,031,602 downwards.
ATTGGAAAAAAAGCGAGCGTACTATTCCAAAATCTCCGTGTCCCTGCCCCATTTGTATGTCAGGGACAGCCGATAATGGTTAAAAGAGCAATGCAAACGCAAAGGAAGGCCATCGAAACGCGTCGACGTACTACATGGTGTTACATCCAGGAATCTGATAGGGTGGCGAATAGATGAGATAATTTGTGAACACCCATAATATATGATTATAATGAATTCTATATGGAGTAACCAATTAATGATATGCTTATGATTATACACTGTTTTGTTCTCTGATAGTTGTTTTTTTTATATTGTTAACACATAGGTGTTTTTTATTTTTTAAACTGTGTTTGTACAAAATTGTCCTTTGATGATTTTTTTAATTATTGTGTAAATTACATTGAGTGTATTAAAATTTGTTTACTTTTGCATATCAGTTGTTTTCGAGTATTGTTCTACATAACTGACTATAGTGGGCCCTGGATGATTCATTTCGGTGTTGCTTTCAGCGACACTTGAGCTGCTGTGTATGAATGTGGTTGAATGAAGATCAATTGTTGATCTCAGTTTAGTGCAAATTCAGTCCCAGGAGAAATTTCCTTTTGTCTTATCCCCAGTATGCGCCAGGGAGCTGCGTTGCAGACAGGTGTTCAGATGCCACGCCCCTTTTTACACCTCTCTGCAACGCAGCTCTGTGGTGCTTACTGGAGGTACCTAGTGGGCTAGTTTGACCCTAGGGACCCTTAGGAGTGAAGGGGACTTAATCTCTCAACTTAGAACGGTGACAGGGCGTGTTTACACAGTGTTGAAGGGAGGGGACGGGCCTGACGTGATGCGGGCAAACACGCCCTGTGGCCTGTTTTAAGTTGGTGAAAAAATTCCACTTCAAACCTGAGGGACCATGGGGGCCAAGTAGCCCACCAGGTGCTTCCAGGAAGCGCCACTGCGCTGTGTTGCAGGGAGGTGGTGCAGGCTGTGCCCCTTTTTACATCTCTCTGCTACGCAGCTCTGTGGCGCTTACTGGATGTACTACGAATTCCGATTTACTCACCTGTTATCAATAGAGACCTCAGTGCTGCATCTTTGAGCCCAGTACTGATCCTGAAACGTAATTCTAACCATACTTACCTGTAACTTGAATTTCCTTACATAGGCTAACATTGACTGGTTTCCCTTGGAAATTCTTCTAAGTGTGGAGTTTTGGAGCTTTAAAATATTCCTATAAAATCAGCAGAACTACGAATTCCGATTTACTCACCTGTTTTCAGGAGAGACTTCAGTGCTGCATCTTTGAGCACAGCACTGACCCTGGAAATTAATTGTAACCATACTTACCAGTAAATTGTATTTTCTTCCTAGGAATCCATAGTCTGGTTTTCACCAGAAAAGATTCTGTCTATTTTCACAAACTAAATATATTCTTTAAAAATCGCCTGCATGACTTAAACACATTCTTTCAGCTGTTTACAGGAGATGCAGCAGTGCTGGATCCAGGATCCATCACTGAGTAAGAAAAAGTGACAATAGCACTACTTACCTGCTAAGTGAATTTCCTCCCATAGGATAACATAGGTGATTCTATGTGATTCTATGTGAAAAAGTTTATGTGTCAACTTTTAAAATAGAATAATATTCCTTACACATCACTACTGTAACCAAAATGCTTTTACTTAACTGTTTACAGGAGATGTCACAGGACTAAACTAGGATCCAGTCCTGTGGTTAGAAAAGTAATCCATAAAGTAACTAATTGCGTTTAACTAGAAATCCCCATTGAGCTCAATGTTGCATTGTGTTTGAAATTGTGTTGCCCATTGCAACAACTGTAACGACTGTACTTAAAAGTCTATTGTAAACGAAAGTAATTCATTCTCAGAAAGTATATTTTGTAATGTAATGTATAATGTAATTATAATGTAATTTCAAAAATAAAATATCTAAAAATAAATAGTTAAAAAAATGTAGGAAATCAGTATCAACAAAATAAGTATAAGAATGAATACATTTAAAAATTGTCATTTACAAAAACCTTTGAAATTCACTGAAAAAAACATAGGTTTCAGACATGTTATAGTTGGGAATTATCATTGAAAAAACCTTTGAAATTCACTGAAAAAACCATAGGTTTCAGACATGTTATAGTTAGGGATTAGCCTTTAAAAAAACCTTAGAAATTCACAGAAAAAACCATGGGGAAGATTTATGAAGGCCTTGCGCCGCCGGTGCGTCACTTTTAACATGGGAAAAAGTGACGCACCGGCGGCGCAGGGCCTTCATAAATATGCCCCACAGGTTTTAGGGGTGTTATAGTTAGCTGGACATTTCACATCAGTTGAAATTCCTCCGTAATAGTTAGTTGTACTAACTATAACTCACGCGCCCACAATCCACTGCTGATGATGTCACATATTACATCATTCATGACATGGTCAGTGACATCACTGATGACATCACTGATGACATCTCAAATGACATCCCTGATGACATCACTGATAACATCATCCACGTGACAATCAGATACAACTCATCTTACACTAGTATAACCTTTCATCACTCACTATAAAATATAAACTACCATTTTTGAAACCATTGACACACCAACACAAGTTTTTAAAAACCCACTCAGTGATTTGTAGATCTACACACACACCTAAACACTTATCTATACATTCACTCATACATGCTGACATAGATCAATAGAACAATATTAAATATACTTATACATCTATATCAACATTACAGAGCAGCACATATCCTACTTACTTATGCAGTCATCCTACTAACTTATGCAAATAATTGATCCTACTTACATTTACTCAGCTACTCACTTATACAACCATAACTTTATTTATTGATATAGAAAGTAACTCATACTTAGTGTGTTATAAAATCACTATTATAAGTATACAATCTTCCATACATTTAGTCAGACAACCAATGATTCTTATATATACTTATTTATATACACCAACTGTCACATACAGTGCCTTTTATATTTCAAAATTGTTAGACATGTATCATTGAGAAATATACTTACTCATCAACACACCCATAAAGAGATTCACTCCCCAAACATCTGTTTCCACATGCAGTTTTAACCTCATATACCTACTAAATCAACTATTTACACATCTTTGGACAGTCACACACCTCCCACCCAACCACATACACATTCACTCTCCCATACAAATACTGACTTACCTAATTAAAAACTAATATAGAGTTTCACATAGGTAGTAACCAACTTATGCAGTTGTTTACACAACAAGAGACAGAGTGATACAGATATTCACACAGTTTAATCACTTTCCCATATATTTAGTGAGACACTTTAAATTAGGCACTTACACAGTAAATCACAGTACTACTAAATGCTCCATCCAGACACTTATACATCCACTCAGTCTTCAATACAGATTCCTATATATATAATACTTTTTTAAATATAGAAGCAACCCACATTCACTGGATGATGGCATCAGTGATGTCATCGGGGATGTAATTTGAGATGTCATCAGTGATGTCATCAGTGATGTCGCGAATGATGTATGGTTTTTTCAATGAATATATATATAAGCTTATGAAGAAAAAATCAAACTGCGAAAACAAAGTAAATTCGATCGTGACGAAGCCGACTATGCCCAGGGAAGGGATCTAACCTTCGCAAAAAAATATGACACCCCACGAAAGGAGTTGCTGAATAAAAATAAGAACATGGCTCAAACAGCAACAGGAACAACGGAGGTACCGGCTACCTCGGAATCAGAGGTAACGGAAAACGAATCCTCGGAGGAGGAAGGTGGAGGGGTTTTAAGATCAGGACGCCTCCGTACCCCTTTTAGCGAGGAATTCAAACTGATCCGCCAATCCTGGCAGAAAGGGGGTGCGGGCAAGCCCCCAGAAAAGTCAGGAAGAGGAAGACAAGGGGGCCGCAAGAGACAACATCTCACCACCTGCGACAAGGAGCAGGAAGATTTACAACAAGAAACAGTAATGAAGGAGGACAATCTCACCATAGTCAACTTGACAGATAAACAACTGACGAGTACTGAGGAGTCGGTACTTAAGTTAGGATTGACTTTTTGCCCCCAAAGAACTATGGAATTTACACAAACGCGAATTGATCTTTTTAAATTCACGCGAAAATTGAAACTTCATAAGTATTTTAAGACGAGACCACAAACTGGGAAATTGACAAAGCGAGGTACCACTGACCTGGAAACGGATATCTTGGCTGTGAAAGATCTCGAGACGATCGTGATCCTCGAAGAGTTGAGAACTGAGGAGCAGTTGACATCCATGAGCAGAACTCAACAACTTGCTGTGACTGAAACTGAACAAGTTGGCGGACTAACACCCTTCAAACCTGCATCTAAATTTCATCCACAGATGGCTGTGGATGCTATTGTCATTTTTGCGGATGCAGTGGTTAAGGATTTAACCCAATTCAGACGTAAACAGAAATTTCTGAAATCCTCAGATGGAAATTTCTCCGAGAAACAACAATGGGCTCTTATCGATCTGAGCAATGATGAAGGGGTCATCTATAAGCCTGCAGACAAAGGCAGAAACATTGTCATCCAGACAAAGAAAAATTATGAGTAAGAATCACTCCGCCAACTCAACAATAAGGACACCTATCTACCTATCACAGCCAAGGAATACCAACAAAGCATTGTGGAATATCATGCGGTGACATCTAAATGGCATAATAAAGGGCTACTGGACATTGACGAGTTCCTATTTTTGAGACGTTTAAACCCCACCATTCCAACATTCTATCACCTGCCAAAGGTACATAAAAACAAGACTATGCCTCCTGGCAGGCCCACTGTGGCATCACACGGATGCCTTACTGAAAATGTGTCCATTTATGTTGATTTCTTCCTTATACAACATGTGAAGACTTTGAAATCCTACATCCGGGACACCACTGACCTTTTGGACAAATTGGCTTTATTGAAATGGGAGGAGGGGTACACTATGCTGGTGTTGGATATAACTAGCCTATACGCGTCAATCAAACACAATGATGGTCTTCTAGCCACAAAATATTTTCTGGACAAACGCCCATTGAAGTACACACAACATAGTGCTATGGTTTTGGAGTTTGTCGAATTTTGCTTGTCAAATAACATCTTTCTTTTTCAGAAACAGCTGTATAGACAGCTGTCTGGGACAGCTATGGGCACCTGCTTCGCCCCCAGCTATGCAAACTTGTTCGTTGGCTGGTGGGAGGAGCAAGTGGCCTGGGGGACAGCAAACAAAGAGTTGACGGAGCAAATTGTGGGGTGGTATCGTTTTATCGACGATTTATTGGTGGTATGGAATGGACCCTCAGACAGGGCTAAGGAATATATCAAAGTTCTCAATAGGAACGATTTAAATATGGAATTCTCTGGTGAAGTGAGCACAACATCTGTCAACTATTTAGACATTAACATCTATGTAGAATCAGGGGAATTGAAAACCTGACTGTACTGTAAACCGACAGCGGGCAATTCAGTGTTGGAAGCATTGAGCAGTCATCCCTTTAGTCTTATCAGAAGTTTTACCTACGGGGAACTTCTGAGGATTAAACGCAATTGCTCAGATGAAAGGGAATTCCAGAGTGCAGCCAAAACCAGCATGCAACGTTTCCGAGCACGTGGTTACAGTCAAAAGATCTTGAGCAGTGCCCTTGGAAGGGCCAATAACAACAACAACAATACTTTATTTGAGTGATTAATAAAAATCAATACAAAAAGAGAGCAATCCGTATAAAAACATATCTAAAATTGAATAAAATAATGTATGTTTAGGAAGCATGTACAACATGGGACCTTCCACCTGTTTGGAAGTCAAGTTATGCAGCGATCAAAGTGTTCATTAGGGCTTGTCGCGCATGGTGGATGAATTTAGCGAAGTTGGCCATGTGTTTCACCGTGTCCAGCAAGTATAGTTGTTGAACTGCCTCTTTTACGGTACGCGTTCCCAGTTGAAGAAGGATGGGCCTTAGATGGATTTTACGGACTGACAACAAGGCAGGACAACATAATAGAATGTGAGGCAATGTTTCACGCCTGTAGTGGCAGAGACGACACTCCGTGATTGCTGGGCTTAATTTGACAGAAGGATACAGGTATTTTAAGGGGAGCGCATGCAATCTTGCAGCAAGAATCCTGTGTAGGGCTTGCCTGCCCAATGGCTGTGTGAGATGTGGTTTATGGCCGTTTAAAGTGTGAGGGATACTTTGGGTCTCATGGAAGCCTCTAACTGTCAAAGATTCAATGTCCAGTTTTCGTGAGCACGTTCTTACTTGTTTTTTATGACTGTTTTGATGGTTGTGTATTTGATTGTATTGGGGTCCCAGTTCTCAATCGCTAAATTCAAGAGGTCTTTGGCTGAGGCTAGGCCGGCTGACCACGGGTTACCTGGCTTTTTAAATATTTTGTTTATAATGAACTTCATCGAGTTCTCTGGTGCCGTGGTGGTTAGGTAGTAGTGTTTTGCTAAGCTTGCTAGTTCTTCCAAAGATTGCCGGTTAAGATTGAATTCCAAGCGTATTAGAGTGTTCCTTGTGCAAGATGGTAGGCAAAATACCTTTTTGTAGGCTGCACAGTTGAATTTTTCAAGGTCTTGCCCCAATTTAGCTGGGAACGCCTGTATGGCGTCGGATTGCCGTAGTGGTTGGACTCTCCAAAGTGGCGTTGAGCTTACAAATGGCGTAAGTGACCATTTTGGCTTTCTGCTGGAGCTTTTTTCGATGGACCTGTGGCCGACCAGTTTCGTTGAGCCAAACCCCAAGGTAAATATATGATTGTGTACTTGATAGTAGTAATGATCCTAGTCTCCATTTTATTAGCTTCTTTTTTGGATAGCGGCCAAAGATGAGTATCTTTGATTTTGTTGGATTTGCAGCCAGTTTGTTTTTGGCATTGTACACTGCTTATGCTGTTAAGCCTTTTTGAAGGCCAACTTTGGTGTGGTCCTGGAGAACCAGGTCATCCGCGTACTGAATCAATTGGATTCTGACTCCCCCGATCCTGGGAGTCGCCAGGTTTGCCCCCTGCAATGCGTTGCCCAGATCTGCTGTATATAAGTTAAAAATAAGCGGGGCAAGGACACAGCCCTGCTTTAGTCCGTGGTCGGTGCCGATCTTTTTCGTGGCTGATTCACAGGAAAGTTTGACTCTTACCCATGTTTGGGTGTACAGTGATCTAATTGCTTGAAGAAGTTTCGGACAGATGTTCCAGGCAGCCAGTTTCTTCCATAGAATATTTCGATCTACGCCGTCAAAAGCTGCTGTGTAGTCGATGAAGCAAGCGAAAAGAGGCTGGTCGCCCTGAGCCATTGATTGTTGTATTAAGTACGATAGGGCAATAATGTTATCTATGGTGGAGCCTCCCGGGCGGAATCCTGTTTGATAGAAGGGAAGCAAGTTCTCCTTGGTGACCCAGTCTGTTAATTCCATAACGAGAGAACTTGCGTATGCCTTGCCCTCCACGTCCAATAAGGCAATCATTCGGTAGTTCTTAGGGTCTGTGCTTGGCCCTTCTTTGTAGATTGGATGTATTAGAAATCCTCTCCACGAGTCTGGGACATCCATCAGGAGTCTGCACTCTGCATACAGCTGGCCCAGGTTCTCTGCCCAAAAGTCGATGTCCTCCCTGAAGAGGGAGCCTGGCAGACCATTTGGTCCGGGGGCCCCATTGTGGCGTATTTTTTTCAAAATTGCTCTCAAAGCCTTTTTTTTCAGCAGGTGTAGCGTTAGCTGGAGGGGGCGTGGGTTCATTCATTTCTTCGTTTGGATGGTCTTCCAGGGCTGTTCTCTTGCTTGAGTTTTTCTCTGGGGCGTTGGTGTAGAGAGTTTTTACGTGGGCTATCCAAGTACTAGCATCAAGTGGGTTCTCCCTGTTGCAAGTTCTATGGGTAAGCTTGTTTAAGTATTGCCAAAATTCTTGGGTCTTACTAGGGGCAAGCAGCTCGAAGATCTTCAACCATTTTTGCTCTGTTACTTCGCGTTTTACTTGCCAAACAGCTTTTGCGTGAGTTTTGGCCGCCTCTTGTAAGTCTTTTTTTGCAGTGATCGATCTGGTTTTTCGATAAACTCTGCGTTTAGAGTTGAGTACTTTTGAGGATTTCTTAATTGCCGTCTGGAAACCCAGTTTATAGGTGGGATTGTCGTGGGCTCTTTGATTGTTGGTCCCCCGAAGTTGGGTCGCTAAGACATATGCCAGAGCGGCCCACTCTCCAATTCTGCCCTGATCATTACGGGCGGTCTGCCAACCTTTCCAAGTTAATTTCCATGCAACAAACTTATGGGACGGAAGCGGTCCCCATTTTATTCTTCGAAGGAGTCTGTGTTGCTCATCCCCATTTGTGGCTCCTATGCGTGGAAGAGTGTGCCTAATTTTCGCACTCATGGACAATTCTATTATTAGGGCGGCATGGTCACTTTCAGTCCGAAGTTGTACGTTATAGTTTGACATATGATTTTGTAGGCAATCACTTAATAAAATGTAGTCAATTGTTGTCTGATTATTATTAAAAGTAGGAGGTATCAGTGCAGTTGGGTTGTATTTTGTAGTTATGCTGTGTGATGTTGCCAGCTTATAGACTCGCATTAACGCATTAAATCTTCTGGTGTTACTGTTATGATGATTTTCATCAATGATTTGCCCTAAGTCGTGGATGTTGAAATCACCCAAGATGATTGAGTCCATGCCTGCGAACCGTACTAATAGGGTTTCGATCTCGTTTAGTAGGCAGGTCAGATTGTCGTTAGAGTGCGGTCCATGTCGATTATAGTAAACATTAATGAGGAGAATTGAAATTGGGCCATCGATCGTTGTGAATCCTTTCAATATTCCAGCCAGGAACATGTCTGAAGTGTTCTGTATTGTTGAGAAATGTACTTTCAGAGCATGCTTTATATATGTTGAGATGCCCCCCGATGGTCTCCCAAAAATGTTAACCTTTTTTGCAGGTTTAAAATATTCAGCATAGTTACCTATTGGTGTAGAGGAGGTGGCCCATGTTTCCTGTACACAGATTATGTCTGCTCCGGCCATTAGTCCCACAGCTCCTGGGCTTTGCAAAGCTTTGTGTATCCCGGCGACATTCCAAGACACTATGTTAATGATTGGATTGTTTGTCGTGGGTTTGTTAAGGTCATTGTGTCTAATGATGGAGTTTGTTGGTGCTAGATGGTTACCCGACTCTTGACCGGTGCTAATGTTGCAAGAAACAAGCTCATTAGGCCGGTTGTAACCCAGGGTGTTCTTTATTGTTGTCAGATGGATGTTCGGAAGACAGTCAGTGTTGCTATTAGGAAGTGGTATTTAAGGCATGGGCAAGCCAAGACCAGTCTTTACAACTCTGCCCCGTGATTGAGCATGTCCGATTACCTCCTTCTGTATGTTTGAAGATTTGAATTGAATTACTGCTCCACTGTGCTGTTTGTGTACCGCCTATTGAGCCATGTAGGATCGATCCAGTGGCAGGTAGGATTGGATGATAGATATTCCTGTTTTTCCGTCCCTTCAAGTCTTCATCTCCCTGTTGATTATTATTGTCTTTCAAAATCTCAGGGTATTTTATCGGCGGATGAGCCTTGATTTTTATTCCCCAATTTTCCAGTTGAGTTTTGTGTCCCTTCAGTGCATTCGCCATATTAAAATTGGAAAAAGTTATCTCTGTCGTTTCGTTTTGTTCACCAGGCCCTGGACCAGAGAAGGCCACCCTCGCAATGTCTGTTGTTTTTATGTTCTCCAGTCCTGGGATGCTTTCGCAGAGTTTCAAAAGGTTCCCTCTGTTGAGGATGTCCCAACTCCCTTGTGAGATGTATTCGGGATATAGCAATACTTTTAGGTTTTAACGGTCTGAGTCTGACAACTGAATCGGATTCCGTGAATTGAAAGGAACCGCCGGAGCTTCAAGAGGAGCTGTTAGGTTCCATATGGGGTTGTCACCTTGGACTAGTCCCTCCTCAATCCTTTTTATTTTTACCGTATGGATTTGTGAATCAATCCCATCGATGGTGGTTTGGTTCGAGCAAGGTTGGTCGTCTTTGTGGCTTGCCCGAATGATAATTTTCTCCCGTTGAACGTTGGATGTAGATACCGTTTGGCGGTCCTTATGGGCATTTGGGTCGACAGGGTCAGATTTGTAAGGGTTATCGTGACCGGGCTCGTAGGCCTGTAAGCCCCGTGCATAATTCAAGATGCTGCTTGGTGCGGGAGATTTTGCAGTTGAAACTTTAACCAAGTTTTCGCCCAAGCCGCGTGGTAGGTTCTTGGGAGGTGTTATCATGGTGGATGTTACACTTGTTTGTCTGTCTCTGTTTTGGTCTGCCAGTATTAGACCCCGGCTCTTCTGGTCCTCACTGCCGGTAGTTTTATTATCCTTGCTTGCTGGCGCAAACCAATGCTCGATTTTTCCTTTTGCATAGATTTTGTCTTTTTTTATTTTGTTTAACTTTTTCAGTTTTTTCTTGTTTTTTCTGGATAAGGATTGTCGCCCTGGGGGCAATGGGTTAGAGTCGTCCAGTTTTCCAGGGTTATTGTTGGTTGTTTGATGGAATTGTGATATTGAATGTGAATTTAAATTTGGTACCTGAGAGTTGGGGCTCAATGAGCTTTTTGGTTCATTGATATTGTTACCGGGAATTTCATGGGTTCTCACTGGGCTGTTCTGGCTGGCCTTTGAGCAGAGGTTTAGGTGCAAAGTGGGCTGTGTATCCCTTAGAGTAGTTTTGTTTGTTGGAACTCCACTTGGCCTAGAAGGCCCTGAAGGTGAATGTGTGGCTTTTGTCTTGTTATTTGTGTTCTTTGCAGTTGGTCTTGTTATTGAATTTTGGGGAGAAGCGTGTTGTATTGTTCTTATTTCTATTTGCCTCATGTTTAAGATCCATGACTAATGTGCTCATTATTTCCGGGAGTTTTTCCAAGGACTGCAGTAACGGGGAGCACCCACAGTCGTTGGGTTTCATCATTACCTCTGTGTCTGCCTGCGCTCTGCGTATTAAGGAGTTTAAGTGCTCCAGTTTTGTGTCCACTCCGGTGATCAAGCTTGCTACGGACTGCAGAATGTTTATTTGAATGTCAAGTTTGTCCGCGTGCATTAATGCGGCATTTCCCATTGATATCATGGCCTCGTTAATTAGTGCTAGATGGTTTTCTATTCTTTGTGAGGCCAAGCTAGATTCCAGGGGCGGCAACTGTTTATTTGAGTCTGTTAAACTTGACTCCAAATCTAAGACAAAATTTTCATTTTGTGTATGGGCTACATCATCGTCATTGGCCCCCAGTTTGATGGGTGCATACGGAGCCTTCAGGAAGCCCGGCTTAGATTTCAGCGGTGTACAAATAACCTTGAGGTTCACAGTGTTTTCTGTGGTGGTGTAAGATTCCTTGTTTGTTTCACTTCCCTCTGGAGCCATATTTGATTATGGTTCCGGGGGGTCGTAAGGCAAATTTATCGGAGCCAGTTTGTTGGTTCCTAAGTCATTGGCTCTAATTGATTTTAAATTGTCTTCAGCTAGTGTTTTATTACCCTTCACAATCAAGACTTTTGGAGACGGAGGAACAGTCAATGAGGGCTTTTGACTCAAGGTTTCATTTTTAGCTAAGCCTGATGGGTTGTTAGCGTTAAAGCAGTAAGTGTCAAGCCTGGAGGCATCAGGAAAGGTGTCAATTGGTTTTCCGTGGGCAGTAGAATTACCTTGTTTTATGTGGTGTGGAAAATATTTCCTGATGTCGTTGTTGCCTTTGGGGCTGCTACTACTGCAAGTGCTGATGCTATTATTTGTGATTTTGGTACAGTCTGTGTTGTCTGAGTCATCGTGATTGCACAGGCTTCCTGTTATGCCTGTAATGCCTGTGGCCCCCTTTATGGTTGTATTTGTGTTTTTGGCCTCTGTCCAAGAAGCTGATCCAGAAGCTGGGGAGGAGTTCGTACTTTCTACTCCCGATTGTTTCCCATCGTGTTGGGTCCTATCCTGTGGGGACGTGTCCTGTCTTGTATTATCTTTGCCCATGGGGTATAGCATCCTGGCTTTTTGACGTCGTGCGGACTTATGAGGACGATAGTTGGACTGGGGTTGTATGAGGCCTGCGTTCCTTGTTCGCATAATTGCTCCGCACGATAGTTATCAAGCCTTTAATGCGGTGTCTATGTAACGTACAATATTTGTCCAGAATTGTCCAATATATTGTCCAGTATAGGAAGGTGTAAAAAGGCAAGCAAAGAGGCGAGCGTAGGGAAGCTAGCGATCTCCTTCCGTTTGAGATGGTTGAGATAGTTGTCCGGGGTTGGCAGGTGGGGGGGTTTGTTTAAAGGATGTCGCCTTAATTGCCAATTAGCTCTATCTGAGAGTGGGTCCGTCCTAGCAGTAGCGGTATGATACAGGCTGAAAAAGTTATTTTTTTTGAAGTGGTGATTAATTAAAGCGGGAGCAAAGCTAATATTGAGGTTTCTAGATGCGGCCGCCCGCTGCTCGTTGATCACCCACTCCCCTCCACCATTGCTCGCGTCTCTCTGCGGTCGGGGGTGGGGGTGGGCAGTGTTAACAGCAGAGACTGCTGCTTGTGTGGCAGGGCGTGACCGTGCGAGGCTTTGCGAGGGACGGGTTGGCTCACCTTACTTCCCTTGCCGCTCTCAGCTGAGCTGGGGTCCCCACGGCGTGGCGGTGGCAGCGCAGTGGTTCGCAAGATCAGGTGAGAACATGGTCCCGAACCAGCACGGGAATCGGAGTCAGGGTGGGCTGTTCCGCTATTCCTCTATGCCGCGGTGCCTGCTGCTCTCGACAGCTCACAAATGCTGCTCGGGCACTGCACACCCCTCCACCATGCTCCTCCACTCTTTGAGTTCCAAACACCAAACACTGAGGTCACACTAGGCTCACACTCCGCCCTCTGCTCTGCTCTCTGCTCTCCGTACCGCCGTGGCTCAAAGGGAACGCTGTTTACACTGTTTCTTTGTCCGTCATAGGGCTCCTGCCACAGCCTCTCTTTCTAGGCTCCCCGCTGAACACCGATGGTAGCTGAGCAGAGCCTGGCAGCTACACCGTAGTCCACAAACACACAGCCTCCCCTCAGGCTCACGAATGCCCCCTGGGATCTCGAGGTCCGCCACTGCCTCAGCCTCTTTTCAGCCTCAACCGCCGAGTGAAGCCTTATCCTCCTCACCTCGTATCCTCGCCTCGTATCACCAGGCCCGCCGCCCCGCCGCCCCGGGCTCACCGCGGCCGTGGCCGCTCACGGGAGAGGCGAGGCAAAGGCAGGCGGGCAGGCACACACTGGCGGGACAGCCGGCGGCCAAGCAGCTTCCCAACGTGGCTGCAGGCGGGCGGGCGGGCTCGGGCGGCTTCACGGCGGCTCAACGGCTCGGCTCGGCTTTGGAATGCAAACACCCGGTGTTCCTCAGGAGAGCAGCAGCGCCGGAGCTGGCCGCGGCTGCAACGGAGGGACAAGCGGAGCCAAAGGCAGCAGCAAAAACGTGGAAGGGCCAATAAGCTTAAAAGATAAAGCCTTTTAAAGACAAAAGAAAGGAAGAAGCAGGATTGTAATGGAAAAAACGGGGGCAAATTTCGCCTCATAACAACGTATTCGAAAAGTGCTACTCATTTAAAAAAGATTCTGAGAAGGAGTTGGCACATATTACAGACCGATGAGGCCCTGAGCACAGATCTCCCTTCCAATCCGTTAATTACTTTTAGGAAGGCGAGGTCAATAAAAAATGATCTAGTGCACAGCTATTTGACAGAAACCCCGAAACCAGCCTTTGGCCCCCTGCAAGGGTTCTTCCCATGCGGGAAGTGTAAAGCTTGTAAGATTAGCAAACGAGTCCTGAGTTATGAAATCCCCAATGTAGGAGTCAGTAGAAAGATCAGAATATTCCTTACATGTACTACCCCCACCAGTGTCTATTGTCTAACTTGCCCGTGTGGGCTACGGTATGTGGGGAGTCCGATCATTCCCATGAAAATGAGAATACTGGAACATATGCGGGCTATTGCAAAGGGAGATGAGGCGTACCCTGTTGCGCGTCATTTTGACAAAGTCCATCAATGCAACAGGGATTTACTCAGTTACTTTGGGCTGGATCATGTCCCCAGTAACCCTAGAGGGGGAGATAGACTATTACGACTTCGTAGATTGGAGTCGAGGTATATCATTGACATGCATACGAAGTACCCTCTGGGCTTAAATAGTAGTGAAGAACTGGCTATACATTTGGGAGAATAATCTTACACTTATTCCGTGTCATTGTAGGTATCCTCTAGAGTAAGCTTATATGGTTTTGGGACAGCTGAGTTAAGAAACATGTGATTAGAATAACCATTACCATATGCTCTCGTCATGTATAAATTGTACATAATGTTTTCCTCAAAGTTTGAAACTGTATATATGGAGAATTCTTGTGTCTTATTTTCTTTTTCTCCCCTCTAACCTCTTTGGTTTCTCCCTTCAGATGTTCTGATATTTCTTTCTTCTTCTATATAACATAATGTATTGTTGGCTTTGGTTAGACACAGGTCTGTGATATAGTAAATTGAATGCATGCCCATTCAGGGCGGGATTGTATATTTGAAACTGTATATACTATATCTACTGTATATATTGTACAGAGTATGTATATGATGCATGCTCCAAAAGTGCCCATCGATGGGCTTAATTAGTTGTACCATGAATTACTTTATATAATCTTAGTTTTTTATTTGGACATTCTAAGATGGCGCTCGTTTGTTGGTAGGATTTTGATGTAATACACGAGTCCTTCCTTGATTTCAGTAATAGGAGGTGTTCAAAACTGTGTCTAAGATGGCGCTACGGTAAACATAGATGAAGGTTTTTTACCGAAACGTGTCTGTTTGCTGGTGAAAATAAATAACCCGAACGATCCCCTGTGAGTGCTTTTTTCCGGTAGGACGGAAGTCCATAGTTACGGATATCGAAGCGGCGATGTGATTTGTGGGAGCACCCCCACATTGGAAAGCACCCGCCTGCGAGTGCCCTGCCCTGGTGTTTTTGGAGCGATGATATATGTATATATATATGTATTTGTGTATGTATGTATGTATGTGTGTATATATAATATATACACACATACATACATACATACACAAATACATACATATATGTATAAATGAAACCACAATTAAGAACAGCGTCAAGTACATTTGTCTGCAGCAAGTCATCCAGGTGTCGAGAATCTTAGCTTGTCTTATAGGCCAGCTAGCTCACAGTGCCGCCATAACCCTAGGCGGGTAACATATGGTTCTGGCCATGGCTGAACATGACAACCCTCATCCCCCAGGAATTTTGGTAACAGATCTTGAACTCTTTTGCTCAGTCATCCATGCTCTCTTTCTTTCATAGAAATAGACACAGAATACACAGTGGGGCATTTTCACTATTTATTTAAGCAACATGATTCTTTTATAAAATATATTTACTGTAATAAGCAAATGAGTTATTAGAAGTATTAGGACAGTGAATAGAATGACAAGTTCCACTATCGTGCTAAAGCAATATATATATAAAAGCATATAAAACAATATAGAAATATAGTGTTCCTATTATGCATCCCTTAACCTAAGTGACTAGGGTGTGTGTTCTGCCAAAAATCCCCATACTGGATGAACCATACCCTGTTTCCTGAAGGAAAGAATGTAGGTCCCTGTCGTGGTCACAAGCTGAACACCTCGTGTACAGATAACAGCAGCCTGCTGGGCTGAGGGATCAGCATATAGAAAACTCATAAATGACAGAAAAGCGCTCCTCCGCCAATACCTGGAAACAGATGTCTATAACAAAAGGCATCCCTTCCTTGGGCCTAGATTTTGGTCAGGTCGCCATTGTTTAGGTGTTTTAGATAACTCTGTCGCCATACGTATGAAACAAATAGCCACAGTTGCACAATATTTGTATAGACCATGTCCATGATATGTCAAGGTATCATGATAGTGTACTTGTGAGGTTGGTTTGAAAGCAAGTTTAGTTTCCTAGAAACTAATCTGCACTGTCACAGTTTCAAATGTGTGGCAAAAGTAATTGTGTGAGAGTGAAGGAAACTTTTAGGAAGAAACCCATATGCATGTAAAAATGGCAGTGTTTGCTTCTAGGCCTAACTCAGACACATGATAACCTGATGGACCTCAAGACCCCAAGACACCTCAAGAGGGTTATCCACATCAACGTCTCAAACCACACTTGGGAGGTCTGAGGCCACCATGTTGTTGGTGACAGATGGTGGGGAGGAAGTGGAGAGTAAATCTCTCTCTGATCTCCTAGCATCTAATGAGGATGACTGATTGGAAGATGTAAACCTTTTCCCTCCCTTGACTTCAGAATAGCAGAGGGATTGCCACCAGTTGCTGGGACAATTCTCCTCTCTGGTTTTCCTCACTCCTGGGACTCCCCATCTGTGTCCCCATGATATGGACATGGGAGACAGCCTTCCTCTCAAGACAAAAATCTATAGGCTGTCGGACAATGTGAGGATCATCATCAAGGATGAGTTATCTAAGATGTTGAAGTTGGGGGTTATCAAACCCTCTAGTAGCCCCTGGCCCTTCACATGGTGCTGGTACCATAAGCTGCACCACAGGGCACCACATCATAATTCCGGTTCTGTGTGGATTATAGGAGGGTGAATTTAGTTACCAAGACTGATGCTCATACCATCCCCGGAGCTGATTAGTTGATTGACAGGCTAGGGGCTGCCCTGTTCCTGAGTACTTTTGAACTTGCTTTAGGATACTGGCAGATCGCCCTAACAGAAGGAGCCAAGGAGAGGTCAGCCTTCTTCACTCCAGAGGGCTGCTACCAATTCCATGTGATGCCCTTTGGACTCAAGAATGCCCTAGCCATTTTCTAGAGGTTGGTGAACCAGGTTCTAACTGGCATGGGGGCCTTCAGTGCTGCTTACTTGGATGACAAAGCTGTCTTCAGTATCAGCTTGAAGGACCATCTTTTTCACCTGAAGGAAGTGCTCCAGGCCCTGCAAAAGGCAGGCCTGACTATCAATGCCAGTAAGTGCCAGATAAGGCATAGGTCTGTGGTGTTCTTGGGGCGCCTGGTGGACAGGGGTAAGGTGTAGCCCCTCCAGGCCAAGATAGAAACCATCACTGCCTGGGAGCCCCAAACCCCCAAACTGAGATGAAAGCCTTCCTAGGTCTCATAGGTTACTACAGGAGGTTTGTCAATGTACATGGCCACTTGACTGAGTTGACTTGGAAAAAACAGCCCAAGAATGTTTCTACAGGAGGTGTGTCAAAGGATATGACCCCTTGACTGAGCTGACTTAGAAAAAACAGCCCAGGAATGTGATTTGTACAGGGGCATGCAAAAAAAATGTTTTGTCTCTCTGATGCAGGCCATGTGCACAGCTTCATGCTAAAGGCCCCTGACTTTTCCAGCAAATTCATTGTGCAGACTGATTCCTCATAACATGTCACAGAGGCAGTTTTATCACAGTTGAACGAGGAGGACCTAGACCAACATGCAGATTCTTTCCCTAGGAGGTTATTTTCCAGGGAACAGTGGTAGAGTGCTATTGAAAGGGAATCCTTTGTTGTGGTCTAGACACTGGAGAAGTTGAGAATATACATGTTTAGAACTCACTTTCAGATTCAGAAAGACCACAGACTCCACAGATGGGGATGAGGAGTGAGAATCCAAAATTGCTGAGGTAGTCCATCTCCCTTCAGGGATTGGACTTTATGGTGGAACACTGACCTGGGGTAGACAACGCCAATGATAATGGTCTCTCCAGAATCATCTGCCTTAGTGAGAGAACTCGAAAGAGGTTGGGTAGCTCACCTCACTTTCAGCTGAGGGGGGTCATGTGTTAGGCCTGACAGCCTTAGGGTGGTCTTCCCCCCAACATATTTACCTGCCTGCTTAATATTTTGCTGATTCCATTTTGTTGGCTTTAGGACTCTGAGCACTTTGCCACTGCTAACTAGTGCTAAAAGACATGTGCTCTCTCCCCTAAACATGGTTTGATGGATATAGCCGCAATTGATATATTTAATTTACTTATATGTTTGTACTAAAGGGTACTACATGTACTCAGGTCATGTACATTAAATGCTACTAGTGGGACTGCAGCACTGCTTGTGCCACCACTCAAGTAGATCTTGAACGTGTCTCAGGCCTCCCATTGTAGAGCCTGTGTGTGCAGTTTACATTGCTATGTCGACATGGCATTTAAACCCCTTGCCAAGCCTTAAACTCAAAATCAAAAGGTAGGACATATACTTGTAACTTTGACATGTTCAGGTAGTGAAAAACGTCCAAACTCATTTTTCACTATTGTAAGGCCTATTCCTGTCAAATGTTAGGTTAACATTGGGTATTTCTTATTACATTTATTAAGCTGCAATTCCAAATAGAGAGAAGGCAGATCTTTCATGTTTAGTACCTATGGAATGGTAATGATAAAACCTCTTTAATGGCCAAGTTAGATTTATTGTTACTATGTAGAAAGTTAGGCATTTTCCTGCTCATAGCTATTTGATGTCTGCTGCCTGCCTCTGACAACTGGCTGGGGTGAGTGACAGCTGGACTTTGTTATTTCCCTCAAGGGAACCACAGACAAAGGGGACGTAGGTATTAGTTGATTAATCTTCCTGGGGAGATGAGAAGGAGGACCTGGGCACAGCCTCACACCCATTCCTAAACAGGCTGTGTCCTGTTCAAACACAAAGGGCTGCATACTCCCCTGTAGTGAGTCTGGAAGCAAGATAGGAAGAGAGAAACCATATGACTTCAAAGGCCCATTGTTGAAGTCACCCCCACTTCAAAGACACAACTGGGTATAAGTACTGGACCTCTTGCAAATAAGTCCACTTCTGGGCCTGAAACCACCCTGCCAGGCGGAAGAACGGCTGTGCGTAAGGACTGCCACTCTGCTGGACTGCTGATCTGGAAAACTACCTCCTGACTGTGTTGCCCTGCCTTCTGCTGCTCTGTCTCAGTGTGTAAAGACTGGACCCTGTCACGTAAACCCAGAGGGACTACAAGAGCTAGCTGACTAATCTCCTGATTTGAAGATTCAGGGACGTAAAAGTCGTCTACCCTGCTACTGTGCCTTGCCCATTAGAAGTGAACCCAGGTGCTTGCCCCAGTGGAACCAATGCATCCTCTGCTGCAGCATCCTCTGCTGTAAGTTGCAACAGGGTAGCGAGCCCCTACAAATCCATCGAACATGCTCCATACGTCAAAAAAAGACACACTACAGCTTATATGTTTCCACCAGCGTGTTTTATTGCATGGCTGCATTTCAGAGCTCCTGGCTCCTTGTTCTCGATAGCATTTTGCACTGTCATGAGCTACCATGCATTCTCTCTCTACAACCTATGGTAGTTTGAGAATTAAATAACTTTTGTTTGTAAAGCACACGTCCACCTGGGGATTTCTTGGACTTATAGGAGATATCTTTTGTTACTCAACTCAGTGGCACTAATGTTTGCACTGCCCGAGGATGAAAAGTTGAGCTGACCAGTGAGGATATTTGCCTATGAATGCGGTGCTAAGTATGGACAGATCACTGAAGTAGATACATTAGACTACGCCTGTAAGTACAATGCAAAGAGGATTACTCAATTTCTCTTTGCTTGTAGTCAAAAAATGTAATGTTACATATCAGTGTTTTTCAAACTTTTTTGAACCATGACCCAATCTTTAGAGGGCATGCAATTGCAACCCACCTAGCTTTAATGGACATAAAGCAGTGTTTTTATATATAATTGAAGCATTGTGTGGTAATGCACTGTCATTTACAGAGTGCACATTTCCCTTTGAAGTGGACACTAAATTTACACAGACATATATGTTTACTGAGTTAATTGAAAGCACAGGTGCACCATAAAGTAAACAGGTTTATCAATAAGAATTATTACAAATGTGAATGTCCAGAAAGTCCGTTTTGTTTAGATGATTTATTTTTCAATAAAGTGAGAATAGGACAGCCGACGCGTTTCGCCCCTGCCGGGACTTCTTCAGGGCAAGAGATAAGTCAATGTCCAGGATAAAGTATGAAAACCAGTTGGGTTGCCGACAGCTCTGTCAATCTCTATTATCAATAACAATGGTGGTTATCCACGTGAGTATTCATGAAGCAAATCAGTCACTAAAACTCATGTGTACGTGGAGTCTTGGCAAAGATGCTATAGATACGCTATCCACATTACTCAGAGGAAATGGTTATATATCCAATTGTCTCTTCAGAATGAATATATGGTGCACCAACAATACGATGTGCACTGAATCTATGGGTGGCTACAAATCCCTTACAGCCGATATTCTGATATCAAAAGCAAATGTTCGTGATTCTTCCTCCTTGGTTCTAAGAGAGCACTATCGGCGTTTAACAGAGGGAAGATTAGGCATCCAAATATCTCATTGGATAAATATGTAGAGCACCAACAAAACGTTGTGCTTAAAATCTAAAGAATGGGCAAGAGCCCCTTGCAATAGATGTTCTGACTTCAAGCGAAAATATTCATGATTCTTCCTCATTAATTCTTGAAACAAATGAGAAAAAGCGGAAGATAACCGCCCACACGAACCGTCCCCTCAGTATGGATAACGCCCCTCACCATCAGGCGTTATCCATACTGAGGGGACGGTTCGTGTGGGCGGTTATCTTCCGCTTTTTCTCATTTGTTTCAAGAATTAATGAGGAAGAATCATGAATATTTTCGCTTGAAGTCAGAACATCTATTGCAAGGGGCTCTTGCCCATTCTTTAGATTTTAAGCACAACGTTTTGTTGGTGCTCTACATATTTATCCAATGAGATATTTGGATGCCTAATCTTCCCTCTGTTAAACGCCGATAGTGCTCTCTTAGAACCAAGGAGGAAGAATCACAAACATTTGCTTTTGATATCAGAATATCGGCTGTAAGGGATTTGTAGCCACCCATAGATTCAGTGCACATCGTATTGTTGGTGCACCATATATTCATTCTGAAGAGACAATTGGATATATAACCATTCACGAACATTTGCTTTTGATATCAGAATATCGGCTGTAAGGGATTTGTAGCCACCCATAGATTCAGTGCACATCGTATTGTTGGTGCACCATATATTCATTCTGAAGAGACAATTGGATATATAACCATTTCCTCTGAGTAATGTGGATAGCGTATCTATAGCATCTTTGCCAAGACTCCACGTACACATGAGTTTTAGTGACTGATTTGCTTCATGAATACTCACGTGGATAACCACCATTGTTATTGATAATAGAGATTGACAGAGCTGTCGGCAACCCAACTGGTTTTCATACTTTATCCTGGACATTGACTTATCTCTTGCCCTGAAGAAGTCCCGGCAGGGACGAAACGCGTCGGCTGTCCTATTCTCACTTTATTGAAAAATAAATCATCTAAACAAAACGGACTTTCTGGACATTCACATTTGTAATAATTCTTATTGATAAACCTGTTTACTTTATGGTGCACCTGTGCTTTCAATTAACTCATGTTGTAGTTCTCTTTTGAACTGACATTGTGTTGGCGGGTGTCGTTTCGGTGTGCACATGATCCCCACCCAAGGGTTGAGATAAGGGGAATTTTCTCACATAAGTGGCAAAAAAATATTTTGTATCAGGTGCATTAGTGTCAAGGTTCCGCCAGCTATCATGCTATAGAAGTATATGTTTACTGATAAAGCTGCAGCGCACACAAATGATAATGTGTGGTTGGGTTTCCGTGAACATTTATCATTTGTTCATCACAGAGTAAAGGCTCTTGATTTTTTTTCACCCCGTTAAAAAATGTGTTGCCATTGTACTTCAGAATTAAATACAATGTGCTTAATTTTTGTTTTCCAAACTGCTGAATGTGTACAGTTCATTTACAGGTATTTACATTTTGCTGTTTATTACAAATAATTACATACTATAGCCTTTTCTTTCACACTCCCTATACCCCAGCAAGATTGTTAAATAACTTATATGATATCACTTTCTCTGAAGGGAAATTGACAGTGGTTTGTAAAACCCAATCCCTTGTTAAGAAGACATAGCCAAATATGTGACCTCTCTCTTTGATGCACAGCTAATGTGACATAAGGAATACAGAATGTAAAGACATTTTCATTGATTGTGCTTTCATGAACCACCAAACATTAGCTGGTGACCCACCAGTGGGCCACGAACCACAGTTTGCGAAACACTGTTTACAGTGAAAATGGTGCCACTGAGGTACTTGTGTACATATTTGAGTATAACAAAAGAAAATAAATAGTCTTAATCCATTATAGGCCAAAACTATAAATCTATGTTTTCTTTTTCTCTATTAATTTTTATTCCAGAGCGTAGAGACGCCAATGGACGTTGACGAGGTAAAGTAAAACCATTGCTTAGACAGCTCATTTGTTAACTCTACTAATAAAAGCATATCAGCAAAAGAGTGATTTTTCCAGGTGGTTTTAAATGAATGTCACACTAACATCAACAGCAACTTTATATATGTATAACTATTTGGACACAATAGATAACATGTATTCGATCTCATAAAGCTAAAAAGAGGATGCGATGTTCTAGTGATATAATAACACAAGACTATGTCATCACTGCATTTAAAACAATGCTAAGACAGCATTTAAAATTATAGCATTTACCATGTTATGGAAGTCTGATTAAATACTTACAAATTCTCAATTAGTTTTAATCAAGAAACCATGGGAGAAATGATTTCCAAATGTGGTTAATGGTATATATCAGTACTCAAAGTATATTCTCTTTTACAATATTTTGTGTCATACGTGTGAACTATTTCCACTTGACCGAAGTAGCCATTCCACTATTACTGTCAATAAGAAACTGCATCTTCCAATAAAAACACACTGAAGGATGTGATATTTTACACCGTGAATTATAACTAATGCAAGGATGGCGCATTGTATGGATGACTCTTAAGAGGCAGCCATAGCCATGAACCTCAAGCTCTTGCTAATATCCTAGTTGTGTGAATGTAGTTTTAAGGAATTACTACCTCAAATCTAACACTGCTTCTGGTAGCAGACAATGAAACTTACTGAAGCTCACTGAACTATTAATACTATAATGTACTGATTCTGACCTTTCTCCAACGACAATACTTGGGACCATGACTTCCCTGAACTGTAAGGAAATTCATATTGTGATAATGTGCTGCACAATTGATTAAAAGTCTTATTGTAATATACTTCTTTGGTGAATGAATATCTGAGAAATTATGTCTCTTTTCACTCAGTGTCAATGTCAAGCAACTACAGACCCAGATTTACAAAACTAGTTTGAAATCTGGGGGGCGTGGCAAACCGCGAGCATGGAGGACGCAGTGTGAGTGAGCTCCGTGCCCGGACCCCTGAAATCCTGTCCCAATCCTTATAGATCGGCGATACCGACCCCAAAAATTGAAGTGGGTGCTCTGCTGAGACTCCGCGTGCCCCTGGCTGAGTTTTGGTGTTCCAGGGCATCAACGTCTCTGCTGGAGCCGACGATAACGGGCCAGAAGGGCGGGCCTGACTGAGCTGCAGCCTGCTCAGACGGAGCAAGGGGAGAGCTGAGACGGCTGCTGTGAGCGGCGCGGACTCTGCAGAGACTGTGAGGAATACATCCAACCTCCATAGGGGGTTGGATGTAACGGATGACGGTGCATAGGGAGACCGGGGGGGGTGTCGAGGATGTGCATCGCGCGCCCTGGTGTGGCGTGGAGGCCGACGGGGCAGACGGCGGACCCCTCCACGGAGGCGGTCTGAGAAGTGCGACGGGCCCTGTCTCCCTGCGCTGGAGGATGGCAGAGAGGATGGCAGAGATCCCGCCGAAGGTACGCTGAGCCCCGTGCGACCTAGCCCTAGGGGAGGAAGCGCCAAGATCGCGTTGCACCTGGGCATTGATGGGAACCCTGGGAGGTGCAATTCAACGACCCACACGAGTCCTTGGGCCCTGTTGACGTAACGAGGTGCACCACAGAAGCCCTGCACTGGCATGGGTGAGGAGAGACCAGCGGAATACACCTGAGGCTGTCTAGCAGCGTTATGGCAGGCAATGTAAAAAAGTAGCAGACCGCCCAAATTACTTGCCTTCTCCTGCCCCCACCCAGCTGGCCCATGCAGGTGTCCTGAGGCCCTGACCACTGCCTGACACAAGAGTCGACTGCCCAGCGCTAGTGATTGGTGCACTGCCGGGGGACCCCCACTATCCATGAACCTCTGCCAGAAGTTGGGGTATAGACTTTACTGCAGGAGCAGCTGGTGGGGACCTTGACAGGCTCCGCCCGCTGGCAGGGTAAGCATAGACACAACGCAGAAGGTCAGGCCCTCAGACCGTGCAGCCAGTCAGTTACTGGGAGGCCAGCGCGAAGTAGAGGCAAGAAGCGCCTAGAAGACTTGCTGTGTAGGCTGCACCCCTCACGATGGAAGGTTGCATGCAGTTGAGGCCAACTGTGTAGGTGGAGCTCCACATGCAGCCTGTGGCCCCCCTTGGAAGACCCCTATCCCCGGCTGGGTGCAATGCAGTGCAACAGAAGAGAGGCGAGACCTACTGGATGTGCCGGGGTCTGCTCTCAGTGACCGTCGGTAAGTAAGTGCACCGGAGACCACCAACTGGTGTCTAGAAGGGGGGATCTCCCTAGAGTATCAAGTACTGACAATGCCAGGCCTGTGCAGGAAAAGGACCCACAAGAGCGGCGAGTGCTGGTATATCGGAGGGTCATGTCCTGGACGGCCTGCTGGGGATTCGCCCAACCAGGGGACCTAAACCCTTACTATTGTCGTTGTGGAGGTGCCCCCGGAGAAGACCAGTGAGGGCTTCAGGTTGTTTCAGGTTGCATGCCCGGCCAGTTGCGACACTCAGTGGTCACGAGCCTCCTAACCCCACCCCAGATTGAGCATGCCACCCTGACTTCTGTGGTGACTGATTGCGCTCATTACTAGTAGTCTAGCGCAAAACCCGTTACTGCCCTGCAACAAGAGCGGCAAGCTGATAATCTGTACAATGGGGCGCCTCAGGGGGAAAATTGCAGAACCTAATAACGTCGGAAAGCAACCGCCAGATGACACAGAGCTCCCCACACAAATGACGAACACTATCCCCCAACCAACATAGAGTTCCCACTGGACAAGTTAAATCTTATACTACAAGAAGTGAGGGACTCGAGAAAAGCTATTGAATAACAAATAGGAACCCTGACAACCGGGTTCACCCTCTTGAAGGCGGACCACAGTATACTTCTGCCACGGTCAAAGACAACAAATTAGCTCTGGCAGAATTGCTACCGCAACGCAAAGAACATAGGGAACAAGTCCAACAACTCCAGCGGCAAGTAGCGGGGCTTCAGGACAGGGCGGACCATGCAGAAGGAAGGGCAAAACGCAACAACATCCGGTCCAACGCAACTGCATTTATGGAACAATGGTTCAGAGACCACGTGGCCCCGGAGGGTCTTTCAAGTTTTTTTTTTGTTGAATGGGCACATAGGATCCCTACCGGCAGGCCGACAGTGGGTGCCACACCACGCCCTCTGATTGTCAAAATACTGAACTAGAGAGACAGGGATATACTGCTGCAGAAAGTCAGAGAATTGTCCCAAATCCAATACGAAAACCAGAGGGTGTCGCTATACCCAGAATATACTGTCCTGGTGCAACAAAAGCGTTCTCAACACCAGGAAATTAAGACTAAACTCAGAGCACTGGACATCAAATATGCATTGTTGTTTCTGGCTAGATTAAAAGTGATTTATGAGCAGTCGACACAGTTCTTTAATACCCCGGAGGACACGGAGGAATGGCTGGAGGTCACATTCCCACCGCCGGGTCCGGGCCCTCCTCCAAGAGTACATCTGGCGCACCGAGACCTAAGAGGAGACGGCAACTGTGGCACCACACGTTGAACACGATGCCTAAAAACAGAAATCCCCCGCCGGACCAGGCACAGAAAGGTCGAGCGGAGGCGCTGCTGACCGCCAACATGTTTCGAGAAGATGCACATCAAATATCTGCAGAATCTTCTGAGGAATATACCACTCATTCAGACTCTGACGAAAGCATGGTTTTATTCAGTGGCATCACTCCACAAACTGCAGAAGGTTTTATAGGGTAGGACGGAACCGGAGTGGCGGGGAAGGATCACCATAAGTGCTGTACCCCATCAGTATAATTTATGTAACCAGAGAGCATCCTCTTTTCAGAAGCACTGGATATCTACGGACCACCGACACATCACACATACACATGCAGGATAGTTACGCAATAATTACCTGGAACGTAAGGGGATTCGAGTCCATATATAAAAGACATAGAGTTAATGCGCAGCTAAAGAGGCGACATGTGCACATAGTTTTTTTGCAGGAGTCCCACCTCACTATGACTGAGGCAGCCAAATTGCGTAGGAAATGGAAGGGCCAAGTTTTCTCTACTTCTTATTCTGCCTTTGCCCGGGGTGCCTCCATCTGGCTTAGTATCGGGGTTCCTTTCAAAGTGTTGGAACAACGGACAGATACACTGAGGAGATACATTTTAGTCAGGGGAACCTTAGATGGCAGACACGTAGTGTTGGGAAGCATATATTTCCCTAACTTTGAGCAGGATACATTTCTGTTGAACCTTAACCCCGTACTTGCGTCCTGGGCGGCATGTCCATGGATTCTGGGTGGAGACTAAAATGCAGTGCTAGATATTGGTAAGGATCAATCGCACCCACCGCTATAGGGCGCTGGCACCATCAAACAGGCTGAAGCACTTTGCAAATGGGCGGAGGGCTTGTCCATAGGGGACGTGTGGCGGCTGAAGTATCCCAACAGTAGAGAATACTCCTTTTTCTCGCATCTGCACCAACTACACACTAGAATAGACACGATTCTGTGTTCTACTACTATCTCCACCCAGGTAACGGACACCACGTATTTAGGGAAGACTTTCTAGGACCACAACCCCTTGGAGGTCAAGCTAGCCTGGGGCAGAGTTTCCACCCCGGTGCCTACCTGGAAGCTATGGCCACAGATGCTGGAGGATGCGGTCTTTCGTAACACTCTAGCTGAGGGAATCACGAACTACTTCACTGAAAATGCAGGCACTGCCTCCTCACCCCAGGTGGAGTGGGATGCATTTAATACGGTGATTAGGGGAATAGCACAGGCACCACAGCAAGAGTAAGGAAAGGCATACATAACAAAGTAAAGGAGGTGGAAGACCCGCTGAACGAATTAGAATAGGAAGCAGCAGTAGACCCTACCAAGGGCGTACAATTGCAGGATGCTCACATGAAACATGCGGAGCAACTGGAAACTTTACGTCAAATTGATTACATGGCTTACACACACACCAATCATGCTGAACCTGACAAGTCAGGCCCACTCCTGGCACGCATTATTCGAGATGACCCCCCCCACAGACTCCAATACATGAAATAAATACGGTACACGGAATCACTGTTGACACACAACAAGACGTCAACACCGCCTTTTGTGAATATTACCAAGCATTGTACCAGACACCACCACCAATGGCAGTTGGCTCCCTCCATACCTTTTTAAATGGTCTAACCTTTACAAAGCTCACTCAAGAGGTGCAGAAGGAACTTTCCGGGCCCCATCACAATGGCGGAAATTAAAGAAGCCATGCGTGACCTACCACGGAATAAGGCCCCTCGACTAGACAGCCTCCAAATTGAATTCTTCACCACATACTCAGATGCCCTAATCCCGCAGCTAGAGCAACTGTACAACACTGCCATAGACACAGGTTTGCTGCCCCACACTACGATTCAGAAAAGGGGGTGGTGATGAACAAAGTGTCTGAATTAAGCAGACCACTCTTACCCAGTCCAAAGATCAGGGCTTGATCCATCACCGTTATTTAGCTCACTGCCCCATCCCAGCTCAGAACCTGGCTATATGCAAATTAGTCTGTCCCTGGCCCAGTGCATCATGGGAACAGGGCAGACCAAACTACCAAGCCAATTCTTCACCAGAAAGGAGACAAGCTTCCGGGGACCGGTTTCTGGCATTTCAGCCGTCATCGGCCCGGCTTGCTTGAATCCTGATGGAGCAGTGAGCAAGGGACTCATGTCTGAGTATACCCTGCCACACCTATAGTGGCCAAAAACAATTCAGAAAAGGGGGTGGTGATGAACAGAGTGTCTGAATTAAGCAGACCACTCTTACCCAGTCCAAAGATCAGGGCTTGATCCATCACCGTTATTTAGCTCACTGCCCCATCCCAGCTCAGAACCTGGCTATATGCAAATTAGTCTGTCCCTGGCCCAGTGCATCATGGGAACAGGGCAGACCAAACTACAAAGCCAATTCTTCACCAGAAAGGAGACAAGCTTCCGTGGACCGGTTTCAGGCATTTCAGCCGTCGTCGGCCCGGCTTGCTTGAATCCTGATGGAGCAGTGAGCAAGAGACTCATGTCTGAGTATACCCTGCCACACCTATAGTGGCCAAAAACGATTCAGAAAAGGGGGTGGTGATGAACAGAGTGTCTGAATTAAGCAGACCACTCTTACCCAGTCCAAAGATCAGGGCTTGATCCATCACCGTTATTTAGCTCACTGCCCCATCCCAGCTCAGAACCTGGCTATAGGCAAATTAGTCTGTCCCTGGCCCAGTGCATCATGGGAACAGGGCAGACCAAACTTCCAAGCCAATTCTTCACCAGAAAGGAGACAAGCTTCCGGGGACCGGTTTCTGGCATTTCAGCCGTCGTCGGCCCGGCTTGCTTGAATCCTGATGGAGCAGTGAGCAAGGAACTCATGTCCGAGTATACCCTGCCACACCTATAGTGGCCAAAAACTATTCAGAAAAGGGGGTGGTGATGAACAGAGTGTCTGAATTAAGCAGACCACTCTTACCCAGTCCAAAGATCAGGGCTTGATCCATCACCATTATTTAGCTCACTGCCCCATCCCAGCTCATAACCTGGCTATATGCAAATTAGTCTGTCCCTGGCCCAGTGCATCATGGGAACAGGGCAGACCAAACTACCAAGCCAATTCTTCACCAGAAAGGAGACAAGCTTCGGGGGACCGGTTTCTGGCATTTCAGCCGTCGTCGGCCTGGCTTGCTTGAATCCTGATGGAGCAGTGAGCAAGGGACTCATGTCTGAGTATACCCTGCTACACCTATAGTGGCCAAAAACGATTCAGAAAAGGGGGTGGTGATGAACAGAGTGTCTGAATTAGGCAGACCACTCTTACCCAGTCCAAAGATCAGGGCTTGATCCATCACCGTTATTTAGCTCACTGCCCCATCCCAGTTCAGAACCTGGCTATATGCAAATTAGTCTGTCCCTGGGCCAGTGCATCATGGGAACAGGGCAGACCAAACTACCAATCCAATTCCTCACCAGAACGGAGACAAGCTTCCGGGGACCGGTTTCTGGCATTTCAGCCGTCGTCGGCCCGGCTTGCTTAAATCCTGATGGAGCAGTGAGCAAGGGACTCATGTCTGAGTATACCCTGCCATACCTATAGTGGCCAAAAACGATTCAGAAAAGGGGGTGGTGATGAACAGAGTGTCTGAATTAAGCAGACCACTCTTACCCAGTCCAAAGATCAGGGCTTGATCCATCACCGTTATTTAGCTCACTGCCCCATCCCAGCTCAGAACCTGGCTATATGCAAATTAGTCTGTCCCTGGCCCAGTGCATCATGGGAACAGGGCAGACCAAACTACCAAGCCAATTCTTCACCAGAAAGGAGACAAGCTTCCGGGGACCGGTTTCTGGCATTTCAGCCGTCGTCGGCCCGGCTTGCTTGAATCCTGATGGAGCAGTGAGCAAGGGACTCATGTCTGAGTATACCCTGCCACACCTATAGTGGCCAAAAACGATTCAGAAAAGGGGGTGGTGATGAACAGACGAAGACGGCTGAAATGCCAGAAACCGGTCCCCGGAAGCTTGTTTCCTTTCCAGTAAAGAATTGGCTTGGTAGTTTGGTCTGCCCTGTTCCCATGATGCACTGGGCCAGGGCCAGACTAATTTGCATGTAGCCAGGTTCTGAACTGGGATGGTGCAGTGAGCTAAAAAACGGTGATGGATCAAGCCCTGGTCTTTTGACTGGGTAGGAGTGTTCTGCTTAATTCAGATACTCTGTCCATCACCACCCCCTTTTTGAATCGTTTTAGCCACCACAAGTGTGGAAGGGTATGCTCAGATGTGAGTCCCTTGCTCACTGCACCATCAGGATTCAAGCAAGCCGGGCCGAAGACTGCTGTAATGCCAGAAACCGGTCCCCGGAAGCTTGTTTCCTTTCCAGTAAAGAATTGGCTTGGTAGTTTGGTCTGCCCTGTTCCCATGATGCACTGGGCCAGGGCCATACTAATTTGCATGTAGCCAGGTTCTGAACTGGGATGGTGCAGTGAGCTAAAAAACGGTGATGGATCAAGCCCTGATCTTTTGACTGGGCAGGAGTGTTCTGCTTAATTCAGATACTCTGTCCATCACCACCCCCTTTTTGAATCGTTTTAGCCACCACAAGTGTGGAAGGGTATGCTCAGATGTGAGTCCCTTGCTCACTGCACCATCAGGATTCAAGCAAGCCGGGCCGAAGACGGCTGTAATGCCAGAAACCGGTCCCCGGAAGCTTGTTTCCTTTCCATTAAAGAATTGGCTTGGTAGTTTGGTCTGCCCTGTTCCCATGATGCACTGGGCCAGGGCCAGACTAATTTGCATGTAGCCAGGTTCTGAACTGGGATGGTGCAGTGAGATAAAAAACGGTGATGGATCAAGCCCTGATCTTTTGACTGGGTAGGAGTGTTCTGCTTAATTCAGATACTCTGTCCATCACCACCCCCTTTTTGAATCGGTTTAGCCACCACAAGTGTGGAAGGGTATGCTCAGATGTGAGTCCCTTGCTCACTGCACCATCAGGATTCAAGCAAGCCGGGCCGAAGACTGCTGTAATGCCAGAAACCGGTCCCCGGAAGCTTGTTTCCTTTCCAGTAAAGAATTGGCTTGGTAGGTTGGTCTGCCCTGTTCCCATGATGCACTGGGCCAGGGCCAGACTAATTTGCATGTAGCCAGGTTCTGAACTGGGATGATGCAGTGAGCTAAAAACGGTGATGGATCAAGCCCTGATCTTTTGACTGGGTAGGAGTGTTCTGCTTAATTCAGATACTCTGTCCATCACCACCCCCTTTTTGAATCGTTTTAGCCACCACAAGTGTGGAAGGGTATGCTCAAATGTGAGTCCCTTGCTCACTGCACCATCAGTATTCAAGCAAGCCGGGCCGAAGACGGCTGTAATGCCAGAAACTGGTCCCCGGAAGCTTGTTTCCTTTTCAGTAAAGAATTGGCTTGGTAGTTTGGTCTGCCCTGTTCCCATGATGCACTGGGCCAGGGCCAGACTAATTTGCATGTAGCCAGGTTCTGAACTGGGATGGTGCAGTGAGCTAAAAAACGGTGATGGATCAAGCCCTGATCTTTTGACTGGGTAGGAGTGTTCTGCTTAATTCAGATACTCTGTCCATCACCACCCCCTTTTTGAATCGTTTAAGCCACCACAAGTGTGGAAGGGTATGCTCAGATGTGAGTCCCTTGCTCACTGCACCATAAGGATTCAAGCCAGCCGGGCCGAAGACGGCTGTAATGCCAGAAACCGGTCCCCGGAAGCTTGTTTCCTTTCCAGTAAAGAATTGGCTTGGTAGTTTGGTCTGCCCTGTTCCCATGATGCACTGGGCCAGGGCCAGACTAATTTGCATGTAGCCAGGTTCTGAACTGGGATGGTGCAGTGAGCTAAAAAACGGTGATGGATCAAGCCCTGATCTTTTGACTGGGTAGGAGTGTTCTGCTTAATTCAGATACTCTGTCCATCACCACCCCCTTTTTGAATCGTTTTAGCCACCACAAGTGTGGAAGGGTATGCTCAGATGTGAGTCCCTTGCTCACTGCACCATCAGGATTCAAGCAAGCCGGGCCAAAGACGGCTGTAATGCCAGAAACCGGTCCCCGGAAGCTTGTTTCCTTTCCAGTAAAGAATTGGCTTGGTAGTTTGGTCTGCCCTGTTCCCATGATGCACTGGGCCAGGGCCAGACTAATTTGCATGTAGCCAGGTTCTGAACTGGTATGGTGCAGTGAGCTAAAAAACGGTGATGGATCAAGCCCTGATCTTTTGACTGGGTAGGAGTGTTCTGCTTAATTCGGATACTCTGTCCATCACCACCCCCTTTTTGAATCGTTTTAGCCACCACAAGTGAGGGCCCGTACAGACAGACACATTTCACGTGAGTACCCCATTGGAAGAGGCACCAGACAGGGCTGCCCATTGTCCCCTCTTCTGTTCGTGCTAGCCCTGGGGCCTCTAGCACTTAGGCTACGACTACAGGCGGAACGGAAGGGAATCCGACTGGGCACCACCACCCATTTGATATCTGCCTAAGCAGATGATTTAATAATATATATAGATGATATGACATCTGATCTTGAGCCTATCCCAGAGATCTTTACACACTTTGCATTCATTTCGGGACTTACTATTAACAAGACTAAATAACAGGCCTTTTTCTTCCACCCAGAGAGGAGCCCGACGGAGGTACAGTTTGGACAACATCTCTTAGCAGTGTCCCCAAATACCTTTAAATACCTGGGTATCCAAATCTACAGAACTGAACCAGACCTCATAGAAGGGAACTTAAACAAAACTATCCAGGCGCTCCAAGCATAGGTCACCTTCTCGACGTCCCTGTCGCTCTTAGTCATGGGCAGAGTGGCGATCACGAAAATGGTGGTCCTACCCCGCCTGTTATATTTCTTTGCAAATTTGCCAGTAGTGTTCCCAGCAGACACATTCACCTCTCTGAACAAGATTTTGACTGACCTGATTTGGGGCAATGGCTGTCGTAGACTGGGACTGACTAAATTACAGCTGGATACAGACAAGGGAGGGCTGGGAGTTCTGGATTTTCGCGCCTATTGCTATGCAAGCCAACTGCAATGGCTGTCATTCTGGCTGGCAGGGCGGAATCTGCATGAAATTGGTTATATCATCTGGGAAATAGAACGAGGCGTATTACACACACTCTTGCTCCCCTGGGCCACAATACCCACTACTGCCCCGTCACTCCTATGCACTGCACTCACATACTGGAAACAATCTATATGGTATGTGCGCAGTTGCCCCCCCTACGCTGCCAACATGCCATTGCTAGGGATACCTACCCCCACCGGTATACTAACTAAACGGAGAATAATGACCTGGGTGGAAGGTGGGGTATGGTAATTTCACTAGATATAATGGGGTCACAGACAAATTATACCTTACACACGCTGCGGTTCTTCACTATGAAGAAACACTGGGCCTGCCCAGGGGAGCACCTGCCCAACACAAACTGGTTTCCATGATACATCTTATGGGCAACGGTCAGCATCTCACTAAATGGCTATATAGAAGCATTAGAACGCATACTGGCACCGCCCTGACAGAGCTGCGCACAAAATGGTCTAGGGACTTGGATAAAGAATTGACTGATAAAGAGTGGGGCTCGATATTAGAATATCCCAGGAAAATTCCATGAAACGCCAAATTCAAATGTATCCAATATATGGTCATACAAAGGGCGTACCTAACAATGCTCAGATTGCAGTCTATGTTCCCCAATGCCCCAGATGCAAGGCAGAAACAGCAGACCAGATCCACATGCTGTGGACCTGCCCGGTACTCGCTGGGTACTGGACAGAGGTGGTGGAGATTATTGTAGCGGCAGCGGGTATCCCCGTGCCGAGAACAGTCGGTAATTGCCTATTAGGTATCACCAGACGCACTAAAACCCAGAAAGTACAACTACACTTCGTAAACCTGGCTCTGCTCCTGTCTAAACGCACCATCACTTTGCGGTGGAAATCAGCCAAGCCTCCACCGCTGTGTGGCTGGCACGGGGAGGTGGTGAGATGGGATAGCGTAAAAAAGTAATTTCCATGGAATGGACATCACTCTGGAAGCCTTCAAGGCACTAGCTCTGGCGCCAGTCCCCGTAGCAGAGGATCAATAGGGGTTTCCTCCTTAACCCAGCCAGTCAACTCACGTTCCCTTGCCTCTTCCTTTATGACCACCCAGAGAACATACTATGGACACGCATATAGACTGTCGAGCCCCAGCAGGAGATAGAGTGCATGCACCTGCTATATCAGTGAGAAGGTTATTCTGAGAATAGGGATGCTGCCCCAGGACCGGGGCGGAGGGCCAGGGCAAGTTCAGTTAAAGGGTTGGGAGGGGGGGGGTAAGTTATATGGCTCGTATCTCGTCTTCACCTATGCAGGCTCATGGGTTCCGATGTATCATTATTAATTGGTTCACCAGTGGGAATAACTGTATAAACAGACTAACAACAACAACTATGCGACTGTAACAGTTATTAGAAATGTTTTTTGACATGTTGTCTGAGAATCTCAATGATGCACTTATAATTGAAGGTATGAAGTAGACTGTAAAATATCACAAGTATAGTGTTTTTTCATGTCTGATGCTATATTGGGGAAAATTTAATAACATGTTGAAAAAAAATACTGGTTTGTAAATCTGCATTTGCAGGGCACACCTTTGCACAGGGGACAATGTAAGAGTTTATGTAAACCACAAAGGCTTCTCAGTGTATATTTTGAAGTCAACAAACCCTGCATGGAGTTAAAGCATCAAGTATTCTGTATTGTCATGCATTGTTGAGCCGCCGCGCATTCTCTATCGCCAGCACATGGGCAGTTTGTGAATTAAATAACGTGTGCTTATAAAGCGCTTATCTACCTGGGGATTTCTTTGACTTACAGAAGATATTTATTGTTACTCAACTCAGTGGCACTCATATTTGCACTGCCCTAGAATGAAATGTTGAGGAGGCCAGTGAGGATATTTGCCTATGAATGGGGTGCTAAGTAAGGACAGATCACTGCAGTATATAATTTAGTCTAAAACCTAAGGCGTTTGACCAGGGTGGTGGCAGCACCTTGTGATCGCGCTTGGGATTGGCGAAAGCAGACTGCGAGGGATCTCTTCTGCTTCGCGCCTCACGCTGCAACTTTCAGTCGACCCTTTTAAAAAATGCTATTTTTAATCTCCAATTGATTTACTAATTGTGTAGTTTGTATTTTTAAAATCACCTTGGTGTACTGTTGTGTGCGCTGCTTACCGGTCCCCCTGGGCCCCGTTCCACCGCGGCTTGCCTGTGCCGATTGACGTGGAGGGCCAGGTCGGGCGCCATCTTGGGCGGACCCGGACCCCGGCTGGACTCGAGTTAGCGGTCCAGCTCGGGGAGGGGCCTGGGCTACAAATAGAATTGACTGTGGCGTGTCAGGGCGTTTGACCAGGGTGGTGGAAGCACCTTGTGATCGCGCTTGGGATTGGCGAAAGCAGACTGCGAGGGATCTCTTCTGCTTCGCGCCTCACGCTGCAACTTTCAGTCGACCCTTTTTAAAAATTCTATTTTTAAACTCCAATTGATTTACTAATTGTGTAGTTTGTATTTTTAAAATCACCTTGGTGTACTGTTGTGTGCGCTGCTTACCGGTCCCCCTGGGCCCCGTTCCACCGCGGCTTGCCTGTGCCGATTGACGTGGAGGGCTAGGTCGGTCGCCATCTTGGGCGGACCCGGACCCCGGCTGGACTCGAGTTAGCGGTCCAGCTCGGGGAGGGGCCTGGGCTACAAATAGCGATGTGTCCTAGAGCGCGCAGCGGTCTCGCGCAGCGGGCGCGCCGTCTGCGCGCCGAAGGAGCGCCAAAGGAGGGCCCGTCCGTGCCTCGGAAGGGCCCAGGGCTAGCCATAACGCCCCCCTCCATACGACCGAGATGGGCCACATAGAATTGTTTATTCCCGCTCTGATCTGCTTAATATTGCTCCTTCCGATGAGCATAGCAGCTGTCAACGAAGAGGGCCTGGTCTTGCGGCGTCGGCTTGTCCGAAATGCGGCTTCTCTTTCCAGCGCACGCTTTCCCCGCGCTTAGGCGCCGACATGTACCACATGAAAACTGTCAGAGCTGGCCTTATTAACGCTAGGTCTATGGTAAAACATGCAGCTGACATCTTCGAGGTTCTTACGGAGGGTCAGCTCGAGATACTTTTCGTCACTGAGACATGGCTTAATAACTCCTGTGCTCCGTCCATTGAACTGGCAGTTCCCAGAGGCTTTAAGATTGCCAGAGCGGACCGACCTCTTGGTAGAGGAGGAGGTCTAGCAGTAATATTTAAAGATGACTGGCACTTCTCCTCTGAACGGCTAGCAGTGGGGGTGGAGGGCGAAGTTCTTCACTTTTCCCTTGTTATTAACCCACATTTTATGCTAGGAGGATCCCTGATCTATAGGCCCCCAGGCCCAGCCATGCACTTCCTTGAGGCTTTGGAAGACTGTATTGTGCCCCGAGCCCTGAACTTTCCCAGATTTCTCTTGGTTGGCGACTTCAATATTCACGTCGATAACACTGACACTTTGGAATCGCGCAGACTTGAAGAGGTCTTGGATCTGTCACAGCTCCGGCAATGGGTATCATCTCCAACTCATTCAGGGGGTCACCTTCTAGACCTAGTGTGTTCTAACTTCCCCCTTAAACTATCTGACCCGGAAAAAGTCACCTGGTCTGATCACGACCTGGTCAGGTTCTCATGGGAAGCGGGTAATGTGGCCAGTTCAGTTTTGACACCCCCCATTATTCATCCTCAGAAAATTAACATGACTGTGTTTAGCCAAGAATTGTTAAAAAATCACCAGTCCCTTTCTCCGGAGTTGGATGCAGCGGTTGACGAATTTAATGGTTGGTTGCGACAGGCGACAAATGCGTCCACCAAACAGGCGACCGCACCCAGACTTCGTCATTTTCCCTCTCAACCCTGGTTCTCCCCTGAGCTGAGGGAGCAAAAACTGGGTTGTAAAAAATTGGAGCGAGTCTGGAGGCGCGCCTATAGCTTGGACACAAAGGCCGCCCTACGCACTGCCCAAAAGAAATACTATGCCGCCATTAAAGCTGCCAAAGGACTATACTATGCAGGTAGAATAGCTAAAGCAGAAAACAACAGTAGAGAAATCTTCTCAACTGTAAAAAATTTTGTTTCTCCTATTGCAGAATCCTCCACCCTTCCCTCCTCTGGGGAATGGTGTGAAGTTCTGTCAAATTTCTTTACTGATAAGATAGCCAAGATTCAGCAGGGTTTCTCTTCCACTTCATCGACTGAGAATCCAGAATTTATCATCCCTGGTTTGCCTGACCCCTCAGACACCCTACAGCTCACTGATTTGGAGCGGGTTACAGAGGGTGATGTGTTGCCCCTTCTGGATTGTCTTAAATCAGGGTCCCCCACTGATCCGTGTCCGGCTCGGGTTCTGTCAGGGGTGGCCAGCACTGTATGTAGAGAGGTTACTCACATCCTCTCTCTCTCCTCGGCAGTGGTTCCTGCCGAGTGGAAACAGGCTAAGCTTCTGCCGCTCCTGAAGAAACCAGGCTTGGATGCCTTGGTCCCCGGTAATTACCGGCCCATTTCTCCGCTCCCTGCCTTGACCAAAATCTGCGAGAAAGTAGTCTTCCGACAACTAGATAAATTTGTAGAGTCATCTAATGCCCTGCACCCTGCCCAATCGGGATTCAGGGCCGCCTATAGCACTGAAACGGCCCTGCTAGAGATGACGGAGTCGATACGGGAGTGTCTGGACGGAGGCGGCAGAGCAGTCCTCATTCTATTGGATCTCTCTGCCGCCTTCGATACCGTCCCCCATGCTCTCCTCATTGCTAGGCTATCGGCCATTGGCATTGGCGGCAAGGCCTTGGCCTGGGTGTCTTCATTTCTTTCGGGAAGAACACAACAGGTCTGGATGCCACCTTATGCCTCGGAATCAAAACCACTCCTTACGGGGGTCCCTCAGGGTTCCACTCTTAGCCCCCTGCTGTTCAACATTTATATTACCCCCCTGGTGTATCTTGCGGAACAGCATGGGGCTAAGAATATAGGATACGCGGATGATACGCAGCTTCTTTTTACCTGGCCTGACGACCATCTTGATACAGCTAAGGTTCATCTTTGCCTATCCTCAGTCTTTCAATGGCTTATGCGGACTCAACTAAAATGTAATGAGGATAAGTCAGAGGTCCTCTTTTTTGGATCCTTCCCCCCAAGTTTCAAAAACGTGCTGTGGCCCCCGAAGATTCCATGCCCTAAGGAAATGGGTGGTCCGGCGAAAAATCTTTGGATTTGGTTCGGAGAGGACCTAAAATTTGAGGACCATATAAAAAAACTGACCGGAACGTGCTTTTCCACCCTAAGAATGCTCAGGAAATTTTTTCCACTACTCCCTAGAGAGGCGAGGGAGACGGTTGCCCGAGCACTCATCCTAGCTAGACTGGACTACGCGAACTCCCTGTTCAGCGGCATTCCAGCCTATCTGACCAAACATCTGTTGGTCATTCAGAATGCCGCTGTTCGTCTTCTCTGCAACGTCCCCAGATGGAAGAGTGCTCGGTCTCATATGTCTGACCTCCACTGGCTTCCAGTTCCGCAACGTATCCTCTTTAAAACGCCTGGTGCTTGCGTTCAGAGCAATTCATGACCAAGGACCAGCCTATTTAAAGAAAAGATTCACACTGTATGCCCCTACAAGAGCTCTCCACTCATCTTCTCTATTAAAAATGACCCTTCCGCGATTTAAGCGAACCAGACTGGGGGGTCAGTCCATTTCTGTTGTTGCTGCCCGCGCCTGGAATGCTCTCCCTTTTCATCTTCGCTCCAGTCAAACAGTTGCTCAATTTAAAAAGAATCTGAAAACCCACCTTTTCAGTAGCAGCTGTTAATTTGATCCCAGCTCATCTGTCTCTGCCTCTCCCTTCGCGCCAGGATACTCCCCAGTAACAGTGCGCGCTACAAAACCATTTATACATACATACATACATACATACATACAATGCAAAGAGTATTACTTACTTTCTCTTTCCTTTAAGTTAATATTTGTAATGGTATATAGGAGTGCTTTCCAAACTTTTTAGAACCACAAGACATCTTTTCGAAGGCAAACATTTGCAACCCACAAGCTTTAATAGACATGAGGTGGTGTATTTTATTATAATTTATGCATCATTTGTTAGCGGACTGTCATTTACCTAGACCAAAATTTCCTTTGAAGTGCCCACTAAATTACACATGCATACAGTTTTACTGATAAAACTATATCCCACACCAATGATAATGTGAGGTTGGGTTTCAGTTAACATTTATCATTTTTGCATCATCAACAAAAGGCCCATGATTTGGTTAATCCTATAAAAATATGTGTTTCCACCTCACTTCAGAATTACAAAAATGTGCTTCATTTTTGCTTTCCTAACTGCTAAATGTGCATAGTTCATTAACAGGTATTTACATTTTGCTGTGTATTACAAATAAATGACATACTATAGCCTTTTTTTCTAACTTCGTATACCCCAGCAAGATTTAAAAATAATTAATTTTCTTTTTCTTTCTCTTACGGGAAATTGAGGGGAGTTTGTAAACACCAATTCCCATGTAAATAAAATAAGCAGCAATTTGTCAGAAAACATAGCCAAATATTTGAACTCTGTCACATCAAATGTGACTAAATGAATACAGAATTAAAAGACATTTTTTATTGCTTGTACTTTTATGACCCACCAAACATCGGCTTGCGACCCAAAAGTGGGTTATGAACTACAGTTTGAGAATCCCCTGTCTATATTGAAAATAGTACCACTGAAGAACCTTTGTACATATTTGAATATAACGGAGGATATTAAAGTATCATAAAGCATTAAAGGCTAAAACAATAAACCAATTATTCCTGTTTCTTTTTAATTTTTTATTCTAGAAATATTGCCTGGACGTCGACATGGACAATGACGAGGTAAAGAAAAAACATTGCTTGGACGGCTCATTTATTATCTCTACTACTCCAAGCATATCAGCAAAAGAGTAATTTTTAATGAATTTCACATTAAAATCAACAGCAATATTCTAGTTATATAACTGTTTGGAGATAGTGCACACAGAAAACAACATTTAATGCCATCTCATAATGACAAAAAGAGGGTCTGATATTCTAGTGGTTTAGTAACGCAAGACATCACTACATTTTAAATAATGTAAGATTAAAGCATTTACCTTGTTATGAGAGTCTGATTAATACACACAAATTCTCAATTAGTTTTAGTCAAGAACCAATGTGAGAAATGATCTCCAAATGTTGTTAATGGCATATTCCTGTTCTCAATGTACATTTTATTTTACTTTATTCTTTGTCATATGTGTGAACAATTTCCAGTTGACAAAGCACTAACCCTGGGCGGAGTTCGCAGACTTGCCATACGCATAGCTCCGCGAAGTGGTAAAAAAACTCTGCAGCACTACGTGGGTGGGAAAACATGGCTGCCGGCGGTTAGCGGGTTGCAGAAGCTCCAAAGGTCGAGCGGCTTTGCGGTGTTTAGCGGTGCAAATTGAATGTGATGTAGCTGAAAGCTGCAGAGGTAGCTGCTGATTCGGATTGTGGCGAGATACTTGGGAGATAAGGTGCATAATTATAGCTTTTAGAATGTAAAATTGGAAGAACGGAGGCTCATTGTTCGGCGCAACAGTGTAACGCTGTGTAACCACCTCTCACCTTCAAGCTGTGGGCGGGACTGTGTTTGAAGAGATCGCGCTTCGCTGGGAGCTCAGAGCTGGAGGTTGGCTGCCGCGTCTCTCGCTGTTCTAAAATCTACTGGAAGTGCTTTTTTCCCGTTTCTTTCTTGGCAGATCTCACCGGAATCGTGGCATAGGTGGCGGGGCTTGCTGGGCTTGCTGTGGCCACCCGGGACGTGGTGCCTCTTCTGCAGGGGCAGTTAGGGGAGCCTCGGGAAGAGCAGGTTGCTCTCTGGTCACGGTTATTCTTGGAGCTACATCACGGGCAAAAGGCAACAGCAAGGCTCCATATTTACAGAGGCAGGGGGAGAGGAGGAACGTGTGGGAAGCCTGAATATCAAAGATCCCATACCACAAGAAGGAGTGAGACACAAGGGTCTCCTGAGGAGAACTCTGACACCAATACTAACATCAATATACAGCTGCAACAAAAAGTATGTACTGCGCCGGTGGAGCAGGGAGGAGGAGGCCAGGCTAAGACTGGGCCAGAAGGGAAAAAGAGGGGATTAGTCACTAAACTACCATCGCGATATACTTTAAGGAGCACAGGACGAGATTCACTTTCTGGGTTAGCAGAGGGCTTAGACCCAGTTGATTACAGTGCAACAGCGTATAAAGCGTCTCTGGCAGGCTCACCCCCCAATGGCATGATCCAGAATCAGATAAGTTTGGTCAAAATAAAATCTAAGCCTAAGAAAAAGGCCAAGGCATTAAAACAAGAGCAGAAAAATAAATCAACGAATTTGACACCTTTGTTAAAATATTATTGCAAGACTGTCCCCAGCACTCTGATTCTTAAACCAATAGAGACTATGCTTAAAGGAAGCACTGCCAGTAACCTGGGTGAGATGACTGAGTCGCTTCAATTCCCTGATGCAGTACTAACCCCAAATAAGTTTCAACCATTAACGGACATCCCAGCCGAGAAGGGGACAGAGGGGCCCTGGATGCAAGATGAAACTAATGATACGTTAAATCTGGAAGAAGATGGGTCAGCTTTAAGTAATTCCCAAGAAAGGGGAAAGGAAAAGAATCAGTATGAATCATCAAGAGAAAAAGAAAGGGATCCAAATGCTCAGAGGTCGACCTTAGATCTCTTACAGGCTCTAACTAAAAAGATGAGGACTAGATTTCAGGTCTCAGAAAAAAAAACAAGCCAAAATTAAAACATTTAGTGGAAAGATGGAAGACAAGCTGGATTCACTAACAACTAGGGCCACAGCACTAGAGACGTCGGTGGCCAAGTTAGCAGCAAAAGTAGACGAAAATGTAAAGGACTTAATTAAAATAAAAGGTCAAGAAGCTAGTCTTCAGGATAAGATGGAGTCCATTGAGAATGTTCAAAGAAGAAACAACCTTCGATTACTTAAAGTCCCTGAGGGAGTCAAGGGGGACAAAATAAAATTTGTTTGTTGTAAAACTAATTAAGCAAACAACCAATATTGAATGTTCAGAACAAGTCCTCTCTGCCGACATTCAAAGAGTGCATAGAGACCCTTTCAGATTGAGCCCGAATAAGAGCAGACCCAGGAAAAGTTTGATTTACTTTTTGACGTATAGCCTTAAGGATGAAATATGAAATAAGGCTTTAAAAGTGAATACATTAAGTGCAGAAGGGTTCACTTTTCAAATCAGGTCTGACGTCTCCTCCATTACTGCATCCAAACATTGGGAGCTGGGAAAACTATTAGAACCATTCAGACAGTCGGGTGCTACGGCCCAACTCAAATTTCCAGCCACACTAAAAGTAATGTTTAAAAATAAAATGCATACATTCAGACGGGTAGAGGAGGCAGAAACTTTTTTGCACCAAATTCAGGGAGCAACAATCAATAATGAACAGTGAATGAATGAAGTAATAATATAATAACTTTAGTAGGTGGCTAGAGCCCCATCCCCCACAAAAAAAGAAAAATTACTAAACTTAACTCAGTAGCAGTTTTTGGAGTAATAAAAAAGGAATAACCGCCCCGACCAAAGAGAGGGTAGCCTCAAAGGCCAGGGTAGGGCCATGAGTGAAATAGTGGGGATTCTCCAGGGGAGCACAAGGGTGGGAGGTGGGTGGAACAGGGGGGGGTCACTGAGTGGGGAGCATAGGGAAAATATAAAAAAAATAGCCCAATTCGCCACATAAAATAGCAAAAAAGTTTCCCCTTCAATTTTTATGAGGATATGGCACAGACATCAGCTGATTCTGCGATACTTTTGAAGGTGTTGACATGGAACCTAAATGGGTTGAGGGTAAAACGGAGGATGGAAAGGATATTTCAGTATTTACAGGATGTCCCAGAAAAATTTTTAATTCTCCAAGAAAGGCACTTACTAGAGACAGAGTTTATGTAACAGTAAAAGTTGGATTAAGGAGATTATTTGCACCACACAGCAAACAACAACGAAGGGTGTTGCAATAATCATAAAGAAACATCCTGCCGTATCAGTAGAGGGGGTTAAAGTGGACAAGATGGAGAGATGGGCCATAGCAAACGTATGGTTTTACTCACACAAATTTAAGATAGCAGGCTATTATGGTCCCAATCTAGACGATACGGCCCCATTAATAAATCTATCTACTGAACTATTGCCATTTCAAGACCCCTTAATACTCGCATGAGACTTTAACCTAGTTTTGGATCTTGTGTTGGACAGGTCTCTAAAAAATAAAACTCCACAGAATTGTAAAATGAGATCTCTATTGAAAAATACGATGAAGCAATTAGGTTGGACAGATATATGGAGAGAAAGAGAGGGAGGAAGAAGAGGCTATACGTTCCATAACAAGAAACATGGCCACAGGTCCAGGTTAGATTTTTTTTTAATTAGTGGGGCGCTGAGGTAATGGGTAATAGAAACTAAACATCTTGGGTGACCATGGGCCTGTAACGCTAACGTTGAAGCTTCCCAGTAGTCCAACAAATATAAGATGGACATTAGATCAAGCCATCTTGACAGAGGAAGAGACAATAGAAATATTAGCTTCAGAAACTGAGGCCTATTTTTTAACTAATCTGGACAGCGATTCCATAGAAATAGTTTGGGACTCTAATAAAGCTTTCATAAGGGGATGTATAACTTCCATTCAAATAGCCA
Source organism: Lissotriton helveticus (assembly GCF_964261635.1). Classification (NCBI taxonomy): domain Eukaryota; kingdom Metazoa; phylum Chordata; class Amphibia; order Caudata; family Salamandridae; genus Lissotriton; species Lissotriton helveticus. The sequence continues at coordinate 787,987,950 of NC_136071.1, read as the reverse complement.
GACAGAAGAAGTACAAAAAAGAGATGAAAGAAATCGAGGACAAAATTCAAGAGTTACAACAGCACCCCATGGTGCAAAAAGATGATACAGAAGAAAATATTACTGACAGATTACTTTCTCTTAGAATGGATTTGGCGGCGATATTAGATGCAAGGTTGCAAAAGAAGTGGGAGATGAGCATGATGGCGCATTTTGAATATGGGAAAGGTTGTGGCAATATTCTTGCCTTGAAAACTAAACAAGAACTAGCAAGAAGTAACATAAAGGAAGTAGCATGTAATTGTACGGGAAAAATGTGACTGACTCCTGTAGACATTAAAGAAGCTTTTCGTAAACATTTTGAAGCAGTCTACAGGGAAGAATTTATCCCACAGGAAAGCACAATAGAATCGTGGCTTCAGCGTTATCCCTAAAAAAAAAATCAGTGATGAGACCTCCAGTAATTTCAATAAACCTATATCTCAGTATGAGATTAAGAAAACAATAGAATGTGGCAAGAAAGGCAAAGCACCAGGACCAGACGGTCTACTGGCTGAGCTATATACATCTTTAGTTGAAGTTTTGATCCCAGTGATGGATAAACTGTTCTCCCATATTTTAGAAAAAGGTGGGACTATGCCTCCCTCCTGGGGTGAGGCTATGGTGGCCTTGAAATTAAAACCATCTAAGCCTGCAAATCAGTGTGATTCGTACAGACCGATCTCTCTGCTTAACCTTGATTGTAAACTCTTTGTTAAAGTCTTAGCAGAGAGGTTCAATGGTATTATGAGTGGTTTGTTACATCAGGACCAAAAGGGCTTTGTGAGAGGGAGAGGGATTCGAGATTTAATTTATAATCTGATTGGCGCTATTGACCTTGCAACTCTATATAAACTACCATTAGCCATTATCACGCTGGATGCTACGAAAGTGTTTGATCGGGTTAATTGGGCATTTTTAAATAAGGTACTAGAGAAATGTAATGTGGGAAAAAAAATTCTAGAGTTATCTCAGCAATCTATAAAGCTCCAACAGTCAGAATATTAATAAATGGTAACCTCTCCTCTCCTATACAACTGCAAAGAGGCACAATGCAGGGATGCCCCCTGTCGCCAATGCGTTTAATTTATATATAGAGTCTTTTGCAGAAAATATCAGGACACATGAGGATATACTTCCTTTTAGATTTGGTTGTTGGGAGAAAAAAGTTTCATTGTATGCCGATGGCATCATGGTATATACCTCAGATCTTGGGAAAACTATCCCAATTGTATATAGCCTAGCTCAACAATTTGGTAATATCTCAGGATATGAGATCAATCAGTCAAAAAGTGAGTGCATGGCCTGGAATGCCACTGTTTGCTCCCTTCAACTAAAAAGAGAAACTAGATATTTGGGAGTAAAAAAATACTAAGGACATCAATGACATACCTAACATAAATTTGCGGAAAATCGACAAGGACATTTCTGATTCCCTAAAAAGCTGGGCTTATTTATCCTTAACACTAATAAGAAGGATTAATTTGGTAAAAATTATGCTATTACCTAAACTGATTTTTTTATTCCAAAATATACCATTAACTTTTAAAGAAGAAAGCTTGAGGAAAATTCAGTCAAAAATGAATTCATTTATATGGGCTTCCAAGGGCTTGGAAAAAACTTCGAAGAAGAAAGAACAAGGAAGGCCTATGTGCGCCTGATAAATCCATTTATGCATGGGTCTTCCAAATGAAAAAGGAAAAATGCTCATGAATGAACCCAACTTCTCAGATATAGAGAAAATGTTTAGGGAACTGCTGCAAGGCCCAAAAGGAGCCAAATATGCTTATTTATACAATTTTGAAGATCCACACTTCTTCAAGAAAGACGATTGAAAGTTTTAAAGGACCATGCAATCACCTGGAGTAAAATCAGAAAGTTGTCAAAAATCAGCTATTATAGCGCTATGGCGCCCATATGGGGCACACCTGGTTCACCTGAGTGGACTAAAGCTTCATTAGTAATACCTTTAAAATCTGCTGGTGTAAATGGTTGGCCCAACTTATTCCAAAGGGATGTTTGATATCTGGGGAAGACCTGAAGCTTATGACGGACAGAGATTTATCTAAATTTAAGTATTTACAAAAAAAAGTTGATCTCAAAGGGTTGGTATACCGCTTGGCTTTACACATGATCTAGAGACAGCATTGTGAACCAGACAACAAAACAAGAAAGAAGTGGCAAATCTTTACTGGCTCCTGGTTGATTTGGCAGACGAGGACTTTACACTCCCAGTACAGCTGTGGGGCGAGTACTTGCCGGACGTCAAGACAGAAACATTATGGCAAGTATATTTTGACTTACTATATGTCACAGTTCAAGCTGCCAATTTAAAGAGAAATCATCTCTTCTCTCTTCACAGAGTTTATTGGTCTCCTTTAAAATTATCTAAATTTGTAAAGGGTACTATTCCATGTGGTCCAAAGTGCCAGAAGGAAAAAGCTAACGACAAGCATAGGTTTGTAAGCTGCCCCATAATACAGAAATTTTGGGAACTCGTATTAAAAGGTATGGAAGGAATATTTGGGTTCGATATACAAGTGAGTATTTCTCTATTCTTTTTTGGTCACTTCCCTAATTATGAACTGTTACCTTTAGATTCCAATAGGTTGTGTTTTTATCGTATTCTACTAGCTCATTGAGAAATCTGTAAATGTTGGATTAAATGTACCTCCAACCTTTTTAGATTGGGTAAATGCGATTAAATATGTAATGAAATTGGATATAGCACAGCACAAGAAGAGAGAATAGCAAGAAGAGGACCTTTTGGGCACCATGTATACGTTGGCTGGACAATCTCTAAACTAAATTGGGGTATATGAGTCCAATGATTATGCCTCTACATGCAATTACTTCACCACTCTGGTCAGTTCCTGGGCCTCACAGATAGAAGAGCAGAACAGACCAATTTTGAGAGGTTCTGTGTAAAGTGCAAACCATTAAGATCAGAGTTCTCTTGCTAGTGCCAACAAGAAGGGGGCAGCAGAGGAAATCAATATAGCATTGGAAAGATCTAATGGCATATGAGGACAAAAAAGAAATAAATAATAAAAAAAAGAAATATTCTTAGGACGTGGACATGGACGACGGCAAGGTAAAGAAAAAACATTGCTTGGACCGATCATTTATTAACTTAACTACTCAAAGCATATCAGCCAAATAGTGTTTTTTTCCAGGTGGTTTTGAATGAATGTCACATTAAAATCAACAGCAACATTCTAGTTCTATAACTATTTGGAGATAGTGCACACAGTAGACCACATTTAATGCCATCTCATAATGACAGAAAGAGAGTCTGATATTCTAGTGATATAGTAACACAAGACAACGTCATCACTACATTTTAAAGAATGCTAAGATAGCATTTTAAGATTATAGCATTTACCTTGTTATGAAAGTCTGAAGAATCAACACAAATTCTCAAATAGTTTTAGTGAAGAACCCATGTGAGAAAAGATCTCCAAATGTTGTTAGTGATATATTCCCGGACTCAAAGTACATTCTCTTTTACTTTATTCTGTGTCATATGTGTGAACAATTTCCAGTTGACATAGCACCCATTCCTGTGTGGTGTCATTAAAACCGTTTATCTTCCAAGAAAAACACACTGAATGAAGGCATATTCAACGCAGTGAGCTAAAACTTTAATGTGGGACTGGAGCATTATATGTCTCCAGAAGGCAGTCACTGCCATCAACCTCAAGCTGTTGCTGATATCCTACTTGACTGACGTGTAGTTTTAAAGTATAACTACCTCAAATCGAAAACTGCTTCTTGCAGCACACAATGAGACTTGCTGAAGCTCACTGTACTGTTAATACAATATTGTACAGATTTTGATGTTTCTCTGAGGACAATACTTGAGACTAGGACTCCTCTGAAGTATGAAGCACTCAGATAGGGATAATGTGCGCATGAATTAGGATAAATAATTAAAGGTCCTATTTTAACACATCTTATTTGAATGAATATCTTGATTAATGAACACTGAGAAATTATGTTTCTTTTAACTCAGTGTCATTGTCAAACAACTACAGATTGTAAATCTGTACTTGCAGGGCATACGTTTGCACAGGGGTTTACGTAAGATTTTAGGTAATTCAGAAAGTTTTCTCAGTGTATATATTGAAGTCAACAAAAGCTGCACGGAGAAGGGCATAGTTAAAGCATCAAGCATTCTATACTTTCATGTATTGTTGAGCTGCCACACATTCTCTCTCCACTATATGGTAGTTTGGATGCTAAATAACATGTGTGTTTGTAAAGCGCACATCTACCTGTGGAGTTTTTTGGACTTATAGGAGATATTTTTTATTACTCAACTCAGTGGCACTCATTTTTGTGCTGCCTGTGGATGAAAGGTTGAGTGTACCAGTGAGCATATTTGCCTATGAATGGGGTGCTAAGTAAGGACAGATCACTGCAGTAGATAGGTTAGTCTAAGAACAATGCTACGAGGATCACCTACTTTGTCTTTCCTTTAAGTTAGTAATATTAATGTTATATAGCAGTGCTTTCCAAACTTTTTAGAACCACAACCCAATTTTTAGAAGGCAAATATTGACAACCCACCTAGCTTTTAATGGACATGAGATTCTGTTTATCAATATAATAGAACCTTTGTGTGCTTGCATACCGTCATTTACAGAAAGCACATTTGCCTTTGAAGTGGCCACTAATTTACACATGCATACAGCTTTATTGATAAAACTATATCGCACAAAATTAATTATCTGTGGGTGGGTTTCAATGAGTATTTATCATTCATACATCACAAAGTAAAGGCTCTTGATTTGTTTTTATCCTATTAAAATATTTGTTTCTGTCGCCCTTCAGAATGACAAAACATTTGCTTAATTTTTGCTTTCCTAACTGCTGAATGTGTACAGTTAATTTATAGGTATTTACATTTTGTTGTGTACACATAAATGACATACAACAGCCTTTTCTTTCAAACTCCCTTCTATGCCAGCAAAACTGTCAAATAATGAATTTTACTTTTCTCTCTCTGGCGAGAAATTGAGAGGTGCCTGTAAAGACCAATCCCCATGTTAACAAATAAGCAGCAATTTGTCAGAAGACATAGCCAAATATTTGACCGCTGCCTGTGATACACAGCAAATGTGACAAAATGAATACAGAATTTAAATGCATTTTTAATGCTTGTATTTTTATGACCCACTAAACACCAGGTGGTGACTCACCAGTGGGTCACACACCACAGTTTGTTAAACACCCCTCTATAGGGAAAATGGTGCTACTGAAGTATCTGAGTACATATTGGAGTTTAACAAAGGAAATTAAATTATCACCATCTATTATAGGCCAAAACAATAAATCTGTGTTTTCTGTTTCTCCTTTACTTTTTATTTCAGACTGCTGACGAGGCCATGGAAATTGACGAGGTAAAGCAAAGCCTTTGCTTGGATGTCTCATTTATTAACTCTACTACTAAAAGCTCTTCTACTTCAGCGCTGAGACACCTAAGGGTATTTGTGCGCTTAATAAATTGCATAAATCAATAACTAAAAGCACATCAGCAAATGAGTGCTTTTTCCAGGTGGGTTTACAGGAATGTCACACTAAAATCAACAGCAACTTTATAGTTTTATAACTATTTGGACATAGTGCACACAATACATTCTTCTTCTTCTTCTTATTATTATTTTATTTATTGTTTCGGCTGACAGCCTTACAATATATTAAAAAAGAAAAACATGCCATATAGGGAGAAGTAAAAAAAAAACATGCGCCCATCAACCTATCAATAAATTCATTAAAAAAAATTTAAATACAAAAGACAGAAAAGTGAATTTTCACTGAGGGCACACGTCCTGAGAAGAAGAGAATTGTTGAATTCTTCAACCATAGTAAAGTGCAAGTGCAATGGGAAAGGGTACATATTACCGTCAGAGGCTACCTCCTAAATATAAACATATACATCACTGTTGGTTAAAAACTTTAAAGGTTAAGAATTGACTTTTCTTCCAGTTGTGAGCAGTTTTCCCCCCACCTAAGAAGTAAAAGTTCAGTGCAAAAAAATAATGCATAATTATTAGACGTATACATACAACTATGGTATGTTCCCTGAGTTCCTCTGGCATAATAAGGTACAATTGCCTTGGGGAAGGTAAATATTACAGTTGAAGGTCACCCCCTAAATATACCACTATTAGTTATGGAGACATAGGGCGTTAAGGATTGTCTCTTTCCAGTTGTAAACAGTTTGTCCATCCACCTAGGAAGTAAGAGTGTGGTACTTTAAAGTAGTAAAAAGTTATTCTACTGATAGATACAATTATAATTGGGGCTCCCGGTTTTATGATATTTATTTTTTTAGCATTTCCGTCTGTATTTATCCATATTTATTTTTTGACCACTTTATCTGTATTTATCCATAATAATTTGTGTTTTGCGGATAAATGAAGTTGTAAAACTGTACATTTCCAAATTTATTTAACCAATAGATGCGCACTCATACTTTGATGTCTGTCTGTTTTAGCTATTTATCTGCCAAATATTATATAACAAAACATCCACTGGTAAATATTAGCATTATACCACAAATGTATGTTGACACATGGCATTATTTAATGAAATTGCATCCTGTTTTTTTACATTTCCCATGCTGTCCATCTGCTCAGCTGTTGACTGATAATTCAAGAATAACAGCACAGAGTCACTTAAAAGAAGCTCCTTTTTCCGTATTTATCCACTTTAAAAAATAAATACAGACAGAAAACGCATTGTTTTTTGTCTGTATTTATCTGTATAAATCCATAAAAATTGAAAACCGGGAGCCTTAATTATAATGTGTTCTACGGTAGAAACAACCAAGTTTATAAAGCTTACCTACTTGAACATAATCCTAGAGTAATGGCCAACTCTTTCAAGCATGGCTGCATAACCCATAAATTTGACGCTAAAGAGGTAACCACATTAACATCATCTGATTTGATACATACAGCTTTTGCTGGTTTCACACATCTGACCCCATAGTGTTTGAAAAGGGGAAGAAGTCATCTCCGCCGGGCGGCTACATATTTTTTGCAAAGCAGCATAAAATGGATTAAATTATCCAGACCACCAACACTCATAGCAATTGAATCGGCCATCAAACATATGTATACTTATCAGGAAATCCCTAGTTGGGAGGATACCTAGCCGGAATGTTAAATACAGTGTTCGCTTTAATTCAGGCTATACCATGTCCATGTATTCTGGTCATGAAATACCACAGGTGTTATTGAAGTAAATACTCATCAAGGATCCAGGCTTTAGCTCACAGAATTTTTTTATCTGCACATAATCATGGTACCGTTCTTTAATCATAGCCGCAGTATCCTGTCTAACACTTTCAGAAGCATCCCACAGAGATATCAACTGTAATTCCTTCAACCTTTTTTGTGCATGTGACGACCATGTATATCCTCAACGTGGCAACTGGCTATGACTTCCTCAAGAGTTTTTAAAAAGACTGTGATCTTAGGGTTTCTTACCAATCTCACCCAGTAGAGATTTGGCCTGAGAGCAATAGTTTCGGGATAAAATTAAGCTCTGCGTACAGTTCCACTAGAAGGGTACCTAGGCAAAACTCCAGAAATTACAGACGAAATTGCTCTCAGCAACTTGGAGTGGGCAGACATTCCAGAATCCCCATAATTCTGCACCATACAGTGCCGTTACCACTGCCTTTTGCTTATATATTTGTAAAATAACACTTGTACATCTGCCACCAGCCTGGTGTCTAAACTTTAAAACTGCTCCAGCCAATTGACTCAGCAATAGTGTGGCCTTCTGTATTTCTCTGTCCCATCACAAATTCTCTGTAAATCGAATACTCAAATAGTCAAACTGCTTGACAATATCCAATGGGATACCTTCGACCAAAGGCTGTTGCTTGAAACAAGAGGAGGGCTTCAATTCCATACACTTTGTTTTACTAAAATTTATGGTTAAGGACTTCTTGTCACAATACTCCACAAAACATGTTAGTAGCCTATGGGTGGCGTTTTCTGTTCGTGCCATCAATACTGCATCATCCGCGTATAGTAGTATTGGCACCCTCTTCCCAGCTACAGTTGGAATATCTTTGGCGTCTACCATCAATTGGTCAGCTGCATCATTTAAAAAGAGGCTAAATAACATGGGAGCCAATATGCACCCCTGCAGGATATCTTTTTTGACCTGGAAGGGTGCAGTGCACGCCCCTCCGGCCCGTACCGTACTTTGGCTGTGCTATCAATATGCAGAGCCTGTATGGCCTTTATTAGTGAGGAGTCAGCACCCAATTCCTTCAATGATCTCCACAGCTTCTCTCTATCTACTAAATCAAAAGCTGCATTCAAGTCCACAAATATTAGATACAGCGATGTCATCCTCCCCATCCTAAACTTATAAGAGATCATTTACAACCAGAGAGCCTGATCAATGGTCCCAATGCCAGGCCTAAACCCAGCTAGCACTTCAGTCAAGATGTTATAAGCATCGACCCACCCCTGAAGTCGGTTGAGCAGAATTTACTCTGGAATTGTTCCTTCACCATCTAGAAGGGAGATCAAATGGTAGTTGGATGAACTGGATCAATCGCCTTTCTTATGGATCAGCACAATAACAGTCGAACGCCATGAAGGGCGAACAGCGTTTCCAGCAATTGCTGATTAAACACTTTAGTAAGGATGCTACCCCATAAGTCCGGCTCTTCCCATATATATTGGTGGGCACCATATCAGGGCCTAGGGCTTTGTATTTCTTTACATCAGTCAGGACTCTCACCAACTCTGGTACTAAAATATCAATGACAGGAGGCCCAGAGCAGATGTTCTCTTGGGCTGTCAGAGGTGTTATGGGGTTAACACTAGATAAATTACTAAAGTGACCAGACTAGACAGATGGCCCAATTTGAGTATCAATGATCTGCACTGAGCCCCTCTCAGCTCAAGATAGCAATTGCCTGAATTTTTTGCATTTTTTTTCCTGTGCCGTCTCCTTTAATGCTACCCAGAGGGTCAGTTGATACTGCAATTTCTTAGTTCTCAGGAGGCGTATATATAATCTTTTCTACACTCTCTGAATAGTAATTCGCTGTGTAGGCTATGGTGTTGTTGTACTAAAGCAGATAATACAACTCCCTTCATTCTATAGCATTCCTCATCATACCAAGTAACCCATTTGCCCGTTTTCCCACCAACCATCAAGGCGTCTGCAAGCCCAATGGGCTTTGACCACAGGGCCTTCAGCTCCTCTGACATCTTTTTGTAGGCTACTAGGGTTATACCATTATCACCATATAGAAAATTCTGAATTACAGAACCATACTTAATTACTATACTCTCCAGCAATGGCAGCATTTGTAGAAATTTCTCCCTGCTCCATCGTATCTTTTTCTACAGTTCGATACCACACTACCAATGGGCTGTTTTTGACAACTCCCTCATGCACAATTCTAGAAAAAGTACCACAGGATCATGATCACTCTCCACTCTCATGACAACTGTCATATCGTGCACATATTCCCATGAAATATAATCTATTATAGAAGCACTTCTCCCATTGTTAACAGTTACTCTAGCAGTACTATCTGAGGGGTGGGACCATTAATAAAACACAGGTAGCAGTTTATCAGAAGCTCAGGGAATACACCTCTCTTCTTAGTGAATTAAAAATTGCTCAAGGCAATAGATAACATTTAATACAATCTCATAAATATAAAAAGATGATCTAATGTTTTAGTGATACAACACAAGACAATGTCATCACTACATTTTAAAGAATACCAAGATAGCATTTTATGATTATAGCATTTACCATGTTATGAAAGTCTGATTAATACTTACACATTTACCATGTGAGAAAGGATCTCCAAATGTGGTTAATGATTTATTTCAGTACACAAAGTACATTCTCTTTTACTTTATTTTGTGTGTTATGTGTGATAAGTTCCCACTCGACCAAAGTATCCATTCCACTATTACTGTCAAAAACAAAGTGTACCTTCCAAGAGAAACTAACTGAAAGGATGTGATATTCTACACAGTGATTTATAACTAGTCTAAGGATGGAGCATTGTATATATGACTCTAAAAGTCAGCCATTGTCATCAACCTTAAGCTCTTGCCAATATTCTTCTTGAGTGAATGTAGCTTTAAGGGATTACTATCTCGTTCTAAAACTGCTTCTGGCAGCAGGCAATGAGACTTTCTGAACTCACTGAAATTTTAATACAATAAGGTACTGATTCTGACCTTTCTCCAAGGACGATACTTGGGACCACATCTCCTCTAAAATATAGGGCACTCAGATAGGGATAATGTGCTGCACGAGTAAGCGTAATTTGGTTAAACATCCTATTCTAATAGACATCTTTGGTGAATGAATATCTTGATTAATGAATACTGAGAAACTATGTCTCTTTTCTCTCAGTGTCAATGTCAAGCAACTACAGACCCAGGTTCACAAAACTTGTTTGTAAATCTGCAGTTGCAGGGCGCACCTTTGCACTGGGGTCAATGTAAGAGTTCAGGCAATTCACAAATGTTTCTCAGTGTATATTTTGTAGTCAACCAAAGCTGCATGGTGAAGGGCCTAGGTAAAGCATCAAGTAATCTGTGTTCTCATGCATTGTTGAGCAGCCATGCATTCTCTCTCTCCAGTACAGGCAGTTGGGGAATTAAATAACATGTGTGTTTGTAAAGTGCTTATCTACCTGGGGATTTCTTAGACTTATAGGAGATGTTTTTGTTACTCAACTCAGTGGCACTCATATTTGCACTGCCCTAGGATGAAAGGTTGAGGAGGCCAGTGAGGATATTTGCCTATGAATGGGGTGCTAAGTAAGGACAGATCACTGCAGTAGATAAGTTAGTCTAAAACCTGTAAGCACAATGTGAAGAGTATTCCTTACTTTTTCTTACCTTTAAGTTAATCATGTTAATGATATATAGCAGTGCTTTCCAAACTTTTTAGAACCACGACCCAATTTTTAGAAGGCAAGTATTTGCAACCCACAAGCTTTAATGGACATGAGGTTTTATTATAATTCATGCATCATGTGGTAGCGCACTGTCATTTACATAGGCCAAAGTTTCCTCTGAAGTGCCCACTAACTTACACATGCATACCGTTTTACTGATAAAACTATATCCCACACCAATAATAATGTGTGGTCGGGTTTCAGGGAATATTTTTATCATTTGTGCATCACCAAGAAAAAAGGCATATTGATTTTTTTTATCCTATAAAAATATTTGTTTCCGTTGCACTTCAGAATGACAAAAAAAATTGCTTCATTTTTGCTTTCCTAACTGCTGAATGTGCACAGGTAATTTACAGTTATTTACATTTTGTTGTGTATTACAAATAAATGACATACTACAGCCTTTTTTCAAACACCCTATACCACAGCAAGATTTACAAATATTACATTTTCTTTTTATTTCTCTTACGGGAAATTTAGAGGAGTTTGTAAATCCCCATGTAAACAAAATAGATAGCAATTTGTCAGAAAACATAGCCAAATATTTGATCTCTGTCTTTGATGGACATCAAATGTAACAAAATGAATACAGAATTAAGAGACATTTTTATTGCTTGTACTTTTATGACCCACCAAACATCGGCTTGTGACCCAAAAGTGGGTTATGAACCTCAATTTGAAATCACCTGTCTATATTGAAAATGGTACCACTGAAGAACCTGTGTACATATTGGAATATAATGGAGGATATTAAATTATCATAAAGCATTAAAGGCTAAAACAATAAACCAATTATTCCTGTTTCTTCTTAATTTTTTATTCTAGAAATATTGCTTTGACGTTGACATGGACAATGACGAGGTAAAGAAAAAACTTTGCTTGGACGGCTCATTTATTATATCTACTACTCCAAGCATATCAGCAAAAGAGTCATTTTGCATGAATGTCACATTAAAATAAGCAGCACCATTCTAGTTGTATAACTATTTGGAGATCGTGCACACAGTAGAAAACATTTAATGCCATCTAATAATGACAAAATGAGGGTCTGATATTCTAGTGGTTTAGTAACACAAGACTTCACTACATTTTAAATAATGTTAAGATAGCATTTTAAGATTAAAGCATTTACCTTGTTATGAGAGTCTGATTAATACACACAAATTCTCAATTAGTTTTAGTCAAGAACCAATGTGAGAAATGATCTCCAGATATTGTTAATGGTATATTTACTTTTACTTTATTCTTTGTCATATGTGTGAACAATTTCCAGTTGACAAAGCACTAACCCTTGGTGGAGTTTGCGGAGTTGCGCTATGCGTAGCTCCGCGAAGTGGTACAAATCTCTGCAGCGCTACGGGGGCTTCACGGAAACGGACCATACACAACGCAAGTGCGCGCTGCTTTTCTTTTCTGCTGCTCACGTAGATTTGTACGCGAGCGGCAGCTTTCTCATCGCGGGTCGTTTCTCATTGGAAGTGCTTGCGAGCATACGCGACCACTCGCAATGAGAAACCTGACCCACCCGCGTTGAGAAATCTCGCCGGGATGTTTATTTTTCACGCTCGCGCTCTTCAACTTGATGTTGACGATTGTGAACAAGGAAAATTCTTTCTGGGAGGTTGATTGTCCTCGCTCGCGGTCACCAACATGACGTTGACGAACGTGAGTGAGGAAAAAACTCCGCTCCACGATGGTATTTCCGCGAGTGGAGTGTAGTGCGGAGTTCGGGAAATACTGCAAACTCCGCGAGCCGAGTGGAGTTCACCGTCCAGGGTTACAAAGCACCCATTCCAGTATTGTTGTCAATAAGAAAGTTTATCTTCCAAGAAAACACATTGAAGGAAGTCATATTCAAAAGCAGTGATCTATAACATTAATGTGAAGCTGGAGCATTGTATGTCTCCGGAAGGCAGTCATTGCCATCAACTCAAACTCTTGCACTTGCGTTGACTGAAATGTAGTTTAAGGTATTACTACCTCAAATCTAAAACTGCTTCTGGCAGAACACAATGAGACTTGCTGAAGCTCACTGTACTGTTAATACAATAATGTACTGATTTTGACATTTCTCTAAGGACAATACTTCCGACTACGACTCCGCTGAAGTATAAAGCACTCAGATAGGGATAATGTGCTGCATGAATAAGGATAATTGATTAAAAGCCCTATATCAATACATCTTATGTGAATGAATATCTTGATTAATGAACACTGAGAAGTTATGTCTCTTTTCACTCAGTGTCAATGTGAAACAACTACAGACCCAGATTCACAAAACTAGTTTGTAAATCTGCACTTGCAAGGCATACCTTTGCACAGGGTTTACGTAAGATTTTAGGTAATTCAGAAAGGTTTGTCAGTATATATATTGAAGTCAACAAAAGTTGCATGGAGAAGGGCCAAGGTAAAGCATCAAACAAGTTAAAGCATCAAACATTCTGTGCTCTCATGTACAGCTGCGCTGCCACACATTCTCTCTCTCCAGCACATGGTAGTTTGGTTGTTAAATAACATGTGTGTTTGTAAAGCGCACATCTATCTAGAGATTTCTTTGACTTATAGGAGATATTTTTTGTTACTCAACTCAGTGGCACTCAGTTTTGCACTGCGCCTGGATCAAAGGTTGAGTGCACCAGTGAGGATATTTGCCTATGAATGGGGTGCTAAGTAAGAACAGATCACTGCAGGGGCTACGTTAGTCTAAAGCCCGTAAGTACAATGCAGAGGATCACCTACTTCGTTGTAGGAAAGAAGGATCTGCTGTTATGGTTACCCCTAATTTTTGCTTGATGTAATGCGGTTTCTGACTAGTCTAACTGGGATCCTGCTAATCAGGACCCCTGTCTCTGTGCTTTCTCCCATCAATTGGTATGGTAAGTGTTATGTACATCCTAGATTGGACACTGGTGTACACTTATCAGTCCCCAGTATATGGTACTAAGGTACCCAGGGGTCTCCCATGCGTTAAAACATGTATTATGCCACCCATGAGAGTCCACTCAAACTGTAACTACAGGCCAGCCATTGCAGCCTGTGTAAGCTAGTGCTAGCACCAATTACAAAATATATAGTTTACCTCTATCTTAGCTCAAGGCACTTAAAACCTATAAGTTACCCCAACAACAGACCTTTCAATCCGGAAGGCAGGGTGCTCGGTTCTAAGTGTGAGGGTGGCCCTGCATGCGGAGGACACCCCTACAGCCTACGAGGTTCATTCTCCCAGGTTGTAAGTTAGACAGCCATATAACATATAGAGGGGCACCGTGTCATTATTCGATGACCACCTCAAAACTGGCTGTAATGTACCCTATCATGTTTGGAATCCAACATGTTGAAATCATACCCCCACAACCATAAACGGTGTGGGAGGTATGATTCCATACATTGTAAAGCTCCTCCGGGATGACATCAGTGCTCATAGTACCAGTCTTCTTGATCTGGACAGCACAACATGGCTGCTGCCGACAAGAGACAAGATTCTGCCCTCCTGCGCTGAGCCAATCTCGAGCAGGTAAAGGCAGAACGATAGGTATCCTGCCACATGGAGGTGTGACCACCTCTCAGACAGGGTTTAAAGTATTGGGGCTGGATGGGAGTGCTTGCCAGCACCACATAGTCTGTTTGAAGGGCACAGTTGGTGCCCTCCTTGCATAGTTCAGTTCACACCAGCTCGGAGAGCTGTTGGCCCCCACTCTGACGTGACACTGGACAAAGGACATGATAGTATCCTCCCCACTGTCCGACCCCTCCCTTGGGAGGGAACCCTGAATCATCCCAACCCTTTCCTAAGGATACGTAAGGGCTTACCTGAGTGTGGGTCGCTAGATTTGTTGTGAGACAAGATTAATTTCAAACACCACTTCTTCTTCAACCGTCTGGGCACTCTGGACTTTGCTGGACTTCACCGTGGTATCAAGACTGCAACAAGGAAGACTCCTGCTGCTTCTGATCTCCTCACCCAGCTTGTCTGCTACAACGTCCATGCCTGTGCATCACACAGTAACCTTCCAAAGCCTGTGGGCATCCAAGATACCTATAGGAATCTCCCTTCAAATGATGAAGTCAATCCCTTGCTTCCACAGGCACCGCAACTAAGCTGATTGGTCTGCTGATCCTGGACTCCCATGGACTCTGAAAGGCTCAGCAACACAGATGGTAGTTCTCCACATCCCTCAAGGCCTGCCCTGTCCTCTCACCAAGTTTGAGTTCAGTATCTCTCGTTCGAGCCACAGGAACCGAACCCTGTGCACTTCGTTGACTTGCAGTTGCAAAGGCTTGTTTGCTTCCTTCCACCAAGATCTTTGGGCTCCAAGTAGCCCCAACCTCAAGCATCTCCAGTGACCAAGGGCATTGTCCTTACCACATCACTTGCACATTGGTCCTGCATCTTTAGTGAGCTGCTCGAGTTCCTCATGCAACTCCAGTGCCTCAGGCCTGTGGGTCCTTTTGACATGCATCTTTGAATTCTTTGAGCTCCCCTGATTGTTTGGGGCCTGCCCTGACCCCCCTGCTTGTAGTGAGTCTCCTGGATATTTATGGTTCCGACATTGTAACTTCTTCGACTTCTACATTAGTTGCAGTTGTCAAGGCTTGTTGGTGTTCCCAACAGATACTGACCCCTTAACTCTCGACATCTGAAGTGGGAAAGCTGGTACCCAGCTCCTGGTTGTCCACAGCAGTGCCTGGTCTGCACAGCTGTAGTTTCAAAGTGAACATCAGCCTCCCTGCAAAACTTCCTAAATCCACCTTTGGGTTCCACTGGACACTTTCCCTTTCTCCAGCAGTGGCATCTTCCTACATTGAGTTTGACAGCAGTTTCCGACGCCATTTCACACCTATGCACCCGGCTTCCCTGGTGTAGGTATCCTTGTTCCTAGGGTATCCACGGATGGGGTGGCTCTCCAACCTTCTGTCTTCCATGGGGTTTCTTCAGGATCCACTGGAAAGGGTCCTTCTTTAAACTTCAACCGCGACTTACCCATTGAATTGCATTGATCCAGCCGTCGTGTTCCCACTCTGCACACGGCCTACGCGGGGTTTCTGGTTATTTACCTTGGGTAGTTCCTTGGGTCCCCAGCACTGCTACGTCCTCTGGGTATAGTCTTAATTTAAGTCATGGTTCGCATACCAATATTTTAGTATATGGTTTGGTCTCCCCCTGGTGGCCACTGTGTATTTCGGGCTGCTTACCTGATTCTATTGAAAAATATTGTGTGCATTGTGAATGTCTCCGGTTATGAGATATCTGTGCGTGTTAGTGAGTGTCTTATAATAAATATATATTTTTATAAATACACTGTGTGATTCTTTTTTCACTTAATCTGTACCTATAAGATTATGTTCTGGTAAAACAAGCTGCTTTACACTACTCCTGGACTTGTTCTCCACAGCTACCACTTTGCCTAAGACCACTAACATCACCATAATGGTTATCTGCATTTTCTTGCAGGGTGCCCACTTACATAAGTGTGCATCATATACCAAGCCAGCTTCTCACATTCATCTTTCCTTTATGTTAACATTTTTTAATGTTTTATAGCAGTGCTTTCCCAACTTTGTAGAACCCCAACCCAATTTTTATGAAGCAAATATTGGCAACCCACCTAGCTTTAATGGATATAAGATGGTGTTTATAAATATAATAGAAGCATTGTGTAGTAACACACTTTTATTTAAATAAAGCACATTTCCCTTTAAAATGGCCACTAAATTACATATGCATACAGCTTTACTGATAAAACTAAATCGCCCAATTGGTAATGTGTGGTCTGGTTTCACTGATTATTTATCATTTTTGCATCACAGAGTAAAGGCTCTGGATTTACTTTTATCCTACTAAAATATGTGTTTCCATCGCACTGCAGAATTGCAACAAATATGCACAGCCCAAAGTTTGCGAAACACCATTCTATTGTGAGAATGGTACCACCGAAGAACCTGTGTATATATTTGAGTATAACTGAGGGAATGAAATTATCTTAATCCATCATGGGCAACAAATATGCACAGCCCAAAGTTTGCGAAACACCATTCTATTGTGAGAATGGTACCACCGAAGAACCTGTGTATATATTTGAGTATAACTGAGGGAATGAAATTATCTTAATCCATCATGGGCCAAAAAAATGAATCTGTGTTTTCTGTTTCTCCATTATTTTTTATTCCAGACTTCTGACATGGACATTGACTAGGTAAGGCAAACCATTGCTTGGACGGTTCATTTAATAACTCTACTAATAAAAGGACAGCAGCAAAATGGTGATTTTTCCAGGTACTTTTGAATGAATATCACATTAAAATCAACAGCAACATTCTAGTTGTATAACTATTTGGAGATAGTGCACACAGTAGATAATATTTAATACCATCTCACAATTACTAAAAGAGGGTCTGATGTTCTAGTGATATAAAAACACCAGTGAATGTCATCACTAAATTATAAAGAATGCAAAAATAGCATTTTAAGATTATAGCGTTTACCCGTTAATGAAAATCTGATTAACAAGCGCTGAGACACTCCAGGGTATTTGCGTGCTTTACAAGTTGCCTAAACATAAACCTAAAACTCACAAATTCTCAATTAGTTTTAGTCAAGAGCCCATGTGAGAAATGATCTCCAAATCTGGTTAATGGTTTATTCCAGTACTCAAAGTACCTTCTCTTCTACGTTATTCTGTGTCATATGTGTGAAAGGTTTCTAGTTGATCAAAGGATCCATTTCACCTTTGTTGTCAATAGAAAAGTGTATCTTCCAAGAAAAACACACTGTAGGATATCATATTCAATGCAGTGAATTATAACTCTACTGTAAGGATGAACCATTGTATGACTCTAGAACCCAGTCATTGCCATCAACCTCAAGCTCCTGCTAATACTCACTTGAATGTAGTTTTAAGGAATCACTAACTCACATCTAAAACTGTTTATGGCAGCACCCAATAAGACTTGCTGAAGCTCACTGAACTGTTAATAAAATAATGTACTGGGTCTGACCTTTCTCCAAGGACAATACTTGGAACTAAAACTTCTCTGAAGTACAAGGCACTCAGTTTGGGATATTGGGCTGAAAGAGTAAGGGTAATTGATTTAAAGTCTCATTTTAATACATCTTATGTGAAGGAATATTGTGATTAATGAACACTGAGAAAATTACTTTTTTTCACTCAGAGTCAATGTCAAACAACAACAGACTCAGATTCACAAACTAGTTTGTGAATCTGCATTTTCAGGGCACACCTTTACATATCGGTTTATGTAAGACTTTAGGGGATTCACAAAGGTTTCTCAGTGTATATATTGAAGTTACCAAAAGCTACATGGTGAGGGGCTAGTTAAAGCATCAAGCATTCTGTACTCTCATGCGTTGTTGAGCTTCTACACATTCTCTCTCTCCAGCACATGGTAGTTTGGGTGTTAAATAACATGTGAGTTTGTAAAACACACATCTATTTGGAGATTTCTTGGACTTATAGAAGATATTGTTTGTTACTCAAATCAGTGGCACTCATTTGTGCACTGCCCGTGTATGAAAGGTTGCGCTCACCGCTACAGATTGTTGCCTGTGAATGGTGTGCTAAGGAAGTACAGATCAATGCAGTAGATAAGTTAGTTATAAACCTGTAAGTACAATGTGAAAACGAGTAATTACTTTATCTTTCCCTAATAATAATTTTAATGTTATATAGCAGTGCTTTCCAAACTTTTTAGAAAGAAGACACAATTTTTAGAAATCCGATATTGACAACCCACCCAGCTTTAATGGACATGAGGTAGTTTTTTTCAATATCATAGAAGAATCGTGTGAGAGTGCACTGTCATGTAGATAAACCACATTTTCCTTTGAAGTGGCCACTAAATTTCACATGCATACTGTTTTACTGATAAACTATATTGCACACAACTTATAATGTGTTTGTCAGAAGAGGTAGCCAAATATTTAACATCTGGCTTTGATGCACAGCAAACGCGACAAAATGAATACGGACTTTAAAGGATTTTTTTATTGCTTGTACATTCATGACGAACAAAACATCAGGTGGCAACCCACCAGTGGGTCAGGAACCACAGTTTGCGTAACACCATTCTGCGGGGAGAATGGTACGACTAAAGAACCTGTGTACATATTGGAGTATAACAGAGGAAATGAAAATATAAACCATTAAAGTCCAAAACAATAAATCTGTGTTTTCTGTTTCTCCCTTATTTTTTACTCCAGACTTTTGACGACTTGGACAGGACAGTGACTGGGTAAGGAAAAACCATTGCATGGATGGTTCATTTATTAAGTCTTCTAATAAAAGCACTTCAGCAACAGAGTGATTATTCGAGGCTGTTTTGAAAGAATGTCACATTATAATCAACAACTTCTTAGTTGTATAACTATTTGGAGATAGTGCACACAGTAGATAACATTTAATATTGTCTCATAAATACTAAAAGAGGGTCTGATGTTTAGTCATTTAATTACACCAGACAACGGCATCACTACATTTTAAAGAATGCCAAGGTAGAGGGTTGAAGATCCTGTGGCTTCTATACGTGTATACCAACTTGCGCAAAATAGGCATGGATAATATCTTTATCAATCCAAGTCACGCCAGTACAGTCAAGAAATCTGAACTAAAGGAAGCACTATATGCACTTTATTCATCGAGAAGACTTAAGATTGAATTGGGGAAAACTACAGTTGTTAGGTACCTGAACATAGAGGCACCCAGATATTCTTTTGCACTGTATCTAACATTACCATCGACAAATTCGGAAAGAAGTATTTTGTTTCGACTAAGGGCTGGTTCCATTAGGTACTTGTTAAACTTCCCCCTGGGTCGCCAGCCAAGTACAGTTAAAATTAGTTGCCCTTGTAATGGGCAAAGTAACCAAAATGATTTGCACTTTCTTTTTTCCTGTAAATACTTTCTGAAATATACAAAATGGCTTTTAATTCCGTTTTTTTTAAAACATAGACCTATCACTTTAGACCAATCTTATCAGGCGCTGTTAACTCTTGACAATGAGGAAATATTATATCGTATCTGTACTTTTAAAAAAATTGCTGTTCATGCTCGCAAGATGATGGAAAATGCCTAAAGTAATACTTTCACCCGTTTTATCCCTAATTTTGTATTTTTAATGGAACATAGGTTTTTATGGATTGTGTATTATGATATGTGCTTTTATGAATTTTTGTAATTCGAATAAAGATTTTTTAGCTGAACTGAATGCCAAGGTAATATTTTAAGTTTATATAATTTAACTTGTTATGAAAGTCTGAATAATACTAACAAATTCTCAAATAGTTTTAGTCAAGAACCCATGAGAGAAATGATCGCCACATGTGGTTAATGTTATATTCCAGTATTCAAAGTACATTCTATTCTACGTTATTCTGTGTCATTAGGAAACAGTTTCCAGTTGACCAAAGCATCCATTCCACTACTGTTGTCAATTAGAAACTGTATCTTCCTAGAAAAACACACTGAAGGATGGCATATTCTCTGCATTGAATTATAGCACTAATGTAAGGATGGACGAAAGTAGTCATTGTCATCATCATCCAGCTCTTGCTAATACCCCACTTGAGTGAAGTGTAGATTTAAGGAATCACTATCTCACATCTAAAACTGTTTCTGGCAGCACACAATAAGACTTGCTGAGGCTCAATGACCTGTTAATACAATAATGTACTGATTCTGACCTTTCTCCGAGGACAATAAGTGGGACTATAACTTCTCTGAAATATAAGGCACTCAGATTGGGATCATGTGTTACAAAATATGGAACATTTATTAAAAGTCCGATTATAATACATCTTATGTGAATGAATATCTTTATTAATGAACACTGAGAAATGATGTTTTTTTTACTCAAAGTCAATGACAAACACCCACTGACTCAGATTCACAAAACTAGTTTGTAAGTTTGCACTTGCAGGGCACAACTTTGCATGAACGTTTATGTAAGATCTTAGGTAATTCAGAAAGGTTTCTCAGTGTATACTTAAAGTCAACGAAAACTGCATGGAGAAGGGCCTAGTTAAAGCATCAATCATTCTGCATTGTTGAGCTGAAACACATTCTCTCTCTCCAGCACATGGTAGTTTGGGTGTTAAATAACTTGTGTGTTGGGGGCGTGTCCTAGCATGCCAACATGGTGGCCGCAACTTAGGCGAGCTCGGCTGAGCCCGTCTGCATTATCCTACCTGGACAATGTGGAGAAGCATGGCTCAATGGTTAGAGCGGCAGACCCTGATGCAGAGGTCTGGCCCGGGACCAGGGTTCAATTCCCGCCTCGGCGGCTCTTGGACCCAATCTTCCCGGACCTGATAATTCTCACCTCGGTGCCTAGTCTAATCATGGGTCCCACTCTGTGACTCTGGGCAATAGCTTGCTTAATCTCCATTACGGCCCCAAAAGCGCTGGGATGCCTGGCTGCACGTGGGGGGTGCCCAGGAGTGGACATTTCCCAGGGAAGCCAGGAAGGGTTCCTAAGCGGTATACGGACAGCGCCGGGACACCTCTGGTGGAGGTAGCTGTGCGCTTTACAAATTCCGACATTTTTTATTTTACCTATATCCTGCCTCATCGGTTCGGAATCTCCTTAACGTCGCTTGTGGAGTTCCTGAACATCTGGGGTACGCCGCGACATCACCGGTGACTGGCCATCACGAACGCAGGTATGGAATTGAGTGGACGCGCAGTTGGCTAGCTTGGCTGCACCTGAGGGGGCAGGGCTCCCGTGACATCTGCTGGGCTCGCGTCTGCCCGGATTCCACACAGGGCCCTGGCTTCCTTGGACAGAGTAGGCCTGCTACCAACGGCCATCATCCCCTTTTGTATCGCTTTGTTCGCCCTAAGTGTGGCAGGGTATGCTCAGACGTGAGTCCCTTGCTCACTTGGCCAC
This sequence comes from Lissotriton helveticus, assembly GCF_964261635.1. Taxonomy (NCBI): domain Eukaryota; kingdom Metazoa; phylum Chordata; class Amphibia; order Caudata; family Salamandridae; genus Lissotriton; species Lissotriton helveticus. The sequence goes on along the minus strand of NC_136071.1, from coordinate 787,966,055 downwards.
TGGATTCAAGATAGCCTGGCTGATGAGGATTATGAATCCGAAACCGGTCCCAGGATGCTTGTTTCCGGTCCATGGAAGACATGGCTTGGCAGTTCGGGCTGAACTGTTCCCATGAGGCACAGGGTCAGACTGATTTGCATATAGCCATGTCTGAAATGGGGTGGCTGAGTGGGCTAAAGAATGGGGATGGATTAAACCCAGATCAGTTGACTGGGTGTGAGTGTTTGATTTGCTCAAACGCTCCGTCCATCATCCCCTTTTGCATCCCCTTTTGTATCCCCTTTTGTATCACCAACGGCCCTCAGCATCTCTGCGCCGGCGTCTGGGACCCGGAGACAAGCACACTGCCCTCGCCATTTCCTACGCTGGGCGGAGTGGCACCACCCCTTCCGGACAGGGCTCTCACTGATTGGTGAGTTCCGGTGGCATCACCTGGGGGGTTGCACCACTCGCCTCCTCCTGGCCTTGTACTATTGGCGTTGGCTGCACCTCAGACTACAGCATTGGCGGCCTTCGCGTGCGGTGGACCACACCTGCTGGGCCTGGCTTTCCTGATGGCTGGATCGGCCTACAACTTGCAGAGGGCCTGCTTGAGGGGCTTGCAGTGTGAGTCTTGGGAATCCTATGGGTCGCCCCTGTGCCACAGCAATAGGGTTATCTTTGCATGGCTCCTGATCTGCGCAGCCCTGGCGCCTCCCCTAAGACTTAATCGGCGGTCATCTGAGGCCATGGGGGGTCCTACATCAGCCACTGGGAGTCCCGCCGGCCTCTATATGGCCACTGGAGTGGGCACAGCGGCAGCCTGCATGGGGAACGTCCCGTTCATACTGACTTTCTTCTGCCCTCAATTCTGGATTGTGCCGAGGCTGCGCGCTGGGCGGTGTGGTAACTTGAGGCTTGCTGGAGCCCAGTGTGTGGCCCCTACATTGGGGAGGTAGCGTGGAGCAATGGCGGCCCTTCTGCGCGCTGGGCGGTACATCTGACTCTGTCTGCCAGTGCGCACCTGGGTACCTCCTAGAGAAAGGTGACTGACTGACTACCTGCAGCGGAGACCGGGCGTGGAATTTATGAGACTGGGGGTTGGATGGCGTTCAACTGCATCCAAAGTCACACAAGAATTACCCCACCAACACTTATTCGCACTGGGGGTTCGGATGGTCGTCCATTGACTTTGCCCGCAACACATTAGATCATGCCCAGATTCTCTCCATCGATCTACTCGGTGGCCTCCTACCAGCACCATGACCAGAGACAAACCCAATGGAGGGGTGGCTAAGCACAACAGGATTGATCGCTACACAGCCCGGGAGCTTCTGCGCCCAATCCAGGGGCGCCCAGGGTGGAATCCCAGACAACGCGGCCGAGTAGGACGACTCTTGAGGCCAAAATAGGAGAGGTGGGTTCTGAGGTTATGCTCCTCTGCCAGGATCTACGGAAAGCGACCAAAAAGATTACTGTAGCTGAGAAAAGTCACGTCCCTGGAGACGATATCTAAATCATTGGACTCGCGAGTCGAAGATGCAGAGGGATTAGCTCGGAGGTGCAACCTTTGTTTTATAGGCTTTCCGGAGGGCTGTGAGTCTGGCACAACGGAGCAGTTTCTCACCACATGGCTGACCAGCTGGCTCCCACCGGAGTCTATGTCCCGCTGCTTTATCATCGAATTCGCTCATACAGCTCTCTTGCAGAAGCTACCCCCTGGGGCCAGACCGCGTCCAATTATCGCAAAGATCCTAAACTACAATGACAGAGGTGCTATCCTGAAGCAGGCCAGTCTCAAGGAGCCTCTCCATTTCAATAATGCTCGGATATTGACTGTCCCGGACAACACCAGGCTATTTCAACAGCAACATCAATCCTTCATGGCAGCCAAGGCCTGCCTCGGTCCCGTATTTGGTTCTTCGATTCACCCGAAGAGGTGTTCACCTGGACTGATGACACAGTCAAGCTGAGTTCAAACACGCCGCCTCCCCTGGATTCAGACTCGCCGGCAGTTGGTCCTACTTGTCAACCTCCGATACCCAAGAATAGGCCTCCCAGGCGGTCCCAATCTCGTCGCCGCTCACAGTCTCACAGTGATGTCAGCAGATCAGCCTCGTTAGCTAGATCAGGACACTCGGCATCGTGAGTACTTTGGAATCCTCCTAACAGAGGAATGGACACTGTGCCTGCTGCCAGATACCTAACTATGGTGGCCGCCCTCCAGTGGTCGATGATGAGGTTGTGAGACTATCCCAGGAAAGGGGTTGGACCTGTGTGACTGTGTCTATTTTTACAAGTGTTTTCAGGCCTGGGTTCCAACTCTACAAACACATACATCTTTCTGGGTTGCTGCTCTTTAATTGAATCACCTGACCGATGGGGCTCCATAGGGGCCTTACCTCTGCTTGACCGTCCAAAGTCAGGGAAAAGGGCTCAACTTTCGAGTGGGCTCTAGGGGATCCATTAGTGAGATGGCAGGAGTGCTCTCGTTGGGGCTCCCATGCCGTCTTGACTGCAACAGATGCTTCACTGGTTATGAGGTATTGGGGTGGGGGGATGGGGGTGTTTGAGGGAGTTTATGGTTTGTTATGCACTGTCTTTTCTCTTCTGCCATCGATCTATGTTCCTGAAATGATACTGCTCCTCTACATGGCATTTGCATCCACCTCCTGTATACTGTATCTATTATTGCATTCCTGGTGTGCCGCCCTAACGTAACAGATACTTGTGGTTTGCCCCCTGCTATGGATACTCCCATAATGGCAATCATGAATGTCTTCTCCTATGGTAGGTCAGCAGACTAACATTGCAGGTCTTCGCATAATTAGCTTGAATGTAGGGGGGAACTGGATAATACCAAAAGAGGCGCTATCATCCTGCAGGTCAAGCTTGATAAAGCCGATGGCCTTCCACTCTGGCTTTTCTAGGGGATCCAGGGGGGTGGCCATTCTTATCCACTGACGGGTCCCATATCTACACTCCAGGGCATGGGTGGATCCACAGGGCAGGTACGTTATACTTCAGGGGTCCATCTACGGGGAACAAGTAATACTAGATTCTGACTACGCTCCTACCCCCTTGTCTTGGACCCTGGTTGAACGCCTTTTGATGCTCTGGGAAGAGATCCCCTCTGGTATGGCTGTTATTGGTGGCAACTGGAATGATGTGATGGATTTGTCTTGGGACCGTTGGAGACGGGGTGGCCTGCCCATGCCCTGCCCGACAACCAAACTGAGCTCCATTGTGACTGGTCTGGGGTGGACAGACACTTGGCACGCACTACATGGCATGGACCGTGAGTACACTTCTTTTTCCTCAGTACATGAGTACTTTTCCAGCCTGGATTATCTATTTGTTCCTGTGGGATATATCCGTAGGGTGAAGGGGTATACAGTCTCACGAGGGGCCTTTCTGACCATTTCCCTGTAGCCCTAATGCTGCAACTTGGCCCGGCCCGACAACCTTTCCGGTAGCGTCTCTCCACATGGGACCTACAGGATATCGTGCACATATTGATAAGGCCATAGACCAGGAGTTGGAAATAAATATTGGGTCTGTGGAGGCATCGAGCCCCTTTTGGAGGCTATGAAGTCCACGATACGTGGGGCAGATATTTCTTATTGTACCGCAGCCCGCCGGACACGGAAGGATGAGTTGCTGAAATCTGAGTATCGCCTTGGAGCGGTCGAGCAGGGAGGAAAGCGGTGCGGTGCACTGGCACGCCGGCTACTGGGCCTTGAGCGCCAAACCTATGCAGACTTACTGCTGGAAGCGGCCTGGTTGATGTGGTTGGCTACCCGTAGCAAAATTTATAAATCTGGAGACAAATTGAGTAAATTATTGCACCGTCTCTTCCAGGGAGCTGTCTTTCCCCTGACCCTCCCCGCCATAGTGGGGCCGGACCTTATATTGCCTCAGTGGTTCACCCAGACCAGGCCGGGTTCATGCCCCAATGGGCAACACAACATAATATACGTCATGCCCATGTCGCAATTGATACTATCCGACGACTCCACATCTCAGGTGCCCTCCTCACGGACATGGATTGGGCATTCGATTCACTCAGTTAGACGTATAAGTACACGGAACCAACAGTGGAACCCAGGAAGACCCTACAGCCGCAACGGGGGCTGCCTCTGGACCTTGAAGCATTGCCTGCGCCACCAAGGAGAGGGGAAATATTCGAACTGCAGCTGAAAAAAAGAGGCCTAAAAAATGGCGGGGAGCAAGACAAGACTCCAGCAACAACAAAAAATGAACAAGGGTGAGCCCGCACTAACAGACTCACCAATCAAACAGAAACCTGACATATATAGCACACTAGATATGATTCTAAAGAAGCTAGCAGATGTTCACGACCTGGCCAAATCGACAAAACAAACTACTAATGCAATTAAATTAGAAGTAGCGGCAGTAAGGGCGGATATGCATGCGGTGAACAACAGACTGACAGCAGCGGAGCAGAGAATAAGCGATATTGAAGATGCGGATCAGCAGGTGCATAAAGACCAACATGCTTTAACCAAATCTACAGAAGCACTTCAAAAACAAACAGCGGAGTTGGAAGACCGGAACAGAAGAGGAAATATAAGAATCATAGGAGTGCCGGAAGGTGTGGAAGATAAGTCAGGGTCCTGCATGAACTTCATCAAGGGCATGATACCTAAAATCACCAATCTCAAATTTGATCAACCTTTTGAACTAGACAGAGCCTACAGAATACCCACATTCAGGTCGGCAACAAAACCAGGAGCACGCCCAATAATATGCAGGCCGCTATGATCGCAGAACCTATACATGGAAAACCAGCACATCGAGTGGAATGGCCAAAGGATAATACTAACGCAGGACTACTCCAAACCAACAGTAGACATCAGAAAGGGATTCCTGTCACTACGCGACAAGATGAGGAAGAAAAACAGTCTATTCTCTTTCACCCTACCGACAAGATTTCGGATAAACGACAATGGAAGAACACAAATCTTCGAAGATCCAAGACAATTAAGCAGATGTCTGGACGGCCCAACACAACAAGAAATGGAGACCTCTCAAACTGGCCACCAAGAGAAGAGCATCACCGGAACTGAGGGTGGAATGACTGAACTGAAAAACCCAGGGGGGGGGAGATATCCATAGGGTGAAGGGGTATACAGTCTCACGAGGGGGCTTTCTGACCATTTCCCTGTAGCCCTAATGCTGCAACTTGGCCCGGCCCGGCAACCTTTCCGGTAGCATCTCTCCACATGGAACCTACAGGATATCGTGCACATGTTGATAAGGCCATAGAACAGTAGTTGGAAATAAATATTGGGTCTGTGGAGGCATCGAGCCCCTTTTGGAGGCTATGAAGTCCACGATACGTGGGGCAGATATTTCTTATCGTACCGCAGCCCGCCGGACACGGAAGGATGAGTTGCTGAATCTGAGTATCGCCTGATCGCCTTGGAGCGGTCGAGCAGGGAGGAAAGCGGTGCGGTGCACTGGCACGCCGGCTACTGGGCCTTGAGCGCCAAACCTATGCAGACTTACTGCTGGAAGCGGCCTGGTTGATGTGGTTGGCTACCCGTAGCAAAATTTATAAATCTGGAGACAAATTGAGTAAATTATTGCACCGTCTCTTCCAGGGAGCTGTCTGTCCCCTGACCCTCCCCACCATAGTGGGGCCGGACCTTATATTGCCTCAGTGGTTCACCCAGACCAGGCCGGGTTCATGCCCCAATGGGCAACACAACATAATATACGTCATGCCCATGTCGCAATTGATACTATCCGACGACTCCACATCTCAGGTGCCCTCCTCACGGACATGGATTGGGCATTCAATTCACTCAGTTAGACGTATAAGCACACGGAACCAACAGTGGAACCCAGGAAGACCCTACAGCCGCAACGGGGGCTGCCTCTGGACCTTGAAGCATTGCCTGCGCCACCAAGGAGAGGGGAAATATTCGAACTGCAGCTGAAAAAAAGAGGCCTAAAAAACGGCGGGGAGCGAGACAAGACTCCAGCAACAACAAAAAATGAACAAGGGTTAGCCCGCACTAACAGACTCACCAATCAAACAGAAACCTGACATATATAGCACACTAGATATGATTCTAAAGAATCTAGCAGATGTTCACGACCTGGCCAAATCGACAAAACAAACTACTAACGCAATTAAATTAGAAGTAGCGGCAGTAAGGGCGGATATACATGCGGTGAACAACAGACTGACAGCTGCGGAGCAGAGAATAAGTGATATTGAAGATACGAATCAGCAGGTGCATAAAGACCAACATGCTTTAACCAAATCTACAGAAGCACTTCAAAAACAAACAGCGGAGTTGGAAGACCGGAACAGAAGGGGAAATATAAGAATCCTAGGAGTGCCGGAAGGTGTGGAAGATAAGTCAGGGTCCTGCATGAACTTCATCAAGGGCATGATACCTAAAATCACCAATCTCAAATTTGATCAACCTTTTGAACTAGACAGAGCCTACAGAATACCCACATTCAGGTCGGCAACAAAACCAGGAGCACGCCCAATAATATGCAGGCCGCTATGATCGCAGAACCTATGCATGGAAAACCAGCACATTGAGTGGAATGGCCAAAGGATAATACTAACGCAGGACTACTCCAAACCAACAGTAGACATCAGAAAGGGATTCCTGTCACTACGCGACAAGATGAGGACGAAAAACAGTCTATTCTCTTTCACCCTACCGACAAGATTTCGGATAAACGACAATGGAAGAACACAAATCTTCGAAGATCCAAGACAATTTAGCAGATATCTGGACGGCCCAACACAACAAGAAATGGAGACCTCTCAAACTGGCCACCAAGAGAAGAGCATCACCGGAACTGAGGGTGGAATGACTGAACTGAAAAACCCGGGGGGGGGGAGATATCCATAGGGTGAAGGGGTATACAGTCTCACGAGGGGCCTTTCTGACCATTTCCCTGTAGCCCTAATGCTGCAACTTGGCCCGGCGCCACCACCTTTCCGATGGCGTCTCTCCCCATGGAACCTACAGGACGAGCAATATTGTGCACATATTGATAAGGCCATAGACCAGTACTTGCAAATAAATATTGGGTCTGTGGAGGCAGCCGAGCCCCTTTGGGAGGGTATGAAGTCCATGATACATGGGGTAGATATTTCTTATTGTATCGCAGCATGCCAGACACGGAAGGATGAGTTGCTGAAATCTGAGTCTCATCTGATCACCTTGGAGCGGTCGTGCAGGGAGGAAAGCGGTGCTCTGGCGCCCCGTCAACTGGGCCTTGCGTGCCAAACCCATGCAGACTTACTGCTGGAAGAGGCCCGTTGGTGTGGTTGGCTACCCGTTGCAGAATTTATCAATGGGGAGACAAATCGAGCAAATTACTGCACCGTCTCTGCCAGGGAGCTGTCTATCCCCTGACCCTCCCTGCCATAGTGGGGCCAGACGGTGGACCTTTGGTCAGCATCCATGCCATTGCTGAAAACTTTGCACAATACTATGCCACACTCGATACCCCTCGGGAGATTGTATCGGAGGTACGGATCCATCAGTTCTTGGATGCCATCCCACACAAGAACTTCTCTGATGAGGCTCGAGATAGCCTTGATTGCCTGTTTACAGCGGATGAAGTGGGGGTCGCATTGGCCGGCCTTAACTCAGGTAAGGCACCAGGCCCTAACGGGTATCCATCTGAATTCTACAAGTGATACTCTACTAAATTAGGTCCCCACCTCCTCAATACTATAAAGGAGGCCAGGGAGATTGGTTGTCTGCCTCTAGATTTGCGACATGCCGAAATAGTGGTTTTCCACAAACCAGTTCGACCCCATGATTGTTTAGCCTCATATCGGCCTATTTTGTTGCTTAACATTGAAGCCAAGATATTGGCCAAGGCCTTGGCCAATAGGCTTGCACCTTATATTGCCTCGGTGGGTTACCCAGACCAGGCTGGGTTCATGCCCCATCAGGCGACACGACATAATATACGTCGTGCCCATGTCGCAATTGATACCATACGACAACTAAACATCTCAGGTGCCCTCTTCCTCGCAGACATGGATCGGGCATTCTATTCACTCAGTTGGACGTATCGGTTTGCCCTCCTTGACCGAGTGAACCTAGGTCTGTGGTTTCTATCTTATTTAAGACTCTTGTCTTTTTTTATTTTTTTTATTTCATTGTATCAATACTCAACAACATACCTTGGCACTGTTACACATGAACATGACCTCCAAACAATCCTAGCTTACTGTATGATGTTTTACACGGCCATAGAGCCAACAACCCGTTCCGGGCCGGCGGCGACAATATTGAGGACCTAGCAGCCTTTCACTCAAACACACCGTTTCATGTTCCCATTGACTATCTACAAGTCGTTGATACATTCTGTCTACGGTCCCAAGGAACATCACCGGTGTCAACTGCATCCGCACTCAACTGCTCGCCTAAAGTCACCGTCTGATGTGTCCCCCGGTCTTCGCGCGGTTTGTCAGTAGCTCACACCTCTACCCCAGCATCTGTCTCCTCCTCCCTTTCCTTCTCCCAGTCACCACCACTTTTCTGTCGTATATAGACCCCAAAAAGTCTTCGGTCGACTCCTAGGCAGCAGTAACTCTCTGTAATTCTCTGACTGCTTGCAGCAGTACAACATTTCGTGTGACCATTGTTGAAGTGTCGGAACCGGGCCCCTCATCCAGCGCATTGCCACCCTTCGCTTGGCCATAAGAAGCCCCATATCCACCATCCTGCGAATAGCTTTAGGGAAGTTTTTGGAGGGCCCCAGTAATGCCACTGCCGGGTCTGGTGTGAGCTCCATCTCTACCCCCTCCCCCAACTCTCTGAATATTTCCACCCAATAATCTTGTATCCCCGGACATTGCCATGCCAAGTGCATAACATCTGCTGTCTGAACCTGACATCTTTCGCAAGTCGCCTCTTCCTGAAGACCATATCTGCAAAGCCCCTCTGGGGTGTAGTAAACCCTATTAATGTACTTAACTTTTTTAAGACTCTTGTAGACGAATATTACACCTTCAGTTCGTATTGCAGTATCCATTTTGTCAATGTTCTCGATGGGTAGGGGAACAAGAGAGGGAATGCCTGCTGTCACCGTTCCTCTTTGCCCTAGCTATGGAACCCCTGGCAGCATGGGTACGAATAGACGCGCAGGTGGCAGGCTTTGAGTGGGCACATGGGCTATCAGATCGTATTGCTTTATATGCTGACAATGTCCTCTTTCTGACCGCTGTTAACAGGACCGGCCCTAGATTGCTCCGGATCATGGAGATCTTTGGAGAGACCTCTGGGCTATATATGAACCCTGGTAAGTCCACCATTTTGGTTCTTGGCCCTCAGCTCACCATTGGTTCTTGGGCCTCTATGATACAGATGACCAGGCTTAGGATGAAATATCTGGGGGTCTTTTTGTCATCCTCTGCCGAGACTTCATGAGAACGCAACATCCAAGCGATATGGACACGGGTGTGGAAAGAACTTAAAACCTGGTCCCATATGCCCTTTCCCTACCGGGCCGTTCGTCTATCTTCAAGATGCTTTCCCTGCCACGCTTACTATATCAACTGCAAAAATATCCTTTTCGTATCCCCCCGTCATGGTTCCGTCGGGTCAACTTGGTGTTGGGGCCATTTTTGTGGGCTGGGAAGTCTTCTAGGATGGCTTAAAATACATGGTTCCAGTCCACTTACTGTAGTAACTTGGCCACATCCGATATACTGTCCTACTATATGGCCACACACATGGGAACCCACTCCTTGCATACTATACTTTTCTCTGCACCGCCGCTTCGGGCCCTTCCCTCTAATACCACAGTAGTTTTCCAGGTTCGGAAACAGGCCTTGTGTAAAATTGAATGGGGGGGTAGACTCACTAAGGAGACCCCTTTTTGGTCAAATGGGATGCTGCCCCAGTTGGCGGGCCAGGAAGGCTTCCGAGACTGGGATGCCATAGGGATCTCCACCCTTGGGGATGTGATACAGGGTTCGACCCTTAAATCCTTTGTGCAGCTCCAACAGGACTGCATGATGTCCAAGACTCAATTCTATAAATATCTGCAGCTCCGACATGCCCTTCTCCCCAGTGTCGCCAACCTGGAGTCACTCCCAGACTTCAGCCCCATTAAGACCAAGTTGTTTATGTGGGATCTACAAGATCACAAACTCTCCAAAATCTACCAGTCCCTGGTGACTATTAGTCCTACCACATTGTGTCAACTCCAAGAGTCCTGAGAGGGGGATCGGGGCCCATTAGAAAGAGAAGATTGGACAGAGACTCTTTATTCCCCCAGAGAAGCTGCTATAGCTATGTGTCTTAGCTTAATTCAGTTTCATTATCTACATCAGGTGTTCTATGCCCGAGCTTGCTTATGCAGGGCTGGCTTGATAGCATCTCTGCTCTGCCTACGTTGTGGGCGAGATGATGGTACCTTTTTCATACAATATGGTAATGTGAGGTGATTGAGTAATTCTGGCAAAGAGTGTTGTCTTGCCTGACGGATGTCCTGGGATGGGACGTTCCCTACTCACCCAAGTTGGTACTCCTGCACATCATGGAAGGGATTAGTGGCAATATATACAAGCACCACCTAATGGTTTTGGGCCTTACGTTAGCCAAACGTGACATTGCACGCCATTGGAGGCTAATACCTCACCCCCCTTAGCAGCTTGGAAGAATGGCTTAGACTTCATATATGGCCTAGAGTTTCCTATTTTTAAAGCCAGGGTATGTCCTCGTAAGCACACAAAGATATGGAAACAGTGGGCTGAATTTAGGGGTCTTTCATTAGAATGCGCCTCACTTGGCGTCGACACACTCTGAGGATAGTATGTTGAAATGTAGTTTACGAGTGGCTCTGCTTAGCCGAGATCTTCTTCTTGTCTCCTTTTTGGTTCTCTCTCTTTTTCGTTCCATGAGGGATGAGCAGTAACTTGTGGGGAGGGTTTACTGACCGTGCATCAGGGGAGTGGGGGTGGGTGTTGTTACACTTTCTCATTGTTATTTTGCAGTTGACTTATAATTTGCATGTCATAAATGTCAATGCCCTTACTTTATCATATATGTGGCAGATGTTCTCTGGGTTCCAGAGCTCTGCAGACTATTCCTTACTTGACGCAATACATTTTGTTAAAAAAAATTAAAAAAACTTGTGTGTTTGTAAAGCGCACATCTACCTGGGGATGTTTTGGACTTATAGAAGATATTTTTTGTTACTCAACTCATTGTAACTCATTTGTGCACTGCCCGTGTATGATAGGTTGCGCTCACCACTATGGATTGTTGCCTGTGAATGTTGTGCTAAGGACGTACAGATCAATGCAGTAGATAAGTTAGTCAAAAGCCTGTAAGTACAATGTGAAGATGATTATTACTTTATCTTTCCCTCTAGTTAATAATTTACATTTTATATAGCAGTGCTTTCCAAACTTCTTAGAAACAAGACCCAATTTTTAGTAAACCGATATTGGTAACCCACCCAGCTTTAATGGACATGAGGTCGTTTTTTCTCAATATCATAGAAGCATCATGTGATAGCGCACTGTTATTTACATAAACCACATTTTCCTTTGAAGTGGCCACTAAATTTTACAGTCATACTGTTTTACTGATAAAACTATATTGCACACAAATGATAATCTGTTTGTCAAGACGTAGCCAAATATTTAACCTCTGGCTTTGATGCGCAGCAAACGCGACAACATGAATATAGAATTTAAAGGATTATTTATTGCTTTTTAAAGCTTGTACTTTCGTGACGAAATAAACATTGGGTGGCGACCCACTAGTGGGTCATGAACCACAGTTTGCGTAACACCGTTCTACGGGGAGAATGGTACCACTAAAGAACATGTGTATATATTTGAGTTTACAAAATCAAAAGGGAGAGCTAGGGAGGAAGAAAGGGGGTACGCCCCTTCCTCAAATCAGTACAAGACTTAAACAATGTGGACAAACCCACTATGTGTATGCAATTAAATCACTGTGAATAGTAAAAACATGGGCCCATTAGGTGTTCTTAAAAGACCCCTCACACACCAACCTGGTTGGTGTCATGCTTCATCATTGGGGTCTCAACCGGGGAGCAGAGTGCCTTCCGGTTGTGCTACGACGCCTGACTACAGCTGAGCTGGTGTGGTGCATAATTGTGAGGTGAAGTATTTACAGTTAAAAATATCTCTGAGAATCCTTGCCAATAACTTTAATAGTGGCGTCTCAGGATATAGTTAAAAAAGAGATACTATGTCTTGTGCAACTAATCTGGAGTTATCTACCATGAGTTGCTGTATGTGTGGCGGTCTACATGTTGCAGCCCATAAAAACAATTGCATGGGCGTTCTTCAGGACCAGAATGTGAATAAAAGTGAGTGGCAAAGGTGGTAGGTGCCACGTGAAACCTTTTGTGATACCTACACACACGCTAAGGTGTGTGGATCGGAAGTGTCTGTATACTTACTGACACTTCAGAAAAATAAAATATTTTGGCCAACAAAGCTGGAACATCGGGGCTCGGGGGGAGGAATGCTCATCCACGTAACCGATTTGGTTAGGGGGTCCCTGCTCTGTAAACCTGATTCGGTCCTACGTAGTCCCGGCTGGTGCAACCAGGACTAGCCGGGTCCTGAAGAAAGCCCTTGTAATTGTTTTTACGGGCTGAGGCGTCGTAGCACAACCGGAAGGCATTCGGTTGGGACCCCAATGATGAAGCATGGAGGGGTCTTTTAAGAAGACCTAATGGGTCCATGTTCTTACTATTCACAGTGATTTAACTGCATACACATAGTGGGCTCGTCCATATTTGAGTATAACAGAGGAAATGAAAGTATAAAACATTATAGCCCAAAACAATAAATCTGTGTTTTCTGTTTCTCCCTTATTTTTTACTCCAGACTTTTGACGACTTGACGACTTGGACAGGACATTGACTAGGTAAGGAAAAACCATTGCTTGGATGGTTCATTTATTAACTCTAGTAAGAAAAGCACTTCAGCAAAAGAGTGATTATTCCAGGTGGTTTTGATTGAATGTCACATTAAAAAACAACTTCCTAGTTGTATAACTATTTGGAGATAGTGCACACAGTAGATAACACTTACTATTGTCTCATAAATACTAAAAGAGGGTCTGATGTTTAGTGACCTAGGGCCAGATGTATCAAGATAGCCTTTTGCGATTCTCAAATAGCGATTTTTAAGGAATCGCTATTTGAGAATTGCAAAATGGTATGTATGTAAAAATTCGCTATTTTTTAGCGATTTCTTAAAACTCCTTAATTGCGATTAGCAAATTGCTAATCGCAATTAAGGAATAATTTCCCATTCATTTCCAAGGGGCAGCCTGTTGCACCCCTGAAATATGCATGGGTGCACATGTGGCGCACCTACATGCCCTAAGGGCATGTATGTGCGTCACATGGCACTTTGAAAAATGCAAAAATTTGCATTTTTCCAAGGAATTCGCAACTTACCACCAACTAGAAGTTGGTGGTAATTTGCGATTCCTTAAGGACATTTTGCAATTTTTTTGGCTTCTTACATTGCATTTAAGGAATCGCAAATTTTGCGATTCCTTAAATGCAATTGCAAAATAAGGAATTGCAAATTTTGCGATTCCTTATTTTGCATGTAGATTTGGGTGACACATACCATTTTGCAAAAATGCGTTCGCAAACGCCGAAATTCTGCGAATTTCGGCGTTTGCGAACGCATTTGGGCATGATACATATGGCCCCTAAAAACACCAGACAATGCCATCACTACATTTTAAAGACTGCCAAGGTAATATTTTAAGTTTATATAATTTACCTTGTTATGAAAGTCTGATTAATACTCACAAATTCTAAAATAGTTTTAGTCAAGAACCCATGTGAGAAATGATCTCCACATGTGGTTAATGTTATATTCCAGTATTCAAAGTACATTCTATTCTACGTTATTCTGTGTCATATAAGGAAACAGTTTCCAGTTGACCAAAGCATCCATTCCACTACTGTTGTCAATTAGAAACTGTGTCTTTTTTTTGTTGTTTTTTTTGTCCTCATTTAAAGATAATAAAAAGCTTCCATAATCAAAACAAGATATATCTAGAAACGGTATCTTCCTATAAAAACACACTGAAGGATGGCATATTCTCTGCAGTAAATTATAGCACTAATGTAAGGATGGACGATTGTATGACTTTAGAAAGTAGTCATTGCCATCAACCTCCAACTCTTGCTAATACCCCACTCGAGTGAAGTGTAGTTTTAAGGAATCACTATCTGAAATCTAAAACTGTTTCTGGCAGCACACATTACAACTTGCTGAGGCTCAATGAACTGTTAATACAATAATGTACTGATTCTGACCTTTCTCCGAGGACAATGCTTGGGACTACGACTTCTCTGAAATATACGGCACTTAGATTGGGATTATGTGCTATAATAATAAGGAGCATTGATTATAAGTTTGATTTTAATACATCTTATGTGAATGAATATCTTTATTAATGAACACTGAGAAATTATGTTTCTTTTTACTCAAAGTCAATGACAAACAACCACAGACTCAGATTCAAATTCAGAAAGGTTTCTCAGTTTATAATTAAAGTCAACAAAAGCAGCATGGAGAAGGGCCTAGTTAAAGCATCAAGCATTCTGCATTGTTGGGCTGCCACTCATTCTCTCTCTCCAGCACATGGTAGTTTGGGTGTTAAATAACTTGTCTGTTTGTAAAGCGCACATCTACCTTGGGATTTTTTGAACGTATAGAAGATATTTTTTTTTACTCAACTGAGTGACACTTATTTTTGCACTGATCTTGCATGAAAAGTTGAGCGCACTAGGTAGGATATTTGTCTATGAAGGGCGTGCTAAGTAAGGACAGATCACTGCAGTAGACACGTTAGTATAAAGCCTGTAAATACAATGTGAAGAGGATTACTCACTTTGTCTTTCCCTTAAGTTAATGAGTTTAATGTTACATAGCAGTGCTTTCCAAACTTTTTGGAACTACAACCCAATTTTTAGAAAGTCAATATTAGCAACCCACCTAGCTTTAATGAACATGAGGTGGTGTTTTTCAATATACTAGAAGCATTGTGGGGTAGCACACTGTCATTTACATAAGGCACATTTTCCTTTGAAGTGCCCATTAAATTTCACATGCATACAGTTTTAATGATACAACTATATTGCACACAAATGATAATGTGTGCCCGTGTTTCTGTGAATATTTAATATTTGTGTGTCACCAAGTAAAAGCTCTTGATTCATTTTTCTCATATTGAAGAACAAATTACTTAACTTTGGTAACAATAGATCTGTAAGAAACATAGTTTAGGTATAGATTCCTTACCTTAGAATTATTCCCACGTGACATACTGGATCCGTAAATTTTTTCGCCACCAGTACACCGGCGCACCTGAAGGTGGCATCGGTCGGCTCCGCATTTGTCGTTGGCGTCATGGTCACCGGTATGACGTTGCGGTAGCTACATAGACGCCGCCCTCATGAGCTGACATCAGTCTGTACACGACTTTCCACGCCAGAAGTGCAGAGCAATGCAAGACACTGACCACTGGTGCACATAACTAGGGCCCTGAAAGGGTGTCCTTAACCCTAAAGTCAGTTCGCAGAATGGGGAGGATTGGTGGGATGGTAAGGAATCTATAACTAACCTATGTTTCTTATAAAAATATCGTTGCCGGAGGAAAGTAACTTGTTCATCTGAAAGAAACAGTTAGTTATAGGTTCCTTACCTTAGAATAGATACCCCAGTTCACACCATAAAGTCCTGGAGAACTGAACAGCAAAAGAAGCCGTCTCTCTGGACTTGGCTGTCCAGTCAGTAGTGTTTGGTAAACGTGTGCATCGATGCCCATGTAGCTGCCTGACAGATGTCATTGAGGGGGGACTCCTTGTCCCAAAGCAGTGGTAGCTTCCTACACCCTGGTGGAATGGACGCACAGCCCCACTGGAGGCTCCTTCTTTGCCAAACAATAGCAGGCTTTGATGCACAGAAAGGGCCACCTGGAGATGTCCCGTTTGTGCAGAGTTTGACCTTTCTTAGCGCCAACGTAACCAACAAAGAGTTGGTCATTCACCCAGGACTGTTTTGTGCAATCCAAATAGAAGGAAAGCGCACGTTTTGGATCCAGACGGTGGAGACTCTCTTCGTCTTTTGAAGGATGCGGAAAGAAGTGGGCAAAGTGATGGTTTGGCCGATGTGGAAAGAGGTAACCACCTTGGGAAGAAAGGAAGGTCTAGTTCTTCGGACGACCTTGTCCAGATGAACAGCCAGAAAAGGAGGCTTGGAGGAAAGGGCTTGGAGCTCACTCACCTTGCGAGCAGAGGTGAAGGCCATCAGAAAGGCAGTTTTCAAAGTGAGAAGCCGGAGAGGACAGTTATGTATTGTATTGTATTGTACTTGCATTTATATAGCGCTTACTACCTCTGACGAGTGAATCGCTTTTTCGGCGAGTAACACGCTACTCCGGGACCCATAGAGGATAAGTGTTGAATTAGTATAGTGAAACATGCAAGTAAATTTTAAGTGGTGGATAGGTTAGTCAGTTATTTGGATTTGGAATGATAGCAGAAGGATAGAGGAGGACAAAGGTTTGTATTTATATAGCGCTTGTTGACGCATGCTATTCAGGAAGCCTACAAAGGATTAGTGGTGAATTAATATGGTGAAATATGAAGTAATTTCAGTGGTGGATATTAGTCAGTTACTTGGAGTGAGAAGGATAGCGGAGGGATAAAAGGGGAAGAAAGGTTTGCATTCATATAGCACTTGTTATCCCTGATGGGTGTTGAATCACTTTTCTGGCGAGTAGCACGCCACTCCGGAACCCATAAAGGAGTACTGTTGAAAATTAGTATAGTAAAAAAATATGAAGCAATTTGAGTAGTGGATATGTTATTCAGTTATTTGGGTAGTATATTAGTATAGTTTAATATGGAATTTGAGAAGTGAACATATTAGTCTGTTAATTTCGATTGAAAAAGAATAGTGGAGGATTAGTGGCTCAAAGGGAGCGCACATAAGGTAGGTATGAACCAAGTTCAAGTCCCACTGGGGCATTACGAAGGGAACAGGAGGAAAAAGATGAGTAATGCCCTTAAGGAACGTATTTACAACAGGGGACTTGAAAAGAGAAAGCTAACCAGGAAGCCTAAGAAAGCATGAAATGGCCGAGAGGTAACCCTTGATAGTGCCCAGAGCAGAGCCCTGCTGGGCCAAAGAAAGGAGGAACAAGAGGACTTCAGAAAGAGGGACGGAAAGGGGATACACAGCCTTTGCTTTGCACCATGCCACAAATGTGTTCCATCTGCAGGCTTATACCGTCTTAGTGTAGGGAGGCCTGGCTGCCAAGATAAAATCACAGACTTTGGGAGGCAGGTTAAACCACTTCAACTACCACCGCTCAATCTTCACACAAGGCGGTGGAGGCCGGACAGGTTTCGGCCTTAGAAATGCCAAAGTGCAGAACTGCTGACATTGCGAGTTCTCTTGGTTGGTGAATAGATCAAACCAAGGGTCACCCCACTCCTTTGATGAGACCTTGCACCACCTACGAGTGAAGACTCAAATTGTGATCCATCATGCACCTGCAGCTGAGTTTGGTCCGCTCTGGCATTCAAGGAACCACCAGGGAAATGCCCTGATGTTGCAGCCATGTCCAGAGGCGGAGGCTCTCCTGACATAGGGTCCACAACCCCACCCTGCCTTGTTTGTTGCAGCAACACATGGCGGTGGTGTTGTCCATGAACACCTGTACTACATTTCCTCGGACAGAGGGAAGGAATGCCTTGAGTGCAAAATGAATAGCCCAACGTTCCAGAAGATTGATGTGTAGCCCGGACTCCACCGGAGACCAGAGGCCTCTGATCCCCACCTCCCCCATGTGGACGCCCCATCCCAGAAGTGATGCGTTGGTCACCACTGTGAACTCTGGTTGAGGAAGGGAGAGGGATCTGCAGTCGACCTAATCATGGTCGTTAGCCACCACTGCAATTGGTGCGCAGTGCCCTCCGAGATCTGGACGCAATCGGACAGATTTCCCTGATGCTCCGCCCACTGGAACTTCAGGTCCTACTGCAGAGCCCGCATATGCCACCTGGCATGATCTACCAGCAGGATGCAGGAGGCCATAGGCCCAGCAGCCTCAGGGTCATCCTGAATGAAACCCGGGATAGAGGCTTAAAGATCAGAATCATAGCCCGAATATCCCGGATTCGCTGTTCGGGAGGATAAACCCGCTCAAGAACTGCTCTCATGCAGAGGAGCTTCTGAGAGGGGGTCAGGTGTGACTTTGGCACGTTGATGGAGAACCCCAGTGAATTGAGGAGGTCGCCATAGTCTGAAGGTGGGAGATGACAGCCTGGGGTGAGCCCGCCTTCAATAGCCAGTCATCAAGATAGGGGAAGACTGGGACCCCTGATCTGCACAGATGAGCTGCGACTACCACCATCACTTTTGTGAACACCTGAGGGTCGCTGGTAAGGCCAAAGGGGAGCACAGTAATCTGAACGTGCTCAATGCCTACCGTGAAACTCAGGAGATGTGAAAGTAAGTGACCTGAAAGTCCAACGCTAGCATTCAGTCTCCAGGGTCGAGGGCAGACAGGACCTGAGCGAGCATCAACATTTTGAACTTCTCCTTCTGGAGGAAGCGGTTGACATTCCTGAGATCCAAGATAGGACGCAGGCCTTTGTCCTTCTTGGGCATTAGAAAGTAACGTGAATAGCAACCACAACCTACTTCTCGGGCAGGAACGCGCTCGATGGCACCCTTGGCCATGAGTGCCAAAACTTCCTGTTGAAGAAGGGCCAGGTGATCCTCCAACATGCAATGGTATTGAGGTAGCATGGAGGGAGGGTTAGTCTCGAAGGGGAAGGAGTAGCCTCTTTGGAATATTTGCAAATCCCTCCTGTCTGACGTGATGGTGCACCAGTGGGAGAGGGCGTTTGGTGTCCTGAAAGGTCAGACTAGGAGGGTTTGGAGATTGCTGCAGAAAAGACTGTGGTGGACTGGCCCATCCGCTGGACCCCAAGACCACGGCTGTGGTTCCCATGTCCCCGGCCGCACTGGGGCTGAACACCTTGCGCTGGCCTGTGGCTCTGGGCAGGACGTCGCCGGCACCCCCTCAGTAGCCACGAAAGGGGCGAAAAGCAGACAGGACAGCACAGGTGGTTGAGAGTCACAATGACCTGACCATAGCCTAAGAGTCCTTAAAGCGCTCTAGTGCATTGTCTGATTTGTCTCTGAACAGGTGACGGCCATCAAAGGGCATGTCCATAAGGCTGGATTGAACATCCATGGAAAAACAAGTCGAACACAAGCAGGCGCAGCGTCGAAAGGCTACAGATGTATAAATCATCCTGCCAAGTGCATCAGCGGTATCCAGCTCACAGAGGATGGCAATTTTTCTGCATCTCTCCCCTTGGCACCTGCACTGGAGAGTAACGCCAGGGCCTCCTCCAGGCACTGGGGCAGCACCTGTGCCACCGTATACCACACAGAGTGGGTGTAATGGCCCAACAGACATGCTGTATTTACCTACCGCTATACCAAGCTGGCGGAAGAAAACATTTTCTTCCCAAGGTGGTCCAGCTTTTTGGATTACCTGTCCGGTGGTACGGTAGGGAAGGCGCCTTTTGAAGTGGAGTCTTGGCTCAGGGGTGTTGTGATGGGAGAGGAAAGTGGGGTCGCCCAGGGCTGGGCGGTGGCGTTGGGCAATCATTCTGTCCACAGGAGCCCATGTGTTGGTCCTGGACCACGTGCCCAAAGGGATGTCCGTGAGGGCTTCATTAAACGGAAGCAGAGGTCTAAAGAGCTCGCTGCCGGTTAAAGGACCTCTGTCAGGAGGTTAGTCCTGACTGCCACCATAGGTTGCTCGAGGTGGAGAGCCTTGGCCGCCCAATGCAACACAACTGCGTATGACGCTCTCTCCTCCCTAGCCACGGTAGGAGACAACATGCCAAGATCTGGTGAGGTATCCAGACCACTGGATACCCCAGTTCCTCTCGCTAGTCCTGTTTGTACACCAATTGGCTGGTCAAAGGGTCCGCAGACCCCTCCCAGTCCTCCTCACCCTCCTCTGGCTGCCAATCTGGTCTCAAAGAGCCAGGGTAGAAAAGGGGCAAAAAAGTACCTGCCGGCGATGGATCCAGCCTCGGTCAATGCCAGTCCGACTCAGTGTCTACCTCGAAGTGGAGGCCGGGGTCGACATCGCCTGGCGACACAGCCAACGTCAGTGGTGGGCATTGTGCCGGTAGAATCGGCACCATGGGAGGCGTAATGAGGTCGACCAGTGTCAATGCGGATCCAGGCCTGGATCCAGGGGGACCCTGTGGCACCGAGGCTGAAACCGCCGAAGTAACAGGCCCCGGCCCCCTAGCCGAGTCCGCGGGGCCTAAAGGCATGCTGGCGGTGTCAGACTACCCAAAGAGGGCATGCATCGCTTCATAGAACTGACAAAGCTAGGCAGGGGTTGTTCCTGGTCCCGGGAAGGGGGGATCTCGGAGTCGACCCTATGGGCTCCGTACGCTGAGCCGTGAGAAGGGCACCACCCGACACCCTCATCACGTTGACCGCACGACGAGGAGAAGTCAAAGAGCAACAATACTTATTCAACTTCTTTTTGTGCCTCGACTTAACTGACCCAGAGTGTGAACACTTCGACGAAGAATGGTGCTGGCTCCGCGATCAGTCCCTTGACCTCCTCTATGACCAGGACCTTGAGCAAAGCGTAGCTGACTGCTGAGCCTCGAGGAGTTTTCGGGACTGCTCCAGCTAAGGCTTCAGGCCATCGTCCGGCAGTCAGAGTTCGACTTGGGGTCTTGGTCGTGCTCCAGGCAGTAGAGGCACACGAGGTGTGCATCCATCACCGATATCAGTCGGTTACAGGAACCACAAGCCTTAAAGCCGAGCATCCCTCATGCACCAGCAGTCGATGGCTATAAAAACACTAAAGTCGTGAAAAAAGCTCTGTCCAAAAATTACTGGGGGTACCGCTCTCTCCGGATCTGCGCTTGCTGGCGTGGAAAAAGAAAGAACAGACGTCAGCAAGCAAGAGCGATGTCTATGTAGCTACCGCAACTTTATTCTAGCGACCACGACGCCGATGACGAAGGCGGAGTCGACTGACGTCAAATTCCGACACGCAGGGGTACTGCTGATGAAAAACTTCCCGGATCCAGTCAGACGCCTGGGGGAAATTCTAAGTTAAGGAATATATAACTTACTGCTTCCTTCAGATATATTTGTTTCCGCCACACTACAGAATTACAAAAAACTTGCTTAATTTCTGCTTTCCTACCTGCGGAATGTGTACAGTTAATTTACAGGTATTTACATTTTGGTAGTGTATAAAAATTAAATATCTTACTACAGCCTTTTCATTCAAACTCCCTGTACCCCAGCAAGATTGTCAAATAATTCATTTAATTTTCTCTCTCTGACGTGAAATTGTGATGAGTTTGTAATCCCCAATCCTCATGTTAACAAAATAAGCATCAGTTTGTCAGAAGACATAGCCAAATATTTGACCTCTGTCTTTGATGGCCAGTAAATGTGACAAAATGAAAACAGAATTGAAAGGCCTTTTTGTCGCATGTACTTTTATGACCCACCAAACTTTGGCTGGTGACCCACCAGTGGGTCATGAACCACAGTTTGCGAAACACCGTTCTATTGTGAGAATGGTACCACTAAAGAACTTGTGTACAGATTTCAGTATAACAGAGGAAATGAAAATATAAACCATTAAAATCCAAAACAATAAATCTGTGTTTTCTGTTTCTCCCTTCTGTTTTATTCCAGACTGCTGACGACTTGGACAGGACATTGACGAGACAAAGCAAAACCATTTTGATTCATTTATCACCTCTACTAATCAAAGACCATCTGCAAAAAAGCGATTTTTCCAGGTAATTTTTAAAGAATGTCACATTAAAATCAACAGCAACTTTCTAGTTGCATAACTATTTGGAGATAGTGCATTTAGTAGATAACATTTAACACCATCTCATAAATACTAAAAGAGGGTCTGATGTTCTAGTGGACAAAGTCATCACTACGTTTTAAAGAATGCCACGATAGCATTTTAAGATTATAGCATTTACCTTGTTAGTAAAGTCTGATTAATGCTCACAAAATCTCAGGTACTTGTAGTCAAGAACCCATGTGAGAAATTATCTCCAAATGTGGTTAACAGCATATCCAGTACTCAAAGTACATTCTCTTCTACCTTATTCTGTGTTATACATGTGAACAGTTTCCATTTGACCAAAACATCCACTCCACTATTGTTTTCAATTAGAAAGTGTACCTTCCTCGAAAAACACACTGAAGGATGGCATATTCTCTGCAGTGAATTATAACTGAACAGGAGGTGGTGTTTTTCAATATACTAGAAGCATTGTGGGGTAGCACACTGTCATTTACATAAGGCACATTTTCCTTTGAAGTGCCCACTAAATTTCACATGCATACAGTTTTAATGATACAACTATATTGCACACAAATGATAATGTGTGCCCGTGTTTCTGTGAATATTTATTATTTGTGTGTCACCAAGTAAAAGCTCTTGATTCATTTTTCTCCTTTTGAAGAACACATTACTTAACTTTGGTAACAATATATCTGTAAGAAACATAGGTTAGGTATAGATTCCTTACCTTAGACTTATTCCCACGCGACAGACTGGATCCGGAAATTTTTTCGTCACCAGTACCCCGGCGCATCTGAAGGTGGCATCGGTCGGCTCCGCATTTGTCGTTGGCGTCATGGTCACCGGTATGACGTTGCGGTAGCTACATAGACACCGCCCTCATGCGCTGACATCAGTCTGTACACGACTTTCCACGCCAGAAGCGCAGAGCCATGCAAGACACTGACCACTGGTGCACATAACTAGGGCCCTGAAAGGGTGTCCTTAACCCTAGAAGTCAGTTCACAGAATGGGGAGGATTGGTGGGATGGTAAGGGATCTATAACTAACCTATGTTTCTTATAGAAATATCGTTGCCGAAGGAAAGTAACTTGTTCATCTGAAAGAAACAGTTAGTTATAGGTTCCTTACCTTAGAGTAGATACCCCAGTTCACACCATAAAGTCCTGGAGAACCGAAAAGCAAAAGAATCCGTCTCTCAGGACTTGGCTGTCCAGGCAGTAGTGTTTGGTAAACGTGTGCAACGATGCCCATGTAGCTGCCTGACAGATGTCATTGAGGGGGACTCCTTGTCCCAAAGCAGTGGTAGCTTCCTTCACCCTGGTGGAATGGACGCACAGCCCAACTTAAGGCTCCTTCTTTGCCAAAGAATAGCAGGCTTTGATGCACAGAATGGCCCACCTGGAGATGTCCCGTTTGTGCACAGTTTGACCTTTCTTAGCGCCAACGTAACCAACAAAGAGTTGGTCATCCACCCAGGACTGTTTTGTGCAATCCAAATAGAAGGAAAGCGCACGTTTTGGATCCAGACGGTGGAGACTCGCTTCGTCTTTTGAAGGATGCGGAAAGAAGTGGGCAAAGTGATGGTTTGGCCGATGTGGAAAGAGGTAACTACCTTGGGAAGAAAGGAAGGTCTAGTTCTTCGGACGACCTTGTCCAGATGAACAGCCAGAAAAGGAGGCTTGGAGAAAAGGGCTTGGAGCTCACTCACCTTGCGAGCAGAGGTGAAGGCCATCAGAGAGGCAGTTTTCAAAGTGAGAAGTCTGAGAGGACAGTTATGTATTGTATTGTATTGTACTTGCATTTATATAGCGCTTACTACCTCTGACGAGCGAATCGCTTTTTCGGCGAGTAACACGCTACTCCGGGACCCATAGAGGATAAGTGTTGAACTAGTATAGTGAAACATGCAAGTACATTTTAAGTGGTGGATAGGTTAGTCAGTTATTTGGATTTGGAATGATAGCAGAAGGATAGAGGAGGACAAAGGTTGTATTTATATAGCGCTTGTTGACGCATGCTATTCAGAAAGCCTACAAAGGATTAGTGGTGAATTAATATGGTGAAATATCAAGTAATTTCAGTGGTGGATATTAGTCAGTTACTTGGAGTGAGAAGGATAGCGGAGGGATAAAAGGGGAAGAAAGATTTGCATTCATATAGCACTTGTTATCCCTGATGGGTGTTGAATCACTTTTCTGGCGAGTAGCACGCCACTCCGGAACCCATAAAGGATTACTGTTGAAAATTAGTATAGTAAAAAAACTATGAAGCAATTTGAGTAGTGGATATGTTATTCAGTTATTTGGGTAGTATATTAGTATAGTTTAATATGGAATTTGAGAAGTGAACATATTAGTCTGTTAATTTCGATTGAAAAAGGATAGTGGAGGATTAGTGGCTCAAAGGGAGCGCACGTAAGGTAGGTATGAACCAAGTTCATGTCCCACTGGGGCATTACGAAGGGAACAGGAGGAAAAAGATGAGTAATGCCCTTAAGGAACCTATTTACAACAGGGGACTTGAAAAGAGAAAGCTGACCAGGAAGCCTAAGAAAGGCTGAAATGGCGGAGAGGTAACCCTTGATAGTGCCCAGAGCAGAGCCTTGCTGGGCCAAAGAAAGGAGGAACAAGAGGACTTCAGAAAGAGGGTCGGAAAGGGGATCCACAGCCTTTGCTGTGCACCATGCCACAAATTTGTTCCATCTGCAGGCTTATACCGTCTTAGTGGAGGGAGGCCTGGCTGCCAAGATAAAATCACAGACTTTGGGAGGCAGGTTAAACAACTTCAACTACCACCGCTCAATCTTCACAAAAGGCGTTGGAGGCCAGACAGGTTCGGGTGGAGGACCGTCCCCTGCTGCTGCGACAGAAGATCCTCTCAAAGAGGCAGTCGGATCGGACGAACGATTGCCATTTTGTGCAGCTCAGGATACCAGGCTCTTTGTGCCCAATCTGGAGCCACAAGAATGACTTGGGCCTCGTCATGCTTGATTTTCTTAAGCACTCTGGGTAGAAATGGTATAGGCGGAAAGGCGTATAGAAGACCACAATCCACTTGCGACGAAAAGCGTTGCCTAGTGAGTCCCGCCTTAGAAATGCCAAAGTGCAGAACTGCTGACATTGCGAGTTCTCTTGGTTGGTGAATAGATCAAACCAAGGGTCACCCCACTCCTTTGATGAGACCTTGCACCACCTACGAGTGAAGACTCAAATTGTGATCCATCATGCACCTGCAGCTGAGTTGGTCCGCTCTGGCGTTCAAGGAACCACCAGGGAAATGCCCTGATGTTGCAGCCATGTCCAGAGGCGGAGGCTCTCCTGACATAGGGTCCACAACCCCACTCCGCCTTGTTTGTTGCAGCAACACATGGCGGTGGTGTTGTCCGTGAACACCTGTACTACTTTTCCCCAGACAGATGGAAGGAATGCCTTGAGTGCAAAATGAAAAGCCCAAAGCTCCAGAAGATTGATGTGTAGCCCGGACTCCACCGGAGACCAGAGGCCTCTGATCCCCACCTCCCCCATGTGGACGCCCCATCCCAGAAGTGATGCGTTGGTCACCACTGTGAACTCTGGTTGAGGAAGGGAGAGGGATCTGCAGTCGACCTAATCATGGTCGTTAGCCACCACTGGAATTGGTGCGCAGTGCCCTCCGAGATCTGGACACAATCGGACAGATTTCCCTGATGCTCCGCCCACTGGAACTTCAGGTCCTACTGCAGAGCCCGCATATGCCACCTGGCATGATCTACCAGCAGGATGCAGGAGGCCATAGGCCCAGCAGCCTCAGGGTCATCCTGAACGAAACCCGGGAAAGAGGCTTAAAGATCAGAATCATAGCCCGAATATCCCGGACTCGCTGTTCGGGAGGATAAACCCACTCAAGAACTGCTCTCATGCAGAGGAGCTTCTGAGAGGGGGTCAGGTGTGACTTTAGCACTTTGATGGAGAACCCCAGTGAATGGAGGAGGTCGCTGTAGTCTGAAGGTTGGAGATGACAGCCTGGGGTGAGCCCGCCTTCAATAGCCAGTCATCAAGATAGGGGAAGACTGGGACCCCTGATCTGCACAGATGAGCTGCGACTACCGCCATCACTTTTGTGAACACATGTGGGTCGCTGGTAAGGCCAAAGGGGAGCACGGTAATCTGAACGTGCTCGAGGCCTACCGTGAAACTCAGGAGATGTGAAAGTGAGTGACCTGAAAGTTCAACGCTAGCATTCAGTCTCCAGGGTCGAGGGCAGACAGGACCTGAGCGAGCATCAACATTTTGAACTTCTCCTTCTGGAGGAAGCGGTTGACATTCCTGAGATCCAAGATAGGACGCAGGCCTTTGTCCTTCTTGGGCATTAGAAAGTAACGTGAATAGCAACCACAACCTACTTCTGGGGCAGGAACGCGCTCGATGGCACCCTTGGCCATGAGTGCCAAAACTTCCTGTTGGAGAAGGGCCAGGTGATCCTCCAAAATGCAATGGTATTGAGGTAGCATGGAGGGAGGGTTAGTCTCGAAGGGGAGGGAGTAGCCTCTTTGGAATATTTGCAAATCCCTCCTGACTGTCGTGATGGTGCACCAGTGGGGGAGGGCGTTTGGTGTCCTGAAAGGTCAGACTAGGAGGGTTTGGAGATTGCTGCAGAAAAGACTGTGGTGGACTGGCCCAACCGCTGGACCCCAAGACCACGGCTGTGGTTCCCATGTCCCCGGCCGCACTGGGGCTGAACACCTTGCGCTGGCCTGTGGCTCTGGGCAGGACGTCGCGGGCACCCCCTCCGTAGCCACGAAAGGGGCGAAAAGCAGACTGGACAGCACAGGTGGTTGAGAGTCACAATGACCTGACCGTAGCCTGAGAGTCCTTAAAGCACTCTAGTGCATTGTCTGCTTTGTCTCTGAACAGGTGACGGCCATCAAAGGGCATGTCCATAAGGCTGGATTGAACATCCATGGAAAAACCAGTCGAACACAAGCTGGCGTAGCGTCGAAAGGCTACTGATGTGGAAATCATCCTGCCAAGTGCATCAGCGGTATCCAGCTTACAGAGGATGGCAATTTTGCTGCATCTCTCTCCTTGGCACCTGCACTGGTGAGTAAGGCCTGGGCCTCCTCCAGGCACTGGGGCAGCACCTGCGCCACCGTATACCACACAGAGTGGGTGTAATGGCCCAACAGACATGCTGTATTTACCTACCGCTGTACCAAGCTGGCGGAAGAAAACATTTTCTTCCCAAGGTGGTCCAGTTTTTTGGATTACCTGTCCGGTGGTACGGTAGGGAAGGTGCCTTTTGAAGTGGAGTCTTGGCTCAGGGGTGGGGTGATGGGAGAGGAAAGTGGGGTCACCCAGGGCAGGGCGGTGGCGTTGGACGCTCTCTCCTCCATAGCCATGGTAGGAGACAACATGCCAAGTTCCTCTCGCCTGTCCTGTTTGTACACCAACTGGCCAGTCAAAGGGTCTGCAGACCCCTCCCAGTCCTCCTCACCCTCCTCTGCCTGCCAATCTGGTCTCAAAGAGCCAGGGTAGAAAAGGGGCACAAAAGTACCAGCCGGCGATGGATCCAGCATCGGTCAATGCCAGTCCGACTCAGTGTCTACCTCGAAGTGGAGCCCGGGGTCGACATCGGCTGGGGATACAGCCAATGCCAGTGGTGGGCATTGTGCCGCTAGAATCGGCACCATGGGAGGCGTAATGAGGTCGACCAGTGTCAATGCGCATCCAGGCCTGGATCCAGGGGGACCCTGTGGCACCGAGGCTGAAACCGCCGAAGCAACAGGCCCCGGCCCCCTAGCCGAGTCCGCGGGGCCTAAAGGCGTGCTGGCGGTGTCAGACTACCCAAAGATGGCATGCATCGCTTCATAGAACTGACAAAGCTAGGCAGGGGTAGTTCCTGGTCCCGGGAAGGGGGGGATCTCGAAGTCGACCCTACGGGCTCCGCACGCTGAGCCGTGAGAAGGGCACCACCCGACACCCTCATCGCGTTGACCGCACAATGAGGAGAAGTCAAAGAGCAACAATACTTATTCAACTTCTTTTTGTGCCTCGACTTAACTGACCCAGAGTGTGAACACTTCGACGAAGAATGGTGCCGGCTCCGCGATCAGTCCCTTGACCTCCTCCATGACCAGGACCTTGAGCAAAGCGGAGCTGACTGCCGAGCCTCAAGGAGTTTTCGGGACAGCTCCCGCAAAGGCTTCAGGCCATCGTCCGGCAGTCAGAGTTCGACTTGGGGTCTTGGTCGTTCTCCAGGCAGTAGAGGCACACGCGGTGTGGATCCATCACCGATATCAGTCGGTTACAGGAACCACAAGCCTTAAACCGAGCATCCCTCATGCACCAGGAGTCGATGGACTAAAAAAACACTAAAGTCGTGAAAAAAGCTCTGTCCAAAAATTACTGGGGGTACCGCTCTCTCCGGATCTGCACTTGCTGGCGTGGAAAAAGAAAGAACAGACGTCAGCAAGCAAGAGCGATGTCTATGTAGCTACCGCAACTTTATCCTAGCTACCACGACGCCGATTTCAAAGGCGGAGTCGATTGGCGTCAAATTCCGACACGCAGGGGTACTGATAATGAAAAACTTTCCGGATACAGTCAGACGCCTGTGGGTAATTCTAAGTTAAGGAATATATAACTAACTGCTTCCTTCGGATATATTTGTTTCCGCCACACTACAGAATTACAAAAAACGTGCTTAATTTCTGCTTTCCTACCTGCTGAATGTGTACAGTTAATTTACAGGTATTTACATTTTGGTAGTGTATAAAAATTAAATATCTTACTACAGCCTTTTCATTCAAACTCCCTGTACCCCAGCAAGATTGTCAAATAATTCATTTAATGTTCTCTCTCTGACGTGAAATTGTGATGAGTTTGTAATCCCCAATCCTCATGTTAACAAAATAAGCAGCAATTTGTCAGAAGACATAGCCAAATATTTGACCTCTGTCTTTGATGGCCAGCAAATGTGACAAAATGAAAACCGTATTTAAAGGCCTTTTTGTTGCATGTACTTTTATGACCCACCAAACTTTGGCTGGTGACCCACCAGTGGGTCATGAACCACAGTTTGC
Source organism: Lissotriton helveticus (assembly GCF_964261635.1). NCBI lineage: Eukaryota > Metazoa > Chordata > Amphibia > Caudata > Salamandridae > Lissotriton > Lissotriton helveticus. Next base: position 787,937,069 of record NC_136071.1, on the reverse strand, counting down.
GAAACACCGTTCTATTGTGAGAATGGTACCACTAAAGAACTTGTGTACACATTTCTGTATAACAGAGGAAATGAAAATATAAACAATTAAAATCCAAAACAATAAATCTGTGTTTTCTGTATCTCCCTTATGTTTTATTCCAGACTGCTGAGGACTTGGACAGGACATTGACGAGACAAAGCAAAACCATTTTGATTCATTTATCACCTCTATTAATCAAAGACCATCGGCAAAAAAGTGATTTTTCCAGGTAATTTTTAAAGAATGTCACATTAAAATCAACAGCAACTTTCTATTTGCATAACTATTTGGAGATAGTGCACATAGTAGATAACATTTAACATCATCTCATGAATACTAAAAGAGGGTCTGATGTTCTAGTGGACAAAGTCATCACTACGTTTTAAAGAATGTCACTATAGCATTTTAAGATTATAGCATTTACCTTGTTAGTAAAGTCTGATTAATGCTCACAAAATTTCAGGTACTTGTAGTCAAGAACCCATGTGAGAAATTATCTCCAAATGTGGTTAACGGCATATCCAGTACTCAAAGTACATTCTCTTCTACGTTATTCTGTGTTATACGTGTGAACAGTTTCCAGTTGACCAAAACATCTACTCCACTATTGTTTTCAATTAGAAAGTGTACCTTCCTCGAAAAACACACTGAAGGATGGCATATTCTCTGCAGTGAATTATAACTGTAATGTAAGGATGAACCATTGTACAACTCTAGAACACAGTCATTGCCTTCAACCTCAAGCTCTTGCTTATACCCCACTTGAGTTAAGTACAGTTTTAAGGAATCACTAACTTAAATCTAAAACTGTTTCTGACAGCACACAATAACACTTTATCATGCTCCCTCAACTGTTAATACAATAATGTACTGAATCTGAACTTTAGCCAAGGACAATACTTGGGACTACAACTCCTCTGGAGTATAAGGCACTCAGGTTGGGATAATGTGCTGAATGAATAAGGAAACTTGATTAAAAGTCTGATTTTAATACATCTTATGTCACTGAATATCTTGATTAATGATGACTGGGAATTATATCTCTTTTCACTCAGTGTCAATGTCAAACAACTACAGACTCAGATTCACAAAATTAGTTTGATAATCTAAACTGCATTGCACACCTTTGCTCAGGGTTTTATGAAAGATTTTAGGTAATTCAGAAAGGTTTTGCAGTGTATAATTAAAGTCAACAAAAGCTGCATGGAGAAGGGCCTAGTTAAAGCATCAACCATTCTGCATTGTTGAGCTGCCAGACATTCTCTCTCTCTAGCACATGGTAGTTTGGGTGTTAAATAACTTGTGTGATTGTAAAGTTCACATCTACCTGGGGATATTTTGGATTTATAGAATGTATATATATTTTTTTTTTACTCAACTGAATGGCACTCATTTTTGCACTGCCCATGGATGAAAAGTTGGGTGCACCAGTGAGGATATTTGTCTATGAATGATGTGATAATTAAGGAGAGATCACTGCAGAAGATAAGTTGGTCTAAAGCCTGAAAGTACAATGCAAAGTGGATTACCTACTTTGTCTTTCCTTTAAGTTAATAATTTTAATGTTATATAACCCTGCCTTCCAAACTTTATAGAACCACAACCTAATTTTTAGAAAATCAATATTGGCACCCCACCTAGCTTTAATTGACATGAGTTGGTGTTTTTCAATATAATTGAAGCATTGCGTGGTAGTGCACTGTCATTTATATATAGCATATTTTCCTTTGAAGTGGCCACTAAATTTCACATGCATACAGTTTTACTAATAAGACTTTATCACACACAAATGATAATGTGTGCTTGTGTTTCAGTGAATATTTGTTATTTGTGCATCACAAAGTAAAAGCTTCTTGACTTGTTTTTATCCTATTGAAATATTTATTTCCGTCACACTTCAGAATTACAAAAAATATACTTCATTTTTGCTTTCCTAACTGCTGAATGTATACAGTTAATTTACAGGTTTACATTTGTTTGTGTATTACAAGTAATTATCTCACTATAGCCTCTTCTTTCATACTCCCTGTACCCCACTAAGATTGTCAAATAATTAATTTTACTTTTCTCTCTCTGACATGAAATTGTGAGGACTTTGTAAACCCCAATCCTCATTTTCACAAAATAAGCAGGAATTTGTCAAAAGACACAGCCAAATATTTGACAGCCGTCTTTGATGCACAGCAAATGTGACAAAATGAAAACTGAATTTAAAAGCCTTTTTATTGCTTGTACTTTTATGACCCACCAGGTGAACAACCTTTACAACAAAACTTTTACAACGCACTACCATTACAACGCGGTCATTACAACGCAAACTATTACAGCGCATTGCTCTGGGGGGCGCTCTAGGATAGGGAATAGGTTAATTTACTATCCAATAACCTTCCCTAGTGTCCACGGGGACTGGAGTTGGAATAGTAAATTAAACTATTCACTAGCCAGCGCCCAAAAGCACTATGCGTTGTAATGGACTGTGTTGTAAAACTTGCGATGTAAAGGTAGGCGTTGTAAAAGTATGCGTTGTAACGTCATACATCCGACCCACCAACATCGGCTAGCGACCTACCAGTGGGTCAACAACCACAGTTTGCGAAACACCTTTCTATGGTGAGAATGGTACCACTAAAGAACCTGTGTGCAGATTTAGTATAACAGAGGAATTGAAAATATAAACCATTAAAATCCAAAACAATAAATCTGTTTTTTGTTTCTCCCTTATGTTTTATTTCAGACTGCTGACGACTTGGACAGGACATTGACAAGACAAAGCAAAACCATTTTGATTCATTTATCACCTCTACTAATCAAAGACCATCAGCAAAAAAGTGATTTTTCCAGGTACATTAAAATCAAAACCAACTTTCTAGTTGCATAACTATTTGGAGATAGTGCACGTAGTAGATAACATTTAATACCATCTCATAAATACTAAAAGATCTGATGTTCTTGTGGTTTAATAACTCCAGACAAAGTAATCACTACGTTTTAAAGAATGCCACGATAGCATTTTAAGATTATAGCATATACCTTTTTAGTAAAGTCTGATTAATGCTCACAAAATCTCAGGTACTTGTAGTCAAGAACCCATGTGAGAAATTATCTCCAAATGTGGTTAATGGCATATCCAGTACTCAAAGTACATTCTCTTCTACGTTATTTTGTGTTATATGTGTGAACAGTTTCCAGTTGACCAAAACATTCACTCCACTATTGTTTTCAATTAGAAAGTGCACCTTCCTCGAAATACACACACAAGGAGGCATTTTCTCTCCAGTTATAACTGTAATGTAAGGATGAACCATTGTACAACTCTAGACAACAGTCATTGCCTTCAACCTCAAGCTCTTGCTTATACACCACTTGAGTTAAGTACAGTTTTAAGGAATCACTAACTTAAATCTAAAACTGTTTCTGACAGCACACAGTAACACTTTATCAGGCTCCCTAACTGTTAATACAATAATGCACTGAATCTGAACTTTCTCCAAGGACAATACTTGGGACTACAACTCCTCTGGAGTATAAGGCACTCAGGATGGGATAATGTGCTGAATGAATAAGGAAACTTGATTAACAGCCTGATTTTAATACATCTTATGTGATTGAATATCTTTATTAATGATGACTAGGAATTATATCTCTTTTCACTCAGTGTCAATGTCAAACAACTACAGACTCAGATTCACAAAACTAGTTTGATAATCAGAACTGCGTTGCACACCTTTGCACAGGGGTTTATGAAAGATTTTAGGTAATTCAGAAAGGTTTTGCAGTGTATAATTAAAGTCAACAAAAGCTGCATGGAGAAGGGCCTAGTTAAAGCATCATGCATTCTGCATTGTTGAGCTGCCACACATTCTCTCTCTCCAGCACATGGTAGTTTGGGTGTTAAATAACTTGTGTGATTGTAAAGTGCATATCTAACTGGGGATTTTTCGGACTTATAAAATATATATATATTTTTTTTACTCAACTGAATGGCACTCATTTTTGCATGGCCCATGTATGAAAAGATGAGTGCACCAGTGAGGATATTTGACTATGAATGGTGTGCTAATTAGGAAGAGATCACTGCAGAAGATAAGTTAGTCTAAAGCCTGAAAGTACAATGCGAAGTGGATTACCTACTTTGTCTTTCCTTTAAGTTAATAGTTTTAATGTTATCTACCCCTGCTTTCCAAACTTTTTAGAGCCACAACCTAATTTGTAGAAAGTCAATATTGGCACCCCACCTAGCTTTAATGGACATGAGTTGGTGTTTTTCAATATAATTGAAGCATTGTGTGGTAGTGCACTGTCATTTATATAAAGCATATTTTCCTTTGAAGTGGCCACTAAATTTCACATGCATACAGTGTTACTGATAAGACTTTATCACACACAAATGATAATGTGTGCTCGTGTTTCAGTGAATATTTATTATTTGTGCATCACAAAGTAAAAGCTTTTTGATTTGTTTTCATCCTATTGAAATATTTGTTTCCGTCACACTTCAGAATTACAAAAAATGTACTTCATTTTTGCTTTCCTAACTGCTGAATGTATACAGTTAATTTACAGGTTTACATTTGTTTGTGTATGACAAGTAATTATCTCACTATAGCCTCTTCTTTCATACTCCCTGTACCCCACTAAGATTGTCAAATAATTAATTTTACTTTTCTCTCTCTGACATGAAATTGTGAGGATTTTGTAAACCCCAATCCTCATTTTCACAAAATAAGCAGGAATTTGTCAAAAGACACAGCCAAATATTTGACATCCGTCTTTGATGCACAGCAAATGTGACAAAATGAAAACAGAATTTAAAAGCCTTTTTATTGCTTGTACTTTTATGACCCGCCAACATCGGCTAGCGACCTACCAGTGGGTCAACAACCACAGTTTGAGAAACACCTTTCTATGGTGAGAATGGTACCACTAAAGAACCTGTGTGCAGATTTCAGTATAACAGAGGAAATGAAAATATAAACCATTAAAATCCAAAACAATAAATCTGTGTTTTCTGTTTCTCGCTTATGTTTTATTCCAGGCTGCTGACGACTTGGACAGGATGTTGACTATGCAAGGCAAAACCATTGCTTCAATGGTTCATTTATTAACTGCAATAATAAAGCACATAATCAAAAGAGTGATTTTTGCAGGTAATTTTGAAAGAATGTCACATTAAAATTAACAGCAACTTTCTAGTTGCATAACTATTTGGAGATAGTGCACATAGTAGATATCATTTAATACCATCTCATAAATATTAAAAGAGGGTCTGTGTTCTAGTGGTTTAAGAACTCCAGACAAAGAATGCCAATATAGCATTATAAGATTATAGCATTTACCTTGTTATTAAAGTCTGATTAATGCTCACAAATTCTCAGGGAGTTGTAGTCAAGAATCCATGTGAGAAATTATCCCCAAATGTGGTTAACAGCATATCCAGTACTCAAAGTACATTCTCTTCTATGTTATTCTGTGTTATATGTGTGAACAGTTTCCAGTTGACCAAAGCATCCACTCCACTATTGTTTTCAATTAGAAAGTGTACCTTCCTCGAAAAAGATACTGAAGGATGGCATATTGTCTGCAGTGAATTATAACTGTAATGTAAGGATGAACCATTGTACAACTCTAGAACACAGTGATTGCCTTCAACCACAAGCTCTTGCTAATACCCCATCTGAGTTTATTTATTTATTTTAAAGGTTTTATATAGTACTTGCTTGTCGCAGAGGTATCAGAGTGCTTTATATGAGTATCAGGTCAAAGTTACAAGTTACAACGATTACAAAGGTTACAAAGTTAAAAGTACATGGCAACATAGTTACTTGTAAGGTCTAGATAAACAATAAGGACAAATAAGTAAGGGGAAAAGCAGACAAGTGGAGGGATTCAGGGGAGGGGGTAGGAGCAGGGGAAGTAGACAGACAATAAAGGTGGGAAAGAGGAGGGGAGGGTGAGAGACACCGCATGGAAAGAGGAGGGGAAGGACGACGGGGACACATACCAGTAGACGAGTCAAAGCAACTTCCAAAGTCCAGTAGGCTGTGATCCCAGGGGAAGTGGTATCACTACCCTATCTGTGTTGTGAGAGGCTCCCATTACGCAGTAGACTCTATCAGAGGGGTCTCTGAGACTCCAAGGCCTACATACTGGATCCTTACCTAAAAAGGGGAGAGGGAGTGCTTTGGCAAGGGGTGCCATAACATACCTCAGCTGTGAGTGGCTCCATTGGTGCTGTGGACTCTGTCAGCGAGTGCGCTGAGACTCTAGAGTATAAATATTGGATCTTTCCCCAACAAGAGGAGAAGGAGTGCTTAGTCAAAGGGCGCAAAAGACAGGGGGCTAGGCAGAGTAGCAGGCAAGGGGAGAGATTCAGGGGAGAGGGGACAGGAGCTAGGAAAAAAGACAAAGAGGGAAAGAGTACTAAATGGGATCATATTTAATTAATGAATTATTATATAGCGCTGGCTAGACCAGAAGGAATCAGAGAGCTTTACATGAGGAGTGGAGCAAGGAAGGCTAAGGGGATAGGGTAAACGGGTAGGAGGAAGATAGGACGTAGAGAAGATCAGAAAATCTGCCCAAGGTCCGGCTGGGTAGGTGACAGCAGTGGGGGGAAGACCACAACCCATCTCCTCTTTAACTATCTGGTAGCTCCACCGGGCATCAGCCATATCACCTGTTCTCCACAGTCAGGGGTATGTTTTGCAGGTTCCAAGTCCTGATGTGCAAGCAGGTTAGGGGATAGGTTCAAGGTCTGGTCAATCTCCAATTGTTGTCTCAGGGAAGTAAAATGATGTGGGGGGGGACCACTATGGAAGCCATCTTGGGGTCAGGCAGGGGACTGTACTGTACACTGGTGGCCATACTAAGGTCAGGCAACAGGTAGTTAGTGTCAGTATCCTAGACCTCGTCCGCCAGAGAATAATAGTCCCATTCCTGGAAAGGGGTGTCCAGCCTACCGTAGCAGCTGTGATCCCAAAGATGCAGTGACAGAACGAAGAAGAAGACAGCTCCCAGCGCGGGCACCATTTTGGTGTCAGGCAGGGCTCCACGAGGAAACCTTTTCTCATGCAACAAAGTCAGAAACTGCAAATGATTTTGGGAACCCATCAGCCTGCGGCGGTCATTAGCGGTGGTGTCTGTGCCCCTCGGACCCTTCACTTACTACAATCATCAATTCATTTGCTGCACCCAGATTCGAAAATATGCTGGGGGGGAAGTCTATCACATTGCCCCCAGCCCCACAAGTGATCACCAATCACCAAATGTCAACCCGTTACTAGTGCATGTATCAAAGCTCACCCGGCACAGCGCTGCGCCCACCAAGCAGCCAGACAACAGAGGGGGGACAGTTAAGTATAGTTTTAAAGAATCACTGACTTAAATCTAAAACTGGTTCTGGCAGAACACAATAAGACTTCCTCAGGCTCCCTCAACTGTTAATACTATATTGTATTGAATCGGAACTTTCTCCAAGGACAATACTTGGGACTACGGTTCCTCTGAAGAATAAGGCACTCAGGTTGGGATAATGTGCTCAATGAATAAGGGAAATTGATTAAAATTCTCATTTTAATACATCTTATGTGATTGAATATCTTGATTAATGATTACAAGGAATTATATCTCTTTTCACTCAGTGTTAATGTCAAACAACTACAGACTCAGATTCACAAAACTAGTTTGATAATCAGAACTGCGTTGCACACCTTGGCATAGGGGTTTATGAAAGATTTTAGGTAATTCAGAAAGGTTTTGCAGTGTATAATTAAAGTCAACAAAAGCTGCATGGAGAAGGGCCTAGTTAAATCATCAAGCATTCTGCATTGTTTAGCTGCCACACATTCTCTCTCTCCAGCACATGGTGGTTTGGGTGTTAAATAACTTGGGTGATTGTAAAGTGCACATCTAACTGGGGATTTGTTGGACTTATAGAATATATATATATATTTTTTTTACTCAACTGAATGGCACTCATTTTTGCACTGCCCATGGATGAAAAGTTGAGTGCACCAGTGACGATATTTGTCTATGAATGGTGTGCTAATTAGGAAGAGATCACTGCAGAAGATAAGTTAGTCTAAAGCCTGAAAGTACAATGCGAAGTGGATTACCTACTTTGTCTTTCCTTTAAGTTAATAGTTTTAATGTTATATACCCCTGCTTTCCAAACTTTTTAGAGCCACAAACTAATTTTTAGAAAGTCAATATTGGCACCCCACCTAGCTTTAAAGGACATAAGTTGGTGTTTTTCAATATAATTGAAGCATTGCGTGGTAGTGCACTGACATTTATATAAAGCATATTTTCGTTTGAAGTGGCTACTAAATTTCACATGCACACAGTTTTACTGATAAGACTTTATCGCACATAAATGATAATGTGTGCTCGTGTTTCAGTGAATATTTATTATTTGTGCATCACAAAGTAAAAGTTTCTTGATTTTTTTTTTATCCAATTGAAATATTTGTTTCTGTCACACTTCAGAATGACCAAAAATGTACTTCATTTTTGCTTTCCTAACTGCTGAATGTATACAGTTAATTTACAGGTTAACATCTTTTTTGTGTATTAGAAGTAATTATCTCACTATAGTCTCTTCTTTCATACTCCCTGTACCCCACTAAGATTGTCAAATAATTAATTTTACTTTTCTCTCTCTGACATGAAATTGTGAGGACTTTGTAAACCCCAATCCTCATTTTCACAAAATAAGCAGGAATTTGTCAAAAGACACAGCCAAATATTTGACATCCGTCTTTGATGCACAGCAAATGTGACAAAATGAAATCAGAATTTAAAAGCCTTTTTATTGCTTGTACTTTTATGACCCACCAACATCGGCTAGCGACCTACCAGTGGGTCAACAACCACAGTTTGAGAAACACCTTTCTATGGTGAGAATGGTACCACTAAAGAACCTGTCTGCATATTTCAGTATAACAGAGGAAATGAAAATATAAACCATTAAAATCCAAACCAATAAATCTGTGTTTTCTGTTTCTCCCATATGTTTTATTCCAGGCTGCTGACGACTTGGACAGGACGTTGACTATGCAAGGCAAAACCATTGGTTCATTTATTAACTGCTATAATAAAGTACATAATCAAAAGAGTGATTTTTGCAGGTAATTTTGAAAGAATGTCACATTAAAATTAACAGCAACTTTCTAGTTGCATAACTATTTGGAGATAGTGCACATAGTAGATATCATTTAATACCATCTCATCAATATTAAAAGAGGGTCTGATGTTCTAGAGGTTTAATAACTCCAGACAAAGTCATCACTACGTTTTAAAGAATGCCAAGCTAGCATTATAAGATTATAGCATTTACCTTGTTATTAAAGTCTGATTAATGCTCACAAATTCTCAGGGAGTTATAGTCAAGAATCCATGTGAGAAATTATCCCCAAATGTGGTTAACAGCATATCCAGTACTCAAAGTACATTCTCTTCTACGTTATTCTGTGTTATATGTGTGAACAGTTTCCAGTTGACCAAAGCTTCCACTCCACTATTGTGTTCAATTAGAAAGTGTACCTTCCTCGAAAAAGACACTGAAGGATGGCATATTCTCTGCAGTGAATTATAACTGTAATGTAAGGATGAACCATTGTACAACTCTAGAACACAGTGATTGCCTTCAACCACAAGCTCTTGCTAATACTCTATTGAGTTTATTTATTTACTTTAAAGGTTTTATATAGTACTGGTTTTGACGCGGAGGTATCAGAGTGCTTTACATGAGTATCAGGTCAAAGTTACAAGTTACAACGATTACAAAGGTTACAAAGTTAAAAGTACATGGCAACATAGTTACTTGTAAGGTCTAGATAAACAATAAGGACAAATACGTAAGGGGAAAAGCAGACAAGAGGAATGATTCAGGGGAGGGGTGTAGGAGCAGGGGAAGTAGGCAGACAATAAAGGTGGGAAAGAGGAGGGGTGGGTGAGAGATACCACATGGAAAGAGGAGGGGAAGGACGACGGGGACACATACCAGTAGACGAGTCAAAGCAACTTCCAAAGTCCAGTAAGCTGTGATCCCAGGGGAAGTGGTATCACTACCCTATCTCTGTTGTGAGAGGCTCCCATTACGCAGTGGACTCTATCAGAGGGGTCTCTGGGACTGCAAGGCCTACATACTAGATCCTTACCTAAAAAGGGGAGAGGGCGTGCTTTGGCAAGGTGTGCCATACCATACCTCAGCTGTGAGTGGCTCCCTTGGTGCAGTGGACTCTCTCAGCGGGTGCGCTGAGACTCTAGAGTATAAATATTGGATCTTTCCCCAACAAGAGGAGAAGGAGTGCTTAGTCAAAGGGAACAAAAGACAGGGGGCTAGGCAGAGTAGCAGGCAAAGGGAGAGATTCAGGGGAGAGGGGCAAGGAGCTAGGAAAGAAGACAAAGAGGGAAAGAGTACTAAATGGGATGATATTTAATTAATGAGTTATTATATAGCGCTGGCTAGACCAGAAGGAATCAGAGAGCTTTACATGAGGAGTGGAGCAAGTAAGGGTAAGGGGATAGGGTAAAGGGGTAGGAGGAAGATAGGACGTAGAGAAGATCGGAAAATCTGCCCAAGGTCCGGCTCGGTAGGTGACAGCAGTGGGGGGAAGACCACAACCCATCTCCTCTTTAACGATCTGGTAGCTCCACCGGGCATCAGCCAAATCACCTGTTCTCCACAGTCAGGGGAATGTTCCGCAGGTTCCAAGTCCTGATGTGCAAGCAGGTTAGGGGATAGGTTCAAGGTCTGGTCAATGTCCAATTGTTGTCTCAGGGAAGTAAAACGATGTGGGGGGACCACTATGGAAGCCATCTTGGCGTCAGGCAGGGGACTGTACTGTACACTGGTGGCCATACTAAGGTCAGGCAACAGGTAGTTAGTGTCAGTATCCTAGACCTCGGCCGCCAGAGAATAATAGTCCCAGTCCTGGAAAGGGGTGTCCAGCCTACCGTAGCACCTGTGATCCCAAAGATGCAGTGACAGAACGAAGAAGAAGACAGCTCCCAGTGCGGGCACCATTTTGGTGTCAGGCAGGGCTCCACGAGGAAACCTTTTCTCATGCAACAAAGTCAGAAACTGCAAATGATTTTGGGAACCCATCAGCCTGCGGCGGTCATTAGCGGTGGTCTCTGTGCCCCTCGGACCATTCACTCACTACAATCATCAATTCATTTGCTGCACCCAGATTCGAAAATATGCTGGGGGGGAAGTCTATCACATTGCCCCCAGCCCCACAAGTGATCACCAATCACCAAGTGTCAACCCGTTACTAGTGCACGTATCAAAGCCCACCCGGCACAGCGCTGCGCCCACCAAGCAGCCAGACAACAGACGGGGACAGTTAAGTATAGTTTTAAAGAATCACTAACTTAAATCTAAAACTGGTTAAGGCAGCACACAATAAGACTTCCTCAGGCTCCCTCAACTATTAATACAATGATGTACTGAATTGGAACGTTCTCCAAGGAAATACTTGGGACTACGGCTCCTCTGAAGAATAAGGCACTCAGGTTAGGATTAATGTGCTCAATGAATAAGGGAAATTGATTAAAAGTCTCATTTTAATACATCTTATGTGATTGAATATCTTGATTAATGATTACTAGGAATTATATCTCTTTTCACTCAGTGTCAATGTCAAACAACTACAGACTCTGATTCCCAAAACTAGTTTGATAATCAGAACTGCGTTGCACACCTTTGCACAGGGGTTTATGAAAGATTTTAGGTAATTCAGAAAGGTTTTGCAGTGTATAATTAAAGTCAACAAAAGCTGCATGGAGAAGGGCCTAGTTAAATCATCAAGCATTCTGCATTGTTTAGCTGCCACACATTCTCTCTCTCCAGCACATGGTGGTTTGGGTGTTAAATAACTTGGGTGATTGTAAAGTGCACATCTAACTGGGGATTTGTTGGACTTATAGAATATATATATATATTTTTTTTTACTCAACTGAATGGCACTCATTTTTGCACTGCCCATGGATGAAAAGTTGAGTGCACCAGTGACGATATTTGTCTATGAATGGTGTGCTAATTAGGAAGAGATCACTGCAGAAGATAAGTTAGTCTAAAGCCTGAAAGTACAATGCGAAGTGGATTACCTACTTTGTCTTTCCTTTCAGTTAATAGTTTTAATGTTATATACCCCTGCTTTCCAAACTTTTTAGAGCCACAACCTAATTTTTAGAAAGTTAATATTTGCACCCCACCTAGCTTTAATGGACATGAGTTGGTGTTTTTCAATATAATTGAAGCATGGTGTGGTAGTGCACTGTCTTTATATAAAGCATATTTTCCTTTGAAGTGGCCACTACATTTCACATGCATACAGTTTTACTGATAAGACTTTATCGCACATAAATGATAATGTGTACTCGTTTTTCAGTGAATATTTATTATTTGTGCATCACAAAGTAAACGTTTCTTGATTTCTTTTATCCAATTGAAATATTTGTTTCTGTCACACTTCAGAATGACCAAAAATGTACTTCATTTTTGCTTTCCTAACTGCTGAATGTATACAGTTAATTTACAGGTTAACATCTTTTTTGTGTATTACAAGTAATTATCTCACTATAGTCTCTTCTTTCATACTCCCTGTACCCCACTAATATTGTCAAATAATTAATTTTACTTTTCTCTCTCTGACATGAAATTGAGAGGACTTTGTAAACCCCACCTCATGTTCACAAAATAAGCAGGATTTTGTCAAAAGACATAGCCAAATATTTGACCTCTGTCTTTAATGCACAGCAAAAGTGGCAAAATGAAAACCGAATTTAAAGACCTTTTTATTGCTTGTAGTTTTATGATTCACCAACATCGGCTGGCGACCAACCAGTGGGTCACGAACCACAGTTTGCAAAACACTTTTCTATGGTGAGAATGGTACCACCAAAGAACCTGTGTACATATTTGAGTATGGCAGATGAAATGAATATAAACCATTATAGCCCAAAACAATAAATCTGTGTTTTCTGTTTCTACCTTTTTTTTTTTATTCCAGACTGCTGACGACTTGGAAAGGACATTGACTATGCATGGCAAAACCATTGCTTCAATGGTTCATTTATTAACTGTAATAATAAAGCACATCATCAAAAGAGTGATTTTTCCAGGTAATTTTGAATGAAAGTCACATTAAAATCAACAACAAATTTCTAGTTGCATAACTATTTGGAGATAGTGCACATAGTAGATATCATTTAATACCATCTCATAAATACTAAAAGAGAGTCTGATGTTCAAGTGGTTTAATAAATCCAGACAAAGTCATCACTACATTTTAAAGAATGCCAAGATAGCAATTTAAGATTATAGCATTTAACTTGTTATTAAAGTCTGATTAATGCTCACAAATTCTCAGGTACTTGTAGTCAAGAACCCATGTGAGAAATAATCTCCAAATGTGTTTAACAGCATATCCAGTACTCAAAGTACATTCTCTTCTACGTTATTCTGTGTCATATGTGTGAACAGTTTCCAGTTGACCAAAGCATCCACTCGACTATTGTTTTCAATTAGAAAGTGTACCTTCCTCGAAAAACATACTGAAGGATGCCATATTTTCTGCAGTGAATTATAACTGTAATATAAGGATGAACCATTGTACGACTCTAGAACACAGTCATTGCCTTCAACCTCAAGCTCTTGCTAATACCACTCTTGAGTTGAGTATAATTTTAAGGAATCACCAACTTAAATCTAAAACTGTTTCTGGCAGCACACAATAAGACTTCCTCAGGCTCCCTCAACTGATAATTCAATTATGTACTGAACCTGAACTTTCTCCAAGGACACTACTTGGGACTACGACTCCTCTAAAGTGTAAGGCCCTCAGGTTGGGATAATGTGCTGAATGAATTAGGGAAATTGATTAAAAGTCTCATTTTAATACGTCTTATGTGATTGAATATCTTGATTAATGATGACTAGGAATTATATCTCTTTTCACTCAGTGTCAATGTCAAACAACTAGAGACTCAGATTCCCAAAACTAGTTTTATATTCTGCACTGCGTTGCACATCTTGGCACAGGGGTTTATGTAAGATTTTAGGTAATTCAGAACGGTTTTGCAGTGTATAATTAAAGTCAACAAAAGCTGCACGAAGAAGGGCCTAGTTAAAGCATCAAGCATTCTGCATTGTTGAGCTACCACACATTCTCTCTCTCCAGCCTATGGTAGTTTGGGTGTTAAATAACTTGTGTGTTTGTAAAGCGCACATCTACCTGATGATTTTTTGGACTTATGGAATATATATATAATTTTTTTACTCAACTGAATGGCACTCATTTTTGCACTGCCTATGGATGAAAAGTTGAGTGCACCAGTGAGGATATTTGTCTATGAATGGTGTGCTAATTAGGAAGAGATCACTGCAGAAGATAAGTTAGTCTAAAGCCTGAAAGTACAATGCGAAGTGGATTACCTACTTTGTCTTTCCTTTAAGTTAATAGTTTTAATGGTATATACCCCTGCTTTCCAAACATTTTAGAACCACAACCTAATTTTTAGAAGGTCAATATTGGCACCCCACCTAGCTTTAATGGACATGAGTTGGTGTTTTTCAATATAATTGAAGCATTGTGTGGTAGTGCACTGTCATTTATATAAAGCATATTTTCCTTTGAAGTGGCCACTACATTTCACATGCATACAGTTTTACCGATAAGACTTTATCGCACATAAATGATAATGTGTGCACGTGTTTCAGTGAATATTTATTATTTGTGCATCACAAAGTAAATGTTTCTTGATTTTTTTTATCCAATTGAAATATTTGTTTCTGTCACACTTCAGAATGACCAAAAATGTACTTCATTTTTGCTTTCCTAACTGCTGAATGTATACAGTTAATTTACAGGTTAAAAACTTTTTTGTGTATTACAAGTAATTATCTCACTATAGTCTCTTCTTTCATACTCCCTGTACCCAACTAAGATTGTCAAATAATTAATTTTACTTTTCTCTCTCTGACATGAAATTGAGAGGACTTTGTAAACCCCAATCCTCATGTTCACAAAACAAGCAGGAATTTGTCAAAAGACATAGCCAAATATTTGACCTCTGTCTTTAATGCACAGCAAATGTGGCAAAAAGAAAACAGAATTTAAAGACCTTTTTATTGCTTGTAGTTTTATGACTCACCAACATCGGCTGGCGACCAACCAGTGGGTCACGAACCACAGTTTGCAAAACACTTTTCTATGGTGAGAATGGTACCACCAAAGAACCTGTGTACATATTTGAGTATGACAGATGAAATGAATATAAACCATTATAGCCCAAAACAATAAATCTGTGTTTTCTGTTTCTCACTTTTTTTTTATTCCAGACTGCTGACGACTTGGAAAGGACATTGACTATGCAAGGCAAAACCATTGCTTCAATGGTTCATTTATTAACTGTAATAATAAAGCACATCATCAAAAGAGTGATTTTTCCAGGTAATTTTGAATGAAAGTCACATTAAAATCAACAACAAATTTCTCGTTGCATAACTATTTGGAGATAGTGCACATAGTAGATATCATTTAATACCATCTCATAAATACTAAAAGAGTTTCTGATGTTCAAGTGGTTTAATAAATCCAGACAAAGTCATCACTACATTTTAAAGAATGCCAAGATAGCATTTTAAGATTATAGCATTTAACTTGTTATTAAAGTCTGATTAATGCTCACAAATTCTCAGGTACTTGTAGTCAAGAACCCATGTGAGAAATTATCTCCAAATGTGTTTAACAGGATATCCAGTACTCAAAGTACATTCTCTTCTACGTTATTCTGTGTTATATGTGTGAACAGTTTCCAGTTGACCAAAGCATCCACTCGACTATTGTTTTCAATTAGAAAGTGTACCTTCCTCGAAAAACATACTGAAGGATGCCATATTTTCTGCAGTGAATTATAACTGTAATATAAGGATGAACCATTGTACGACTCTAGAACGCAGTCATTGCCTTCAACCTCAAGCTCTTGCTAATACCACTCTTGAGTTGAGTATAAATTTAAGGAATCACCAACTTAAATCTAAAACTGTTTCTGGCAGCACACAATAAGACTTCCTCAGGCTCCCTCAACTGTTAATTCAATTATGTACTGAATCTGAACTTTCTCCAAGGACAATACTTGGGACTACGACTCCTCTAAAGTGTAAGGCCCTCAGGTTGGGATAATGTGCTGAATGAATAAGGGAAATTGATTAAAAGTCTGATTTTATTACGTCTTATGTTATTGAATATCTTGATTAATGATGACTAGGAATGATATCTCTTTTCACTCAGTGTCAATGTCAAACAACTACAGCACAGCTTTCCAAACTTTTCATGTTGGTGACACACCTTTTTGTGAAACAAATTTCAGGGACACGGTAACGCAAGGAAGCGCAGCGAGTGAGCCCAAACCACCTATGGTGGGTTCGGGCCCCACACACACCACCCCACAGACACACCACCCCACAGACACACCACCCCACAGACATACACCCACCGCACACGCACACACAACCCCCCCACACAAACCCCCTCACACACCCCACCCTAGCACTCGGATTACTATATTCCCTATGGTCGTTATGATCCAGGTGAAATATAGTCCCCTTTTAGGGCTGCCAGAGTCTACCAATATGTGGGAGGTTGAAACGTGTTGAAAATATCCTACTGGACTTATTTGGATGGAATTTCTCCGTTATTTTCATTACTAAAAAAGTCCACAGAATGTTAGCACAAACTCCTGTGCCAAGGTAAAGCAACAACCAATACTTGCGGACTGCCACCTGAATTAAAGAGATAAAGATGTCACCATGCATATGACCAGAGAAAATGGAGCACTGACGCCTCAAGATCTGAACATCTCCATGTAACCAGATTTTACATTGGTAATCCAGGAGGCTAAGAAAATATCTGCACCTGTCAAAAAGAAACTACAATAGCAGGTAAAATATGCTAAGCCTAGCGTCGCTGCAGTGGAGAAGGCTTTTTGCTTCTCTTTTTTGGCACTGTTCGATCTTGATTCAGCTGACCGCATGTTGATGAATGAGTAATGAGATTAGACAGACCCATCTCTGATATGATGTTGTTACATTATGGTCGATTTGACAAAAGGCTCGGGCGATGAAAAGGTACCACACAACTTGAAGACATATGTGCTACCAGGGGATTTGTTTAAAATAAGAGAGCTAAGCTAAAAAAAAATGCCTGCATATCACCTTCACCTTGAACAAGAGAAAACAAATACAATTAACTTTGTTTAATGTTGCTGCATGCTCGATTTTCAAGGGTAAGAGCTATTCAGCGTCTGTGACTTTCGGAAAAGTACAATTGGATTTTTTTTTACAATAGTTGGGGCTTATTTACGACTGATTGTGGTGCTAAAAATACACCAGGCACACCGGATTACCCCCGTTAAAGGCACGCTTGTTGGAAACTCACTGCAGTCACCACTGATTAACTAAATGGTCTGGTGATTCTCCTATATTGCTGTGCATTTAAAATACATTTGAAAGGCGAAAAGTAGAGTCCTTTCATATTCTACGCAGAAGTTTAAGGCTGCTCTGCCCAAAAAAATGTGGCTGACTGAAGGTGGGAAGGCAAAACAGATCATTGTTCGAGTGGACAAGCATTACATCACCTACAGCACTCTGCCATAGAAACTCCAGAGAGCAGAGCAATCTTCGTTCTATTCAGCTTCAGAGCAGTCCACCTGTGGATATTCCTGCCTCCGAAAGGGCTTCAAGATCCCCCCGTCGTCGTGTGTGGCATCCCGGGCACGCTTACAGCCGCACCCGAGCACTTCACAGGTCGTTAAAGACCTGTGCATGTTAATAGGGCTTTGTTATTGTTTCACCCCTTCTAAGAGCCCCTGCAGCCCGGCTCTGCTGATTGTCGGCAGACGTCAGATAGCATCTCGCGACACACCTACATATGGGGCGCGGCACAGTAATGTGTCGCGCCACACAGTTTGGAAAGCTGTGAACTACAGACTCAGATTCCCAAAACTAGTTTGATAATCTGCACTGCGTTGCACATCTTGGCACAGGGGTTTATGTAAGATTTTAGGTAATTCAGAAAGGTTTTGCAGTGTATAATTAAAGTCAACAAAAGCTGCATGGAGAAGGGCCTAGTTAAAGCATCAAGCATTCTGCATTGTTGAGTTACCACACATTCTCTCTCTCCAGCCTATGGTAGTTTGGGTGTTAAATAACTTGTGTGTTTGTAAAGCGCACATCTACCTGGTGATTTTTTGGACTTACGGAATATATATATAATTTTTTTACTCAACTGAATGGCACTCATTTTTGCACTGCCCATGGATGAAAAGTTGAGTGCACCAGTGAGGATATTTGTCTATGAATGGTTTGCTAATTAGGAAGAGATCACTGCAGAAGATAAGTTAGTCTAAAGCCTGAAAGTACAATGCGAAGTGGATTACCTACTTTGTCTTTCCTTTCAGTTAATAGTTTTAATGTTATATAGCAGTGCTTTCCAAACTTTTTAGAGCCACAACCTAATTTTTAGAAAGTCAATATTGGCACCCCACCTAGCTTTAGTGGACCTGAGTTGGTGTTTTTCAATATAATAGAGGCATTGTGTAGTAGTGCACTGTCATTTATATAAAGCACATTTTCCTTGAAGTGGCCACTAAATTTCACATGCATGCAGTTTTACTGATAAGACTATATTGCACACAAATGATAATGTGTGCTTGTGTTTCAGTGCATATTTATTATTTGTGCATCACAAAGTAAAAGTTTCTTGATTTGTTTTTATCCCATTGAAATATTTGTTTTGGTCACACTTCAGAATTACGAACAATTTACTTCATTTTTGCTTTCCTAACTCCTGAATGTATACAGTTAGTTTACAGGTTTACATTTTTTTTGTATTACAAGTAGTTATCTTACTATAGCCTCTTCTGTCATACTTCCTGTAACCCAACAAGATTGTCAAATAATTAATTTTACTTTTCTCCCTTTGATGTGAATTTGAGAGGACTTTGTAAACCCTAACCTGCATGTTAACAAAATAAGCAGCAATTTGTCAGAAGACATAGCCAAATATTCGACCCCTGTCTTTGATGCACAGCAAATGTGACAAAAAGAATACAGAATTTAAAGGCCTTTTTATTGCTTGAACTTGTATGACCCACCAAACTTCGGTTGTCGACCCATCAGTGGATCACGAACCACAGTTTGCAAAACACTGTTCTATGGTGAGAATAGTACCATTAAAGAACCTGTGTACATATTTGGGTATACCAGAGGAAATTAACATAAACCATTATAGTCCAAAACAATAAATCTGTGTTTTCCGTTTCTCCCTTTTCTTTTTATTCCAGACTGCTGACCACTTGGACAGGACATTGACTAGGCAAGGCAAAACCATTGCTTCGATGGTTCATTTATTAACTCGACTAATAATGTACACTATAAAAAGCATCGTTTTTCCAGGTAATTTTGAATGAATGTCACATTCAGTTCTAGTTGCATAACTATTTGGAGATAGTGCACATAGTAGACAACATTTAATACCATCTCATAAATACTAAAAGAGGGTCTGATGTTCTAGTGGTTTAATATCACCAAACAATGTCATCACTACATTTTAAAGAATGCCAAGATAGCTTTTTAAGATCATAGAATTCACCTTGTTATGAAATTCCGATTAATACTCACAAATTCTTAGGTATTTGCAGTCAAGAACCCATGTGAGATATGATCTGCAAATTTGGTTAATTGCATATCCAATACTCAAAGCACGTTCTCTTCTACGTTATTATTCTGTGTCCTATGTGTGAAGAGTTTCCAGTTGACCAAAGCATCCACTCCACTATTGTTGTCAATTGGCGTCCATTTTTACCAACATGTTTGAAACAGTGCATTTTCTGATATGCTGGAAATTGGCCTCCATTTTTCCCCTTCTAAAGAAGTCAAGCCTAGACCCTAAGGACCCTAATAACTTTCACTAGATTTTGCATCTTCCGCTTCCAGCTAAACTGGTTGAAAAAATCATGAACACACAACTCAGTACCTTCTTAGCTGCAACACAAGCCCTGGACCCCTCCCAGTGTGGCTTCAGAGGGGGACATAGTACCGAGCCCGCTCTCATTAAGGCCACGGAAGAGATCAGAGAGGTTGTGGATCATGTCGGAAGTGCTGCCCTGATCCTACTGGATCTGTTCTCGGCCTTTGACACGGTCCATCATGACATCTTGATGGACCGTTTAAAGGAATGTGGGATCCATGCCAAAGTCTGGGATCTGTTTAGATCCTTTCTGCTCAACAGAAGACAAATTGTTGCTCTTGGTGACTACCAGTCCAAACCGCTGTCATTACCTTGTGGGGTTCCTCAGGGGTCCTCCTTGAGTCTGACCCTTTTTAATGTGTACGTCTCATCCCAGGTCCCCATTATCAGATCATTTGGGTTTGGTCTCACCTCGTATGTTGATGACACCCAAATTGTGGAGTCGCTGTTACCTGGCTAGGAGATGGGTAGGAATAAATGCTTCCAAGCCTGCCTAGAATCAATTGGTAGATGAATGACAGAGAATTGTCTAAAGCTTTATTGAGGTAAAACTGAAGTTTTATTGTTTGGAAAAGAGACCAATTTTTGGACACCGAGTTGGTGTCCTGATTAGATGGTCTCTCTCCCGCAACCTTCTAAGAAGATAAAAAACTTGGGAGTAAAAGTCAATGAGAGGCTTACCTTTGGGGAGCAAGTAAATGTCAACAACAGCCTATGTGCTCAGAGCTGTCAAGAAAGTATTGCCATTCCTACCCTCGGGTAGCCGTAAAACAGTGGTCACAGCACTGGTACTGTTGAGGCTGGACTATTGCAATAGCTAGTATTTGAATATCCAACAAAATTTTATGAATAAATTGCAATTGCTAAAAAATGCTGCTGCTAGACTCCTCACTTGTACATCCAAATTTGCTCCCATCTCCAAGGAAATAAAGAAACTGCACTGGCTCCCTGTAAGGAGTCGTATGTGTTTTAAATCGCTCTGTGTGGTTTTTAAGGCTCTTCAAGATACGGGCCCAGACTTTTTAAAACGGCAGTTCCAGTGGTATACACAGAAAAGATCAGTTCTCTCACTAGGGGCCAAGCTGATCTCAGTGCCACACACAAAGAAATTCTGTGGGGTGGCTGAAGCTTTGCCGTTGTTGTAGCGAAAGCATGGAGTGCCATTCCGTTCCACCTATTGAATGCCAAGGATCTTCCAGCCTTCAGGAAGGGCTTAAAGACCTGGCTTTTTGCTGAATAAACCTCATTGCCTCCATAATCTAGCCTTCAGGATAAGTGATTAGCGCCAGAACACCCACGGGTAACTGCTGTGCTTTAAAAATACAATTAACATAACATAACATAACATCTGCACTATATGGCACACCTTTTCACTGGGGTTTATATAAGATTTTAGGTAATCCAAAAAGGTTTCTCAGTGTATATATTAAAGTCACCAAAAGCTGGGGGGGGGGGCATGGCCTTACTGAGTTGTGAGATGTTAAGCGAGCTCCGCCGGCCGTGTTATAATCCTTCTATAATCCTACCATCCGGAGAGCTATTGCTGTGACAAAGAGCCTCTGGGCAATGCAGACGAGACAGCAACATGACTGACCTGCATCCCGGGCCTGCAACAGGCAGAGCGACCAACTTTGAGGCGTTCGGTGGGGGAGTCCTGCCCGCCATGCTGCACACCCTGTGCCTGATGAGCAGAGCGCTCTGAGATCCCCGGTGATATCCAGGTCGGTGTCAGGCCTGGGCGTCTTTGTACCAAATTCGAGCGGTGACAGCACCGCCTGGAGGGTCAATTCTAGCCACAAATCCACTGTCTCCGGCGGACTGCGACCGGGCCTCCGGGCGACACGAAAGCTGAACCACCATCTTGGAGTCAGACACGGTCTGATCTGCAATGTATGCGAGGGACGCTGTGGTGGCTCGAGGCTCGGTGGAAGTATCCAGGTAAGCGGCCCTTCACTTTGCCCGTACCTTTCTCGTGCATGCTTCAGGGTGCACAATGAGATGATCCCAGAGTGCAGTCCCAGGAAGTCCTTGTGGTGCTGCCCGTAGTAGGGGGCATGCAGCACCTGGAGCTCTTTGTCTGCAGCAGGCTCCCTCGGGGGGGGGGTGAGCCCAGGAGCTGTGGTGTCCCACATGGGGCAAACACTGCCGGTCTGCAGCCCAACCTTACAACACACGCACTGGTGCCGCGGATAAGCAGGAGGGGCACTGAGGTTGGCGGACACTTGTTGCACTATAAGCACACCGGCCACAGGACCTGCACCTGTTGGTCGCTGGACAGTCAAGTAGCATATCTGCTCACTGTGTCTCAACTGTGCACAAAGTAGCTTTGGTCTAGTCACAATAGGCTCTGGGTGACTGGCTCTCAGGACGTGTAATCTCCTGGAACTGCAACACATAGGTCCAGCATAGGTGTTGACTATACGCTTCACTTGGCACTATGGGTAAACAGGATGCAAAACAGCCCAAACTCACATTCAAAAATAAAAGGCACACAAGGCTAACGGAGGCTGAGGGGTGAGGTGGATACCGATCGCCAATCAATGCCTCAATCAGAGGAACAAGGGGATGACCTGCACGTGTTACTTTTAGAAATGAGTTCTAGCCTGAAAACAATAGATACCAAGCTGGATGTCCTCACATCCCAAATTGATGCGGTTAAAAAACAAGTGGATACGCATGAGACCTGGCTAGACATGCTCGAGAATCGTAGCTCCGAAAATCATGAGATTCAAGTGGAAACCAGGGAGCAATTGTTGCAGATGGACAAGGTTCTCACTCTTATTAGGGAAAAGAATGATGATTTGGAGGCCAGATCTTGGCAGAACAACCGCCGTATAACCAGAATTCCCGAGACAACTGCCATTGTCAAAATTGAGATCTACGTTGTTGAACTTCTGCATGATCTCTGTCTGCGGTGTTTGCGGTTGAGAGCGCACACTGGGCGCTGGGCCCTAGGCCACCGATCGGAGAAATGCCCAAGCCAATCTTAGCTAAGTTGTTAAACTATCAAGAACGCGACTCGATATTGAGACAAACAATACAGTAGGGAACGATCGACTACAAAGGAAATTCCATTTCCTTCTACCCAGACTTCATGGCCCACAGGGAATTCCTACCCGTGAAGCATATTCAGATGCAGGCTAAGATCCCCTATACCCTACTTTACCCTGCAGAACTCAAGGTGACTCACGAAGGTTCTGTTCACAGATGCAAAATCGGCGTTGAAGTTCACTAAACATGTGGCAGGAAAGAAAAATGCAAATAAGTCACTCGCTGGTCACCTCTCCGAACCTGGGTTAAGCGACAACGATTAACTTCTCATTTCATTTTTTTCTAATTGTTGAATTAGAATTGTACTTTTATATCTCACCATTTGGACTTTGATCTGGCAAGAGGGGGGACTGCTCATCCTAGATGCTGTTATGGAATGCTACACTCAGGTTTGAATGCTGTGGTAAATAAATAAATAATACCTCTATTTTTGAATGGATAAATGAATAACAGATAGCTCAATAAATAAGAGTCAAGATTCGAGGTAGTAGGAGTTTGCAGGTTTAATACAGCATAAAGGACAGGAATAGGACAACCTGCACGGGAACAGGATGGCAGCGCTGCCGGGGGCAGGATCAGAATCGGCGCAACATTTAATAACAGTGCACAAATATATATACTAAAATAGTTACATTACAATGAATTACGGTAGGCGGAGCAGTGGGTGTGGTCAATAGCAGTCGCGAAAGATAAGGGTGAAAATGGGTGTAACAGGGGCGTATACATAGACATGTGATGTAAACGTAACAGAATATGTCATAAATGGGGCGGAAACATGGAGGGGGCTACCTAAGGAGCCGGGACCTCTAACCTAATGGTGCGCGTAAACTGACAATGACGTGTTACTAGGAGAAGCTGGGGGCTATGAACTCTGTGCTGGGAGCAGAGACTGAAGTCTGGAGAGTCAGGGCGACATGTACCTAAACAGTATCTAGTATCTGATGTTTAGAGAACATGTTGATAGAATCCAAAAGTTATCGGGGTAAAGGCTAACAGACTCTAAGAATGGTGCATGCATTATTCCACATGTAGTGCGTGATGAAGAATATTAAATGACCATTAAATGCAGTATTTTCTCTTACATGGAGACGTAAAGGCTAGACAATGACGGAAACTATTGATGCGATTCAGTAGCTTAGGAATGCAGAGAAGGAGGGCTGGACTGATAACTAGAATCATAACATACTCTTGGCAGACTCGTAGGCAGAGCCAGGCTGAGCCGGGCACTGTGAGGCAGGAAGTAAGTGAAGGGTCGAGGATACAGGTGGGGGCTGTATCGCTCCTCAGCGAGGACTCAGGAGACAGGAGCTGAATCTGGTGTCCGGGCCCTTTTGAGGCCTAGAAACGGGGACTTTACAATGAAATAACGTGCACACTGAGAAACGTGGCAACGTAACTTTACATAGGCCTGATACTCGTAGCTTTCACGAGAACTGGAAACTGGCATACTAGTGATGGACACAACTGTAATTGCGTCTTTAATCAAACATGGGGGATACATATGCATATTTAATCATGCACACATAACATAAGATGGAGGACTCGTAGGGACACAGAACATGGCAATATTTACTTTTCCACATTCCCTCCTTGTCACTACGTTTCCATCAGGAAACATCAATATTCATGATACCATCTATCATTTCATACAGTATCATTTGCTTGTCTCGAATTTTCTTGGAACTGGATTTAGGACGGGACTTGGGACTAGAAACACATGATGTAGCACAAATGCCGCAAATCGCAGGGCCACATTGTAAACAGAGGCAGCAACTGAATATGATCGCTACTGCAATACCCAGCAATGACAATACTTTCCATCCCCAGGCGGAAATTATATTCCAGAACCAACCGGACCATGTCCAGGTGCCTGGATCTTGGTGCAACATATGGGCAATTTTATGGAGTCTGGTAATAGCTGAATAAACAGACGGCGCGTTATTAGGAATGAAAATGCAGCAACTAGATCCGATGACTCTACAGGCCCCGCCCCTATCGGCCAGTATGACGTCAAGGACGAGACGATTCTGGAGCACGACAATTCTCATAAAGGATTGTTCTTCGGTTAAGTTACCTAGAGCAGAAGTAGTCTCAATCACTACTGCTTCAAGTGTTCTGGTTAATCTACGTATCAGTTTACTATTTACAACAGTACCTAAGTAGGGGAAGACACCTTTATTGATATCTATGTATTGTTCTAGAGCAGTTTCAGTATAATCGACAATCGGGAGATTTCTCTTGTGTCTAGTATGTACTAGATGGGAATTCCTATGATAGTCAGGTGGGGCTAGGAAAACTGGTGGCAGTAGGAAGGCAATGTAACATGTACCCTCCCAATCGAGGGGCAGACGAACATATGCGGTCTGACCACAAACAAAATAAGAATGACGTGAAGCTTTGAAAATAGATTTCCTACTGTCACTATACTTGACAATAGTAGTACAATCACTATGGCCTACATGTACGGAACCATTATTTCGGACACATAATTCACCTTTGACTGGTAGTACTGACATGGCAGGTAAGTCTGGAGTAGAATCAGACTGAACATTCAGGACCATGAAATTCGAAGAATAATTACCTAGATTATAAACTTCATTCTCTAGATCTAACCCTGTTCTGTGGGGAAGACCTTGCTTGTCTGGGAAACATGTACTGTTCAGAAAAGACATATCTGTTGAGGATGACGTTAACGTGGACCATGCTCCACACGAACCGTTATGTGAAAATGGATAAGGAAAGAGTGGCAGAACTCCCTTCGGTGTCTGGAAAGGGGGGAGTCGACCACACACCCAACAATTTGTGGCCTTGTTGGTCTGGTGTGAATAATGTAACATGCGGATAAAAGAGTTATTACGCATAGCAAGACGATATGAGAGTTCATGAGGAGGCAGATCACTAAACGTGTGCTCTACTGTAACATTAGCAGACTTATTTACATGAGAAACTGAAAAATACAAATAAAATGCATAACTGGTGCAGGAAATCATAATGCTGAAATATAGCAGAAAACATAAAATAATAGTGCAACTTCTAGAGTTCTCACTAACTCTCTCTCTGTGGGGGTCTATTATATACATGTCAGAAACCGGTCTAACCGTTTCACCTAGGGGAGGACTTAGACAATCAAACTGGCTGACTTATTTTACTAGACCTTAGTTTAAGCTTATACTCCTGTTGAGGAGTTTTCTCTAACAGGGAAGGGTTCGTAGCAATGTCTTTTGCGGGACAGTCCTTAAGAATAGTACTTTGGCAGTCTTTAAGATCCTCGGAAATGTTCTTTGAAACAGGTTTCAATCCAAAAAATCTTTTCACATGTGACAAATGGACCCAGCCCTTCCTGCCTTCCAGCTTGACGGCAGTACGGGTGGCCAGGATGACCTGTCGGGGTTCCTTCCAGCGGGGCTCCAGCGGGCTTGAACGATCAAAGTTCCTGACCAAAACCATGCATCCGGGAACGATTTCATGCGGTGCCACCTCGGTATTGTCTGGAAATGCGGCAGCAACCTGTGAACGACAAGAGTTGAGGGCAGACATCAAGGAAGCTAGGTAATCTGTCAGCATATTACTTGAAACATCGGTAATACTTCGAGGTCTAGGTGTACCCCACATGTTAGGGGGGCGGCCGAATACGACCTCATAAGGGGACAGACCTGATCTGGAATGTGCGACCATGCGCATATAAAATAAGGCAACTGGCAGAGCTACTAGCCAGTCCACACCTTTCTCTTTACATACTTTTGCAATTCGGATTTTCAGGGTCTGATTATGTCTCTCTACGAGACCGGCTGCTTCTGGATGGCGTACACAATGGAACTTCCACTGGTACCCTAACAAAAGGGAAACATGTTTCATCAACTCGGATGAGAATGGCTGGCCGTTGTCAGAATATACGACTCTAGGGAGTCCGTAGCGGGGGAAGAATTCACGAACCAACTGCTTGGCAGTGGTCGCGGCTGTGTAATCTGGTACTGGATATGCCTCTGTCCACCTGGACAAAGCGCATACCACTACAAGGACATACTTGAAACCTCGACATCGCTCCATCTGAATATAATCCATCTGGAGGACTTCAAAAGGGTGGTCAGGGGGCTGGAATCCACCTTGTTCCACCGGAACACTTTTACCTGGATTAAACTGACAACATATCATACAGGTACGGACTTTCTGCTTGGCTGCAGCTCGTAAATGCTTGTTGAACCAAATGTTCTGGATACTGTCTAACATAGCTTTTTCTCCTAAATGTGCTGGACTATGTGCGGTATTGATAATGACTTGAACCATGGAGTCGGGGAGAAACCATGTGGCTTTACCCTTCGTTACCCATCCCTGATCTGTCTGGACCCCTCCTTGTTCGGACCATTTCTTGATTTCATCGGGAGTAGCATGTAACTGGATATCTATGACATCTTGAGTGGGGTCCTTAACTGTCATACAGGTAGTTGGATCTGGAGTGTATGTCGGTGTCTTATTAACTGGAATGTCTGGTGTCTGTGCTGTAAGCTTGGCTGTGCGATCTGCTAGATCATTACCTTGAGAAATAGTGTCAGTAACTTTCGTATGTGCTTTGCATTTCATGATAGCAATGGATGTCGGTAAGTGTATGGCATCTAACAGAGCTTGAATAAGGAGACCATGCTGAATCTTGGTTCCATGAGAAGTCATGAAACCTCTCTCCTGCCAGAGCACTCCGAAGTCGTGTACGACTCCAAATGCGTAACGTGAATCTGTGTAAACATTAACTTTCAGGTTCTTGGCGTGTATGCAGGCTTGAGTCAGAGCAACTAGCTCTGCTGCTTGAGCAGACAGGGTGTCAATACGGTGTGTTTCTATAACTTCAGTGTCAGTAGTCACTGCATACGCGGCTACTAATTCTCCTGTACTTGTTCTCATACATGAACCATCCACATAAAGTGTCAGGTCTGGATCTGGTAATGGAATATCTGTCAGATCTTGTCTTGGCTTAGTCATAATATTAACTACTTCCACACAGTCGTGTGTGGCAGGATTTGAATTAACTGACGGTAACAGTGTAGCAGGATTTAGAACGTTGCAGCGTCTGATTTCTATGTGTGGCTGGAACAGTGTCAGTTCATAACCTGTTAAACGTGCAATTGTCAAGTGCTGAGTCTGTGTTCGGTTTAAAAGAACTTCCACGGAGTGTGGGACTTGTACTGTCAAGGAATGTCCTAATACTATGGAATCACTTTGTCTGATAGCTAGTGCTGTGGCTGCAACTGACTTGAGGCACGCAGGCAGAGCCTGGGCTACAGGATCTAATGTGCTCGAAAAATAAGCACAGGGCTTGTATTGTCCTGCTTGATCTTGTGTGAGAACAGATAATGCTGTACCTTCGCGTTCAGTGACAAAAAGTGTAAAAGGCTTACTGTAGTTCGGTGTAGCTAGAACTGGAGCTTGGCATAGAGCTTTCTTTAATTCATTAAAACTAAGTGTATGTTCAGATGTCCAAGGGAGGACAGTCGATACGGCTGCCTCCTGTGTCGTTAACTGTATCAGTGGTTTAGCTAGAAATGCATACTGAGGAATCCATTGTCTGCAGTAAGAAGTAAGGCCGATAAAAGCACGTACCTCCTTCTGGGTCTTGGGCTGAGGAAGACTCGCTATTAACTGGATACGGTCGGGTGTCAACTGCCTACCCCTCTTGGACAGTAAGTGGCCTAAGTAGATCACTTGCTGGACACAGAATTGAAGCTTAGAAGGGGACACCTTGTGCCCCATCTCGGCAAGGAAATACAAGACTGTAAGGGATGCTCGCTCGCAAGCACGTTCAGAACGGGCTGTGATCAGTAGATCATCGACATACTGGAGCAGGGCAGTGTCAGTTGGCATGTGAATATTGTCTAGTTGTCTCTTAAGTGCTTGACTGTAAATACTAGGACTTTCTGTGAAACCTTGAGGAGCTCGTGTGAACATATAGCTCCTTCCATTTAAACAAAAAACGAAAAGAAACTGGCTGTCTGGATGAATGGGGACACTAAAAAATGCGTTCTTGAGGTCTATGACTGAAAAAAATGAGGCTTCAGAATCAATGGCTGTCAATAGGGAAGAGATATCTGGGACAACTGGGTACTGGGGAATAATACATTTATTAAGCTCTCGGAGATCAATCACTAATCGATATACTGGGGGTGCATTTGGATCAGTACGTTTCATGACTGGAATGATCGGAGAATTACATACATTGGAGTCAGTTTCTACAACTACTCCTTGAGCGATGAGCTCGTCAATAATTTTGGATAAGGCTGCTACAGCCTCAGGTGGCAATCTGTACTGCCTGATCCGTGGTAACACTACACCTGGCTTGAGAGTCACACGATGGGGTGTGATTTGCATATAACCAACATCAGTTGGACCTTGTGCCCATAGATGCTGCGGAACATTAGACAATCTCGGATCAAAATCTCGTAATACATAGTGACCCTTGAAGTCACGTAGGAACAATCGTATTCCCTCTGGGGAACAGCATATGACTGCACCTAATTCTTTCAGTGTCTTAATGCCTAACAGATTTTCTGGACATGACTTTGTAAGTAACAGATCAGTAGTGCGGGACAATGGACCTACTTCTAGAGTAACTGGCTTAGATATCTCGTTTATAATAGGCTTTCCTGAAAATCCAAGGGAAACATTTCTTGAGCCTGAGAGCGGAGCCCCTGGAACTTCGGCGTGACTGATGGTGGTCCTACTTGCCCCTGTATCAATCAAAAACTTTCTGTCTTTCCCTAATACTTGACTATGAACATAGGGACCCTCTTGATCTACAGGTATCTCGATGAGAGGCAAGCCTACCTCCCTCTCTAGGCTGTTTCATGAATATGGCTGATACTCTGGATACTCAGACTGTGCATACTGGTACATCTGCTGTGTAACATGCTGTGTTGCAGCAATAGGCTGCGGTACTGGAACTGTCTGTTGTGCATTCTGTGGCTGAGAAGTCTGTGAAACTTGTTCTTGTCTAGGCGGACGTGGTCTTTCTTTAGTCTTACCAGTAGCTATGTTGTGTTTCAGAACTGCACACTCGTTTATAAAATGACCTGGCTGTTTACAATAATTGCAGGTCCCTTTAACGGGAACTGCAGGATGACTGACTTGATTCGTACCCCTCTTCTGACTGTCTTGTGGAATAGATTGTGCAACCAGTACTTTCATTTTCGTGTCTTTCATACGTTTCCTTTCATGATCTTGTTCTTCTCTGATTCTATTCTGGTGGTATTGGAGCATCTGTAACATCTGGGACGGGGTATTAGCTTGCCAGGTACTTTCGACTTTCAAAACTCGATTCTTAACTTGTGGACTTGAATTCTCGACTAATTTAGTAACAAAAAGATGAGGGTATGACTCGCTACTTGTCTTGAGGCCACTGTTGATACTAAAACATTTCTCGAATCTAGAATAAAAATCACTAGTGTCTTCGTCTTGTTTCTGTTTACAGGCTGAGATTGCATCCCAGTCTTCCTTTTTAGTGGCTAATAATCTTGGCAAAACTTGTATTAACAGTTCTGGTAATTCTTTACATTTTTCTCCTAGACCGGTACCTGGTACTCGTATCTTGTCTTCAGCTTCTAGGACTGCCCAATCGATCTTTTTCTCTCCCACCTCCCAATCTTTTTCCTTGAGTTTTTCATATACCCCTGCGGGCAACAGGACTTTTAACATTTTAATTATATCTGGATACGTGTATTCTCCCATACGGAGCATGTCCTTTAATTCTCGGTGGAACCCTGCTGGATCTTTATCATGACAGGGAATTAACTTTTTCATCTCTAAGAGTTCCATCTTTGTAATCGGAGTGTAAACAAACACTCGTTGCATTTCACCATCTGTTGTCCTAACTGGGTGTACTTCTCGTAACGGATTCTGTCTGTCTATGTAAAACGGTTTACTTTCTGGAGGTGAGACATGAACAAAATGCGGGTTCAAAAACATACTATATTTGTGGCGCTGTTCTAGAATGACACTAATTAAATCGGTACCTAAACCTTTCCATCTATACTGGAGTAACTCGTTCAGGACATCGTGTAACGGACCTGGATCAGAATGTTGACCCTCATACAATGTAATGAGGTGCTGGATCATATACATACCCACCAATCGCTGCTCGGCTGGGGGCAATTTCAGGAACATTTGTGCCACTATTTCGTCTGGAAAAGTGGTAGAATCAGTAATCCATCGGACTGCTGATCGGGCTAGTTCTTGTTCATGCATAGTACTTAATTCACTATAACCGATTCGTGATTTCAGAATGTGATCGGTAGCTTGAAATACTTGTTCCAGAGAACCTTGTTCTGGTGCTGGATGATGTAAAACTGACTTGTGTTCTAGGCGCAAATGGCGATCTGGAAATCTAGATTTTCCTACATACGCTATTCTAGTGGGATTCTCGTCCTCTACCTCTTCAGTAGAGTCATTTTCTTTCTCGCTTACTTGTGCTGCTTTACGTTGCTCGTGTAACTTTAGTATTTCCTTACGAATTTTCTTGTACATACTCTCTATACTACTGATAGTCTTGTGTTTACCCTCGGCTATATTATCACTCCACCTTGTCAGAATTTTCATTTCGGCCTGATCTTTAGTCGGGTAATCTTGTTCTCTTATTAGACAATTAATCAGAAACTTTAATATCATGAGCTGGATCTCAGCTTTCCTTTGAGACATGGCTTCGCCAATACTTTCTGGATCATCCCCTGTACGGATGAAACAATATATTCTGTCTAGATCTCCTTTCATATCTGGTAGGGTGTCTAAATACCCGGTCACCCGTCTTACACGGATGGAATATATTACTGTACTATCATCACCTGCAACTGGATCATAGCGGCATTCAGTGAGAGCTCGTCGGATTTCTGCAACGGACTTAAATTTGGGCGTACGCTGTAACGCACATTCATGTAACTCGGCCAACGTTCTACGTTGGTGCGGTGGCGGGGTACCAGGAGGACCTCCTCCTGCGGCCCCTAAACTGGAATCGTCGACTGATACTCTTCGTACCAGCGCGGCGGGAAATTGAAATGTAGGCTGGACCGGGGGTACCGTAGCAGGTACTGCAAGAGGTGCCCCGGTGTCTGGGGGAGCAGGAATTGCCTGATTTACAGGGACTGGCGGAACAGGATTTGCATATTCCGGGACTGTGTCGTCCAAATAGGACGAGATGAAAATATCAGCTGCGGTCGGTTTGTGACGTAGCTTAGTCGGAACTAGTGGTGGCGGAAAATTACTGGATGCCTCCGGGGTTGCTTTTGGCAAGCCCTCGGCAAGAAGAGGATACATACCCTTGATGAGGGCATGCCTCTGTCTGTCTGACTGTTCTGTTTTAACTCGTTCACCTATCTCGATTAGTTCCCTTTCTTGGGCTCGTTCCAAGGATTCTCTACTTAGTTCTGACTTTCTGATTTCTTTTTCGGTTCTTTTATGAGATTCTTTGCGCCATAACTCGATGGCATCTTTCTGTGACTGTCTGGCTTTCTTTTTCCATAATGCTTCTTCTACTCTCATGATGCACTCGGCATCCCACGTACCTGATACGGGCCAGCTATACTTTTCCTCTAACTCTTTGGTATACTCTACCCATAAATCTAGATATAATATGGCACTTATGCCATGCTTCTGATACATAAAATGACCTGGACTGTCCCTAGGCGGGACAGGAACTGCTGCTTCTAGCAGACCTTTTCTAGTTTTTAACTGACGTAATTTCGAGAATAAGGGCATGACTGAACTGTAATCTAGACACAATACAATACACAATGAACACGATAATTACTTCACATTCATACCACGACATTAAAATACATGAAGAATATTTAAAATAACAGTTCGAACAGAATACTACCTGGAATACTGAAAACAGAATACATGAATTTTCTCGAGAACAGAACTGACTAGAACAGAAACTAGATGCACTGCTGAAACAGTACGAAACTTACCGGTCTCATAAAGAGACACGTCAGGACCCGCATCCACCGAAGTGGACACTTCGTTTTGGGTCTGTGTACCACCAACCCACGGACCAGAGTCAATTAGATTGACCCTGTCTAGATACTACCCCAGCAATGGTACTCACCGGGCAGCAAGAACGGAAGGCCTCGGACTGGACTGGACTGCTTCGACGCCGGACGGACGAACTTCGAACTTCTGTTACGGGTGGGCCTCCGGATACCTCGGACCTTGGACTCTCGGCTTGGGCTCTGGTCGGGACTCGCCGCGTTCCTCCACCGCCTCGTCTGGATGCTGGACCGCCACCTCCGTCTCCTCCGTGGGCCTGAGGGATACTTGAAGCAGAAATATCTGCACGTGCACGGTATGGTTCCGTCACGGCTGCAGAGGGTCAGGGGGCCGGCGTGGCTTCACCGGCGCGTGGGGAAAGGGCAAGTCCCTGTTCGGGCGCCATTATGTGGTAAATAAATAAATAATACCTCTATTTTTGAATGGATAAATGAATAACAGATAGCTCAATAAATAAGAGTCAAGATTCGAGGTAGTAGGAGTTTGCAGGTTTAATACAGCATAAAGGACAGGAATAGGACAACCTGCACGGGAACAGGATGGCAGCGCTGCCGGGGGCAGGATCAGAATCGGCGCAACATTTAATAACAGTGCACAAATATATATACTAAAATAGTTACATTACAATGAATTACGGTAGGCGGAGCAGTGGGTGTGGTCAATAGCAGTCGCGAAAGATAAGGATGAAAATGGGTGTAACAGGGGCGTATACATAGACATGTGATGTAAACGTAACAGAATATGTCATAAATGGGGCGGAAACATGGAGGGGGCTACCTAAGGAGCCGGGACCTCTAACCTAATGGTGCGCGTAAACTGACAATGACGTGTTACTAGGAGAAGCTGGGGGCTATGAACTCTGTGCTGGGAGCAGAGACTGAAGTCTGGAGAGTCAGGGCGACATGTACCTAAACAGTATCTAGTATCTGATGTTTAGAGAACATGTTGATAGAATCCAAAAGTTATCGGGGTAAAGGCTAACAGACTCTAAGAATGGTGCATGCATTATTCCACATGTAGTGCGTGATGAAGAATATTAAATGACCATTAAATGCAGTATTTTCTCTTACATGGAGACGTAAAGGCTAGACAATGACGGAAACTATTGATGCGATTCAGTAGCTTAGGAATGCAGAGAAGGAGGGCTGGACTGATAACTAGAATCATAACATACTCTTGGCAGACTCGTAGGCAGAGCCAGGCTGAGCCGGGCACTGTGAGGCAGGAAGTAAGTGAAGGGTCGAGGATACAGGTGGGGGCTGTATCGCTCCTCAGCGAGGACTCAGGAGACAGGAGCTGAATCTGGTGTCCGGGC
Organism: Lissotriton helveticus; assembly: GCF_964261635.1. NCBI lineage: Eukaryota > Metazoa > Chordata > Amphibia > Caudata > Salamandridae > Lissotriton > Lissotriton helveticus. Next base: position 787,902,620 of record NC_136071.1, on the reverse strand, counting down.
CCTTTTGAGGCCTAGAAACGGGGACTTTACAATGAAATAACGTGCACACTGAGAAACGTGGCAACGTAACTTTACATAGGCCTGATACTCGTAGCTTTCACGAGAACTGGAAACTGGCATACTAGTGATGGACACAACTGTAATTGCGTCTTTAATCAAACATGGGGGATACATATGCATATTTAATCATGCACACATAACATAAGATGGAGGACTCGTAGGGACACAGAACATGGCAAAATTTACTTTTCCACAATGCCTGGATGCGCATAAAGGTCCTACCATGTACTTCGATGTGGTAGCTCTTCCTTATAAGCACGGCCACCCCGCCCTAGGCAGGGTATGCTGGAGACCCCACGCCCCCCAGGGAGAGCTCCCAAAGGCCGTTTCTAAATTTGAATTGTGTGCTCAATGTTGTTTTTGTCTTTTGGGTGGGTTGGTATTGCACAATCTGTTTGGGGGTTGGTGTGGGTGGAAGGTGGGGGGTAAAGTTAATGTTTCACTGTCAGGCTGGACACGGAATTACAACACACTCGTAGGCAAAGGTAAGGCAAATCCAATGAGAGATGCATGCTTATTGCAGAGGGAAATGGGGACATGTGACATCATGTAAACAATGAGATTCTATCAATGTGAAGAGGTGCAAAATATTTTTATTGTTTTTTATAAAAAAATGTTTTGTGAAGTACTAGGCTCTCTCTTAGGAGTGAAAAGACGAGAGCACAATGTGCTTGTTAAAATACCCCTCACACACTAAAAAAATCCTTTAGTGTCATGCTTCATCATAGGGGTCTTCCCGTCCCTATAACGGGGCGGGGCGTGCTACGACCAAACGAAATACGCGGGAGCACTATAGATGTGACAGGGCTATGTGTTGGTGTAAGGGTATCAGTGAAGTGTAGGGACCTAACTAGTGAGATGCAAAAAATACAAAAATTAAAAATTCCCTGGCTTAGTAGAAAAATATATTGTATTTGCTTCTCTAGCTGGGAACGTTAAGAAGGGGAGTGTGAGGTAGAGCAATTGCTAGCTACCTAGTCGACATGTTTCGTAGGCAGTCCCCTACTGCCTACTCATCAGGACCATATAATCGTCCCTACTACTAATAGCTCGGTTCTATAGTAATAAGCCTACTGTCCTACAAATATAACAGCAAAAATAAGCTGAATATTTGAGCTTCAGGGCATGAGCTGGCCCAGGTGAAGCGTGGTATTTAACAATGAATACCAAAAGGAATAATGACCATTGGTCTCTGTAAATGAAAAGGAGAAAAAGAGAGGGAGAAAGCACAAACAAATTCATGTTTTGTCGATCAAAATACTGCTATACTTGATCTATTATGACACTGGTAACATTGTGAATAGAGCGAATCGCCTCTTGTTTCTAAAAGCTTTTGTATTGCTTCTTGTGAACAAGGTAATCATTATACACCTCTCATGACTGGTTGCATATGCCAGAAGTTTCATCCGGAACCCTCCAACTGAAGTGGTTCGCAATTGTGTCATCACCCATACAAATGTAACTCAACACACTCACACATACGATCCCACAGATAGGAGAAATGAGACCCTTGTATTTAGTTATCCTAAAAAATAGCGGTAATCTAGAAAGGTAGTAATGTCGGTAGAGGCCAACATTGTAGCATTATACATACTTTCTTTTTCAATGTTCAGTGCCCCATGAGCTTGCAGGCGGAGGCTGTTTGGCTCGGTCGACTGAAAGAATAATAAATAATGCCGCACCCATTTGTTAAATACAGCTCGTATCTACACTATCGAAAGAGAGTCCCTGTGACCCATTTATTAAAGACTCGAGGTCTAAGTCTATTACTTACATCACCGGCGTGTGAGTTTGCCTCTATCCCTACCTCCGTGCAACTCCGAGGACTGTCGGTCTCTCGTTTGAGGTACAGTTATAAGAAACCATTCTCTTCCGCGTTTGTCTGCTGCATCAGGTCGACGCCCACCAAATGAGCTAGAGCGCTGACCTAAGATGGCCGCCGGTATTCGGCACAGAGTGAGGAATAAAAACGGAAGTCTTTCTACGCTTTCCACTAATATTCTAAGGAGAGCGCAGATGTATGCAGTAAATATTACATTTTTCCAAATGGTTAGTTCCCAAATATTTTTATAGGATCTCGGGTCATTTCAATAATTGCCAGGCATTATTCATAAATCCAAATTTGGGGCCCTATGGTCTCATTGTACAGTATATGAGAGGCTTGTTATGATCAAAGGCATCACGGTAGTTGTAATTACAATTGTCCCCAAGGTATGTCATCGTTCAAACCCGTTTTGTGGGATTGGACGCGAAACACCCACCTCTGTTCTTTTTCCAAAAGGAACTTTTCGTTCCCCACTTGTTCAATCACAGTCCAAGATATTTCTTCGGGTCTATGGTTCTTTTCCAGGAAATGGTTGGTGAGTTTTGTACTTGTTTTTTTTCATTTTATGGTACTCTTGTGCTCACCTATCCGGATTTTCACGGCCCTACTCGTCATTCCTACATATTCAAGTTTGCAGGGGCAGGTGATTAGGTAAACAACATTAGTGCTGTTGCAATTACTGAAGTTCCTTTGTTCCCAAACTGTCCCATTGTTGAAGGTCAGATTGTTGCTTTTACTTGTTAGACAACAGACTTTACAACTTCCACATGGATGATGGCCATGTACAAAGTCCGGATTGTTTTTCCCATTGTTGTTATTAGGTTTTGGTCTTGTGTGGACTAAAACATCCCTTATGCTTTGTGCCTTTTTATGTGAGAAGATTGGTTTTGGTATTTGCAGGCCACCACTGTTCAAGATCTTCCAATTTTTGTTGATAATCTTTGTCACTTGGTTGGAACTTGTGTTATAAGTGGTCACGCAAATAGGTCTTTCTCCTCCTCTTTAGGTATTTTTTCCTCCAAAAGACTCAAACTTGAATATGTAGGAATGACGAGTAGGGCCGTGAAAATCCGGATAGGTGAGCACAAGAGTACCATAAAATGAAAAAAAACAAGTACAAAACTCACCAACCATTTCCTGGAAAAGAACCATAGACCCGAAGAAATATCTTGGACTGTGATTGAACAAGTGGGGAACGAAAAGTTCCTTTTGGAAAAAGAACAGAGGTGGGTGTTTCGCGTCCAATCCCACAAAACGGGTTTGAACGATGACATACCTTGGGGACAATTGTAATTACAACTACCGTGATGCCTTTGATCATAACAAGCCTCTCATATACTGTACAATGAGACCATAGGGCCCCAAATTTGGATTTATGAATAATGCATGGCAATTATTGAAATGACCCGAGATCCTATAAAAATATTTGGGAACTAACCATTTGGAAAAATGTAATATTTACTGCATACATCTGCGCTCTCCTTAGAATATTAGTGGAAAGCGTAGAAAGACTTCCGTTTTTATTCCTCACTCTGTGCCGAATACCGGCGGCCATCTTAGGTCAGCGCTCTAGCTCATTTGGTGGGCGTCGCCCTGATGCAGCAGACAAACGCGGAAGAGAATGGTTTCTTATAACTGTACCTCAAACGAGAGACCGACAGTCCTCGGAGTTGCACGGAGGTAGGGATAGAGGCAAACTCACACGCCGGTGATGTAAGTAATAGACTTAGACCTCGAGTCTTTAATAAATGGGTCACAGGGACTCTCTTTCGATAATGTAGATACGAGCTGTATTTAACAAATGGGTGCGGCATTATTTATTATTCTTTCAGTCGACCGAGCCAAACAGCCTCCGCCTGCAAGCTCATGGGGCACTGAACATTGAAAAAGAAAGTATGTATAATGCTACAATGTTGGCCTCTACCGACATTACTACCTTTCTAGATTACCGCTATTTTTTAGGATAACTAAATACAAGGGTCTCATTTCTCCCATCTGTGGGATCGTTTGTGTGAGTGTGTTGAGTTACATTTGTATGGGTGATGACACAATTGCGAACCACTTCAGTTGGAGGGTTCCGGATGAAACTTCTGGCATATGCAACCAGTCATGAGAGGTGTATAATGATTACCTTGTTCACAAGAAGCAATACAAAAGCTTTTAGAAACAAGAGGCGATTCGCTCTATTCACAATGTTACCAGTGTCATAATAGATCAAGTATAGCAGTATTTTGATCGACAAAACATGAATTTGTTTGTGCTTTCTCCCTCTCTTTTTCTCCTTTTCATTTACAGAGACCAATGGTCATTATTCCTTTTGGTATTCATTGTTAAATACCACGCTTCACCTGGGCCAGCTCATGCCCTGAAGCTCAAATATTCAGCTTATTTTTGCTGTTATATTTGTAGGACAGTAGGCTTATTACTATAGAACCGAGCTATTAGTAGTAGGGACGATTATATGGTCCTGATGAGTAGGCAGTAGGGGACTGCCTACGAAACATGTCGACTAGGTAGCTAGCAATTGCTCTACCTCACACTCCCCTTCTTAACGTTCCCAGCTAGAGAAGCAAATAAAATATATTTTTCTACTAAGCCAGGGAATTTTTAATTTTTGTATTTTTTGCATCTCACTAGTTAGGTCCCTACACTTCACTGATACCCTTACACCAACACATAGCCCTGTCACATCTATAGTGCTCCCGCGTATTTCGTTTGGTCGTAGCACGCCCCGCCCCGTTATAGGGACGGGAAGACCCCTATGATGAAGCATGACACTAAAGGATTTTTTTTGTGTGTGAGGGGTATTTTAACAAGCACATTGTGCTCTCGTCTTTTCACTCCTAAGAGAGAGCCTAGTATTTCACAAAACATTTTTTTATAAAAAACAATAAAAATATTTTGCACCTCTTCACATTGATAGAATCTCATTGTTTACATGAAACGGCTAGGAGGGTGATTCTATCAGTACCTCTGTGCTTCCTCTTTTGGTTTTTTGGAATTATTGGCAGCGCACAGCTGCGGAAGCTCAATAATATCTTACAATTTTGCTCTCACCACAGTACCGAAGTGATTCCACATTTAACACCTGACCCCCAGGTGCACTTAGAGACCCTTTTGACAAATCACAACAAACTATGGCGGATTTAGGCCTGGCCTTTACCGAAGACGAAATCTCCAACCTCATATCTACCCTGGGGACCTTTGAGGGTCTGAGCACCGCAGGTCCCTCCACAAGGAACAATGATTGGGACGAATTAGAAGAACTCAGGAGAACACAGATTAAAACTGCAATTCATGGCCTACTAATGACTGAATATCTTCAAGCTAATACTGCACCAGCAGGTCTTATAGTCTGCAATGAACCCTTCATCTTTCTACATGACAAAACCTTTAAAATTGACTGGTCCAAAATCTCATGGCGATGCACCCGCGATTGGATTGTGCTCATTATTAAGACTGCAAGCAGACTGGCAAGCGAACTCAAGGTAGAGATACAAACGATAGAAGTACGTTTGAAAAGCTATGAATCTCCAGCTGATCTCAAAAGATACCTTGATGAACTGAATAAATCTCTGAACGATTTCGAAACCACATTGAAAAATAACAAATATGACAAATTGAAAAAAGATACCAGTCGGTGGTCGAAAGAAAGAGTTTATCCTTACATAAAAGATGACTATAAACCAACAAATGAGAACACCACTGATGATGAATAATCGGATACTGGATCTAATGGATCAAACTCCAGTCGCGGCAAAAGCCCGAGGTTCCAAGGTGGAAGGAGGAATTTTCGAAGACCGAACTATCGTGACTCAAGAGGATGGAATAATTTCCAACCACACATGATGTATCCCCAACAACAACATTATGGCCCTTTTCAACATCCACAGGGACCTTTTCCCATATGGGGATACCAACAGCAAGACTATGGCTATTTTGACCAATCTGCGCCTTTTTTAGGGGCACGCCAAGGACAAACCAGAGGAAGGAACCGGAGGGGCACCTCAGTACATTGGAACACCGGCGAGGAAACAACCCCACGGGTCTCAACGAGGAGCATGACAGGCGCCACAAAGAACCAGAAGTGAGTCTGGTGGTGAACCTTTCAGACATTGAACTTACAGAGGCACAAAACAGAGTACTAGAAAAAGGCCTGGGATATGTGCCTACTGCCAACATGGACAAGTTCCATCTTTGCAAAGAAGTCCAGGAATTCATGCGACGCTTGAAGTTGCAAGTCTTCTTTAAAGACAAGAAAGATGAAACGGAATACGGAGATACAAAACTAAGACCAAAATCGACTTTTACACCAATGAACAACACCCTTCCGATTGAACTTCTTGCATTTGAGAAGGCAGTAATGAAGGAAGTTGAAGACATAAACCCACGGGAAAGATGTACCTTCCAAAACATAAGCAATGAGGAACGACAAGCACTACGAGAGCTGAGTAATAACAAATGCATAATAATAAAGCCGGCTGACAAGGGTGGTGCAACTGTCATACAGAATGTAAAACAGTACGATATTGAATGTATGAAACTACTCCAGGATGAAAGGAATTATGAGATTCTCCGAACCAATCCGACGGAAAGAATAGCAATCAAGATCTCCACAATGGTAGAGGAGGCCTTAGCACACGGTTGGATTACGAAAAAGGAAGGGGAATTCCTCTGTCAAAAAAACCCAAGGATCCCATATATGTATATACTACCTAAAATACACAAAAATCTGCAGAACCCTCCGGGACGACCAATTGTCTCTGGTATCGGGTCTATCCTGGAACCCATCTCAAGATTTGCAGACGCTTTCCTTAGACCGATAGTCCAAAAAACTTCAACATATCTTAGGGATACGAAAGACGTACTGAATTTACTAGAAGATGTCACCTTTGATCCCAATACTCAGCTTTTGATTAGCTGTAACGTGGAGAGTCTCTACACCAGCCTGCCTCACCACGCAACTTTGGAGATTGTCGAAGATGTCCTTTTTGAAGACTTTTGGGAATATCAGACACCGCGCAATGTGGTGATGGAATGCTGCTCCCTAGCACTAAGAGAAAACTTCTTCGAATATAAAGGCGTCTTGTACTTACAAAAACACGGCTGTAGCATGGGAAGCACATTTGCCCCCAGCATAGCTGGCCTTTATGTGCATCACCTGGAGGTGACCAAAATACTGAATCCTAACAACCCTTTCAGAGATAACATCAAGATGTGGAGACGATACATCGATGATATCCTTATCATCTGGGATGGAGATGAAGGGGCTTCCGAACAATTTCTAAGCTGGCTGAATTTACAAGATGACTACTTGAAATTCACAAGCACCACCTCTAACAGCAATTTGGTCTTCTTAGATCTGAATATATTCCCTAATAATGGAAGATTAATGACAACTACCCATTTTAAAAATACTTCAAAAAACTGTTTATTGATGTATAACAGCTTCCATCCTAAACATCTACGGGACAATCTCCCCTACGGCCAGTTTTTGCGTCTCCGCAGAAACTGCACAGAGATCAATAATTTTAAACTTCAGTCTAAGGACCTAAAAAAGAAATTAGAAGCTAGAATGTACCCAAATAAAATTATTGATCAGGCATACAAACGAGCCAAAAACAACTGCCGATAGAGTCTTTTGGAGGAAAAAATACCTAAAGAGGAGGAGAAAAGACCTATTTGCGTGACCACTTATAACACAAGTTCCAACCAAGTGACAAAGATTATCAACAAAAATTGGAAGATCTTGAACAGTGGTGGCCTGCAAATACCAAAACCAATCTTCTCACATAAAAAGGCACAAAGCATAAGGGATGTTTTAGTCCACACAAGACCAAAACCTAATAACAACAATGGGAAAAACAATCCGGACTTTGTACATGGCCATCATCCATGTGGAAGTTGTAAAGTCTGTTGTCTAACAAGTAAAAGCAACAATCTGACCTTCAACAATGGGACAGTTTGGGAACAAAGGAACTTCAGTAATTGCAACAGCACTAATGTTGTTTACCTAATCACCTGCCCCTGCAAACTTGAATATGTAGGAATGACGAGTAGGGCCGTGAAAATCCGGATAGGTGAGCACAAGAGTACCATAAAATGCAAAAAAAAAAGTACAAAAATCACCAACCATTTCCTGGAAAAGAACCATAGACCCGAAGAAATATCTTGGACTGTGATTGAACAAGTGGGGAACGAAAAGTTCCTTTTGGAAAAAGAACAGAGGTGGGTGTTTCGCGTCCAATCCCACAAAACGGGTTTGAACAATGACATACCTTGGGGACAATTGTAATTACAACTACCGTGATGCCTTTGATCATAACAAGCCTCTCATATACTGTACAATGAGACCATAGGGCCCCAAATTTGGATTTATGAATAATGCCTGGCAATTATTGAAATGACCCGAGATCCTATAAAAATATTTGGGAACTAACCATTTGGAAAAATGTAATATTTACTGCATACATCTGCGCTCTCCTTAGAATATTAGTGGAAAGCGTAGAAAGACTTCCGTTTTTATTCCTCACTCTGTGCCGAATACCGGCGGCCATCTTAGGTCAGCGCTCTAGCTCATTTGGTGGGCGTCGACCTGATGCAGCAGACAAACGCGGAAGAGAATGGTTTCTTATCAATCAATCAATCAATCACAGACATTTATAGAGCGCACTACTTACCCGTAGGGTCTCAAGGCGCTGGGGGGAGGGGGGGCCGCTACTGCTCGAACAGCCAGGTCTTCAGCTTCTTCCTGAAGGAGAGGTGGTCTTGGGTCAGGCGCAGGTCGGTCGGGAGGGAGTTCCAGGTCTTGGCGGCCAGGTAGGAGAAGGACCTTCCTCCTGTAGTCGCTCTTCGGATGCGGGGGACGGCGGCGAGGGCGTGGTTGGCTGATCGGAGGTGGCGTTTGGGAGCGTAGAAGTTGATACGGTTGTTGAGGTAGGTCGGGCCTTGGTCGTGTAGGGCTTTGTGGGCGTGGGTGAGGAGGCGGAAGGTGATTCTTTTGTTGACGGGGAGCCAATGTAGGTCTCTCAGATGTCCGGAGATGTGGCTGGTTCGTGGGATGTCGAGGATGAGTCTGGCTGAGGCGTTCTGGATCCGCTGGAGTCTCTTCTGGAGCTTGGCGGTGGTACCGGCGTAGAGGGCGTTGCCGTAGTCCAGTCGACTAGTGACGAGGGCCTGGGTGACGGTCTTCCTGGTCTCGGTGGGGATCCACCAGAAGATCTTTCGTAGCATGCATAGGATGTTGAAGCACGCCGAGGAGACGTTGTTGACTTGCCTGGTCATGGAGAGGGAGGAGTCCAGGATGAAGCCCATGTTGCGTGCGTGGTCTGTCGGTTTGGGTGCGGTGCCCAGGGCGGGAGGCCACCAGGAGTCATCCCAGGCGGAGGGTGAAGAGCCCAGGATGAGGACCTCCGTCTTGTCTGAGTTCAGTTTCAGGCGGCTGGTTGTCATCCACTCGGCTACCTCTTTCATCCCTTCGTGCAGGTTGGCTCTGGCGGTGGCGGGGTCGTTGGTCAGGGAGAGGATCAGCTGGGTGTCGTCGGCGTAGGAGATTATGCTGAGGTTGTGTTGGCGTGCGATGGCCGCGAGGGGGCTCATGTAGACGTTGAAGAGGGTGGGGCTCAGCGAGGATCCTTGAGGGACGCCGCAGATGACTTCGGTGGCCTCTGACTTGTACGGTGGTAGGCGGACTCTCTGTGTTCTTCCGTTGAGGAAGGAGATGATCCATTCCAGAGCCTTCTCCTGGATTCCGACGTTGCTGAGGCACTGTACTAGGGTGCGGTGGCAGACAGTGTCGAATGCCGCGGAGAGGTCTAGGAGGATGAGGGCCGCTGTTTCTCCGTTGTCCATCAGGGCTCGGATGTCATCGGTGGCGGCGATGAGGGCGGTCTCGGTGCTGTGGTTGGCTCGGAAGCCAGACTGAGAGGGGTCGAGGGATCCATTCGTCTCAAGGAAGGCGGCCAGCTGCTTGTTGACGGTCTTCTCGATGACTTTGGCTGGAAACGGGAGGAGCGAGATGGGGCGGTAATTCTTGAGTTCGGTGGGGTCCGCTGTGGGTTTCTTGCGTAGAGCGCTGAGTTCGGCGTGCTTCCAGCTCTCAGGGAAGGTGGCGGTGTCGAAGGATGTGTTGATGATGTCTCGCAGGTGGGGTGCGATGACAGCGTCGGCCTTGTTGAAGACGTGGTGAGGGCAGGGGTCGGTCGGCGATCCGGAGTGGATGGAGTTCATCGTGCGGATGGTGTCTTCGGTGCTGATCGGAGTCCAGGCGTGGAGGGTGGTGGTGGGGGGTGGTTGTTCGGTCGTGGTGTGCGTTGGTTGGTTGTTGAAGCTGTTGTGTATGTCCGCGATCTTGTTGTGGAAGTATGAGGCGAGGGAGTTGCAGAGGTCTTGCGATGGGGTGATGTCGTTGTTTCCTGCGCTGGGGTTGGATAGCTCTTTCACAATGTTGAAGAGTTCCTTGCAGTTGTGTGCGTTGTTGTCCAGCCGGTCCTTGAATGCAGTTTTCTTGGCGGCGCGGATCAGATGGTGGTGCTTCCGGGTGGCAAGCTTGAGGGTGGTCATGTTGTCCGGTGTTGGTTCCCTTCTCCAGACTTTCTCGAGGGCTCGGCAGTTCTTCTTGGAGCTCTTGAGTTCGTCGGTGAACCATGGGGCTTTCTTGCTGCCGGGTCTGCTGGGCGGGGTCCTCAGCGGGGCGAGCTCGTCTGCGCAGTTGCCGATCCACTTCGCAAGGTTGTCGGCGGCCTGGGTGGGGTTCGCTGAGCTGGCAGGAGGGTGCTGGCTCAGAAAGGTGGCGAGGTGGTCGGCTGTGATCTTGTTCCAGCTTCTGCGGGCAGCCTGTTGCTGGTGGTGGTGGGTCGTCGTTCTTTTGAAGGTGAAGTGGACGCAGCTGTGGTCCGTCCATTGAAGCTCTGTGGCGTGGCTGAAGTCGATGTCTGTGCTGGATGAGAAGACTGCGTCGAGTGTGTGTCCGGCGCGGTGGGTGGGGGTGGATACCAGCTGCTTGAGTCCAAGATTGGCGAGGTTGTCGAGCAGGGTGCTGGTGTTGCGGTCGTTGTTGTTCTCCAGGTGGAAGTTGAGGTCCCCCAGGAGGATGTAGTCAGCGGAGGGGAGGGCGTGCGGGCTGACGAAGTCGGCGATGTCCTCGCTGAATTGGGTGCGTGGCCCCGGAGGTCGGTAGATCAGGGTGCCTCTGAGGGTGGTCTTCGGGTCGGTGTGGATCTGGAAATGCAGGTGTTCGGCGGTGGTCAGGGTGTTGTCGGTGCTGGTCGTGAGACGGATGGTGTTCCTGTGGATGATGGCGATGCCTCCTCCCATCTGGTTGGCGGTGCGGTCCCTCCGGGTGATCTTGTAGCCCTCTGGGATGGCGATGGCGATGTCGGGAGCTGAAGAGGCGTTCATCCAGGTCTCCGTGAGGAAGGCAACGTCTGGAGCTGTGGTGTCGAGGAGGTTCCAGAGTTCGATGGCGTGTCTGTGGACGGAGCGGGTGTTGAGCAGGATGCACTTGAGGTGGATGCTGCTGGTGTTCGACTTGGCGGGTGCTGGTGCGAGGCAGGTCCGGACGCAGGTGAACTTGCAGGCGTGGCAGCTGAAGGGTCCGTGGGTGTGCTTCGGGGTGGCTCGGTAACATCCAGGGATGCCGCCGGTGTTGAGTGCGATGAGTTTGGTGGCGTTGTAGGACCGTCGGGTCGTCTTACGTCGGTGGGGGCCAGGGGTCCTGGCACTGGGCGCGGTCCAGGCGCGGACGGGCGCAGACGGGCTTACCTTTGGCACGCCTTCGGCGCACCCGCTGCGCGTGACCGCTGCACGTTCGCACGGTCGCCATATATGGCGAAGTGCGCGGGGGGCGGAGCAGCTGGGAGGCGGGAGCGGGGAGGGTACAGAAAGAAAAGAGGCGGGGCTAGCGGTGGTGGCGGGAAGCAGGGAGCGGGGAGGGATGAGACGGGGCGTCAGAGGGAGGCAAACCAGGAAAGCAAAGGGGGAGAAACAAAATGCGATTAAAACAGCAAACAGCAAACTATACCAAATAAAAACGGACAAAAACAAAGACAAGTCAAAGACAGGGGCACAGGGCAGGAAGCGAGTGCAGACCACGCGGCCCGGAGGCAGGGGGCGTCGTCTCGCGGCAGAGACGGGCAGGCGAGGCACAGAGCGGGAAGGCACACGCAGCAGCTGGTGGCCGTGCGGCGCGGGGGTGTCCTAGTGCTAGGTCACACTCACCTGCGTCGCATGGTCGCCATATATGGCCAAGTGCGCGGGGGGGCGGAGCAGCTGGGAGGCGGGAGCGGGGAGGGTACAGAAAGAAAAGGGGCGGGGCTAGCGGTGGTGGCGGGAAGCGGGGAGCGGGGAGGGATGAGACGGGGCGTCAGAGGGAGGCAAACCAGGAAAGCAAAGGGGGAGAAACAAAATGCGATTAAAACAGCAAACAGCAAACTATACCAAATAAAAACGGACAAAAACAAAGACAAGTCAAAGACAGGGGCACAGGGCAGGAAGCGAGTACAGACCACGCGGCCCGGAGGCAGGGGGCGTGGTCTCGCGGCAGAGACGGGCAGGCGAGGCACAGAGCCGGAAGGCACACGCAGCAGCTGGTGGCCGTGCGGCGCGGGGGTGTCCTAGTGCTAGGTCTATGCTTATAACTGTACCTCAAACGAGAGACCGACAGTCCTCGGAGTTGCACGGAGGTAGGGATAGAGGCAAACTCACACGCCGGTGATGTAAGTAATAGACTCAGACCTCGAGTCTTTAATAAATGGGTCACAGGGACTCTCTTTCGATAATGTAGATACGAGCTGTATTTAACAAATGGGTGCGGCATTATTTATTATTTCAGTCGACCGAGCCAAACAGCCTCCGCCTGCAAGCTCATGGGGCACTGAACATTGAAAAAGAAAGTATGTATAATGCTACAATGTTGGCCTCTACCGACATTACTACCTTTCTAGATTACCGCTATTTTTTAGGATAACTAAATACAAGGGTCTCATTTCTCCTATCTGTGGGATCGTATGTGTGAGTGTGTTGAGTTACATTTGTATGGGTGATGACACAATTGCGAACCACTTCAGTTGGAGGGTTCCGGATGAAACTTCTGGCATATGCAACCAGTCATGAGAGGTGCATAATGATTACCTTGTTCACAAGAAGCAATACAAAAGCTTTTAGAAACAAGAGGCGATTCGCTCTATTCACAATGTTACCAGTGTCATAATAGATCAAGTATAGCAGTATTTTGATCGACAAAACATGAATTTCTTTGTGCTTTCTCCCTCTCTTTTTCTCCATTTCATTTACAGAGACCAATGGTCATTATTCCTTTTGGTATTCATTGTTAAATACCACGCTTCACCTGGGCCAGCTCATGCCCTGAAGCTCAAATATTCAGCTTATTTTTGCTGTTATATTTGTAGGACAGTAGGCTTATTACTATAGAACCGAGCTATTAGTAGTAGGGACGATTATATGGTCCTGATGAGTAGGCAGTAGGGAATGCCTACGAAACATGTCGACTAGGTAGCTAGCAATTGCTCTACCTCACACTCCCCTTCTTAACGTTCCCAGCTAGAGAAGCAAATAAAATATATTTTTCTACTAAGCCAGGGAATTTTTTATTTTTGTATTTTTTGCATCTCACTAGTTAGGTCCCTACACTTCACTGATACCCTTACACCAACACATAGCCCTGTCACATCTATAGTGCTCCCGCGTATTTCGTTTGGTCGTAGCACGCCCCGCCCCGTTATAGGGACGGGAAGACCCCTATGATGCAGCATGACACTAAAGGATTTTTTTAGTGTGTGAGGGGTATTTTAACAAGCACATTGTGCTCTCGTCTTTTCACTCCTAAGAGAGAGCCTAGTATTTCACAAAACATTTTTTTATAAAAAACAATAAAAATATTTTGCACCTCTTCACATTGATAGAATCTCATTGTTTACATGAAACGGCTAGTAGGGTGATTCTATCAGTACCTCTGTGCTTCCTCTTTTGGTTTTTTTGACATGTGACATCACCAATCAACAACCCATACACACCCTTGGAGATATGACACTGGTTGTGGGGTGTGGGATCTCCTTACAGCCACTAATAGATGTGCCATGATGACACTGAACCTATGGGCATGGAACATCCGGGGTTTAAATGACCATAGGAAGGCCAGACTGGTCCACACTTATCTACTCAGACACCACATAGACATCTTCTTTTTAAAGGAGACTCCCCTGAACTGCACCCCATCCACTAGGCTGAAATATAAAAGCTGGGGACATATATATTCAGCCATCTATTCAAACTATCTGAAGGGGTGGCTGTGCTGATAAGGCAGGGCCTTGACTGGAAATTATGCAATTCACTTATTGATCGTGAAGGGAGGTATGGTATTCTGCTGGGCTCACTGGGGAACGTTGATCACTTTAGCAGCAATATTTGGTCCAAATACGGACACACCAGAGTGTTACCAGACTATACGGGCGAAATCCACAAGTTGTTACATTGTCATCTGGGGTGGGGATTTCAATGTTGTACTTGATAATGCGCTAGTTTGGAAGTTCCTGTCCCGCTCTCTACATCCCAACTCCAGTAACACGCTTAATGCCATTATATCAGATGGCCATCTGACTGATGCCTGGAAAAGTTCAAACCCCAACATAATGGAAGGCACATGCATATCAGACCACCACAGGGCCTGGTCCAGGCTAGACTTCTGGCTGCTCTCTAGAGACGTAGTGACATGGATGCGGGAGATTCGCCACCTTCCCAGGTACCTGTCAGACCACACCTTGTGCCTCATACGTATATCCATGCCTAATACGCCCAACAGACTGTTCAGCTGGAGAGTCCCCCAAAATGCTTTACTAGACGAGGCTTTCAAAGAGGAGATTTGTGGGTACATTGACAAATATTTTACTTTTAATACGTGCATGGTCACAACTCAGGTGACCCTCTGGGAAGCGTTTAAGGTAGTCATTAGAGGCAACTGTATTGCTCGCCAGGCAAGGGTTTTGAAGGCAATCAGAAATGTACTCGAATCCCTCAAGGTGTGCATCAGGACCATGAGACACAACTTTACACTACAAACAACCCTAATTTGCTTGTCCAACTAAAGTCTGCTGGAGTTTGAGGAAGAGACACATGGACAGGTGAAGGTTATGGGTCAATATACACTAGCCAGACGGTATGGGGAAGGGGATAGATCAGGTAAGACTCTCGCGAACAGTGACTTAGGTGCCGAACATGGTGGACGCGTCTTCCTAGAGCTCCGCAGTTCGCTCCTTCTCAGGGCCAATATCCTGCAGAATCCTGGACCCCATGGACTGCCACAGTGGGTCACCTGCCGCGGAACTCAATGCGACCCTGCTGACAAGATCCAGCAGTGACAGGAGGCAGGGAAGGCCCCGATCTGAGCCTGACCTGTGGGAGCCGCATGTGGGGCTGTGAGCGGAAAGGCTTGCCGCGCCCACCGATCACCTTTCTCGCCGGCGGGACGGCTGCAGAGGTGGCGGCCTGGTCCTGCGTGACCTCGGAGGCACATTTGGAGCAGGTCAGTTCTTGGGAAGTGGCTGATATCCACAGATTGGGGGGACGGCCTACCTTGCTGCCACAGCACCATTGCAGTGCCCCTTCCCCCGCCTCCCTGTGTATGGGCGCCCGAGAGAGAGGTGCTCCGGACCTGGTGAGCCACGTACGGTGCTTAGAACTCTTATTCGCTGCTGAGCCTGGTTTGCCCCAAATGCCGCCTGGGTAAGATCGCTGTGCCCAGAGCCGCTGAGACAGCAATCACTGAGGCAGCAGCGTGGGGGTGTGCCTAATGACCCAGAACGCCGATTCCAGAGCTCTGTGCCTGACCAGAGTTGGGTACATTGAAGCGGCCACCTGGTCGTGGAGTTGGTGGTGTCTGTGGCTCTGGGCTCTGTTGGTAAGTGGCTGGACTTGTGGCTGTTTCCCACTGTGTGGCGCCCCGCAGCAGCCCCCTGCGCCATCTCCCCGGAACGGGATGTGCGGCATGCGGCCTGGGCCCTTGAGGCTGCCCGATGGCTAGTGCCCATTGCAGCTGGACTCTTACAAATGCAGCCTCCTCTTTCTTTGATGTGAGAGCCTCCTTGCAACACCAGTGCTGAGCTGGCAGTGGTCCCTCCCTGGCCCACCTGGGACGGCTGGGGGCTGGTCCCGGACATGGGAGGTGTGACTGCTGGGTTCGCCGGGACAGAGCCTTATGAGTGGACCCTGGGTGGTTCAATGCACACTGCTGACTGCCCCCCGCCTGTCTCCTGCTACCTACCTCGCTGTTCTTGCCCGCAGCTGGGACCAGTTCTTGTGGGTCCCTGCGCTTTGCGCACTCAGCTGCCAAGGGCAAGGATAAGCATGGTGCAGCAGCTCCCAAACAGAACACCTTGGATCACTATACCACCACCCCTGCAGGGAAGGAGGCTGCGGAGGGTCTATCCTCTGACACAGCAACATTGCTGGCGGCAATCAACCAGTCGCGGACTGCTCCAGAGGACCAAATTGAGGCCGTGGGCTCGGAGGTATCGTTTCGGCGCCAAAACCTTCGGAAGGCAGTAGACCGGATCACTGAAGCGGAGCCAAGGGTTGCCACTGTGGAAGACACAGTATCCACCCTCCAGCAGAAAGTAGACAAGCTTGCCATGGTCTCCTGGAGGCTGTCGGCAAGGGTCACAGACGCAGAAGGTAGAGCCCACCGCAATATTATACATTTGGTGGGTTTCCCGGAAGGCTGCGAGGGGACGTCAATGGATATCTTCCTCTTGGGTTGGCTCAGGGTGCGGCTGCCACCTGAAGACATGTCCTCCTGCTTTGCAATAGAGAGGGTCCACCGTGATCTGGCCAAGAAGCCGCCGCCTGAAGAGCATCCAAGGCCTGTGATCTCTTGGCTCCTCAATTATGCCGATTGGGATGCCATCCTCTGCTTTGACCGGCTCCACAAGGACAAAATAATTCTTGTATCTAGCCCCATCATGGTCTTCCCGGACTACACTAGGCTGGTCCAGCAGCAGCGACAGTCCTTCGTGGCGGCCAAGCGACGGCTTCGAGAATTGAACTTATCCTACGCGCTGCTATGCCCCGCCCGGATGAAAGTGATCTACAACCCCAAGACATTCTTCTTTGACACCCCGGAGGAGGTTTTCGTGTGGACTAATGAGAGACGAAACCTCAAGCCTCACTCGCCCCCCCCTGTAGACTCGGACTCCTCCCAGGGCTCGCAACGGAGTGGTCGGCAGGGCAGAGACACGGCTACAAGATGCAATAGATCCCAGTCCAACTGGTGTGCCCAAAGCCAGACCGGCCCTGGAGACTGAAAAGCTTGAGCATTCAGACCTATTGTATCCTGTTCTTCTTCAATAGATGGGCGAAGATGATGGTAGTGGACCGTGCTGGGTTGCTCTCAATCCTATTGTTGGGATCTCTTACCAGCCCTGGCAGGTGCCGGACGCAACATGCCCTGACTGTTTTGGGTAATGTTGTGTGGGGGGGGGGGTCCATTGGAGGAACTACTTGGGCCGTCATGTTTGGGGCCTGGGACGGCATTCCACTGCAACAGATACTCCTTGTTCCTTGAAGTGTTGGGGTAGGGGTAGGTGGGGGAGATGGGGGGGTCTCAGGGGGTTATTTGTTGTTAGTTCTAAGTTTTATGCACCATACACGCAATTCCTTGCTTCGTCACCATCACATTGTCCAATACTACACACTAATACATAAGAATGGCCCACACTATGGCTAACTCTCAATTGGGGGAACTTAACATTTTAGCCTGGAATGTGGGGGGCTTACAGAATAAGGTTAAGCGGGGGTGGTACTCCATCTGGCAAAGCGTTACTCGGCCGATGTTCTGCTTCTACAGGAGACACATCTCCTAGGCACCAAAGCCCCATGCTTTTCCCACTATGGGTTCACCACGGTGTATCACTCCGGCTTTACTAGGGGAGCGCGAGGCACAGCAGTTCTTATTCACTGCAGAGTGCCGCTCCAGGTTACACAGCATTAGTCAGACCCCAGAGGCCCTTTTACGGTTATCTCAGGCAGTATAACCGGCGAACAGATCACAATCCGGAGTGTCTACGCCCTTCCACAACTCGGTCAGAAATTCATAGACAAATTGACACAAGGTGTCACCTTTGCTTCCATAGCATCTGTTGGAAGGGTACGTTGAGGAAGATGATGATGATGATGATGACAATGACCTCTATGGGATAGCTCGCAGTCCATCTGAGCTCTATGTAAAGTGCCAGGAGGATGATGAGGAGGAGGACGGTTATCAAGGTGATGCACATTATTACCAAAAGGGGTTTATGACTCCATGGCATAGCTATCAGTTTGACTTCCATCAAGAACCCTGCCCCAGGGATATGGCCCACCTGCCGCCTTCGTTAATTCGTGACCTGCAAGCCATGTTGGCAGATTATAGGCAAAGGTTCCTTCCTCAACCAAATCCATCTGTAAACCAAGTTCCTCAAGTGGAAGAATCTACAGATACCGCAGGCCCTAAGTTATCTAGAACTCCTGGGATTTTACCAGGCTCTGGGACAATCGACCCAGGAGCACAAAACACTTTGTTTTCAGAAGAAGAGGTCGAGGAAGGTGAACTGCCAGATCCAACATCTGCTCCCGATCCTTGGGATGATTATGTTATTCTGACACCATCTCCTCCTCTGCACCTTCCTTCAGACTCTCCTCCGTAGGTTATAGGGGGTTTCACAACTTGATGCAAAGAGCAGCCAACAGGTTCCATCTACCTATGACAGTAAAACAGACAGAATGTTTCCTTTACGATTTCAAAGAGGACACAAGAAAAGTGGTGTGCTCAATCCTATCATCGACCATATTTGGCAGGAGGGCATCAGAATCATGAAATGCCTGCATCCATACCTCCGGTGCTGCCTTGTGTTGAAAATAAATATAGGTCTCCGATGACTCATCGTGCCTTATTTGACATCCGAAGCCAGACTTAGTCATCTCCCAGGCTGCACAAAGGCAGTCTAAGAATCCAGCTACCCTGATTACCACCCCCAGATAAGGAAGGGCGTAGAATGGACATCCTTGGAAAAAAGGTTCTCTTCAATGGCAGCTGTGATAATCAGAGCAGAAAATGACCTAGCCATTATCGGCCACCATGACCGCCAAATGTGGCCTGATATGGCAGGCCTAATAGACCTAATCCTGGAGGAAAATAGACAGGATGCACACAACTTTCTGCTGGATGGTGAACGTGCAGCCTCAGAGACAATCAACTGTGCCCTTGATGTAGCAAACACTGGTTTTAGGCAGTTAGCAGGAGTGGCCGTACTGCGACGCTAGGGATGGGTAAAAGCAACAACTTTTAGGCCAGAGGTACAAGCAGAGATTCTTGACATGGCTTTTGGCGATGAGCCACTCTTCAGTAAACACATTGATGAGGCTCTATTGGCAATCAAAAATGATACCGGCACCTCAAAGTCTTTGGGAGCTCTAATGTATAGGAGAGTACCTTTCAGAGGTGCTGGAGGGCGAGGATTTGCCACTTATGTAGTGTAGTTCCTATATTCCCAATAGGCTCTGCGCATTGGAATAATATAAACAGCAGTGTAGACGTAGGACTGAGATCGACTAGGTCTCTACTGACTATATTAGACTTAATTAGTTTTGCCAGCTAGCTCAGAGGTCACTAGAAACTTTCTCGAATGTTCAGGAAAGAGTTAACTCTCTTGACTTAGACAAGAGGGATTAGTTTCTGACAACCGCATAAACATGACAACTTTGCTCCCTCAGAATAAAGAGTGTATCTCTAGAGTCGTGTGAAAACAATAGACCGCTATTTCAATCAGTCAATCGTGCATACTTAGTTTCACCAGAGTGCAGAGAAATAGAGAGACGGGCGTTTTCAATAAAAGGTGTGATTTATTGAGCAGTCTTCTTTCTCATGCAAGAGGAATGAATTGCCAAAATTGCAATGCTTATCATGAAGTAAAGTGCGAATAGTAAAAGTAGTATTATGAAATAATACTGTAAAAGCATTGATATGGTTTCTTAGCCATATGATACTTTAAAACGGATAAAATATATACATACATAAAACATTGACTAACGTACTCAACTGGTGCTTCTAGGATACGCCTACCCCGGTGTACCTGACCTAAGCCTAATACGTGGGAAGGAGTAAGTAAGTTTCAGTTTAAGTTAAGTTGGTTTTTTGCCAAGGAATCTGAATCAAGAATTCTCTTAAGGGTTTAGTCAGCTCCGTACATTGGTAATAAAATGTAGGAGGTCTTGTATCTCTCTTTCAGGACTCGATCTCCCAGCAACCTGCAAGGGTGACTGGAAGCACCAGAGCTGGATTTTCTCGGCTGGTGAAAAAGACAGCGTCTTTCTCTGTGCGTCAAAAGGGAGGGGAAGCTTCCTTCGGCTCTGGCATCAGCTGGGCTTTCGGGCAAGTAGATAGCAGCTCTGCTCCAAACCACTGTGTGTTTGCTTAAGGCAACGTTGGTATATTTATACCTGAAAGGTGCCGGGTTTGACGTAAGGTTGGACATAAGACGTCACTAAGAACTAACAGTTCTTTCTGGACTCCAGGAGTTCTTGTTTAAATCAAAACAAAAGCAGGGGGGATTCCTGGGCTGCTGGAGGCTTGGTCTGTTTAAAGAACGCGTTGTACTTTCTAGGAGTCTAGGGGAGTAGCCTTGCCGTATTTGGACTGCATGGGCTATTACTAAATATGGATATGATTCTTATGCCTTTAAAAGGATATAGTTTGTTATAACCACATAAGGGCATAAATCGGGAATATCGAATTAGGGTCCTAGATAGAAACAAAACACCCACTCCACGTACTAATGTCCATCATTACTAGAAACTAAGCAATATTAAACATATAACGATGCATATGTGTTTTCCAACCCACCCCAAAATACATAATTCGCATTTGAAATGGTATATGGTAAATACACGAAAAATGAGTATTGGTACTGTACGTTTTTCAAGCAGTGGTATCATTCAGTTAATATATATATATCAGCTGAATGAATTGCGAAAATTACACATGAAATGGCTCTGAATACAGAAAAGAAGGTCGGGACCATTTCATCACATATTTATACAAATGCTGTACCCGTGCTAGAGCCTGAGGTAAAATATTGTCTCTAGCATCCTAAAAATAGAAGCTCTGTTCTCTAAGAATAGTTCTACTTTAAGCAGAGTACCATGTGCCAGAAAAAAGGTAAATATTTTGGAAGTGAAAAAAAATAATTTCGCTTTCAGGGGAAAAAATAGTTCAAAATGTTTTCAGTAGCTTTTGTTTATCAAAACTGAAGGCCGAATTCAGAGTTCAGGGAACGCTGTGTGCTCGTTGTTTTAAAAAAAATTATTCTCGTTGTTCAGGAGAGAACATCATATCAGACAGGCTTGCAAAAATTTGGTCTACAACATCAGGTGAAAGTTCGACCAAGTTCAAAAATGCTGAAATTGTGCATATGTGAGAATGATTGCTATCATCGATGTCAGGATCAGCAATGCTCACAGAAGGTTGTACCTGTTTGGTGCTGCTTTCCTCTCGTACTTCACCGCCACCTACTCGTAGTGGTGTATTCTCAATGAATGCCATCATCAGAATAGGTAGCCGCTGGGGACAACACGTTGCATGAGTCGTTACCGGACCTAGCAAAGTATCGATATCCATTGGTACTGCTGATGGTAGTGTAAGACAGACGTCCAACACGCATTCTTCTCCGCATAGCAGACATCAAAGCACAGGTAAGATGCAATCTTGCCAGATTGGTCTGAATGAAAGAAACCAGGTAGCACTCAGATCTCTTAGCCGGGCTAATCCGAGGACTTTAGTGATGCGGTCCCGGTAGCGTATAGCTAGTATCGTTTCTCCCATCGTTGCTGGAGTCTTGTCTGTTGCTTGGCTTGCCATATCGAAGCAGAAGGAACAAAAATAAGATTCCTGCCACGAGTCCCAAAATGAGAGGTAGGCCGCCAAAGACAGAATGGACAAAATTCGGGAAAATGCCCAGAACTGTTTCAAAGGGTGCTAACAGTCCAGAAAAACTGACTTAAATACATGTGCGATGCCACTGGTATCAGATATGTTTAAGATTTGACTTAACATTTCTACGAAATGGACGGGGCAATTTGTTGATAATAGGGAATGTATCTCTGCCGCTGTCCTTGCAACTTGCAGATCATATGTCTCTTTGGACGAGGTCAAAGGCACAGTTGTCTGTAAAAGAATAGACTTCATTCTGCTCAAAGTATCAATTCGAATAGAAGAGATATTCAAAGAAGGCCACAACGCAGCCTCCATGTCTGGATTGCTGTGTGGATACAATACTTGCATACAGCAAATGACCCTGGAAGTGACGGTTACGAGATAGGGTTTTCCTGGCACCATTCCACAACAGCTGTGGTCACTTATTAGAACATAACTGCCGTTGGAAAGTTGTCTGAAAAATGGCTCTATCTGTTTTGCACACTTGATGCATCCAAGTCCCTGGAATAGCTCCAGGAACTGTCTGAGTAGCTCCTTCACTTGGTGGGTTTGGATTCTCCTGGCAAACGAGACGAGGCCCATGTCCTCTGCTGTGTGGCTGCTCAGTAAGGTATCTGCTTCCCTGTCGATTACATGTATCGTTGCCGTGACTTCTAGGCCATCTGCTTTGATGGGAACTGAAATCTTTCCTTTCAACGGAAGAGGCGTGTCCGCTCCATATGCATATATCTTGGTCTTGGATGGTGTCACGGGTGGGCATGGTCCTAGACCTCGATATTGTTGGAGCCCCATTACATTGAGAGTCGCTCCGGTGTCGATGACTGCTTTTATCTCAGTTCCTGCGATGTGGACCATGCATGTTGGCTGGGGCCTGAGGCGTCGTTTGAGCTCACGTGCGAACGAAATTCGGTACACTTTTTCATCATCTTCTTTCAACGAATCATCGGCTGGCCCCTGGTATCTTCTGCCTTTTCTTTGGGCGTCTTTGGATGGCGCTGTCTCTGTCCCCGACAGTTGTTGCACCGCTCATGTAGGGGGTCTATGGTTTCTGTAGTCATGCCCTCTGTTCCGCCTTCGGCATACTGTGGCAAAGTGGTTGGGTATACCGCAATTGGTACACGTCTTCCCTTGTGCAGGACAGTCTTTCGCTGCATGTGGCTCGTGGCCACAGTATCCACATCTCAGTGGACACGGCAGAGCCTGACTAGAGGTAGTGCTGCTAGCTGCGTAGTTGCTCTTCTACTGTTTTTAAATGTTTTAGCCTGCTTTACTTTATTGTGTTATTTTATTGGCACCTTCTTTTAGCCCACCTGAAAATTTGCTTCTTGCACAAAATTCTCACCCAGCTTCTACCTACCCACATTGGAGTGCTCCCACGCCCCCGTCCGACTCGGCAAGTGCCATTGTGCAGAGGGCGTTCACGGGAGGCACTTTCAGGGCAGGACTCTTCCGGCTGCAGTCCGTGCTCTAGTTTCGCGCTGTCCTGCTACTTAACCTGATGGCCGATCTCAGGTGCAGTGGACGCGGCAGAGCCTGATTAGAGGTAGTGCTGCTAGCTGCCTATTTGCTCTTCTACTGTTTTTAAACGTTTTAGCCTGCTTTACTTTATTGTGTTATTTTATTAGCACGTACTTTTAGCCCACCTGAAAAATAGCTTCTTGCACAAAATTCTCACTCAGCCTCTACCTACGCTCATTGGAGTGTTCCCACACCCCGGTCTGACTCGGCAAGTGCCGTTGAGCGGAGGGCACTTACGGGAGGCACTTCTAGGGCGGGACACTTCTGGCTGCAGTCAGCGCTCTAGTTTCGCGCTGTACTGCTACTTAACCTGATGGCCGATCTCACACGCAGCGGACGCGGCAGATCCTGATTAGAGATAGTGCTGCTAGCTGCCTATTTGCTCTTCTACTGTTTTTAAACATTTTAGCCTGCTTTACTTTATTGTGGTATTTTATTGGCACGTTCTTTTAGCTCACCTGAAAAATTGCTGCTTGCACAAAATTCTCACCCAGCCTCTACCTACCCACATGGGAGTGCTCCCACGCCCGATCCGACTCAACAAGTGCCGTTGAGCGGAGGGCATTCACGGGAGGCACTTACAGGGCAGGACACTTCCGGCTGCAGTCCGCGCTCTAGTTTCGCGCTGTACTGCTACTTAACCTGATGGCCTATCTTACGCGCAGCTGACGCAGCAGAGCCTGACTAGAGGTAGTGCTGCTAGTTGCCTATTTGCTCTTCTACTGTTTTTAAACATTTTAGCCTGCTTTACTTTATTGTGTTATTTTATTGGCATGTTCTTTTAGCCCACCTGAAAAATTGCTTCTTGCACAAAATTCTCACCCAGCCTCTACCTACCCACATTGGAGTGCTCCCACGCCCTCCGTCCGATTCGGCAAGTGACATTGAGCGGATGGCATTCACGGGAGGCACTTCCAGGGCGGAACACTTGAGGCTGCAGTCAGCGCTCTAGTTTCGCGCTGTACTGCTACTTAACCGGATGGCCAATCTCACGCGCAGCGGGCCCGCAGACAGTGCACCAAAGGCAAGTCCGTCTGCGTCCGGCCGGGACCAGGAGCTACGAACCCTGCCAGTTTTCTAAATATTCTAAGTTATAGTGCTCAGTCACTGACTGCTTCAAGAGGGGCCACTGGTATCAACTGTTTACACTCAATGAACATTGCTAACAGCTCTTCCTGCTGCTCCCCCTGTACCTATAAGCTTCAACCCCACAGTAAGGAAGCTCCGTTACTTGGTACCCCCCTCAAATTATCCCTCCTGAACTGTCGCTCCCTTTCTAGGCATTCAACTGAACTCACACTCCTACTAGATGACCTTAAACCAGATGTCTTATTCCTGACGGAAACCTGGTAACAAGACAAAGTTGACCTAGTCATTATTCAAACCCTGCCACCTGGCTATTTAATACAAAGAGTAGACTGGAAGGGGTGGGAGACTAGCTAAAATATTTAAAGACAACTTCAGTTGCCGGTCTTCCACGGACGGGCCACCAGATTGCGAGTGCATGAATTTCTCCCTAGAATTCTCCCCTACCAGCACCTTCTCTGGCTTACTGTTCTATTGACCCCCAGGACCCAAAGGCCAATTCCTTAATGCACTCCCCAAACTTGTTGCCAATTTGGCCCTAACTCCACCTAATTTCACAATACTAGGGGATCTTAACATCCACATGGATGACCACTCTAACCACCTGGCCAATGGGTTATCAATCAGCCATTCAGCACTTCAAATTAAGCAGAACGGCTTTGCCCCCACACCTGACAAGGGCCATCTCCTCGACCCAGTGTTTAGTAATGATCAGAATCTCTTGGTTGTCACTCTCATCTCCCTCCCTTGGACTGATCACTCGATTATTCCCCTGGTCTGGGAGACTCTTGCCCCCTCTCCTCTTCAGAACACCACATCAACATTGGATAGGAAATGGTCAAATCTTTCCATTAGCCAATGGACTGATGTCCTCGACACCACCAGACCCCATAGTCACCCTAACCCTGAGATGGCAACAATAACTTTAACTCATGGATCCAAAACTCACTGGACACTATAATTCCCCAAAAACCTTTTCATAAGAGATTCAAGCAAAAATCATCACCTCGGTTCTCCCCTAAATTAAGGGAGCTTAAACAGACCTGCAGGAAACTTGAAAGGAGATGGAGACAGAACTTTCAAGAAGAAAGGAAACAGGATTATAAACAGGCAATTAGGAGGTACAAGGCAGAGATCAAAACCGCCCAAACCAATATCTATGAGGAGAGAATCAATGCAGATGCTAACTCTCCTAAAGAGATCTTTCTCATCGTTAAATCCCTCTCCACTGTGCAGCATAAACCTCCCAAAAAGGAGGAAGCCCCAGATTGGTGCAACAACCTAGCAGAATACTTCCACCCAAAAATCCAGCTGATCTGCCAGCCTTCCCCCCCCCACCAACGTGAGCCCACTGATTTCAGCACTAGAAGACTACACCCTGAATTACAGTGCTCTCTAGGAGAACTCCCTTTGTTAGACGCAGATTCCCTGGATACACTCACCTCCAGGGTAACCTCTGGCTCCCTATGGACCCTGCTCCCCCACAGTACCTCTCATTAGTCACCAATTCCATTCGCCCAGTCATCTTAGATGCTCTAAACTCTTCTATCACCTCCGGCATAATGCCCCTAGCATGGAAATGTGCACAGGTGAGGGCCCTTTTGAAAAACCCAATCTAGATCACTCCAATATGGCCAATTACCATCTCATCTCTCTCCTTCCTTGGCTGAGCAAGTTTCTGGAGAGACATACAAAATCCACTCTGGTACAGAATTTGGAATCCAACAACCTGCTTCATGTCACCCAAACAGGATTCCTTCCACAACTAGGGACCGAGACGGCCCTTCTGGCGGTAAAGGAGGAGGCAAGGAGACTTCTGGACCAGGGCAGCTCAGCAGCTATCATTCTTTTAGTTCTCAGTGCCGCCTTTGACACTGTTGATCATAATATCCTGCTTGAGCGGCTAAAAAACTTGGGAGTGATAAATATGGCACTTACATGGTTCCAATCCTTCTTAAAGGATCGGTTCTTTTAGGTGTTTGAGGGAATTGTCTCATCAAACTGGTGGCCTCTTAGCTGTGGGGTCCCCCAGGGTACATCCCTGAGCCCCACGCTCTTTAACACCTATATGGCCCCATTGGCAGTAATAGTCCTTCCATTCGGCATAAAGATCATTACCTACGCAGATGATACCCAACTTGTGGTGGCACTCAACCACCCGGAGGGATCATCTGGCGCTCTTGGTGCTTGCCTAGAGGTGGTAGCCAAATGGATGGACCGTTCCAACCTCAGGCTAAATGGGCACGAGACTGAACTGATGTTTCTGGGCAAATCTCCATCTCCCTTCCCGACACTTACTTGGCCGCCCTGTCTTGGCCCCATGCCCTTCCCAAAGCTGCAGATAAAGAACCTAGGTGTGTGGCTGGACAGTTCCCTCTGTTTTAATTACCAAGCCACTAAGGGCTAGATGTAGGTAATTGAAATTTACTGATTCGAAAATACCGAATTTTACCGATTCTGTATTTTTGAATCGGTAAATGCTATGTAGATAGAAACTCAGTAAAAATTACCAAATCGTTAAGATTCGGTAATTACCGAATCAGTATTTACCGATTCCGTAATTGCCATTCATTCCTATGGGCCTGGAGGCCCATTGGAATGAATGTCAATTACCGAATCGGTAAATACCGATTCGGTAAAATAGGGAAAGCTTCAAGGGTGGCAGGATCTCACATTGACACCCTGTTGCACCCCTGAATAGTGCTTGTGTGCACATGTTGCACACATACATGCCCAAATGGCATGTATGTCTGCCACATGGCACAGTTAAAAATGCATTGATTTGCATTTTCAAAGGTATTCCTTATTTACCACCAACTAATAGTTGGTGGTAAATAACGAATCCTTAGAGCACATGAGCACTGTTTAAAGTGCTTCCTACATGTCATTTACTGATTCGGTAAATACCGAATCGGTAAATGATGATTCGGTAAATACCGAATCGGTAAATACCGATTCTGTATTTACCGGATCTGTAAATTGCCCCCCTACATCACAAAAGCCTATTACCGGTCGGTATCGGCCGATTTCGGCCGTTACCGACCGGTAATACCCTTCCTACATCTGGCCCCTAAGCTCTCTGCTACCTGTTTTGGCCTAATGAGAATGCTAAGAAAGATCCTTCCCCTGCTCCCTTTCCAGGCAAGGAGGATTATGGTACAAGCCCTCATACTGTCCCACCTGGACTATGGGAAAGCACTGTATCTGGGCACCCCTCAGTCCACAATCCAGAGGCTACAAGTAATCCAGAATTGTGCTGCTCGCCTACTGCTCTAGATCCCCCGGAGACAAACAGCGAAACCTGCCTTGAGTAACCTTCACTGGCGTCCTATCCGGGCCAGGATACATTTTAAGGCCATGTGGCTGGCCCATAAAGCTATGTGGAAATCAGGCCCAGGCATCCTTCAGTACTTGGTCACCCCCTATCAACACCCTAGGAGTCTCCGTTCCAGCTCGGCGTTTCTTTCCACCTCTATGAAAGTACACAAATCCAGATGGGGTGGACGCTCTTTCTCCCTGAATGCCTCCAATGTCTGAAATTCTCCCCCCTCACTCTCCGAGGGGAACCTAACTTGCTGGCATTCCGAAAACGTCTCAAAACTCATCTTTTCAGCACCTCACACTAGCACTACTTGCCTCTCTGTCTCTCCGCTCCTTAAGAGCTAGGATGCCTCACGGTAGCTAAGCGCTATACAAATCCAATTACATTTCATTTCATTCATTCATTTCATTTCATGTCTCAGGCTTTGGCTTCCTGAAAGAATCTCCCTTCGGTTTGGCTCCATTTTGATGGTGTCAGACCGTCCTTGGGGCTTGATGAGCGCTTGGTCCATCTCGTTCGCCCTGGCCGCCGACAGGTCATGCGACCTCGCCCGTATCAACATGTCTTCGAGTGCGATCTTCGGTTGTCGTAAGATGAGACCTCTCAGCGTCTTGTCCCTGCATCCTTGTATTAGCTGCGCTCTGATCTCCTTTGGTTGGTCATCCTCGGTTCATGTGCTGGTGAGTTTGCGTAACCGGCGGAAAACGTGTCCATGGACTCCCCTTGCCTCTGGTGGGCTTGACGCAGCTTGAATTGTTCAAAATCAGGGTTCAGTTGGGGGCCAAAATGGGTGTCTAGCGCGGTCACCACAACAGTGTAGTCCGTGGCTGCTCCTGTGTTCAGTAGGTGTTTAAAAAGTTTAAAAATCTCATCCCCCCCCATAGTGCAGCAGTAACAACCTCTTCACTGCTTCATCGGTCTCACGGGTGGCGACAAAATATTTGTTGAGGCGCTCTATCCATATTTTCCATCTGGGGGATGCTGTGGCTGGATCCTCCAGTTCGCTAAACATAGGTAACACCCCAGAGGCTGCGTGTTGGAAGGGGGTGGGCTGGTGCCGCAGCTTGAGCGTCATACACCATGGTGGTCAAAGGCGAGAGGTGCCGGGTTGACGAGGATCAGACCACGTGCTCCACACTGGTGGGCCGGGCAGCAGGGGCTGCAGTAAAGAGGAGCAGCGAGAAAATGCCAGACAGCTGAGCAGAGTGAAGACAGGCAATTCCATATGTGGGCCCAGCAGGTAGAAAGGTTATTTTTTTTCCTTCTTCTTTGGGCACTTGGAGATGCAGAGTGTTAGGCTGAGCGTGCGATAGCAGCATGTGTGTAGGCCTTGTGTGCAGGAGTGGGCCTGGGCCTGGGTGTGGCCTAACTGCAGTGAGTGTGCGGTAGAAGACTGAGGCAGGCGGGTGCGCAGTGGTGTCTATAGGGACATGTCGGGTTGGAATCCTTTAGCACTGCAGGCCGCATTCACCCAGGGAACGTTGCGCGCATGTGTGCGCATTGTAGTGCGGTCCGTGGCACTGCAACCGCGACCGGAGTTCAGCGCGCCCAGCTGCAGCGGGCGAGTAGGCGGCAAAGGGTTGCAAGGGAGGGTCACGGCACTCCTCGTCGCCAGTGTGCTGGGGGGCCCATGGTGACCTTGAGTGGGTCCAGGATACGCGGGAGCCGGCGCTGGGCCAAATAACACACCTCACACAACTGGTCACTGTCGGAAGTTGCACCCCTGAGTGGGCGCGTCCTTTTATTCAGTTCCCGCAGGCCACGCCTGGCCTGCGAGTGACGTGCGGGGGTCCTGTAATGACAGGACGCTAACCATTACACTTACTAATGAAGAGAACCTTAATGTATTGTAGGTTGACTATCAGGTGAGGTTCCTAAACGTCGATCCCCCCCTTGTTACTGGAACGTGTTATTAGAGGGCACAGGCCCACTATTTCTTTATGGGGGTTTAGACCCGAAGCACAGAGGGACCCAGAGTACACTATTGATATGGCAGGAACCCTCCAAGACTTCTTTGCTACTAATGGGAATAATGCCTGGACAGGGGCCGTGGAGTGGGGTGTATTTAAGGTATTAAAGGTAGATATCAGAGACTTATGGCCATAGAAAAAGGTTACCAAGAGATTTGGGAGATGGTGAAGAGAACGTTGCGAGATTGCAGCGGCGGGCCCTGAGAAAGATGAGGGATGAAGCACTGGCAGAGGTGCATAGAAAGGTAGCAGCCGCCTGGGAGGGGCTGGACTGCTATGTTCAGCAAGATTATAGAAAGCACCTACATAGAAAGGGTGATCGGTCTGGCCGCATGCTGGTATGGCTGCTCAAAAGAGAACGACCCCCACCACTTATTTTTGCACTATATAGGCCTAATGACTCAGAAGTCATTGGTCAGGTGGTGATCACCCAATTACTACACAACTATCTTGCTCAAGTGTATACGTCTTGAACAGGCAAGGGAGACCCCTGAATCAAGGTGTTGTTGGCACAGGAGCCGTGCCTTGCTTGACAGAATTAGGTGGAGGGAGTTGGAGAAATCATAAAACTGGAGGAACTGGGGGAGACCCTCCGAGACATGGCTCGAAAAAATTCTCCGGGACCAGATGATTTCCGGGTTGAATATTAACATTCAAATTCCACTGCCTTACTTCCAGCACTGCTCAAAACGTTGCTGGATGCCCGAGGGGCTAAGGAACTCCCACCACATATGTGGGAAGCCATCACAATTATGTTCCACAAACTGGGCAGGGACCCTACTGATCCGTGAGCATACAGACCAATATGAATACTGAATGTTGGTATAAAACTGCTTGCCAAGGTCCAGGCTCTGTGGTTGAGATGGGTTGTTACACACTTAGTTTGAGATGATCAGTGTAGCTTTATGCCGGGAAGGGGAACAAATATGAATTTACGATGCCTGTTGCATATAACGCACAAACCTAGAACCACAGACATCAACGCAGCCCTAATAGCCTGAGATATAGAGAAGGCTTCTGTTAAGTAGGTCCTGGATGTATCGCTGGGAGGTCCATAAACAAATGGGACTGGGAGCTGGATTCCTGTGGAGAACCGGGTTATTTAGAACCCAGCGGTGCCAGGGGACACACCCGAAATCTCTGGATTCACCTGTCTCAGAATTACAGGAACACGGTAACTTCTTGGTGACGTCAAAGATGAAATTTATTGGCTGCAACCAGTAACAGAGGTCCACGAAGTACAATGACTGTATAGACTGCTCGATCTTACAAAGTGCGTCATCCCTTTTATACCAAATATTGTGCTTCAGGCAAACATTCCTTATTTACAGTTGACCAATCCCATGTGTACACGACAAAAGCATTGCATGACAAACCCACATTTCATTGTCCAGCCCACCATCAATTACCCGGAAAGGCCCAACACTCTTCATCAGATAAATCGGACGGACCCCACCCCTAATAAAAACGGGCACCTCCTCATCGTAAACAGGCCATAAAGAAAAGAGCAGAGACAGGTGTGAGTCAGATAAGACAAAGTTGTGTGCAAAAAAAGGTTTATGATGTCCTGTGCCTTGATCCTCAATCTCGACCAGCTACTGGGAAAGGAACTGGCCTAACAGGTTTGGCTTCGGGCAACGGAGTCAGCTTGTCCAGGTCACACAGAAGTCGACTAAAGGTGTACGTGTCCCAAGGACTCGTTCAGCCTTAGTCATCGGCCTATGTGAGGGCAACCACAAAATGGCTGCCATGCACAAAATGGAACCCAAGGGTTCAGAACGGAATCCCTGATTTCATGGTGATCACGTCACTCGAACATGATGAAAATACTCGTACATATTATACTAGCCATTTTCGGTCTGCTGATACTAAAACCGTCATGATACGACGATATTTATGAAACGGGTCCAGAATTCACGGAACCTCAGACCCTCCTTTTGCCCTTACATAGGCAATAACCTAAACCCATGTCAGTCTGAATCTAGGTCTATACTCATCAGATCATCGAGATGTTGCTGTAGCATCATCCTATTACTTAGCACGTCTCTTGATACAGGTTTCCTTATACACGATGTAGCACAGAGGCCACATATAGCAGGAGCACACTGTACACAAAGACAGAACAGGAAAAGGGTGGCTAAGATCAACCCAATGACCATCAGAATCTTCCATCCCCAGGCGGATAACAGTTCCCAAAACCATCCCATCAACGACCAATCTCCTTTATCCACGTGTATAGATTCGGAGATCTTATGCAGTTTGGAAATGGCCTGGTACACTGTCGGAGCGTTGTCTGGAATGAAAACACAGCAACTTGATTGGATCACTTTACATACCCCACCTCGATCTGCAAGTATGACATCTAACGCAACTCTGTTCTGAAGAGTCATAAGACGATCCGACTGGAGCTCAGCAGTCAAGTTACTAAGGGCACCGGCAGTTTCAACTACGGTGGACTCAACCACTCTCGTCAATTGACGTATGTTCCTGCTGTTAACCATAGGTCCCCAGAATGGCAGAAAACCCTTAAAAAAATCTCCTAATTCTTGTCCTGCAGTATCTTCCTTTCTGAAGACACCTCTAACAATTCTTGTCTTGTGGTAATCCGCCGCAGCTGTGTAGGTGGGAGGCAACAGGAACGAGACAAAACATGTGCCCGAGAAATCAGGGGGCAACCATGTGTATGCTCTATCGTAACAGACAAAATAGGTACCCTTAGCTGCTAGAAACGATGGGGAAGTCTGGGCCGCAAAAACATACGTCTCATTGCAGATACTCTTCCCTAGCTGAGCTCTCGGATTCTTGCCATTCCCTTGCAGACAGTAATGACCCTGATGGGGTACGATCCAAATCGGAGAGGATCTTTTCACTCGCTGGTTCTCACTCAGACTAACTCCATATCCGGTTACGTTCCATCCAATATATGCTAGTGTCTCATCTCTCGGGATAGTCTCATAGGAAGTAGTTCCTCTAATCATGTCTACTATACCCTTAGCTAGAGCACTATTCTTTGGATTGTCTTTCACAGAACGTAGGGGGTGGACTTCACGAGCATAGATGAACATCAGAACCATTGTAGCTAAATGGCAGGACCAGGTAAGGTATACCTTTATCAGTAGTATGAGGCATAAGACCACACACCCAACAGTTAGTCGTGTTCACTACTAATTGGTGTTGGTGCAGAAGCTGAACGAAGGAGTTATTAGCGAATTCCAATCTTCTAATGGACTCATGTTCAGGCAGAGGGTGAAAAGAATGTGAGGAAACAGTAGAAGGAGGTATGGGCTGTGTAGTGGGTGCAAACGTCACTTGAAAAGAGAATATTATATATCCCATCAAAAACATCATTACGCAGGGGGCGTGGCTAGCAGCCGATCATGGCGGCAGCATAAGGGACGAGCTCCGCGGCCGCAGCGGCCTCTTCGTCGATCCGACACAGAAATCCGTCACAACTGCAAGCCCCTAAGGCAGGTACCGGATCCCAGGACCGGGCGGAGTGAGCGGCGGCAAGCAGCGAGGAAATCCGACATCCGTACCTAAAGATACGTCGGAGCCTCCGGCCGGCCTACTGACGCCTTTAGAGCCGGGACCTTCCCCAGACTTTCACCCCGCCGGAAGTGTATCCTGACCGGAGAACTTGGACCGGAAGTGCCCGTGCGGTGGTAGTCTCAAGAGATCGACTGCACCTTGGAAAGTCGGAAAGGGCAGCACTTGCGTATCACGGGAGCGGCGCCAACAGGAGGGATCGCTGGAGCCCTGACAGCCGTGCAGGTCACCATCTAACGCACCGAGAGCCTGGGCATCGACGTCGGAGTGAACGCCCGCCATCTTGTGACCTGACCAGTCGCTACGCACCTGGCGTCCAACGGAGCACCTCGCGCCCCGAAGTAGCACGCCCGACCTGGCCGTCACTGCACCGGGCGGGTCGGGAGGCTTGCACTGACCCTCACATCCTGGCGCGTAGGGGCACGAGGAGCAAGACACTCGGCGGCATGGCGGGGAAAGGCTCTAAGGGCGGCGCCACGCAGATCCGCATAGACCGCTTTACCTCCGACAAGTCCGCCGGATCCCCGGCGGGGAAGGAACGGCCTGGCAAGACGGCCGACTCCCCTGGGGGGAAAAAAGCCACGCTGGACGACGTCATGGTTGCACTGGCTCAACTACAAGCTACTGTTGGTGGAATCTCCACAGACGTCACCCTACTTAGAGCGGACCTCCACAAGATGTCAGAAAAGGTCAAGAATATGGAGGTGATCACGAAATCACTGGTGGAAGACGTCGCGGAACTCCAGGGTGAAATGGGGAAGATGGCGCAGGACAATAGAATGCTTAGGGAGAAGCTGGATGAGCAGGAGGGGCGTTCTAGGCGCAATAATATCCGCCTTGTAGGGGTGCCGGAATCGGAAGGAGTGAAGGCAACGGACCTCTTCGTGGAGAACCTGATCACTACCGAACTAAAGCCGAAAGGACTGTCCAACTTCTTTTCGGTGGAGAGGGCCCATCGAGTCCCGGGTGGCCAACCGAAGCCGGGGGCTCACCCGCGGCCCATAGTGGCACGCTTGTTTAACTTCCGTGACCGGGACGCAATCCTGCAGGCGGCCAGGTCCCCCCCCCCCCTCAAGATCCAGAACGCCACCGTTGCCATCTTCCCCGACTACACCGCGGAAGTCGCCCGTCGGCGACGCACATTCTTCGACGTAAAGAAGGAACTGAGGTCCAGGAAACTGCCGTACTCAATGTTATTCCCCGCAAGACTAAGGGTGGTAGCGGAGAACAAAACCTGGTTCTTCGACACCCCGGAAAACGTGCAGGAGTGGCTCGAGGGTTGGAGACCGGGTCACAACCACAGACGGACGAACCGTTCCAGGAAAGATCGGACTGGAGGCCATCGCCGAGACTCACAGACCTCCGGCGGGGAACCGGACAACAGTGCCTCCTTGGGAGCTGAAGGCGGCGGGGACGAGGCTGAGGAACAATGAACGCCTGGGAACAATTCATTTTTTGCTTTTGTATTGAGACTATCAAGCTGTGAAGCGCTTCCCGCCACTGGACACTGGGTGAAGGGCCTCCGGGGGTGTGAATGAGAGACTGCCGGCTGCGGAGAGTCCCTCACCCCAACGCGCAAGTACACTGTTTTGGGGATGGGGCATGCACTCTGCTAAGTTGGGGGGGCGGGCAGTTTTGAGTCCGTACAGCAGGGGGGCAGGGAGGGGGGGAGAGTTAATTAAGTTTTCATTGTGGGATTTTTCGGTCCTACAAGGTTATGTTCTATGCACACTTAAGTATCTCGGCAAGTCTTATGTAACTGGGAATTACTGGTACACTCGGGGCGAGGGGAGGTCTGATTGGGAGACTGGCAATGGCTGTAATGGATAGTCCAACCACGAAGAACTCACTTATTGTCATGTCCTGGAACGTGAGGGGCCTGGGAGATAAGATTAAGCGAGGGCTAGTGATACAGGGGATAAGGAGACGGGGGCCGGCTCTCATTCTCCTACAGGAGACACACTTGTCGGGAGCGGCTACGAAGGCCCTAGATAGGAGAGGCTATCATATGATAGTGCACGCTGAGTTCACTTCGGGGTCCCGTGGCACGGGTATCCTGCAAAAAAAATCTTCCAAATTCATTGTCAAGTCAACCGCAACGGATGACCATGGCAGATTCGCGGCAGTTCATGGCCAGTGGGAGGGGAGGCTCTTCAATGTGGTCTCTGTCTACATACCACCAGCACTACACTCTGAGGCCTTGCCTGATCTGGGCAAATTCTTGCTGACACTCCCCGACGGGGAACTGCTCTTAGGTGGGGACTTCAACATGACACTCACAGACTCCGAGGACCGCTTTCCCCCACGCACACACACAGGAGGGCCCAACAAGCTCCAGACATTCTTGACTGCACAGGGGTTGGTGGATGTATGGCGCGCTCTACACCCCACTCAGCAACAATACACATACTACTCAGCCACGCACAATAGCCTGTCCAGGATAGACTACTTCTTCACTTTGATTAATGGTCACCTTACAGTAGCCGAAACCGAGATACAGCCACGGGGGGTCTCCGATCACTCGCCGCTCACATTAACACTCGCCACTACGACCAAGGCACGGCGTAGGTTATTCCCGATTTTCCCAGGCTACCTCAAAGTACCTCGGATTGCCAAGGACTTGAGGGAGACAACCCGGCTGTATTTCAATGAGAACCGATCTTCGGTGGTCTCCCCCTCCATACTGTGGGAGGCGTATAAGACAGTGTTCAGGGGTCAGGCCATAGCGGTGATCGCACATCACAAAAGGACGCACGGACAAGAGGCCCTCGAGATGGAGTTAGGCCTAGAGAGGGCCAACACGGCCCATATGGCGAACCCCTCAGACGACACACTTCACGACCTTCAGGTCCACCAGCGCCGCCTCACAGATCACATGCGCAGGGTCACGATGTCAGACATTGCGGCCACACAGCAAAGGGTATATGATATTGGGGACAAGGCCAGTAAATTGCTGGCGTGGCTGGACAGGAGACAAGGGGGGGGGAGGAATATCCTACAACTCACGGACACGCAGGGCTACAACCACACCCGCCCCGACGAGATAGCAGACGTCCTCGCCGACTATTTCACTTCAGTCTATACCCCAGAGATAGCAGTAGAAGAGGGGGAGGTACAGACTGCCCTCGGGCACGTTCCTTTACCAGAGCTGACACCAGAGATGTCCGAGGACATAGACGCGCCCCTCACGGTGGAGGAGATTCAGATGGCTATAGGCGCCCTCCACCCAGGCAAGGCGCTGGGCCCCAACGGCATTCCCATCGAATGGCTGAAGGTTATGGCTGAATCCTTAAGCAAGCCCCTGCTCAATATGTATGAGGAATCTAGAGCACAGGGTACGCTGCCACTAGATCAGCGGACGGCTACCATTGTGGCGATACCGAAGCCAGGTAAGCCCCCCAATGAATGCACATCATACAGACCGATCTCACTTTTGAATCCGGAGGCCAAAATTATTGCCAAAGTGTTAGCACACAGGATTTTGCCGACTCTGTCCCACCTGATCCACCCGGATCAGTCCGGGTTCATGCCCCGCCGCAGCACTGCTCTAAATCTCCGCAGAGTGCATGGTGTATTGGCGCGGGTTCCACTACTGCACGAACCGGCTGCCATCCTCTCCTTAGACGCCAAGATGGCGTTTGACATGGTGGAATGGAACTATCTCTTTGCAGTGCTCACGCGTATGGGTTTTGGCCCGGTGTTCCTTTCCTGGATACGAATGCTGTACAGGGACCCAGTGGCACATGTGACGGCCAATGGCCACATCTCCAAATCCTTCTCCCTAGGCAGAGGTACACGGCAGGGCTGCCCGCTTTCACCCTTACTC
Source organism: Lissotriton helveticus (assembly GCF_964261635.1). Classification (NCBI taxonomy): domain Eukaryota; kingdom Metazoa; phylum Chordata; class Amphibia; order Caudata; family Salamandridae; genus Lissotriton; species Lissotriton helveticus. Next base: position 787,865,489 of record NC_136071.1, on the reverse strand, counting down.
TTCGCCTTAGTTCTAGAGCCGCTGGCGGTTACGATACGCACCACCCCACTCCTGAAAGGGATACGATGGACCCCGTCATGGGAGGACAGAGTGTCCCTTTACGCAGACGACATGCTGATCTATCTTACGGATCTGGAAGAGAGTCTCCCTAACCTCCTGGCTCTCTGTACGGCTCACGGGCGAGTTTCGGGTTACACCATTAACTGGACCAAGTCCGTCATTTTCGAACTGCGGGGGCCACTCCCGCCCCTCCCGGACTTCTGCCCACTGGAACCGGCGCACACGTCATTTAAGTACTTGGGGATTCACGTCACACGGAATGAGGCGGATTTCTCACGGCTCAACCTCCAACCTCCCTTGGCCCGCCTCCGCGAGGACGTGCGCCACTGGAAGGATCTCCCCCTAACGCTCCTTGGCCGTGCGGCGCTATTCAAAATGATGGCTCTGCCACGTTTCCTCTATGTGCTGGAGAACGCCCCATACTTGGTGTCAGATAGCTTCCTTCAGAAAATAACGGCGCAGATTTCGGGCCTGTTATGGGGCAACCAGCCCGCCCGCATTTCTCACGCCAAATTGAACAGGGGATGGTACGACGGGGGAATCGCCCTCCCGAACGTACAATTATACTACTGGGCGGCCCAACTCAAAATCATTAACCAGTGGATACATGCCCCGCAGGACGACCCAGCGTTCAAGGCTGACAGGGCGCAACTGGGTGCAAACACCTTATTGGCCCCACTGTACCACCGTGGAGTGGCGGCAAAACTCATTGGCCCTACGAAACACACAGTCCGCATATGGTACAAGGCACAGGCAAAGTTGCAGTGGGATGGCACCATTACGAAACTTACGCCCCTATGGGACGCGAAGGCGTTGGGCCATTTGCGGCGCTCTAAGGGCTTCACGCACTGGGACAGCATCGGTATCTCCACTGTGGGGGACATGTGGACTAGGGAAGGAGTGATCTCCTTTGCCTCGTTACAGGACCAATATGAGTTGGGGAACACAGAGCTCTACAGGTATATCCAGGTCCGTCACGCGCTACAGGCAGCGATCTCGCCCGACACATCACTGCCCGAATCCTCCCCTCTGGAGGATCGTCTACTTACCGAATTCATGCAAGAGGGGGCGACATCGCTGACATACCGCAAGCTGCTTAACAATATGCCTGATCCACTGGGGAAACTGAAGGACAAATGGATGGCGGACGTGGGTGATCTGGATGACAACGACTGGAACACAGCCATGGCATCCCCACGTGAAGCGGGCATATCGTCTAGATTTCGCCTAGTACAGCTGAAGTTCGTTCACAGAATATACTACACCCGTACGTTGCTTCATAAACTACGCAGGGCGGATCATCCGTATTGCCTCAGGGGATGCGGGGCGGAGGGGACCTTCATACACACGGTGTGGGAATGTCCGTTGATAGTCAGATACTGGCAACGGGTAGTACGCACGATGGCCCAGACACTTCACACCACCCTCACCTTGGACCCACGGCTCTGCCTACTCAACATCTGGGAGCCGACTGACCTCACCTTTTATGCAAGGACCTGGGCCACAGTGGGGATGGTAACAGCGAAACGGGATATAGCACAGAGGTGGGGGTCGGCTGATCTCCCCACGCTGCCCCAATGGCTCCGTAACATGGACATGCTCATGTTGACTGAAAGGGCGGTATATAAATTGAGGGGCAATCCACGTAAATGGAATGGGGTGTGGCAATCCTGGAACACCTATAGAGGGGATATCTGCGAACCACTAGAGGAGGATGTAGACGAAGAATCTGAGAGTGACGAGGAGCATTGATTGAGTTATTACACTGTATTCAGGGCGTGCGCAACAGAGGTGGGTGGGTCCAGCCATGGGAGGGGGTATGGGAGGGAGAGGGAACTAGGGGGCTTTGACACATTGCACTGCTTCCTTTACAGATGGACTGAGCCACGAGTGCCGAAAGCTACTACTTCAAATACGTGCCAGACTAAGTGTGCTGTTTTCATTGTTTTATGTTTATTATAAGGAGAAAAAGGCAAAACTCGGACGGATAGTAGCCAACAAAACACGAAATCGCAAACTGTATTTCTGCGCCACAAATATATCCCTATTCATCACATCGTCGATATGACCTGAAATGCTTTGCACTAATGTGGATGTTATAAGTTTGATTATTGTAAACACTGTACCGCTTCATTCACCTAGTAACTTCTATGTGGGATCACGATGGATGGGACTGTGCATACTATCTTTGTTTTGCTCCAAAAATAAAACTTTAAAAAAAAAAAAACATCATTACGCTAAGCAACATACAAAGACACAATATTAAAAAACATTTTCTGCTCATGATTGTACACATTTTGGCTCTAAAATTCATTTCTTCAACAGGCCTCTCCATCTCGAAAAACTCCATCCTCTAACCGTGCTGCTCGAGGAGGTAGGGTGTTCTGTGCTAAGGAATGCGGCTCTCAGTCCAGGGAACGCCCAAGGACCAACCAGAACCATCAACCTTGTGTCTCCGGCTTGCACTCCAAAGACTTGATGCCGCGACCCTACAGCTGAACCCGGATGGCGGTTGAAAAACAAAAATCGGTCAAAACAGTTTCTCAGATGGGAGAGCTGTATGTTCAAAAATAGCAAGGGAAATCATTTTATTTGTCCCATGACTCTTGGTCGTAAATTATAACGGCCCTTCCCGGGTAATGTCTGGTCACAGAACAAGAGTTCAGGCTCGGTAGTGTCCAATCGAACTGACGGTGGCACAGCTTCTTGCAGAAGATTGTTGCTTTCACGCTCAGAACTTGTCCCCATTAAACGTGCGTCGCTAAAAGGCAGAAAATGAGGCACAGTCTCAGTCTCAGAATCAGCAATACCCTGCAGAGGCAAAGGGACCCTCTTACAGTGTACGCCGTGGATCCAGTTCTTTTTTCCTTGCACTCGTACTGCAGATCGCGTTGACAACAGCACCAAGTAGGGACCAATCCAGCGGGGCTGATCGTTCTTCGTTCGCTGGAAGTTCTTGATCAGCACCCACGAGCCAGGATCGATGACATGTCCTGGATCTTCAGAAGCCTGAGGCAGTGTATCATGAACCTGTTGGTGTAAGACACGCAATTTAGCCGTCAAATCATACAAGTAATCAAGTAGTACAGGATGTTCAATCTCGCTGAATTTCGACGGCCTCTGCACTCCCCATATGTTGGCCGGGCGACCAAACACAATCTCATAAGGACTAAGTCCTACTCGGGAATGTACAGTCATCCTTGTAGACAAAAGTGCTAATGGCAAAGCATCAGGCCATTTAAGACCAGAGCTCGCTTGTATCTTGGCCAGTTTCAGTTTAAGAGTGCCATTATAGCACTCTACTAGTCCAGCTGATTGGGGGTGATGTGCAGCATGGAACTTTTGGCGGATTCCTAGCCCTTCACATACTCTCTTCATCACTTGACCCACAAATTCACTCCCATTATCACTCCAGACCATTCTCGGCAAACCATACCTAGGGAAAAACTCTTTGACAAGGACTTTAGCTGTGGACAAGGCAGTATTATCTTTCAGGGGATATGCTTCAACCCATCTTGAAAAGGCACAAACAACTATGAGCACATACTTCAGGTTGTTGCATCTCTCCATGTGAATAAAATCTAGCTGCAAAACCTCGAACGGATACGTCGGAGGAGCAAAATGACCAGCTGGAGTTGGAGTTCCCTTACCAGGATTGTACTTCAGACAAACCATACAATTCTTGACCACATTCTCTGCACACTTAGGAATTCCAGCGTTTTGCCATACTGGAGCCAACAACTTACAAATCCCTTTCACACTGATATGAGCCATTCCATGTGCCATCGTAACCACTGCAAGCACGTACGCATCGGGTAACAACCATCGCTGATGCTCTGACAATTCAACCCAACAACCATTTGAATCCAATTTACCCGTGCTCTCTCTCCACACACTCAACTCTTTCTCTGTAGCTTCAGCTTGAATCGACTTCACACTCTCTATCGTATCCTCACACATTCCTCTATCCGGAACCCATCTCGCCGGACCCGCAACATACATTCGACTCATCACATCCCTTGCCACGTCTTTCGCAACTTCATCCGCAAACGCATTACCACGACCAACATCATCAGTGACCTTGTGTGCACTGCATTTCACAATCGCAACTTGTAACGGCAAGGTAAGTGACTCCAGGAGCTCATTCACCAATTGACCATGCTGTATCTTTGTCCCGTGTGACGTGAGGAACCCACGTTCCTTCCACAAACGTCCAAAACTGTGAGCCACACCAAACGCATACTGGCTGTCGGTATATATGGTCACTTTCTTTCCTTTCGACAACACACACGCTCTCGTAAGTGCAATCAACTCTGCTGCTTGGGCTGAATTATGTGGGATACGTGCAGCTTCAACAATCGTATGCAAAGTCGTAACAGCATATGCCGCAGTCGTATCACCATTCGGAAGCTTGAAGCATGAACCATCCACCCATAAGGTACCATCACACTTCACAAGAGGAGTGTCCCTAAGATCTATTCTCCCTTTTGTTTCTTCCTCTGTCCTGAGAAAGCAATCATGTTGTTCAACAACATCTGTCTCTACTGAAATTGGCAATAACGTGGCTGGATTCCACGTATTGCATCTCTTTATGTGCACATGACTCGCTAAAAGTGTCAGCTCATAACCTGACAATCGAGCACTAGTTAAGTGCTGTGTCTTGGTCCTGTTTAACAAAGTATCCACTGCATGTGGAACCATCACGACCAGCGTATTATTCATCACCAAACCAGCAGACTGTCGAATAGAAACAGCTGCTGCCGCTGTGGCTCTCAAACAACTCGGCAACGCCCTAGCTACCGGATCCAAAGTCGACGAGAAATACGCACATGGACGCTGCTTGTCCCCAAAAGATTGTGTCAACACTGACAACGCACATCCCTCTCTCTCGTGGACATACAACGTAAAGGGCTTACTGTAGTCGGGGGTACCCCACACAGGAGCCGAACACAATGCATTATGCAATTCGGAAAAACTTTTCTGACAATCTTCGGACCACGGGAGGGGATTTGGTGTATCTTTACAAGTCAATGACACCAGCGGTCTGGCTAGCAGAGAAAAAATTGCTATCCATTGTCTGCAATATGACGTAATACCCAAGAAAGCACGCACTTCTCTCTGTGTAATTGGCACACTCATTTTCGCAATCGCTTGAATTTGTTCTGGGGTCAATCTTCTTCCCTCCTTCGATAAGAGATGACCTAATTAGGTCACTTCTTGTCGACAATACTGTAACTTCGAAAGAGACACCTTGTGATGGAAATCAGACAAATGACGCAACAATGACAAAGTAGCTTTCTTACAAATCTCCTCTGTATCGGCAGCAACTAACAAATCGTCGACGTACTGAAGAAGAGCAGCACCATCGGGCAGAACAATTGTATCAAGCTGTGTTTTCAAAGCCTGGCTATATATTGACGGACTCTCACAATAGCTTTGAGGAGCGCGCTTAAACCGGAAGCTTCGACCTCCTAAAGAGAAGCCGAAAATATCTCTACTCTCCTCGGCAATCGGGATGCTGAAGAAAGCATTCTTCAAATCAGTCACCGAAAATCATAGTCAATAAGGCAGTGATATCAGGAACAACAGGAAATTGTGGCACAACTATCTTATTCACCTCTCTAAGATCAATCACAAACCTGTAAACAGGTGGCTGAGAAGAATCAGTATGTTTCAAGACAGGCAAAACAGGGCTATTGCACACATTTCCTCTCGTTTCTTCAATCACATCTTTCTCAATCAAATCAAGGATAATCGCTAGCAACGCCCTTTCTCCATCACTAGAGATCCTATATTGCGGAATGCGTGGCATTTTAACGTTCACTTTTAACGTCACAACATATGGCGGTATCTCCAAAAGACCCACATCGTTAGGACCAGTCGCCCAAAGAATATCAGGAAGAGAAGACAATTCTGTCGGAAGTTTATCCTTCGACAAATACATCGGAGAAACCACTTTCTTACCCAGTGTAAGTTGTACTCCCGAAGGAGAACAATACAATGTTGCATACAATCTTTTCAACAGATCCAATCCCAACAAGTTCTCACCACAACCTGTCGTCAGTATAAGGGGTCCCGCATCGCTCGTGAGAGCACCTGGTAAACGGAGCAGCCTGCCGCAGCCTGCCGCCCCTGGAGGGGCTCACAGCCCTTGGGAACTTGCCTGCCGCCCCTGGAGGGGTCCACAGCCCGTGGGTCCTGTATGCTGGGTATTGCACGGGACTCCATTGTCCAGGAGTCCGTGCGCTGAAGTCCGGAGGTCTGCCCCCACACACACCTCAGCTTCAAGCTTCAAACTGCTTGCGGAACCCGCTGTCGCGGGTCCCGCATCGCTCGTGAGAGCACCTGGTAAACGGAGCAGCCTGCCGCAGCCTGCCACCCCTGGAGGGGCTCACAGCCCTTGGGAACTTGCCTGCCGCCCCTGGAGGGGTCCACAGCCCGTGGGTCCTGTATGCTGGGTATTGCACGGGACTCCATTGTCCAGGAGTCCGTGCGCTGAAGTCCGGAGGTCCGCCCCCACACACACCGGCGCTATATAACGTCTCTCGTCTCCCGCATCGCGGGAGCGCGCGCGGAGCAGCGCCGGGCTAAGCCCGGGCAAAGCGCGGGCCCTCTGTGGCCCTCAGAGGCACAAGGAGGCCGGGACGGGCCACCTCCCTTGGCTACGACGAAGGTGGAGGTACTGAGCTGTTCTATCGTATCATAGCATTTGTGATTCCACATTGTATTGTTATATTCCTGTCGTAGCGGCTCTGATTCCCTTACACCATGTCCATCTGGGAGGAGCTAAACGCTCTGTGTGGTACGAACTATGCCCAGGACTTATCTACCCCCGGCATGGTGGGTAGAGTTTTTGATGAGGAAAATGCCAATGACACTGAGATCCTCTCTAATTCCGGTAAATCGTGCTCTACCCCCTCACTATCACTATCTCCCTTCAACCATCCCACATCACCCCCGACCGTGGCTTTCAACAGAACACCTGATTCAGTCCCACCTTTTCATCTGACCCTATTGACCCACATCGAGCAACTGTTATCAACTCTACTGTCACCCTTGGTCACAAAAATCAACACTCTGGGAGAAAGGTTGACTAGTATTGAAAGCATAATATCAAGGCACCATATTCCAACTGAAACAACAGCTACATCCACTCATTCTCTTCCCCATAGCAACAACGAAAAGCTTAAGCCCACGTCACGTACAAAAGCTCAAACTGTTGTACCCCTCATGTCTATACCAAATCCAAGAAGCAAGAACACCACTCATAACTCTGTACCCGTACCCCATAGAGCCCGACGGACTGCACATGAAAGCAGGTCACGTATTAACGTACCTCCAGAAGCCGCATCCTACGTGGCTGTTCTGTCCGGGGTCCCTGTACCCAATCAGGGAAAATTTGAAACCCACCGGGACTTGTTCAACAAAGCCATTTCTTGGCTAAAACAAAACAGACCACTTCCACCTGACTTAGATGGCGGCATCTTGAGTGTCAGGAGGGTGGGGTGGCTGGGTACAACACCCAAAGACATCCCGGGCGACCTGATTTTAATTAAATTCAAGAGTACGAACATTGTCCCCTATTTGCGATCTTCCCAGTCCACAGAGGGAGATGGCCTCATTTGCATCTGGGACTTGTACGATTTTTATCCCGGCCCCCGACCCCATTCGGCCCTAAGGCAAGTGACATGGAATAACAACGTCTGGTGAAACGGGAATCGAAGATTTTTGTGTCAAAACCCCCTTATCTTTTTCCTGAAGGTGCATATACGTTTTTTCTTTTAGCTGAACTGCCAATCTGATTTAAGTCTGCTTTAATAGTTGGTTCTTTTTTTACTTTGTAATGATATGTTGAGTCATTTAAATATGTATGTATATATTTTTTTCTTGCTGCTTTTATGGTTTAAATCAAATACCGAATAAAGCTTATTTGACTGATAAGGGGTGCTTCGAATTCACATGGTCCAACAGAAAGGGACAAAGGATTAGAAATCGGATTTCTAACTGGGGCGCCAGAAAAACCTACTGAAACATTCGTTAAGCCAGACAAAGGTGCGCCAGGGAGTTTAGAGTGCATAATAGAACTCTTCGTAGCACCAGTATCCAACAGAAAAGGCTCTGACACACCTGATGTAATCACTTCAACATAAGGTCCACTCTGATCTACTGGAACTGAAACAACTCCCTCTCTTTGTCCACGGCTGTTATAGCAAAGATTACCATCCACATTCTCACCTTCAACATAGTAGTCGTCAGCATAGTACTGAGTCGTCCTACCAGATACACCATTCTGCTGATCAAAACTATTCATCGTATTCTGTGGAGGAAAGGAACGCTCATTCTGGGGAAAACTTCCACGTCCCCTACCTCTAGGAGCTTGGTGAACACCCCGACCTCTTGTGCCAGAAGCACCATTCATATGCTGTAACAAAATAGGGCAACTATACTTGAAATGACCCTCTTCCTTACAATATGAACACTGATTAGGGCCTACCAGAAAACGCTGTTGAGGAGGCTCGAACCTTTGCGAGCTTCTCTGAAACTGCTGAGGCTGCTGATAATCACTCTGATTATTACGGGGCGGATACGCTTGCTGTAAAAGCACCTTCGTCTTCAACTCTTTGGTTTTCTTGTCTGCTCTATCCTTCTCGTCTTTATCCCTATTTTCGTAATACTGTGCAGCAGTTAATATCTGTGCTGAAGAGGAAATGGCCCAAGAACTCTCTGAATCCTTCAACTTCTTACATAATTCAGGAAGTAAATTATGCACAAACTTGTCAACGAACAACCGTTGACCACCTTCAGTACTCATTTCTTGACCACTATGGTCGATAAACGTCTCTTCAAACCTAGTGAAGAAATCAGACACAGTTTCCTCTTTCTTCTGCTTACACGCAGACAATTTATCCCAATGTACACGCATCGCAGGCATTAAAGTCTTCATGTAAGTAACGATCTTACCAGGGAGTTCCGCTACCAAAGGCTCAGGTTTAGCACCACCAACTTGTCGGCCATCTGCAGCAGCAATATTAACCCATGAATCACCTAACTCTTGCGCATGATCCGTATAACGAATCAATCCCCATAAAGGCTGTGGAACCACATTTCCAAACAACATGTCTATATCAGCTAGATTCATAACACATGAGTCTGCGGTCTGTGATAACTCCTTGTAATATCCTGCAGGATTTTTACGGGGGTCAGGTAAAGTCTGCTTAAGAGCCAAAACTTCTGCTCGCTTCCATGGAACATGTACCCAAACACATTGAAAATGTGCTGGTACAGCATCAATTTGATTAACGGCATCAGCCGCAACGACATCCTTCCATACCGGAGGAACTTCTCACCTTTCTCCTAACAGAAGGGTCAGGCTCAAACAGCGGCTGAGAAAGAGACTCGCTCCTAAGCGACAACAACGTCTCAACTGCTTTCTCAACATCGGAACCCACAATCGTACCTTTCGCAAACTCAGACTGTATATGGAACAACTCAGACGGAGTCTGTCCCATGTCATCATCTTCCCATTCCTCACGAAGTAAAGTACACACCTTATCGAAAACATATCTCTGCTTCGGTGCTTCCCATTGACGGAAGACATACATAACAGACTCTACATTGTATCTTAAAGGACGAGTAACCCATTTACGTGCCAAACGATCCAATATTTCTCTCTCTCGAGAATCAGGCAGCTGGCTACGCACTGTTTACGCTCCGAAACAGGGGTCGTACTATGCAACCCAAAGAAAGGAGACAAAAGACTAGTAACAGTGTTGGTCATTCTCTGTCGAACAGAAGGAGAGGTCGACAGGACAGGAGATAAAGCGGACTGAGAAAAGGTCAACGTAGGAGCAGTAGTAGAGGAGGTAGCAAGAACAGGTAAAAAAGGTGCAGGAATTAAAGGCGGAGTAGGTAGCAAAGCCAGTGGCCCTTGAGAAGGCTGGACCAGAGGAGTAGGGGCCAACTGAAGAGGAGCTGGCGGCTGTGGAATAGCAGGAAGCTGCACAACTGGAGGTTGCACAACTAACGGTTGCGGAGGTGCTGTAGCACTCTGCGCATAAGGGGGTGGCGAACTCAACAAATGTGACATCAAGGGATCTTTCTCAAGTTCCTTCGCTGCATCTTGCTGAAGAAGCGGCAAAGTTGGATAGCACTTATCCATCGCCATTTTACGTTGCCTGTGCAACTGCTCACTCGCCTGTTCTTCTTCGTTATCTTTAAACTGCATAGCAGCTTGCATTATCGAGATACCCTTCTCTCTTTTATTTCTCTTCGCTAATTTAATTTCATTCTGTTTGGCTTCCTTTCGCCATAGGCGGAAAGAGTCAAACATCGCCGGCCGGGCTTTCTTCTTAAAGAGTTTAACCTCTAAATTATCTAGAACTTCCGTATCAAAACTACCATTATTGGGGCCATTTTAGGACACCATCTTTCCTAGTGTACCTAACCCATACTTCATTATACGTGATAGGGCCCACGCCGTGCTTCTCATAGAGCTCATAGGTTGGCGTTCCAATCGGAGTAACCGGACACGAGTCCTCCAATCGGGAATCCCTAGTACAGCCAAAACAAAACAAATTTCCAAGTCTGCTAAGACCGCATCTTCGCTCACTAGTCTAGCTTCAAATTTCAAAGGATTATTGAATACGATAGTCTCGTGAATACACGAGTCCCTTGGCGTTGGTACTTGCAAGTTCCAAATCAAAGATCCCAAGGGGATACCCAAAACTAAGGACTGGGAGATGCTCCACTCATACTTAACTGAGGTATCGATGACGTCACCAGAAGACCCGTGTAACGTCTCGCTCTACAAATTGTCTAAGGCTCCAAGACAGGGCAACAGTCAGGGCAGCAGTCCTTCGTAGCCGTCGGAAAGCGGGGAACCTCGCAGCAAAGACTTTCGGACCACGACGACATACAGGGGTCGATGAAGTGGCTGGCCTTCCTCCAGAATTTTCACACGAAGCTCCTCACGATCATCAGGCTTGGACCGGTACCGCTGAAGTCGCCCCATTTTGGGCGCCAAATGGAGAACCGGGTTATTTAGAACCCAGCGGTGCCAGGGGACACACCCGAAATCTCCGGATTCACCTGTCTCGGAATTACAGAAACGCGGCAACTTCTTGGTGACGTCAAAGATCAAATTTATTGGCTGCAACCAGTAACAGAGGTCCACGAAGTACAATGACTGTATATTCGTAGGAGACTGCTCGATCTTACAAAGTGCGTCATCCCTTTTATACCAAATATTGTGCTTCAGGCAAACATTCCTTATTTACAGTTGACCAATCCCATGTGTACACGACAAAAGCATTGCATGACAAACCCACATTTCATTGTCCAGCCCACCATCAATTACCCAGAAAGGCCCAACACTCTTCATCAGATAAATCGGACGGACCCCTAATAAAAACGGGCACCTCCTCATCGTAAACAGGCCATAAAGAAAAGAGCAGAGACAGGTGTGAGTCAGATAAGAGATAGTTGTGGGCAATAAAAGGTTTATGATGTCCTGTGCCTTGATCCTCAATCTCGACCAGCTACTGGGAAAGGAACTGGCCTAACAGGTTTGGCTTCGGGCAACGGAGTCAGCTTGTCCAGGTCACACAGAAGTCGACTAAAGGTGTACGTGTCCCAAGGACTCGTTCGGCCTTAGTCATCGGCCTATGTAAGGGCAACCACAAAATGGCTGCCATGCACAAAATGGAACCCAAGGGTTCAGAACGGAATCCCTGATTTCATGGTGATCACGTCACTCGAACATGACGAAAATACTCGTACATATTATACTCGTCATTTTCGGTCTGCTGATACTAAAACCGTCATGATACGACGATATTTATGAAACGGGTCCAGAATTCATGGAACCTCACCTGGCATAAGTACATTTTCTATACACAGCACAAAGGGCGTGGTTGCGAGTGGGTACCGAAGTGTCTGATGCCTATCTTATTAAGTGAGGTACGCTACAGGGATCCCCTTGTTGACCCTTCTGTTCGCCCTAGCTATAGAGCCGCTGGCGGCATATCTTAGGGATAAGATGCCGAGCTGGTGCATACAGGTGGGCAACAAGACTCTTGGTGTGTCCATGTATGCAGACAACACATGGATTTTTGTGCGGGACCCACCCAGTGCACTCCGTGGCTCTCCTCTTGCAGCTGATGACATACTTTGGTGTAGTATCAGGGCTTAACCGACACAAAACTGTACTGTTCCCCCTGGCAGACTGGAATGAATAAGCCCTACCGGTGGTGGGCCCTCCTTGGGTGAACCAGAGTTTCAGCTATTTGGGCCTGCAGATAACCCACGAAGGCCGTCTCCAATACAAGTTAAATATGGGAATGGAAGGTTAAATAGCCGTGGTACGTTTCTGGACCACATTGCCCCTGTTGGCAATGGGAAGGGTGGCTGAAATGGTCCTGTTGTCTCGCTGTCTTTATATGATGCAGAACTTGTTCTATGTGCTGCTGTTGTTTAGACAGCTTGACACATTGTTGGTTAGTCTGATCTGAGCGGGTAGGAGGAGTGGAGTCTGACTGTAGATCCCGAAATTGGATCTCAGCTGCAGTGGACATGGGCTCTGGAATCTTCTGCTGTATTATTTAGCCAGTCTTTTACAATATGCTGCAATGTGTGGCGAGGACGGACCTAATTGGAAGATAGAAATACTGTCTGGGTCCACTGAGGTATCCAACTTCCCAAGTTGCTACTGTGCGGTGCAAGAATACCAGAGCGGGTGGTTTATTATTCATTAGGTGGCCCAGGTGTGGGAAAGAGCAGTTAGGAAGGTTTTGAAACAAGTGCCCTATGCTAAACTTCTTCAGGCACGGTGGCTACGGCCCTTCATACACATCGTTGGCTCCATGGCTGTCACAGGATGGCTTGAGGGAGGTTGCCAGAATGCAGGTGATCTATTTCTAAATGGAACTTTCATCTCTGAGGACGAGGTTGAAACACTGTTGCGTCGATTGGAGGCAATTTCTACAATAGGTGAGCAAATCAAACACAGCCCGTAAATTATAGACCTCCATCCCAGAAGAGCCAGAGTAGTTGCACGTGCTGCAGGAGATTTTAAATCCCAGCTCCTTCAAGGACATCGTCTACCAGCTGAATACAGCCTTACAAAAATTATAGGCGGTTGAAAATAGTGAAAATACGTGCCACCTAGAACAGGGAGCTGGCATCCCTGCTTACAGATGGAGAGTGGAATAGAGCTCTTGCACAGGTACAGGAAGTAGCCAGCAATGCCGGATTTAAATTGGTGCTAATTTACTTACTTTTTATTGGGCATATATGACTCCAAAGCGCTTGCACAGGGCCTACCCGTCGCACCCAGCAGAACTATGTCGGGTGCGGTGAGAGTGAGTCCCAACCAGAGTTCGCTCACATTGCATGAAAATGTGTGCATTTGTGAGCGTTTTGGGCTGTGCTACAAAAGGAGGTAGGTAAAGTACTGAAAGTGGCGATGGAACTTACCCCCGCCAATGTCTGTTAGGGCTACTGCAACTTCCAAACAAGCATTTGCAATTCAATAGGTCTCGCATTTACGCAAGTTTGAACTATTGGCATTGTAAATGGCAATGCCTTTTATTTATGTATTTGGTTTTTAAAACATAAAGAAAAGGCGTTGTCATTTACAATGCTAATAGCTTAAATGCGAGACCTATTGCATTGCAAACTTTAAGAGACTGGTGTAACCGGAACGAAGCACTTAAAACACTCGGCCTTATTAATTGTACATATGAGAACTATTTAGGAAAAAATGCAGACGCCAACCTGCAGCAACCTAGCTCAGGTCACAAAGAAATATGCCAGGCTAATGAGTACATATTACGGTGTAGCAAGCGGATACTTGTGCCCACCCAATATGGAATGGCAGCTGTCAGTGAACGTGTAGTGCTGTTAGTGTCCATTATTAATGCAGCTTGCAATGTGTTATCACTGCAGTAGATGAATTTACAGGACCAAAGAACAAAACTTGAAACAATTATTATACCTATCGAAAAGACAAGTTAACCAAAAACTACACGCCAGTACATTAATCAAATATCACAGAGTACAGCGCATCCCGAGGGGATTACGGGTTGCTCTTAAACGATCGTTATGTAAGAACTCTAAGAAATTCCAAGAACAATGGTATGCCATCTTAAACAAATGCTCATTGGATCTGATTCTGCTAATTATAGAAGAACTCTAAGGAATAGTGAATGAATTGACCAGAGAGATGGAGGAGATTACAGAGGAACTTACAGGGATGATGTCCGCTGAAGAATTAGCAACAGTACTTAAGGATGTCAACGAACAAATCACCAAACACACACAAGACATCAATGAACGAAAGATTAGAAAATTCAGACGAGACACCCTCGACTATAAATTAGGAGAGGTTTACACCTGGGCAAAGGTATATGCCCAAAGGAGAAGGAACCGTCCCCAGTCGCAATATACCGATACCTCCTCATCAGGGAGTGATGCCTCCAATAGACCTCAAACCAACAGACGACAACCGCACAATAAACAACCAACTACAAGCAGCGAGGGAGCACCATCAACTTCCACAGAAACCAGCAGTGTGGCATCCAAATTGAAAGACAAGAAAAAAACCACAGTAAAAACCAACTAGTTATTAACATTTCAGACTACAAATTAACTGTTCAAGAACTCACACTTTTACAAAAAGGGACATCTTTTGTCCCTACTACACAGACCAATACCCTCGAATTGGAGATCAGTTTATTTAAATTGATGCGTAAACTGAGATTACGTCATTTTTTCGACAACGTTACCCCTAAACCCACATCACAGGAACCAGACCAACTGAAAGGACTTAGACCCAGAAGTACGTTTTTAGCTCCGATGAGCCATAAAACCTTAGATCTCTTTGAAACTCTTGTGAAAGAAGATCTTGCCAAACTCAAAGTTCAACAAACAACGAGAAAGAACATCACCACCGAAGATCTCAGTACATTAAAAAAGTTGGCCAACAACAAAGACATTATTTGTGTCAAAGCTGATAAAGGTGGAGGCCTAGTAATAATGAATACTGTCATGTACAAACAGAAGGTCTTTGACCACATATCAGATTACACAACGTATGCACCATTGGAGACTAATCCTACCAATGAATATATGAAGACACTGACAGAAATTATCCTAAGAGCTAAAAATAATGGAATCACCAATGAAAGGACCAAGAACTATTTAATCACACAGAATCCCAAGCGTCCTACCTTTTACATGATGCCAAAAATACATAAGAATCTGGAAGACCCACTATTAAGACCTATTGTTTCTACAAGAGGTAGTTTACATGCATTGGTTCATTTCTAGATAAATACCTTCAACCTACAGTTAAACGGATCACGACCTACATCAAAGATACGACTGATTTTCTAATGAAACTCAACATGATAGAAATCACACAGAATGAACATCTGATACTTTGCACAGCTGACGTGAAGTCACTCTACACGTCTATTCCACATGATGCTGGACTAGAAGCCATGGAACAAGCCATTCTAACAACAGAATATGATTTACCCATGCAAACTTTTCTTATGGAACTGATGGTTTTTACCCTATATCAGAGTTACTTCAAGTATGAGACCTAATGGTTCCAGCAATTGGTAGGAACCTCAATGGGAAATTGCGCAGCACCTGCATACGCGAACATCTTCATGAAAATGTACGAAGATAACAAAATCTTGAATAATCCAAACTGGACATCCAACTTAAAAATGCTGGTTAGATATATTGATGACATTTTCATTGTATGGACCAACACTAAATATAAACTGGAAGAAGCCTTGCTCAATCTGAATTTGATCGATGAGAGGATCCAGCTTACACGGGAGATTTCGGAAAAAAATATCACATTTCTAGACGTCTTGATCACTTTGTCCCCAAAAGGGATTCAAACTGACATATTTCGCAAGAACACAGATAGAAACAAC
The DNA here is from genome assembly GCF_964261635.1 of Lissotriton helveticus. Lineage (NCBI taxonomy): Eukaryota > Metazoa > Chordata > Amphibia > Caudata > Salamandridae > Lissotriton > Lissotriton helveticus. The sequence goes on along the minus strand of NC_136071.1, from coordinate 787,849,479 downwards.
ACCTTACATTACAACAGCTTTCATCAAGCAGCTCTTAAACGTCATCTTCCTCTCTCACAAATGATGAGAGTCAAAAGAATCAGGTCAGACCCCAACATAGCCACAACAAGACTTGATGAGATGGGAGAGAGGTTTGTTGACAGAGGATATCCCAAAGAGATTATAGCGATAGCCAAACAGAAGGTGCATAATATGAAGAGAAACGACCTTCTAAAGCCACGCACAAAAATCAATGAGGCAAGAACGACCATGGTGTCGAAATTCTCTACATCAAGCATAACATTTAAAAAACTCAGTAAAAACCATTGGGGAATTTTGAAGGCAGAACCTGACTTCAACGCCATTTTCCACAAACCTCCAATCTTTGCCTTTACTAAAGGGAAACATTTGGGAGAGTTACTAAAAACACAAACCAAAACATCCATCATATACAGAGGAACCAGGCCTTGTTTACATTGTGACAACTGTAACAACATTATCAAAGGGAACATCATACATCACCCAATGAAGGGTCATCAGATTAAATTAAGAGTCAACGCCACTTGCGACACATCAAATGTGATTTATATGCTAAAATGCCCATTTGGCAAAGTATACTGTGGTAAATAAATAAATTATTACCGGATCTATTTTTGACTATAATCAATAAACAGGTAGCTCAATAAATAAGAGTCAAGATTCGAGGTAGCTGAAGTTGACAGGCTTTAATCAAGCATAAAGGACAGGAACAGGACAGCCTGTACGGGAATAGGATGGCAGGGCCCGACAGCTGTCGGGGGCAGGATCTGGGAATTGGCTAGCAAACTTTAATATCGGTGCACAATATATATATCAAAATAATTGCATTACATTCAATACAGTAGGCGTAGCAGTAGGCGGGGTTCGTAGCAGTCGCGAAAGATAAGGGCAAAACTGATGTAACAAGAAGGCGTGTACAGGGCGTATACATAGACATGTGATACAAACGTAACAGAATATGTCATAAACGGGGCGGAAACATGGAGGGGGCTACCTGAGCAGTTGGGACCTCTAACCTAGTGGTGCGCGCAAACTGACAATGACGTGTTACTAGGGAGAACTGGGGCTATGACTTCTGCGCTAGAAGAGGAGACTAAAGTCTGGAGTGTCAGAGCGACATGTACCCAGGCATATCTAGTATCTAGTGTTTAGAGTACATGTTGATAGAATCCAAAAGTTATCAGAGTAAAGGCTAACAGACATTAAGACTGGTGCATGCATAATTCTACATGTAGTGCGTGTGCGAGGAATATTCTATGAATATTAATACAGTATTTCTCTTACATGGAGACATAAAGGCTAGACCATGACGGGAACTATTGATGCGATTCAGTAGCTTAGGAATGCAGAGAAGGAGGGCTGAACTGATAACTAGAAACATAACATACTCTTGGCAGACTGGGAGGCAGAGCCAGGCCGAGCCGGGCACTGCGAGGCATGAAAGTAAGCTAAGGGTCAGGGATACAGGTGGGGGCTGTATCGCTCCTCGGAGAGGGTTCAGGAAACAGGAGCTGAATCTGAGTCCGGGCCCTTTTGAGGCCTAGAAACGGGGACAATTCAATGAATTAACATGCACACTGTAAAACGTGGCAACGTAGCTTTACATAGGCCTAATATTCGTTGTATTCACGAGGACTGGAAACTGGCATACTAGAGATGGACACAACTATAATTGCGTCTTTAATCGATCATAGGGGATACATGCATATCGATCATGCACATATGACATAACATAGGGAACACGTAGGCACATATAACATGGCAAAATTTACTTTTCCACATTCCCTCCTTGTGCCCTACGTTTCCATCAGGAAACATCTATATTCATGATACCATCTATCATTTCATATAGCATCATTTGCTCGTCTCGAATTGTCTTGGAACGGGACTTAGGACTAGGAATACAAGAGGTAGCGCACATGCCGCAAATCGCAGGGCCACATTGTATACAGAGGCAGCAACTGAATATGATCATTACTGCAATACCTAGGAATGACAATACTTTCCATCCCCAAGCAGATATGATACTCCAGAGCCAACCGGACCATGTCCAGGTGCCTGGATTCTGGTGTAACTGATGGGCAATTTTATGAAGTCTGGTTATAGCTGAATAAACAGACGGCGCGTTATTAGGAATGAAAATGCAGCAACTAGATCCGATGACTCTACATGCTCCTCCTCTATCGGCCAGTATGACGTCAAGAACGAGACGATTTTGGAGCACAACAAATCTCATAGCAGATTGCTCTTCCGTTAAGTTACCTAGAGCAGAAGTAGTCTCATTCACTACTGCTTCAAGGGTTCTGGTTAACCTACGGATTAACTTACTATTCTGGATAGGTCCTATAAAGAAAAAGAAACCTCTATTGAAGTCTGTATACTGTTCTAGAGCAGTTTCAGTTTGATCGACAATTGGGGACTCAATCTCCCTTCTATGTCTGACGTGTACTAGATGTGTGTTTCTGTGATAATCAGATGGGGCTAGAAAAACTGGTGGCAGTAGGAAGGCAATGTAACATGTTCCATGCCAATCGAGGGGCAGACGAACATATGCGGTCTGACCACAAACAAAATAAGAATGACGTGAAGCTTTGAAAATAGATTTCCCACTGTCACTATACTCGACAGTAGTAGTACAATCACTATGTCCTACATGTGCGGAACCATTATTTCGGACACATAATTCGCCTTTGACTGGTAGTACTGAAATAGCAGGTAATTCTGGAGTAGTATCAGACTGAACATTCAGGACCATAAAATTCGAAGAATAATTACCTAAATTATAAACTTCATTTTCTAGATCTAACCCTGTTCTATGGGAGAGACCTTGCTTGTCTGGAAAACATGTTCTATTCAGAAGGGACATATCATTGGAGGATGACGTTAACGTGGACCATGCTCCACACGAACCATTATGTGAAAACGGATAAGGAAAAAGTGGCAGAACTCCCTTCGGTGTCTGAAAAGGGGGGAGTCGACCACACACCCAACAATTCGTAGCATTGCTGGTCTGGTGTGAATAGTGTAACATTCTTATAAATGTATTATTTCTCATAGCAAGACGATAGGATAACTCGTGAGGAGGCAGATCACTAAATGTGTGCTCTACTGTAGCATTAGAAAACTTATTTACATGAGAAATTGGAAAACATAAATGTAATGCATAACTTGTGCAGGTAACCATCAAACTTAGAAACAATATAAAACTGAGGAAAACGATACATCTTATAGAGTTTTGACTAACTCTCTCACTATGGGGGTCTATCTCATACATGTCAGATACCTGTCTAACCGTTTCACCCGAGAGGGACTTAGACAATTAAACTGGCTGACTAATTTTACTAGACCGGAGCTTCAACTTATACTCCTGTTGCGGAGTTTTCTCTAACAGAGGAACTTTCAGTTCAGAGTCTGGTTTCAGGCAGTCTTTAGAAATGGAACAGTCCTTTGAAAATGTTTTTTCTCGAACTCCATGGAACTTCTTTATATGGGACAGATGGACCCACCCCTTGCGGCCTTCCAACTTCACGGCCGTGCGGGTGGTCAGAAGGACAAGTCGCGGCTCCTTCCAACGAGGCTCCAGCGGACTTGAACGATCAAAGTTCCTTACGAGGACAAGGTCGCCTGGAATGACCTCATGCGGTTTCACTTCGGTATTGTCTGGAAATGCAGCGGCAACCTGTGAACGACAAGAGTGTAGGGCAGACATCAAGGAAGCTAGGTAATCTGTCAACATATTACTGGAAACATCTGTAATACTGCGGGTCTAGGTGTACCCCACATGTTTGGGGGGCGGCCGAATACGACCTCATAAGGGGACAGACCTGATCTGGAGTGTGCAACATTCGCATAAAGAATAAAGCAACTGGCAGGGCAACTAGCCAGTCTACACCTTTCTCTTTACATGTCTTGGCAATACGGATTTTCAGGGTCTGATTATGTCTCTCTACGAGACCGGCTGCTTCAGGATGGCGCACACAATGGAACTTCCACTGGTACCCTAACAAGAGGGAAACATGTTTCATTAACTCGGATGAGAATGGCTGGCCGTTATCAGAATACACGACCCTAGGGAGTCCATAGCGGGGAAAGAATTCACGAACCAACTGCTTGGCAGTGGTCGCTGCTGTGTAATCTGGAACTGGATATGCTTCTGTCCACCTGGACAAAGCGCATACAACTACAAGAACATACTTGAAACCTTGACATCGCTCCATCTGAATATAATCCATCTGGAGGACTTCAAAAGGGTGGTCAGGAGGTTGGAATCCACCTTGTTCCACCGGGACACTTTTACCTGGATTGAATTGACAACATATCATACAAGTACGGACTTTCTGCTTGGCTGCAGTTCGTAAGTGCTTGTTGAACCAAAGGTTCTGTATACTGTCTAACATGGCTTTTTCTCCTAGATGTGCTGGACTATGTGCGGTATTGATAATGACTTGAACCATGGAGTCGGGGAGAAACCATGTGGCTTTTCCCTTCGTCAACCATCCCTGATCTGTCTGGACCCCTCCTTGTTCGGACCATTTCTTCATTTCTTCAGGAGTAGCATGTAACTGTATGTCTATGACATCTTGTGTCGGGTCTTTAACTGTCATACAAGTAGTCTGTTCTGGAGTGGATGTCTGTGTCTTGTTGACTGGAATGTCTGGTGTCTGAGCTGTAAGCTTGGCTGTTCGATCTGCTAGATCGTTACCTTGGGAAATGATGTCAGTAACTTTCGTATGTGCCTTGCACTTCATGATAGCGATAGCTGTCGGTAAATGTATTGCATCTAACAGAGCTTGAATGAGGAGACCATGCTGAATCTTGGTTCCATGAGAAGTCATGAAACCTCTCTCCTGCCAGAGTACTCCGAAGTCGTGTACAACTCCGAATGCGTAACGTGAATCTGTGTATATGTTTACTTTCAGGTTCTTGGCACGTATGCAGGCTTGGGTCAGAGCAACTAGCTCTGCTGCTTGAGCAGACAGGGTGTCGATACGGTGTGTTTCAATAACTTCTGTGTCAGTAGTCACTGCATACGCGGCTACTGGTTCTCCTGTAGTAGTTCTCATACATGAACCGTCCACATAAAGTGTCAGGTCAGGATTAGGTAATGCAATGTCTGTCAGATCTTGTCTTGGCTTAGTCATAGTGTTAACAACTTCCACACAGTCATGTATGGCAGGATTTGAAGTAACTGACGGTAACAGAGTAGCAGGATTTAGAACGTTGCAGCGTCTGATTTCTATGTGTGGCTGAAACAGTGTCAGTTCATAACCTGTTAAACGTGCAATTGTCAAGTGCTGAGTCTGTGTTCGGTTTAAAAGAACTTCCACGGAATGTGGAACTTGTACTGTCAAGGAGGGTCCTAACACTATGGAATCACTTTGTCTGATTGCTAGAGCTGTGGCTGCAACTGACTTGAGGCACGCAGGCAGAGCCTGGGCTACTGGATCTAATGTGCTCGAGAAATAAGCACAGGGCTTGTACTGTCCTGCTTGATCTTGTGTGAGAACAGATAATGCAGTACCATCACGTTCTGTGACAAAAAGTGTAAAAGGCTTACTGTAGTTCGGTGTAGCTAGAACAGGTGCTTGGCATAAGGCTTTCTTTAATTCATTAAAACTAAGTGTATGTTAAGATGTCCAAGGGAGGACAGTCGATACGGCTGCCTCCTGTGTCGTTAACTGTATCAGTGGCTTTGCTAGAAATGCATACTGAGGAATCCATTGTCTGCAGTAAGAAGTGAGGCCAATAAAAGCACATACCTCCTTCTGTGTCTTGGGCTGTGGAAGACTCGCTATTAACTGGATCCGGTCTGGTGTCAACTGCCTACCCCACTTGGACAGTAAGTGGCCTAAGTAGATCACTTGCTGGACACAGAACTGAAGCTTCGAAGGGGACACCTTGTGCCCCATCTCGGCTAGGAAATACAGAACTGTAAGTGACGCACGCTCGCAATCACGTTCAGAACGGGCTGTGATCAGTAGATCATCGACATACTGGAGCAGGGCAGTGTCAGTTGGCATGTGAACATTGTCTAGTTGTCTTTTAAGTGCTTGACTGTAAATACTAGGACTTTCTGTGAAACCTTGAGGAGCTCGTGTGAATTTATAGCTCCTTCCATTTAAACAAAAAACGAAAAGGTACTGGCTATCTGGATGAATCGGAACACTGAAAAATGCATTCTTGAGGTCTATAACAGTGAAAAATGTAGCTTCAGAATCAATAGCTGTCAATAGGGATGAAATATCTGGGACCACTGGATACTGGGGTATGATACATTTGTTAAGTTCTCGAAGGTCAATCACTAATCGATATACTGGAGGTGCATTTGGATCAGTACGTTTCATGACTGGAATGATAGGAGAATTACATACATTGGAGTCAGTTTCTACAACCACTCCTTGAGCAATGAGCTCGTCAATAATTTTGGATAAGGCTGCTACAGCCTCAGGTGGCAATCTGTACTGTCTGATTCGTGGCAAGACTATACCTTGCTTGAGAGTCACACGATGGGGTGTGATTTGCATAAAACCTACATCAGTTGGACCTTGCGCCCATAAATGCTGCGGTACATTGGATAATCTTGGATCAAAATCATGTAATACATAGTGACCTTTAAAGTCACGCAAAAACAATCGGATTCCTTCTGGAGAGCAGCAAATAACTGCACCTAATTCTTTCAGTGTTTTAATGCCTAACAAATTCTCTGGACATGACTTCGTAAGTAACAAATCAGTAGTTCGGGACAATGGACCAACTTCTAGAGTAACTGGTTTTGAAATCTCATTAACAATAGGCTTTCCTGAAAATCCAAGGGAAACATTTCTAGAGCCTGAGAGCGGAGCCCCTGGAACCTCGTCATGACTGATAGTAGTCCTACTTGCCCCTGTATCAATCAAAAACTTTCTGTCTTTCCCTAATACTTGACTGTGTACATAGGGACCCTCTTGATCTACAGGTATCTCGATGAGAGGCAAGCCTACCTCCCTCTCTAGGCTGTTTCATGAATACTGTTGATACTCGGGATACTCTGTCTGGGCATACTGGTACATTTGCTGTGTAACATGCTGTGTTGCAGCGATAGGCTGCGGTGCTGGAACTGTCTGTTGTGCATTCTGTGGTGACTGAGAAGTCTGTGAAACTTGTTCTTGTCTAGGCGGACGTGGTCTTTCTTTAGTCTTACCAGTAGCTATGTTGTGTTTCAGAACTGCACACTCGTTTATAAAATGACCTGGCTGTTTACAATAATTGCATGTCCCTTTAACGGGAGCTGCAGGATGACTGACTTGATTCGGACCCCTCTTCTGACTGTCTTGTGGAACAGATTGTGCAACTAGTACTTTCATTTTCGTGTCTTTCATACGTCTCCTTTCGTGTTCTTGCTCTTCCCTGATTCTGTTCTGGTGATACTGGAGCATTTGAAGCATTTGTGACGGGGTACTAGCTTGCCAGGTACTTTCGACTTTCAAAACTCGATTTTTAACTTGTGGACTTGAATTCTCGACTAGTTTAGTAACAAAAAGATGAGGGTATGACTCGCTACTTGTCTTCAAACCACTGTTAATAATAAAACATTTCTCAAATCTAGAATAAAAATCACTAGTGTCTTCATCCTGTTTCTGTTTGCATGCTGAGATTGCATCCCAATCTTCCTTTTTCGTGGCTAATAACCTTGGCAAAACTTGTATCAATAACTCGGGCAATTCTTTACATTTGTCCCCAAGACCGGTACCTGGTACTCGTATTTTATCTTCAGCTTCTAGAGCTGTCCAATCAATCTTTTTCTCTCCCACCTCCCATTCTTTTTCCTTGAGTTTTTCATATACCCCTGCGGGCAACAGGACCTTTAACATTTTAATGATATCTGGATACGTGTATTCTCCCATACGGAGCATGTCTTTTAATTCTCGATGGAACCCTGCTGGGTCTTTGTCGTGACAGGGAATTAATTTCTTCATCTCTAAGAATTCCATCTTTGTGATAGGGGTGTAAACAAATACTCGTTGCATTTCACCACCCGGTGTCCTAACTGGGTGTACTTCTCGTAACGGATGCTGTCTATCCATGTAGAATGGTTTACTTTCTGGAGGTGAGACGTGAACAAAATGCGGATTCAGAAACGTTCTATATTTGTGGCGCTGTTCTAGAATGACACTAATTAAATCGGTACCTAAACCTCTCCATTTATACTGGAGTAACTCGTTCAGGACATCATGTAACGGACCTGGATCAGAATGTTGTCCCTCATACAGTGTAATGAGGTGCTGGATCATGTACATACCCACCAGTCGCTGCTCGGCTGGGGGCAGTTTCAGAAACATTTGTGCCACTATTTCATCTGGAAAAGTGGTAGAATCAGTAGCCCACCGGACTACTGATTGGGCTAGTTCTTGTTCATGCATAGTACTAAGTTCACTATAACCGATTCGTGATTTCAGAATGTGATCGGTAGCTTGAAATACTTGTTCAAGAGAACCTTGTTCTGGTGCTGGAAGATGAAAAACTTTCTTGTGTTCTAGGCGTGAATGTCGGTCTGGAAATCTAGATCTACCTACATACGCTATTCTGGCGGTATTCTCGTCTTCTACCTCTTCAGTAGGAGAGTCGTCTTCTTTCTCGCTTACTTGTGCTGCTATTCGTTTCTCGTGTAACCTTATTATTTCCTTACGAATTTTCTTGTACATACTCTCTATACTACTGAGTGTCTTGTGTCTTCCCTCGGCTATATGATCACTCCACTTTGTCAGAACTCTCATTTCGATCGGATCTTTAGTCGGACAATCTTGTTCCCTTATTAAACAATTGATTAAAAACTTTAATAGCATGAGCTGAGTCTCAGCTTTCCTTTGAGACATGATTTCGCCAATACTTTCTGGATCTTCTCCTGTACGGATGAAACGATATATTCTGTCTAGATCTTCTTTCATATTCGGTAGGGTGTCCAAATACTCGGTCACCTGTCTTACACGTAATGAATATATAACCATATTATCATCGCCTGGGACTGGATCATAACGGCATTCGGTAAGAGCTCGTTTGATATCTGCAACGGACTGCTGTTTGGGCGTACGCTGTAACGCACGTTCATGTAACTCGACTAATGTTACACGTTTGTGTGGCGGCGGGGTACCAGGAGGACCTCCCCCCGCGGCCCCTAAACTAGAATCGTCGACTGATACTCTTCGTGCTGGCAGAGTGACCGATGTAGCGGGTACTTGTACTGTAGGCTGGACCGGGGGTACCGTAACAGGTGCTGTAACAGGTGCCCCGGTGGCTGGAGGAACAGGAATTACATTATTTACAGGAGCTGGCGGAACAGGATTTGCATATGCTGGGACTGTGTCGTCCAAATAGGACGAGAGAAAAATATCAGCTGCGGTCGGTTTGTGACGTAGCTTAATCGGAACTAATGGCGGCGGAAAATTACATGGTGCTTCCGGGGTTGCTTTTGGCAAGCCCTCGGCAAGAAGAGGATACATACCCTTAATAAGGGCATTTCTCTGTCTGTCTGACTGTTCGGCTTTAACTCGTTCACCTACTTCGATTAATTCCCTTTCTTGGGCTCTTTCTGAGGATTCTCTACTTAATTCTGACTTTCTGATTTCTTTTTCGGTTCTTTTATGAGATTCTTTGCGCCATAACTCGATGGCATCTTTCTGGGACTGTCTGGCTTTCTTTTTCCATAATACTTCTTCTACTCGCATGATGCACTCGGCATCCCACGTACCTGATACGGGCCATCTATACTTTTCCTCTAATTCTTTGGTGTACTCCACCCATAAATCTAGATATAATATGGCACTTATGCCATGCTTTTGATACATAAAATGACCTGGACTGTCCCTAGGCGGGACAGGAACTGCTTCCTCGAGCAGACCTTTTCTGGTTTTTAACTGACGTAACTTCGTGAACAGAGGCATAACTTAGACTGGGAATCTGGACACAATACAATACACGATAAACACAATAATAACTGAAAAACGAATCATTCATACCACGACATTGAAAACACATGGAATAACATTTAAAACAACAGTTCGGACAGAATATTACCTGGAATACTGAAAACAGAACACATGAATTTCTCGAGAACAGAACTTACTAGAACAGAAACTTTACTAGAATGACTGGATGCACTGCTAAAACAGTACGAAACTTACCGGTCCCATAAAGAGACACGTCAGGACCCGCGTCCACCTAAGTGAACACTTCGTGTTGGATTTGCGTACCCAAACCCACGGACCAGAGACAAATTAATTGACCCTGTCTAGATACTACCCCAGCAACGGTACTCACCGGGCAGCAAGAACGGAAGGCCTCGGACTGGACTGGACTGGACTGCTACGACGACGGACTACGAACTTCGGACTTCAGTTACAGGTGGACCTCCGGATACCTCGGACCTTGGACTCTCGGCTTGGGCTCTGGTCGGGACTCGCCGCGTTCCTCACCGCCTCGTCTGGACGCTGGACCGCATCCTCCGTCTCCTCCGTGGGCCTGAGGGATACTTGAAGCAGAAATATCTGCACGTGCACGGTATGGTTCCGTCACGGCTGCAGAGGATCAGGGGGCCTGCGTGGCTTCTCCGGCGCGTGGGGAAAGGGCAAGTTCCTATTCGGGCGCCATTATGTGGTAAATAAATAAATTATTACCGGATCTATTTTTGACTATAATCAATAAACAGGTAGCTCAATAAATAAGAGTCAAGATTCGAGGTAGCTGAAGTTGACAGGCTTTAATCAAGCATTAAGGACAGGAACAGGACAGCCTGTACGGGAATAGGATGGCAGGGCCCGACAGCTGTCGGGGGCAGGATCTGGGAATTGGCTAGCAAACTTTAATATCGGTGCACAATATATATATCAAAATAATTGCATTACATTCAATACAGTAGGCGTAGCAGTAGGCGGGGTTCGTAGCAGTCGCGAAAGATAAGGGCAAAACTGATGTAACAAGAAGGCGTGTACAGGGCGTATACATAGACATGTGATACAAACGTAACAGAATATGTCATAAACGGGGCGGAAACATGGAGGGGGCTACCTGAGCAGTTGGGACCTCTAACCTAGTGGTGCGCGCAAACTGACAATGACGTGTTACTAGGGAGAACTGGGGCTATGACTTCTGCGCTAGAAGAGGAGACTAAAGTCTGGAGTGTCAGAGCGACATGTACCCAGGCATATCTAGTATCTAGTGTTTAGAGTACATGTTGATAGAATCCAAAAGTTATCAGAGTGAAGGCTAATAGACATTAAGACTGGTGCATGCATAATTCTACATGTAGTGCGTGTGCGAGGAATATTCTATGAATATTAATACAGTATTTCTCTTACATGGAGACATAAAGGCTAGACCATGACGGGAACTGTTGATGCGATTCAGTAGCTTAGGAATGCAGAGAAGGAGGGCTGAACTGATAACTAGAAACATAACATACTCTTGGCAGACTGGGAGGCAGAGCCAGGCCGAGCCGGGCACTGCGAGGCATGAAAGTAAGCTAAGGGTCAGGGATACAGGTGGGGGCTGTATCGCTCCTCGGAGAGGGTTCAGGAAACAGGAGCTGAATCTGAGTCCGGGCCCTTTTGAGGCCTAGAAACGGGGACAATTCAATGAATTAACGTGCACACTGTAAAACGTGGCAACGTAGCTTTACATAGGCCTAATATTCGTTGTATTCACGAGGACTGGAAACTGGCATACTAGAGATGGACACAACTATAATTGCGTCTTTAATCGATCATAGGGGATACATGCATATCGATCATGCACATATGACATAACATAGGGAACACGTAGGCACACATAACATGGCAAAATTTACTTTTCCACAATACATTGGCAAGACTGAGAGAAAAATTAAAACAAGAACCAATGAACACAAATCAAATATAAGAACACACAATTTGAAATCTTCAGTGGCACTCCATTTTGCTGAAGAACATCATAATGTATCACAACTGCAATTTCTAATTTTGGAGACAACAGAAAAAAAAGAAGGCATTTACAACAACAAACTTTTGCTCCAGAGGGAGAACAATTGGATTTATTTGATGAACTCGAGTAAACCGTGTGGTTTAAATGATCGCATTGAATTTGCTTGTTACTTATGGATTGTGATATCAATCGAATTTATTATTATTACGGCGCTATGTTTCTTTGATTCAGTTCCGATGTGTTGGCACATCCCACAACACAACATTAGTTGTATATATGACATCATGACACACGTGTATTCCTTCACATTTTCATATTTGCGTACTCTTTTTACACTTTTTATCATCATAATTATATATGGTACACATTTCTAGTTTCATATTCGCTTATTTATTTTTTTCCCGTTCGGGTTCTTCTACCCGAGAAACTTAGTCTTTCCACCATGTTTTGAGATCATGTGATCGGAACTCGACCACCAATCGTATCGCGTCCTCACTGTTTTTTGAGGAAGAAGCACAGAGTATCCTGAACACGTACAGGAACCGGTGAGACGTACAAGAAGACGCTACGCGTCTTGGAAGTAAGTATATTTACCGTGCATGTAACGATATGAACCTTCTTGGAGGTTCTCGATTTTTGACGAATACTCTCTCATGTTTCAGTCTCGTCAGATGAACGCGATCGGCAACCGTTTTCCTAAGGTCGCTTAAATACCTTTGTATACATGTAAGTACATGCGCATCCGTGTGCACCACTTCTCCACTTCTCCACTTAATCACGGGCTATTGCCTCACTCTCAGCACTTCCATTTCACCAGTTTTTAGTTGAATACACTTAACACGAGTTTTTTTAAATCAGATGCATGCATATAAAGCAACAGTCACATGATTTTTTGTTACATTTTTATGAACAGGACTTGAGTTTAATTACGAATATTTTTGTTGAATTCATCTTTGTAGCACATGTTCCCTGATGAAGGGCTAATCAATGCCCGAAATGCATTGGAAGAATAACTGTGATGTCTGAACAAATCGACATGAAATGAAATGAATTTCATATAAAGACAACAAATGAATTTTCTGAATAAATATATGACAGAAAAGTCTTCAAGAACACTACTGTTTTGTAATTTTTTTGGGATGGAATCCCTGACTAACCATCAAGGAGACACAGGTGTGCACCGGGGGATGCGACTGATGTCACTATCGGCAGCCCTTCATTTTTCATCACTGCGGTAGACACAGCTGTGCGGTTACAGTAGCACGCTGCTCCTAGTTCGTGCTGTGCTGGTAGTGTCCACTGTTTATATATTAATGGCAGCTGTTAGAGTGTTGGCAGTGTCCACAGTTGACCCCTGAGATAGCACGGAGAGCAGATAGGTAGGAGGCAGCAGGGCCAAGTGAGGTAGGTAAAAGTACCTGCTGGCAGTATTAGTTCCCTAGCTGTCCTGCTCTATGAATCGATTTGCACTGGATTCCAGACTTGGAGCGCAAACTAGAGAGCTGCGGGGGGCAAGGCACCTCCTGGATTAGCAGTTAGAGCAGGAGATTACTGGCTGGGATATTTGAAAACGGAGGGGACTGAGGGGGTGGGAGAGGGGAACAGAAAGGGGTAGGGGAACAGGAACGAGGGGAGGGGGACAGGAACAAGGACAAATAATGGCATTTTTCATTCGATCAAACCATTCCTAATCTTATAAAGGTTGGTACTAAAGTTAAAGCCTTGAGGCAGGGGCTCTCAGGGCCCGTTTTGGGGGTGCACTCTGGTGGTCTGGTCTGCTCTCCCCCCTCTCCCCCATCAAACACCCAGGTCTTTCACCCAAATATTGCCCACTGTGGTGGACAGAGTCACTGAACAAACAAACACACACATTTCTGCTGCTGGCTTCACAACTTCACAAGCCACAATAGACTCCAGTCTGGGACAAAACCCTGACACCTGCTTGGAAAGACTTGAAAGCGCTGCGATGCTGTACCAGGGACAGACTGAGCTCTATGCACATGCCATTAACATCACATGACAGAGCAAAGACACTGAGGAAGGAGAGCCGGAATTGGAATCATGTATCAAGGGAACGTGAAGACAGGGTGGGGTCTATTCTGGGGTTTAATCCTTCAAAGTGGGACGGGGGTGGGGTTCTGCATGTTTATGGGGAGGCAGAAAGTAAGATTATAAGCCTGGAGGTCTTCGACAGACACTACATTTCTCTTCTGCCCATGTAAGTGAAGGGAGGGCTGGTTTTTACAAGACCCGAGCTCTGACTGACTCTATGCCAGCCCCACTGCCCTTTCTGACACTGCAATGACAGCTCTAACCCACCACAGCCGCCTTTTCCAGTTCTGGGACTACCGCCTACAAATTATTGCGATCAGGCATCTTAATTTAATTGGATCAAACCAAGACTACATCACCTACATAAACGCCCCACCATGACGTCCGCTCGGAGGCCTGTGCCCACAGACACTGTTTGAGGTGAGTGTGATGAATCTGCGGCAGTGTGCCCCCGCGGCTCCACACCTCCGCCGCGTAACCCCTGTGGCGATTTCTAAAGTGTGAGCCTGTCATCGACACGGAAAGCAAGAGCAGGGCCAGTGCCAAGGCAGACACAGCGCACACAGACGGGGCACAGAGGGCGCCGCTGGATCTCGCCACACCTGGGGGTCCATGCCAACATTCACATGTGGCCCATTAGCTGCCTGCTTCGTGTACAGGCCACGGACTCGCGCTACAGGCGTCCAGCGGACAAGGGCCACGTGTCTTGAGTGCCCTATAAATAAACCACCCCTTTCTAAAGGCTGCCATAGTCACTGTTTTAGCTGCCCCGTGCCCGCCTCATGTAAGAACAAGCTAAAGCCAGCCCTCATTAATCAACTCACCGGCACGGGTCCCATTGTAAAAATGTAACTGGGTCCTCTGCTAACCTCTGGCCTGGAATCCAAACGCCATAGACAGGTTTATCTGGTGCTGCGCGGCATTCAAGCTCGCTCACAGTACGGTCCCATAGAAAAAAGTCAGGATCTCTGCGATCAGCGTCGTTAAAACCCGCCCACTGAGTTCAGTGTACTGGGGCATGAAACTGAAAGCACGGTGGGAGCACACAAGACGCCGTCGCCGTGAGCGCGCACATCGGCTGTCCCGGCGTAAGCTGATGATCGCCGGAGAAGACACTTTGTTATATAACTACATATGCGTGAGAATAAAGCTACGCAACAACTTCAATCAAGTCTCTGACTATTATTTTACACACGCCGACCTCGGAGTCTGAAGAGCCTGCTGCCGAGACTGACCCGCTACGGAGGGAGAAGGACACGCGGAAAGAACCAGGTGAGTGGGAGTGGGGGGGGGCAGAGGGGGAGGGGATGTGTGTGTGTGTGTGTGTGTGCGTGCTCGTGTTTGTCTGAGTGTGTGTGCCTGATTCTGCCATGCTGTCCACGGTAGAAGCTCACGCGCGTGACCAAATCCCATTCTACATTGCTGCGCGTGCCAATCTCTTGTCTCCACTTTGGCTCGTTGGAAGCTGAGCCGACGACTATACTTCTCGCAGCTAGAACGCGCTTCGCGTGCTTTCGCCAGGGCGAGACCTAAAAAGGGGAATAAAATGAGATACAGGTTTGCACAATTCAGCTTAGTCCTAGCACGATGACATATTGCCATTCACTGGGCCATCCCCAACCCACCGACTTTATTTAAATGAAGGGCTGAATCGTTGGAATGGGCAGCTGGGAGGACTACAGACTCTAGAAGGTATGAACAGACAAGCATGCAGAAAGGGCTTTAGAGTACTGGACTACCATGCTAGTTGCATTGGGTAGACACGACACAGCCCTGGGTCATAAGACATGGCTTGGCAGTTCGGGCTGGACTGTTCCCATGAGGCACAGGGTCAGACTGATTTGCATATAGCCATGTCTGAACTGGGGTGGCAGAGTGGGCTAAAGAACGGTGATGGATTAAACCCAGATCTTTTGACTGGGTGTTAGTGTTTGATTGATTCAGATGCTCCGTCCATCACCACCCCCCTTTTTGTACCGCTGGGTCATAAGATAGGCTTGACCGTGGATGGGAGGAAAGACGCAGTCTCTGAAATGGCTAACTCTGGAACTGGACTGCCACTTTCACAAGCACAATAGCCTACCCCCTCTGGCACCAGTGGGCACATTTCTGGAAAGTAACTTGGTTAGGCTTTTGTAGGCCTTCCCCAGGAGATGTGTGTTGGAAGTCAGATATCTGAGTATTGATTATGTCCATACTTCCCCCAGTTCCACTACACAATGTGTATTTGATTGATTATGCTTTGCTGCACTATTTGTTGTTGTGCTGTCTTGAGAACTGAATAAACACATTTAAAGAAAAGAATGTGAACAATTATGATTTACTTGTGTATCTGTTAGGCGAAAGAGTACACAATAGATAACCTTAAATGCCATCTTTAAATGATAAAACTGCCCTTGAAAGGATCATGATATCTAAAAAATTTCAGAGGTTGGTAGGTTGAGATTGGGGCTTGTGAATACCTGCAAATGTTTGGGTTTATGGTTTGAAAGAGAACTAGAGAAAACTCCTGCCATGTACTGACTAGTCAACAACAGTCAATCATCCCAGCTTATGGCTTAACTCACACAAAACTGCTCATCTGCTCTTGTTAATAAATACACTAACAAGTGCATAATCAACTTTTGGGAATAGAATACAATGCAATTCAATTGGATGTTTGCTGGTGTGAATGACTATTCCCTTGTGAATACCATTTTGACAAAGTGTACACTTGCAGAGAACTATTTCTATCTTATACAATAATTTGGGAGAGTTTTCAGTTTTTGTATCTTAGAAACAGTTTGTGAATGAAGTAACATTAAACTCATTAATTTGATGGCTAAGTCTCCATGTTTTATGATTATGAGGCGATCCAATACCCCAGACCTGAATACATGTTTTTGTTTTTGTGTAGCCTACCTGAAGCTCATGCCAAGAGTCTGGTTTGATCTGGCCATTGTTGATTGCTAAGGAGAGGAGCGGAGTGTGGAAGCAGGCAGCAAGCATAGACAGCAAGTTTCTCTATACAGCATGTCACGCCATTGCAGTGCTCCTGGACAGAAGTGGCTATCAGTTACTGTGAGCTGAAGGTGGGAGTTCAGGTTGAGCAGCAAAGTGGTCAGCATAGAGGTCAATACATCTTGTGCTCCTGAACTCAGAATTGAGAAGCCAGCAGTCAGAGAGCACGTTTTGCAGAGGCCATGGTAAGGCGGCTCACCTCTGTTTGCAGCAGCCTCACACCTTACCTCTCCCTCCTGCAAAATTACTCTTATTTAACATAGGGGCATTGGCTGCAGTGTTCCCAGCCAACTCAAGATCACGATTGACCGGAAATCCCTATTCTTAATCAAACCTGTTAAAGCCCGGGACTCAATGGAACTGCACAAGAATGGTGTGGAGGCACAAGTGTCAAAGTTATCACATAACCTGCATTGGAGGGTGAAGGAGAGGAAAAGGTTGGCTCTTAGAAGCTGATTGAACAACAGCTGGAGGCTAGCAGAGCTGCTGTGATGCTAGTGTCCTCAGAGATTGAACATAGACAATTATTTAAGGAAGACAGCCAAGGACTGATGGTGGATAGCCATCCCCCGATTACCCCTCAACTGACCTCTGATCCAACCTCTGATCCAACCTACTAGGTCGACTGACTTGGAAAGAACTTTGGTGTGGACTGTCCCTTCATTCATAGATGGTATAGACACTGTATAACTGAGTACTCTTGGCTGTGCTGCTTGGTGACTGTTGAACTCCAAGGAAACATGCCTTGGACCCACCCTGCCAGGATACCTTGATCTGGATTTGACGTGGCATTCCCTTTTATCCCACACCAAATATATTAGAGAAAGAGGGGAGGAATGGTGTTGGCAGCAGGCAGGCTGGATGTGCAGCAGGTTCTCCTGGGTAGCATATACGTCCCAAATTATGACCAGATTGACTTTCTAAACACCTTCTCACTGCAACTTGGACTTATGACATCCTCCCCCATGCTACTGAATCGAAATTACAGTTAAGGATCTCCAATTTTACCACTCTATATCACCAGTATCAGGGGCACAGTCAATTAAAGTAGCAAAGGGGTTTACCAGTTGGATACAGAGTTGGGAGTTGCTAGATTTTTGGAGGTTACACCACGGCATTACAAAGGATTATATATTTTATTATAACTACATGATGTCCATGCCCTCCTCCACAGAGTGTTATGCTCGAGCCAGCTGAGCCCATCCTTGGTGAGGTCAGAGTACCTGGGGAAAACGATTCTGACCATAATCCCCTCATAGTGACTTGGCAGGGAACTGGATGCTGAGTCGGTTCCGCTGAACAGGACAGTTAATGAGTTAGAATTGGAGTTGGCAGCAAACCCAAATACAAAACAGAGGCTTGACGGTAGCAAAACTGAATGTAAAAAACGTATTGACAAGCTCCAATGTCACAATTATTGTGAATATGTCACTAGAGTACACAAAAGGGAGGGCAGTCCAAGAAGATTGTTGGCTTGGCTTGTTAGATCGGAGTCGAGATGCGCTCCAATGTTAAACGTCCAGGGGACCGGATGCTCCATGATTTATGAGCAGGGCCAAATTGACAATGACTTCTTAGACTACAATAAGAAACTATATGGTCCTCAGGAAGTGGCTACCTGCGATGCAGCAGAAGCTTTCCTTGACAGGGCCTTTTTCAGGGTACTGGGAAGGACAGATAGGAAGGCACTGGGTGGTCCACTAACCCAGAATGAATTACGAGGTGCCAATAAAGAGCTGGTCAGAGGAAAGAGGCTGAAGGTGGATGAGCTGCTGGCTGAATTTAATTACACTTACTCTGACCTCCTAGTTCCACAGCTGGCTCAGATATATGCAGCAGCCCTAGAGAAGGTAGAGCTCCTTTAGACAACCCAAGAAGCGCTAGTTGTCTCCTTAAACCTACAGACACAGACAATCAATCAAACAGTACTTTATTCTGCCATTAGGCCACCAAAGTCAACAAATATACATACATAAAAGTTATTGGATATTAAGCATTTAGAATCATGTACAGTTGACTAAAACACAAACTGAGCCTCATATTGCAAAAAGTAATACATTTTCAGGTATTATCTAAAACATGATCACATAAAACTTATAAAAGGGGTAGATAATCAGAGATACATCAACTTCGAAAGATCCAGATATGGTCTGTTACACCAACTGTTCTCTATTTGGGACCTTGATTTAAGAATTTTAGCATGATACTGGCAACATGCTTCTCCCATCACATGCTGGCTCATAGAGATCAGAGGGATTTCTACTGACTCGTGGCATGTTGCACAATTTGAGTAAACTGTATCATGTCTTGGACAAGATGGACGTGGATTCTTTCCCCCAGACACTGGTTGCTTCAGTGGATCTGGAGAAAGTGTTTGATATGGTACGATAGAGCTCTCTTGGATTGAGACACTTTATGATCATCCAAGGGCAAGCGTTCAGATGGAAGTGTGAATCTCTTCTTAATACCCAATATATCATGGCCCCAGACAAGGCTGTCCATTCCCTCTGCAGCTTTTGGCTATAGCAATTGAATTTCTAGCAGCAGTAAGTAGGGCGGAGGGTAGGGGTAGAGGTTTCTCACAATGGACAATACCCATGTAGAATCCTTAAATGCTGACATCTTATTCTACATCAGAAATGGAGAACCTGACTTGACTCCGACTCAGCCGCTACTAAGGGACTTTAGAGAAATCTAGGGACTGAAAGCAAACAATTCCAAAATGTATCTCTTCCACTTAATACTGGAGTGAGAGGAGCCTAATATATAGATGTTGGGAATGCTATGGACCCCGTACCTTCAAATAGTTAGGGGTGAATATATACCACTCCCCTTCTGACTTGAAAGATGGGAATTTGGGGGTTGTGTTCTGGGCACTCAAGGGCTCAGTGACTAACACTCCCAAATATGGCCTGGATAGCCTTAACAAATTCTTCTTTCTTACCCAGGCTGCTCTATTTCTCTGCCAATGTTCTGGTGTGTGTCCCCTGGCAATGGTTCTGGCAGGTGGATTCCTTGATACTGGATTTGATCAGGGACACAGGGAGGAAGAAAGTTGCCCTAGACAACCTTAAGTATCAAATCCCCTCAGGTGGCCTCAGAGTTCCTGACTTAAAGCTATATTACCTAGCAGCATAGCTACACTGGATTGCTTGTTGGTTAGACAGAGAAAAGAATGGGGTATGGGACAAGTCAGAAGGGAGCTTAATCAGAGAGGTCTGACAGACCTCTTGCTGTACAGGGCAAAACCATCCTAGAAAAGGCCAACCTTACTCACCATAGCCTTGAAGTGCTCAAAAACTGTATTAAACTGAGTAAATACTATTTTCTGTATACTTCCCTGCTATACCACGTGTAGATCTTCCACAGGGGGCCACTGGGGGAAATAATTCATTGTTTTAAGGCTCACCATCTGGGACAATGGACTGAACTTTACGTTGGGAGACTTATTTAAATGGTACTGTCATGCCTTCTGAGTAGTTGATACAAGACTTTGGCCACAGTTTCTGACATATGAGGCACTCACACATGCATTTACACAATAAGGAACTTGAGAGCGGGAGACCCCCACAACAGGCTGTCCTGCACATGCTTCTAACAATATAAAGTGGGAGATATTTGATTGCTTTGATGTATAGGGCAATCAATGTGGGTTGGCCCAATAAAGGTAAGGCATGAATGAATGGGAATAGTAGACAGGGAATGGGGCAGGATATTGAATTATACAAAGAGGGTGTCCTGTAACACAAGACTGAAATGTACCCAATATAATTTCCTGCACCAAACCTACATCACTGCCTAGAAAATGTAGCATATATATGGTGGAGACCCGAGACTTTGCCACAGATGTTCGTCTCAATCTGCTAATTTCCTTTCTATGAATTGCAGCTGCCCTCATTTACAAACTTATTGCTGAATATTGTCGCACACTCAGGAGAGACCCATCGCAGGGACATTGAGGTGACACCAGAGAATCGCTTATTGAGGGTGGTTCGATAGGACACAAAACAAAAAAGCTGGAAACAGACTGTTGGACCTTGCTCTTTCCAGAAATCTGACTGCGGGCACATGGAAATCTAGAAAGGGCCCTACCAACACGAGATGAAAAGCTGAGGTCGTCAGTTCCCTTTTTACTGTGGCTGTCAACGCTAACTGTTTTTCTGGGACTCTCCATACTTTCTTTGGATACTTGTTATTTGGCTTTATCTCCTTCTCTTGTTTTGCCATGTCTGCTCCGAGCAAGTCGGGTTTCAAGCCCTGTAGAGAGTGCGGGGGACATATGTCGATTACTGACCACCATGAGGACTGTCTGTGGTGTTTATCATTGGACCATACCGTCGAGGGCTGTTCTTGTTGTCGTAAAATGAACACAAAGGCCTTGAATGAGCGGAAAGGCAAGCTGTACATGGCTAAAGTAAGAAAAGAAAAAAGGTGTCCAAAACGTTTGAAGTCGAGGTCGTCGACTTCGCGTGACTTGAATGCGGAAGCACAAGAAGAAGAGGCATCGCTCTCTGTGCCGTTCGTCGAAGGCTGTAGCTTCGAGGTCGCCTTTTCCGGCTCCTCGATGTCGCAAAAAGGACTTTGTCTCACCTTCGCCTTCAGTGTCTCCTCAAGCCACTCCGATCCATTCTCCTTCGCAAGGGGGTACCCCGGCGCAGTCACCGACGCCGAGACCTTCTCCGATTTTGGAAGGTTTAACTAATCCGGCTGGCGAGGAGGCACCTTCAGCTCCGCCTGTGGTTCTGGTGGTTCCGACTCCAGAGGTGCCAAGTTTGGATCTCGAACCGGCTCAGTATCCAAAATTTCCAGGACCGATTTCGGATCCCACGCATTTTTTAAATGCGATGTATGGCGCGTTTGCCAGAGTGTCATACCCTTCTGGTGTACCTTCAGGTACCATGGGTCCGACTCCAACCAGTGAACCTTCCTTTCAGCTTTGTACGGCGCTGGTTGCTGCTCCAGATCCATCTACAATGCCGTTCCTGGAGCCATCAACGCCGTGTGTGTTGCCGCCGACGCTGCAGCCGAAGATGTGCTCGAGGAGAGAGGTGCAGAGTTTGATAGAAGAGGAGCAGTACCAGGCTGAAGAAGTGGAGAAAGGTGAAATTGATGAGTCGGTGGATGTGTTCGAGGGTCTGTGTGAGGCAAGTGGACTGGACACCTCTCCAGAGTGGGACTTTGCTTCATAGAAAGCTTCCCCCATGCATTAAGTAGCACTGTACCATATTGTGATAAGGAAGGCGGCAGAGCTCTTGGATCTGCAGCTGCCTGTGGCTGCGTATAGGCCTAATTTGCTCACAAAGGTGCTACATTCTCCTTCCTCTGTGGTTGCACCGCTCTTGTCATTCAATGATGCCTTGACTGAGCGAGTTCTTGAGATGTGGCGTAAGCCTCTTTTTGCTCCTGCAGTTTCAAGGTCGGTGTTGAGAAGGTACAGGCCTGTTCCAGGGGATCCTGCGTTCCTATCAACTCACCCTTCGCCTGGGAGTTTAGTGGTGCAGGCTTCATGTTCTAAGCAGTCCTTGTGCACCTTCCCACAGGCTCCTGCTGACAGGGATTCCAAGAAGTTGGAGCAGTCGGCAAAGAAGGTCTTCTCCTCAGTGAGTATGGCTTTGAAATCCACGAACGCTACTTGTTTGTTGGGTAGATACATTCATTTTCTTACGAACTCTGC
The DNA here is from genome assembly GCF_964261635.1 of Lissotriton helveticus. Classification (NCBI taxonomy): domain Eukaryota; kingdom Metazoa; phylum Chordata; class Amphibia; order Caudata; family Salamandridae; genus Lissotriton; species Lissotriton helveticus. Next base: position 787,826,804 of record NC_136071.1, on the reverse strand, counting down.
TAAACAGCTTCTTCCAAAATTGTGTGAGGAAGATCGTGGAAATTTCTGTGAGCTATTGGCAGACTCACAGGCTGCGAGTCGCCAAGTCAGCCAGTCTGGCCTGGACACTGTAGATTCGGTGGCCAGGGCGATGGGCTCATCTATCGCTAGGAGAAGGCGTGCGTGGCTCAGGTCCTCTGGGTTTTCACCTGATGTGCAGGCTGCCCTTCTCGATCTCCCCTTCGATGGGTCTAGACTGTTTGGAGAAAAGGCTGATTCTGCTCTCGAAAGTTTTAAAGACAGCAAGGCCACAGAGAAGTCCTTGGGTCTGCAGACTCAGGCAAAGGGCGATGGCTGTAGGAGACACCGTAGCTTTGGAAAGTCTTCCTTTCGAAGTTTCCGTCAGCCTCAGCAGCAGCAACAGCAGCAAAACCCCTTGTACAAGAACTACAGAGGTAAAGGCAGAGGCCGCCTTCATGGAGCGGGTCATCAGCCTTCCTCCTCCTCCTCCTCTACCTCTCCAACCCCCCCCCCCCGGTAATGCAGGAAAGCAGCCGTAGATCCGCCATCCTGGATCATGCGGGTCCTGTAAGGGGCCGGCTTACCCATTTTCTACAGGATTGGAAATTGATCACTACGGACCTTTGGGTTTTAGATCTGGTAGAAAATGGGTACGCCCTTCCCTTCTGGGAATTCCCTCCTCCTTACCCCCTTGCCGACGTTTTTGCACGGAGGATCACGTACTCCTTCAGAAGGAGGTGCTTGTCCTGTTACAAGAAGGTGCGATAGAGGTGGTCCCAGAGCAGGAAAAGGGCCAGAGATGCTACTCCCGGTATTTTCTGATCCCCAAGAAGGATGGCAGGTGACGTCCCATCCTGGACCTCAGAGTCTTGAATCTTTTTCTCAGGCAGAAGAGATTCAAGATGCTCAGCCTAGCGCAGGTTCTTCAAGCGCTGCAGCAAGAGGACTGGATGGTGTCCATCAACTTGCAGAATGCGTATTTTCACATCCCCATCCTGAAGTCACACAAGAAGTATCTCAGGTTCATGGTTGGTTCGCAACACTACCAGTTTGCGGTCCTCCAGTTTGGTCTTACTACTGCACCTCAAGTCTTCACCAAGGTAATAGCGGTGGTGGCTGCCCATCTCAGGAGGTTGGGGATTCCAGTTTTCCCCTCCCTGGATGACTGGCTACTCAAGGCAGTGTCGCCATGAGATGGTGCGTTATCATCTGCAAGTAACAACCCAGCTGTTGTTCAAATTGGGTTTTTTAATAAATGTGCCCAAATCTCACCTGGTGCCCTCACAGCACAACTTGTTCATAGGGGCAGTAATGGAGACCACTGTGTGTCAAGCTTTTCCGCCTCCACAAAAGATTCTCGACATTCAAGAATTGATCCCTTTGTTTCACAATGGAGCAGTTGTTCCAGTTCTGAAGGTCTTTTGCCTGCTCGGTCTGTTCGCTTCCTGCATTCTGTTGGTCAATCATGCACGCTGGCACATGAGGGCACTTCAGTAGTGCCTCTGCAGGCAGTGGTTTCAACACAACAGGGATCTTGGGGAGCCGATCAAGATCTCCAAGGACACTGCAGCGGATCTGTCTAGGTTCAGAGTGGAGGGCAATCTGTCTCGAGGAAAGCCCTTCCACCTTCCTCTATCAGTGGCCACAGTGATAATGGATGCGTCTACCCTAGGGTGAGGTGCTCATCTGGGGAATCTGGAGATCAAGGGTCTTTGGTCTTCAAAGGAAAGGTTGCTTCATATCAATCTTCTGGAAATGCGGGTGATACGTTTGGCACTCAAGACCTTTCTTCCCTCCCTTTGTTGTCAGTCAGTTCAGGTCCTGACAGACAACACTACCATGATGTGGTACATCAACAAGAAGGGAGGAGTAGGGTCGTACTTTCTCTGCAGAGAGGCGTTGCATCTCTGGTCCTGGGCTCAGGACCATCAGATTTGCTTAATGACAAATCACCTGGCCGGGGTGCTGAACGCGCATGCGGACAGTCTCAGTCGGCAGTTCTCCTCTGACCACAAATGGAGGCTTCATCCGTAGGTAGTACTTCACATCTTCCGGACTTGGGCAACTCCTCGGGTGGACCTGTTTGCCACTCTCGAGAACGTGCAGTCTCCAGTTTCCGAAGTAGGGAGCGTTGGGGGACGCATTTCAGTTGAGTTGGAGCTCACAACTCCTTTACGCATTTCCTCCCATACCCCTGATTCCTCGGGTTCTGAGGAAGATTTGCCAGGACCGGGCCCAAGTTATATTGATTGCCCCGGATTGGCCAAGAAGGGTGTGGTATACATACCTCCTTCACCTCTTGTTGCACCCTCTGCTCCGTCTCCCTCTCAGGGCAGAGCTCCTCTCACAGTCAGAGGGGCAGGTCCTGCACCCCCATCTCCAGAGCCTGCACCCCCATCTCCAGAGCCTGGAGATTGAACGGGGCAACCTGAAATATTTCTCTCTCCCGCCTGACCTAGTGGACGTTATTTTATCAGCCAGGCGACACTCCACCAAGTCTATTTACTCCTACAGGTGGTCTAGATTTGTTAAATGGTGTGGAGAGAAGTCTATTGATCCCTAAAGGCTCATCTTTCAGACGTTCTTCGTTTTTTCCTGCATTTTTCCCAGCAGGGTTGTGCTGTGGCTACTGTCAAAGGTTATTTGTCAGCTTTATCGGCATTTCTTTGTTTGCCTATCAGCCTTCTCTTTTTAAATCTTCGATTGTTTTAGGATTCATTAAGGGCCTTAATAATATGTTTCCGCCCACTCCCTTCGTTATGCCCCAGTGGGGTTGAATCTAGTTTTAACCTTCTTAATGAGTTCCCCATTTCAACCGTTGTATAGTTGGCCATTTGAAACTGCTGTCCTCCAAAAGGGTCTTCCTTGTGGCTATCACTTCGGCCAGGAGGGTGAGTGAGCTTCAGGCTTTGCGTTTAAGCCTCCGTCTCTGACTATTCATGCTGAAAGGATGGTTCTCGGGACCAGGGCCGCTTTTCTGACTAAGGTGGTAACTCCCTTCCATCTAGGGCAGTCCATTACCCTCCCAACTTTCTACCCCTTCACCTTTCCAAAGAGGAGGAGAGGCTTCACTGCTTAGATCCTAAGAGGGTGGCTAGTTTTTATCTGGATAGAACAAAGGATTTGCGTGTGGAAGATCAGCTCTTCGTGGGCTACGTTGGACGCATGAAGGGCAAGGCAGTGCTCAAGTGCACTCTATCTAGGTGGATCATCTTGTGCATCAAAGTCTGCTACTCCCTGGCTGTTAAGGAGCCTCCTTAAAGCATTAGAGCTCATTCCACCAGGGCTAATTCATCTACTTCTGCCTTGTCCAGAGGTGTTCCTGTGGTGGACATCTGTAAGGATGCAACTTGTGCCTCCCTCCACACTTTCTCTAAGCATTACTGCTTATATTCCGAGGTGAGGAGGGACGGCCATATTGCGTGTTTTGTTATGCAAGACTTTTTGGTATAGAAGGGTGGACACCCTGCTTCGTGGGTTGGACTGCTGTGGGATTCTATTCATGAGGTGAGGAATCCACACGCAGATGTATCCATCAGAAGAACAAGTTACTTACCTTCAGTAACACTTTTTCTGGTGGATACAGTATCTGCCTCTGGATTCCTCACTAACCCACCCTCCTCCCCGTTGTCTACTCTTTTATACGTTAAAAGAGGTATTGGTTAATATGTGTCTTTCATATTGTCATTTTATATTGTCTCTGTTTGCCTTTGTGTAGGCTTACAGGAAATGATTGTTTTCTTTTGCTTTCCTTTATCACTTTACACTGTGTGTATTTGTGTGAATACTATGTACTGTGTATGCATTGTTTCTATGGTCGGTCCGCTCGTTCGCCTCGGAGCACGGTAAAAATGGGTGGAACTGACGTCATCATGCTGACGTGGCTCTCTTATGGCTCTGGTGACGCCATGCGGAGCCGCGTGTGGAGCCATAGCATTGTAACGACCTCATGAGCGTGGAGAGCTAGGAAATAGTTTCTGCGTAATGCTGGGGCAGGGGATATTCATGAGGTGAGGAATCCACAGGGAGACACTATATCCACCAGAAAAAGTGTTACCAAAGGTACATAACTTGTTCTTCAGGAAGATAACATTCTCAAAAATTAGAAACTTGTTATCGCCTCAGTAATAGTCATCTCAAGTGCAGATGTAGACAATACACCTAAAATCACCGACAATCAGGAACACATCAGAACAATATCCTTAAATAATAAATCACAATCTATTCAAAATCAGCCTTATACAATGTTGTCCAAGTATATACATCCTTAGTGAAATGAGTATCTCACAAGAATCAAAGGATTCATTTTCACAAATAGTAAGTCCATAAATAACCATTCAGCCTAGTGGCACTAGGCAGAGAGAATTATTAAAATGAGTGGAGAGGCTATATAAGCCCTGTTTAACACCACAGGTTCACATAGCTGACAATACTTGACCGCAAGGTAATTGCCCATTTTTTGTAACTGCAAGAAAGGAAATTACAAACTTTGGAGCAAATAGATATCTTCAAAAATTTGAAACCACACAGCCTCAACACCATTACAATCTGGCCTTAGTGCCATTAATGGACATCATCAAATTACTAAGTTACAAAGGAAGGGGTCAGGAGATAGTATGCCCGGCGCCTCACACTATAGAATTGATGCGTCTTCAAAAGAAGAATCTTTAATTATTAAATACATTTGATGCTCCAAATAAATAGACTGTGGACACAAATCTTTTCATGATCTTGCATTCTTTATTCCTTATTTGTATTTGGACAAAAGATCTAGTAGAAAACAATCAACACATGTTTTGAGGTAACACCTCTTCAAGGAAAGCACTCAGTTCTACAATTGTATTTTCCCATGAATTTCACCATTTCAAATCTATAACTCTCCCATTTCTTAATTGTATCTTGAGTGTCCTGAAAATATCATGGAACTTTGGGCGCTCACAATTGAGATGAGAACTATAGACTCTCACCATGATATTTTCATGACTCTCCGGATACCATAAAGAAATATTCTGAAACTTGGGCTCAGATCATGCTTCGAGATAACCAGAGGGATTTCCATAAAAAAATACTCATGCTAGGACGCCTTAAGAAAGGCTGCGTCTAAGTGCCAACAATATTCAATCTTTTCATTGCAAATTAAATCTTCACTGCGAAACAGCCAAATCTTATCCAGCAGAAATAGAAGGTAAGCCTAGTACATCTGTGCAATATGCTGATACTGTGGTACTCCTGAATCAAACTGGAGAAGGTGTACAGTGATTAAAAGATACTCTAAAAACAATTGCAATATTAATGAATTTAATTTTAACCTTTAAAACATAAACAAAGCAAGAAAAGTGGTACCTGGGGAAACTTCGTCAAGTAAAAAACAATAAATACAAATATTTGGTGGTCTGGCTAGATGACCAAGGAGGGCAACTTCAACATAACCTAAAAGGAAAACTCGCATCCCTACTCTTTGCTTTTCAATCACTTTTGAAATTGATTAAGAATCCTTCAGTTATGCCAGTTTCAAAAGTAATCAAAGTCAAGTTCTTCTTACCATTGCATCTGCCACCAAGACTTTCCTGGACAAATTTGGCACTTTTTTAATCTACACCCAACATGAAATCTATCTCTCTTTATTCAACCTGCCCTAAAAAGCATCTCCAGCACAGTTCAGACTTGAGTTATGCCTAATCAAACAACAATCAGCCAGAAAGCAGCTTTTTAAAAACATTTTTTATTTTTTTTATTTCAAAAGATTTTATTAGAAAGAGATTTTTACAATCACAGTACAGAGTCAGACAGGTACGAAGGCAATTACTGTTCTTGCTGTCGTTGTAGACATTATAATAATGGGGTAACCCAAAAAGGTACAGGACCTGGGTATAGCACGTTATTAGAAAACAATGGTGCAAGACCTCTATAATTTATACACTGAGTTCATCAGTAAGTGATCATTAATTCAACTAAGTAAGGAGCATGTATACATTAATCAGCTCTATACAAAAAATGCAATAAATCAAAAATCAGGGCATCAAGTAGACAACAGTATCAAAAAGAAAAGCAATGTTTTAATTTATTGCTTCACAATTACACTCATTCCCAATAATTCATTACTACAAAACATTACATGACGGTTGCCCCAACGGAGCGTGCAACAAAGCAAAGGAGTGCAGAAAGAGGGGATGTGTTTGGAGAGGGAAAGGAATCAAATAAGTAGTGACACCAAATTTTCAAATTAATTACTAACACAGCAACGGATCATCAATCACCCATCCTGCAAAACCTGACAACTAAATTATTTAAAGAAAACATCTGATACATTGTACATCAATAAATCATAAATTTTGCACGACAATGTAGAGAGTATTGGTCGGGTCCAGGTTATGTATATTAAAGGTCAACGTTTCGACTCGTCTTAAGGCCATACGGTGTATTATGCCTGGGCCGTGCAAGTCTTCATCAGGACAATGGGGGCAACCAGGGGATTATCGATGTCCCTATAAAAGAAAGTAAATACATATTTTACACTGTCGTCTAATCCTAACTGTTTCTCAAGGAACTGCCCAATAGTTCTAATCACTTACCCTGACTGGTGTAAGTGTTTCAAGAATCCACCGCAACAAGCTGGTGACTCTATAGCCTACAGGGGGACAAATTAATACATAGACCAGATTTTATCAAGGTCAATTGGATTAACAATACATTTCAAAAAAGAGGGAGAGAGCTGATTAATGTATACATGCTCCTTACTTAGTTGAATTAATGATCACTTACTGATGAACTCAGTGTATAAATTATAGAGGTCTTGGACCATTGTTTTCTAATAACGTCGTTGTAGACATAGCTGTTAGTACATTCCGGTTAACCAAGAGCTTGAGTGATGATTATACATGATCGACTTGTAACCTTGGCGGCATTACAGCGTGCATTTGCAGTGTGTTGCCTTCATGAATAGGAAAAGACAATGTGTAGTGGTGAGTAGGAGAAAAGCATGAGGAAAGAAGAGAAGAAATGGACACGCGTGTGGTGTGTGGTAAGATGTTAGACAAACAGAGTTTACTGACGGCCGGCACTGTGGCGAGGGGGGTGGGGTTGGGGTGGTGATGACTAGCTGTGTGATGTGTGATGTGTTCATGGCGGTTTTTGCGAGTCAAGGTATTTGTCCAGAGAATGCCACATCTCGCTGTTCTAGCCAACTTGGGAGGTTTGGCTTTTTGTTACGTTGTCTGCTTCCCTTAGGAAGATGACCCAGTTGAGCCAGACTTTGAAAGTGTATCTCTGGGGCCATGAAAGCGTTTGTTAAGCTGAGGATGTCTAGTTGTGGTGTGCACCCCGTTACGTTATGTATGAAATCTCTTACCTTCTCCCAGAATGTCTTTACTTTGGGGCATTGGATGATGATATGTGCTAAGTCTCCTTTCTGCTTCTGGCAATTCCAACATAGGTCATTGTTTCTCAGCCCGACCGCTGCTAGGCGCGCCGGGGTCCAGTATGCTCTGTGTAGGAGCCAGAATTTAGTTTGTGCAAGTGTGGTGGTGACTTTATTCCTGCTTGCTGAAGACCAGAGGTGTGCCTTTTCTCTCTCGCTAAAATACCCGGCGTGCAATGTTTCCCAATAGTTCATGGCCTTCCTATTTAGTCTAGTTGTTTTTGCACTTAGGAGTTTATATAGGTGAGATGTTTGGAGTCCTATTTTGTTGAAGTTGGTCAGGTATTGATGGATTGCTGGGACCTCTTTGCTTCGGCCTGCCTTGGTGATTGCTGCTTTTATTTTGAGGAAATTATATAGTTCTATGTCCGGGAATTCGTATGTCCGTTGGAGGCTGGCGAAGGTGGTGGGGGATTCGTGTTCCTCTAGTTGCGAAGGGTTAATGATAACCCTCTGGGTCCATAAGGCTGAGGTAAGTATGTTGTCTTTGTATTTTATTTTTCTGTTGAACCAAATGGATTCCCATTGTGTGTTCCTTATGCGCCTTTCCATTCTTTTGTCAACCTGTAGGAGTGCGTTTTTGGTGTTTTTGAGAATTGTGTTTTACGTCTCTGGGTGTTTGTTGGCTGTGAGGAAAGCCTCTGGGTTAAGGCCTCCTAGCAAGGCTCTTTCTAGCTCCAGCCAAGCCGGTGTGTATGCCTGTTTGGGCGTGAGCCAGTGTATGCCTTGTCTGGCTAGGCAGGCTGTCTGGAAAGTCTTAAAGTTCGTGACGTTGAGCCCTCCTAGGTCCTTGCTCAGCCTGAGTTTTTGTAGGCTTATCCTGGCTTTCTTTCCCCTCCAGAGGAACGTATTTGTCATAGTGTTTAATTTTTTGTGAAAATCCTCCGTGACTATTAGTGGGAGCATGCTTAGCAGGTAGTTAACCATGGGTGCTATCATCATTTTTATAGTTTCAACCCTGCCCCACCAGCTGACATACTTGGGGGACACGTGTCTTGACTCTCTTTTATCTTATTAATTATCGATTTTTTGTTGTGATCGAGTGTTGACTTGAGGTCCCTGTCGAAATAGATGCCTAGGTATTTTAGGGCCCCTCTTTGCCAGTGTAGTCCTGATGACCCTATAACTTCTTTAGTGGTGTGAACGTTTAGTGGTTTACATTCGGATTTGCTTCTATTAAGTTTGTACCCGGCTACTTTTGCATATTCGTCTATGGTGTTCATTAGTGCTTCTATCGAGGGCTCTGGGTCTTCTGTCATGATGAGTATGTCATCTGCATATGCTGCTAGTTTGACCGTATTGCCATTGACTGTCACCCCTTTTACCCCAGCGTTGTTCCTGATCATGGTCAGTAGGGGTTCTAGGGTAAGTAGGAATAGAGTCGGGGAGAGTGGGCAGCCTTGTCTGGTACCTCTTTCCAGAGATAGTGCTTCCGATGTGCCCCCGTTTACTACTACTCAGGCTTTGGGGTCTTTGTATAGCGCCATCACCATTGCCCTATAGTTGTCACCTAGGCTAAAACTCTGCATGCATTGGTCGAGGAAGGTCCATGAGACTCTGTCGAAGGCCTTTTCTGCGTCTAGCATGATCATGACCGCTGGTTTTGTGTCAGCGGAGGCGGGGTTAATTATGTGGCATAGGAGTCTTGTATTGTCTTGGGATAGCCTATTTTTGAGGTAGCCTACCTGTGTGTAGTGGATGAGGCTAGGGAGCTGTGCGTTGAGTATCCCTGCTAGTATTTTCGCGTAGATCTTGCAGTCTACGTTGATTAGAGAAATAGGGCAGTAGTTCTGCGGGGATTGTGTGTGTTTTCCCCTCTTTTGGAATGACTATAATGCTGGCCTCTGCCATTTAGTTTGTCATTTTTCCTCCTCTGATGCAGTGTTCGAAAACCTCTTTCATTGTGTTCCTAATTAGGGGGAGGAAGTGTTTGTAGAATTTTGATGTGTACCCGTCCGGCCCCGGTGCTTTGTTTTCTTTTAGGGCCGCCACTGCCATATCTATCTCTGCCATTAGATTAATGGGGTGTCACCCGCAAAATCAAAAAGGACCTGGGTATTTGACCAGCGGAAGCGGAAACGGTGAATCGTCGACCGGGTCCTCTCTGACAGAGCCATTCTAACATAACTCAGATATCGGCTCCTGTAGTAAAACGACGCCCATTCAAACAGCGAATACACGCTAAAACCTGGTCAATTAGACAGAAGTGGCACGTCAAAATCAACACCGGTCTGCCCGTGGGGGCGCCGGTAAACCACAGCCTTTAAACCAAGATACATTGATTGCATCTCCTGGCTGATTGAGCCAACTCACCGGCAGTCAAATTGATCTGCAGATAGGTGACCCACTAAAATTGGCGGAATCTGGACCAAATAAGCTCAATTGGTGGTGATCCAGAACTCTAGTGAATTGTGGCCAAGTTCTTTTCTCCCCCCCCCTTCCCCCCCTATGTCCTGAAGAAGACCCGCAGCCGAGGAAGTAAAATCCCCACGAGCAATAGGGTCGAAACGTCGACGCCCATTTTGTTAATTGCCTGTATCATAGTCTAGCCCGTCCCCATCCCCCCTTCCATTATTCATCCTGGAAGGAAGTGAACAGGCTCTTTGTTTGTATTATTAATTGCGGAAAGTTACCGCTTGTTTATATTGTTGTAAATATTGGAAATGTTTTTTAGCATGAATTCTTTACTCTTTACTTAACACTTGAGCACCCTTTTCTTTCCTTTCCTATTAGCACTTGCGCCGGATACCAATAGTATTGCTCTTGTTGGTATTGTAAATAAATGTGATTGTTCTTTGCTGATAAAATTTGAAATTTGGACATTGTGCCTTTATTTTTTGGTTCTTATTCTTGTAAATATAGCTGTTCACCCTGGGTACTGTCTCTGTATGCCATACACAGAGTCTAACAATAAGATATTTTTTCTCCCACACAGATTCAGTCTTTAAAATGCAGATCTATTCGCATTGCTTACTTTAAACTGGTTTACTGATGAATTCAATTTAAATCTATAGTCAAGGACCGTTGTTATTATATCATATCTATCTCTGCGCCTGTTATGTCCTGCTCTAGGGATGCACGTTGTGCCTCTGTTAGCTTAGGTAGGTTCAGCTTGTCCAGAAGGGCAGCACCTCCATCGGAGTTTAGACCTTTGTCCTCCTTGTATAACTCCTCATAAAATTCCTTAAAGACCCTGAGTATCTCCTTGTTGGCTGTTTGAGGTATTTTGTTAGAGTCTATAATTGCCGCAACGACGTGTTGCCTCTGCTTGCTTTTGAAATATGATGCCAGTGTTTTACCTGCTTTATTAGCTGTACAAAGGTTTATGATTTTGTATCTGTTTATCCATAAGCCGGCCCTCTCGCTTAGTATTTTATTAAGTTCATATTTTTTCCTCATTAGGGTCGTCAAGGTGTTTTTGTCAGCTAGGTTCGTGCTGTGGTGCCTCGCCAGGTCTTTGATCTGTCTCTCTAGTTCCAGTATTATTTTGTTTCTATCTCTGTTCATTTTAGACTTTATGCTTATTATTTTGCCCCTGATTGTGGCTTTCATGGCATCCCAGAGTACTCCTTTGTCTGTGCCTGGCTTGTTGTTGAATTCTAGGTAGTCTCTAATGGCCTCCTCTATGGCAGCTATGTTCACCGGGTCCCTGATTACATCGCTATTGAATCTCCATCTACGTCTTGTTTGTTCGTTGTGGCGCCCGCTGAGTGTTAGGCTGATGAGGGAGTGATCTGACACAGTTCACGGCGCTAATTCTGTGTGCTCTATGAGGTGGGTGGGTGTGGTTGACATAAGGATGTAGTCTATTCTGCATTACGAGTTATGGCGGTGGGAGTAGAAAGTGTAGTCTCTAGCATCTGGGTGTTGGAGTCTCCATGGGTCTTCGAGGTGGAGTTTGGTGCATATGTTCTTACGGGTGTGTTGTGCAAGACTTTGGTGGCAGGCTCTTTGTGGGTGTCTGTCTACGGCTTGATCTAGCACCTGATTGAGGTCTCCGGCTACTATCAGGAGTTCGTCCTGGGGGAGGTTGCTTAGTTTGTGCACTGTCTCTCTCCAGAAGGGCTCGTTCTCTGTATTAGGGCGTAAATATTGGCTATATGTACTGTTTCTTCCCCGCGCTTTAGACTGGTTATTAGGAGTCTCCCATCCTCGTCCGCGTAACACTCATGTAGGGTGAGTTTAGCTTTCTTATTTATTAGTGTTATTACACCTCTCTTTTTATGCATGGCTGGGGAGCAGAGGGTTAGGCCCAATGTTCCTTCTAATTTTTTTCCTCTGTGTGCGGCAGTATAAGGTCTCTGTGCGCTGCAACTGAGGCTATGTGCACCGGGAACCAGACTGCGTATGTGGGGGCAGCGCCAAATATCACTCCAAACCTTTGCTTAAAAAAGTGAAAAGAGAGTGCATTTCCACACGTGTAGTGCCGCATGAAATGTATTCAGGCAGGTTTTCAATTTAGATACACACGCAATGAATTGGTTACACAGGGGAGTACACTTTGGGTTTAGAAAAGCTAAGGACTCCCAATAGTGGTATCAAAATACGATTTTGCTGAAGATCCTCAGCTCAAGGACTGTTCATAGGGTGGGGAATGTTGGGAGCCTATACAAGATCACATATATACCCAATTACATAACATATTTACAATGAGACGTGCAAGCTACGGAGTAATGTCTGGATATCCCGCCAGAGATAGTTTGTCACCGGTCCAAAAACGAGTCCCCTACAGCAAGTCGTCGTAACAACTTCTGGGTGAGTGTGAGTGAATTGTTGAATGCAGGTGGGTGAGTATGTGAATGAAAATAAGTGAGTAGGTGAATGAGGGAAGGTTAGTGTGTAGCGGGGAGCAACATAAAGAGCTAAATAAAGCATGCAGTCCTCAGTAAAGCCTCTTGATAAATAAAAAGCCAACAGTAAATGGGTGAGTAAAGTGATTTGAGATAATCAGTGGGAGTGTCAGTGAATAAGAATGTGTGTGGGTGGATGTTATGTATTATATTATGTAACAGAGGGTGGCAGGGAGCGCGTCATGGAATGCATGGTTGCATTCCATCACGATGTTCCAGTCCAGGACATTGAGTCTTTAGCGGTGTCTTGGAGTGGAAGCCGACCTGCCTGACTCTTGGCTGTTCCTTTTTATGACTAGCTCAATAAAGCTTGTTGGAGACATTACAGAGTACTTGGTTCCTTAACAATTGGCGTCCCCAATTTGGAATGCTACTTGATGACTGATGTTAGTGACAAGGGTTTTGGGTACGGTTCTATCGCAGAAATGTGCTGATGGTTGTGAAAAAATTATTTTGTTTGCATCAAGCTCATTATCGCCCACAGAAACTAAATATCCAAAGGCAGCTATGTGTAAGCAGAAGGATTGTAAACTGAAGTTGCAAAAGGCTGTTTGGGCGTATAGGGTGACTACTCATGATGCTGCTGGTTTATCTCCTTTTATGCTGATGAGAGGTAGGAAACCCAGATGTAAGTTCAATCCTGTTTGGCTTTCTGATGGTATGGTGGAGCAGTGGTCAGTGGATAAAAATAGATTGAACGAGGTGCACAATAAAAGCAAGGTTTATTATGATAAAAGTCATGGTGTGAAGGACGTGCAAGTAAAGGTTGGTGATTGGGTTTGGGTTCGAGTGAGGAAACCTGGTAAGATTCCGAAGGGTGAGAGTCAGTTTGGAGCACCACAAGAAGTTGTGGAGCTTCTGCGTAATGCTGTGCGGTTGGATGATGGCAGAGTTTGGAATCTCAAAACTATTGCCTTGGGATCTGGACAAAATTGTGGTGTCATGCGAGTAGAAATTCCCCAATGGGGTGAAGGATGCAGAGTGGGTGGAAGATTTCTTTGTTTGGAGTGCTGTACAGTCTAGTCTGGCTTCTGACCTTATTCCAGAAAAGGAGGTTGTTGATGAGCGAGTGGTGGGGAGCTAATGTTTTTTGGAAGCAGCGGTTGCTTCGGAGGAGGTGCAATCTGGGATGAATGAGGAGGTGCATTTGGGCACGATAGAACCAGTTGTTGTGGATGAGGTTGTTGGTGACGGAGGAAAAAGAAAAAGGGTTCTTCCATGATGGTTGAAGGAAAATGTAATGTTATTATTCTTTCTTTATGTTATTGTTTTAAGTTGCATATTTGCTTTAATTTATTTGCTCTTCTTTGTGTTGTTAAGAGGGGGGATGTGTTATGTATTATATTATGTACCACAGCGTGGCAGGGAGTGTGTCACGGAATGCTTGTTTGCATTCCACACGGTGCTCCAGTCCAGGACATTGAGGGGCAGATTTACAAGCCCCCTGCGCCTCTTTTACGCCGCCATTGCGTCACTTTTGTGATGCAGCGGCGGCGCACAAGATGCGCCATGGTGCGGGGACGCCTCCCAAAAGTGGCTGAGTGAAATCTACAAGATTTCACTCAGTCACTTTTGGGCCCATACTGTGTCAAAACCCCTGTGCCAGCTTGAAGCAGGCGTGAGGATTGACGCAGCATTATGGAGATAAGGCCCCCCAGAGCATTGCTGGAGCTGTGTCGCGCTTGCGACGCAACTCCAGCAATGCGCCTTTACGGCACGGATGCGTGACGCATCTGTGCCGTTTTTGCCCCATGGTGTGCCGCATTGTAAATGCGGCGCATCCAGGGTGTCGGAGTTGCGGCGCACAATAACTGGTGCATCCCTGCTGATATGCAGGGATACGCCAGTTATGGTAAAGCTGCCCCTGAGTCTTAGGCGGTGTCTTGGAGTGGAAGCCGACCTGCCTGGCTCTCGCCTGTTCATTTTTATGACCAGCTCAATAAAGCTTGTTGGATACATCACGGACCACTTGGTTTCTTAACAGAAGAGTCAAAAGATAATAATCTTAATTCAGGCTTGAACGGAATGTATCCTGTAACAGCCTCTTGGTCAGGTTTGAAATCTCAGTGGATTTATGCATTCACCATAGAGGTGTGTGTTTGACTCCCTGGCCAGAGGTTCAATTCCCGGCATGTTCACTCATCCGCACATGAGGTCGTTAATAAGAACAATTGAGTTGTATAGCAGTGAATATGTGTTCTTCAGCTACAACATAGCCTGGGGTAAACATGTGCTCCGTGAATACATAAATAAATATTTCTGACGCTGGCTTTCTTTGACTTCGAGGTATGGATTCATAATATTCTTCAATCAGTCCCTCTCATTGATAGAGTGGCCTTCATTTGTCATAATGGTAAATAGTGACGACTATTGCTCTATTTAGATTTCATACAATGTGGCACTCATCACAGAGCACTAATATACTACTGCACAAAAAACACAAACTGTCACACAATGAACACACATACGGTCACAAATGTGCAGATCCGCACAGTTGCAGGCAAAGCAAATAGATTCCCTCAAATACACACAAACAAAATGCATACATGAGACAACACCGAGAGAGAAACACACACAAAGATAAACACAGCAGCACAATAAGTACCTAACCTTAGCCACAGCCGTCACATAGAAAACTAGTGGTGCGCGAAGAATACCGGTGCCCGAAGTTCTGGCTCTGAAATCCTCTGCCAGTGCAATTTAATGTCGGCCTCTTTAATTCACTGCCTGCCAGTTACTTCTTTCAATTTTATCAGACTCTTTGCATGTTTGTGCTTTCTCCCTTTGTGACAGTAGGAAGTGTGGAGATGCAAGGGCTAAGAAGGTGTGAAAAAACGACAAAGCTCATTAATGTGCTAATTGTCTTTTAAAGACCCGCTAAGTACTTGGGTGCGGCTGTTGGGTGACCGGGAAGCTGTCTCAGCCTGGGGGTCCACACATGAGGGAGGGGGGGGGGCGGAGAGGGGCGGCGGAGGGGGGGCTGAAGCTGAAGTCTGAAGCACTTTGAGCACAATGGGCTTTACCTCTCTTCCTCTGCCTTCCGCCTGGATTTCGCGCTGCTCGCGTTTTAAAAGCGGCAGCGCGAACGGTCTGGTAGGGGTGTGCGTGCTAAATCCTGGACACTGCGCGCTCCGGGTGACCATCGTGGGCACCCGCCCACGCCCGCAGCTTAGTGGGAACAGTGGTTAGGCCTATCCAGTTCGCTTTCAAGCGTTGTGCGTCCTCTTCGGAAAGCTTAGTTTCTTGAAGGACGCACACGTCACTTTTTAGTTTTGTTAGGTAGTCGATTACCTTCCTTTTGTTGATTGGGTGGTTAAGCCCTTTAACGTTGAGCGAGGTTACTTTTAGATCTGAGAGTAACTGGGAGTGTCTATGTTGTGTCATAGTTTGTGGTTTTCATCGCCCTTTTTGATGTTGTCTTGGGGTACTCTGCCTCCATACGTTTGCTCCCTCCTGCCTCCCTCCAGTGTTGCCTTGTGTTCCCCGATTGCTTGCTCTGATAGTCTTTCTGGCTGAGTATGTGTGTCCGTAAAGAATGTGAAAAGATAGAGAAAGATAGAGATAGATGTGAATGATCCGTACTGGGACATCTCCCCCTGCCCCTCCTGCCCCCCGCCTGCCCCTCCCCCCCGCATTTTGACACAGTGGGCGTGCGTCAGCAAAGTTCCCTCCCTCCATCCCACCTCCGAGGTTATCATAGTGAGCAGTCATGGTTCGTGGCCCCAAGTCCTTACATAAGGTTCACTTGTAAAGGATATGCTTGTCGGTTATATACGAAAGGAAGTCTCTGCGTATTTGCAGGTCCCCCTGTCCCAGTGTGGGTGAGGTAGTCGTGTCTGTCCTGAGGCAGATTCGGTATCATGGGGTAGAGTCAGAAACCCCCCCGGGACTGAGGTATCTTGCAGACTGAAGTTCGAGGTAGATTGTACACTGAGGTAGAGTGGTTGCTTGAGGTATCGTTGTCTTAGACGTGGTTGACCTTCGCGTGTGGCTGGATTAGTGCCCTTGGCTGGAGTGACCCGCAGCTCCTGTGGTGTCCAGAGAAGCTCCTCTCTTTGCAGTACCTGAGAGTTGGGCCTCCATATCCTCTGGAGGAGGACCGCGGAGGTATCTTCTTAGCTCGTCCGGGTCATCGAAGATCAGGGTGTGCCCTTTGTCCATGATTCTCATTTTTGCCGGACCTGCGAAGCTAAAGGTAATGTTGTCTTTCCTCGTTCTTTCTCTCAGGGCAAAGAAGCCCTTCCTGGTGTCTACGGTTTGGCATGAAAAATCTTGTGTGATTATTTTGTTGTCTTTCCATTTTAAGGTCTGATTTTTCCTGGCCGCTGCGAAGATGGCCTCTGTTTGCTGCGACCTTAGGGGTTTGCAAATGATCGGGCGCGGGCCTCGGCTGTTTTAGAATTTCATCGCTGGCACACGATATGCTTTGTCCAGTTCGAAATGTTTGTCGAACTTAATGCCTGTGATGTGAGGTATAAGCTTTTCTAGGAGGGCTGAGCAGGACCCCAGCCCGTCCTCTTCCCCTTCCGGGACTCCGAGCGGCCTGATGTTCCTCTTCTGGTACGGTCATCTTGCTCAGCCAGCTGCTTTTGGAGGGTACTGGTGGCCTTGGTCACTGAGAATAGCGTCATATTTAACTGTGTTGGCATCTTCGATGTCGCTGATTCTCTTTTCTGCAGTATCTAGCCTGCTGTTTGTTTTGTGTTGATCCGCTCTTATGGCTGCTAGTTCTAGCTTCATGTTGTCGATTGTTTGTTTAGTGGACTTTGCAACCTCATTCCCCTCATTGACTTTCTTGAGGATCATGTCCAGGGTGGTGTCGTTTTTTAGCTTTAGGGGCAAGTCTGGAGGGTTGTTTTTATATTTCTTTACCTCGCTTGCTGCTTTGCATTCTTGGCTTGCCATTTCACTGAAGCCCCTTCTGGCTAAGTAATTTTCTAGCCTGCCGCCCTTCCGCAGTGCTCCTGCTGCTGAGACGGTCTTTTCTCCCAGCGGACCTGGTGGACCCTTCCTTATGCGCCGTCGGTCGAGTCTGTATATGCTTGCCTCCTGGATTGTCCTTGTTCTGCTTTTTGCCCCCGCCAGCTCCGCCTCGGGCTACTGACCAGATGCCTTGTTTGCTGCTCTATGGCTCCTTTGCTGCTGCTTTTGCCTCGCCGTCAGGTGCGGCTCCTTCGATGGCCTTATTGTCCTTGGTGGTCTGCTTGCTCTAGCTTCGCTGCAGATCCTGGCTTCTTTGTTATTCACCTCCGTTCCGCTGATTTGCTTACTGTTCGCTCGGGTTGTTTAAGATGGCCGCTCCCTCGTGGCAGAACTTTCGGTTTTGTTTCGTTTCTTGTTTGCCATGCTAGATTGCGACCCAGGTTGTCTTATTCCTCCTTCTGTTTTTAAATTGGGCGGTCTTGCTGTGCGGTGACACCGCTGCAGAGCCGTGCTTATCTCGCCGCTGCTGTGTGCCTTATCGCTTGTTGATCCGCGTGATTGTTTCTTCGGCGCATGGCTTCCTCAAGATGGCTGCCTCCTTGTGTGCCTTTCAGTTTCGTTTTGTGTGAGGGGATTAGTCGGATTGTTTGCCTGACTTATTCCGCCTGCTTACGCTACCTTCATGATTGCTCCCCTGACCTCCGCTGCTTCTGCTGAGCGTTGCGTTGTGTGCCGCGGGTATGTGCCGGTGCTGTCGCAGCTCTGTTTGCGCTCGCCGGAGAGTATGGCCTTTGGGTGAGTGAGCTCTGGGGAAAAGGTGGCCACTTTCCGTGTGTACTTTCAGTTTCGTTTACACCCCGATGCTTATTCGGGCCCCTTCGGCGTTTGCCGTTACCGCTTGCTGTCTCTGCTGGCACTTACTTTGCTGTTCTGGTTGGCGGCTGGCTCCGGTGGTGGTTGAGGTCTGAGCGCGGGGTATCTTTGCAGCCTTTCTTCCCCTCTCGCCCGGTCTGTTTTAGCCGCTGCGGTGTGGCGCCATCTTCTCCGTCCTCTAATGCTTCGCTCGCTCCGGCGTTGGGGTGACTTTTTTTCCTGCGTTGCAGCTCCCCTCCACTGTTCCAAGTTCTCCTTCTTTGTCCCTCTATGTTCCGACGTCCTTTTGCGTGGTTTGTTGGTCTTTCAGTTGTTCGTTTCTTTGCGGTTTTTTTTCGGGTTGGTGGAGGTATACAAAAAATGCAATAAATCAAAAATCAGGGCATCAAGTAGACAACAGTATCAAAAAGAAAAGCAATGTTTTAATTTATTGCTTCACAATTACACTCATTCCCAATAATTCATTACTACAAAACATTACATGACGGTTGCCCCAACGGAGCGTGCAACAAAGCAAAGGAGTGCAGAAAGAGGGGATGTGTTTGGAGAGGGAAAGGAATCAAATAAGTAGTGACACCAAATTTTCAAATTAGTTACTAACACAGCAACGGATCATCAATCACCCATCCTGCAAAACCTGACCACTAAATTATTTAAAGAAAACATCTGATACATTGTACATCAATAAATCATAAATTTTGCACAACAATGTAGAGACTATTGGTCGGATCCAGGTATGTATATTAAAGGTCAACGTTTCGACTCGTCTTAAGGCCATACGGTGTATTATGCCTGGGCCGTGCGAGTCTTCATCAGGACAATGGGGGCAACCAGGGGATTATCGATGTCCCTATAAAAGAAAGGAAATACATATTTTACACTGTCGTCTAATCCTAACTGTTTCTCAAGGAATTGTCCAATAGTTCTAATCACTTACCCTGACTGGTGTAAGTGTTTCAAGAATCCACCACAACAAGCTGGTGACTCTATAGCCTACAGGGGGACAAATTAATACATAGACCAGATTTTATCAAGGTCAATTGGATTAACGATACATTTCAAAAAAGAGGGAGAGAGCTGATTAATGTATACATGCTCCTTACTTAGTTGAATTAATGATCACTTACTGATGAACTCAGTGTATAAATTATAGAGGTCTTGGACCATTGTTTTCTAATAACCTCGTTGTAGACATAGCTGTTAGTACATTCCGGTTAACCAAGAGCTTGAGTGATGATTATACATGATCGACTTGTAACCTTGGCGGCATTACAGCGTGCATTTGCAGTGTGTTGCCTTCGTGAATAGGAAAAGACAATGTGTAGTGGTGAGTAGGAGAAAAGCATGAGGAAAGAAGAGAAGAAATGGACACGCGTGTGGTGTGTGGTAAGTTGGTAGACAAACAGAGTTTACTGACGGCCGGCACTGGGGCGAGGGGGGTGGGGTTGGGGTGGTGATGACTAGCTGTGTGATGTGTGATGTGTTCATGGCGGTTTTTGCGAGTCAAGGTATTTGTCCAGGGAGTGCCACATCTCGCTGTTCTAGCCAACTTGGGAGGTTTGGCTTTTTGTTATGTTGTCTGCTCCCCTTAGGAAGATGACCCAGTTGAGCCAGACTTTGAAAGTGGCTTTCTCCGTGTCCTTCCAGTTTGAAAGGATTGTCTTGGTTGCTGCTGTGAGGAGTAGGTCAATAAGGTTCCTGTCGTTATTGGAGTGTATCTCTGGGGCCATGAAAGCGTTTGTTAAGCTGAGGATGTCTAGTTGTGGTGTGCACCCCGTTACGTTATGTATGAAATCTCTTATCTTCTCCCAGAATGTCTTTACTTTGGGGCATTGGATGATGATATGTGCTAAGTCTCCTTTCTGCTTCTGGCAATTCCAACATAGGTCATTGTTTCTCAGCCCGACCGCTACAAGGCGCGCCGGGGTCCAGTATGCTCTGTGTAGGAGCCAGAATTTAGTTTGTGCAAGTGTGGTGGTGACTTTATTCCTGCTTGCTGAAGACCAGAGGTGTGCCTTTTCTCTCTCGCTAAAATGCCCGGCGTGCAATGTTTCCCAATAGTTCATGGCCTTCCTATTTAGTCTAGTTGTTTTTGCACTTAGGAGTTTATATAGGTGAGATGTTTGGAGTCCTATTTTGTTGAGGTTGGTCAGGTATTGATGGATTGCTGGGACCTCTTTGCTTCGGCCTGCCTTGGTGATTGCTGCTTTTATTTTGAGGAAGTTATATAGTTCTATGTCCGGGAATTCGTATGTCCGTTGGAGGCTGGCGAAGGTGGTGGGGGATTCGTGTTCCTCTAGTTGCGAAGGGTTAATGATACCCCTCTGGGTCCATAAGGCTGAGGTAAGTATGTTGTCTTTGTATTTTATTTTTCTGTTGAACCAAATGGATTCCCATTGTGTGTTCCTTATGCTCCTTTCCATTCTTATGTCAACCTGTAGGAGTGCGTTTTTGGTGTTTTTGAGAATTGTGTTTTACGTCTCTGGGTGTTTGTTGGCTGTGAGGGAAAGCCTCTGGGTTAAGGCCTCCTAGCAAGGCTCTTTCTAGCTCCAGCCAAGCCGGTGTGTATGCCTGTACGGGCGTGAGCCAGTGTATGCCTTGTCTGGCTAGGCAGGCTGTCTGGAAAGTCTTAAAGTTTGTGACGTTGAGCCCTCCTAGGTCCTTGCTCAGCCTGAGTTTTTGTAGGCTTATCCTGGCTTTCTTTCCCCTCCAGAGGAACGTATTTGTCATAGTGTTTAATTTTTTGTGAAAATCCTCCGTGACTATTAGTGGGAGCATGCTTAGCAGGTAGTTAACCATGGGTGTTATCATCATTTTTATAGTTTTAACCCTGCCCCACCAGCTGACATGGGAAACAACCTTTACAACGCAACTTTTACAACGCACTACCATTACAACGAAACTTTTACAACTCAAAAACTTTTACAACGCATACCATTACAACGCATGTTTTGACAACGCAAGTACCTTTACAACGCATACCATTACAACGTAAGTATTGGTAAGTATATAATTATATTTAAAATTATATATGTTTGGGTTTTTTTAAGGGGTATTTTTAGGGTTCAGGGTCGGTTTTTAGTTTTTCGGTAAAGGGGTATTTTTAGGGTTCAGGGTCAGTTTTCAGTTTTTGGGTAAAGGGGTATTTTTAGGGTTCAGGGTCAGTTTTCAGTTTTTGGGTAAAGGGGTATTTTTAGGGTTCAGGGTCAGTTTTCAGTGTTTGGGTAAAGGGGTATTTTTAGGGTTCAGGGTCAGTTTTCAGTTTTTGGGTAAAGGTTTTTTTTTAGGGTTCAGGGTCAGTTTTCAGTTTTTGGGTAAAGGGGTATTTTTAGGGTTCAGGGTCAGTTTTCAGTTTTTGGGTAAAGGGGTATTTTTAGGGTTCAGGGTCAGTTTTCAGTTTTTGGGTAAAGGGGTTTTTTAGGGTTCAGGGTCAGTTTTCAGTTTTTGGGGTACAGGGTCTTTTTAGGGTTCAGGGTCAGTTTTGGGTTTTGGGGGTAAAGGGGTATTTTTAGGGTTCAGGGTCAGTTTTGGGTTTTTGGGGTACAGGGGTATTTTTAGGGTTCAGGGACAGTTTTGGGTTTTTGGGGTACAGGGGTATTTTTAGGGTTCAGGGTCATTTTGGGGTTTTTGGGGTACAGGGGTACAGGGTAAAAAAAAAAATTACATTCATTTAATTAAATTAAATTAAATTATATTAATTTCAATTAATTTAAAATAAAAAAAATAATATATACTTACCAATACTTACGTTGTAATGGTATGCGTTGTAAAGGTACTTGCGTTGTAAAAACATGCGTTGTAATGGTATGCGTTGTAAAAGTTTTTGCGTTGTAAAAAATTCGTTGTAATGGTATGCGTTGTAAAAGTATGCGTTGTAACGTCATACATCCGCTGACATACTTGGGGGACACGTGTCTTGCCTCTCTTTTATCTTATTAATTATCTATTTTTTGTTGTGATCGAGTGTTGACTTGAGGTCCCTGTCGAAATAGATGCCTAGGTATTTTAGGGCCCCTCTTTGCCAGTGTAGTCCTGATGACCCTATAACTTCCTTAGTGGTGTGAACGTTTAGTGGTTTACATTCGGATTTGCTTCTATTAAGTTTGTACCCGGCTACTTTTGCATATTCGTCTATGGTGTTCGTTAGTGCTTCTATCGAGGGCTCTGGGTCTTCTGTCATGATGAGTATGTCATCTGCATATGCTGCTAGTTTGACCATATTGCCATTGACTGTCACCCCTTTTACCCCAGCGTTGTTCCTGATCATGGTCAGTAGGGGTTCTAGGGTAAGTAGGAATAGTGCCGGGGAGAGTGGGCATCCTTGTCTGGTACCTCTTTCCAGAGATAGTGCTTCCGATGTGCCCCCGTTTACTACTACTCAGGCTTTGGGGTCTTTGTATAGCGCCATCACCATTGCCCTATAGTTGTCACCTAGGCTAAAACTCTGCATGCATTGGTCGAGGAAGGTCCATGAGACTCTGTCGAAGGCCTTTTCTGCGTCTAGCATGATCATGACCGCTGGTTTCGTGTCAGCGGAGGCGGGTTAATTATGTGGCATAGGAGTCTCGTATTGTCTTGGGATAGCCTATTTTTGAGGTAGCCTACCTGTGTGTAGTGGATGAGGCTAGGGAGCTGTGCGTTGAGTATCCCTGCTAGTATTTTCGCGTAGATCTTGCGGTCTACGTTGATTAGAGAAATAGGGCAGTAGTTCTGCGGGGATTGTGTGTCTTTCCCCTCTTTGGGAATGACTATAATGCTGGCCTTTGCCATTTAGTTTGTCATTTTTCCTCCTCTGATGCAGTGTTCGAAAACCTCTTTCATTGTGTTCCTAATTAGGGGGAGGAAGCGTTTGTAGAATTTTGCTGTGTACCCGTCCGGCCCCGGTGCTTTGTTCTCTTTTAGGGCCGCCACTGCCATATCTATCTCTGCGCCTGTTATGTCCTGCTCTAGGGATGCACGTTGTGCCTCTGTTAGCTTAGGTAGGTTCAGCTTGTCCAGAAGGGCAGCACCTCCATCGGAGTTTAGACCTTTGTCCTCCTTGTATAACTCCTCATAAAATTCCTTAAAGACCCTGAGTATCTCCTTGTTGGCTGTTTGAGGTATTTTGTTAGAGTCTATAATTGCCGCAACGACGTGTTGCCTCTGCTTGCTTTTGAAATATGATGCCAGTGTTTTACCTGCTTTATTAGCTGTACAAAGGTTTATGATTTTGTATCTGTTTATCCATAAGCCGGCCCTCTCGCTTAGTATTTTATTAAGTTCATATTTTTTCCTCATTAGGGTCGTCAAGGTGTTTTTGTCAGCTAGGTTCGTGCTGTGGTGCCTCTCCAGGTCTTTGATCTGTCTCTCTAGTTCCAGTATTATTTTGTTTCTATCTCTGTTCATTTTAGACTTTATGCTTATTATTTTGCCCCTGATTGTGGCTTTCATGGCATCCCAGAGTACTCCTTTGTCTGTGCCTGGCTTGTTGTTGAATTCTAGGTAGTCTCTAATGGCCTCCTCTATGGCAGCTATGTTCACCGGGTCCCTGATTACATCGCTATTGAATCTCCATCTACGTCTTGTTTGTTCGTTGTGGCGCCCGCTGAGTGTTAGGCTGATGAGGGAGTGATCTGACACAGTTCACGGCGCTAATTCTGTGTGCTCTATGAGGTGGGTGGGTGTGGTTGACATAAGGATGTAGTCTATTCTGCTGTACGAGTTATGGCGGTGGGAGTAGAAAGTGTAGTCTCTAGCATCTGGGTGTTGGAGTCTCCATGGGTCTTCGAGGTGGAGTTTGGTGCATATGTTCTTACGGGTGTGTTGTGCAAGACTTTGGTGGCAGGCTCTTTGTGGGTGTCTGTCTACGGCTTGATCTAGCACCTGATTGAGGTCTCCGGCTACTATCAGGAGTTCGTCCTGGGGGAGGTTGCTTAGTTTGTGCACTGTCTCTCTCCAGAAGGGCTCGTTCTCTGTATTAGGGCGTAAATATTGGCTATATGTACTGTTTCTTCCCCGCGCTTTAGACTGGTTATTAGGAGTCTCCCATCCTCGTCCGCGTAACACTCATGTAGGGTGAGTTTAGCTTTCTTATTTATTAGTGTTATTACACCTCTCTTTTTATGCATGGCTGGGGAGCAGAGGGTTAGGCCCAATGTTCCCTCTATTTTTTTTCCTCTGTGTGCGGCAGTATAAGGTCTCTGTGAGCTGCAACTGAGGCTATGTGCACCGGGAACCAGACTGCGTATGTGGGGGCAGCGCCAAATATCACTCCAAACCTTTGCTTAAAAAAGTGAAAAGAGAGTGCATTTCCACACGTGTAGTGCCGCATGAAATGTATTCAGGCAGGTTTTCAATTTAGATACACACGCAATGAATTGGTTACACAGGGGAGTACACTTTGGGTTTAGAAAAGCTAAGGACTCCAATAGTGGTATCAAAATACGATTTTGCTGAAGATCCTCAGCTCAAGGACTGTTCATAGGGTGGGGAATGTTGGGAGCCTATACAAGATCACATATATACACAATTACATAACATATTTACAATTAGACGTGCAAGCTACGGAGTAATGTCTGGATATCCCGCCAGAGATAGTTTGTCACCGGTCCAAAAACGAGTCCCCTACAGCAAGTCGTCGTAACAACTTCTGGGTGAGTGTGAGTGAATTGTTGAATGCAGGTGGGTGAGTATGTGAATGAAAATAAGTGAGTAGGTGAATGAGGGACGTTTAGTGTGTAGCGGGGAGCAACATAAAGAGACTAAATAAAGCATGCAGTCCTCAATAAAGCCTCTTGATAAATGAAAAGCCAACAGTAAATGGGTGAGTAAAGTGATTTGAGATAATCAGTGGGAGTGTCAGTGAATAAGAATGTGTGTGGGTGGATGTTATGTATTATATTATGTAACAGCGGGTGGCAGGGAGCGTGTCATGGAATGCATGGTTGCATTCCATCACGATGTTCCAGTCCAGGACATTGAGTCTTTAGCGGTGTCTTGGAGTGGAAGCCGACCTGCCTGACTCTTGGCTGTTCCTTTTTATGACTACCTCAATAAAGCTTGTTGGAGACATTACAGAGTACTTGGTTCCTTAACAATTGGCGTCCCCAATTTGGAATGCTACTTGATGACTGATGTTAGTGACAAGGATTTTGGGTACGGTTCTATAGCAGAAATGTGTTGATGGTTGTGAAAAAATTATTTTGTTTGCATCAAGATCATTATCGCCCACAGAAACTAAATATCCAAAGGCAGCTATGTGTAAGCAGAAGGATTGTAAACTGAAGTTGCAAAAGGCTGTTTAGGCGTATAGGGTGACTACTCATGATGCTACTGGTTTATCTCCTTTTATGCTGATGAGAGGTAGGAAACCCAGATGTAAGTTCAATCCTGTTTGGCTTTCTGATGGTATGGTGGAGCAGTGGTCAGTGGCTAAAAATAGATTGAACGAGGTGCACAATAAAAGCAAGGTTTATTATGATAAAAGTCATGGTGTGAAGGACGTGCAAGTAAAGGTTGGTGATTGGGTTTGGGTTCGAGTGAGGAAGCCTGGTAAGATTGCTAAGGGTGAGAGTCAGTTTGGAGCACCACAAGAAGTTGTGGAGCTTCTGCGTAATGCTGTGCGGTTGGATGATGGCAGAGTTTGGAATCTCAAAACTATTGCCTTGGGATCTGGACAAAATTGTGGTCTCATGCGAGTAGAAATTCCCCAATGGGGTGAAGGATGCAGAGTGGGTGGAAGATTTCTTTGTTTGGAGTGCTGTACTGTCTAGTCTGGCTTCTGACCTTATTCCAGAAAAGGAGGTTGTTGATGAGCGAGTGGTGGGGAGCCAATGTTTTTTGGAAGCAGCGGTTGCTTCGGAGGAGGTGCAATCTGGGATGAATGAGGAGGTGCATTTGGGCACGATAGAACCAGTTGTTGTGGATGAGGTTGTTGGTGACGGAGGAAAAAGAAAAAGGGTTCTTCCATGATGGTTGAAGGAAAATGTAATGTTATTATTCTTTCTTTATGTTATTGTTTTAAGTTGCATATTTGCTTTAATTTATTTGCTCTTCTTTGTGTTGTTAAGAGGGGGGATGTGTTATGTGTTATATTATGTACCACAGCGTGGCAGGGAGTGTGTCACGGAATGCACGTTTGCATTCCACACGGTGTTCCAGTCCAGGACATTGAAGGGCAGATTTACAAGCCCCCTGCGCCTCTTTTACGCCGCCATTGCGTCACTTTTGTGATGCAGCGGCGGCGCACAAGATGCGCCATGGTGCGGGGACGCCTCCCAAAAGTGGCTGAGTGAAATCTACAAGATTTCACTCAGTCACTTTTGGGCCCATGCTGCGTCAAACCCCTGTGCCAGCTTGAAGCAGGCGTGAGGATTGACGCAGCATTATGGAGATAAGGCCCCCCAGAGCATTGCTGGAGCAGTGTCGCGCTTGCGACGCAGCTCCAGCAATGCGCCTTTATGGCACGGATGCGTGACACATCTGTGCCGTTTTTGCCCCATGGTGTGCCGCATTGTAAATGCGGCGCATCCAGGGTGGCGGAGTTGCGGCGCACAATAACTGGTGCATCCCTGCTGATATGCAGGGATACACCAGTTATTGTAAAGCTGCCCCTGAGTCTTTAGCGGTGTCTTGGAGTGGAAGCCGACCTGCCTGGCTCTCGCCTGTTCATTTTTATGACCAGCTCAATAAAGCTTGTTGGATACATCACGGACCACTTGGTTTCTGAACAGAAGAGTCAAAAGATAATAATCTTAATTCAGGCTTGAACGGAATGTATCCTGTAACAGCCTCTTGGTCAGGTTTGAAATCTCAGTGGATTTATGCATTCACCATAGAGGTGTGTGTTTGACTCCCTGGCCAGAGGTTCAATTCCCGGCATGTTCACTCATCCGCACATGAGGTCGTTAATAAGAACAATTGAGTTGTATAGCAGTGAATATGTGTTCTTCAGCTACAACATAGCCTGGGGTAAACATGTGCTCCGTGAATACATAAATAAATATTTCTGACGCTGGCTTTCTTTGACTTCGAGGTATGGATTCATAATATTCTTCAATCAGTCCCTCTCATTGATAGAGTGGCCTTCATTTGTCATAATGGTAAATATTGACGACAATTGCTCTATTTAGATTTCATACAATGTGGCACTCATCACAGAGCACTAATATACTACTGCACAAAAAACACAAACTGTCACACAATGAACACACATACGGTCACAAATGTGCAGATCCGCACAGTTGCAGGCAAAGCAAATAGATTCCCTCAAATACACACAAACAAAATGCATACATGAGACAACACCGAGAGAGAAACACACACAAAGATAAACACAGCAGCACAATAAGTACCTAACCTTAGCCACAGCCGTCACATAGAAAACTAGTGGTGCGCGAAGAATACCGGTGCCCGAAGTTCTGGCTCTGAAATCCTCTGCCAGTGCAATTTAATGTCGGCCTCTTTAATTCACTGCCTGCCAGTTACTTCTTTCAATTTTATCAGACTCTTTGCATGTTTGCGCTTTCTCCCTTTGTGCCAGTAGGAAGTGTGGAGATGCAAGGGCTAAGGAGGTGTGAAAAAACGACAAAGCTCATTAATGTGCTAATTGTCTTTTAAAGACCCGCTAAGTACTTGGGTGCGGCTGTTGGGTGACCGGGAAGCTGTCTCAGCCTGGGGGTCCACACATGAGGGAGGGGGGGGGGGCGGAGAGGGGCGGCGGAGGGGGGGCTGAAGCTGAAGTCTGAAGCACTTTGAGCACAATGGGCTTTACGTCTCTTCCTCTGCCTCCCGCCTGGATTTCGCGCTGCTCGCGTTTTAAAAGCGGCAGCGCGAACGGTCTGGTAGGGGTGTGCGCGCTAAATCCTGGACACTGCACGCTCCGGGTGACAATCGTTGGGCGCGTGCCCACGCCTGCAGCTTAGTGGGAACAGTGGTTAGGCCTATCCAGTTCGCTTTCAAGCGTTGTGCGTCCTCTTCGGAAAGCTTAGTTTCTTGAAGGACGCACACGTCACTTTTTAGTTTTGTTAGGTAGTCGATTACCTTCCTTCTGTTGATTGGGTGGTTAAGCCCTTTAACGTTGAGCGAGGTTACTTTTAGATCTGAGAGTAGCTGGGAGTGTCTGTTGTGTCATGGTTTGTGGTTATCATCGCCCTTTTGATGTTGTCTTTGGGTACTCTGCCTCCATCCGTTTCCTCCCTCCTGCCTCCCTCCAGTGTTGCCTTGCGTTCCCCGATTGCTTGCTCTGATAGTCTTTCTGGCTGAGTATGTGTGTCCGTAAAGAATGTGAAAAGATAGAGAAAGATAGAGATAGATGTGTATGATCCGTACTGGGACATCTCCCCCTGCCCCTCCTGCCCCCCGCCTGCCCCTCCCCCCCGCATTTTGACACAGTGGGCGTGCGTCAGCAAAGTTCCCTCCCTCCATCCCACCCCCGAGGTTATCATAGTGAGCAGTCATGGTTCGTGGCCCCAAGTCCTTACATAAGGTTCACTTGTAAAGGATATGCATGTCGGTTATATACGAAAGGAAGTCTCTGCGTATTTGCAGGTCCCCCTGTCCCAGTGTGGGTGAGGTAGTCGTGTCTGTCCTGAGGCAGATTCGGTATCATGGGGTAGAGTCAGAAACCCCCCCGGGACTGAGGTATCTTTCCTTGTTGCAGACTAAAGTTCGAGGTAGATTGTACACTGAGGTAGAGTGGTTGCTTGAGGTATCGTTGTCTTAGACGTGGTTGACCTTCGCGTGTGGCTGGATTAGTGCCCTTGGCTGGAGTGACCCGCAGCTCCTGTGGTGTCCAGAGAAGCTCCTCTCTTTGCAGTACCTGAGAGTTGGGCCTCCATATCCTCTGGAGGAGGACCGCGGAGGTATCTTCTTAGCTCGTCCGGGTCATCGAAGATCAGGGTGTGCCCTTCGTCCATGATTCTCATTTTTGCCGGACCTGCGAAGCTAAAGGTAATGTTGTCTTTCCTCGTTCTTTCTCTCAGGGCAAGGAAGCCCTTCCTGGTGTCTACGGTTTGGCGTGAAAAATCTTGTGTGAATATTTTGTTGTCATTCCATTTTAAGGTCTGATTTTTCCTGGCCGCTGCGAAGATGGCCTCTGTTTGCTGCGACCTTTTAGGGGTTTGCAAATGATCGGGCGCGGGCCTCGGCTGTTTTGGAATTTCATCGCTGGCACACGATATGCTTTGTCCAGTTCGAAATGTTTGTCGAACTTAATGCCTGTGATGTGAGGTATAAGCTCTTCTAGGAGGG
Organism: Lissotriton helveticus; assembly: GCF_964261635.1. Taxonomy (NCBI): domain Eukaryota; kingdom Metazoa; phylum Chordata; class Amphibia; order Caudata; family Salamandridae; genus Lissotriton; species Lissotriton helveticus. Next base: position 787,797,512 of record NC_136071.1, on the reverse strand, counting down.
CTGAGCAGGACCCCAGCCCGTCCTCTTCCCCTTCCGGGACTCCGAGCAGCCTGATGTTCCCTCTTCTGGTACGGTCATCTTGCTCAGCCAGCTGCTTTTGGAGGGTACTGGTGGCCTTGGTCACTGAGAATAGCGTCTTATTTAACTGTGTGTTGGCATCTTCGATGTCGCTGATTCTCTTTTCTGCAGTATCTAGCCTGCTGTTTGTTTTGTGTTGATCCGCTCTTATGGCTGCTAGTTCTAGCTGCATGTTGTCGATTGTTTGTTTAGTGGACTTTGCAACCACATTCCCCTCATTGACTTTCTTGAGGATCATGTCCAGGGTGGTGTCGTTTTTTAGCTTGAGGGGCAAGTCTGGAGGGTTGTTTTTATATTTCTTTACCTTGCTTGCTGCTTTGCCTTCTTGGCTTGCCATTTCGCTGAAGCCCCTTCTGGCTAAGTAATTTTCTAGCCTGCCGCCCTTCCGCAGTGCTCCTGCTGCTGAGACGGTCTTTTCTCCCAGCGGACCTGGTGGACCCTTCCTTATGCGCCGTCCGTCGAGTCTGTATATGCCTGGCTCCTGGATTGTCCTTGTTCTGCTTTTTGCCCCCGCCAGCTCCGCCTCGGGCTACTGACCAGATGCCTTGTTTGCTGCTCTATGGCTCCTTTGCTGCTGCTTTTGCCTCGCCGTCAGGTGCGGCTCCTTCGATGGCCTTATTGTCCTTGGTGGTCTGCTTGCTCTAGCTTCGCTGCAGATCCTGGCTTCTTTGTTATTCACCTCCGTTCCGCTGATTTGCTTACTGTTCGCTCGGGTTGTTTAAGATGGCCGCTCCCTCGTGGCAGAACTTTCGGTTTTGTTTCGTTTCTTGTTTGCCATGCTAGATTGCGACCCAGGTTGTCTTATTCCTCCTTCTGTTTTTAAATTGGGCGGTCTTGCTGTGCGGTGACACCGCTGCAGAGCCGTGCTTATCTCGCCGCTGCTGTGTGCCTTATCGCTTGTTGATCCGCGTGATTGTTTCTTCGGCGCATGGCTTCCTCAAGATGGCTGCCTCCTTGTGTGCCTTTCAGTTTCGTTTTGTGTGAGGGGATTAGTCAGATTGTTTGCCTGACTTATTCCGCCTGCTTACTCTACCTTCATGATTGCTCCCCTGACCTCCGCTGCTTCTGCTGAGCGTTGCGTTGTGTGCCGCGGGTATGTGCCGGTGCTGTCGCAGCTCTGTTTGCGCTCGCCGGAGAGTATGGCCTTTGGGTGAGTGAGCTCTGGGGCAAAGGTGGCCACTTTCCGTGTGTACTTTCAGTTTCGTTTACACCCCGATGCTTATTCGGGCCCCTTCGGCGTTTGCCGTTACCGCTTGCTGTCTCTGCTGGCACTTACTTCGCTGTTCTGGTTGGCGGCTGGCTCCGGTGGTGGTTGAGGTCTGAGCGCGGGGTATCTTTGCAGCCTTTCTCCCCCTCTCGCCCGGTCTGTTTTAGCCGCTGCGGTGTGGCGCCATCTTCTCCGTCCACTAATGCTTCGCTCGCTCCGGCGTTGGGGTGACTTTTTTCCTGCGTTGCAGCTCCCCTCCACTGTTCCAAGTTCTCCTTCTTGGTCCCTCTATGTTCCGACGTCCTTTTGCGTGGTTTGTTTGTCTTGCAGTTGCTCGTTTCTTTGCGTTTTTTTTCGGGTTGGTGGAGGTAACGGACTCAGGCGCCCGTCCTCATTGCTGTCCAAGCCACCCAGAAAGCAGCTTTTAAAAAAAAATACATGCACACACTAAGAATGGCAAAAAGTACAACATTGGTCACTCAAATGGTGAGAAACTAAACTAATCTTGCCCAACCTAAAAAGAATAATTCCTGGATGAATGTATTGATTGCCAGGTTGCAACTGAAGGAGTTGAACATGTATCACACTTTCTTTCTGAAGCAGTTAAATAAAGTGATGAAAGGTATTATCTTCAAATTGGATAAAAATCATCTTGTTAAAAAAAAGTCATGTATGGCTCATAAAACTCTCATATAGAAGTCAACAAGTACAGGGCTATTTGGCTGAACCTTTCAAAGCTCATCACAAAATTAGGCCACTGCAGCTTCGTTTGGCTCACCTCCCATCTCGTGCCTAAATGGGTAGAATAAAATAATGGACTCTTAAAACCTATCCAGCACTAATGGGATGACATATCTGAGTGAAGTGGTAACTTCAAATAAGAATATATCGATTACTATGTATTTCAAATGTTTCACTGCACAAGCACATTTCACACTGCGAACTGAGTACCTTGTTTTAATGTATTTTCGACTATGTAATTAATTGAACTAGTGCCAAACAAATATACTATTTGTAAAGAGAAACTATTTTGTATGGTTATTGTGTTCTTCAAAATATATTTACAACAATATTGTGTTTAGGAGAGGATTGTTTTGAAGCAGACTACTTGAAAATGTATAATTAATGTTTTGAGTATTTCCGACAGAACCAAACTCTTGGCGATGTATATGAGGAATACATGGTAACCTCATTCTGTTTAGAGTGTATTGAGGTGTTAAGCAGGCACAAAAGAGGTGAAATGTTTCCGTATTTGGTATTATTGTTTCCGATTGATGTACTAGCAAAGGCCTTTGGCTGCTGCATTTAAACCCCCCCCCCCACACACACATTCAAATGTTATTCAAATAAGGTGGAAAGAAAGATTGCTACTTTGCCATGAAAATGTTTGGTTTCATTCCTCGTGGAAATTCATGTTACGCCATAAGCACTGCTCTCAAAAAAGTGAAAACAGCCATATCTTCAATAAGACTCTTAACGTATAGACACATTTCCAATAATTTTCCTTATGTTTTTTAAGTCTGAGATCTTGAAAATTACAATGCCTTCTAGTGAGACAATTGTATGTTACATATGTTCTTACGACAGAGGCAAGCTGCTGTCAGAGGGCAGAGGGTGAACATTGAATAGCCCCAAACTGAGCCCTAGTTTAAAAGCAGTTGGGATGCACAGAAAAAGAGAAGTGAACCTTTATGAGTGAAACTTTGTGTGGTTTACACAAGTTAAGATGCTCTGCGACTCAGAGAAGGCAAGATTGTTTTCCAGTGCATCCGTACAAACCTCAGGTGTTATTTTCCGTGAATGACATTTTGATGAAGATCTAATGAACATTTATATATTTTTTTCTTTTACAAAATTGCATTTTCCAGCGTTGGAGTCTATTTTGCAACTGAGTACCTTGTTTTAATTAATTATCGTCTATGTAATGAATTGAACTACTGCCAAACAAATATACTATTTGTAAAGAAAAACTGTTTTATATGGTTATTGCGTTCTTCAAAATATATTTACAACAATATTGTGTTTAGGAGAGGATTGTTTTGAAGCAGACTACCTGAAAATGTATAATTAATGCTTTGAGTATTTCCGACAGAACCAAAGTCTTGGCGATGTATATGAGGAATACATGGTAACCTCATTCTGTTTAGAGTGTATTGAGGTGTTAAGCAGGCACAAAAGAGGTGACATTTTTCCGTATTTGGTATTATTGTCTCCGATTGATGTACTAAGAAAGGCCCTTGGCTGCTGCATTTAAAAAATCCCCACACATTCAAATGTTATTCCAATATGGTGGAAAGAAAGATTGCTTCTTTGCCATGAAAATGTTTGGTTTCATTCCTCGTGCAAATTGATGTTACACCATAAGCACTCTTCTCGAAAAAGTGAAAACAGCCATATCTTCAAAAAGACTCTTAGCGTATAGAAACATTTCCAATCATTTTCCTTATGTTTTTGAGGTCTGATATCCTGAAAATTACAATGCCTTCTAGTGAGACAATTGTATGTTACATATGTTGTTACGACAGAGGCAAGCTGCTGTCAGAGGACATAGGGTGAACATTGAATAGCCCCCACACTGAGCCCTAGTTTAAAAGCAGTTGGGATACACAGAAAAAGAGACGTGAACCTTTATGAGTGAAACATTGTATGGTTTACACAATTTAATATACTCTGTGACTCAGAGAAGGCAATGTTAAAAAGATAGTTTTCCAGTGCATCCGTACAAACCTCAGGTGTTATTTCTCGCGAATGACATTTTGATAAAGATCTAATGAACATTTATATGTTTTTTTCTTTTACAAAATTGCATTTTCCAGCATTGGGGTCCATTTTGCAACTGTGTTAAAATAGGTAAACTATTCATGCCACAGAGAGTGCTGCATAATGCCACATAATGCCACATAATGGTCATTACTTGCTATACAATAATTCAAGTGGCTGTGCTTATAGTTTAATACATTCTTCATTCTAGTATTTCAAATGCAGTGTTCACGACTTTTGTACAGAGGCCATTAAATCAAGTTCAGTAGAACTCAGTCTGTTAAAAGCCCTTATTTATTGTGCCCCGTGTTGATCCTCAGTAAGTACAAAGTGTGCTGTTGTTCTTCCATTTAAAAATGGAAGGACTTTAATTTATCAGCAATTGCATCAGGACCCTGGAGAAGAAAGATAGAACTGTTCAAGCCCCAGGGATAGATGGAAAACAATAAACCTTTCATGATAATTGCTACCTGAAAGTTTGGTACACCTTAAAATATGACAAGTACTGGATTAGTGATTTTTAAGCTGTTGTGCTCTGCATATCACCAAATGAAAGAGTTGCTTGACCAAAAGCTGCAGTTTGTGCAGAACCTGAAATGTTAGACCATGTTAAACACGAGGAGACCCTACCCATGCTCCAAAATTCCCCAAACAGGATACTTTGGTATCACAATGGGGAAAATATGAGAGTGTTGTGATTTAAGAACATGCATAGTCCTTTCCAAATGAAAAATGTATTTGTCATTGTTATTAACTTTTATTTAAAAAAAAAGGGCTAGACATTAAAAAAGATATGTTACTTCAAAGTTTATTTAAAAAATGAAAAAACATTGTTTTGTGCCTATATTATAACCTTACCTCACAGACACATTTGCTCTAGGCTAAGAGAATGCACATGTCCACAACTGACATACAACCATGAACCATAAATTCCAGGGGGCCCAATTCCAGAGAAGGTTTAAGGTATGGACAAAATATGCAAATGCCCAGGGCCCCACCTTTTAAGTGGCTCCTGTGAAAATGATTTATTTCTCTATCACACTTATATTCAACTATTGATCCCACCATTGCCATATGATTCAACACTGTTTGACATCATTGGGCTTGAATTATCAGAAAATGGGTAATACAATTCAAAGTTGTTCTGAACAGGGGCCCCCAAAATATTTCATATACAAAGCCTCTAAAATCCTTAAGATGACATTATCTGATCCACAAGGGTAACTTACAGATTTGAGTATGGATGGATGAGTGGGTGAAAGGATAGATGGGTGATTGGGCAAAAGGATGGTTAGGTGAAATAATGGGTCAATGGACAGGAAGATGAAAGGATGTGTGGGTAAAAAGATGGATGGGTAGGTGAAAGGATGGGTGGGTGAAAGGATGGATGGGCGGATGAAAAGATGGATGGATAAGTGGGTGAGAAAATGGGCAGATAAAAGGATGGATGGATAAGTGGGTGAAATGATGGATGGCTGGGTGAAAGGGTGGATCGATCAGTGGGTGAGTGGATGGGTAGGTGAAAGGATAAGTGCATGGGTGGGTGAAAGGATGGCAGAGTAATTGGAAATGTGAGAGAATAGATGGTGGGTGAAAGGATGTCAGAGTAAATGGAAATCTGAGAGGATAGATCAAAGGATTTAGGAATGGCACAGTAAGTGGAAATTGTACATGATTAATGAATAGATGTCTGGGTGAAAGTATGGAGAAGTAAATGTAAATCTATGAAGATGATTGATGCACGGGTGGGTAAAAGGATGGTAAAGTTAATAGAAATCTGAGATGATAGTTTGATGGATAAAAGGATGGCAAAGTAAATGAAAATCTGAGAGGATCCATCGAAAGAGCTATTTAAAATAGTTAAAGAACTGTGTAGCCCTGTGAGCCTTTCCTTAGATTCTACTCCCTCAGAAGAGGTTTGCAATAACATAAATGATTATTTTTGTGAGAAAATTGATTCAATCTATGCCACTTTTTCTAACACAGAACTAGAACACTCCGAACCCGATGTTTTACCGATAACTCAGGCTAGTTGCCTCAAATTCGGCCCATTTTCAGAAGAGGAGGTAGCAAGGTTATGTTAGAAGTAAAATCAGGTTCGTTACTAGACCCTTGCCCGTATCATATTTTCTCCCAATTAGCTCCAATAATTTGCCCGGCTGTAACAAAAGCATTAAATCTCTCTCTAACCTCTGCAGAATTTCCAAAAATTTGGAAAACTGCCATAGTCACTCCATTATTAAAAAAAGCAGGCTCTGATATCAAAAATCCGGCAAACTATAGGCCTATTTCACAGTTACCCTACCTGTCAAAAGTACTTGAAAAATTAGTCAATAGACAATTATCCAATTTCCTGGAAACCAACGAACTACTAGATATTTTTCAAACAGGGTTCCGGACCAACAACTGCACAGAGACAACACTTCTGGCAGTTACAGATAACATCAGAACCCAGGTAGATCAGGGAAAGACAGTCGCCCTGATATTATTGGACCTCTCGGCGGCATTTGATACCGTACCACACAATCGGTTACTGGAAATTCTTGCTGCGAAAGGTATCCGGGAAAATGCATTAGGGTGGCTGCGATCCTTTATGCTTGAGAGAACACAATCTGTACGGATGGGTGATTTTTCATCCCCTCCCCGGAACATCAAATATGGAGTCCCGCAAGGGGCCTCTCTGAGTCCAACATTATTCAATGTGTTTGTCTCCTCGTTGGCTGAAATAGGAAGAAAATGGGGTGTCGTAATCTGCTCATATGCAGACGACACCCAGCTAATGATCACATTAGATGAGGATGAACTAGGTTGGGCGGCCATCCGTTCTCGGTTAAAGCGGCTACCCTTTGGAATTCCCTTCCATTCACACTCAGGGATACCAGAGACCTTAGCTGCTTTAAAAAGCTCCTTAAAACCCACTTATTCAATCAAGCTTACTAAAATGAAGTTTCTCTCGATTTCTATGTGGTTTTGCTCCGCGCCAGGATACTCAAGAGTAATTGCGCGCGTAATAAATACCCATATAACATAACATAACATATCCTAACTCAGGATGATTGTTAGCGCTTTACAAGCACTATTAACATTAACATTAACATTAACATGGATGGATGGGCAGGTGATTGAATGTATAGCAGGGTACATGGAAATATGAAGAGAAGGATGGATGGATGGCAGAGTAAATTGTAATTTGAGAGGATGAATGGATGACAGAGTAAATGGACACTTTGAAAGGATGGACAAAAGGATCAATTGATGGATGAAAAGTTTAAATTGATATATGGGCATGTCAAGTGATTGGTGGATGGATGTATGCATGGATGATGGATATATGAATGGATAGATGGATGGAACGAATGGCCAATGGATGGATGGAATTGTGAACGATTGAATGATGGATGTAAGAATGGCTAGTTGACAAAATGTAACCGTGAAATGGTAGATATCAGAGGGTGGATGGAAGCGTGAGAGGATGAATGGAAAGATGCTTGGGTGGAAGAGACAAGGGACCTCTTCTAGGGAGCTCACTTGCTTTACTTACTTTGGCTCAAAGTGAGGGATATTTTTATGTTCTGGCTACTACTATGTGCTGGAATACAGAGCTGAAATTTCATGTCCAGTGGCACAACAAGGAACACAGAGAGGCTTTACATGACTTGGTGTATTTATATAACTAATACAACCATGCTGTTTGTCAGATGCTTATAATTTAGCTAGTTTAGGCTTTATTTAACGTTCGACTGCACATGGATTCATAATCCCTAATCTGTTTTATAAATTTCAAAATCATTATAATGCACAGAATTTGAAGACAAATTCTATATAAAATGATCATATATTGTAAAATACCAACCCTTATTGGTACAGGCTCTTAAACCTGTTGCCACTTTCACTTATTTAGGGATCCCTATTGATTCTAGGAGTACTCGAAAAGTGTAAAGGGTACCTAGCTGGAGCAGGCTATTGCGGCCCTTTTTAATTTTTTTTTTTTTTTGATAAACATTTTATTGAGCTTTTCATCAATGTACACATCGCCATTGTCATTTAAAGGCAGTTCGTAGAATTACATAACCAGTTTGCTTTATACACATGAATACCGTTCAATCATCAACACTTCGTTCAACTTACTATTCATACAATCGTGTGGCTCTCTTAGCATCTAATAGTGGGAGTTTTGCAATCTTTTATATCCTCGGGGTTGGATGTGACGTCATACAATTCCTTATTCATGCCACCCCACCTTCACTGATATGCCTTTTTAATTTTGACTCTAAATTAGGGTCCCTTCCTTTGAAATTTATGCTCACTATTTAGAAAGCAAGAGCAACTGCTATAGCTAACTATGGCACCGGGTTTGGGGGTATACAGACTGTACACCATTATAAATTAGTGAAAACAAATTCCTGCGTAGATTGTTACATCCCTGCAGCACCCCTTCCTCAATTGTGCACACGGAGGTAGGTTTGCAGTGCATATGGGATTATATAAAAATTGCAACTACCTTATTGTGGCTTTCAGTCTGGTCAAGACCTGAGCAGCACTAAAGAAGTCTATAATTAGAGATTGTTTGCAACTATCCAAGGCTCACAAGATATGTGGTTGACCTATGTAAAAAGTGAACTTCATGCAATTGATTGGTTGGATCAGATAGTGGAGCAGAGATGGGAGGGTGAGAGGAAGACGGTAGGGTGGTGATGTACCTTCCATTGTGTACTACTCCTGGCACTGAGCCATATTTGCTAAGAGTGAGAGTGCCTCGCCTTCAGAGATTCATTTAGTCGAGGTTCATAATAAGTATGGTCCATTTTTTGGTGTACTACTCCGCTAAAGTTTCTCTGAGAAGGATTTGGATTTAAGTCCCTGCAATTTGGTTACTCCCTAATCCAAATGCATATGTTCTTTTTTGTGAGCTTTATAAAGAACAGCGAAATCGGTTTTACAGCCACTTTAGAGAATTTTAAATGGATGTATGACATTACAACGCATGCTTTTACCACGCATGCCTTTACATCGCAGTTTTTACAACGCATGCTGTTACAACGCATAGCGCTTAGGGGTAATGGATAGTGAATAGTTTAATTTACTATTCCAACTCCAGTCCCCGTGGATAGTAGGGAAGGTGTTGGATAGTAAATTAAAACTATTCCCTATCCTAGAGCGCCCCCCAGTGCAATGCGTTGTAATGGTTTTCGTTGTAAAACCTGCGTTGTAAAAGCACTGCGTGGTAAAAGGTGCGTGGTAAAGGATATTTCCCATTTTAAATATCAGGAAGTGCAAAGAGACTTTAGAGTATCTACAACCTGCTCCCGAAAGATCAAGTGTGCCCTATGGTATGTTGATTTATTTTTCATGCTATTAAATATTGGTAATCAGTGGGAAAATAATGATGAGGTTTATTAGGACTCTCTTTTAAATGTTTCTCCAGATTTTTTATCATTAGAATCACTGTTTTAAATTTGTACTGAAGCACTTTACTCAGACATGTACTTTATGATTTATTTTTCTGTATATATTCCAGTGTAATTATTTGATGTTCATAATGTTTTAAATGTATGCTTTTATGGTTGTTTAATAAAGTATAACATATTACTGACTGACTGGTGCAGGCTATTCAAGGTTGCAGGAAGGGGCTCTGTACGTGCCACCTGCCAATGAAAGATTGCCTGACAATGTTGGCTGACTCTTAAGTCCCCCACCTAATAGAGAGTAACTCAGTTGAAGAGTGTGAGAGGCACCTGACAGTTTTATTTTTCTTCAAACAAGTAAAAGTTTCTTTCTGGGGCTTGAGGAATCTAATGGGTGTGAGCCCAATAATTTGTGATAACATAACAGCTGAATTTGTGTACGATTTCAAGGACACCTTATTTTCTGCTCACCTGCATTCTTCCTCTCTAAGATCACTGAAGAAACTTAGTGAAATAAATGCAACTCTGTCAGCACAAATGACGAAAGAGAAAATGTATTTTCATGTAACACGGGAACAAACAGCTAGCAGCCGAATGTCCAACAAGGGGAAGTCTTGCGCAAGCTTATATTGTTGTATACAACAAAGAAAGGGTGTCATGAATTATGCAGTACACGTCCAGCAAAAGTACAAGATTAAGACATTTTCTCAGACATAAAGTGCAGGGGCATCACCTACCCATGAGAACCGTTCGCAGCTTACACATGTGTAGAGCAGCAGTCTAATCAATAGAGGACAACACTGCATCATACCTACACGATGTGAGGTGGTGGGACAGTTACTACTCATGTGTGCTTTGCTTGTGACAGTATGGACTTCCCAAGATAATGCAATATACTAGTAACAGTAAGTATGATCAAAGTTATTTGTAATATTTGTTTAATCAGGGACACATAAGCTTTGCCACTTCTAAATATGGTGTGGCCAAGTGCCTCTTGCTAAGGTAGCATCATGTACTGTTTGAATGTGATTCTTGAGCAAGCCTTGTGTTGCAATGGCAGCTTACTTTCAGTAACTGCAGATTGTTTTATTTAAGTCTTTTCTGTGCATGTTCTCCATGTCTTTGGTAATCATTTAGTATCAAAAAGCTGGCCAGCCCACCCATATTAGTGAATAAATATAAATGGTCTCCACATTCCAGCCATCTGATACAACATCACTACACCTTACTCACAATCTCCCTTCATCATCATTTCTGTACCTTCATTCTCCTTATCAATTAAGAAGAATGTGTTTGTGATGTAACTTATATTTGAGTATGCAGTGCATACAACTGATTGTTACAGCTGAAAAGCATGCAGAGCAAACCTGGATCATTATGCAGAATATTACCAATACTGGCCACTCACTGCAGATGAAAAACAATCCCTTATACCCAACTACAAACGGTGACCTCTCTAGGCTCTGTCTTACTCTTGATATTCCTATAATGTATGAGAACCTGCTCTTGCCCACAAAAATAGCTGGCCTGTCTGTGTCTGTTCCTATTCCTAGTGCCTTTTTATTCATTTTTCTCACACGCCTTCCGTCCTGACTCTGCCCCTGCCAGCTCCTTGGTGGTACACCCAAACATACATTTCTTCCATTCCTTCTTGCCTCCCACTATTTGCTGTATTGTGCATGGGGCCTTTATAAGATCCAGAGTATCAGGTGCTTCTTCTGGGTCTTCTTTGGCATTTTATATGCAAGATGGGCAGTGATCTTTTGTTCTACTCTGAACCTTGGTATATTTAGTTCTTCCTCCAGCTGCATCCCTGAGGGATTCCAGCCTGCCATGTCCTGGGTCTTCTTTGGCATTTTATATGCAAGAAGGGCGTGATCTTTTGTTCTACTCTGAACCTTGGTATATTTAGTTCTTCCTCCTGCTGCATCCCTGAGGGATTCCATCCTGCCCTTTCCTCCCACTTCCCCTCCCCTTCTCTTGGTGTTTTGTCGAATGCATCTAAAATCCCCTGATCTTTCCTTGTTGGCTGCAGTAGTGTCTTTGGCCTTGAGGCTGTTGTTGTTTCCCCAGCAGAAACTGTGCTATCTTTCCTAGTGCATCCTACCACTTTTAGTGTCTCCTACATATTTTGAAAATGGTATTACATTGTAACTCACCCCAACCCCATATACCTCCTGGCAGATGTGTGCAGACATATTATCCTGATATGCTCATTATACGTGTATATATTTTCCACATTTCTACATATTTGTTGCATTCATACTCATCCTAAAGTCCTTTTTCATCTCTTCCTACACCCCAAACCTGCCCCATGTTGTCTTCCTCTGTCATGTTTAATTGGGGCTCTTCGTACAGACTCTTAGTATTGATCATGCTTCCCTCTTGAACGTCAAAGAATGGTATGGCAATATGTTTTGCTTATACAAGCACAAGTTCCGTTAATTATTCCTGGAGCAGGGGTCAGTACTGCTGTCAACCCAGCTTGCTACTTTCTTTCCTCTTTCCTTGTTCTTGGAATTGTCCTAGCCGCTGGTTACCAACGATGATATTGGAAATGTTGCCATCCTTGGGTGGAGCCAGAACATCTTTGTAACTGCCTAGCAGGTCCCACGCTCCTATTGAGGTAGGCATTAGCATCTTTAGTTGAATATGGATGAAAATGCTATTTCCTTGGCCGCTGGTACCCCCTTTGTGTAGCATCAGAGATTAGCCAACACTTAATGCACTCAGGATACTTGAAGAAACATGAAGATCCTTGAAGGGTAGGTGTCCAGACACCGGGCCCGCTTGCACTCATCTGATCATTTGCTGGTGTGCAGCACAAGCAGCCCTCTGTAGCTCCTACTCGCAGCTTTGTTGGAGCTAGGGTTGTATCTGCAGGGTACAGCTGGAGCTGCTGGTAGTGCAGGTGGTGCTTGGCATTCTTCTTCTGTTCCCTATGCTTCCGAGGTGTGGGAGTTGTGTCTCCAGGAATACAGCCCCTCACACTTGATGGCACTGACGGTTGTCAGGAGAACTTGGTAGAGGTCCTTTCACCTAGGCTGTAGCAGTGTCGTCTGGTGTGGGCTTTTATTCAAACCCAATCTCCCGACGGAAGTCTGTGAGCCTGTGGTGTGCCTGCCCCTGGCAGAGCCTGGAGAACGTGACGATGGAGATAACGCAATGTCTCTGTTAATTTCTTACAGTATTATAACAGTAAATCATCTGATATTGACAGTGGGGCAATAAACATGTGACCTGGAATGTTTAGGGGGCAGCCAAACAGAATCTTGCGTGGGCTCAGTTTAGCCACTCTGTCAGGGGTGCTTCTCATTGCTTAGCTGTGCCCCACTGTATAGGAGGCCTGCAGTGTCCCTCTGTCATCTCTGAGACATGATCTATTCACAAACAAATCTCCCTCAGCATCTGGCAGTCGTGTGTCTTTTAAGTATGGCCACACCTTTGTATGTCTGTGTGTACCCAGTGCACAATGATGAAAGGCATCATCTGCCGTCAAATCATGTTGGTCATTTTCATTGAGCAAAAGGCAAGCTGGGTCCAATGTGGTACATCTCTGATGATGATGTGTGGTGCCAGCAACTCTAATTCATACCTGGTAAGGTGTGCATTTTTCACGTGTTGTGTCTTGGTGGAATTTGGGAGTGTGTCCACTGCATGTGAGTCATGCAGAACCAAAGTGTGTGCCAGCACTACATTTTTGGATTGTTCTACCCTCTGGGCCACTGCTCGCAAACAAGGTGGGAGGCCTGCCAGGACTGGCTCTAGGATGGCAGAGTAGCATGCCAATGGGTGGTAGAAGGATCTGTGCTTTTATGTTAGCTTTCCCAGTGAGCAACCCTCTTTTTCATGACAGAACAAGTGGAAGTCTTTGCTGTAATCTGGAAGGCCCAAAGCTAGGTCCCCACTGAGCTTTTGCCTCAGAGTGTGAAAGGTCTTGTCTGAGACCCTGGCATAGGGTCTGGCGCATCCTTGTGAGTCAGGGCTTGAAGTGGGTGGGCAATCAAGGAAATGTTAGGTATCCAGTGTCTACAGTATCCGGCCACCCCCAGGAAAGGCATTACCTCCGCCTCTGTGTGTGGCTGAGGAAAATTGTTGGTGGTGGAAATTCTGTTAGACAGTAATTTTCTTGTCCCCTTGGACAATTCATGCCAAGGTATTTCACTGGGGTGAGGCAGAACTAAAGTTCTTGGGGGAGACATTGCATCCATTCAGTGCTAGTTGGTGCAGGAGGTCAACAGTGTCTGCCACACAGGCTTCTCTGGAAGGTGAAGCAAGTAGCAGGTCATCTATTTTCTGTATGAGAGTGGAACCTTCCTTCAGCATCAAGGATTCCAAATCAGTTTTTAAATGCATTTGTGAAGTTGGAGGTTGATTCTGTATCCCCCCTGAGGGAGCGTAAACCAATGATACCTCTTTAGTTGGAAGCAGAATGTGAAAAGATACTGGCTGTTGTTGTGCAAGGGGTTGGTGAAGAAGGCAGAGGTAAAGTATGTGGCTGTCACTTGGATGTTCAACAGAATTGTACCTGGGTTGGGAACCACAGGGAAAGATGAGCGCACTATCTTGTTCGATCCTCTAAGGTTTTGTGTATAGCGGCATATGGGAGTCCCAGGACACTTTTTTGACAAGCAATATTGGTGTGGTACAGGGGCTAGAGCATATTTCCTTTATTATCCCCTGCTGGAGAAGGTCTTTTATGACTGATGCAATACCCTTCTCCCCTTCTTTTGATATCTTGTATTGTGGTATCCGTGGCAATGGTGCTCCTGGTATCAATTTAATCTGTCCTGGTGAGTAATTTAGCACCTGTCCCATGTCATTGTTACAACGTGCCCACAGATTGAGGGGAATGCAATATCGCAGTTCTTGCGGTATCACTGGGTCTGTGCACGTCATGAATGCCTGCAACATCAAACAGTTTGCTCTGCTTTCCAGAAAAGCCTCTAATTGTGAGCATTGTATTGTGCATTGTAATTTGCAAAGCTGGACCCAGCCCAATACATTTACGGGGCAGTACCCGCTAAGGATAAACTGGTGGTGAACAGTAATGGGGCCTACCACTAGTTTCACATGTTTTGTCAAGCATTCGTCCACAGCTTGTCCTGTCATCACAGCTGTTGTTATTTGTGTCCTCAAGAGTGGTGCTTTTGGCATTTGTGAAGCCTTCAGCACTGATCTTGTAGTTCCTATATATACTAGGAAGGGAACAGTCTTGTCCAATATTGTTCACTCCACCTATGGACCAGCCTGATCCATTGTTATTGCTTTAGCTATTAGGCACCTTTCCACTCCCACGCATCCCTAAAGATTTTCTGGTAGTGGTGGGGGAAATGGCGGGTAGCCACCATAATCCTCAAGGACCCACTGATCCCTATTTCTTCAGGGGACAGGTGGAGGTGGAGCTGCATCTTTCGGGCCATACCTATGCGGTGCTGCGATAAGGTCCTGCTGCCAGTCAACTGTGTTGTCTGTATATGGTAGTGAAGCATTTCGCTGAGATGATTGTTGCCCTTGTGTTTTGTGTTGCGCTAGTGTCTGGTCCTGTGGCTTGTCATTTAACAATGGGCGATCTGCCTTTCAATGGCTAGGGTAATTGCAGTGCAAGCATGCTGTCCCTGGTGGAGGCTGTGAGGCTGTCTTATCACTCCTTGGCCTGCCTCGTCCCCCTTGACCTTCCCCTGCCCCCACCCCTAGCTTGCTGGCCACTGTAGAACTTTTCTTGTGTGACCATAAAGTGCACCTTTTCCTTCTTAACCTTCTATGTTTCCATGGCCTGAAGGTGCAGCTGGTAGTTGGTGCTTTATTTAGTTGCCGCTAGCACCTTTTCTATTGACTCTTGCTGCCAACACACAAAAGATGTCGCTAGGTTTGCCCTAATTGGTTGTCTTATTCCGTGGACAAAGGTGGTGACAAATGTCGGCATGGCATCTCCCATGGGTTCTTCAGTATGCTGTTCTGTTGGTAGACCAGCAAAAGGTGATCAAAGTATACTTTACTCTTTTTCCTGTTTAGTGTGGGTTATTTTGTTCCAATCCACCTTGTCTTCCACAACCTTCGCTTTCAAATGTTTTATTATCTCATTATACTTCTCTTCTACCTTACCTCCAGCCATCACCTCGTCCCCTCATTGTGGCTCCCATTCTGGACATTCTATTTTGGATAGTCCTTCAACAGGTCCTTTGGCACTATCATATTGAAAAAAATCTCTAAATCCACCCACAACAATCCTCCCATTGCTACCATCCTATCTAATTCTGTATAGCATTTCCTTGGATCTATTTGCAATTTATGAAAGTCCTTAGTAAATGACATGAGATCTGCACTGGACCATATCACATGTATGTAGGTCACTGTTATCTCCTTGGAGCATAATTAAGGTAGGCTCTATAAGAACAGGAATGGTGCTTTTGGTGATGGAGTCTGTACTATTTAAATTACTGCGAGTGAATTTGTTATTTTTTCCCATTGATGCAGTTTGCCTACCATGTAGTTTAATGCGTCCGCAGCCCTGGCATCATCCCAGGTCAGCAGTTCCTAATCCGTGAAGCTAAATTTGTCTATATCCCAGTCGTACTCTGGAGGGAGGGGAGTGTGTCCCTGCATCTCATATGTACCTAGGGTCTTAGCTTACTACGCTTAAGCACAGCATGCCTGATGACCTTTGTCCATCAATTCTACTTGTGCTAGTGACAGCACTGTGTCCTTATTCAACCTTGGGTGTTTCACCATGAAGGCGTCTACTTGTAATTTTCCAGCTACTAACTGGTCTAATTGTACTGAGCATTTGGATGTGTCACTGCTTACATGTTTCTTGTGTAAAGCAGAGTGGAGGATATTGGGGTGGTGTTGGAATTTGGGTGGCTCAGACTATGCTTGCGAGCCTGTAATCAAGGTGCTGACTGGGTACCATCAAGAGCCTGTTCTAATGTTATTATATCATGGTATCCTACGGTCGCTGCGTCCCGTCCTGAAGTTTTTTGACCATCGCACCAGGCAGCTGATAGTCCAGGCTACAGTGTTATCTCGCCTGGACTATGCTAGCTCTCTTCTGGTAGGGTCCAATCTGGCTGAGGTTACCCGCCTCCAACGCGTTCAGAATGCCGCGGCGAGAGCCATTGTTGGCTTACCCCGAACATGTTCCGTCTCCGGCACTTTGAGATCACTGCATTGGTTGCCTATCAGGGCAAGAATCCAGTTTAAAGTGCTGTGTTTGGCGTTCAAGATTTTGAGGGGTGGGGGTCCTCAAATTCTTGCGGACCTTCTGTCCTGGTATGTGCCTACCCGGTCCCTGAGATCTTTGGGCCAAGCACTTACTGTGATCCCCCGATACAGGCTGTGTCGGGTCGGTGGCCGATCCTTCCGGGTCAGAGCGGCCGAGCTCTGGAATTCTCTTCCAGTAGAGATGCGGCTGCTGGATGATCTTTTAGCTTTTCGTAAAGCTTTAAAAACTCTTTTGTTTTAATAATTCGCCTTTGTCTCTCCTTCTGTTGTGTTCCCTGTAGGTGTTGCATATTACCTGCCATGCGCCAGGACGCCCCTTAGCTGGGGCAGCTGTGCGCAATACAAAAGTATGTAACATAACATAACATAACATGGGCTGTCCGGTGTCGTAGGTGCAGATGTCCCATACTAAAGAGCACCAAATGAATTGCCCATTGACCTGTGGTGAAACAATTGTTTTCAAACATTATTAATGAGACGTGGTTCTGTGATGCCTTTTTCTTTGCAGCAGTTTTTGTTATGCTTTTTACTGAGTTCAGAAGCCGCATAGGCCACTTCCTGCCTTATTCTTTCAAGGGAAAGGATATTTGAAATGGTGTTGAAGTCTATTTTTGTGGCTTCCTCATTGGCATGCCTGAGCAGCAGAGTGTGACAGGAAGCTTGCTCAGATGGAGGCAACTCGGTGTGTTCTGGTCCTGTGGAGGAGAATGTAGATGTACAGTCTGTGGTAGAAAGTGGAGCCTGCTACTGGCTTGTCATTCTGCCCATAATTACATCCTCAAGGACTGGTCCTCTTCACCTTCTTCTACATTCTGTGACATGTCTCACCGTTCACCAGAATGCAGCGAAAGACTTCAATAACATCTAGCTGCCTTTCCCTCCAGTTCTCTTATCTTTTTTCTGACCTTATTTAATAATCCTTTCTTCTCTGTGTACCTTCTCCTTCATGCCACTAGTTGCATGCAAATTTCGCTAAACCAAATTCCAAATCCAAAATGACTCCCACACTATGGGCCTTATTTTCTCTCCTTTCTAAATCAACATCTGTCTCAAGTATGACAGCAGGTTCAGGTCATATGCCCCGTTTAAAGAACACTGCAAGCCCTGTCTTTTGGCTGTCAGTGCATGCCATTTTTGTAAAAAGAAGCAAGCACTGGGACCTTGGCGTATGGCCACATAGTGGGCAGAAGAGGTCTTTGGTGGGTGGGGTGGGCTGGCAGCTGTTTAGGTCGTTCTTGCTTCAGGGATTGCCTATGATGTATGTGCAAAAAGCAGCTGGCCCTACTGTTTGACCAACAGTCCAGTTATACTGGACACTGTGTAACAAAATGTTGTGGGTTGGGTTTATGCCAAGTGACACAATGGGGAAGACAAGTGCTACCAAACACTTTCAGTCAGGCTGCAGCAGTTTTCAAGGGGGCAGAGGAACCCATTTATCACTCAGTGGACAATGAATTTGCTACTAGTTCACAAGGAAGCATCCAGGTGCTAGTGATACAGCGATACCAGCGTCCCTTGGACTGGGTGAAGGATGACAAGAAAGTAAGGAAGGAAGGCAGTATTTTAATTCCCTTGCTTTGCTCTGTAGGTCCCCGGGGGCAGAGGGTGCGGTTGAAGTCAATTGAATCATCCCCAAGACATAGACAGTAATGGTGAATTCTGCATACAGTCAATTCATACACATCAAATACATAAAACGGGAGTGCTCTCCCTGCGCAGTGGTGCTATGGACTACTGTACACTATAGCCAAGAATGATGGTCCAAAATTAACAATAGTGGGAACAGTAGGAGAATAATGGATATGTTAAGTGTGAGAAGTTGTACCACACAGACAGAGGTTAACATACAATCCAATTTACCAGTCAGGAGGTCTGCTAGCCACACTGTCAATGTTGTTAAAGATGCACTTGTGACAACTTTAAAGTAGCATTTGTTAAAACAGGTGTAATCAGTCATTTGAGATATAGCAACCTGTGAAACATCAGTCACAAACTGTCGGTAATACCCAAAAAAGTAGTAATAGACTCAATAAATCGGGAAACACCATGTAACAATCAAGAACAGCACATCAGAAATAACAACACATCAAATGAATGCAGAGAATACCAAGCTCCTCCCTGTTGTATTGTATTGTATGGCGTACTTGTATAGCGCTAAACTGTCACCCCAAGGGCATCCTGGCGCTTGACCTGATCAACCATACACAACTATTCTGCTGCTTTAGGACTTTATAGGGACCTGGGAAAAAGGTATGTTTTTAGACTTTTTTTGAAGGAGGAAAGGTTCTCTTACTTCTCAGTGCCAAGGGTAGGGCATTCCACAGTTTAGCTGCGGTAAACCTAAAACAACGACCCCCCATCCTCTTCCTCAAGATTTTAGGAATAACCACCAGACAGGCGGAAGAGGAGCGGAGAGATCTGGTGGGAATGTACCAGGAGAACATCGTCTGCAGCGATGAAGGCCCCTGGCCATGAAGAGCCCTGAAAACAAGACATAATGCCTTAAAGTCAATGCGCTGGGAGATTGGCAGCCAGTGGAGATCCGTAAGCGCCAGAGAGGATGAATCAAGATGCCGTCTGGAGAGTGCCAGCTTGGCAGCCATATTCTGCACCCGCTGCAGTTTGCCCACTAGGGTGGCAGGGGCGCCCAGAAGTAGTGCGTTGCAGTAATCAAACCTGCTTAAGATGATACCACGCACTACCTCCGGGCGGGCATGTCCCGGGAGCGAGGAGAGGATCTTACGCAAGGTTCGGAGCAACAGCATGCACGTTGCCACGGTTTTATTGACGAACGCGTCGAGCTGGAGATTAGGTTCGAACAGCACCCCCAAGTTCCGGGTGGACACTGCCACTGCCCCCGTGCTCTGGAAGGAGGAAGGCCAAAAATCTGGTGGCAAAGACCCGAGGGACGCGATCGGAGGAGCAGTGCAGTACCTCGGTCTTTGAACTGTTGAACTGCAGTGAGTTGAGGCACAACCATTCAGCAGTGGCTGACATGCAGCGGTGGAAGGTCTCCTGTGACACAGCATCCTTACCCACAAAAGAGAAGATAAGTTGCGTATCATCCGCATAGTTGATGACCGCAATGCCATAAGACTTGATTAGGCTGATCAGGGGACGGAGGTAGAGATTGAATAGAATGGGGCTAATGGCCGACCCTTGAGGCACGCCCTGCCCCACCCTCCTGATGTCCGAGCGGTAGGGTGGCAAGGCAACCACCTGGTGTCTGTTGTCAAGGTACGAGACCAACCAGTTAAGGGCCAGGCCGGAGACCCCAATCTCCTCTAACCTCCCGATCAGAGTGGCATGGTTGACCGTGTCGAACACGGCCGAGATGTCGAGCAGCACTAAAAAGGCTGCTCGACCATGGTCGACACGCGAACGAAGGTCATCCAAGGCGGTTACCAATGCAGACTCAGTGCCATGGATAGGCCTAAAGCCAAACTGGGCCGTGTCCAGACAGATGTTAGTCTCCAAAAAACTGGATAGATGTTTTGCACCAGTTTCTCCAGAATCTTAATTGGGAAAGGGAGCAGAGAGATAGGTCTATAATTCGTTGGGCAAGTAGGGTCCAGTGTGTCCTTTTTCAGAAGTGGCGATACCACAGCCAGCTTCCAGCAATCCGGGACCTGAGCTGTTCTGAAGGACTGACAGCAAATAGCATGAAGAGGGGGGTAAAGCTCCTCATGGAACAGTTCCCAATATTTTTGTGGCAGTGGGTCTAGAGGAGAACCCGACGAGATCACACCCGCCACAGAGCAGAAATCCTCAAAAGAGGGAAGAGGGAAGCTGTTCATCTGAGCCCGCTTATCATCCAGCTCTGGGAGACCAGAGTTGATTCCTCCTGTAGTATGAGGTGTGACTTGAGGAGCTGAGGTGACCGAGGTCCCAATCTTACTCAGAATGAGGGAGATCTTATCCTCAAAAGCCTTGGCCAAAGAATCGCAAAGCAGTTGGGAGGCCTCGATGTCATTAGAGGCACATGCGGGTTGAGATAGATCCTGTACCTGTGGTCTGAATTACGTTGGTATGACCACAAGACGTATCAAGCTCAGGATTTGTGAACATCGAAGTAGTATTCGATGTAAAAGGAATGCTACCAAGCTGACAAATCATTTCATTGAAAAAAATCATAAGCCGAACGACATGCGTTGGACCATCGTGGAACAAATATCCGGTGATGAGAAGACTCTTTTTGAGAAGGAGCAACGATGGATTCATCGTCTGTCTAGCCATCGTACAGGCCTTAACGATGATATCGCCTGGGGATCGGTGCTACGACGTTAATATAGCACCAATTACTACTCATTAAAGTTTTTCGGTCCTTACACTGGGTTTGTCCTCGCATTAGGTAAGGACCACATTACCTCTAAGTGAATCGTAGGACTTGTCTGATAGCCCCTCCATTATGAAACATGACGTTCTTACAGGGGTTTAAAACCAACACACAGACATATTTAAAAAAATACCCTTTGTAGGAATCTTTCCCCATGAGCAATTTTCGAATTTTCATTTGCTTTGTTTTGGGTTTTCTTTAGTGGGAAGCAACATCCACTTCACAAATGAGTTGTGTCTTCTGAATAATCCCAATAATAATGAGGTTGTCATCTAATTAGTCTGTTGGATGAGTTTGGATGCAACTTGACATAGACATAGTCATTGCCAGCAAAGTGTGGTTTTTTTCTAGGTGGGTTCTCCTCCTTTTTTCCACACAGCTCGTTTGTGTTATTTTTACATGAAATGGATGCAAATCCCTCTGTCACAAAAAGAAAAAAACCTAAGTTGCATATAGAGTTGCATGGACTATTGTTCATGTAATCTTGACTCCTCATTTATTATTATTATTATTTTTTTCACAGTACTGTGATAGTTACCAACGAAAAACTACACGATTACAAAATACCCCATGAATACTTGTAAGACTCGACAAATGAACTCATCTTCCTACTTCCTAACACACTAAATCTGAACAATAATAGTACGGCCCCTTTAACATCTTGGGACGATACCACGACCCACACGATCACGTGATATGGTCACGTGCTAATGTTTGGAAGTACAAAACAAGCAGCGCCGTCCACTCGGCGTTGATACCGGGCCGCGGTGGTGCTTGAATAGGTACTCGGCGGGGAGTCGCCTGCAAAAATGTAAGTACCGATATCCATACGAGAGTCTATGATCTAGCGTTTCACTGCTATTCCGACCCTTGTATCGAGACTTGAAGATTTTACTTTAAGTGAGTTGTCCCACTGGCTATTCATTTATAGATATGCGGCGTGAAGATAACCCCTCACCGCGTTCGCCCATGAGGACATACATTGACGTTCCTCCCGTGAGTTTTGACAGAGACCTCCCTGTCTTCCATTTTTTTGATTCAATCCTTGGCTATGGAGCCTTTTTAAGACTCTACTTTTAAGCTAATATCACATTAAGTGCACAGTTAACTTGTTGTTTTTATTTAATTGTTTCCACGCTGTTAATCTTGACAGCGGTTGGATGTTATGTTTAGCCACATGATTTTGGAGGCAGAATATAATTTACACATTCACAGAATGGTAAACAGGTTTTGATGTCAGATTATGTTAATCGTGACACTGGAAAAACTAACTAACTATCCTATTGATTTATTTTTACCCCACTTCTCCATAAAGGTGTTTTCCAACGGGGTGAAGGGACTGAGTGGTATTCAATTGGTAAATGCACCATATTAGGTTAGATCGTTTCATTCTAATTATGAAAACATTTCTCCCTATAGGTACCTGACTCCAGTAAAATTGCTGTAGTGGTCTTGAACGGCTTTTAGCCGTAAGTATAATAAATACTAAAAAAAAATAAAAAAAATAATTTGTCTTTTCACACAAATTCCTCACGGCAGGGTGCACCTTAGGGCGTGTACACCACCGGAGGATCACATTATATGGTCCTGATGAAAGCTGAGCGACTTGGGCTCCAAAAAGCAGAAACATGTCGACCAATCTTATCCACTATAGACTAGGGGTCTTTAATAACTGAGACCATTCCTATGGGTCCATTTATATCTGTTTTTAACCAGTGCAAACCGGACTATTAATAAAGTAGTTGAAAGTCACGAATTTGCACTTTTTATAAAAATCCTTTTTCACTTTTTTGCACTCAACTAGCTAAATTTGGCCGGAACACACCCTCAACACACACAAGAACCAGCTCCGCTGTAAACAGGCGTCGAAGCACACTGGAAAGACACTAGGTCTTTCCAGTGGGAACCCAGTGATGAAGCATGTCACCACTAGGTTGGTGAGTGAGGGTTCTTAAATTATCTTGTATTGTCTCATCCCTCTGTTTTCCCTTCCACCTCACATAGTATTTTGAGGTTGTCTGTTTCACTCTTTTGTTGTTTATTGCTAGTAAGATAAGGGGTGTAAGAGTGAATATCCATACCCTTTCTCTCCTGTTGTTTTTTGATGATTTAGGCAGCGCACAGCTGCGAGAGTTATACAAACAACAAGTTCTGCACTTCCCTGAAAGAAGTTTTCTTTCATACAACGAGGAGAATGGAAGACATAGGTCTGTCTTTTTCAAGGGAGGAGGTTGATGCTTTATTAGGGGATAGTTCCCTTTTTTCTGACACATTGCCGGCACAGACTATTTCTCAGACAGAGGATTGGGACAAATTAGGGGAGCTCAAAAGGAGTCGTATAAGGGCCATACTACATGGCACTATGATCAAAGAGTACCTCAACAACAATGCAGCACCTAAAGGGCTACTTGTAATAAATGCACCCAGAATTTTTCTGGATGATGCTGTGTTCCGTAAGGAATGGGCGCAGATAGCATGGCACTGCACAAGAGATTGGGGTATTTTGATCATAAAAACAGCTTTACGACTCTCTGAGACACTACTATTAGAGATCCAAACAACTGAATCCCATTTTAAGGCAACACTAACAGGTTTTAAAAAAAAGTTGGAAGAACTGAATAAAGAACAGAATGAGTATAAGGAAAATTTAGCACACTCTAAAGCGCAAAAATTGCAAAAAGATCTCAAACGCTGGTCATATACACAAGTCTATCCTTATTCCAGCCCAGACTATGTCCAGCCCACAACAACGGACTATAATTCTGATTCCTCAATAGATTCGAATGCAAGTGGCTCAAGTGGGGGAAATACAAGAAGAGGTAACAGAGGAAAGGGCTGTGGGCGTGGTCGTGGTAATCAGGCGACCCCCACGTACCAAGGATGGCCACAATACTTTCAACATCCTGGACTAGCACCCTACCACAATACCCCTTTCCCACCACCCACACCACCGATGATGGGGTGGAACCCACATTTCGTTCCGCCACATTTCCAACAAAACACCTACCGCCAGCCTTTTTTAGATCAGGGCTGACGAGGCAGGGGGAAACGCAAGGGACAGAATCAGGTACATTGGGACCAGTCAGAAGCAGTAGGGGACAACACCCGAAGCAAAACGGGGGAACAGAGAGCAGGCCCAAGCAACAAATAAGTTTGGTGACGAATTTATCATCTTACAATTTGAATGACGCTGAAAAAGCTGTGTTGGAAAAAGGCCTTGGTTTTATACCTACCCCGAACTTTGACAAATTCAGGTTATTATGTGAGCTCAATGAGTTCTTTAGAAAACTGAGATTGAAGAGCTTCTTTGAGAAGAACAAGGACACTGAACTCACTGAAGTAATCAGAAGCAATACCCCTTTTAGACTTAAATCCAACTTCACCCCTCCGACTCATCTTGTACCACCAGAATTTCTAGCTTTTGAACAGGCTGTTTTACATGAGGTTGAATCTCTATCCTGCCCACCTGTCTTAAAAAATGTGAGAGCAGTGGAATATCAGGCAATACAATCACTGAAGAAAAACAACACTATTGTGATTAAAAGTGCCGATAAGGGCGGAGGCATAGTGGTGCAGGACAAACAAGCCTATGATACTGAATGTAGACGGTTATTGAATGACACTACCAACTATACTATTCTGAGAGTGGATCCCACCGAGAGTCTCCGCGATGAGATTTTAGAACTGGTTTCTACAGCAGAATCAGATGGGTGGCTATCAAAACTAGAAGCTGCCTTCCTGACCTCTTCAGCTGGCAAAGTACCATATTTCTATACTTTGCCGAAAACCCACAAGAACATCTTGCCTCAACCTGGACGCCCAATTGTTTCCGGGATCGGTTCGTTATTGGAACCCCTTTCGCAATATTGCGATTTCTTTCTGAAGCCACTGATACAATCGACTGAGACCTATATTAAGGACACTAAAAGCCTTTTAGCCATGCTTAAAACCATCGAGATACCAGAGGAACCCATATTCCTAGTAACCCTGGACATCGAGAGCCTTTATACCTGCATACCGCAGGATCACACCATCAAGGTAGTGGCTGATGCTCTCGACCAGGCTCCCTGGGACTTTACAGTACCGAGAGGTTTCGTTGTAGATTGTGCAGCGCTAGCCCTGAAAAGGAATTATTTTGAGTACGAGAGCCAAATATTCCTTCAAACAACAGGGACTTCCATGGGCAGCACTTTTGCCCCTTTGGTAGCGGGATTGTACGTTTACAGCTTCGAAAGAAAATACATCCTGGCCTCCACTAACCCATTTTCTGCCAATATTGTCCTGTGGCAACGCTACATCGAAGATATTTTGTTGCTATGGAAAGGAGATGAAGCATCCCTACTTCCTTTCTTCAACTGGTTGAATACCTGTGATCCTCATTTGAGGTTCACACATGAATATGCCAGAGAAAGTATCACCTTCCTGGATATCACCATTGATAAAAAGGGAACATCTTCTGCATACTCAAACATACTATAAACCAACATCAAAAAACAATCTGTTGTTGTTCAGCAGCTTTCATCCCCGTCCGTTAATGGAGAATCTCCCCTACGGACAATATCTCCGCATAAGGCGCAACTGCAGTGAGCTGAATGATTTTAAAAAGCAAGCAGATGACCTGACGGAAAAGTTGGAGGAGCGTGGCTACCCGAAGAGAATACTCCAAAAAAGTCGGAAGAGGGCACTCAATCAGAACAGAGATGCCCTCCTGGAGACATACCCTAAAAACACCCAAGAGGAGGTTCCTTTAACCTGCGTGACCACGTATAACAGTTTGTCTAACGTGGTGAGTCGTAGCATCCAAAAGAACTGGAAGATTGTGACGAGCAACCAACTGAGCTGGGAGAAGCCACTCTTTTCCTACAAGAGAGCGACTAGTTTAAAAGACTCTCTAGTCCATACCCGCCCAGTGAAGAAGCAGAAAAGCCAGGATCCCACAGTACTATCCACCTGGGGACTGCCACCGGTGACGGGACATTTTCCATGTGGCGATTGCAGCATTTGTCATTTAACCACCCACACCAAATTCCTGAACTTGGAACCCGGAAAACAATGGGAACAACGTGGTCATAAAAAACTGTAACACCAGCAACGTAGTGTACTTGATCACCTGTACCTGCGGTCTGAATTACGTTGGTATGACCACAAGACGTATCAAGCTCAGGATTTGTGAACATCGAAGTAGTATTCGATGTAAAAGGAATGCTACCAAGCTGACAAATCATTTCATTGAAAAATATCATACGCCGAACGACATGCGTTGGACCATCGTGGAACAAATATCCGGTGATGAGAAGACTCTTTTTGAGAAGGAGCAGCGATGGATTCATCGTCTGTCTAGCCATCGTACAGGCCTTAACGATGATATCGCCTGGGGATCGGTGCTACGACATTAATATAGCACCAATTACTACTCATTAAAGTTTTTCGGTCCTTACACTGGGTTTGTCCTCGCATTAGGTAAGGACCACATTACCTCTAAGTGAATCGTAGGACTTGTCTGATAGCCCCTCCATTATGAAACATGACGTTCTTACAGGGGTTTAAAACCAACAAACAGACATATTTAAAAAAATACCCTTTGTAGGAATCTTTCCCCATGAGCAATTTTCGAATTTTCATTTGCTTTGTTTTGGGTTTTCTTTAGTGGGAAGCTACATCCACTTCACAAATGAGTTGTGTCTTCTGAATAATCCCAATAATAATGAGGTTGTCATCTAATTATTCTGTTGGATGAGTTTGGATGCAACTTGACATAGACATAGTCATTGCCAGCAAAGTGTGTTTTTTTTCTAGGTGGGTTCTCCTCCTTTTTTCCACACAGCGCGTTTGTGTTATTTTCACATGAAATGGATGCAAATCCCTCTGTCACAAAAAGAAAAAAACCTAAGTTGCATATAGAGTTGCATGGACTATTGTTCGTGTAATCTTGCCTCCTAATTTATTATTATTATTATTTTTTTCACAGTACTGTGATAGTTACCAACGAAAAACTACACGATTTACAAAATACCCCATGAATACTTGTAAGACTCGCCAAATTAACTCATCTTCCTACTTCCTAACACACTAAATCGGAACAATAATAGCACGGCCCCTTTAACATCTTGGGACGATACCACGACCCACACGATCACGTGATATGGTCACGTGCTAATGTTTGGAAGTACGAAAACAAGCAGCGCCGTCCACTCGGCGTTGATACCGGGCCGCGGTGGTGCTTGAATAGGTACTCGGCGGGGAGTCGCCTGCAAAAATGTAAGTACCGATATCCATACGAGAGTCTATGATCTAGCGTTTCACTGCTATTCCGACCCTTGTATCGAGACTTGAAGATGTTACTTTAAGTGAGTTGTCCCACTGGCTATTCATTTATAGATATGCGGCGTGAAGATAACCCCTCACCGCGTTCGCCCATGAGGACATACATTGACGTTTCTCCCGTGAGTTTTGACAGAGACCTCCCTGTCTTCCATTTTTTTTATTCAATCCTTGGCTATGGAGCCTTTTTAAGACTCTACTTTTAAGCTAATATCACATTAAGTGCACAGCTAACTACTTGTTTTTATTTAATTGTTTCCACGCTGTTAATCTTGACAGCGGTTGGATGTTATGTTTAGCCACATGATTTTGGAGGCAGAATATAATTTACACATTCACAGAATGGTAAACAGGTTGTGATGTCAGATTATGTTAATCGTGACACTGGAAACACTAACTAACTATCCTATTGATTTATTTTTACCCCACTTCTCCATAAAGGAGTTTTCCAACGGGGTGAAGGGACTGGGTGGTATTCAATTGGTAAATGCACCATATTAGGTTAGATCGTTTCATTCTAATTATGAAAACATTTCTCCCTACAGGTACCTGACTCCAGTAAAATTGCTGTAGTGGTCTTGAACGGCTTTTAGCCGTAAGTATAATAAATACTAAAAAAAGAAGAAAAAAACATTTTTCTTTTCACACGAATTCCTCACGGCAGGGTGCACCTTAGGGCGTGTACACCACCGGAGGGTCACATTATATGGTCCTGATGAAAGCTGAGCGACTTGGGCTCCAAAAAGCAGAAACATGTCGACCAATCTTATCCACTATGGACTAGGGGTCTTTAATAACTGAGACCATTCCTATGGGTCCATTTATATCTGTTTTTAACCAGTGCAAACCGGACTATTAATAAAGTAGTTGAAAGTCACGAATTTGCACTTTTTATAAAAATCCTTTTTCACTTTTTTGCACTCACCTAGCTAAATTTGGCCGGAACACACCCTCAACACACACAAGAACCAGCTCCGCTGTAAACAGGCGTCGAAGCACACTGGAAAGACACTTGGTCTTTCCAGTGGGAACCCAGTGATGAAGCATGTCACCACTAGGTTGGTGAGTGAGGGTTCTTAAATTATCTTGTATTGTCTCATCCCTCTGTTTTCCCTTCCACCTCACATATTATTTTGAGGTTGTTTGTTTCACTCTTTTGTTGTTTATTGATAGTAAGATAAGGGGTGTAAGAGTGAATATCCATACCCTTTCTCTCCTGTTGTTTTTTGACGAGATAGATCCCTCACAATCTTAAACAGTGCCTAAGATTTGTTAGCCGCGGTTAGCAATGTTTCCTCAAGGAAACTAGCTTTGGCGCGCTTAATCTCAGTTTTATACACCAATAACGCCTGTTTAAAAAGAACCTTATCCGACTCATAATATTGTCTCCTCCAGTGGCGCTCAGCGCGTTTACACTGGAGTTTCAGCTGAAAGAGCTCCTTAGAGAACCAAGGCATAGCCGGTTTAGCCCGGTCTCTAATTTTCCGAAGTGGAGCTAGTTCATCCAGTGAAGCAGTGATTTTCTGACAAAGGGTCAGATAACTCTCCTCCACGTTGTCTCCCAATGAGAAACCTTCCGGTAGCAGGGTTGGCAGACTCGACTGTTTCAAGAGCCTAGACCATTGCCTGCCCCGCTTTGAGTTGGCTCCAGTCCTACCCCTCTATAAGGAGTCAGCAGGCAGTAACAGGGAGAAATGGACCAAAAAATGGTCCGTCCAACATTGGGGGACAATATTCCGTACCAACACCCGACTGGCCTCTGCCAGGATCATGTCCAAGACATGACCCCTTGAGTGGGTCAGGGTGAGTACCAGTTGCTGGAGATGGATGTTCCGGCAAGACTGAATAAACTCTGTAAAAGCTAGATCCATAGGTCCATCCGGCCACAAGTTGAAATCTTCCAGGATTAAAATCCTAGTGTGTGAGTTAGAGAGCTCGTAAATCAGGTCAATCAACTCAGGAACGGCTGACAAAGCATTAGCTGGGGGTCTGTGGCACAACAACCCGGAACACAGAGCGCCTCCCTGTCCATTTATAGAGAAGGGGAAACAAGGAAGGCTTGGGTCTATACACTATCTGGCCTAGACCACTCAAACTGAGACAACAAAAAACAAAAAACAATTGGCCAGGTAGGTTATTTTACGACAAAGTCTAGTACCACTTACCCAATTAATCTAAGTGGACACACTTGTGGTTTAGTGTTTTTACTTATTTTTTCATTTTTTAGCATTTCATTCATATATGGCTGAAGAAAGGTACAATTCAGTAGCAAAAAATTCACATAAACTTTACACTTTTCAAACATAAAATGTACAATCACCGTGAATGAGACATATTTACAAATATACAATTGATACAAACAAGAACAGTAAAAAACAAGAAATGCCTATTCTCATTAAATGTTCAAGGCAACAGTCCTAGTATACAACCTACAAGCAAGCAGGGGATTTTTTAGATATAATTACTAGCCTGCTCGCTTGCCTATACTGGAATTTGACAATTACTAGGGTCAAAAAATCAGGTTGAATTTATCGATAATAGAACTCCTGATATGCCCTTCCTGAAACTTCTTCCAGTATCGTGCCAACGCGTTTCGAACCCACCAGATATTAAGGGGTTCTCCTCAGGACCTGGACTGGAAACTGTCCTGTCCTGTGACAGTTTCCAGTCCAGGTCTTGAGGAGAACCCCTTAGTAACTCGTGGACTCGAAACGCGTTGGCACGATACTGGAAGAAGGTTCAGGAAGGGCATATCAGGAGTTCTATTATCGATAAATTCAACCTGATTTTTTGACCCTAGTAATTGTCAAATTCCAGTATAGGCAAGCGAGCAGGCTAGTAATTATATCTAAAAAATCCCCTGCTTGCTTGTAGGTTGTATACTAGGACTGGTGCCTTGAACATTTAATGAGAATAGGCATTTCTTGTTTTTTACTGTTCTTGTTTGTATCAATTGTATATTTGTAAATATGTCTCATTCACGGTGATTGTACATTTTATGTTTGAAAAGTGTAAAGTTTATGTGAATTTTTTGCTACTGAATTGTACCTTTCTTTAGCCATATATGAATGAAATGCTAAAAAATGAAAAAATAAGTAAAAACACTAAACCACAAGTGTGTCCACTTAGATTAATTGGGTAAGTGGTACTAGACTTTGTCGTAAAATAACCTACCTGGCCAATTGTTTTTTGTTGTCTCATTTATAGAGAAGGCCATTAGTTCGCACCCCAGGACATCTCTTATCTCTAACTGAGAGATGTCAAGATTTTCTCTATTAGGTGGATACCTAGTCCCAGCTGGAGACCTCCCCCGGTGTCCAGCAGGAGGCAGTGTACCGGAGCCTACTCGTAACTTAGTAGAAGAGTGTGAGAGTTACCTGACAGTTTTCTTTTTCTTCAAAAAGGTTACAGTTTCCTTCTGGGGCTTGAGGAATCTATAGGGCATGAGCCCAATAATTTTTGGTAACGCAACAGCTGAATTTGTGTAGGATTCCAAGGGCACATTATTTTCTGCTCACCTGCATTGTTCCTCTCTATGATCACTAAGCTGTATCCTTGTATCAGGTAGGTCTTAGGTATAAAGTATTGCTGCGACTCTTCCTTATTCTGACCCAATTCTTGATACATGCTTACTGTCCACACTGACAAAAACAAACACTTTTTTTACACAATTTTTCCAACCACACACCCGTAGCTTCTATCCCGTTAGTCTAAAGAAAACATTTGCTGTTTAAAAACCTGAACAGCCATTGGATTTGGTGATTTAATACATAAAACAACTCGAAGCCCAACATCCTTCAATAACACTCATGTATCTTGCACATACATTCTTCCAAAGTTATGACTTTCTCCATAAAACATGACTTACAAAAGTACATTCTAAACAGACAGCAATCCTTAAACTTTAACTGATAAGTACTGCTGAATGTTCAGAATTCCATGAATAAAAGCCTTTTTGCAATGTTGCACTATACACTTAATGGTCCTTATTAGGGTGAGATGGGGAAGTACACAGTGTAAAATTTAAGATTATGAAGTATCATAAATTAACGATTAAGCACAAATTTGTTATTTAGCATTCTAGTCTATGTATATTTGTTTGAACTGGTGTGCTGCCCTGAATATTGAAACCACAAAAATTAAGGACAGAATATAGCAAATAAAATATTGACAGGTAAGTAGCTCTAGATTTTCTGTCCCTAACTCCACATATATGTGCCTATGCTGTACATATATCTTCAAGGCATACAGATGACTACTTCATAGTGCTGGAATACAGAGCTCTGATATCATGCCAAATGCTCCAACAAAGTACATAGGGAGGCTTTACAACACTCGGGTTATTTTGATAGAAATAGTAAATCTATACTTCCCTATATGCACTTACCTTTTGATAGTTTGCCTGTCCTCAATATTCTTCTATCTCAATATTGGTGGTGTTGATGTTTAGAAGTACCATCACTTCAAATGTATCCTGATGAGTATGCGTTCCGTACAATACTGAATTTGTGTATGCAGCATTTGAAAATAATAGTACTAGTAGCCCTTAAGCCACAGGCTTTCTTAATTGTAGATGGACTCCCTACTGTGCCTTTGCATATAAAGCCCAGTAAACTACTTACATGTCGACTTTGACCACAGGAAACTGAAAGGCGTAACTCAGGTCAGAGCGATAGGCTGTGTATTGGTTCTGTACTACTCACCAATCCCTACATTGTGGCTAGGTGCCTGCACCATCCACCTGCCCATAAAAACGGAATGGGAGCCGCAGTGTAGAAAGGGCACCTATTTCTCATGTAACCCTCCTGCAGAACTCCACCAGACACCCTGATTCACAGAGGTAACTTACACGTTCGAGTAATTTACACTCTTTAGTAAGGTTACTATTTTTTGCTTATTCACAAGAGTGTAAGTTACTACTAAGAGACACAGAAGTTCAATACAACACATGGCCAACACACTTGCATAGGAAATAATGGAGAAAAGGTATTAAAATAAAACACCATAGAAAATAATGTTGAGTTAAATGAAATTATTTAAAATAAATAAAATACTAAATAAACATAATTTAGTATTAAACCAATGTAAAAGTAGTACATATTGAATATTTAATTATAAAACAGTTCAATACCCTATTTTTAATACCAAAATGAATGTAACAATAACTTTTATTAAAATGTAACTACATTAATTTCAATGAAATCTATGCATTACTTTTAATAATTATTATTGCACAATACATTTTTCCAATGAGAAACTGTTCATCACGCCTCCTGGCTACGGAGGAGGGAGCTTCCTATGCTCTGGTGTTGTGTAGGGTGGCTGAAGCCTTGGGCCTCGAGCTACCTACGGTGGCTGTGAGGACTAACATCCTGACTGAGGGGCTTTAGCCAGCAGCATCCTCTTCAAAGCCCCTGCTGCCTTTTAATGAGGCTCTCACTGACATTCCTCTGGGCACTTGGTCCAAACCCAGCACAGGGGCTCTGTTTACAGTATGATTGTCCTATGCCACCACCTGGCCCCGGGCAACCCACTTTTCCTCTCCCAACACCCTGCCCCTGAGAGCTTGGTGGTCCAAGCCTTAGCCTCAAAAGGCACTTTCCCTACTGCTCCCCCAGATAGGGAATCCAAATAGCTAGACAATCTTGGGAAGAATATGTTTTCTTCCGCCAGCTTCGTACAGCGGTCGGTGAACACAGCATGTCTCTTTGGACGTTATACACACAGAGTGTGGGTTAGGGTCACGCAAGTGCTGGCACAGTGCACGGAGGAGGCCCGGGCCGTGCTCACCCATGCTGTTGCTGAGCTCCAAGATGCAGCTAAGTTCACCATTCAGTGTGGGCTGGATATCGCTGGCTAGGACGGTTTCCATGCCGGTAGCCCTGAGGCACCACACCTGGCTGAGAATGTCTGGCTTCTCTGGGGATGTCCAATACAGACTTTGGAACATGCCCTTCGATGGCGGTCGCTTGTTTGGTGACAATTCAGACAACGCATTCGATCTCTTCAAGGAATCTAGGGCCACGGCCAGAACCTTGGGCCTCGCAGCAACTTCTTGCCCCATGCAGTCTGCCTTTACATGGCTACAGAAAGGATGCCCCACACATTCCACCCAAAGCCACAGGGACACTCAAGCTATCCAGCCTATGAGTGGCCAGGGATGTGGGACCAAGAGTCGCGAGTCTGGGGGCCAGTGGGCGGGCTGGTCCACCAATGCCCCTCTTATGCCTCCAAACCTTCCTAGTCTGAATTTTCAGGGCCATCAGTTGCCAGTGGGCTACAGAATCCACCATCACCTCCCCCACTGGCACAACATCACGTCAGACAGGTGGGTTTTGCAGATAGTACAAAGAAGCTACTCCTTTCTCTTAGAGACTATCCCTCCCTCCAAGCTACCAACACTCCATCACATGTCAGAGGATCACTTGACCCTTCTCCGCAAGGAAGTTATGGTTTTCTTAGCCAAGGGAGCTATCGAACGAGTCCCTGTGCCAGAAGTAGGTTGTGGCTGTTACTCCCACTACTTCCTGGTACCCAAGAAGGACAAAGGCCTGCATCCTACCTTAGATCTCAGGGACGTCAACCGCTTCCTCCGGAGGAAGAAGTTCAAAATGTTGACCGTGGCCCAGATCCTGTCTGCCCTCGACCCTGGAGACTGGATGGTAGCGTTGGACTTGCAGGACGCTTATTTTCACATCCCTGTCTTGCTTCCCACCGGCGTTCCATATGGTTCACAGTGGGCCACAAGCATTTTCAGTTTACCATGCTCCCCTTTGGCCATACCAGCACCCCTCGGTGTTCACGAAAGTGATGGCGGTGGTTGCAGTTCATCTGCACATATCAGGGGTTTCAGTCATCCCCTATCTCGACGACTGGCTGTTGAAGAAGGTCTCGCCCCAGGCTGTCGTCTCTCACCTCCAGGCTACGGCAGACCTACTGCATTCGCCAGGGTTCACTATCAACGTGCTGAAGACTCACCTGATTCCCTCTCAGAAGCTCCTTTTCATCTGAGCAGTTTTGGATATAGCACAGTTTCGGGCTTATCCTCCCGAGCAGGGAGTCCAGGATATTCGGGCTATGATACCCAGGTTTCAGCTCTATCCCGGATTTTGGTGAGAATGACTCTGAGGCTGCTAGGCCTCATGGCATCCTGCATCCTGCTGGTAGATCATGCCACTAGTTGGAGCATTGAAACTGAAGCACCGCGCACCTGGTGATGCATAATGTGTAAAGCGCACTGATACCCTCGGTGGTCAAGTTTGCGCTATATCAAACTTTCAAAATAAATAAATAAATATGCATGCTCTGCAGTGGGGCCAGTGGGAGCAGCATCAGGGCAATCTTTCTGATGTCATCCAGACCTTGGAGGGGACTGAGAGTCAGTTGCAGTGGTGGCTCACAAACAAAAATTGGGCCAGCTGCAGATCCCTCTCCCTTTCACGACCAGAGTTCACAGTGGTGAGGGATGCGTCACTTCTGGGATGGAACACCCACATGGGAGAGGTGAGGATCAAAGGTCTCTGGTCTCCGGCAGAGTCCGGGCTCCACATTAATCTTCTGGAGCTTCGGGCGATCCGTCTTGCACAGAAGGCATTCCTTCCTACTTTCAAAGGAAGAGTAGTGCAGGTGTTCATGGACAACACGACCGCCATGTGGTACTGAAACAAACAGGGTGGGGTGGGGTTGTGGACCTTATGTCAAAAGGCTCTTCGCCTTTAGACATGGTTCAACACCTGGCGAGTATGATGGATCACGAATGGCGTCTTTACTCAGAGGTGGTGCAAGGTCTCAGTCAGCAGTGGGAAGAGCCTTGGTTAGATCGATTCACCACCGAAGAGAACACGCAATGTCAGCAGTTCTGCGAATTGGAGTGTAATTGAGTCCTCCTGTACACCTTTCCACCTGTATCACTTCTACCCAGAGTGCTGGAGAATATCAAGTGTGACTGGGCCCAAGTACTTCTTGTGGCTCCGGATTGGGCGCGAAGAGTCTGGTACCTGAGCTCTTGACGATGGCCATCGATCCTCCGATCAGACTGCCTCTTTAGGAGGATCTTCTGTCACTGCAGCGGGGACGCTTCTCCACTCGAACCTGTCCAGTCTCCACCTTCTAGCATGGAGATTTTGCAGTGACAGTGACATCTTTAAACCTTCCTCCTGAAGTCTGTAATGTCATCTTGGCAGCCAGGCATCCCTCCACTAAAACGGTATATGCCTTTACATCAGGTCTCGAAAAATCCACTCGCCTGCTTGCATTTGCAAATTAGATTCAATAAGGACGAGCTTTTTTTAGGTTCTACTCGCCCTTACTGGCGAGTAGGAAGACAAACTGACACTTGACCTCTGCCTCTGAAAGCAGAGCAAATGTGACAAGATAGCAAGATTTAAAGGCATCTTTATTGCTCACAAAGTGAATGAGAAATAAAAATGCTTTTAAATCTTGTTAACTTGTCACTTTTGCTCAGCTTTCAGAGTTAGAGGTCAAGTGCATTTCAATTAGGTCGAGTAGATGTTTCACGTTACTAGACCTGTAAGTCTAGTGCAATTTATATGATTTGTCGAGCCCTTCAGATGCAACAAATTTGTGGCATGGTGCACAGCAAAGGCTGAGGATCCTCTTTCCGCCCCTCTTTCAGAGGATATCCTCTTCATTCCCTGTTTGGCCAAGCAGAGCTCTGCCCTGGGCACCCTTAAAGGCTATCTTTCAGCCATTTCAGCCTTTCTTAGCCTTCCTGATCAGCCTTCTCTTTTCAAGTCCCCTATTGTAAACAGATTTCTGAAGGGCATTACTCATCTCTTTCCTCCTTCTCCCCAATGGAACTTAAATCTTGTCCTTACTTATCTTGTGTGTTCCATTTGAGCCACTACATAAATATCCTCCATGTCTTCTTACGTTAAAGACTGCTTTCCTGCTTGCCATCACCTCTGCTCGCAGGGTGAGTGAGCTTCAGGCTCTGTCCTCCAAACCTCCCTTTCTTGCTGTCCATCCGGACAAAGTTGTCCTTTGTACTAGGCCCTCGTTTCTGCCCAAAGTGGTTACCTCTTTTCCATTCGATTGCCTACCTTCTTCCTGCTTCCGCCCCCTTCCAAAGAGGATGTACTCTATCCTTCTACCTTGACCACACTAAAGACTTCCGGGTAGATGATCAACTCTATGTGGGTGCCAAGAAAGGTCGGGCAGTGCACAAATCTCTCGATGGCTTGTCTTTAGCATCAAGCTCTGATATTCTTTGGCAAAAAAGGAACCTCCAGTTGGACTGCACGCCCACTCTACCAGGTGATGGCAGCCACTACTGCATTGGGACGTGAAGTTCCACTGCTTGACATTTGCCAGACAGCCAAGATGGCATCCCTGCACACGTTCACAAAACATTACTGCTGGGACAGCCAAGTCCGGAGAGATGGGTTTTTCGACCGTTCTGTTCTCCAGGACTTCCTGGTGTGAACTTAGTTCGCAGACCCACCACCGGGGTTGGCATTGCTGGGGTATCTATTCTAAGGTAAGGAATCTATAACTACGGTCTCCTTCAGATGATCAAGTTAGTTACCTTTGGTAATGATGTATCTGTAAGAGACATATGTAGTTATAGATTCCTTACCACCCCACCCATTCTCCCCACTCTGCGAACTGACTTCTAATGATAGGGACTTCCTTACAGGGCCCTAGTTATGTGCATCAGTGGTCAGTGTCTGGCATGGCTCTGTGCTTCTGGTGTGGAAAGTCGTGTCAGGACTGAAGTCAGCGCGCATGGGCAGCATCTAAGTAGACAACCCAATGTCATCCCAGTGACCACGATGCTGACGACGGATGCGGAGTCGACCAACACCACCGACCGACGCATAGGGGTACTGCTACGAAAACATTTCTCCGGATCCAGTGTGATGCCTGGGGGTAATTCTAAGGTAAGGAATCTATAACTACATATGTCTCTTGCAGATGCATCATAACTGAGGGTAAGTAACTTGTTCAAATCGGTGGGGAACAATTAAGGCATTTAGTCAATAAATGATTTTGGACAGTGCTTCTCAAACTTTTTAGAACCACTTTAGGAACAAAAAACTTTTGCAAGCCACTTAGCCTTAATAGACATGAGGCGGGTG
This sequence comes from Lissotriton helveticus, assembly GCF_964261635.1. Taxonomy (NCBI): domain Eukaryota; kingdom Metazoa; phylum Chordata; class Amphibia; order Caudata; family Salamandridae; genus Lissotriton; species Lissotriton helveticus. Next base: position 787,760,081 of record NC_136071.1, on the reverse strand, counting down.
ATTTTTTAATAGACATGAGGCGGGTGATTTTTTAATGTAACTAAAGCATCGCGTGGCAGAGCACTGTTCGTTGCAGAAAGCCCATTTTCCATTGAAATCGACATTACCTTTGCACATAGATACAGTGTTACTGATAAAATTATATTGCACACAAATTATATAATGGAAAACGAGTTTCATTGAATATTTATCATCCATTTGCGCATTGCCAAGTGTCTTGATTTGTTTTGATCCAATTAAAATATTTGTTTTCATCGTACTACAGAATGACACATTTTTGCTTTCCTAACTGCTGAATGTGTACAATTAATTTACAGATATTTGCACTTTGTTGTTTGTTACTGTCAGAAATCTGTTTAGAGGGCCGTGGGGCACGCAGGGGCTACTAGGCCAGACAGTGGTGTTTGAGGCCTTTTTTCTCCTGATATCCTGGTGCACGACCTACTATGGATCCTGAGCAATTGACTCAAGTACCCCTTCTTCACTTGACTCTCAGTGGTAGCTGTGGGTGAGATGTCAAAGGCTCCCTCTAGAAGAAATTGTAGATACAGATTAGTGAAAACAATTAATAACTCAAAGTTTATGCAATAATGTCAATAAATAAATGCCCAGTCAAATACTTGCTTTGATATAAAAAAGAGGTCTTTTATTTCTAACTCTACACATGCAAAGAAATAACAAAATTCATAAGCAGCAACACAGTCCCATTGAGCTTGAGACTCTAGTGTTCGTTTGGCAAATCCCTGTCCCACCCTCTTTCTTTTAATATGATTGAGATTGTTCCTCATTCACTGGTGGCCACAGTCAGGGAATGCTCACTAGTAGGCTGTATTTAAGAGTTATCATTTGATTCTTAGAAATTACTCCAAAGTTTCAATGGCACAGCAGCACATTCAGCAATAGGTTCCCTGGGCCCAAAGGTTTGATTCAATTTTTACCCGCTCCTGCAGCAATGAAGCATCAGCGTGTCAGCAGGTGCCCTGACTGTGGTCCTCACAAGTTCTGATCTTGTCCAGCGAAACGGGGCCAGTCAGGGCACACACCGCAGAAGCTGGCTCTTTCCCATTCAGTGCTTGCGGCTCTCTCAGTGATCAAAGATGCTACCAGCCTAAGTAATTGCAGTAAATCAGTCTTTTTCACATGCAGGAGGTTGGTTCTCCAGCTCGCGGCAGGAGCACAGCAAGGGTGTGATGTACTCCTCAGAATCCTCTAAGGTCCTCAGGGGTCGATCAGGGGAGGATCTTGATGTGTGGGGCTTCATCCGCAGGTAGGAGCTTCAATCTTGTCTCGTGCCACGACCCACGCTAATTAGCAACTTAGTACCAGCAGTTCCTCCTGGCATACGTGTTGCAGCGGTACACCCGGACAAAATGCAGATTCCTCCGGTGCAATCACCCACATCACGGTGGCCCCTTCTGTCATAACTGGTTGCCACTAAGGCGTTTGCTGTCCTGGTGCACTGATGTCACAATTTCCTCAATGGTGGCCCCCTCCGGGATACTGGGTCACTGCAACTGAGTTAGTACAGGCTTGGCGCTTCCCACACAGCACTCAATGCATGGCTCAATTCACAGTGGCCTTCTGGCATAAGGGGGTCATCAACTCAATCCTGAACATTGGCAATAACCTAATCAGTTCACAGCTGTATCCTCTCACATGGCCAAAGGAAGTTCTCTCAGTAGGGCTTCTCTTTGTACCTTGCTTCTTCCAACGCTCTCTTCCTCACAGAGCACACTGGTCTTGGTAAGCAAACAGATGCTGGCGCTCCAGGGCAAGTGGTCTTGGTTTCCCTGAATGATGTTCTCACAATCAGCAGAGACACTATGTAGCTGCTTGGCAGATGACAAATGTTGGTGTCTCAACCTCCCTTTCTTATAATCAATTTCCAAACACCAAATTGGATTTAGGGCAGAGTCTTTGAACTTTTATGTTTGGGTTCTGCTGATTTTGGAATTAAGAGTACACTTTTCTATCTCTCCTTACTTCTTGAAAGACTGTCTGTCAACAAACTGACTCCGAAGCTGATAGTCCCAAATAACAGGCCACAGGTGTGACTGAAGTTCACACCAGGATGTCTCCAAAAGTGAAATGTGCATCAAAAGGTTAACCCCAGGCTCCCATTCCTAATCTTCATGATTTCCTTATCAGCTTCATCTCCTTCGTGAGAGGTGTCCAGGCCCCTTCTTAGTGATCACTGAACCAAAGAGCACCCTTTTGATGTGTAAAGTAGGAGTTTCTCTCCCTGCAGTGTTTCCCACCTATCTCACAGGAATGCTGAAATACACATCTGTCTAGGAGAATGCCTCTACTCCTAATGTCTTCATGAATCAGGTCTGGGCTTAACCTCAGTGTTTTGTATCATAACAGACACATATACACCCAGCACACTTTCAATCAGTGCACACTGTTCAGTTCTGTAGCTTCTCTGTATTGTACTGTGGTGTGCTATTTGCACACTGCCAGCACACACACTCACCATGTGTGCATCACACACCACTTCACTCTTCATGCATTGAACTTCTCGTAAGCACACTTTCATGCAGCACATACTTTCATACCGCACACAATGCACAGCACTAGATCTCTCATGTAATGTATTCCTTACAGGCATACATTCACTGAGTACATGCACTAACCATGCATGTGATACACAGCACTGCTCTATCCTTGTACTGTACCAATCCCAAGCACACATTCCTCCAGCACAGATTCCCTATTCCTGCGCTGCACAACACTGTACATCTACCTGATGTAGCCAAATGGGGAGTTAGGCACACAGTAGCTGAACTTTTAAAAAGGTGAGTACGCTTGAAAGCCTCGCTCCAGTGACACAGGGTAAAAAGGGACTGTTCACTCCTACTGATCAATACACCGTAAGCTGCTACATCCAAGCTTGTGCTACTTAAGTCTTTGGTGAAGGCAGTAGCCTTCCACCACTATGAGGGTTGCGCTTTGAGCACCTCTCCATGAGATAGGCCTGTCATGGGGCACACACATGATCCATGTTTGCCAATGAGAGCAAAAATCCACATTAGGGATCGACGCAAAAGTACAGTTGGGCACTCAGGGCAGGGGCAAACGTCTTTCACCATAAGGAGGACTTTTCTGTCCCAACAGTTAAAATAAATCCTACAGCCTTTACTTCCACACTCCCTGTACCCAGGGCCGGACTGGCTACCAGGCGTTTTTGTGTACTGCAAAGCTAGGGGCAAATTTCTCTGCTGTGGGGGCTGATTTCGTTGATAGGGATCTGCGTGTCCTTTGAAATAAAAAAAGCAAAACGAATTTTGTTCAGAACACGCAGGTCCCATCAACGAAATTAGCCCCTAGCTCGGCAGCACACCAAAATGCCCGGTAGCCAGTCCGGCCCTGCCTGTACCCCAGCATGATAGTCACAATGGAGTCATTATTTATTGTTTGGACTTCCATGACCTACTAAAAAAGTGGTTGGCGACCCATCAGTGAGTTGCGAACCTCTGTTTAGGAAGCACTGATTCAGTATATTTTCTGAACAGATGAAATGTTCCTTCATTCCAGGAGTCTGATTGGATATTAGGTCTGAAGACACTTACTTTACTCTCATCAATCCATTTCAGTCTGTAATTAAGGAAAACAAAGATGTTGAATAATAGCAATAAGGGAGTTGGCATGCTCATACCTCATGATTAATATTTTGATCAATGAGGGAATACAAATCATTCTTGGAGGACTGAATGAACCAGTATGATGTCCTTGTAAGACACGATAAACAAGAACAGTATGCGCTATACATATCGTTGTGTAGCCCAACAGAGGGCTGCCTTAAGGATAGATAAAACCGGGGGCGCTAGAGGGTGCACAATAAGATGGCTGCGCCTTAGTGCAGCTTTGTTTTGCTGATCCCTAATCCGCCCAATATCTGCTTAAAATCGTTGCATCACTACATCTACGGGTCTGTAAAGCGAGGTGCTCCCGAAGTGGGCTGTGTTGTCGCGGTCTGCAGGCCCTACAGGAAACCGGCTGAAATCCGCATGGAAAGATCGGCTGGCAAAGCGTGCAAGATGGCGGCCGTCATATTGCGGTGCGGAGCTGTGTTGCAATGTTGCCGCGCCGCGAGCCTGAGACGCACGGTGACCGCTGATGGAGCTGTGGAGCGGATCGGAAGTCTGGAGATACTGCCCGAGCCTGCGTAGGGCATCGCTTACCATAGAGGCAGGATTGTGTTGCCTTGCTGGTTGCGGTGAGTGGGGGTGCTGCCTCGCCTGGGCCTGCAGCTGATGCACCGGGTGCGGGCTTCAGTGTGGGGCTGTGGCCTGCGAGCCCTGGCTGGCGCGCAACTGCTGAGACTTTGAACAACGGAGCATACAACCCCTGCCTGCACATGAGAAAGTTGTAGGTGTGAGGCAGAGGCTTGACAGGCGCCTGCTGCCTTGGGGCCTGCAGGTTAGGTAGGCCTCTACCATAATCCTACGGTTCCCTAGTACCCCCCTCCGGATTACACTAGTTGTGTAGGCACAGTAAGTGCAAGCCCTCTGTCTGGGATATTGCTTATTATTGGGGTCCATTCACAGGCGGCCACGGTCTGAGGTGTTTATTGTCCCTGCTACCCTCTAAACCAGAGCTTTCCAAACTGTGTGTCCCAACACAGTACTGTGTCATCTGCAAATGGTGGGTGTGTCGTGGGCACTTAGCACATAACTGCTGCTAATACAGAGTCATTCCTAGACACTCTGCTCTATGGTCTTTTAAAAACCTGTGAAGTGCTCGGGTACAGCTATGTGTGTGCCTGGGAAGCTGGGGTGAGGTGACAGAGGGTGACAGACATAGGGAGACGGAGGGAGGGAGACGGAGGGAGGAAGACAGCGGGAGGAAGACAGAGGGAGGGAGGCAGAGGGAGGGAGGCAGAGGGAGGGAGACAGAGGGAGGGAGACAGAGGAAGACAGAGGGAGGCAGAGGGAGAGAAGCAGAGGGAGGGAGGCAGAGGGTGACAGACAGAGGGAGACAGATGAGGAGGGGCGAAAGAGGGAGGGAGACAGAGGGTGGAGGGTGACAGAGGGAGGGAGACAGAGGGAGAGAGAGGGAGACAGAGAGAGGGAGGAGGGTGACAGAGGGAGGGAGACAGAGGGAGGGAAACAGAGACAGACAGAAGGAGGGAGACAGAGAGAGGGAGAAAGAGAGAGGGAGAAAGAGAGAGGGAGACAGAGGGAGGGAGACAGAGGGAGGGAGACAGAGGGAGGGAGACAGAGAGGGAGGCAGAGGGTGACAGACAGAGGGAGACAGAGGGAGGAGGGTGACAGAGGGAGGGAGACAGAGGGAGAGAGAGGGAGACAGAGAGGGAGGGAGACAGAGAGGGAGGGAGACAGAGGGAGGGAGACAGAGGGACGGAGATAGAGGGACGGAGACAGAGAGACGGAGACAGATGGCGACAGACAGAGGGTGACAGACAGAGGGAGGGCGACAGACAGAGGGAGGGCGACAGACAGAGGGAGGGCGACAGACAGAGGGAGACAGACAGAGGGAGACAGACAGAGGGAGGAGGTTAACAGAGGAATGGAGACAGACGGAGGGAGACAGACAGAGGGAGACTATTTGCCCACTTTTATATCAAAATGTTCTTCCAGGGGGAGAATGCCCACCCCCCCCCCCCTCTTTAGGTGGTTTGGGCTCGCTCGCTACATTGCCTTACTGTGTCACAAAATGATGCATCTCCAAAAAGTCACCAACATGAAAAGTTTGGAAAGCTGTGTTCTAAACAGACAGTTGTTGGACTCTTACCTTGCTCACTTCTCAAAATGGGGAAAACAGGACAAGTCTCAGCTTTGCTTCACATTTGAGGCTCATAAATCTAGCAAGGCCCAGCAAAGAGCTGCCTCAGATTCTGAGATGGATGCCCGGGGTATGGTAAATCCACGCTGGAGACAACACTCTTGGCCATGCAGTGGAGTCTCCAATCTATAGAAGGGACAATGGCCGCTCTGAATCATAGACTAGACCACATGTCCACTAAGCTGGAGAAACACAACACGAGGATGGGGACGGTCGAGCAGCGGGTCTCTGCCACTGAGGACGGCCTCGGCAAGGTCTCTAGCAAAACACTCAATATGGAAAAAGTCCTGCCACTGATAAAGGCAAAGAATTAGAGACCAAGTCTCACCGTAATAACATTACAATCATGGGCCTCCTAGAGTCGACCAACACTGGAAGGATGGAGACCTTCATCGAGTCCCTACTTAGGGACATATTTGGCCAGGAGAATCTGTCAAACATGATTGTTGTTGAGCAAGCCCATCGTTTTCTTGCAGTGAGACCAGTCCAGGGCGCTCCACCCCACCCTAATATTGCTTGGCTCTTAATTTATAGGGACCGCAATACTATCCTGCGCCTGGCACGTGTAAAGGACGCCAATGACCACCAGTGGAACTTGTTGTCCTTCTTCCCTGACTTTATAGCTGCAGTGCAAGCAGCGCAATGGGAATTTGGCACAGTCAAGAAATGTTTTCAAACTGAGGGCGTCCCTTACACCTTGCAGTACACTGCCTGCCTGCGAATTGGGCAGGAGGGAGACTGCAAGGGTTTTACTTCCCCTAAAGCTACATTGGAACACACAAAGAAAATGAAAAAGAGACAATGAGAGGCACTGGCTGAGTTTGGAGAAGAGGAACAGTAGGGGGCAAGGGGGTAATGAAATAAGTGACTGCCTGCTATTGTTACTGGGACACTCTCACCAGCACTCGTTGAATGTTGCATTATTGCTGCAGTTGACCCGTGGTGACGGGATATGTCTTGCACATTTGTCTCATTGGTACACGGTGCTTATCATTGTGCTTAGAATACTCTAGCATAAATACTAGACCTGTTCTGCTACCACCTGTATTGAAGGAGGCTAGTAGCACTCTGACGCTCCCCTCATGGGAGTCCCCCATATGCTGCAAATTGTTTGTAGTTTATGTTTGGGGATGTTTACTCAGGGAAGGGATGACTTTAGCACTTTGGGTACGCTGAAGTGGGTAGGGTAGCACTTTTCAATAGCACTTTTGATCTATCCCTGCGGCTTGTCATTAGCATTGGGCCTTGCATTGTTTCTCATTTTGCCCATGGATATACATCGGTGGTAACATAAAGTATCTTAACTGGAACATCCGTGGCTTAAATAGTCCTAAGAAAATCAATTCTGTTTTGGCGCATTTGGACAGGTTAGATGTCCAGGTGGCCTTTTTGCAAGAAACACATCTCACGCAGCACACCAAGAAAAATATTGGCACACGTTGGGCTGGGGTTAGGGTGGCCTCTTATTCCTCCTACTCAAGGGGGTTGATGATTCTTGTTAAAAGAGAGGTCACATTTACTGTGCTTAATACAGAGACAGACAAAAAGGGCAGGTTGGCTATAGTCCATGGCAAACTTGGCGGTGTGGGGCCCTTTTGGTAAATGTGTATGGCCCGAACATTGATGACTACTCCTTTTTTGTGGATGTATGACACTGTATCTCTCTGTTTCCTCCAGCTGAAATATTATGGGGGGGAATTTAATACCTGCCTAGATGTGCACTCAGACAGACTGGGAAGCGGGGCTGCGCGACACAAACAGGCGACTGATGCTTTGTTGGGTCTGTTGGATGCGGATGCCCTTCATGGTATTTGGAGCATGCGACATCCTGGGGAGTGAGAAAGTACCTTTATTTCCACTGTGCATGGCACATGGTTCCGCTTGGACTACTGGCTCTTCTATAGATGATAGCATGCAAGTGGGTCATTGACGTTAGCCACTTGACCAAAACACTGTCTGATCATTCCCCTGTAGTGCTGGTGATGCAGGTTACTGGATGTGAGCGGCCCTCTTTCATGTGGCGTTTACAACAGTCCTCGTTGACTGACCTGGTGTTCCAATGCACAGTGGGTGCAGCGATTTTTAATTTTTTTAAGGAAAATGAGGGAACCGTGGACAGCACTGGGGCCCTCTGGGAAGCATTTAAAGTCACCATTCGGGGATTTGTATAGGAGCGCAGGCTGGGCTTGTGAAGGACTTGCGAAGCAGAATCAACAAGCTAGCTGTGGATATCACTACACTTGAGCACAAATATGTTCATAACCCTGCCCCAGAAAAATTGTCCGCGATACGGGATCTGGTGTCAGAGCATAATGAAACTATTGACCAAGAAATGGCACACAGGTCTCGGCATAGCACCGCTCGCTACCATGGGGAGAGGGGAAGGCCCAGACGTTCCCTAGCTCAGAAGCTTGCTGCACCCAGCAGCCAGGACTATATCACTGAGATGTTAGATGGTGAGGGAGTAGCACACTTTAATAGTCCTGAAATTAGCAGGGTGGTGCTGGACTTCAGCTCTGAATTGTACGGGGATCGAGCGCAGGTGTTGGCAACGGACATAAATGCCTATCTAAATGATATCACACTGGGCTGGCTGTCAGATGGCAACTGTGAATATGTTACGCAGCCCTTTGATGTTGATGATGTCAAATTGGCTACAATGTCCCTCCTCACATGTAAGGAGCGGGCCTGTATAGCCTCCCCAGTGAGTTCTATAAGGCCTATACCGACTACTTTGCACCCAGGCTCTTAGATGTCTTTGCGGAGGCTTATCACAAGGGAACACTCACCCCCAAGTTGAAAGAGGCACTTATTGTTATGCTCCTGAAACCAGATAAGGCTGCCATTAGGTGTGACTCTTACCGGCCTCTCACTATTATTAGCATTGATGCCAAAATATTGGCTAAAATGATAGCCAGCAGGGTCCAGCCCCTCATTCCCAACTTGGTCCTTCCGGACTAGTCAGGCTTTGTTCCCGCCCGTTCAACAACGCATAATCTGCGCACTATCTTTGCCACATTGCATTATTTTAGGCGGATTTTCAGGCCGTTGCTGTGCTTCGCGACGCAGAAAAGGCATTCAACTCACTGCTGTTTACTGTCCTCCTTAGAATAGGCTTGCCTCCTTTTTACCTTTAATGGATTCAACTATTGTATAATGCACCTGCATCGCGAGTACCTGTAAACGACTGGGTCTCTGATACTAAGCATGGGCGGATTTTGCGGATTGGCAATCCGCGAACTTGCGTATTTACGGATTCGCAATCCGCGAAGATCCGCGAACTCTAGCGTATTTTTCCGTTTTTTGTGTTGGCGCGTGTTCGCGCCGATTTTGGGACAAGTTTGCAATTGCGAACTTACTTTTCGGCTTGCAACGGCCGCGACTATGTTGTTTCTACGTCTGGTTTATCATCACAGGTTCACAGCACCCTCTGTTTCACCACTGCCACCCTCTGGGACACCCATGCCACCCTCTAGTACATCCTCACTGGCACCTATTAGGTTTATTTATCACTGTAGATTATGGTGGTTGAAAAAAGCAAGCACACCTGCCCTTCTTCAACTGCCATCAATTAATTTGTGTTTCATTAATGTGTCAGTAATTTTGAAAGTTCCAGTCTGGCTGGCACCTGCTTCCTTCCTTATCTGTAATTTGCTTTTTGTTGCAGTGAAATTTTTTTTTCACAGGACCTTTATGGTGCTATTCTATGAGCCTGCTGTTTGGGTCATAGCAGGGTCATAGAATAGTTGCAAACTCTGGAGGGGCCCATCAGGAAGCACTACCTTGAATGTTACTAATGTTAAGTTTGAACTTTTGCACCTGCTCATTGCTTTCAGTTTAGCTAAAATCGTTTTTTCTGCAATTTCGCGCGTTTTTTGGGGCGCGAATCCGTGCGAGATCGATTTCGGAAGCCGCGAATACGTGCGAATACAAAATTGTTTTTGTTGCGACGTGTATGTTCGCGTGATCTTGCGCGTGTTCGCGAGGCGCTTCTAGCTATACGTTTGCCAAGTTACCCTATCGGTCGTACACGGGCGCGGCCATCTTGTTGGCGTGACGTAATTCCGTTTCCGCCCGCTATGTGTAATCTCGCAAAGTGTGCTGCTCGCTAGTACAATTTCGCGCGTACTCGCAAGGAAAATCTCGCGCGAACTTACCCACGCGGTCGTGAACGGGCGCGGCCATCTTGTTTCTCATTCATTGCTATGGTTCTGGGCATGCTTTCTCTATCCTCTCTCAATCTCTGCCATCCTTTGCTTGTTTGAAGTTTTTTTGATCTAATTTTACTTATTATCTAACCCTCTATTTTTCTAGCTCTATATTTTTGTGTTTTCTGCAGCTTTTAGTTACTTTTAAACTACTTTTTTAAACTCTTTTCTTTTCTTCTTCACTATTCTATTTCTTCTTTATCATTTAAGTTTATTTCTGCCCAGACCATGGTAAAGGGAGCCGGGAAGCACCCTGAGAAGGGGAAGGGTCCCGCACCCCGTGCCCGGCTCCCGTGCGGGCGTTTAAGGGGGGAGCAAGTGGTCCCGAGGGAGATCTTCAGCGCGGAGGAAGTGGCGGCACTGATCTTCCACGTCCAGCGCCGCCTCCCCAAGACGATCCTGGGAGGCGGCAAGATCGCGACCGGCTATGGCATCCGGGAGCGTCGCAAGCGGTGGGAGAAGGTGTGCCGGGCCATGTACAAGATCTCTGGGGTCCGGCGCACATATAACCAGGCCACCCACCGCTGGACCGATGTCATGGACCGGGAGCGGGACTTGCTGGACGCGCTCGGCGTAGAGGTCCCCGGGCTTGGTGAGTAGTAGTAGTAGTACATTTACTACTCTGTTTTATCCTGCTCTGTTATTTGCAAATCTTTGTTCTTTACCAAGAGCAATAATGCTGCCGATTACATTGAGGTAAATTATATTTCAAAATCTTCTATGCATTTCAGGTGCACTGCTCTCCTTCTCAGTAGCCTTGCTTGCTACTATGCTTCTTTGTTTTGTATGTTGTGTTCAGAAGCATTTCATTGGCCTGAGAAATTATGTATGAGTGTACTGTAAAGAAAAGAACTGCGTAATGCTAGACAGTAAGGGTCATATTTTCAATTACCGGCGCATCCCTGCAAAGTAGCAGGGATGCGGCAGTAATTGTGTGCCATGCCACCACCACCCATTGGCCCAAAACGTCACAGAAGCCTTACGCATCTGTGCCGTAAAGGCAGCGCATTGCTGGAGTTGCGTGGCAACGATGGCGCAGCTCCAGCAATGCTCTGGGGTACCCTATCTCCCCAATGCTGCATCAAGCCGTACGTCGGCTTCAAGCGCGCAGGGTTTGAGTCATGCATCATTGTCCTAAAAGTGACTGATTGACATCTTGTAGATTTCCCTCAGCCACTTTTAGGATTCGTTCCTGCGCAGGTACGCCCTCCCTTGCGCCGGAACGCCCCCTGATGGCGCAGGGCTTTACAACGTGATGCATCGCCCATATGCCCATATGTGGTTTTTTTTTTAATATATACGCCGCACCAACACCATGGCGAGTCTTTTGTTCTGCCGCTGCGTCAGAAAAGGCACGCAACAATGGAGGAAAATCAGCCGCAACTTCCGCAAGGGACTTCTAAATCAGCCCCAACAGACTGAAGTCCAGTCCTTCCTTTAGACAGTCACATGGCTATAAGAAGAAATAGTGGCGGTGGTGGCGGGTGGATTGATAGTTTGAGTATTCACTGATCTGCAAGCAGGATGGACTTTGTCTGTCACGTGTTGCGCACTGCTGCCTGCAGTGCCAGGCCTAGGCAAACCTCTTTAGTAGTCTGTTTATTGAGTTACATAGGAACTTTCTAAGTCAACGTTCCGCAAATCAGGCAATACGAATAACGTAGTATACCACATGAGATAGATCCCGTGGAATAGTTGTCTATCTATTTGCTATTTTTCCAAAATATGTTGTTATTGTTCTTTTGAAATGTTTGATTTGGTTGAAAAATCTCATCCATGTTTTCTGGTTTTTCTTTCTTTCATGTTGTACATCAGCTCCCCCCAAGGGCAAGAGGACACAGGAGGAGGGTGCTGAGGATGCAGGCCAGGATCGGGCAGGCGAGGGCTCCTTTGCTGGCCCCAGTAAGTTTACATTTTAATAAACAGTACCTATTTTTTCCTAGCGTTCCTCATTCGATTTTTTCTAAATCGTCTTTGATCTTCTTGTAGACTGGTTATAAATTCTTATCCTGCCTCGAATATGACTCCCTGTGGTATTACTAGACTATTCTTATTAGTCTGTCTGTGTAGCTAACTAAGATTGGACATTTGGCAATTCCATTGGACTCCCATTATATTCAGCAATACCTCTATGCACTGTCTCCTTACTGACTAGATAGTGTGGCAGAGTCATTCAGCTCCCGAAGTCACCGATTATAGATCCCCAATGATCTCTAGATTATCGTACGCAGGACAAGAGAGTAGTACGGAGTCACAGCACAGTCAAGAAGTGTCAGAGGCACTCATGCTTGCAAAAATTCCAAAACCTTTAGCTCATCCACTCTAGTCTAGAGGAACAAAAACCACAGAGTCTATTTAAGTTTAAAAGCTTTATTAAAAGTAAACACATTTATTAAAATCTACTTTGTCATAAAACTATTTAACTGTAAACGGAAAAGTGGTTAGTGCTGACGATTAATTGGACACATTTCTTGTGGTCGAGCCGAACTCTCACCTAGTTTGAACTTGATCCTGGTCGTGTTCTTAGGACTCAGGAGTCAAGCTTCTGTCTGTTAGGAGAAAAAGTGGTGCGTGTTAAAAATCAAAAGCAAGCATTCATCAGTTGTGCATAAAAGTGCAGCAAGACAACAGCCTTCCCTGGAAAATGGGACATTTTTACTATGGAGTAGACAGTCACAAATTATTACATTGTATTCTGTTTTTTTAACATTTCTCCTAGACCAAATATTATATAGTAGTGAGTGGTGTATTCTAACATTCTTAAATGTACTTTGTAGGTGTAACATCTGGTGACGGGGCCAGCGCGGAGGTGGCTGTGTTGGACCAGGACTCGGAGGCCTCTGGGGAGGAGGCGGCGGTAGAAGAGCTGGCGGCCGTTCCTGTGGGGGATCAAACGGTGGTGGCGGAAACAGGTAAGCTATATATTCCTTACTTATTGAGATTGAAGACTGCATAGTGTGCTTTCTGCACGGGTGTATTACAATTACAAATCAACCAGGTAGTAGCCTCCTCGAAATGTACTTCGACTTAGCTGTGAAGTTTTTGGTGAGAAGAATCCCAATAAGTTCTTAGACGAACGTGATGGATGGGATGAACGAAAAGCGAAAGAAGGGTGTAAGTAAGTGGGACGCGAACTTGTATGATGGCTGGCAAAGAAGAACGATATGTGTTTGCTTGGACCCAGAGGTGGCTGGGAAGGAAAGAATATGGTATGGTGCATGGCTGGGTCAATGATGAAGCAAGGATGGGTGGAAGGACAGCAGCCTGGGTGGGTGAAACAGAAACTGTATGTGTGCGTATACTTTGACTGAATGGATGCCTGGAGCATGGTATTCTCTGACTCTTAGATAGCACATGTGTATCTAGAGAGAGTAGATGGTCGCCAGGTGAAGTAAGTGTTACCTTGAAGAGCATGTACCACCGCACCCGCACGTCCGTCCCAGTGCAGGGAAGGCAAGGAAAAGAAATTGTAAATGTGTCCAATACTACCATGAATAGTAGCAGTACTTTGTATTGCGTTTGCATTCACAGCATATATCTGGTTATTACGGTGGACACTCCGTACCTCTCTTAATAACTTTAGTTTACTTGTAGTACGTCATTCATGTGTGGGTGTATCACTGTTCACTCAATATTAAGCAAAGCACCTAAAGTCATCTCATCTGTCATTAAATACGTCCCATGTGAAGTGATAGATAATCAAATTAGTTAGCTTCTTCAGTTTCCTTTTCTAGTACTCATTTGCACTGTAGGGTGAAAGGTAAATTAATTAAGCAGTAGCCCTTGTAACAGAGTATTCTCAGTGCCACCCGTAATAGAAAAGTAATAGCTTCACCACCTGCATGTACTGGACCGGTACAGTAACGCAAGTCTGTCTCACTCATCATGGTGTGCAACTTTTTTTCTCGGGTGCAACTTCACTGTGCTGTGTCCATGTCATTCTGCCGGCTTGCATAAGATAACGTACCCATTTCCCTAAACAAGAGAGAAGAAGAAGAATAAGACTGGTGTACTGTCATAGTCGACTGTAATGGAAGTCCATAGTGGTCGTAGAATTAGTTCATTAAACTACCACTACTGTTAGAGCAAGGATGCAGAAGTGGGAGGTTACATAGATACTGTCCTCAATAGTTATGTACTGTGCTTTCAATTTGCTACTTGTACTCTGTGACCCAACTTTCGGCTCAATCACTTTGTGTTATTAATAAGGAGCATTGGTTACAGACTATGTCTTTCTTTCTTCATATAGTTGCTCCTTCCAAATCAACAACAAGGAGGGAGCAGGCTAGATTGGCCCGGCAACGGAGGCTGGAGGCCACAGTCGCCGAGTATCGGCGGCTGGTGGCCCTGGAGGAGGAGGAGGACACGCAGTCGAGCGGGGCAACATCCTCGACTGTGACCACTGCATCCTCCTCCGTGACTAAGCCAGCGGGACCGAGCCGGGCTAAGAAAGACGACCGCCACCGCCAAGCAACCGAAATACCAGCTGCCCCCCACAGGAGCTGCAAGGAACGCCAACGCCGCCTACGAGTCCGCATGTCCAACCTGGAGCAGGAGGTCCTGAGGTATAAGAACTTGGTTAAGGGCCTCCGCTCCGAGCTTGCCACCCTCCGCAAGGAGTATGATGCCCATGCCGCATCATGCACCAGCACCAGCACCCTCCAGTAGTGGAGTGTCCCTTGCCCTTTTTTTATAGACTTTTGGGGGGTGGGATTTGGGAGTTGGGATCGTTTTGGGACGTTTCAGAGACAATCGTTGGGGTTAGGGTGGGTGAGGGAGATTATTTTGTTAGGGCTAAATAAATATATTTTTCAACTTTATCTGACCATACCTGTTTTTTACTGCTTTTCAGTCTGGTGGGTGGGGGGCGGGGGTGTAACAGTAACTTTGTTTTCCTGAACAGTCGTAGGACTTTAGTAGTACAACCGTCAATCTCTTGTCTACTCCGAAATAATACTCCATTATACTACCTCCCACCAAACGCTTATCTTACCTGTAATTTGTGTTAGAAATTAGGGCTAGGCCCAGGGCTGGCTCCAGGTGAAATGGGGATTAACGTTGTCAATCCTGGGCGGGTGACATTTCCTCATTGCGGTGGTACTAGTGGTGTGACACAGTGGCAGTTGCATGCCTATGGAAAAAAAGAAAACGAAACCTTGTTTGTCCTCCTTACTGTAGCATTACAACGGTTACGGTACGATCGAGAAAATAGCAGGTGACAGTACACTAGAACAGTGCCATAATGTAGCCTAACAAATGATAAAGTATTTGCTTGCAAGTATAACTAGTACTTGCGTTGAATTTATTTGACATTGGCTACTACTACTAGAAGATATAGTACTGAAGCTGAGTAAGTCTAGAAGATATCCTTGTATTCCTTCACCAGCCTGTTGCTGCTATGACCTTATCCTCCCCAGCAAGTGTGTGGAATTATTGATGTCATTTTAGTCAGACATCAAGCAAAACAACACAGCCCGGGGGAAGAGGGTTAGGGTTTGTAAAATGGATGGGAATGGGGGTTTCTTTTTGGGTAGGTTTTGTTGAGAGAAGAAAAAAAAAGCAGAGCATGGACAAACAATAATTGAAGATACAGAGTTTACAGACAATCTTTGGTTACAAACTAAAGGTAAGCACATGCAGTCACACTCATAGAATAAAAGACAACAATGGATACTGTATCTGTATTGCGTATGTTGTTGGAGTTGTCCTGTTGAAATTGGTAAGTAAGTTGCATGCAGCAAACAATTCCTCTTATTGGCGGCACTCCTCCATTCCAGCTGACGCTTCGTCCATCAATGTGGTGACCACTGACAGAAGAGACACCCTGTCCACTGCCTGCCTGGCGGATGTTGACTGAAACCCGGCCTGTAATTATTGAACGGAAAACAGGAAGTGCTATTACAATACCACTGATAAATAAATAAAAGGTATGTACGCTGTGTGGTTCAAAAAGTGACACTTTGATTTCCCTAATAGACAGTACAATATTTTTGAAATTGCGTGCTCTGTCTGAGTCACCTTTTTAAGGATCAATAAGTATGGCCAAAATATTATAGCGGATCTTTCCCCTCAAGGTGGGTGTACTACTGTGTTTTAGAACAAAATTTGACCTTCCCAGCAATGCTCCCACCAAGACCCTTACTAAAGCCAGTCGCAAAAATGTAGAAGAACCCCAATCATATCTCCAAAAACGATGCCTAGCAGAAAAATGGTTACAAAACGTACTTTGAAAGTAACAGTAGGCCCAAATACAGACCGTGGATTGTATTCAAACCACTTGCAAGCAAGCAAAAGTATCCATAGCCAGCATCGCTCCAACAGTGCTCTACAACAACAGAACCGCGTTACAATAGAACCCCCCTAAACACATGCAATCCTGCTGCTAGGGCTAACCCTAACGAACCCTAACTTACAAAAAGTGCCAAAACTGGTGTTTCCTTATGGATTTTGTCCAACAAACTTCTAGCCGGTATTAGACCTTCCCAGGAATGCCCCAGGCAAGACCCGCCAACCCACCCGCAAAAAAACACCCGACACAACACCCCCAAACAGCGAAAAAGCTAAATCTCATACTTACAATGTCTCTCGGCCTTCGGTCCAAACGCGGCGCTGTGCAGCTAGGTCGTCATCATCATCAATCATCATAACTCCTGTTTTCCACCACGGATTTCCTGAAAAGCAAATGCAATCAAGATTAGACTGTCGCAGCAGTGCTTCGACAGAGACCCCGGCCGCAACCCACCCACGAACAGCAGGAAGCCCCCCAAAACGCTACATTGAGCAAGATGTCTGAAGAAATGGCAAAAAAAAGGCTGTTCCTTATGGATTTTGTCCAAAACACTTGTATCCGGTATTAGACCTTCCCAGGAATGCCCCAGGCAAGACCCGCCAACCCACCCGCAAAAAAACACCCGACACAACACCCCCAAACAGCGAAAAAGCTAAATCTCATACTTACAATGTCTCTCGGCCTTCGGTCCAAACGCGGCGCTGTGCAGCTAGGTCGTCATCATCATCAATCATCATAACTCCTGTTTTCCACCACGGATTTCCTGAAAAGCAAATGCAATCAAGATTAGACTGTCGCAGCAGTGCTTCGACAGAGACCCCGGCCGCAACCCACCCACGAACAGCAGGAAGCCCCCCAAAATGCTACATTGAGCAAGATGTCTGAAGAAATGGCAAAAAAAAGGCTGTTCCTTATGGATTTTGTCCAAAACACTTCTATCCGGTATTAGACCTTCCCAGGAATGCCCCAGGCAAGACCCGCCAACCCACCCGCAAAAAACCACCCGACAACACCCCCAAACAGCGAAAAAGCTAAATCTCATACTTACAATATCTCTCGGCCTTCGTTCCAAATGCGGCGCTGTTCAGCTAGGTCATCATCATCAATCATCATAACTCCTGTTTTCCACCACGGATTTCCTGAAAAGCAAATGCAATCAAGATTAGACTGTCGCAGCAGTGCTTCGACAGACACCAAAAATTACACACAAACCCCCGGAACCCCGCCAAAGAGCACCTCAAAGGCAAGCAAGTCAGCAAAAACGGCAAGAAATTTCCACCTCATATTTGGTCCAAAACACTTTTGTCCATTATTAGAGCTTCACAGCAATGGGCCCAAATCCGTCAACTCACCCGCAAAGAAGTACAACACCCCCACAAGTGCTGAGTCTTTCTTCATTGTGCGTAATCCAGCACTCTGCTTGGAGGGAAATCGCAGTCTGGAGGAGGAGGATAGAGGAGCATGTTCTTCAGAACTTGTGAACCTGAGGAATGTAGACTGCGGCACCTTCAAATCAATAAGCAAACAAGTGAAGACAGTTCTGATGATGGTCTTGTTTTTGGGATTAGGTGATTAAAGTTTGAATTAAATTAACTGTGCAAAACAAAGAAAGAGAGACACAAAGCACACAGGAATAAAAGTGAATAAGGACGAAAAAGAAAGTTCTTGATTGATTGTCTCATTTTCAGGGCTCGGTGTCAGGGAATAAGAACAAGATTTCGTCATCATACTCTGCGAATTCAGGCTGGATGAGGTCAGTGGCACCGAACAGAGAAAAAATCCCCTCATCTACGTTGCTGTCCTCCTCGTCTTCATGCGGCGTGCTTTCTCGTACTTTGTAATCTGGTGGTATGAGGTGCTGATTCATCTTGATCATTGTCAGCCGCTCCACATTTTTGGGCGAGAGGCGGCTCCGTTTGGGAGTTACAATGCCACCAGCAGCACTGAAAACACGTTCAGAAGACACACTTGCGAGTGGGCAAGACAAATAGTTTATAGCCAGGTTGTAGAGCTGTGGCCACAATTGTTTTTTGCCATGCCAATACTGCAATGGCTCATCATTAAGGAAGACCTCTGTTGAGTCATTCAGATAGTCCTGCACCATCGACTCAAGGTCATCAACTGTTCCTCCACTTTGCTTACTTTTTGCTGTGCCTGTGACATTTTTTCGAGAACCATACCCCATCAAACTTAGCCAATCCTCCTCCCCAGCCACTGTTAGTGTTGTCATTGTGTGTGGTGCAGATGATCCAGTTGCCGGTGTCTTTAACGGCTGAGAGGTCACTTGTGCCCCAGCCACAGGTGCAGAAGTGGATTCTTGTGACTGCGGATGGCCTGCTGATGCTGATGCTGATGTACTGGCTTCTCCTTCAATAACCTGCAGTTCTTTTTCAAACCTCTTGGCTGACCAGGCTAACCAATGTTTGTACTTTTGAACATCTGCATCAGCGAAAGGAAAGAATGCGTTGTCTGCCAGCGCCTTTTTGTAGCGTGGATCCAGAATAGTAGCACAAATGTAATGCTGATCTGAGTTGATGTTTTGAAGACGTTCATCACCACGTAGGCGATGTAATAATTTCTCAGACAAAATGAAATGGTTTTTTTTTTTTCATCTTTTTCAAACTCAGAAGAAACCGCCATCAGTTGGTGCTCCAGTATGCACAACAATGGGATAGCTTTTCCCAAATTACAGTCCTCCTGGCTGACTGCACGCGTGAAGAACTCAAAAGGACGAAGCATGTCTGTCAGGCTTTTAACTATGTCCCATTGCGCCTTACTCATCCGCAGGTCCTCCTTCTGAGATGTAGCCTCTGTCAAGAAATAGTGATCGAGTACCGTATACTGCTCATACAGACGCTCAAGCATGTAGAAGGTTGAGTTCCAACGTGTTGCCACCTCCTGGATGAGTGCTTTCACTGGCATTCCACGTTGAAGTAGCAGTCTCCGCAGATGCTTCCGGGCCTTAAAAGAATGGCTGAAATGGTTGCACATTTTGCGGCAGGTGGCCATTACCTCGAACGCTGGACTCTCTTTATCACTTTAGAATTTTTGAACTACCAGGTTGATACAGTGCGCCAAACACGGCACTCTAACATGGTCACCAATGAACATGGCCTTAACTACATTGGCGCCATTATCCGTGGAAACATAACCAATCTTGCGTTTTAGGGGGGATAGCATTGTCAAGACCTTTTTGTCAAACTCTTCCAAAAGGTTTTCTGCTGTGTGACTTTTCTCCAAGCCAAACATGGCTAGTGTTGCATGTTTCCGAGCAGCTTTGAAAACTTGGTCCGGGTCAACACCTGCGTTTAGCTTTGCTTTAACACCTGAAAAAGAGACCCAGTGTGCAGTGATGCACATGTAATCATCGCCTGGGCCACTGGTCCACATGTCTGTTGTCAGATGTATTGTGTGAACAGCACTCTTCTGCAAAGCTGCCCCAATCGCCTGCAGCACATCTTCATGTAGTGCTGGAACCGCAACTCTGGCAAAATAGAACCGGCTCGGAACCTTCCATTTAGGGCAGAGCGTTGCAACTAATTCAAGAAAACCTACCGCTTCTACAAAAGAAAAAGGTAGAAGGTCCACAGCTAGCATTTTAGCCAGCTTAGTGTTATACAGACGCGTCAGTGGGTGGTTGCGTTCATATGGCACGTCTGAAGTAAGCATTGTTCTAATGTTGCCCTGGACCAAGCATTTACGGGCTGATAATGACTTCGTTGACCCAATTTTGCTCGCTGGTGAACTTTTGTGCGTTGGTGTCTCACTCGCTCCAACACTCTTAGTGTGCCTCACATTGGGTGTGCTGCTGACAGGGGTACTGGGTGTAAGGGAAGTGTTTGACACGTCTTCTTCCTGCTCGTCATCATCAGATGAAACATCAACGTTTCCTTGATTTTGGCCTTTCTTGATCGCAGCTAGGTGCGCAAACCATTTGACAGCGTGCTTTCTCTCAAGATGACCACTCTGGCCGCCGGTACCATAGTTGGTACCTGACTTACCACGACTAACTGCAAGCTTACAAAGGGTACAAATGGCAAACTTTGGATTTTTGGGACAAACAGTAAAGAAGTCCCAAACTGGGGACTTGAAGTGTCTGTGGGACCTGGAGGAGGCGGCGATACTGGTGGTGGTGGTCATGAAGCTAATGCCAGATGAAGTGGAGGATCTGGATTGCCCAACTTTTGTACGTTTTCCACTTTCACCGCCACTAATTAAGGTCGAGGTTGACGGAGGTCTCTTCTTGCCAGAAAGAAATATGGAAGCGGGACGAGTTGGTGTACTACTTAACTCCAATGATTGTGGTGTTTCCACTGCCTCCTCATCGACAACATCATCATCATCATCACGCGCAGCAGCTCTTCGGGCTAGGGTCAAAATGTCTGTTTGCTGCACGCCCGCTGGGGCTGCAGTGACCTTTATGATGACTGGGTCGTCGTTGGCAGAGTCTTCATCAGCAGCAGTATCCGCCACTTCTTGTTGAGCCTCATCACACTCCATAACTCTGAGACTTTGGACGAGCTTCCTTTTACGCTTAAGTACCTTTGTTGGATCATGGTGTGCCTCACTCTCAGACGGCTGTGGTGCTGGTTCCCAAGTTTGATCCGTATCATCAGAAGGAGGTGTGCTTGAAGAGGATGTAGACACCACCCTTGATCTCTTCCTTGCTAGGGTTGTGGAAGACAATGAAGGATCATCAGGAGGAGTGGCTTCCTCAAATGATACCTCGCCTTGATTGTCGATTTCCTGATGTGCCCCTACTTCGGGAGGAACAACTATTGTGGGCACTTGTGACCCTCCATGCACCTCTGCTTGCGCATCTCCTTGCGCTGCCTCTCCTTCCACATGTACTTGGGCTTGTACTTGCACATGTGATTGTTGTTGCGGCTGTGGTTGTTCAACACTCGTCAGATGAGCTACAACAACCTGTGTTGATTGAGGGACATTGCTGCTGCTTTCTTGCGATGAGCCAACATCACTGGTCGATGGTGATTGAAGAACTATACTGGCTGCCTCTGCAGCACTCAAGGGCTTGGACTTAAGTTGGCGTGGTGGTGGTGGTGGCACTGAGCCCAATGGAGCGGGGGGGGGTGCTGCCAGCTTGGTCCCCAGCAGATCCCGCTGCTGCTGCTGCAGGCATACTTATTTTTTTACTCCCAAAAAAAAGGGGCGGGCGGCACACCAGTCTCCTTGGTAACTTGCTTCTTCTGCTCCTTACTGGCACCTTTCTTGCTAGAGGAGCTACGGGTTACTTTTTTTGGGGCCATCCTCTTCAGAGCAGGTCAGCAGGCAGCAGTTGCATGAGTTGCAGAGGGTTCTGTGTCCAGACGTGACGTCGCGTGACGTTATGCTGCACACACCGCTGCAGGACTTCTTCCTGGCACTGGTGGTTCTCTTGAGTCTTCTTGTGCACCTAAAAGCAATGGAAGACAGAGGAACATCAGTTCAGTTATACACCCCAAAAATTCGACAAAACACAGAAAAATGAGCACAATCCCATGCCATCCTTGATGTTTACATTGAAGACACCCCACAGAAAGACTACGGACATGCAAGTATGCAACACTCACTACCCCTGGGCATAATGGATGAAAAGTAGGCAAAATAAGTGCAGGCCTCAGACACTGCCTCTCCTCAAAATGGCCCCTTACACCCCAGGCACATGTTGCCTGTACCAGCCAGCACTCAAGATGGCCACCACCACCCACATGGCCAGTCCACATCAACAGTACACCCCCAAAAAACAGAAAAACAGCCAGAAATCACCACAATCCAACGCCATCCATGATGTTTACATTAAAGAGAGTGAGACCACACCACAGGCACACTCAGTCCATGCACCACCCACCACCCCTGGGCAAAAGGCCACACCAGCAGCCCCCCAAAAACGACAAAAAACAATAAAATAAGCCCAATCCCAGCCCATCCATGGCCTCAATTATGTTTAAATTCAAGAAGACACCCCACAGAAAGACTAGGCCCATGCAACACTCACCACCCCTGGGCAAAGGGCCCCACCAGCAGGCCCAAAAAAACGACAAAAAACAATAAAATCAGCACAATCCCAGCCCATCCATGGCCTCAATGGTGTTTAAATTCAAGAAGACACCCCTCAGAAACACTAGGCCCATGCAACACTCACTACCCCTGGGCATAATGGATGAAAAGTAGGCAAAATAAGTGCAGGCCTCAGACACTGCCTCTCCTCAAAATGGCCCCTTACACCCCAGGCACATGTTGCCTGTACCAGCCAGCACTCAAGATGGCCACCACCACCACCCATATGGCCAGTCCACATCAACAGTACACCCCCAAAAAACAGAAAAACAGCCAGAAATCACCACAATCCAACGCCATCCATGATGTTTACATTAAAGAGAGTGAGACCACACCACAGGCACACTCAGTCCATGCACCACCCACCACCCCTGGGCAAAAGGCCACACCAGCAGCCCCCCAAAAACGACAAAAAACAATAAAATAAGCCCAATCCCAGCCCATCCATGGCCTCAATTATGTTTAAATTCAAGAAGACACCCCACAGAAAGACTAGGCCCATGCAACACTCACCACCCCTGGGCAAAGGGCCCCACCAGCAGGCCCAAAAAAACGACAAAAAACAATAAAATCAGCACAATCCCAGCCCATCCATGGCCTCAATGGTGTTTAAATTCAAGAAGACACCCCTCAGAAACACTAGGCCCATGCAACACTCACTACCCCTGGGCATAATGGATGAAAAGTAGGCAAAATAAGTGCAGGCCTCAGACACTGCCTCTCCTCAAAATGGCCCCTTACACCCCAAGCACATGTTGCCTGTAGCAGCCAGCACTCAAGATGGCCACCACCACCACCCACATGACCAGTCCACATCAACAGTACACCCCCAAAAAACAGAAAAACAGCCAGAAATCACCACAATCCAATGCCATCCATGATGTTTACATTAAAGAGAGTGAGACCACACCACAGGCACACTCAGTCCATGCACCACCCACCACCCCTGGGCAAAAGGCCACACCAGCAGCCCCCCAAAAACGACAAAAAACAATAAAATAAGCACAATCCCAGCCCATCCATGGCCTCTATTATGTTTAAATTCAAGAAGACACCCCACAGAAAGACTAGGCCCATGCAACACTCACCACCCCTGGGCAAAGGGCCCCACCAGCAGGCCCAAAAAAACGACAAAAACAATAAAATCAGCACAATCCCAGCCCATCCATGGCCTCAATGGTGTTTAAATTCAAGAAGACACCCCTCAGAAACACTAGGCCCATGCAACACTCACTACCCCTGGGCATAATGGATGAAAAGTAGGCAAAATAAGTGCAGGCCTCAGACACTGCCTCTCCTCAAAATGGCCCCTTACACCCCAGGCACATGTTGCCTGTACCAGCCAGCACTCAAGATGGCCACCACCACCACCCACATGGCCAGTCCACATCAACAGTACACCCCCAAAAAACAGAAAAACAGCCAGAAATCACCACAATCCAATGCCATCCATGATGTTTACATTAAAGAGAGTGAGACCACACCACAGGCACACTCAGTCCATGCACCACCACCCCTGGGCAAAAGGCCACACCAGCAGCCCCCCAAAAACGACAAAAAACAATAAAATAAGCACAATCCCAGCCCATCCATGGCCTCAATTATGTTTAAATTTAAGAAGACACCCCACAGAAAGACTAGGCCCATGCAACACTCACCACCCCTGGGCAAAGGGCCCCACCAGCAGGCCCAAAAAAAGGACAAAAATCAGCACAATCCCAGCCCATCCATGGCCTAAATGGTGTTTAAATTCAACAAAACAGTTGTATCATGCACCCCTAACCAACCCTGGTCCTACTGGATACTGTGGCTACCCACAATATAATTTATTTAATGTTCTGAAAAAGTTCCAAAATTTTACTTGCAGCAACTGTAATGCCTCAAACAAACTTACTTGTGAAAGTTGATTTCTAATCCAAAAGTGATCCAAAGACAGTCAAAAAGGCCTCAAATCCAAATATCCAGCAGCACCCACAAAAAGTAATCCTTCCAGCTCCAGATCCAAATGAAAGTGACCAGGAGATGGACAAAGCACTGGGAGGAGCCTGCTGGACAGGAACAGGAAGTTGGAGACTGTGGGGCACTTCCTTCCTCCCCCCCCCCAAAATGGACTCCTTGCAAAAAAAAGGCCATGCAAATGTCAACCTGAGGAGTGATTCTGATAAAAATCATAATTTTCTGAAGGTTTATCCTGTTTGCTGGTGATTTTCTTGTGCGAAATTGCAAAATCTCTATTTCGCAAGTGCGATATTGTTCCTTTCCGCCGCAACTACGTGTTCGCAATTGCGAACTCTCGCGAGGTGTGCTGTGCAAGGTGGCAAGCCGCGAGTACGTATTCGCGGGCGCCAAACTCCCGCGGGAACACGCAGCAAGATCTAAAATGGCGCGTCACTCGCAAAGAAAAACAACTCGGCAAACGCTAAATGACGGAAAGTGAACGCCGTGCACCACGCCGCGCGCCGCAACCAAGCAAAAAATCCGCCGCGAGCGGATTCACGGATTTTCGACAAATTCGCGAGCGTTCGCGGATTGCGGATTTGCCGAAAATCCGAAAAATCCGCGAGCGGAGCGGATTTTACGCCCATGCTTATCTGATACTATCCCCATCAAACGTGGCACGCGGCAGAGATGCCCCCTGTCACCGATGCTCTTTGCATTGCATTAGAGCCATTGACTTGTAAGCTTTGCCAGGGCCATGTACAGGCAGTGTTGCGTTTTAGACAGAGGCCCCTGGTAGTCTCGTTGTATGCCAGTGATATGCTGCTGTACGTCTGAGAGCCTGCAATGTACCTCCGGAACGGCTGCATAAATATGTCAAGTTCGAGAGATACTCAGGTGTTGGTATAAATTGGGTGAAATCAACGGTGTTTCTGCTAAAGGCTGGTACACATGAGGTGGACCTGGATTTCCCACTCACATGTTCGACTGACCCTGTGAAGTATTTAGGGATCTGGCTGCTTAGAGATCCCGACGTTGTGATCTCTATGAACTATGGCCATGTCATCGCTAAGATCACTGATCAGACAGCATGGTGACCCAAATTACTGCTCTCCCTAGCGAATCGGATTGTAGTCATTAAGATGACGATATTGCCCAAATTGTTCTATCTGTTTGTCAATATTCCCATCTGACTTAATATTGCATTGTTTAATACGCTACAGTCAATACTACTGGCCTTTGTCTGGGGGGGCAAGAAGCCTAGATGTAGTTGTGATGTGTTGGTGCTACCATTCAAGTGGGGTGGCTTTGAAGCACCTGACATGTGGCTCCACTACATGTGCGTGCAGGCTCAGTTTGCGCATTATTGGTACTTCCCTCAGCAATTCCAGCCACATGCTGCAATTGAGGTGGATGCTGTATTTCCGATGTCCCTTGTGGCGGCTGCCTTGTCCGGTGGGGGAGGAGGGCCCTGGATCAAAATTAACCCTGCTCTCTGCACGGCATGGGCGTGGAAGATGCTTGCAGCATGGGCGCAGTTGCACTATCTTTATGCCCCTGAGCTGCCGCTTGCGGGGCATCCAGATATCTCTGCAGCACAGGAGCCAGCTGCTTTGAAAACATTAGGAGCGGCGGGTATTACACAGCTGTGTAATCTATAGTTCCAAAAGCAAAGCGGTGAGCACAAAAAAAGTGTGCACTATAGTCACAGTTCAGTACTTTTCTTAAAAGTTTCCAAAGAAAAGGCTCAACTCTCTGTAGCCCTCTGCTCCTGGCCACAATCCTCAAAATGAAATCGCAAAAATGGAAAGGAACATCTTATAGTGATGGAGCAAGGTTTCGTACATAAAGAAACTTGCTCGGATTCAATCCTCTCGAATAATATGTAATAATGTAACCAACATGTTTGTGAATACTAATAATTGCATTACTCAACATTTACTTCATTTAGGGGGAGCTTTTAAATGTGCTTTACTAACCAGTAATCCGAGTGGGTTAATATTGCTGCCAAAAAAACGGGAATCTTCTGTGCATGCGTATACTGCATGTACGTAGTATGAAGTCTTTCGCTTTGGTGGGAAATCTTTGCACCTGCGCTGTAGAATTAAAAATGGCCGCTTTGAATCTCACATGCTAATGCATATGCTATGCGTAAACTAAACCTTGCATGTCTTACTAAACTGCTAAGTCAATAGTTAAAATAAATTAAGTGAATTAGAGTAGGAATACATGGTATACAGTGCATTAAATTATTTTCGTATTCTAACATGTTTTTCTTTGATTTTGTTATTAGTT
The DNA here is from genome assembly GCF_964261635.1 of Lissotriton helveticus. Taxonomy (NCBI): domain Eukaryota; kingdom Metazoa; phylum Chordata; class Amphibia; order Caudata; family Salamandridae; genus Lissotriton; species Lissotriton helveticus. The sequence continues at coordinate 787,733,489 of NC_136071.1, read as the reverse complement.
TGTATTTGGGCCTGGAGGGTGACTGAAATCTCCATCTTGACTGAATTATGCGCAAGCGCGCTGGACACTGTCAAACTCTGTACTGTGACATTGAAACCCAGCCAAGGACACTATAACCAGAGAAGCGCCTGAGAACACCACCTCTTGACCTGGAGAGGGGAAGGAGAAGAAGTCAAATGTTGTATACATTGTAAAAGAAATTAACATGAAATGTGGTTGGGAATAATGCATGGGAAAGTGAAATTAAGTGGCGGGAATATAGAACAAAGAACCTAAGAAAATGATATTACATTAGTATAATGTGATAACCTCTCCCCATCCCATTGCCCAATCACATGTAGGGGATTCACGAATATTGACACATTGGGGGGTGGTACATACACTGAGAATAGTATAACTAAGGTAGGCTCAGTCAGTTAGTTTGTCAGACTTGTCACCGACCTGTCACCAGCCCATCTTTGCTGCAGAAGACGGCGGAGGCCACAAAGGTCAGAGATGCTGAAGAACCGTGAAAGGAGAGACGGAGAGAAAGAAAAGCCGGAGAGATCGCTGAGGGAGAAGAATCTGTCCATCCAGAAGGGGGAAGAACCGAGGAGAGTAACACCAGAGAGGGGTGTAACACTGGTGTTACACTTAAAAGAGTTTACCTGTCCTGAACTATTGGCTCCTGACTATTTGGGAGTCCCTTTTCCAGCTCCATGGCCAGGGTTTGGTCCTCACACCATTCTAGGTAAATATAAATCTGTGTGATATGTCCTTGTACTGTTTTCCTTTTTCACCCTTCCCAGGTACCAATGTCATGAGATCTTACTAAGCCTTTACGTCTTCACTTAGATCATTATTTTCTCTTTAAAAGTTGGTGTTGTATTGGTATTTGATTCACAAAATCATTGTATAGATAAAGTTTTTAAAAACTCTCACGAGTCTGTGGTCATTAAAAAATAAAGGTAAATGTCATTTATACCTATTATGCTAACAACCTGATGTATCGACCAGAGGAAAATTGAGAATTTAGTTGATAAGGTATTGGTAAGAAATGGTGTACAGGTATAATTCACTATAAGTCCTGATTACCAGCGTATGATTGCCGGCTTATTGTATGAATGTTTTATGGGCCCAGGTAAGTATGGTATTTTAGAATAAACACAAGCTGGTAATCTCGCTGCATCAGTATTTCTTGTAGCCTGGCTATGGTTAGGTTTTAGTTAAGATAGGTAGTTAGTTGTGTATTGGAATAATGATTTATGTATTAACCAAAACCTGTATTTATTGTTTTGTGTTGTCCAGAAATCCCTGGGGATGTTGAATAGTGGGTGGTAAATGAAAGCCACACTGCAGTGAGGCTACTGGCCTTGATGAAGAAAGTGTGGAAAGTTAGGTAGAACTTGAAGCACTAATTAGGGATTATTTTCTTGCATAAAAGTGAGAGTGACTGGTAGCAAAGGTGTTCGCTGGTGAAACTTTAGTCTTATATCACCTAAAAAGGGTAATACTGAAGGAGTAACAGGTTCTTTGATGCTTGAGTGAAGAGTAAGCGGGAGAGGTTTTACTCATAGTGTATGAAGGGTAAGCGGGAAGTTTTAGTCGCAGTGGAAGAAATTTACTTTTCTTTGGAAATAGTCAATCAGGCACAGTAGCAAATGTTTTTACGTTGTTAATTAATGAAATGTGTAAGTAAAAGTGAAAGAAATTGAGTTTCGCATTACCTTTGCAAAAGAGGGGTCAGTTGCAGGGGCTGCACTGACGTCACTAAGAGCCGTGCTGGGATTGGTTGAGACTGCCGGCGTGTAGCCGAGGAAAATTTGTAAAGGAGGGGTGAGTACAGAGGAGTGAAACTGAAGTGACAGAAAAGTCGCGCAGGTATTGGTTAAAGAAAATAAGTAAACCAAACGTTGATTGGTCATCAGAATAAAAGACGCACTGATATTGGAAAACATTAGTGAAGAAGTAAACAAATTAATTAATCACCAAAATAGAAGTTTCGGTGTTAATAGACAGTGGGGATCGCATGTGGGGTATAGATCCTACTATAATAGTGACCCATCCAGACAGAAGATTTATAGTTTTTGCCCACAAGCAGTACATTAGAGGGAATCCAAACACAATGTACAGAGGGAATAATAAAATGTCATTTATGCAGAACATTTTAAATTATTTGTAAACTGATAAACCAATTAAAACTAGAGAAGGGATTATTATCCCTCCCCTGAAAACACCTGTATCATACATGATGATAGAAAGAGGTTACCACACCTGTGTATGGTTAGAAAATTGGATAGAATACACAAAAGGTGGTGGGGTATTAGCATTCCCTGAGTATGGAACATTTATTGGAAGAGTTTTACATAATTTACGACTGCGCATGAATGAGTTCGAGCCAAGACCCAGATTAACTCAATACGAAGCTTTCGAAGAGTGGGAGACTGAAGCATTTGAGCGAGACAGAACACGATGCAGTGGTAACATAAGTACATTTTATGCCAGATTTCCTCGTGAGACCCGAGACAATCAGATGAAACAATGGAGACAAGCTATGGTGGTGGAAGGATTATATCCCGTAATGACAACAGAAGAAACGACAGGAAGCAAATGTACAGAGAAAACAAAACATATAGTAACTGGTAGTGGAGATTCAGAAGATTATTTTGAAGATATTGTAATGAAAAATCCTCCACTGATCAGCGAGAATTAAACAGAATTACCTCTAGTGCCCCGCTTCTGAAAACACATTTGGTTCCGCAGGTTGTACATGAGACTACAATGGAAAAGGTACTTCAAGAGAAGGAAAGAGAAGCGATAAATAAAAATAGAACTGAATTAATTCAGAAAATAACCCTGTTAAATGCAAGTCCTGAAGCACTAACGATACCAGTGACTGTAGGTCCAGTTGTTCCCTTATAGATAAGCAAAACTGTCCTAAAACACCTGTTCTGACTACACCGATCACACAACCCAGAAAAGAAAAAATTATAATAGATGATCAGGCAAGTGAGTGTGAATCGATAATTTCTCTAATGGATTTGCCAATAAGAGAGCCAATAAATTATACATTCTGAAAATCAACACCGGATGCTCAAAAGAGGTACAGATTGAAACCTCAACAGGGACAAAAAGTGCAATGGTAGTAACCCCAGAAGAAGTAAAAAGATGGACACGAGAAATAGAGAAGCCAAAAACAAAACCAAAAGTATTAGATATATTTAAATTGCGAGTAGAATTGGAAGAAATGACAGCTGGAAATGTAGGGATAGAAAGATTAAATACTTTCAGTGAAGAAGAGTTGTTATTCATCTGCAGAAGTATCACCCGAAATACAAAAATATTTCATGAAAAAATTATGAATCTGGCTTCAGAAATGGCAATCGACATAGGTAAATCCAAAGTATTGCAGGAACCATATAGAGCAGTGTTGTGGGGATTCTGCTCATACACAGAACTGTGCACAGAGATCCAGGACCTTAGTGAATTGTGGTGTACCAAAAAACTCACCTCAGTACCCAGAACCCCGAACCGACTAGCATCAGTGTCTAATTAGCTCTCCGTCCTATAGCGAAGCTACCAATGATTAGACAACCCAGAACATTCGACTTCGGGTACTCACAGGAATGGTGGGAATTAAGAACACTCTTTCATTTTTATTCTCATACCAGTCCACAATGTGAGTAATTAGAGACACGGAAACATTTAAAATGTTTATTTTAACGACGTGCTCTAAGATGCAGTATTTAACCAGGCATATGATTAAACATAATACAATCAGCATTGTTACAGCTCCATAAAACACAAAGGGAAAAATCATATTATAATGATAGTGGAAACAGGTCCTATAGCGCCTTGTGAACCACCCTCCGCTGCTAGGAACTAGGTTTTATAATAATAATAGAAGGTCTCTTAGGCTTGAATGGGGAATCCCATACTTCCAAGATCAGCAGAAGTGAATCACATCAGGATCAGAAAAGCGCTCTCTCTCTCTCTCTCTCTCTCTCTCTCTCTCTCATGAAAAGGATTTTCTCCAAGTGCCCAAATCATGCATTCAGTGTAATGTTGAAGGCGCTAGAATTTCAGTTAGCTGCAGCTGTGTTCATGTTGTGTCTAGAGTGGGGTCCAATCAACCTGAATAACAGCCTACATTGTTATCGTGACCTTGAAGGCTTCTGCACACAGTGTACAGATTGAGGTCGCGATGTAAGTCTAGGGATGTTAAAAACAAGCCATTCTCATGCGCGGAAAAATCAAGCTGTCTAACTCACAACAACAGTTACATGTAGTGTTGTATGCAAAAGCTGTAAAGTGGCAAAATTGTGTTTAATTTCTAATAAGCTTATGCTAACTTAGCAATGTGTGAAGCAAGGCCCTGGCTTTACTACACCTTCCCCTGATCGGAACACGTACAAGAAGGGAGGCAATTTGGGAACTCAGAGTTCAAGTTTGATTGAGACAGAACCAAGTTCAAAATTTGCCAAAATGGATACTTGGAAGTAGAAATTCCGATGTAGCAAAGAAAAAAACCAAACAACCAAGAAGGGGCGGTACACTGCCAATCACGGTAATGGAAAAATAGGGAAAAATAAATGTGAGTACAGTACGCGTTGATGCTGGTCATATGCCAGGCAACAGCCTCTAATAGGAAGTCATTGTTATCATCACAAAATAATTCAGCCATCCAATGTAATAACGTGAAGGAATATACATGTTCTTCGATAGCCGGAGCCTCTAGCACCATCAGAGGACAACTCAGGTGTTCTTCGATATAACTGCGTGCCAGAAAGTCATGTGCAGCAGCACATATGTTCCAATTGCCTAGGACTCCATGCACCGCCGCACAGGCCATAATCCCGCCCACAAAAAATTCCAACTCATGAGCTACTAAGGAACTCATTAGTTGATCATAATCTGGGTTAGGAGACACCGTTTTGCAGAGACACAAATCCAGAGCCCATTCAAAACCACAATCCAGGCAATGGAAAACAGGCTGAACACATGTAAAGTAGGAAAACCGGAAAGATAATCTAAATGCTACACTCAAGGTGGCGAGAGATAGCGTTCCATAGTATTCAAGCATCCGGTTGCGAAGCTGGAGTAGCCGCAACATGTTGTTGTCTGACACAGATTGTGCAGCCATTGTTGAGCAAGCAAATCAACAGCAGTACATTGGCAGCCAAGGCGAGAATTAATGGTAAACCACCGAAGATGCTGGAAAAAATAGAATGAAAAAAAGCCGGTATCACACCAAATATAGTTTGGAATGAAGTCACAAGGCCAGAGCTCACCACTTTAAAGAAATGTGCCAAGTCTGTGGTAGAAAAGGCATTGAATATAGTGTGAACCATAGCATCGAAATGCAGGGGGAGATCAGTATTTAAAAGGGCATGCACCTCAGTGCGGGTGTTTGCCACGTGAAGGACAAATGTTTCATGGGAAGAAGTAAGGGCAACTTCTTTCTGGGACAATAGAGCCCTTATTCGACTCATCTGGTTGAACTCTGCTTTCAAGGTCGGGATGTAAGGCCAGATGGACACATCTAGCTTCCCATGCGGAGGCAGAAACAGCGCATTTTTATAGCAGACTACACGTTGGGAGACGGTCACAATGGACAAAATCCCTGCCAGCATACCGCAGCAATCTTCATTATTTAAAAGTAGATAGCTACCGTTAGCTAGCAACGTGAATGTTGGTGTTATAGCTGGGACTGGATTACCCTTTAAAATGCAGGCTAAATTTGGAGCTTGCGTGTTACACGAGCCGTGCAATTGTATGTTCTTGCAAACCAGTGGGTGATCAGGTGTAGAAGTGCACTCTTCTCCCTTTAAATAAACCTCTTTACCCTTCCACAGGCACCTATAGGTAAATGGCAGAGACCAAACTTCATGGAGATAGGCACCTCCCAATGGTTCATATCACCCTATGGCATAGTATTTCATGCATGAACTGAATTTAAACAGGGGAATGGGCAGTGTTATTAACCCATGAATGAGCCATACTGCTGAATTAGATTTGGCAACAGAAAAAGGTAAAGGTTCCAACTTTTCAATATGCAAAAGTGAATATGCAGCATCCTTCATAGACATAATTTGTTTTTTTTCAGTCAAATTAAACGGTAAAAATAGAGAAGAGGTATTCATGTAGTCACATGTAACTTTTCCAGATTTTAAGGTTTGTAAAGTCCAAGCAAACTGCATAATGGAACGTAATTGATTTTTACCATGGTACAAAACAGACACTTCATCCTGTACAATATCAACAACAGATGAAACAATATTATCTAATGTGTAAATTTGGGAAGAAAGGGTATTAATGCTATTATCAACAACTGCAAGCACTTTTTCTAAATTAGCCTAATCAATAGCTCTTAATCTAGAAGCAGCTTCAATTTGAGACAGCTTCCAAACTTCGTTGTAAATAGCATACAACCATCTTTTCGACCTGCCTCCTACAGGGCCTTTAACAAAGTCATTCAAATCAACATAGTCAGTCAGTTTGGACAAATGAAGTTTAACTGACGCTAAAGTGGAACGTGTAAGCCAGTTCTGACATAACTTGCCTACTGAATAGGTAGTAACAGAATGGTCTCTTTCAAACGGGGCTCCGCCCTAACCTGTGTATAGCCAGGGGCCAGACCAAAAAAACGATGTTGCCATGAATGTGAACTTTTTTGCCATAATAAACAACCTTGGGGATCCAAGCTAGAAATATTAAAAGAGGAATTTTGTAACAGGGACTGCAATTCATCAATGGACCTTTCGGTGTGATTGTACCATGTAGGGTATTCCCCCAAATCAGGAATGGAAGGAGCATTTCATTTTTTGGACCTAGCCAATCCAAAGCAAGTGGTTTGTGAAATAGAGGAATTCAAAAACAATATATGGTTAGGGATGGGACATGCACAATGCAAAGCCTCAGTGCCTTGCGCTTGCCAGCTTTTAGTACCCCAAACAGATTTAAGATCAATAGTATCTTTCCTCAGCTCATAGCCCCTATAGCTAATTGATCGATAAAGGACTTTGAATACAGTGATTTAGTGTGGGTGAGTCTAACTTTGGAAGAGGACTTAGCAGTCATCTTAAAATAAAAGGCGTCAGGATTTGATTGATTAAAATCAGTAAAATAAGTCAACTTTTTCAAAAGAGTTTTGGAGCTGCCTTCAGTGGGAGCTGGATAATGTTCCCACTGTATATAATTTACCACATCTAAATGTGTTTGCTTTATGCAGAAAATGATAGCCAATTATGCAGACTTATTCTGCTATCAACATTACGGCAAAGTCAAAGTACAAATCTTCAGCATCAAAAGCAGCATAATATTTCAAATAAGAAAAAAGAGCCTCTACGGCTTGGACATCCCAATCATCAGAGCGTATGTTTTGTTTTACAACATTCCCCATTGAAACACAAATTACATTGGGGACATTTATAACCTCTGTAGGGCCGTGGATTTGAAATTTAACAGCATCCCACACAATCCCATCTAATACAGGCCAAGCTGTGATGTTGACAAAAGTCTGGTCCCTCTTCATGATGTGGTGTGAGGAGTGGGGTGCCAAAGTTCCATCAATTAACCTATTGTTCTTTAACATAATGTCTATTTACCAGACAAAAAAATACAACAACAAATCCAATTGACATGAATAAAAAAAGTGAAAATAGCACTAACCAAATGTAAGTCCATGGGGGTATCAATTTTTTTTTTTAAACCAGACGGCAAAAATAGAAACTTTTTATGGGGACTTTGATGTTGAAGAGTCATTGCAAATGAAAAGCATGACTGGTTGACTGCACTTGTTTGCACACCAGGAAACTACACATCTGTTGGGTAAGTATACTCAGTTACATAATTGGGAATTGGGATCCCCAGCCGGTGGATTCAATAAAGGATTAGTAAACGTATGCATCTCGATGGCAATGTCAGGCCTGTTGTTATTTGCCGGTGCAAAAACAGAAATTCTCAGCATCGCTGGACAAGAGACTGCTCGTGTCATACTATGAAGAATCGGCCACTCGTTGTAATTTGACATTGTCAATGGAGATGTACCTGTTATCCTTGCGACCAGGAAGTGGAGGTAAAATGGTTCCCTGCACTCCAAGCACAGGAACTGGTGCATAATATGAGGGGCCGAACACCTTCTTGTTCTCCACCTTCTCACAGACCAGGTCACCGACTCGGGGTAGCCAGCCAACTACCGTAATCTGAAGTGTAGCATCAGTTTTGGAGGGCAAGTGTTCCTTTGCAAGACTGTCACAAGTTTTTTGTAGGTTCTGTAATACAGCAGAATGATCATCTACGTCAAAGGGTGCGGCAGACGCCGGCATGTCTAGACCCTCAAGGTCCGGAACAAACATCTTTATGCCAAAGAGCATTTCGTATGGGGTCCGCCCACCCAGAGACCTTCTAGGGAGATTATTAAGTGCGCGTTGAATGCTATAGAGATGGGCCAGCAAGTTCCTGCCAGTACCTAAAACCCTAGCTGTCAACGATTGCTTTAAGTCATGGTTAATTCGCTCCACTACGCTATTACCCTCAGGTCTGTATGGAAACGAAAATTTGACCTGGACCCCCAATGAACCCATGGCATCCTTGTACGCCTTAGAGACGAACGCTGGACCCTGGTCCTAATGAAGGACGCCACATGCTAAAATTCCCACAAAGACACGCAAATCCCTTGTGACAGTTCGGGCATCAGCATTTCGTTGTGGCCAGAGCCAAATAAAGCGTGTGCATGAATTCAATGCAACTAAGATGTACTTATACGCAGTATCTGAGGGGAAAAGACTGCAGTGATCTAAATAAACACACCCAAGTGGTTTATTAGATATGTACAACTGTGTCTGTGGCAGACGAGCAGCAGTTGAAGGTTTGATCTGCTGGCAAATGTCACAAGTAAGGACAGTCAGTCAAATAAGGACATAATCATGCGTCTGTTTGTACAATCCGCGCAACCAGTAACGCTGCTGTAAGATAGAGACAGTCGCTGAAACGCCAGCATGTGCCGAGGCCATACCCTTGTGAGCGGCTATTATCAAGGTTTGCCTGCGGTCCACGTTGGGAATCAATCTGTCACCAACATCGTTAATTGTCACATAGGGAACTTTATCAGGACTTAAATGATAAGAGTATTTAGAAGGGAAACCTCTAGGGTAATTACCTCCCTTCTCTGTTGCAGCAATGGCTGTCAAGATGTCATCATCAATCTTACTTTTGGAACGTGTAACTGCTGCTACTACATATGTTGCTACTGCTGTCTTTGCTGCTTCATCAGCAAGACAGTTACCAACAGCATGTACTCCTATGCGCTGATGACCACGAGTATGAATTACAAACACGAGAAGCAGACATTCTTTAAGCACTGCCTCTCAAAACCATAGCATTTTGTTTTTGATTGTGCTACCTTTGGAATCACGATATTCATTCTGAGTCCAAAAGACTACATTTGTCATTGTAAGACTGAACACAGTAGTAAGAGTCACTTACGATGAGAGTAGTCACACAAGGATCAGCGTACTCCAGTGCAAGCACCAGAGCACGTAGCTCTGCCATCTGGGCAGTACAGTCCCCTACTGTCTGTGTATCCATGACATCGGACTTGAACTTCCCATTCACCATGGTACCCACCACTATTGCGCCGGCTGGCCAATAAGCATGCTTTGAACCTGTCGCCAGTTGCACCGCCCCGTCAGTGTAAATGATAGAATTGAAATTCTCCAGTGGGTGCAAGATCAGAGGAGCCGGATGAACGAATTCATACTGCAAGTACTCCTGAGTTTGCAAAGAGGTATCAAAAATAAACGTGACATTCGGAGATGTCAAGGATACAAAGCTTTCAAATTTGGTACACCGGCTTTTGTCACTGCCTCTAAGGCAGGATACGGTGTAACAACCAACATGCGTTTCCCCTGCGACATCGCTCTCTCTTTCAGAATCGCCATCTGCACTGCAGTCAAAACCTTCTCGAAAGAGGAAAATCTCATTTTAGCCGAAGTGTACAAGTGTGACTTGTAAGCGATAGAGACTGTGTCTCTTTCATTAAACATCAGGTACGTGAAACTAGCCGCGCCTGGCACAACTCTTATTACCAGGTTGGTGTGGTTGTCACAAGTCAGTAAGAACTTAGATTCAAGAAGATCAGCCTGCAAAGATTGCAAGATAGCTGAATGTTCAGGAAGCCAGCAATATTTGGTAAAAGTTGGTTGTACCAAGGCATACAGCGGCTTGATACGCTGGCATATTTAGGAATGTAAGTACGCCCGAAATTCAAAAACCCAGTAAAGATTGTAGTTTTTCAGAGTTTAAGGAGCGTGCAACTGTGCGCATTTCTCCAGGAAGTGAGGTGCCAAACCTCGACCTTCATTGTTGAGCTCATAGCCCAGGAACAACACTGTGTACTCTGCATTGTGTGATTTTGCAAAGTTAAATTTGTAACCGCAGTCCGCAAAAAAATAAATGATGCGGTCAACGCGACACAGATGCGGCCATAATTCGTCGTCTGTGAGATAAATGTATTCAACATACGAGCACGCATCAGGGTTGAGTCCCTCTAAGAGAGAGACTATGTGAGCGGCATAGACGCCTGGGCTGTTCTTGAAGCCCATGGCTAATCTTTTGAACTGTTTTTGTTTGCCGCCAGAAGTGAAAGCTGTCCATTGACTACTAATAGAGGACAGGTTATGGCTAAAAAAGCCATTGGATATGTCAAGTGTGGTCTTAAATCGTTTACGCACGAGACTATCCACAAGGGCAGAACTGTGAGGTCCGACAATGAGAGTTGAAGTGCTGGTAATCCAATACCAAGCAGTACGATCCATCAGGCTTGGTCACAGTAAAAAGGGGATTATTCATCGGTGACCCACATGTCTCAATTACACCTTGATTATCCAATTGTTCAAGGATCTCTGCAATGGGAGCTTTCGCGTCACGCCGCATGGGATATTGGGGTTGAGGCTGTGGCATTGACCGCAATGGAATCTCATGTCTGTGCAAAGGTTTGTCCCATCCACATTGAGTACGGTACAACGCCGGAGCAAGCACATTAGCCCACTCTTCTGAAAAAATTCAGCGCCTGCTTTTTCGGCACAGTGTGTGTGAAACTAGGTAGGATTACCTCCTTCCCTCTCAGAGCAGCCAGAATAAAAGGTGGGGCCAGTCTTCCTCTGCTAACAAAATGTCATACGTAGAGGTCAGATTTTCCCCAAAAATCCCTTTTATTTTACACTGTATGTCGCCTTCAATTAAAAGGACTATCTCATATAGTCTGTCAGGGGGAGCCACTCTAGTGTCAGTGATGAACGTGTCAGTTGCTTTCGCCTTCAGATACGGACGCAGTTCTTGCCGCACTACTGTAACTTGTCTAGCAGCGTCAGCGCCAATGTCAGGTTCCGAAACTATGTTCTCACTATCCGTGGCATACCTCGCGGTCAAAGGGGCAACTTCCTTTTTCAGAAACTGGTGGCGTTGATGCTGAAAGTCGTCCTGCTTACCTTTACCAGCCGTCTGGCGGGGCTGCCCACGTCCTTGTGGGGCACCCCGGCCTCTGCCGCTTTCTCCTCCACCGGTTTGTGGGACCGATGTTTCCTGCAAAGAATGAGGAGAACGTTGATCAGGAACCTGAAAACGATCAGGTGACTTAATACTAGCGCGGTCGTGCAAATCATATGTGCGCTCAGTGGACACAGGTATTGGTGATGCAGGACGTGACCCCTGTTTCTGTTGCTGCTTCCCCTGTTTTTTACTTTTCCAATTCTGTGTTGGAAAAACTGGACGGTCGTCTTTATTAGACTTAGCCATCTGAGTTTGCGGTTGTGCTGCTGTCTTAACAAAAGGCTTAACACCCAAACTAATGTGGCCAATGGTCTTTTAGGCCTCCACAACGATTTTCGGTAACTGCCGGGGTTTATCGGCATCGGACATCGCGCAAAGCATTAGACACTTGAAAGTTTACTGCATACCCCTTGACATTAGCGTGGATGAGATTGGAAACTACGTTAAGCACTCCAACGAGTCTCATTCCCAATTCAACAGCCGCCTCCAGATTGTATTGATCTTGGAAAGGCTTGATCACGGAGGGCAGGACAGCCATGGATGGGGTGCCGAAGCACTTAGCATAGACTGTCGCAAATACTTTACCCTAGGTCTCACAATCTTCTAAGTCTTTCTGCAAACTAATGGTTAGAATCCTGTGTTTCTCAACAGTAGTCGTATTAGGAAATACTGCTTCCAGTTGGTCAAATTTCTCTGCAAGCCAAAAAGGCTTATCGTTCTTATCTTGGGGGCGCTTGCCCATAACCAAATTAACCATGAAGGGACTAATTGTAATCCCGGCCGGTCCAACTGGATGTGCCACATTACCAGGAAGCCCCACCTGGATATTGCGGGAAACAAATTGCACTAAAACCTGATGCATTCCGACGATGGAGGCATAGAGTATACGTAACTCAGCTACAGTGACTGTTAGATAACACAGATGCAGTGTAAACCCAGCCAAAACATGTCAAGTAGCCCAGGAATAGACAAGGGACCCAACCGAACCGCCGTTACAGAGTGGGGATGGGTGCCATTAAGCCAAACTTGATGCTGCCATGCCGTAATCAGAATTTCCTGTGTGCTATATGGTGTATACACATTAGGCACGGCTGTATGAGTGTAAACATGAAACGTACCACTATCCGCATTCACTGCAGGAAAGGTAACCCATGAGTAGAAAAGCTCAAATGAGTATGCTGCATCAGCCTTCACCACAAAAAGCATTGGCATGCCTTCCAAGGGTACCCCAAACGCCCGCAAATGATTGTGGACAGGCACCCGACTATGCAGCACAATATCAATATCTCCAATCAGGACACAGTATAGAAAGACAATGCAAAAGAATTGTAGCACAAATGGGTTGGAATTCAAAGTATGAACCTTTTTTAAATATCAAGCTTGAATAAACCTATACTTAATCCATATAGGTAGGTTAATCCGTCACTACTGTCAACCGGAAACAGGAGCGAGGGTGTTGTGGACTGTTATAAGCACGACTCGAGAGTCTAAAATATAAGACCACAACGTTAAGTGCGCCATGTTGCGGGGATTCTGCTCATACACAGCGCGGTGCACAGAGACCCAGGACCTCAGTGAATTGTGGTGTACCAAAAAACTCACCTCAGTACCCAGAACCCCTAAACGACTAGCATCAGTGTCTCATTAGCTCTCTGTCCTATAGCGAAGCTACCAATGATTAGAAAACCCAGATCATGAGACTTTGGGTACTCTCAGAAATAGTGGGAATTAAGAACACTCTTTCGTTTCATTCTCATATCAGTCCACAACGTGAGTAATTAAAGACACTGAAAAGTTTAAAATGTTTATTTTAACACCATGCTCAAAGATGCAGCATTTTTGCTAACCTAAGCAGGCATATGATTAAAAATAATACGATCAGCATTGTTTGTTACAATTCCATAAAACACAAAGGGAGAAATCAAATTATAATGATAGTGGAAACAGGTCCTATAGTGCCTTGTGAACCACCCTCCCCTGCTAGGAACTAGGTTTTATAATAATAATAGGTCTCTTAGGCTTGAATGGGGAACCCCATAGATCCAAGATCAGCAGAAGTGAATAACATCAGTATCAGAAAAGCTCCCTCTCTCTCTCTGTATTAAGATTTTCTCCGAGTGCCCTAATCATGCACGTAGTGCAATATTAAGGGAGCTAGAATTTCAGTTAGGTGCAGCTGTGTTCATGTTGTGTCTAGAGCGGGTTCCGATCAACCTGAATAACAGCCTACATTGTTATGGTGACCTTGAAGGCTTCTGCACACAGTGTACAGATTGAGGTCGCGATGTAAGTCCAGGGATGTTAAAAACAAGCCGTTCTCATGCGTGGAAAAATCAAGCTGTCCTCACAACAACAGTTACTTGTAGTGTTGTGTGCAAAAGCTGCAAAGTGGCAAAATGGTCTTTAACTTCTAATAAGCTTATGCTAACAGAGCAATGTGTGCAAGCAAGGCCCTGGCTTCACTACAGCAGAATTCTCTGACAAACATTTCGAAAACATGAATGTGTCAGGTAGGAAGTTACAGATAAGAGAATTATTGACATTGTTGCAACAATGGGGAGATTTGGATAGATGGAAAGTTAGGTGGACAAAGAAAAAGGAAGAAGCACAGGCAAATCGATTGACATCTGAGTATTTAATGAAAGAAGCAGAAAAGGTGGAAAAGTTGTCCCCAATGACGGAAGTACCGGGAGGAGGTTATGTACATGTTCCATGGACCCCACAAGATATTTTATCATTTACAAATGATTTTCCAAAGCTTAGAGAAAAACCAGTAGAATGGTACAGGCAAGTCGAAAGGTTTGTGAAAGTCTCAAAAGTTTTGTTGCAGGATTTAGATGGTTTATTTGACATTGTTGTTCCTGCAGATTTATGGGCAGAATGTAAAATTACAGTAGATTGGCCTAACGATGAGTACCCAAGAGATGCAAAAACAGAAGCCCCGTCAGAAGATGTAATGAAAAAATATCATCAAGTAATCACTTACCTGAAAGGAAAAATTTCCCGAAAAGAAACTTATTGGATAAAAATAGACAGAACTACTCAAGAAAAAGATGAGTCAGTACATGCATATTATGAGAATCTGTTACAGATGTTCAAGCAATACAGTGGGTTGCAAATCACATTTAAAACAAGGACAAGACACATTTTGTATACCGTTTTGTGTCTGGGTTAAGGTTAGACATATCACAAATGATTAAACAAGTGAAGCCCATAGATGGAGTTCTTAAGTATGCCAAGTACTGTGGGGATGAGATCGACAAGAGACAAAAGAATTTAGAAGTAATGGTAATGTGGGCTCAAGTTAAATTAGCAGAGCAGCAAGAACTAAAGCTAAGTAATCAGGCAGAAAACCCAGGAAAGGGGCAAGGTCAAGGTTAAAATAGTGGGGGCAAACCAAGAGGGCGAATGAGCAAAGAAGAGGCTAAGAAAAGGTTTCCCTGTCATAGGTGCGGAAAATTGAGGCATTGGAAAAAAGAGTGTAAACTTATACAGAATAATAATGTCCATAATCAAAATTTAAATCCCCAGACGGAGAATGAGGTGGTAATGAGGCAACCTCAGCATGTTATACAGAGTCAGTTGCCAGCTGCCCCTATGCCAGATTTTGTGAGTCAAGCCAAGTACAGTGTGGACACCGGATTCCGGGAGGGAAGTGGTAAGAAAAATTCTGTAACACCACAGTTTCTTTTGCAGGTTTACTTTTTGAGGCCGAACTACAATGACGGTGCCTGAGAGGGGAGGAAGGGAAATGCATACTTGGTGCATCCTTGCCGGTAGATCAGTCAGGTACATATATAGATTGTAAGGTTGAAGGAAATGACATCACCTTCTTATTGGAGACTGGTGCTACCCATTCTACAGTGAGAACAGCAGACATCCCAAACCTACCCCTCTCAGGAGAAACAATCCAAGTAGTGGGCTTTCTAATAAACAAATTAGGACCCCAATTACCAAACCAATGGAGGTATGTATTGGCAACTTTAGAGAAATGCACAAGTTTGTTGTGTGTGACTCGAGTCCCGTAATCTTGCAAGGAAGGGATTTATTGTGCAAAATGAACTGTACAATATTTTGCACACCGGATGGTGTTGCAATTCAAACTCCTGATGAAGATGGTGTATACGAAATCATGTTAACTAAACCCGGGAACAGAAATGAATGACATGTTTTCTATGATGACACCAAATGAATTACCAGATGAGGTCCACACTACAGTAAATCCTGATGTGTGGGATTTCAGCGCAAAAGAAGTATTATTTATGGCAAATGTAGACCCAGTAAAAATAACCGTAAAAGAAGGTGCAGTTTATCCAAATACCCAACAATCCAAAATGAGCCCGGAAATTAAAGCTGGTGTTGCAGCAGAGATTGAACGATTGGTTGGGCAAGGCATATTAAAAGAAATAATGAGTAGCCCTTGTAATTCGCCTATAATTGTTTTAAAGAAACCTAACGGAAAATATAGGGTGGTCCAAGACTTGGGGAAAATTAACAAAACTGTCGTACCATGTTGTCCGATAGTGCCAAATCCAGCAGTAATCTTATATCAGATACCGTGGAACGCAGGATGGTTTACTGTAATTGATTTATGCCATGCCTTTTTCTCCATTCCATTGCATCCTGAAAGCCAAATTGTATTTTCGGTCAAATTTGAGGAGCATGTTTACATTTACAATCGTGTTTCACAAGGGTACACTGAAAGTCCTTTGATTTTCAATAGCAGTAAACAAGAAAATTGATGCAGGTGGAATCAGCTGCCAACCTATGCTACTTGGGGGCGTAGGAACATGGGAAGAAGTGAGAGAATTACTAGATGAAGCCGACCTGAAGGAAAAGGAGGAGTGGGAGAAAATAGGTTGTCAGAGAAGGGCTGATGATGGTGTGTGGATTTACCTAGATGGAAGACCAGTGTTACCTGACTGTATGTTTGCACCCATGGCTAGAATGTATCATGGAGACACACACATAGGCAGAGATACTATGATTAGACTTTTTCAACAAGATTGGTTTAATGCAAGGTTCAGGAATGTCGCAGAGAGTCTTTGCCAGAGATGCTTAACTTGTCAACAAATAAACCCAGGTAGGAAAACTGTAGTCTGCACAGGAACAATTGGAAAACCTGAAGGTCCATTCATAAGACTTCAGATTGATTTCATCCAGTTACCTGCCTGTCGAGGGTTGAAATATGTACTTGTCATTGTTTGTTTGTTTTCAAAGTGTGTGGAGGCATACCCGACCAAAAGGAATAACAGTGGCCAAACTCTTACTGAGGGAACTCATTCCACTGTTCAGTTTTCCAGTAACTATTGAATCAGACAGAGGGTCTCATTTTAATAATGAAATAATTTGATTAATTTGTGAAGCATTCAAAATTGAACAAAAACTGCACTGTGCATACCGTCCAGAGGCTTCTGGAGTGGTAGAACAACTGAATGGCACAATAAAGTAATGACTGGGAAAGGTGTGTGCATCCACCCCACGGGAGTGGTCTGATGCTTTACCTCTTGTCCTAATGGAACTCAAAAGAATCCCAGACAAAAATACAGGCTTAAATACCCATGAGATAATCATGGGAAGAGCAATGAGGCAAGCATGTATACCAGTACACAAGCTGTTGAATATATCTGAAGATTTGGTACTGGAGTATTGCAAAGAGTTGGCTGACCAAGTGCGTTCTATCTCTCACCAGGTTGGGGAAGATGCTGTTACTAAGCAGCCGAACCAAGCACATGATCTGAATCCCAGTTACTGGGTAGTAGTGAAAAATCACACTTAAGAATCGTGCCTAGCACCAAGGTGGGAAAAGCCATATCAGGTTATGTTGGTTACAACAACAGCTGTAAAATGTGCAGGGTTGTCTAATTGGATTCATGCAAGCCATACCAAGAGAGTACCAGCACCTGACGAAGTAGATCCATAACAAATTCGAGAAGTTGAGGCGGCTGATGGTTGTATAACTGAAGGATTACGAGTAACAGATCCTGAAGTAGCTGGACAAGAACAACCTAGCACTAGTCAGGATGACTGTATCCTAGGAGTGGACATACCTGAAATTATTGTGAGAACAAGAAGTCAAAAAGGATTAAAAAGACAGGACGAGAGTGAGGACGAGACAGGAATAGAAGAACGTGCTCAGATTACAGAAAATCAAGCTAATATCAAACCTAAGCAGGACCAGATAAGGAAAGAACAATATACTCAGACAGAAGAAAATAAAAGCGACATCCATGAGTCTGAGGAGGGAAAGATAGGTCTTAGAAAAAACGCCCAGGCAGAAGAAAGTCAAGAAATTATAAGACATGAGTAGGACCAATTAAGTAAAGAAAAACAAGTTCAGGAAGAAGAAGGAGAGCAAAGTCAAATCAAATAAAATCCTGAACAGGGTCAGAAAAGAGAAGAAGAAAACATCCAGGCAGAAACGGCTAAGGTAATAAGCCCTGGACAAGGTCAGATAGAGTGGAATTCAGAAGATGGAAATAATCAAGTTGTGCCACAAATCAACGAAAACAAGAGAGCACTTGCAGAAACTGACAGCACAGTACAAGCTAAAAGACTCAGAAAAGGTGATACTTGGTAAATCGAGAGACTGAAATATCGCCTTAAGACAATAAGTGAAGAACCTGACCAAGTAAACAAAGTAACCTGTCAATCGGGATCATCAACAGAAAAACCAAGAAAGAGAAGTCCAAGTCCAAGTTGAAAAGACTGAATAATAAATTCAAGGGTCCTGAATGGACATATGTGATTTTTGAAGATTTTGCGAATCTGGAAATAAGTGGAGATAGTGACGAAGAATTATATGCTGATCGAATTGACAAAGAAGTGAGACCAACTTGAAGAGATAACTCTCCAGGTTGTATTTTGTACAAAAGTTAAAAAGAAGGGAGAATATCTTTAGTCTAAAATGGCTGCCAATAGAGCTGCTGGAAAACTGAAACAAAGCTGCATAAAAAGATGTTGTAGAATGTGTACATGTAGCACATTTTTAGTATTCATAATATGGTTAGCACTGACAATAGCCATTCCCTCTCTAATGAGCGTAAACAAACAGAATGATACTAATACACATGGAAAGGTAGCTAATATTAAGCAAGACAGAGTAGAGTTAGAAGCACCAGATGAGACAGATTTACATCTCAGTGTATATAAAAAAGATACAGATTCAAATTTTTTGGCAATCTGTTAGTACACTATGTAGAAGCCATGGAAGTTAGCAATTTTTATGTATGTATGAAATTGCCAAAATCAGTAGCAGAAGGAGTAACATATCATCATTACCATTGACATATGGTATTTCATGTAGTATTTTAGCTAATTTATTCTATAGAACTGGAAAGTTACAATATTATTATTCAAATTATTCTGATCTTTTCTGAAATTCTTTTGCGTAAAAATATGAGCCCCTGTCCTTAGCAGTAGAGATTCACAATTCATGGGTGAATATTTCCTAACAATGAAATTAATAGATATAGCAGAAGTACATGAGCACAATTTAACATGTAAGTTACACGAAGAAGAAAAGATATTTTTGATTTAGTAGAGAAAAGGAGACAGGATTTTCATAGAAGGGCCTCTGAACCGCAACCTCAGATATCTAAGTGAGCTGAGAGAGAAGAATTTATTGCAACTGGCAAGACTCGTGCTGGTATGTCCCTGGACCTTGAAAAGAAAAGGAAAATCTGTCTCCATAGGTTAAAAACAGATAATAACAATATATTTATTGGTTCCAGTGAATGCAAGCACAATTTTCTGATAATAGGGGGATGGGACTAAAAGGGGCAACAGATCCAGTATTTCCTGGAGTCTATTATGTATGTGGGAACAAAACTTTTTTCAAGCTGCCTGACCACTGGTTAGGGAGTTGCTATTTTGGAATAGTATTCCCAAAGGTGTATCATGTAAAAAGAATCACTGGAAGCAATGAAGAAAATAAAGGACTAACACGCAAGAAAAGAGCTAGTTTTTCAGAAATTGTAGGAGATATATTCAGTACATTGACACCTTCAGTGGGAGTAATTCTGAATACACAAAGAATTTGTAAATTATCTACAGTGGTTGACCGCTTATCGACTGACACTGCTGGAGGATTCCTATTGATTAATACCAAATTGGTTGAGGTAAGATCTATGGTTTTACAAAATTGACTTGTTCTTGATTAAGCATGGGCGGATTTTGCGGATTGGCAATCCGCGAACTTGCGTATTTACGGATTCGCAATCCGCGAAGATCCGCGAACTCTAGCGGATTTGCGGATTTTTCCGTTTTTTGTGTTGGCGCGTGTTCGCGCCGATTTTGGGACAAGTTCGCAATTGCGAACTTACTTTTCGGCTTGCAACGGCCGCGACTATGTTGTTTCTACGTCTGGTTTATCATCACAGGTTCACAGCACCCTCTGTTTCACCACTGCCACCCTCTGGGACACCCATGCCACCCTCTAGTACATCCTCACAGGCACCTATTAGGTTTATTTATTACTGTAGATTATGGTGGTTGAAAAAAGCTAGCACACCTGCCCTTCTTCAACTGCCATCAATTAATTTGTGTTTCATTAATGTGTCAGTAATTTTGAAAGTTCCAGTCTGGCTGGCACCTGCTTCCTTCCTTATCTGTAATTTGCTTTTTGTTGCAGTGAAATTTTTTTTTTACAGGACCTTTATGGTGCTATTCTATGAGCCTGCTGTTTGGGTCATAGCAGGGTCATAGAATTGTTGCAAACTCTGGAGGGGCCCATCAGGAAGCACTACCTTGAATGTTACTAATGTTAAGTTTGAACTTTTGCACCTGCTCATTGCTTTCATTTTAGCTAAAATCGTTTTTTTTGCAATTTCGCGCGTTATTTGGGGCGCGAATCCGTGCGAGATCGATTTCGGAAGCCGCGAATACGTGCAAATACAAAATTGTTTTTGTTGCGACGTGTATGTTCGCGTGATCTTGCGCGTGTTCGCGAGGCGCTTCTAGCTATTCGTTTGCCAAGTTACCCTATCGGTCGTACACGGGCGCGGCCATCTTGTTGGCGTGACGTAATTCCGTTTCCGCCCGCTATGTGTAATCTCGCAAAGTGTGCTGCTCGCGAGTACAAGTTCGCGCGTACTCGCAAGGAAAATCTCGCGCGAACTTACCCACGCGGTCGTGAACGGGCGCGGCCATCTTGTTTCTCATTCATTGCTATGGTTCTGGGCATGCTTTCTCTATCCTCTCTCAATCTCTGCCATCCTTTGCTTGTTTGAAGTTTTTTTGATCTAATTTTACTTATTATCTAACCCTCTATTTTTCTAGCTCTATATTTTTGTGTTTTCTGCAGCTTTTAGTTACTTTTAAACTACTTTTTTAAACTCTTTTCTTTTCTTCTTCACTATTCTATTTCTTCTTTATCATTTAAGTTTATTTCTGCCCAGACCATGGTAAAGGGAGCCGGGAAGCACCCTGAGAAGGGGAAGGGTCCCGCACCCCGTGCCCGGCTCCCGTGCGGGCGTTTAAGGGGGGAGCAAGTGGTCCCGAGGGAGATCTTCAGCGCGGAGGAAGTGGCGGCACTGATCTTCCATGTCCAGCGCCGCCTCCCCAAGACGATCCTGGGAGGCGGCAAGATCGCGACCGGCTATGGCATCCGGGAGCGCCGCCAGCGGTGGGAGAAGGTGTGCCGGGCCATGTACAAGATCTCTGGGGTCCGGCGCACATATAACCAGGCCACCCACCGCTGGACCGATGTCATGGACCGGGAGCGGGACTTGCTGGACGCGCTCGGCGTAGAGGTCCCCGGGCTTGGTGAGTAGTAGTAGTAGTCCATTTACTACTCTGTTTTATCCTGCTCTGTTATTTGCAAATCTTTGTTCTTTACCAAGAGCAATAATGCTGCCGATTACATTGAGGTAAATTATATTTCAAAATCTTCTATGCATTTCATTTTCAGGTGCACTGCTCTCCTTCTCAGTAGCCTTGCTTGCTACTATGCTTCTTTGTTTTGTATGTTGTGTTCAGAAGCATTTCATTGGCCTGAGAAATTATGTATCAGTGTACTGTAAAGAAAAGAACTGCGTAATGCTAGACAGTAAGGGTCATATTTTCAATTACCGGCGCATCCCTGCAAAGTAGCAGGGATGCGGCAGTAATTGTGTGCCATGCCACCACCACCCATTGGCCCAAAACGTCACAGAAGCCTTACGCATCTGTGCCGTAAAGGCAGCGCATTGCTGGAGTTGCGTGCCAACGATGGCGCAGCTCCAGCAATGCTCTGGGGTACCCTATCTCCCCAATGCTGCATCAAGTCGTACGTCGGCTTCAAGCGCGCAGGGTTTGAGTCATGCATCATTGTCATAAAAATGACTGATTGACATCTTGTAGATTTCCCTCAGCCACTTTTAGGATTCGTTCCTGCGCAGGTACGCCCTCCCTTGCGCCGGAACGCCCCCTGATGGCGCAGGGCTTTACAACGTGATGCATCGCCCATATGCCCATATGTGTTTTTTTTTTTAATATATACGCCGCACCAACACCATGGCGAGTCTTTTGTTCTGCCGCTGCGTCAGAAAAGGCACGCAACAATGGAGGAAAATCAGCCGCAACTTCCGCAAGGGACTTATAAATCAGCCCCAACAGACTGAAGTCCAGTGTCCTTCCTTTAGACAGTCACATGGCTATCAGAAGAAATAGTGGC
The DNA here is from genome assembly GCF_964261635.1 of Lissotriton helveticus. Lineage (NCBI taxonomy): Eukaryota > Metazoa > Chordata > Amphibia > Caudata > Salamandridae > Lissotriton > Lissotriton helveticus. Next base: position 787,711,306 of record NC_136071.1, on the reverse strand, counting down.
GGTGGTGGCGGGTGGATTGATAGTTTGAGTATTCACTGATCTGCAAGCAGGATGGACTTTGTCTGTCACGTGTTGCGCACTACTGCCTGCAGTGCCAGGCCTAGGCAAACCTCTTTAGTAGTCTGTTTATTGAGTTACATAGGAACTTTCTAAGTCAACGTTCCGCAAATCAGGCAATACGAATAACGTAGTATACCACATGAGATAGATCCCGTGGAATAGTTGTCTATCTATTTGCTATTTTTCCAAAATATGTTGTTATTGTTCTTTTGAAATGTTTGATTTGGTTGAAAAATCTCATCCATGTTTTATGGTTTTTCTTTCTTTCATGTTGTACATCAGCTCCCCCCAAGGGCAAGAGGACACAGGAGGAGGGTGCTGAGGATGCAGGCCAGGATCGGGCAGGCGAGGGCTCCTTTGCTGGCCCCAGTAAGTTTACATTTTACTAAACAGTACCTATTTTTTCCTAGCGTTCCTCATTCGATTTTTTCTAAATCGTCTTTGATCTTCTTGTAGACTGGATATAAATTCTTATCCTGCCTCGAATATGACTCCCTGTGGTATTACTAGACTATTCTTATTAGTCTGTCTGTGTAGCTAACTAAGATTGGACATTTGGCAATTCCATTGGACTCCCATTATATTCAGCAATACCTCTATGCACTGTCTCCTTACTGACTAGATAGTGTGGCAGAGTCATTCAGCTCCCGAAGTCACCGATTATAGATCCCCAATGATCTCTAGATTATCGTACGCAGGACAAGAGAGTAGTACGGAGTCACAGCACAGTCAAGAAGTGTCAGAGGCACTCATGCTTGCAAAAATTCCAAAACCTTTAGCTCATCCACTCTAGTCTAGAGGAACAAAAACCACAGAGTCTATTTAAGTGTAAAAGCTTTATTAAAAGTAAACACATTTATTGAAATCTACTTTGTCATAAAACTATTTAACTGTAAACGGAAAAGTGGTTAGTGCTGACGATTAATTGGACACATTTCTTGTGGTCGAGCCGAACTCTCACCTACTTTGAACTTGATCCTGGTCGTGTTCTTAGGACTCAGGAGTCAAGCTTCTGTCTGTTAGGAGAAAAAGTGGTGCGTGTTAAAAATCAAAAGCAAGCATTCATCAGTTGTGCATAAAAGTGCAGCAAGACAACAGCCTTCCCTGGAAAATGGGACATTTTTACTATGGAGTAGACAGTCACAAATTATTACATTGTATTCTGTTTTTTTAACATTTCTCCTAGACCAAATATTATATAGTAGTGAGTGGTGTATTCTAACTTTCTTAAATGTACTTTGTAGGTGTAACATCTGGTGACGGGGCCAGCGCGGAGGTGGCTGATGTGTTGGACTTGGACTCGGAGGCCTCTGGGGAGGATGCGGCGGTAGAAGAGCTGGTGGCCGTTCCTGTGGGGGATCAAACGGTGGTGGCGGAAACAGGTAAGCTATATATTCCTTACTTATTGAGATTGAAGACTGCATAGTGTGCTTTCTGCACGGGTGTATTACAATTACAAATCAACCAGGTAGTAGCCTCCTCGAAATGTACTTCGACTTAGCTGTGAAGTTTTTGGTGAGAAGAATCCCAATAAGTTCTTAGACGAACGTGATGGATGGGATGAACGAAAAGCGAAAGAAGGGTGTAAGTAAGTGGGACGCGAACTTGTATGATGGCTGGCAAAGAAGAACGATATGTGTTTGCTTGGACCCAGAGGTGGCTGGGAAGGAAAGAATATGGTATGGTGCATGGCTGGGTCAATGATGAAGCAAGGATGGGTGGAAGGACAGCAGCCTGGGTGGGTGAAACAGAAACTGTATGTGTGCGTATACTTTGAATGAATGGATGCCTGGAGCATGGTATTCTCTGACTCTTACATAGCAAATGTGTATCTAGAGAGAGTAGATGGTCGCCAGGTGAAGTAAGTGTTACCTTGAAGAGCATGTACCACCGCACCCGCACGTCCGTCCCAGTGCAGGGAAGGCAAGGAAAAGAAATTGTAAATGTGTCCAATACTACCATGAATAGTAGCAGTACTTTGTATTGCGTTTGCATTCACAGCATATATCTGGTTATTACGGTGGACACTCCGTACCTCTCTTAATAACTTTAGTTTACTTGTAGTACGTCATTCATGTGTGGGTGTATCACTGTGTTCACTCAATATTAAGCAAAGCACCTAAAGTCATCTCATCTGTCATTAAATACGTCCCATGTGAAGTGATAGATAATCAAATTAGTTAGCTTCTTCAGTTTCCTTTTCTAGTACTCATTTGCACTGTAGGGTGAAAGGTAAATTAATTAAGCAGTAGCCCTTGTAACAGAGTATTCTCAGTGCCACCCGTAATAGAAAAGTAATAGCTTCACCACCTGCATGTACTGGACCGGTACAGTAACGCAAGTCTGTCTCCATCATCATGGTGTGCAACTTTTTTTCTCGGGTGCAACTTCACTGTGCTGTGTCCATGTCATTCTGCCGGCTTGCATAAGATAACGTACCCATTTCCCTAAACAAGAGAGAAGAAGAAGAATAAGACTGGTGTACTGTCATAGTCGACTGTAATGGAAGTCCATAGTGGTCGTAGAATTAGTTCATTAAACTACCACTACTGTTAGAGCAAGGATGCAGAAGTGGGAGGTTACATAGATACTGTCCTCAATAGTTATGTACTGTGCTTTCAATTTGCTACTTGTACTCTGTGACCCAACTTTCGGCTCAATCACTTTGTGTTATTAATAAGGAGCATTGGTTACAGACTATGTCTTTCTTTCTTCATATAGTTGCTCCTTCCAAATCAACAACAAGGAGGGAGCAGGCTAGATTGGCCCGGCAACGGAGGCTGGAGGCCACAGTCGCCGAGTATCGGCGGCTGGTGGCCCTGGAGGAGGAGGAGGACACGCAGTCGAGCGGGGCAACATCTTCGACTGTGACCACTGCATCCTCCTCCGTGACTAAACCAGCGGGACCGAGCCGGGCTAAGAAAGCCGACCGCCACCGCCAAGCACCCGAAATACCAGCTGCCCCCCACAGGAGCTGCAAGGAACGCCAACGCCGCCTACGAGTCCGCATGTCCAACCTGGAGCAGGAGGTCCTGAGGTATAAGACCTTGGTTAAGGGCCTCCGCTCCGAGCTTGCCACCCTCCGCAAGGAGTATGATGCCCATGCCGCATCATGCACCAGCACCAGCACCCTCCAGTAGTGGAGTGTCCCTTGCCCTTTTTTTATAGACTTTTGGGGGGTGGGATTTGGGAGTTGGGATCGTTTTGGGACGTTTCAGAGACAATCGTTGGGGTTAGGGTGGGTGAGGGAGATTATTTTGTTAGGGATAAATAAATATATTTTTCAACTACTTTATCTGACCATACCTGTTTTTTACTGCTTTTCAGTCTGGTGGGTGGGGGGCGGGGGTGTAACAGTAACTTTGTTTTCCTGAACAGTCGTAGGACTTTAGTAGTACAACCGTCAATCTCTTGTCTACTCCGAAATAATACTCCATTATACTACCTCCCACCAAACGCTTATCTTACCTGTAATTTGTGTTAGAAATTAGGGCTAGGCCCAGGGCTGGCTCCAGGTGAAATGGGGATTAACGTTGTCATTCCTGGGCGGGTGACATTTCCTCATTGCGGTGTTACTAGTGGTGTGACACAGTGGCAGTTGCATGCCTATGGAAAAAAAGAAAACGAAACCTTGTTTGTACTCCTTACTGTAGCATTACAACGGTTACGGTACGATCGAGAAAATAGCAGGTGACAGTACACTAGAACAGTGCCATAATGTAGCCTAACAAATGGTAAAGTATTGCAAGTATAACTAGTACTTGCGTTGAATTTATTTGACATTGGCTACTACTACTAGAAGATATAGTACTGAAGCTGAGTAAGTCTAGAAGATATCCTCGTATTCCTTCACCAGCCTGTTGCTGCTATCACCTTATCCTCCCCAGCAAGTGTGTGGAATTATTGATGTCATTTTAGTCAGACATCAAGCAAAACAACACAGCCCGGGGGAAGAGGGTTAGGGTTTGTAAAATGGATGGGAATGGGGGTTTCTTTTTGGGTAGGTTTTGTTGAGAGAAGAAAAAAAAAGCAGAGCATGGACAAACAATAATTGAAGATACAGAGTTTACAGACAATATTTGGTTACAAAGTAAAGGTAAGCACATGCAGTCACACTCATAGAATAAAAGACAACAATGGATACTGTATCTGTATTGCGTATGTTGTTGGAGTTGTCCTGTTGAAATTGGTAAGTAAGTTGCATGCAGCAAACAATTCCTCTTATTGGCGGCACTCCTCCATTCCAGCTGACGCTTCGTCCATCAATGTGGTGGTGACCACTGACAGAAGAGACACCCTGTCCACTGCCTGCCTGGCGGATGTTGACTGAAACCCGGCCTGTAATTATTGAACGGAAAACAGGAAGTGCTATTACAATACCACTGATAAATAAATAAAAGGTATGTACGCTGTGTGGTTCAAAAAGTCACACTTTGATTTCCCTAATAGACAGTACAATATTTTTGAAATTGCGTGCTCTGTCTGAGTCACCTTTTTAAGGATCAATAAGTATGGCCAAAATATTATAGCGGATCTTTCCCCTCAAGGTGGGTGTACTACTGTGTTTTAGAACAAAATTTGACCTTCCCAGCAATGCTCCCATCAAGACCCTTACTAAAGCCAGTCGCAAAAATGTAGAAGAACCCAATCATATCTCCAAAAACGATGCCTAGCAGAAAAATGGTTACAAAACGTACTTTGAAAGTAACAGTAGACCCAAATACAGACCGTGGATTGTATTCAAACCACTTGCCTGCAAGCAAAAGTATCCATAGCCAGCATCGCTCCAACAGTGCTCTACAACAACAGAACCGCGTTGCAATAGAACCCCCCTAAACACATGCAATCCTGCTGCTAGGGCTAACCCTAACGAACCCTAACTTACAAAAAGTGCAAAAACTGGTGTTTCCTTATGGATTTTGTCCAACAAACTTCTAGCCGGTATTAGACCTTCCCAGGAATGCCCCAGGCAAGACCCGCCAACCCACCCGCAAAAAAACACGCGACACAACACCACCAAACAGCGAAAAAGCTAAATCTCATACTTACAATGTCTCTCGGCCTTCGGTCCAAACGCGGCGCTGTGCAGCTAGGTCGTCATCATCATCAATCATCATAACTCCTGTTTTCCACCACGGATTTCCTGAAAAGCAAATGCAATCAAGATTAGACTGTCGCAGCAGTGCTTCGACAGAGACCCCGGCCGCAACCCACCCACGAACAGCAGGAAGCCCCCCAAAACGCTACATTGAGCAAGATGTCTGAAGAAATGGCAAAAAAAAGGCTGTTCCTTATGGATTTTGTCCAAAACACTTGTATCCGGTATTAGACCTTCCCAGGAATGCCCCAGGCAAGACCCGCCGGCGCCAACCCACCCGCAAAAAAACACCCGACAACACCCCCAAACAGCGAAAAAGCTAAATCTCATACTTACAATATCTCTCGGCCTTCGGTCCAAAGTAACGCGCTGTGCAGCTAGGTCATCATCAATCATCATAACTCCTGTTTTCCACCACGGATTTCCTGAAAAGCAAATGCAATCAAGATTAGACTGTCGCAGCAGTGCTTCGACAGAGACCCCGGCCGCAACCCACCCACGAACAGCAGGAAGCCCCCCAAAACGCTACATTGAGCAAGATGTCTGAAGAAATGGCAAAAAAAAAGGCTGTTCCTTATGGATTTTGTCCAAAACACTTGTATCCGGTATTAGACCTTCCCAGGAATGCCCCAGGCAAGACCCGCCGGCGCCAACCCACCCGCAAAAAAACACCCGACAACACCCCCAAACAGCGAAAAAGCTAAATCTCATACTTACAATATCTCTCGGCCTTCGGTCCAAAGTAACGCGCTGTGCAGCTAGGTCATCATCAATCATCATAACTCCTGTTTTCCACCACGGATTTCCTGAAAAGCAAATGCAATCAAGATTAGACTGTCGCAGCAGTGCTTCGACAGACACCAAAAATTACACACAAACCCCCGGAACCCCGCCAAAGAGCACCTCAAAGGCAAGCAAGTCAGCAAAAACGGCAAGAAATTTCCACCTCATATTTGGTCCAAAACACTTTTGTCCATTATTAGAGCTTCACAGCAATGGGCCCAAAACCGTCAACTCACCCGCAAAGAAGTACAACACCCCCACAAGTGCTGAGTCTTTCTTCATTGTGCGTAATCCAGCACTCTGCTTGGAGGGAAATCGCAGTCTGGAGGAGGAGGATAGAGGAGCATGTTCTTCAGAACTTGTGAACCTGAGGAATGTAGACTGCGGCACCTTCAAATCAATAAGCAAACAAGTGAAGACAGTTCTGATGATGGTCTTGTTTTTGGGATTAGGTGATTAAAGTTTGAATTAAATTAACTGTGCAAAACAAAGAAAGAGAGACACAAAGCACACAGGAATAAAAGTGAATAAGGACGAAAAAGAAAGTTCTTGATTGATTGTCTCATTTTCAGGGCTCGGTGTCAGGGAATAAGAACAAGATTTCGTCATCATACTCTGCGAATTCAGGCTGGATGAGGTCAGTGGCACCGAACAGAGAAAAAATCCCCTCATCTACGTTGCTGTCCTCATCGTCTTCATGTGGCGTGCTTTCTCGCACTTTGTAATCTGGTGGTATGAGGTGCTGATTCATCTTGATCATTGTCAGCCGCTCCACATTTTTGGGCGATAGGCGGCTCCGTTTGGCAGTTACAATGCCACCAGCAGCACTGAAAACACGTTCAGAAGACACACTTGCGAGTGGGCAAGACAAATAGTTTATAGCCAGGTTGTAGAGCTGTGGCCACAATTGTTTTTTGCCATGCCAATACTGCAATGGCTCCTCATTAAGAAAGACCACTGTTGAGTCATTCAGATAGTCCTGCACCATCGACTCAAGGTCATCAACTGTTCCTCCACTTTGCTTACTTTTTGCTGTGCCTGTGACATTTTTTAGAGAACCATACCCCATCAAACTTAGCCAATCCTCCTCCCCAGCCACTGTTAGTGTTGTCATTGTGTGTGGTGCAGATGATCCAGTTGCCGGTGTCTTTAACGGCTGAGAGGTCACTTGTGCCCCAGCCACAGGTGCAGAAGTGGATTCTTGTGACTGCGGATGGCCTGCTGATGCTGATGCTGATGTACTGGCTTCTCCTTCAATAACCTGCCGTTCTTTTTCAAACCTCTTGGCTGACCAGGCTAACCAATGTTTGTACTTTTGAACATCTGCATCAGCGAAAGGAAAGAATGCGTTGTCTGCCAGCGCCTTTTTGTAGCATGGATCCAGAATAGTAGCACAAATGTAATGCTGATCTGAGTTGATGTTTTTAAGACGTTCATCACCACGTAGGCGATGTAATAATTTCTCAGACAAAATGAAATGGTTTTTTTTTTTTTCATCTTTTTCAAACTCAGAAGAAACCGCCATCAGTTGGTGCTCCAGTATGCACAACAATGGGATAGCTTTTCCCAAATTACAGTCCTCCTGGCTGACTGCACGCGTGAAGAACTCAAAAGGACGAAGCATGTCTGTCAGGCTTTTAACTATGGCCCATTGCGCCTTACTCATCCGCAGGTCCTCCTTCTGAGATGTAGCCTCTGTCAAGAAATAGTGATCGAGTACCGTATACTGCTCATGCAGACGCTCAAGCATGTAGAAGGTTGAGTTCCAACGTGTTGCCACCTCCTGGATGAGTGCTTTCACTGGCATTCCACGTTGAAGTAGCAGTCTCCGCAGATGCTTCCGGGCCTTAAAAGAATGGCTGAAATGGTTGCACATTTTGCGGCAGGTGGCCATTACCTCGAACGCTGGACTCTCTTTATCACTCAAGAATTTTTGAACTACCAGGTTGATACAGTGCGCCAAACACGGCACTCTAACATGGTGACCCTGTGACATGGCCTTAACTACATTGGCGCCATTATCCGTGGAAACATAACCAATCTTGCGTTTTAGGGGGGATAGCATTGACAACACCTTTTTGTCAAACTCTTCCAAAAGGTTTTCTGCTGTGTGACTTTTCTCCAAGGCAAACATGGCTAGTGTTGCATGTTTCCGAGCAGCTTTGAAAACTTGGTCCGGGTCAACACCTGCGTTTAGCTTTGCTATAACACCTGAAAAAGAGACCCAGTGTGCAGTGATGCACATGTAATCATCGCCTGGGCCACTGGTCCACATGTCTGTTGTCAGATGTATTGTGTGAACAGCACTCTTCTGCAAAGCTGCCCCAATCGCCTGCAGCACATCTTCATGTAGTGCTGGAACCGCAACTCTGGCAAAATAGAACCGGCTCGGAACCTTCCATTTAGGGCAGAGCGTTGCAACTAATTCAAGAAAACCTACCGCTTCTACAAAAGAAAAAGGTAGAAGGTCCACAGCTAGCATTTTAGCCAGCTTAGTGTTATACAGACGCGTCAGTGGGTGGTTGCGTTCATATGGCACGTCTGAAGTAAGCATTGTTCTAATGTTGGCCTGGACCAAGCATTTACGGGCTGATAATGACTTCGTTGACCCAATTTTGCTCGCTGGTGAACTTTTGTGCGTTGGTGTCTCACTCGCTCCAACACTCTTAGTGTGCCTCACATTGGGTGTGCTGCTGAGAGGGGTACTGGGTGTAAGGGAAGTGTTTGACACGTCTTCTTCCTGCTCGTCAACATCAGATGAAACATCAACGTTTCCTTGATTTTGGCCTTTCTTGATCGCAGCTAGGTGCGCAAACCATTGGACAGCGTGCTTTCTGTCAAGATGACCACTCTGGCCGCCGGTACCATAGTTGCTACCTGGCTTACCACGACTAACTGCAAGCTTACAAAGGGTACAAATGGCAAACCTTGGATTTTTGGGACAAACAGTAAAGAAGTCCCAAACTGGGGACTTGAAGTGTCTGTGGGACCTGGAGGAGGCGGCGATACTGGTGGTGGTGGTGGTCATGAAGCTAATGCCAGATGAAGTGGAGGATCTGGATTGGCCAACTTTTGTACGTTTTCCACTTTCACCGCCACTAAGTAAGGTCGAGGTTGACGCAGGTCTCTTCTTGCCAGAAAGAAATATGGAAGCGGGACGAGTTGGTGTACTACTTAACTCCAATGATTGTGGTGTTTCCACTGCCTCCTCATCGACAACATCATCATCATCATCATCACGCGCAGCAGCTCTTCGGGCTAGGGTCAAAATGTCTGTTTGCTGCATGCCCGCTGGGGCTGCAGTGACCTTTATGATGACTGGGTCGTCGTTGACAGAGTCTTCATCAGCAGCAGTATCCGCCACTTCTTGTTGAGCCTCATCACACTCCATAAGTCTGAGACTTTGGACGAGCTTCCTTTTACGCTTAAGTACCTTTGTTGGATCATGGTGTGCCTCACTCTCAGACGGCTGTGGTGCTGGTTCCCAAGTTTGATCCGTATCATCAGAAGGAGGTGTGCTTGAAGAGGATGTAGACACCACCCTTGATCTCTTCCTTGCTAGGGTTGTGGAAGACAATGAAGGATCATCAGGAGGAGTGGCTTCCTCAAATGATACCTCGCCTTGATTGTCGATTTCCTGATGTGCCCCTACTTCGGGAGGAACAACTATTGTGGGCACTTGTTGTGACCCTCCATGCACCTCTGCATGCGCATCTCCTTGCGCTGCCTCTCCTTCCACATGTACTTGGGCTTGTACTTGCACATGTGATTGTTGTTGCCGCTGTGGTTGTTCAACACTCGTCAGATGAGCTACAACAACCTGTGTTGATTGAGGGACATTGCTGCTGCTTTCTTGCGATGAGCCAACATCACTGGTCGATGGTGATTGAAGAAGTATACTGGCTGCCTCTGCAGCACTCAAGGGCTTGGACTTAAGTTGGCGTGGTGGTGGTGGTGGCACTGAGCCCAATGGAGCGGGGGTGCTGCTGCCAGCTTGGTCCCCAGCAGATCCCGCTGCAGCTGCTGCAGGCATACTTTTTTTTTTACTCACAAAAAAAGGGGCGGGCGGCACACCAGTGTCCTTGGTAACTTGCTTCTTCTGCTCCTTACTGGCACCTTTCTTGCTAGAGGAGCTACGGGTTACTTTTTTTGGGGCCATCTTCTTCAGAGCAGGTCAGCAGGCAGCAGTTGCACGAGTTGCAGAGGGTTCTGTGTCCAGACGTGACGTCGCGTGACGTTATGCTGCACACACCGCTGCAGGACTTCTTCCTGGCACTGGTGGTTCTATTGAGTCTTCTTGTGCACCTAAAAGCAATGGAAGACAGAGGAACATCAGTTCAGTTATACACCCCAAAAAATCGACAAAACACAGAAAAATGAGCACAATCCCATGCCATCCATGATGTTTACATTGAAGACACCCCACAGAAAGACTAGGGACATGCAAGTATGCAACACTCACTACCCCTGGGCATAAGGGATGAAAAGTAGGCAAAATAAGTACAGGCCTCAGACACTGCCTCTCCTCAAAATGGCCCCCTTACACCCCAAGCACATGTTGCCTGTACCAGCCAGCACTCAAGATGGCCACCACCACCACCCACATGGCCAGTCCACATCAACAGTACACCCCCAAAAAACAGAAAAACAGCCAGAAATCACCACAATCCAATGCCATCCATGATGTTTACATCAAAGAGAGTGAGACAACACCACAGGCACACTCAGTCCATGCACCACCACCACCCCATGGCAAGCAAAAGGCCACACCAGCAGCCCCCCAAAAACGACAAAAAACAATAAAATAAGCACAATCCCAGCCCATCCATGGCCTCAATTATGTTTAAATTCAAGAAGACACCCCACAGAAAGACTAGGCCCATGCAACACTCACCACCCCTGGGCAAAGGGCCACACCAGCAGGCCCAAAAAAACGACAAAAAACAATAAAATCTGCACAATCCCAGCCCATCCATGGCCTCAATGGTGTTTAAATTCAAGAAGACACCCCACAGAAAGACTAGGCCCATGCAACACTCACCACCCCTGGGCAAAGGGCCACACCAGCAGGCCCAAAAAAACGACAAAAACCAATAAAATCTGCACATTCCCAGTCCATCCATGACCTCAATGGTGTTTAAATTCAAGAAGACACCCCTCAGAAACACTAGGCCCATGCAACACTCACTACCCCTGGGCATAAGGGATGAAAAGTAGGCAAAATAAGTGCAGGCCTCAGACACTGCCTCTCCTCAAAATGGCCCCCTTACACCCCAAGCACATGTTGCCTGTACCAGCCAGCACTCAAGATGGCCACCACCACCACCCACATGGCCAGTCCACATCAACAGTACACCCCCAAAAAACAGAAAAACTGCCAGAAATCACCACAATCCAATGCCATCCATGATGTTTACATCAAAAAGAGTGAGACAACACCACAGGCACACTCAGTCCATGCACCACCACCACCCCTGGGCAAGCAAAAGGCCACACCAGCAGCCCCCCAAAAACGACAAAAAACAATAAAATAAGCACAATCCCAGCCCATCCATGGCCTCAATTATGTTTAAATTCAAGAAGACACCCCACAGAAAGACTAGGCCCATGCAACGCTCACCACCCCTGGGCAAAGGGCCACACCAGCAGGCCCAAAAAAACGACAAAAAACAACAAAATCTGCACAATCCCAGCCCATCCATGGCCTCAATGGTGTTTAAATTCAAGAAGACACCCCACAGAAAGACTAGGCCCATGCAACACTCACCACCCCTGGGCAAAGGGCCACACCAGCAGGCCCAAAAAAACGACAAAAAACAATAAAATCTGCACAATCCCAGCCCATCCATGGCCTCAATGGTGTTTAAATTCAAGAAGACACCCCTCAGAAACACTAGGCCCATGCAACACTCACTACCCCTGGGCATAAGGGATGAAAAGTAGGCAAAATAAGTGCAGGCCTCAGACACTGCCTCTCCTCAAAATGGCCCCCTTACACCCCAAGCACATGTTGCCTGTACCAGCCAGCACTCAAGATGGCCACCACCACCACCCACATGGCCAGTCCACATCAACAGTACACCCCCAAAAAACAGAAAAACAGCCAGAAATCACCACAATCCAATGCCATCCATGATGTTTACATCAAAGAGAGTGAGACAACACCACAGGCACACTCAGTCCATGCACCACCACCACCCCTGGGCAAGCAAAAGGCCACACCAGCAGCCCCCCAAAAACGACAAAAAACAATAAAATAAGCACAATCCCAGCCCATCCATGGCCTCAATTATGTTTAAATTCAAGAAGACACCCCACAGAAAGACTAGGCCCATGCAACACTCACCACCCCTGGGCAAAGGGCCACACCAGCAGGCCCAAAAAAACGACAAAAAACAATAAAATCTGCACAATCCCAGCCCATCCATGGCCTCAATGGTGTTTAAATTCAAGAAGACACCCCACAGAAAGACTAGGCCCATGCAACACTCACCACCCCTGGGCAAAGGGCCACACCAGCAGGCCCAAAAAAACGACAAAAAACAATAAAATCTGCACAATCCCAGCCCATCCATGGCCTCAATGGTGTTTAAATTCAAGAAGACACCCCTCAGAAACACTAGGCCCATGCAACACTCACTACCCCTGGGCATAAGGGATGAAAAGTAGGCAAAATAAGTGCAGGCCTCAGACACTGCCTCTCCTCAAAATGGCCCCCTTACACCCCAAGCACATGTTGCCTGTACCAGCCAGCACTCAAGATGGCCACCACCACCACCACCACCCACATGGCCAGACCACATCAACAGTACACCCCCAAAAAACAGAAAAACAGCCAGAAATCACCACAATCCAATGCCATCCATGATGTTTACATCAAAGAGAGTGAGACAACACCACAGGCACACTCAGTCCATGCACCACCACCACCCCTGGGCAAGCAAAAGGCCACACCAGCAGCCCCCCAAAAACGACAAAAAACAATAAAATAAGCACAATCCCAGCCCATCCATGGCCTCAATTATGTTTAAATTCAAGAAGACACCCCACAGAAAGACTAGGCCCATGCAACACTCACCACCCCTGGGCAAAGGGCCACACCAGCAGGCCCAAAAAAACGACAAAAAACAATAAAATCTGCACAATCCCAGCCCATCCATGGCCTCAATGGTGTTTAAATTCAACAAAACAGTTGTATCATGCACCCATAACCAACCCTGGTCCTACTGGATACTGTGGCTACCCACAATATAATTTATTTAATTTTCTGAAAAAGTTCCAAAATTGTACTTGCAGCAACTGTAATGCCCCAAACAAACTTACTTGTGAAAGTTGATTTCTAATCCAAAAGTGATCCAAAGACAGTCAAAAAGGCCTCAAATCCAAATATCCAGCAGCACCCACAAAAAGTAATCCTTCCAGCTCCAGATCCAAATGAAAGTGACCAGGAGATGGACAAAGCACTGGGAGGAGCCTGCTGGACAGGAACAGGAAGTTGGAGACTGTGGGGCACTTCCTTCCTCCCCCCCCCCCCCAAAATGGACTCCTTGCAAAAAAAAAGGCCATGCAAATGTCAACCTGAGGAGTGATTCTGATAAAAATCATAATTTTCTGAAGGTTTATCCTGTTTGCTGGTGATTTTCTTGTGCGAAATTGCAAAATCTCTATTTCGCAAGTGCGAGATTGTTCCTTTCCGCCGCAACTACATGTTCGCAATTGCGAACTCTCGCGAGGTGTGCTGTGCAAGGTGGCAAGCCGCGAGTACGTATTCGCGGGCGACAAACTCCCGCGGGAACACGCAGCAAGATCTAAAATGGCGCGTCACTCGCAAAGAAAAACAACTCGGCAAACGCTAAAATGACGGAAAGTGAACGCCGTGCACCACGCCGCGCGCCGCAACCAAGCAAAAAATCCGCCGCGAGCGGATTCACGGATTTTCGACAAATTCGCGAGCGTTCGCGGATTGCGGATTTGCCGAAAATCCGAAAAATCCGCGAGCGGAGCGGATTTTACGCCCATGCTTATTCTTGATATCTTATTGGCAATAGAGGACGGAGTTTGTAAAATATTGAAGGCGCAACATTGTTGCACCTACACACCTTATAAAAGTGTTGAAATTGGGAGGTATGTCAAAAATATCACAAATTTGGAAGAAGACTTAAAACCACTGGAAGTTGACAGTGTATGGAAGAAACTAACAAATAATATTTCTTCTATAGGTAGTTGGTTTTCTAATGTAGGAAGAAGGTCAAATACTGATGCCAATAATGGGAATAACGCTATTAGTCTTAAGGGTAATGGTTTGGTGCCAATGCCGTAGAAAAAGAAAATGGTATGGAGTGAAAGGGAAGGAAAACAATATATGGTGAAATTCAGCTGGAAGAAATAAAAGGAAATATTTACAAAAGAATGAAGGGTTTTCAAAAGAGAAAGGGAAAGGGAAATTCCAAAGTGATAGAAGAAATAGAGATGGGAAATTGCTAAAGTTGGCATCTGGTTTAGTAATTAGTGATGGCATTGAATGCCATCAAAGAGGGGATTGATGGAGCAAGGTTTTGTACGTAAAGAAACTTGCTCGGATTCAATCCTCGCAAATATTATGTAATAATGTAACCAACATGTTTGTGAATACTAATAATTGCACTGCACAACATTTACTTCATTTAGGGGAAGCTTTTAAATGTGCTTTACTAACTAGTAATCCGAGTGGGTTAATATGGCTGCCGGAAACGCGGGAATCTTCTGCACATGCGTCTACTGCATCTACATAGTATGAAGTCTTTCACTTTGGTGGGAAATCTTTGTAGCTGCGCAGTAGAATTAAAAATGGCCACTTTGAATCTTACATGCTAATGCATATGCTATGCGTAAATTAAACCTTGCATGTCTTACTAAACTGCTAATGCAATAGTTAAAATAAATTAAGGGAGAGAACAATCTGTCCATCCAGAAGGGGGAAGAACCAAGGAGAGTAACACCAGAGAGGGGTGTAACGCTGGTGTTACACTTAGAAGAAGTTACTTGTCCTGTCCTGAAGTGTTGGCTCCTGACTATTCGGGAGTCCCTTTTCCAGCTCCATGGCCAGGGGTTGGTCCTCACACCATTCTAGGTAAATATAAATCTGTGTGGTATGTCCTTGTACCATTTTCCTTTTTTCACCCTTCCCAGGTACCAACGTCATGAGATTTTACTAAGTCTTTATGTGTTCACTTAGATCATTATTTTCTCTTCAAAAGTTGGTGTTTGACATGTATTGGTATTTGACTCACAAAACTATTGCAGTTATATATATAATTAGAATTGTTAATCATTTAGACTTAATTGAATGGAGTACAAGAAGAAACCAACTAAATAATTATTAAGGCTGAAATCTATCAATACTGGTAGTAATATTTGAATAAAGAGCCCTGATGACGAAGGTATAGGACAAAACGCGCAGGCTGAAAAGACTTCAAGAATATGTGACATATTGATTCATCTGCAACAATTTAGGAATAAGAATTGGAATATTTTATTGGAACTAAACCTGCTGACTGTTTGCTGAAGAAATACAATAATAAATTGTTGATATGGACATTACTATAAGACGTTCTTTTCCATTTTTGTGATTTCAGCTGTGTAATCTATATAAGCAGGGCCAGTTCAGGTCGATTTTTGACATTCAAGACAGACATGACCCGGGTATGATGCTAGGGTTCACTTATGTGTGTGTGCGGCATGCGATTAGAGCTATCTACCTCAACTATCCAGCAGAACCGAAAACGCTGTTGGCACTGCAGGCAGGGTAAACAGGAAAATAACACATGGGTTTTATTAGGAAATTGTATAATGAGTCCCTTAGAGAAAGGGAACCCCTTGACTCTCCGTCATACAACAAATGGAATGTGATAATAGGGGCCTCATTGTCACTGAATGTGTGGAAGTTCTGCTGTACTTTGACGGGCCGCTTGACTGTGAATTGTAATCTCTGCATTATCCATTTTAAATACATGGACCAGTTATATTACAGACCGATTCAATTGAATCGCTTTGGTTTGTGGGAGAGTGCTTATTGTGCACGCCGTGGGCAGGATGATGTGCACTTCCTGCATCTTGCATGGAGTTGTCCTGGAATACACACATTCTGGACCTGTGTCGCGAAAATGCTCACGGAAGTGGTGTTAGAACCTGTGATGTGTGCTCCTAAGGTTTGCCTCTTAGGCTGGGTAAAGAATCTTAAGCCGTGCAATCGGAGACTGGTAGCCGTCTCGACTTACTTACCAAGATGGCAGTGGCACAACGATGGGGAGCTTGAGCTACCCCCACACTGAAAAAGTGGGTCCAGGATTTGCTTTATGCAAAGAGCAGTTAGGGACATATGCTGAGGAACTACCCGAGGCCTCGCGCCCCAAAGATTTTTGGGCTCCACTCTCAGTGTAACTTTTGGGTAATCCTGATTTGCAATAGATATGATGCATTAATGTTCTTCCTGTATTTGACTGCAGGACTGGGACTATTCTAGTGAAATGTCATCACTTGATTTATATGCTGCTTTGGGTTTAAGAATAACACCTACAGTGCCAGGAAGGGGGGGGGGGTGGGTGGTGGATTGCTCATGGGGGTGCTGTTCATATTATGAAAAGTGGCTTGTACTGTTATGTGTATACTGATGTTCTCCTTGGTCTCTAACTAGGGGCTTGTATGCTTTTGTTACAAGCTGTTCAATAAACAAATATACAAATTAAAAAAGGATTACTAAAACCACAAGCAAGCATAAAACACCCATTCCCGCCCATCCCTCCCCATCTGTTCAAGAATTGAGTCAGCGCTTTGTTCCTTTGGGCTCTGCAGCAGTCAAGCATCTCTCTTAGATGGGGCTCAGTGGGGTAGATGTTTGTCCGAAACCGTATGCACTGGTGGATCTGCCAATCTTAGTAGTCTCAAGTATTTAGGGCAAGTAAGCTCTGTAAACTCCGAGATCAGCAGGTTTAAGACAGGTTCCCACATATCGTGGAAGGAGGCCCCTGGATCCATGAGTGATAATATTTTCTCCATCCCAAGTATACCCCAGAGTCGGTGATGCCATTACAGTCAAGTAGGGACAGTTCTAGTGCCCCAGAGGGAAAGAATGTTTTGTAGGGCCGCACCCATACCTAAAGCCATTTATCTGTCTCTTTGCACCCTGAGTGGGAGGAAGGTGAACAAGTTAAGGAGGCCCAAAAGAGTGTGAGCCGGGAAGCGGAGAATTAGGGTATCAAAATGCAGATCCACGTTATATAGTATCTGTGTCCTGTAACCCGACAATTGAGGGCAGTCCCATAGCAAATGAGTAAGAGTGCTGTGAACCACATGCCCTCCAACATTGAGGGTCATGAGATGGGTTGCCTTTGTGGAATCGGAACAAGGTCAAATACCAATAGGTGGCGATGTTAGTGGCTGTTTCAATGCTTGCTACATTTTGGCAAGTATGGTAAGCAATGTAGTAAATGTCTGACCATTCTTCTGTGTTAGTGAACGGCCGAGCTGGACTTCCGAGCGCACTTGGCCTGTGGATTTCCCAGCTTCAGGGACGCACTTGCTACAATTTTACAAATCTGATGTTAGACGGGCACCGGTGTGTCTTGTGAGCATCCACATTTTCTAAGAAAGATAGGACTGATTGCCTCTTGACACAGTTATTGAGCCCCTTGATGTTCAGCGATACAATTTGAACGTCCGCGGTCATGGGGAGGGGTACTGAAATTCTCAGAAGGGGCTTGCAGACCTGTCTCAACTCCCACCCCAGCACACACCATGTTCATGCCTAACCCATGTATCTGATGGTCGCCCTGGTATTCATGTTTCAAAGCTATTTCATGAACAGAAGGAGAAGGAGAAAACCCCAATGTCTCAACAACAAGAGAAATAGAACTGCATAACAACTTACAAAATCCGTGAATGTACTGGGATACAAATCCCAGCTTGAAGAGTGAGGTGTTCAGCAGGAAACCCCACACTGCCCCCCTCCCTCCCGGGCCCGAGTGGAAATATCCAGAAGAGCCAAGCTGTCTCACACTCATCCCTCCATAGCCGGGCAGGCATGCTCTCAAATTGCTGCAGCAGAGTCCACTTCCAACGTTGTGATGACTGCTTTCCTCTCCTTTGCCATCGCCTCACGATCGGGACGGGGTCACAATGGGTATCTTCCTACCCGCTGCCATTTTTCATTCCTGGCTCGTCTCCCTCCGGTGTCCTCCGGTGCTGAGGTTGAGCAACATTTTGGCCTTCCACAGGAAGCGCACTTGGAGGAGTCTGCTGGCCCACTTAAAGATTAGACTGAAGGGGTGCCCCTATGAATATGTAATGTTCTTCGAGCGCAGGAAGGCTGTGACTGGCCTAAACTCCCTCCGTTTCTGCAGGGTGGAAGCAGCTAAGACCTGGAACAAAAGGGGCCTAGAGGAACGAAAGTCTATAGGATGCTTAGCCCGAGTCTCCTGAAGAATCGGTTCTTTCAGCTGGAAGTTGTGGACACACGTTAAAATGTCTGGGGGGGAGCCGTTGACGATCTTTTGGGCCTTACCCGATGGGTCCGGTCCAGTTTAATCTGTTGTTCCGGGGGGGGAGGGGGCACCCAAAATGAAGCTGGAGTGCTCTATATCCTGCCCCTCCACCTCCCTAAGGAACAGCCCAAATTCGTATGTTGTTCCGACGGGAACGATTTTCAAGGTCCTCCACATGGGCTTGGTGTTCCAGTTGCTGGTCCTGAAGGCGTAGGACTTCTTGCTGAAGCTGGTTAACCTCCTCCTCCCTCGCCGATGTCTGTGTCTCCAGCGTATCTACTCTTTCCCAACAGAATCGATATCCCTTCGCAATTCTTGATGATCCAGGGAGATTTCCTTCTTCATGGCATGGACTTCCCTTTTCAGCGAGGCGAAGTTGCGCTGTGTTATCTGCGTCCATGTGTTGCTCTTGCCCACATACTTCCTCTGTCCCTGGACACTCCTAGCCACTCCCCACTATGCCGGTCTCTTACCACAAACAGGGGGGGACTCAGCGTGGATTCTCTCACTCGGGGCAGCAGCGAAAGTTCCAGGCCTTCCGGCCCTCATGCAGAAAGGAACCCAGGGCAGGAGCGCGTAGCTGCAGAGCAGCCAGGCCTTGCAATGCACTCGGTGCGGATGCCTCCCCTCTCTCCACTCGACACAAAGCTCGCCCCAGACGCTAGCAACCTCTGTTATGTTCAGCTGCGGGGGGCCCTGGAGCGGCAGACGCAATCATGCAGGTGGGAGGGGAGAGCTGATGAAGGACAGCTTGGTGCTGTTCTCCCATTCAGCTGGGCTCACCTGCAACAGGCCACACTTCTGTCAGGCGTCTCAGTAGGCCCCGCAGCCCAAAGGTCCAGTCACAGCTCCGCTGATGCTCTGCAATCCTCAAGAGGCTCAAGTGGAGAGGCCCCCTCCATCGATCCAGTGCTCACCCACAGGTAGGGGACTCCAGTCTTTACAGGATCTCGGGATGCAGCAGTCAGGAATGCCGGTGCCCTCTCCACGGTATGGCGTATTCCTGGCTGGTCTCACTCTGGCCAGGCCGCACACGCTCGTCCTCCGCCAAGCGAACCCAAGGCACAGCGGCACAGGAGTGGCAGGCCCAGACTCCGGGGCCCACTTCGTGCTTCAACGCCCCTGCTGGGTCCGTATCGTTGTGGGGTGAAATGCTGGGGTTGCCAGCAGTGTTTACCTTCCTGGCTGCTTTACAAAGCTGTGGAGCTGGGGCCCAGGCGAAGGACGGGAGCCGCCTTTTGGCCACGCCTCGTATGATGTCCTTTTGAGGAACGACAGAAGACACAAGTGTTTCTCTTTATCCCCTATCCAATTCTCCTTTCCCCTGCTAGTTTGTTTGAGGTAGTCATAGCAACTTGAAAGCATGGATAGGCAATGTCAGGTAAGGGGATCCTTCTGCACAAGAATTCCCTGTAGTCGAACCAGATGTACTCGGAAGCATGAATACTGTCAAATGTGTTCCTAAACGGACAGAATGTTAATGGTATCTGCACTCAATAAAAAGAAGTTTAAAATAATTCCATGTAGTCGTCCTAGGGCTAACTACATCAATATAGATGTGATTCTGACAATATTTGCTTTTTATGTAATATAAATAGTTCATCAAAATAAAATTAATTGTATTTAAATGATCTAAATAAAGATGTCTAAAATTGTATTTTGAGTGTTGTTGGGAGCTTTCAGACAACATTCCTAAGGTCCAGTTTGAGTATTTTATCATGTAACCTTTTCTGTTGGGTACCCATGCCCTAACAATTATCATAATTTAAGTTGATGTGTTTTCTTTAATACAGGTTTCTTCCATAAATAATAATGCATACGATGTGGCATAAATAATGAATGATTTGATATAAAACATTGTTTTATAATAAAACATTTAATTTAAAACCTAAAATAAAATCAATAGAAGGAAGAGGATTGATTAGTGGGTTCACATCTTAGAAAGTTAGTTAACTCAAAATATAGATTTCTTTTGGTACTTCATGACAATGTAGGATTTAATTTGAGACGTTATCAATGAGTTTCTTTAAACCTTAATTCCACTACATTAGAATCACTAAAGATCTCTTTATGCTTGACAACTTCTAGTCAAAATTGACAGTTTTATGTTTGTATTTAATATTGACAATAACAAAAGATCTTGAAAGGTGATCATGCTTCTTCATGTAAATCTGCATGTTCATGCTCGAAGAATTCTTAAAATAACAAGCAGATATATTTTCTTATCTTCTAAAAAGTGAGCAAAAAATTTGACATTAAAAAAATGTTCGTCTCATTTTTAATATTTAACATTTTCCCCGTAAGCAAATAGAAACACCATTTTCTTCCAAATTGCGCTGCATATCAACAAATGTGTTTTTGCTCAGAATGCTTGGAAAACTTCACCTGAAGTTTCAGATCAGGTGAGCGAGTCCTAAAACAATCTTTGGTGTCTTACCATAGTGAACTACACTGTACTAGTAAATGGAGATCCAGGGCTAATATATAGTTTATAGGCAATTTATGGCGGCCTTGGGTCTTCCACTACAACAGGACTGAATTGGCAATATAAGTTTGGCATGGTTTTCTATCAGTTGTACAATAAGAATGAATGGTTCTGAGTAACAATGTTAACCAAATCTGCTATGGTGGGTCAAGCAGAGTAAAATGAAACATTGAGCCAGTTTGCAAATGACAGTAGGCTCTAACTAAAAGCACAGTTTTTAATGCTAGTCAAGGTATTAATGGGCAAGTTACTTACCTTCGGTAACGCTTAATCAGGTAGAGAGGTGATCTAGCTTCAGGCTTCTTACCATAGAATTTACAGGCATCAGGCTGGATCCTGAAAATTTTAATAGCAGTACCCCTGTGAGCGAGATAGGTGGTAAACAAATGTGGGATCACACTGCTTCACCTCCCAGCTGGTTTGCCCCTAAGCATTATTGTGGATGCAGTTCATCAAGCGTGTGTACTTGCACAAAAGTTCTTTCGAGTGTGTCACCAGGTTAGTGCAGATCAACGCGGGCCATCTTTAAACACATGTTTCTGGATTATTATCCGTCATCAGTAGAGATTAGGCATGAAAATATTTGGGGTTGCTGAGTAGGTTGCCAAAGTCTTCTCGGGTCACAGTACCTCTCCAGGCGCGCAGGTGCCTCTCCACGAGCTCGTCAGCTCAAAGCGCCTCGAGGGAGCCTTTTAAACAGGAAACAAATGTGGGATCACACTGCTTCTCCTCCCAGCGGGTTAGCCCCTAAGCATTATGGTGGATGCAGCTCATCAAGCGTGTGTACTTCCACAAAAGTTCTTTCGAGTGTTTCACCAGTTTGGTGCAGATCAATGCGTGGTAGGTGGTGTTGGTGGAACTCCACGTCAAGTCGTATGCGTCGGGTTCATCATCGTCATGACATTCGTGTCGTCTATGTAGGCACCACCATGGCGCGCTGACATCCATACTTTACACAACTTTGCGCAAGAGAAGAGTTGAGCAATGAAGTGACTGACCATGGTATTTTTTAAAATAACTAGGGCCCTGAAGTGGAGGGAGGATGAGTGGGCTGGTAAGGAATCTGATGCTAGATTATTTCTCTACCAGGTTACCAGTTACCAGTGTTACCAAAGGCATTTAACTTGTCCACCTGATAGAGACAGCTATCTGCAGATTCTTTACCTTAGAACAGATACCCAAGCAATAACATTCCCAGAGGAGGGACTGCGGAAAAGTGTTAGATCAGAAAGTCCTGTAGGACCGAACGGCCAAAGAGGCCTTCCCTATGTACTTGATCATCCAGGCAATAATGTTTGACAAACATGTGCAGAGATGCCCACATGGCTGCTTGGCAGATGACAGGGACTGGAACACCACACAGAAGAGATGTGGTGGCTGCCTTAGCTCTGTTGGAATGAGCTCTAAGGCTATCAGAAGGCTGTTTCCTTGTCAAAGTATAACAGATTTTATGCAGAGGATAACCCAACGAGAGATGGTCCTCTTCGGCACAGCACAACCATTCTTTGCTCCAATGTACCCTACAAAGAGTTGGTCATCCACCCAGAACTCTTTAGTGCAATCAAGGTAGAACGATAATGGTCCTTTTGGGTCCAGACGGTGGAGACGCTCTTCTTCCTCAGAAGGATGCAGAGGAGCATAGATTGTGGGCAAGGTGACAGAGTGCCCTAGATGGAAAGACATCACCCATTTTGGCAAAAAATCGGCCTTAGTGCCGAGCACGACTTTGTCTGGAAAGACGGTCAGGTAAGGAGGCTGAGGACAGTGCGGGCAATTCGCTAACCCTCCTGGCAGATGTTATTGCCACTATGAAAGCTGTTATAATATTAAGAAGCCGGTGGGGGCAATTGTGCAGTGGCTTGAAAGGTACACACATAAAATAGGTGAGAAACAAGTTAAGGTCCCATTGGGGCAGGATAAATGGAGAGGAGGAAAACATATGTGTAAGCTCCTTTAGGATTGTATGTACAATAGGAGATTTAAAAAGTGGCAGTTGATCTGGCAACTGTGAAAAAGCAGAAAGGGCCGAAAGTTAAGCCTTCAGATGGCCCAGAGCAGAGCCCTGCTGGGTCAAAGAAAGAATAAAAAGACTGTCAGAGTGATGCAGATGGAGGCAGACGGGGGTCAACAGACAGTTATGTACAATATTTACAACATTTCTGCCATTGGTAGGCTTATACCAACTTGATGGAGGGACGCATGGCTAACAGAATAACTTTTCAGACTTTCGGCCAAAGGTCAAAGGCTGTTGACTGTCGCTGCTGAATCTCCACGCAAGGAGGTGGAGGGTGGACAGGTTTGGGTGGAGGACCCTTCCCTGCTGCTGCGACAGAAGATCCTCCAGAAGAGACAACCTTATTGCAGCATCGATGCTCATCTGCAAAGCTCAGGACCCCAAACTCTCCATGCCCAGTCCGGAGCCACAAGGATGACATGGACCCTGTTGCTCCTGATCTTCTTGAGCACTCTAGATAGGAGTGTTATGGGTGGAAAGCCATACAGAAGGCCTTTACTCCACTCAAGACTAAATATTTCATGAATCAGAGGCGTCTGGGAAACTCTACCATGCAAAACTGCTGACATTGCGTGTTCTCTTTGAAGGCGGACAGATCTAACCAAGGCTCTCCCTACAGCTGAAAGAGACCTTGTGCGACCTCCGAATTGAGATGCCGTTCATGATTCGCTAGGCACCGATGGCTGAGTTTGTCTGCTCTGGCGTTCAGGGAACTGGCCAGGTGTTGAATCACCAAGGACATACCCTGTTGTTCCAGGCAGGTTCAGAGGTATAGGGCCACCTGACAGAGGGTCCACAACCCCACCCCACCTTGCTTGTTGCAGTACCAAATGGTGGTGGTGTTGTCTGTGAATACCTGAACAAGCCTTCCCTTGAGAGATGTTTTAAAAAGGCTTTCAGTTCCAAGCAAATCGCTCAAAGCTCCAGCAAGCTGATGAGGAGCCTGGCTTCTGCCGGACTGAACACAGTACTTTGCTCCCCATCTCTCCCAGGTGGCCTCCCCATCCCAGAAGTGATGCATCTGTCACCACTGTAAGATCTGGTTGGGGGAGGTAGAGGGGTCTGCCTCTGACCCAATTACAGTTTGTTAATCACCACTTCAGATCTTTCACAGTGCCCTCCAAGATCGGTGAGATTTCCCCAATGCTGCGCCCATTGGAACTTCTGGTCCCACTACAGAGCCCGCATGTGCCATCTGGCATGATCTACCAGCAGGATGCAAGAGGGCATGAGGCCCAGCAGCCTCAGAGTCTCACTGAGATCCAGGATAAAGGCTGAAACATCAGTATCATAGCCTCAATATCCTGAACTTGCCGCACTGGAGGATAGGCCTAAAACTGCACCGCGTCCAGAACTTCTCTGATGAAAGGGAGCATCTAAAAGAGAGTCAGTTCTGACTTTAGCTTGTTGAAAGTGAGCCCCAGTGAATGCAGAAGGTGCGACGTAGTCTGGAGATGGGAAATGACTGCCTGGGATGAGCCTTCCTTCCACAATCAGTCGTCGAAATAGGGGAAGACCGGAATCCCTGTTCGCAGATGGGCTGCGACCACCAACATTAAGTTGGTGCCAAAGGGGAGCCCTGTAAACAAAGTGCTCTTGGTGCACTCTAAACCATAAGCAGCACCAATGGGCAGGCATGACGGGGATACGGAAATAGGCATCCTGCAAGTCCAATGCCACCATCCAGTCTCCCAGGTCCAGCATGGCTGAGCAAGAGTGAGCATCCTGAACTTTTCTTTTCTGAGGAAGAAGTTGAGGTCCCTGAAGTCGAGGATAGAACAAAGGTCTGCATCCTTCTTTGGAACCAGAAAATAGTGGAATAGCAATCTGTCCTGGGAACTCTCTCTATATCTCCCCTGGCCAAGAGAGATTTGACTGCCCCGCAAAGTAAGACAAGGTGATCCTCTGTCAGCTGATCATAAGCTGGAGGGATGGAAGGAGGGGTAGTCTCAAAGGGAAGGGAGTAGCCCCTATGAACTATTTGTAAAACTACCCTGTCCAAGTTGATATCTCGCCAGTGTGTGTGTGTGTGTGGGGGGGGGGGTGATGGCATACCCTGCCACCAACTGGACGCCCATGAACTGAGAGGGTGGGACTAGGAAGGTTTGAAGGTGGAGAGGTTTGTGGCCTGACCTGACTCCTGGTCTCTCAACCTGAGGGGTAGGGTGTACCATTCCCACGGCCATGCATAGGTTACTGAACTTGCGCAGTCCTCCGGCTTGGGTAGGGCTGGCATGGTTCGAAGTATCTTCTGAAGCCACAACAGAAGTGAAAGGTGGAAACGGGCCAGGATGACACTGACAGGACCAAAGAATTGGCCGTAGTCTGCGACTCCTTAAAGTGCTCTAGCAACGGGTCCGCCCTGTACTCAAAGAGAAGAGAGACATCAAAGGGCATGCCCATTAGATTGGCTTGGACATCACCCAAAAAGTCAAACGTTCTCAGCCAGGTGAGGCACCTAATGGCCACCATCAAGAAAATCACTCTGCTCAGCGAGTCTCTCGAGTCAAGAACACAGAGGATGGTACATTTTGCTGCATCTCTCCAGTCTGCAACAGTTTGAGAGAGGACAGCCCGAGCCTCCTCCGGGACTTGTGGCAGCAACTCTGCAACCATTTCCCATAGCGAATAGGAGTAACAGCCCAATAGGCATGCAATGTTTACCAACTGCAATGCAAGGCTGGTGGAAGAGAAGATCTTCTTACCAAAGCTGTCCAGCCTTTTTGATTCCCTATCCTGGGGTGTGGAAGGGAATATGCAGAGGGAAATAGAAGCTTGGACCACCAAGCTCTCTGGAGTTGGATGATTGGAGAGGAAAGCGGGGTCTCCCGGTTCAGGACGATGGGGGCGGGCAATAGTTCTGTTGACAGGAGCCCCTGCGCTGGGCTTGGACCAGGTGACCAGAAGTACATCTGTCAAGGCCTCGTCAAATGGCAGCAAGGGTTTTGAAGTAGAGACACCAGGCTGCAGGACCTCCATCAAGATATTGGTCTTGACCACCACCGTAGGAAGCTGCAGGTCCAAGACCACTGCAGCCCTACGCACCACTATTGAAAATGAATCCCCCTCCTCCGTAGCCAGGTTAGGAGGAGACAGTATGACAGGCTTTGGTGAGATTTTCAAATCACTAGGATCACCCAGGTACTCATACCAGTCCAGTTCTTCTTTGAAAAGTGGGTTTTCTGAGGTATCCTGCTGCCCCTTCCAATCCTCATGCAATCCCAGCCCTTCAGAATAACTGCTCCTTCGGTGCCGGTCTCTGTGTTGGTGGAAGCCCAGACAGCTCTGTGTCATCCTAAATAAGTATAAGGGATGTGGTGCTTGGGAAGGTCAAGGAGGTACAACCGGTGCCGTTCCGCATCTGGAAGTGGATGTAAGAGGATTCCAGGGTACTGGGGCCATAGCCGGCGGCGCAGAACTTGTGGAATCTCCTTCTGATGAGCTTGTGGGGTCGAAAGGCACACTGTCAGGGTCAGGCCTCCCAAATATTCTGCAAATAGCATCATAAGGGTTTTTAAATGGGCGGGGGTAAGTCCCGGCACCGGAAAGGTAGGGAAACACAGAGCTGACCCAGTTACCCGCTCCGCAGACCGGGCGTTTGAATGCCAAGACCTCTTTGTCTTTTCAGGCCACTAACGGGACGAAGTCAAAGCATGCTTTCGACTTCTTATTTTTTTATGGTACTTCTTACCTGACCTTGATGACTTAGAGGAAGAGGAAGAAGACTTGAATCCCCCAAAGTGGTGCTCAGACATTCCTCTTGACCAAAACACCGAATGAGATCTCTGGGGAGACATCCGAGGTGCCGGAAGTAGGGTCGCAAGCAGCTTTTGGAACTATTCCCTAAAAGCTTTCAGCACCACTGCGTGGCAATCTGAGCACAACTTTGAGTCATGGTTGTGCTCCAGGCACCAAAGACGGACAAGATGGTTATCCATGACCGACATTACATGGTTACAGTCTTCGCCCAGTTTGAACGCCGAGAACTTCTTACCGGACATCCTAAACACAAAAGATCGACAAAAAATCTTCAACGGATCTGCGCTGGCTGGTGTGGAAGGAAAATAACTGACGTTAGCGCTCCAAAATGGCACCTATATAGATGATGTATGTCACAACAATGTCGAACCCGATGCCTATGACGCCACCTATCGGCACGCAGGGGTACTGCTATCAAAATCTTCTGGATCCAGCCTGACGCCTGCAAGTTCTAAGGTAAGGAATCTGTGCCTAGATGTCTCTATCAGATGGTATCTACATCATATGACTCACATGATTCTTTCAGTTGGGCCATTCAGATGTTTGCTCTTACTGCCTTGAAAGTGAGCTTTAGATTTAGCAACAGCTTGGGAGGTCTACTCTATATTTTGAGAATGACTGTAGGAAATTACACATAAATTCTGGTTTAATATATGCAACATCTTTTTTGAAATTCACTACAGAATATAAGACACAAACTCCCATAGACATTGAATATTTCAGAAGCCTGACCTTCTCATGAGAGTTCCCATGCAGGTTGAGTGTGCCTAGATAGAAAAAGGATCATAAGCTGGTTAAGATACACCTTGCACTAATCCAAGGACCCTTATAGTGACTTTGGTGGTCTTTGATAACCATATAAAGCTCTCAAAGTGTTAGCTGTGAAGAGTAGCCTTCAGGCTTAGCTTGAAGGTGTTAAGCAGCTTGTTTTACCAGTTTAATCCTGCAGAGCAGTTTAGAACGAAAAATAACCTCATAGTATTTATATACCAATTATTTTCTTTATTACACAAGGTAGCACAAATACACAATAATATTTCAATTATAATTAGGTAAGTAGCAAAAAATACAGTGGTCGCGAGGGGGACCACCGAACCATTATTAAGAATATGGAATGCGAACTGCATAGGAGGATGGGACTTGGTCCAGAAGATCCAGAGGAGCTGAGGACACAAGGAACCACCCGAGGTAAGTACCCAGGAATCGCACAGAGCTGTGTGCAGAGTGGGAACACAGCTGTGTGCCTAATGGAAGTCAGTGGAGAAGTCGTGGTTGCAGTTTTGCAGACGAAGAACCCTTCCCAGAGGACCCCAAAGAATTCCCTTGAAGGATGAAGGGTTGGAGAGCCACCCCAGCTGTGGATGATCCGGAGACCAGGTTACCTACACCAGGGAAGCCAGCTTCTCTAGAGCTGAAGAGATTTTGGAAACCTCCGTAGATGACAATGGAAGACTTGGAGAAAAGTGCCTCTGGAGAAAAAGGGGGAGAAGTGCTACGTTGTGGTGCCTGCAGGTGCAGGGAGTGACTCCTTCACTCCAAAAGAGATTACTTTGGGTGTCCTTGATGCCCACAGGTCTGTTGAAGGTCCTGGAAGAAGCACAGACATGCAGCACAGCGAGACCAGGAGCAGCAGGAGTCTTCCTTGATCCTGTCTCGGTTCCAGGCAAAGCCCAGTAAAGTCTAAGGGCCCGATGTAGGTAATTAGTATTGACCGATTCGTAAATACCGAATTTTACAGATTCGGTATTTACGAATTGGTAAATGCTATGTAGGTATTTTTACTGAATTAATTACCGAATCGGTAACATTCGGTAATTACCGAATCGGTATTTACCGATTCGGTAATTGCCATTCTTCCAATGGGCCTTGAGGCCCATAGGAACCAATGGCAATTACCAAATCGGTAAATACCGAATCGGTAAAATTACCGAATTGACAAGGGGGACAGGGTGTCACTTTGACACCCTGTTGCACCCCTGATTCAGGCTTGTGTGCCATGTGATACATGGCACAGGTGTACATGCACAGATGTGCATGTACACAGGAATTTGTTATTTACCATCAAATAGTATTTGATGGTAAATAACGAATTCTTAAGGGCCTGTGGCACTGTTTTCAGTGCCACCTACATCCCATATTACCGATTCTGTAAATCTACCGATTCTGTAAATCTACTGTTTCGGTAATTTACCGAATCTGTAAAATTTACCTTTTCGGTAAATTTACAGAATCGGTAATATTTAGGCCCCCTACATCTGAAGCTACAAATACCGGTCGGTAACGGACGAAATCGGCCGTTACTGACCGGTATCTGTCCACCTACATCTGGCCCTATCTGTCCAAACGGTTGACGACGGACGTGGTTTACGGTTTTAGTTTTGTCCCACGACAAATCTAAGGAACCACCCACAGGTAAATCCTTAAGTACCCTAGGGAAAGGGCTGGAACAACACAGGGGTCCCTCCAAGAGGAGGGGCTGGACACAGGGGAGGATACTCTCATATCCTTTGCCCAGTTTCATGCCAGAGCGGGAAGTCAAGGGCTCCCCGAACTGGCTCAAACTGAAGTATGCAAGGAGGGCATCAAATGTGCCCTTCAAAGCAGTCTGGTGGCAGTGGCAAGCACACCCACCTCAGCCCAATACACTAAATCCTGTCTGAGAGGTAGTGACATTTCCCTGTGACAGAAAATCTTTTTTACCTATTTGCTCGAGCTTGACTAAGCAGCAGGAGGGCAGAATTGTGTCTGTGGTCAGCTGTAGCAATAGCTTGCTGTATATGGGATCATACTTCCAACACTGGAATCTGTGTTGGGGGATGATTCTAACATGTTTGATACTAAGGCCTCTCCTTAAAAAACCCTCCCTAGATCCTGGGGTATTAAAAAACTTTCGCCCCATCTCACTGCTTCCGGCCCCGGCAAAGATGCTTGAATCCCACCTAAATGGGCATCTGGTTGCCTTTATGGAGAAATCGGGCTGCCTGGACCCTTCCCAGCATGGTTTCAGGAGGGAACATAGCACCGAGTCCGCTCTCACTTTGGTCCTCGACTCCATTCGTATGAGTGTGGACGAGGATCGGACATCCCTCCTGATACTTTTGGACCTTACGGCCGCCTTCGATACCCTATCTCCCCGGGTCCTAACATCACGTCTGGGGGAGATTGGGGTCCGGGGGGCAGCCCTGGGTCTGCTCTCCTCCTTCTTAGATCATAGGGAGCAGAGGGTGGTGCTGGGAAAATTTCTATCTCCATCCCTGTCTGTGCAATGTGGGGTCCCTCAAGGGTCGGCGCTTAGCCCCACCCTTTTCAACATCTATGTGACCCCCCTTGCCAGACTTATTAGATCTTTCGGGATGGAGGTAGTCTCCTACGCGGACGACACTCAGATCCTCGTGTCTCTCTCCCAGTCAATAGAGCTGACGGCCTTCAGATTTAGATCTTGTATGGAGGCCGTCGGCCAGTGGATGATTTACAACTCACTTAAATTGAACGGGGAGAAGACCGAGGTGATGGTGTTCGGCGGTAGGGAAGACATTTGGTCCATGGAGTGGTGGCCTGACTCGCTTGGTTCCTGCCCTAAACCCCCCTCTTCGGCCAAGAATCTCGGGGTGATGATTGACCCTATGCTCGATATGTACCAACAGGTCAGCAGGACGGTATCTACCTGCTGGGGTATAATTCATGTCCTTAGAAAAATCAGGACCTACCTCTCCCTGCAAGCAAGAAGGCAACTGGCTGTCGCCCTTCTGGGGTCTCGTCTGGACTACTGCAATGCACTGTATGCTGGACTGAATAAGAGTCAGCTGCAGCGCTTGCAGGTGGTCCAGAATGCGGCAGCCAGGTTTGTTCTTGATCTTCCCCGACGCTCTTCGGCAACATTGGCCAGAAAGCAGCTCCATTGGTTGCCGATGAAGGAGCGCATTGTCTTTAAGTCCATGTGTATGGTCTATAAGGCCTTGGCAAAAAGCAGACCTACAGGCATCAGGTCCATCCTGACCTACTACAATCCTGGCAGGAATCTTCGCTCCTCCAACCATCTTCTTCTCCATGTCCCCCGTACTCGGAAAGCCAGATGGGGTGGCAGGGCCTTTTCCAGCCTGGCTCCTAACTGGTGGAACGATCTCCCATTAGAGCTCAGGATCCTCCCCTCTCTGCAAACTTTTAGAGCTGCTCTTAAAACCTGTCTCTTTGCTCAAGCATATAATTTAAGCGCATGAGTGCTAGCTTTCTGATCTTTTTGCTAGGCGCCTTGACACCTTCGGGTTTTAGTTTGCGCGGTATAAAATGCATAATAAATAAATAAATAAACATGATCAGTTTTGGTGCAGCCTCTACATAGTTAGACAGCTCATATTGACTGGCGTCTACTATATTCTTTAAAGTGGTTGACTACACTTACAAAGCCTAGGGAAATGAATGGGGTTTGAAGGGGTGTCCTGCTCATGCAGGGGGACCCATAAACTTATAACCAAGCACCCTGCCTCAGGACTGACAAGCCTACCATAGGGGTTACTTAAAGGTTTTAACTGCAGTTTCATCAGATATAAGGAAATATTATCTGTTTTGAGAGGCGTAAACACCAGTTCACACAGGCTGCAATGGCAGTCCTGCAATCATAGATTATGTGGATTTCCCTGGGTGGCACAATGTAAGCTGCAGCCCATGGGAGACTCCTGGTATACCTATGCCCTTAGTACCATATATAAGGGACTTACAAGTGTAGACCAGTAGCCAATTGTGGATGTGCCATGGTACTTACCATGATCAATTTAGGGAGAAAGCACAGTGACTGCGGTCCTGATTAGCAGGATCCTAGTCAGACTAAGTCGAAAACACACTGACATGAGGCTAAAAGTGGGAGTAATCATGCTAGAAGGATTCTACCTACCTACATAAACCCCCCAAATAAAAGGAGATAAGGCTAACCTTGCCCAGTTGAGTCTTTATTTCCCATGTGGCCATACAAGGAAGGTCCAATTGTACTGGCATGGATTCTCCCTGTGTTCTGGTACATTGAGATGTTCTTCCCCTGTAGGGTCTTAGATCCTCTCAAATTTCTGGGGTGTCTCCCTGACAACTGTTTGAGCCAAGAGAGAGGCTTGTGGTCTGCCTGATTAGGGGAGTGAGGCCCTAACAGAGTTGGTCTCTACTTCTTCACAGCACTGACCACAATAGAGGTATTTTCTCTCTATTACTGACCTATACTTTTCCCTAGGAGTCAACCTTCTGCTTATTACAGCTTTTAGTTGATCTTGTCTTTCTATAGCAATGTGGGGCCAGTGAAGATGTGGGACAGTCTTGTCTAGGCCTGGGCGGTAAATTTTGATCCGTTCGCAGAAGCTGAGGAATTTGGGTAATTTCGCATTCTGCGGAGAACGCGAAATTGCCCAAAATTGTGCGTTCGGCGACTACGCGAAATGTTTTGCTTGTTCACAAGATATTTCTCCCCGAGCACGCAAACAGCGATAGCGAACAGTAAAAAAGCATCGCGAACAAGCAATTCCGCATGTGGAGATTTTTTACCGTTTCGCGGAGAGTTGCGTAACGCAATTCTGCAAATTCCGCCCACCCCATGTCTTGTCCTAGGTCTTGCTTTGCCAAACATTGTTCACCTGGGTAATGTCACCTTGATTGGCTTAAGAGAGATCCCTTAGATTGCTGAGGGTTATCCACATCCCTAGTACTACCAGGCTGGGAGTCCCTAATCTGAAAGGTAGAGGATTCCTCTTGAACAGTACAGTTGTACAACAAGTAACTGTGAAAAGGCAGCAATTCTCTTGTAAATACCAAAGCTGCCCGGCGCATGACGCCTCTAATTCACTTCGTTGTTATCTATCAAATAAAGAGGCAGGCGCTGGAAACTGGAAGGCAAAGAACATTTTTATTGCTCCAGAGGAGAGCACGTCAATTCGGACACACAGAATGTCTTCAGGAGGTGCTCTCACTGCCTCTCTTCGGCACCGCTTCTTATACATTTTTACGTTCGTTTATTGCATGGTCAAACATTCCTGGCACCAGTTTATTGCATATTCAAACATCCTTGAAATGCCCCCCTCCAGCTAGTTCTCACACAAACCCAGCAGCAATTGTCCCTTACCTCGATCTTAGCAGATGATCGCTATTGCGCAGCTGGACATTCCGGCAGGATTTAAAATGTGTGGGATCGGTCAGATCTAAGGGATTGTGTCACTGATTAATTCCGGCCCCTTTGTTGGTGAGGCAAGTTCTGCCGTATGTGGGTAATAAACTATGTCCGCAGGGGTCGGTTAGTGCCTGGGACCAGATCGAGTAGCCAGGTGCAGTGGAGGAGGTTATCAAAGGGGCCTGTCGGTGCGCGGAGGATGAAAGGACAAGTGGGTTTGGCACGGGAAGTTACACCGGGGCATGGTCGCGCTGAGGAGGTTTTACGACCCTGGCATGTGTGCTCGGCTTTAGTCAGCGCGCAGGGGATGATAGCGAGGTCAGGGTGACACACAGGTGAGCAGCAGTGTACGAAATGGCCTCGGTATCTAAAATGGTTGCAGCTTACGCGCTCGCAGAGGCCTATGTTAAGCAAGATGGCGCCGGTAATGTTCATGTTATTGTTTTACATTTTAACAGTTGCCCCTTTGAACATTCCTAGCCAGCTTGTCAGTTCACATTAATGTCCATAATGTCCTGTATCTCTGTCATATATTGCTTTCATATTTTTCAAATCGAGTGTCCAAAGTCTTAGGGCATAAAGAGTTCAAACAAAGGGAATGCATTGTATCCCCAGACAGCAGCCACATATTACAAAAACTGGCACCAAGATGATCATCAGTAGGTTCCAGCCCCAGTCTTTCAAAATGCCCCAAAACCAGCTTCCAAGTGTCCAAGTCCCTGTTTCCTGATGGATCTCTGATGCCAGCCGGTGAAGATGCTCGATTGCCTTGTAGACTGAGGGAGAGTTGTCCGGGATGAAGGTGCAGCAGCTGGCACTGATGATGCAGCATGCTCCTCCATGGTCCGCTAGTACCACATCTAGAACAAGGCAGTTCTGTAAAGCTACCAGGCGGACTACCTGCAGCTCAGCAGTGTTGTTGGTGTGGATGCCAGCTGTGATGTTCAAGGCTGTTTCTACTGCTTGGGACAGGTGTCGAATAGCTCGGCTGTTTGCCATCGGACCCCATAGCGGGATGAGTCGAGGAACTGTGATGCAGCGGAGTCTGCTTGTTCTGTGTCTTTGGAGCGCCTTTCTCTGTGATGGTCTGCAGGTGCTATGTAGGTTGGTGGTAGAACAAAGGTGATGTAGCACGTGCCCCCCCAGCCCTTTGGGAGCCAGGTGTAGGCTTTTGTACCGCAGACAAAGTACATATTTGGTGATGCAACAAATGAAGGGGGGGTCGGCAGTATTCAGAGTCCTTGTGATTTGGCAAGAGCTGTGACCCACGATCTTAGTCCATGGCCTTCGATGCAGATAAGGCCCAAGACGTTCACCACAGATAGGGCCACTGTCAGAGTTGCAGCAGTTCGTTTCCTTAGATATGAAAAGGTAGGTCTGGCTGGGTTGTTGAACACTCGCATTTCGATTCGTTCTTTGTCGGGAATGTTCATCAGAAAGGTTGCATTTGAGGTCAGAGGGCAAAAGGGAGCAGATGTTTTTCCAGTTTTGTTCAGCCAGAACTCGTTGTAGAATTGTTGGATCGTTCCATCAGATGTGGCATTGTCTTTGTAGCTCTCTTGCAGGAGCATTAACAAAGTGAGGCAGGACCCATGAACAGAGAAGGGTGAAGGGATGAAAGGAATGGAATGTTCAGTGGTTTGTGGTAGCAGCCCACAGATCCAACAGTTTGAGGCATTTGTGGCAAGATTGTGTGGGTGCAACAGTTGGACGAACAAGTTGTTCCAGAATTCTTTTTGTCATTCTCGGAGGTGTGGGGAAAGAGATACCAGGTAGTGTTCTTTCTTAGTGGTGGGTTGCACTGTAGGCGACAGTGTTCTGTGTGCAGGAGCACTCTCCTCAATGATCCAGACTGTGACCATTAGCAAGAGGCAGGTGAGAGATGTAGCAAAAAGTATGATTGTCTTTTTGCTGTGCAACTTGGCAGTTTTGGAGTCTTCGTGGCGGTTCTTCGGTCGTCCGGGATCTTCCATCACCTTCAAGAGGCTCGGTGACTGGCAGGACCACATACTTTCGTCTAGCGCTTCTCCTGGTAGCATTTGTAGTGTTTGCTACCGCTCTGAGACTTTTGACTCAGTTAGTGGCCTGCTTCGTCGGAGCACTCTCCTTTTGTCGCAAGTTGTACCCTTTCTTGGATGGTACCGTGGGGTCGGGAAACTCTACCAGTTCAAGTGTCTCTGTTTCTGGGTAACAACTCAGGGCTGGTCGGTCTTTGGTCAGTAGCTCTTCTTGGGTGTCCACTTCTTCGTCCGTTGCCAATGTCGGGGATATCTTTTTGCAGTGATCAGCGTGCAGCCAATTTTTCTTTCCTTCCACTCGAAGTGCAGTTCGGGTGGTGATCAAGACTTGCCAGGGGGCCGTCCACCTGGGTTCCAGACTCTTCGACCTCAGGAAGTTCTGCACCAGTACAAAGTCCCCAGGTTTGATATCATGTCCTGGGCCCCTGGATACATCTGGTATGGCTTGCTGCACCTGTTGGTGGATAAGAGTTAGTTCGCTCATCAATTTGTACAAATAGTCGGACATTAGTATGTCCGGTACATCAATAATGGTTGTCGGTTTTGGTGCCGCCCAAATGTTCATTGGTCTGCAGAAGACGACCTCGTAAGGGGCCACTTGGTGTTTGGTTGGGGTGGAGTGCATTGATAGCAATGCCAGTGGGAGGGCATCGGGCCATTGCAACCCAGTTGTGGCAACTATTTTTGCCAGTTTCAGCTTTAGCTTGGCATTGTGTCTTTCTACTAGACCTGCTGACTGGGGGTGGAAGACGGCATGGAACTTTAGTTTTACCCCCAACCCCTTCAGTACATTTTGTATGACCTCGGCTATGAAGTGGGGGCCGTTGTTGCTCCATAAAATTATACAAAGGCCATATCGGGAGAAGTACTCCTTTAGTAATACCTTTGCAGTAGCTAAGGCGGTGTTGTCGCGGTGGGGTATGCCTCCACCCATTTGCTGAAGGCGCACACGATCACAAGGACATATTTCAGACCATGGCACCTGTCTAGTTGGATGTAATCCATTTGGAGGATTTCAAAGGGATGGTTGGGGACCCCAAACCCGCCCCGTGGTACTACTGTCCCCTTCCCTGGGTTGTGTTGCAGGCATACTGTACATTGCTGTACCAAACGTTTTGCTGATTCGGATATCTTGCTGTTATGCCATATTCTGGTGATTAGTTCAGTCATGGGGGCAGATCCCATGAGTGCGGGTAAATGTGCCATGGTCAATATGGGGATCAGATAGGCATTAGGTAGTAGCCATTTGTCTCCGTCTTTTGTCCTCCAGCAGCCTTCCTCGTCTTTTAGTCCCACCCGAGCCCACTCAGTCAGTTTGATTTGAGTGCCCGTCGTTTGAATGTCCCTTATAGTAGTTCTAGCATTAGTCCATTGCTCAGCTTGTGACCTGGTCACGTACATCCGTGTCGTGGTTCTGTCTTCGGCTGTGGCTCGGGCAGTAACATCGGCTAGTGCATTTCCCTGAACAATAAGATCTGTCACTTTCTTATGTGCTTGCCATTTAATCACTGCTAGCTGCCTGGGGAGGAGGACTGCTTCTGTCAGGGCGGAGACTAGATCTCCATGTAGGATGGGTGTGCCGTGCGAGGTCAGGAACCCTCTTTCCCTCCATAGAAGCCCAAAATGGTGAACTACCCCGAAGGAGTACTGGCTGTCCGTGTATATGTTTACTGTTGTTCCAGCTGTTAAAATACATGCTCGTGTGAGGGCAATGAGCTCTGCAGCTTGTGCGGATCGTTGGGCAATGCAGGCTGTTTCTAGGATGTTTCGGGCTGTGGTGAAGGCATATGCGGCTGAGGTGGTGCCATCTGGGAGTTTGATGCACGAGCCATCTACCCATAACTCTCCATCTGGCTCTGGAAAGGCAGTGTCTCGGAGATCTACTCTACTCTTTGTCTGTTCGTCAGTGAGGGTCACACAGTCGTGCAGGGGAGCCACGCCAGGGTCATTTTCGGGTAGAGGTAACAATGTGGCTGGATTGATGGTGGTGCATCGCTTCAGAGTGATGTGTGGTGCTAGCTGGGTCAACTCGTATCCTGTCAGTCGTGCACTAGTCAGGTGTTGGGTTTATGTCTGGTTCAGGAGCGTGTCGACTGCATGGGGTACTAACACAGTAATGGGGTTGGAGAGAACTATTCCCTCACTCTGGCGTATCGATACTGCTGCAGCTGCTTCAGCGCGCAAGCACGCTGGCAGCGTTCTGGCTACCGGGTCGAGGGTGGCTGAGAAATATGCACAGGGACGTTGCTTGGGACCAATCGACTGTGTCAAGACAGATAATGCACATCCCTCTCTTTCGTGTGTGTAGAGGGAGAATGGTTTGGAGTAATCTGGGGGTTCCTAGAACGGGTGCCGAACAAAGGGCATCTCGCAATTCCTTAAATGCTGACTGGCATTCGGGTGTCCAAGGGAGAGGTAATGGGATATCTTTGGCTAGGAGGGAGAGAATGGGTATGACAATGAAGCTAAAGTTGGGCAACCACTGTCGGCAGAATTAGGTGAGGCCTATCAAAGAGCGGATTTGCTTCTGATTATTGGGAACGGGAGTGTCTAGAATTGCCTGGATCCTGTCGGGTGTGAGTTTCCTCCCTTCTTTCGATAAGAGGTGACCTAAATGTATTACCTGTTGTTTGCAGAACTGTAACTTCTTTCGGGAAACTTTGTGACCATTCTCGGCAAGGAAGTGTAGGAGTTGGATGGTGGCTGGGACAGCTAGCGGAGTGGTGTCTGCTGCTAGAAGGATATCATCTACATACTGTATTAACACTACCCCGTCCGGCAACTGAACAGCATCTAACTGTCTTTTGAGCGCCTGGCAATAGATGCTCGGGCTCTCGGTGTACCCCTGGGGTGCTCCACAGAATCTATATGAGCGGGATCTTGGGGTAAATCCGAAAAGGTAGCGACTGTCTTGGTGATTGGGTATGGAGAAGAAAGCGTTTTTGAGGTCAATAACGGTGAAAGTGGTAGCAGTGGACGGGATTAGGGTCAGGATGGTGGTGATGTCAGAAACTACTGGGTACTGTGGTACTACTATCTTGTTGATCTCTCGCAGGTCGATGAAGAAGCGGTAGGCTTTCGCATCTCCCTCTCCCTGTCTCTTTATGATCGGTAAAATCGGACTGTTACAGACATTGCTTACTACCTCTTCTACCACTCCTGCCTCTATCAGTGACTGTATGATTTCGGTCAATGCTTTCTCGCCCTCTGGCGATATCTTGTACTTGGGTACTTTTGGTAAGGTTGCGTCTTGTCGTATTGTCACATGCACTGGGTCAATCATCATTCGTCCTACGTCTGAATCAGCCCTAGCCCATAAGTGCGATGGTAGAGTGTCCAGTAGGGACATGTCTGCTTCGGTAATGGGATACATGTACTGGGAAGGGTGATGTCTCAGATGGTGGTGGTTGTCATATAAGATTACTCGGACTCTCTCTAGCGAACATCTGATGGTCGCACGAAAATGTTCAGTAGATCGAGACCCATATTGGCATCTGGGGTATTGGAGGAGAGGAGGAATGACGTGTCGATAATATTATTTTCAAGATTGAAAGGGATTGGTTTGGACAAAGGGTTGGTGGAGGGCGTACCATCAAATCCTATTGAGGTTACATGTGAGCCAGACAAGGGTGCCCTTGGAATCAGTCGTTTGGATAGTGCACTACGTGTTGCTCCTGTGTCTACCAGAAATGGCGACTTCATGCCCAGGACCTTTGCGTTAACATAAGAGCCTTGCTGGTCAACATAGAGCTCGACTGGATCCCTCCCTTGCCCTTTGGCTGTCCTATGCGAAGTCGTAGGTGTTTTCGTAATCTGACTGTTGGTACTGATTCTGTCTGGGGTGATCTAATGCATTTGCTCTTCCTGGCCTTTCCTCACTAGCGTCGTTTATGTGCCCTCTTCCGCGTCCCCTTCCTCTCTGTCCATTGACTATTTACCTTGCACCTCTTCCCCTCCCCATTCCTAACAGAACCGGACATTGGGACTTCCAGTGTCCATACTCTTTACAAAACGCGCACTGGTCCTGCCCTAAGTCTTGGCATTGACAAAGTATTTCTGGGTGGTTGTATTCTAGGGACATCCTGCTGATATCCTCCCTTGTATTGCTCCCTCCCTGTATTCGCCCCTTGAAGCTGAGCGATCATAACTCTTTCTTTTAGGTCTTTCTTTTTCTTCTCAGTAGCCCTATCATTTTTGTTTTTCTGGTGTTCGTAGTACTGGGCCATCTGTAGGATGGCCGCTGGCTTAGAGGCCGCCCAGGTGCTTTCGCTGGTTTGCAGTTTCTGCGATACCTCTGGTAGCAGTCCTTTAACGTAATTCTGTATGAACAAGTGGTGTCCGCTTGCGGTGGACATGTCCTGTCCGCTATAATCGGAGAACACTGTTTCGAATCAGGAGAAATACTCCAAGACATCCTCTTGTGGTTTCTGGCGGCACGCGGCTACTATGGACCAGTCGATCTTTTTCTCCGGGATCATAGTCTTTACCTTTTGTACAATTTTGTCAGGGAGGTCTAATATGGCTTTTACTGGTTTCCGGCCGGGGTTTCGTTGTTTGTCCAGCACACCGAGTTTCTCCCAGGTATGGCCGAGCAGTTCTGCGTGGTCTATTTTACTGATTTGTTTCCACACATCTGCTGGCAGACATAGCCCAAAGAATAAGTCAATGTCAGCAAGCCTCATGATGGTCGATCCCAGAGCAGTACCTAATTCTGTGTAAAATGCGGTGGGATTCTTTCGTAAATCTGGCAAAGATTTACGGAACGTCAGAATGTCCCGTCTGTCCCAGGGTTGATACACCCAATTGTAGACCAACCTCCCTTTAGCGTCCTGGTGGTTTATTTCGTCATTGTTCCCTTGCCCTCTAGGGGTGACCCAATAAGGAGTAACCCTGGGCGTAGTGTGCGTAGTGGGGCTACGCGAAGCTACGCACAGTGGGCGAGAAACTACGCCCACCTGCGCACTTTGCGTAGCCCCACTACGCGCCGCATGCCCCCCTTCCCCATCACACATAATTGTATTAAATGGGCAGATAGAAATAAATAAAACTCACTTACCTTGTCCGCGGTGTCCCGGGGCTCCCTCTGCTCGTTCACGCCGCCGTCTGCTAAGCAATGCGCATGCGCGGGCGGCCGCGCATGCGCATTTCTCATGAGAAATGCGCATGCGCGGCCGCCTGCGCATGCGCATTGCTTAGCAAGTGGCGGCGTGAACGAGCAGAGGGAGCCCCAGGACGCCGCGGACAAGGTAAGTGAGTTTTATTTATTTCTATCTGCCCATTTAATACAATTTTTATGTTCGGGAGGGCGGGAGGGAGGCGGGGAGGGAGGCGGGTGGCGGGCAACTTCGCTACACCCAAGGAGTGGGCGTAGTGTTGCCTGCTTCGCCTACTTTGCAAAGGGCGAAGTAGGCAACACTACGCCCACTTCGTGGGTGTAGCGAAGTCCTTCGCCCAGGGTTAATAAGGAGCAGCTTCCTTTATCGGCATCATGCTGCGTTGCTTTTCTATCGGGGCCCTGTCTTTATAGAGGCTGTGTCCGTGACTACCCGTCCTTGCTCTATGAGGTGGCGGAACACCTCTAGTGTATACGAGAAGAGTTCCATCACATCACAGTCGTTCACATCTCCTGTGTCTACCTTCCTATAAAGAGCCATGAGCCGTTCGGGCCCTGCATCTCTGTATTTTTCTTCATACGCACTGAGAGTGTGGTAACAGAGGCGCACCACAAAGTGTCGCTTATGGTTCTCGACATAAGAGTTGCATATGTCGGTTATGTACTCTTCTGTCTCCTTTCTGTCTATGAGGGTTTTAACTATCTTTTCTATGCCTGCTCGTTTGTTTTTACTCAATCACGGGACCGTCGACAACCCTTTCTCTTTGGCTTCGATTCCTGTAGCTGCTTCTTTTGATGAGGCATTTGGCGCAAGAGGCTCAGTCGGCGCAGAGGCCGCGGAGACCGAGGAAATGGCGCTACCTTCGGCTATGTTTTGGGATTCCTGTCCTTGCACTCCTGGAGGATTAGGGGCATAAGGAGGTGGCATGTAGATGATCGGTGGGCCTAATAACAGATCATCATCTACTCTTTGTTTTGTTGGTAATTCGGGGTAAAAAGAGGAGAGGACGTTCTAACAGGGTATTGTCCCGAAATCTTTGACTCTTGTTCCTTCTTACCGGTTTCTCTTTCCTTTATCTCCTCTTCTAACTTTTTGCACGCTATGTGAGCTGATTTTCGAAGTTCTTTATCTAATCTAGCTTCCTCTCTCTTTCTTCGTTGGGCTGCTTCTTTCTGCCACAAACTGAAGCTGTCAAGCATAGTCTGTGTAGTTTTCTTTTTGTCAAGGGCTATTTCTAGCGCTTCCATTTTAGCGGTTTTGAAAGATCCCGTCAGTGGCCACTGATTTTCTCAATCTTTCTTAGTGTGTTTATGCCATAGTTCACTATAAGCTACAGTGATTAATTCGTATTTCACATACATGTCCTTATTAGGGGTGCCCTCCGGTGGAGCCGGATGACTGACCTCCAATAAACAGTCCGGGCAGATTCAATTACCAAACAATCTAGAGAAGATAGGCATGACGTATTTAACGGTCAAAATGAATATCTCGAATCTAGTATAGACAAAAGTCTGCACTACCTATCCTTCGCTGTCTGCAAAGAGAGAGAATATCCCTATTCTTCATTGTTTGCAAGGAGGGGTTGTCTCAAAATAACCAAAAAAGCGGAATACTAGTATTCAATTCAAACAATTCCAAGTCAATCAAACAATCAATCAATAACAGTCGTTTTACACGACCTTACCCGGACCGTAGGGACAGTTTTTCATCTTCCCCTTCCAGCGCCCGATCGTCCTCTTACTCCGGCTTTTCCGGCACTCCTGTGGGGTCCCAGTCAGGACCGCAGGTCGCTTGAGAGAGGTCCGTTCAGAACTGGTGAAGTTCAGTTTTGATCGGCAGCCAGACGAGGGTCCTCTCAAGGCAGGTATACTCCAATCGTTTAGATGTTCACTCCGTCGTTGGGACCTCTCCACCGAACTCACGTGTCGCTGATGGGCCCCACGTTGGGACGCCAATTGTGAAAAAGCAACAATTCGCTTTTAAATACCAAAGCTGCCCGGCGCAAGACGCCTCTAATTCACTTCGTTGTTATCTATCAAATAAAGAGGCAGGCGCTGGAAACTGGAAGGCAAAGAACAGGTGTGTTGCTCCAGGGGAGAGCACGTCAATTCGGACACACAGAATGTCTTCACGAGGTGCTCTTACTGCCTCTCTGTGGCACCGCTTCTTATACATTTTTACGTTCGTTTATTGCATGGTCAAACATTCCTGGCACCATTTTATTGCATATTCAAACATCCTTGGAATTCCCCGCCTCCAGCTAGTTCTCACACAAACCCAGCAGCAATCGTCCCCCACCCCGATCTTAGCAGATGATCACTATCGCGCAGCCCGACATTCCGGCAGGATCTAAAATGTGTGGGATTGGTCAGATCTAAGGGGTTGTGTCACTGATTAATTCCGTCCCCTTTGTTGGTGAGGCAAGTTCTGCCGTATGTGGGTAATAAACTATGTCCGCAGGGGTCGGTTAGTGCCTGGGACCAGATCAAGTAGCCAGGTGCAGTGGAGGAGGTTATCAAAGGGGCCTGTCCATGCGCGGAGGATGAAAGGACAAGTGGGTTTGGCACGGGAAGTGACTCCGGGGCTTGGTCGCGCTGAGGAGATTTTACGACCCTGGCATGTGTGCTCGGGTTTAGTCAGCGCGCGGGGGATGATAGCGAGGTCAGGGTGACACACAGGTGACCAGCAGTGTACCAAATGGCCACGGTATCTAAAATGGTTGCCACTTACGTGCTCGCAGTGGCCTATGTTAAGCAATGATGGCACCAGCAGTGTTCATGTTATCGTTTTACATTTTCGCATAATAACTGAAGAAAAAGTCACCCGTTAAGTACCCCCGGCTTCATTCTGCAGCAACCTCGACCATTCAACATCAGGTAACTCCCATTAGAGAGCAATCTAAAAGTCAGATGTATTCCAGCCACCGGGGGACCTTCTAAG
This sequence comes from Lissotriton helveticus, assembly GCF_964261635.1. NCBI lineage: Eukaryota > Metazoa > Chordata > Amphibia > Caudata > Salamandridae > Lissotriton > Lissotriton helveticus. The sequence goes on along the minus strand of NC_136071.1, from coordinate 787,668,375 downwards.
TAGCAGGAGAAGTTCCCCACAGAGGCATTACAATACGCATGCAAAGAAACTTCCTTGCAAACTAATGATCCACTTAAAGTACTCTTGCAGTCTGAATCACTGAGAGACTCTTCAGCGCCCTAATTCAACACAGAAACTGTAAACGAAGTTCCCAAGACTTATGTACAAACCCTTCTCCTAACGCTTCATATCTGGCCACTTGGTGATGTTGTAGAAAGTACTGACAATGAAATGTCGAAATTTGCAGTGTAATACACCCATAGATTAATCCAATCTGCAGATGTAATTTCAGCAACGGTTAAAGGTAACTTCTCTAGCTTCTCTATGTACAACATAGTGCATGTATCATCTTTGTGTGCCATAAGTATCTTGGGTTTGTAGGATGGTATGGGGAAACCAGACTCCTGACGTTGATATGTTGCCACAGCACGTGTCAAGAACATAATGTTTGTAATGTCCAGCTCAATAGCATAATAGACCTAAGATGTGACTGCCCATGTTTTAATGCGGACATGTCTTGTTGAACAAGGTCTATCACTGAGGATACTATGTTTCCCACAGAGTACATCCTAGATGATAAGGTGGTCATACCATTGTCAACCACTGCAAGAGCTTACTCTAAATTAGCCCTATCAATCTCTCAGCCGTCTCATGCTGAGGTTCCTTCCATATTTTGCGGTGTATGGCATACAAGAAAGCTTTTGACGTGGTTTTTGAGGCCCTAACAAAAAGTTCCAGAGTTCCAGGTCCTCAGATATAAGGGGTAAGTGTTGTTCCACCTGAGACAGTGTTGATGTTTTTAGCTAGTCAAGGCACAACTTTACAACACTGTAAGATGTCACCACCCCAAGTGTTCAGACTGCACGTACCACATATCAGGGATACTTATTTTAAAACCCTAAAACCCTCAGTGTTGTTAAGGAAACATGCCTGACATCTGTTCGTGTCTAGTGGCCAAACTAACCACCCGTTCCAATCGGGGTCAAATGAATTGTGTGTGCCATTAGACAGCATGGTATCTAATGTATCCTCACTGTAGCGTGGAAACCGTTGCCTGTTTTCAAAACGTGTAAATGTGGGAATTCATGGTGGGTTCAAATCGTTCATCTTAGCGAGTCCAAGACATGTTGTTTGTTGCACAGTTTTGTTCAGAAACAATAATTTGTTTTGATATCAGGCATGTTCTAAACATACCCTCACTTTCCTGAATCTGCCAGTCTTTTTTTGCCCCAAATAGACTTTATGTAGGAGGCTGGATTACCATGTGGTGCACACTTATTTAAGTGAAGCACCTTGCACGAATCCAGGAAACCTTTATGTTGATTTTAGTGGTCTTTGATAACAATAGAAAGCTGTCAGAGTGTTAGCTGTGGAGAACAGTCTTCAGACTTATCTTGAAGGAGTGTTAGGCAGCTTGTTTTACCAGATCTAATCATTTAAGTTTAGTGACCTCAGATATTAGAAATTGTACCTATGCCCTGGGTGCCTTTTTACGATATACTAGGGACTTATAAGTGTACACCAGTAGCCAACTGTGTATGTACAGAAGTACTTACCATAATAAATGTAGGGAGAAAGCCCGTGACTGCAGTCCTGATTAGCAGGATCCCAGTCAGACTGGTCAACAACATACTGACACCAGGCAAAAAGTGGCGGTAATCATGCCAAACTGTCATTGATTCTAAATGGTTTTTCCATTGCTACAGTGCTGGGATTGTAGAGGTCCGGGTCCTGCATCTTTACCATAAACAGGATTTTATAGGGAGTTCAACCACGCAGGGATTTTCTTGGCATGTTATTGAATGCCCTCTGGACCCCATATAGGTGATGGACTCAACTGCAACTGAGCCTAGCACCCTTGCTGTTAAAGACTACTGTAAATCATGTGTTTTTCTCTCCACAACTGCATTTCCCTCGGGATGGTATGGAGATGAGAAACACAGGGTCACACCGAAACTTCGCACAGCACTTTGGAAGCCCTAGAGCTAAATGCCGGAGCCTGGTCCCAATGTAATGTGCCAACTGAGTAAGTCCTCATAAAGGCCCACAGATACTTTATCACAGTTTAGGCGTCAGCCAACCATTGTGCCAGACCCACAGGAATTGAGAGCAGGAATCCACTACTAACAAGATGTACTTGTAAGTCTCATCTGATGACAGAGGGCTGCAGTGGTCCAAATAGACACAATCTAAAATTAGTTGAGGTGTCTGGGATGGACGTGCTACAGTGGAATCCTTCATCTGCTGCCAGATGTTGCATTTAAGGACAAAGTCCTTGGTCTGTTTATAAAGGCCTGGCCACCAATATCGCCACTGCAATAATGAAACTGTAGCAGCCACCCCCAAATGTGCGGAAGCCAGACCTTTGTGTGCAGCTAGTATTAACCATAATATGTGATCAGTGTTTGGTATTACTCTTTCCCCCACTCCCGGAATGTGAGCATATGGTATGTTCTGTGCATCAAATTTGCAGGAGTACTTGAATGGAAAACTTTTTGTCAGGTGGGTGTAAGCAGCTTTCTGACTTCCTGGTTTTGACTCTGTTTTTGCTGGTTTAGTGTTGCTGCACACTTTCTCACTGCTGCTCAGTATTAAATTGCAAGTGCTCCTGTTGTAAATTGTGTTATGGATTGGTGTTTCTATGATTGGCATATTTCAGTTGCTATTAAGTAGTCCCTAGTACAGTGCTCTGAGAGTGCCAGGGCCTGTAAATCCAATGCTACTAGTGGGCCTGCAGCTCTGATTGTGCCATCCACAGAAGTAGCTATGAAAAAGTAACTCAGACCTGTCACTGCAGGGTCTGTGCACAGTTTGTAACTGCCATGCCAACCTGGCAATTACACTCACTTGTCAGGCCCTAATCTCTCCTTTCTTACATATAAGTCACCCCTAAGGTAGGCCCAAGGTACCCCTATGGGCAGTGTGCTGTGTGTGTTAAATATAGGACATGTACTAGTGTGTATAAAATGTCCTGGTAGTGAATTACAGTGCATTTCGTTTTTCATTTTGGGTAGAAAGGGAGTTTCACTTATAACATCTTATAAACATAAATTCCCATTGGGACAAGATAGGGAAGAGGACTTTAGTATGCCTGGACTCAGAATGTAAAAATGCATCTTCTGGTAAAGATGATTTTTATGTTCTGTGTTTGAAAATTCCCCTTTTAGAATGTAGGTAGTTTTCTGCTTGGCCATTCTGTGTGTCTCTGCTAGGTTTATGGATTGACTGTATTGCTTTGGAGTGCAGGGGCTGGGTATGTGCATTCTCTTCAGACAGCCACTGGGGGGGGATCGAGGTGTGCCCTGCCTTTCCTGGATGAGTCAGGGCTGGGCTGAATAGACCTGCGCTGCGTATAGAGTAATGGGTGGAGATTTCCTTGCTAACGAATGGGCCTGGTCTGCTGTGGAAAATGCTGTCTCCACCTCCGGTCAGGAAGCTGGGCCAGATATGACCAAACTTGTGTGGACTTAGCACAGACACTCTCTGCCTGAGAGAAAAAAGGCATCTTGAGTATAAATATTGGGGCCCAGACCACAGAACGTTAGAACTCACTGGAATCAAAGATTGTGCCAAGAAGAAGAGCCAGAAGAGCTGCCAGGAAGAATACTGCCCCTTTCCTGTGTTGTTGCTTTGTTGGGTTGGCCTGCAGTTGCTGCTACTGCCCTGAGCAGAGAAATGACTGAATGAACTTACTTTACTTGTGCTGAGTATCTCTAAGGGCTTGAAGTAGAGCTTACCTCTTGTTCTGAAGTCTCAGGGACTGCTAAGACTTCAGCAACCTCTGGGTACTGCTTCTGGAACCTCTGTTTCAGTTGCCACAGAGAAGGGAAATGCAACCGACTCTGTCACCAACTCCGTTGCTGGCTCTGAGTCCTGACTGCACCACAGAGGGCACTGTTGGCATCTCACACCACAACCCTGGTCTCACCGACAATGGCGACCGCCGCCACCAAGTCACTCCTTACACCGTGAGCTGTGGGCACCACACTCCATACCACCATGCTTCACTTACTCATCCTGGTGTCACCGACGTTGTTGCTGCTGCTGACTTTGAAACCTGTGACTGCATCGTTGCTGGGGGCACCGCTCGTAAGTTTCACAATGCACCACCTCGTCCCACACAGCAATCTAGGACAACCGATGCCAGCTACTGCTAACCGGATCTGTCGTTTGCACCGCAACCTGCCAGCACCGCATCGAGCACTGCCTCGCCCTGCACTGTAAGCCTTGGTGTCATCAACGCCATCTGGATGATCGTCACCAAGCCGCTGCCTAAACCACATTGTGAGGGCACCTCACCCTGCATGACTTACATTTTGCACCCCAACGGTTGCCACAACCGGCTCACACCAATGTGCCAGCCGCAACGAGAAAGCTACTGTTCATGAGTCAGTCCATGCTTTCGTTGGCCCGTACCGATGCGGTCAGCTGGAACTGTTAGACTTGTTTGTTTTCAGCATTGCGCTAGTCCCGGTTGGAGCTACTGACTCGTAAGAACTGTGCTTTTTAGATATTTGTGCAATTTTGAGGATATCTGGCAAAGTATATATGTTAAAGTATTGTATGTGGGCTACATATCATTTTGGTCTTGTTTTGGATACATATAAATATTGGATATTTTTCTAAACTGTTGTGGTGTCCTTTTGTGGTATTTTCAGTGTATTACTGTTGGTTATGTGCAAATACTTTACACACTGCTTCTAAGATAAGCCTGACTGCTCGTGCCAAGCTACCAAGGGGCTGAGAAGGGGTTATTTTAGAAGTGTATCCAACTTACCCTGACTAGGAAGAAGGGTCCCTACATGGACAACTGCATACACTTGCCAAGTAGAAACCCTAATTTCTAACAATGCTAGAACGAGTAAGTATAGCAACCTCAGCAGTGTGAACTGTTGCTTTTGCTGCTTCATTAGCCATGGAGTTCCTTGCAACATGAACACCAACACATTGAGGACTCTATATGTGGATTACATGAGTCTTTGGCAAGCCATCTTTCAGCTTTACCACCTGTTCCCAAAGCATCTAGTAATTTGTTGTGTAACCGTTTGAATCTCTGAATCCATTCTGGCTCCAATAGTGTAGGTATTCATTATAGGATTGGACACAGTAATATGAATCTGTGGGGATCCTGTGGGGAATCCAGGATCTGCATTTCCTACTGCCAGAATTAGAGCCTTTAGTTATGCCAGCTGTACTGTGCAGTCATCAAGTGGCTACATGTAGGTTTTCTCAGTATGGAATTCTCCATCCTGCATGTGCCCTTTCACAATTGCGTAAGCTGCTGAGCATTGGTGTTTAATCGCTATGGCAGGCTGGGAAGAACCGTCAATATATATGATGCATTCATAGCAATCTAAAGGCATTATTTCATGAGGCAGAGAATATTTCTGTTCGTATTGCAGAAAATCTTGTATTTGTAGTGTAGAATCAAATCTGTAGTCTACATCTGTTACCATGAGTGAGTTAGCCCATTGTATCCATCGTGCATGTAAAGCTAAGGTCAGCACCGGGGTCACGACAATTATTTCTTTACCCTGAGCTAGGGCTCACTCTCTCACCACAGCAGTCTGCACTGCCGTCAGGATTTTTTAAGTAGGTGAAAAATTAATTTCAGCATTAATGTATAAATTGGATTCATATCCATTTGGTACTGAGTCACCTTCGCCGGGCCTGATTCACAGAACTAACTTAACACAAAATCCTAAACTTACTACTTTTGGTATTCACAGAAGGCATTTAGTAGTAGTAAAGTTAATATCTTGTCTTAAGTTTGACTTACGACAAATTTAAGACAGACTTAAGACAGACTTAAGACAGGCTTTAGACAGACTTAAGTTAGGATTTTGTCTTAAGTTTGTCTTAAGTCTGTCTTAAGTTTGTCTTAAGTCAACTTATGACAAAATGCTAACTTTACAACTACTAAATGCCTTCTGTGAATACCAAAAGTAGTAAGTTTAGGATTTTGTCTTAAGTTAGTTCTGTGAATTGCCCCCATTGAACGCAATGTAAGTGTATCCTGATTTCCTCGCGATGATGCGGATCACCAGGTTTGTTGTGTTCACACGTATGTGTAAATATTTGGAAGCAATCATGTCAGCTTGTACGGAAAGTAAAATATTTGGGTGTTCATGTGTCCAATGTCTGCTTGAAGATTCTGGGCATACCAAGTCTTAGAATGGTTTAACCCATTCTGCGTAATCTGGAAAGCATGTTCTGCCAAAATTTAGGAATCCAAATATGGATTGTAGTCTTTCAATGTTGTTGGAGGTTGAAGCAGAGCACATTTCTCTAAGAAGTGTGTCACAAGGCTTTTGCCTTCACTTGACAACTCATATCACAGAAAAAGTATATTGAGTTGGGCAAGTTTTGATTTTCTAAAATTGAATTTGTAAGCCCATGTGAGCAAATCCTAGAATTATGCAATCTAGGCTTGCCAGGAGTTCCATGAGGTCATCATCTGTCAGATATATATCATCAACATAGGACAATACCTGATCATCAACATTTTATAGAAGCGCTGTTACTCTGGCTGAAAACAGCCCAGGGCTATGCTTTTGCCTGGAGCAATTGAAAAAATGGTCTCTGAGAGTCTAGCGCCAAAAATGCAGTCAAATGTCACCTTTGAGATGCTACATTTTGGCCCAAAAATACATTTAAGGTATAAAGTGTTGTTTTGTATTTCTTACACACAGTCGTGATCATTAGTGTGGCACTGTGTACATTCTGGACTACAAATGTTAGACTAGCTGAGCTTAAGTGTCTGTAGTCTAATACTAGACAATATGATGGGTCTGGTTTCATTACAGGAAACAAAGGATTATTCATAGATGAGGTGTAACTTTCTATTACACCTTAGTATTCGAGTTGTTCTAGGATTTCCCTAATTTGTTTATTAGCTTCATGTTTAATTGGGTAGTGTTGTTGAGGTTATGGGGTCATCCTCCGTGTGATCTCAATATAAGGGGAACGGTCATCCCACTCCACATGGTTGCAATATAGCGCAGGAGCTTGGGCAATCCAGTACAAATTCAGGTGGCCAATCCTTTTCAGCCAAAAGAAAGTTGTAACTGTGAGTCACGTCCTCCCAAAAGAGAACATTAATGAATGTTGGTTTGTCCCTCTCTAATCAGAGTTGTATATTGTATAAATAATGTGTGATACTTACCCTAGTATACAGTGTTTCCACCGTGATATACTCACTCAGCGCTACTCCTACCTGACATTTGTCACTGCCCAGTCCCCGGTCAGAAGCAAAAGTCCTTAATATCCAGGGCATGTCTGACCTTTAGTCCCACTACCTTCTTCTTTTTGAACTGCGGCTTGGAAGTGTTTAACTTCTCTCCCTGTTTATTTGTGCAGTCAGATGATCATTGTGCGTCCTTCTTCTGTTTCACATGCCCTTCAGATCTGCGCTCAGACTGCCCACTTCTCTACCAAATGTATCAGATGACTCCTGAAAGAGAGGAGATGAACGTGTATCAGTAGCCTGATACCTATTGGGTGGTCTAATATTATCACAGTTTCAAGGATTATAAGGATTTCAGTGGCTACCTGTTGAGGAGACCCACCCTGCGATTTTGACACGCCTTGAGACCCTCACGGGTGAGAAGTGCGCTTCACAAATCCCTGATTGATTGATTGACTTGTCTTTATTTTTTTGTTTACTGTCCCACTTATTCTTTGTTGAAGAGTCGGGTGCTTTCTTGGAGTTATCCCTTTCTGAATTACTCTTTAGTTGTGGTTTACCAGGTCTGGCTCCCAAATTATCTCTACCTAGAGTAGCATAGATTTATTTGATAATTTTAGGTAATATGTGCGCAAATCCCATATACACTCGCATATAGCCATTGCTGCTGCTTCCTCCCTTATGATGCTTAACTTAATAGCAGGTACTACGACAAAATTGCCCATCAGTTTCATCCACAAATCCAGGGCAGGTGCTGCCCTGTACTCATTCTGTGGCGGTTTCAGCTAATTAGGCAAAGCTCCCTGGAAGGGGCACTATGCGGTCTGGTGCAGCAAAGACTATACCCCAATATGTGTAGTCTTCCACAGGAGGAACCATCCCCATTGGCAAGAAAATAGTTAATATTCTGTGTTTTTCCTGCAGGCCCTTATGGGGAACACAGCTTTAAGCTGGCTTGTTTTTTGTGCAATCCAGAATACAATCTCCTCCCATCTGACAGGAACATTTCCCATGACTGCATTTAGCATTTGTGGCCTGATGCCCAGGGTAGCCAATTATGGTTGTGCAGCGTGAGCAGTTTGCGCAGTGTTAATGTTCGGATAACAACAACTAAAACTTTGTATTACGTTCGCAGCTCTACTGTTGGTAAATTTTCAACGTTAGGATACAATTTGTAGCCGGCTAGGACAGGCCATGTTACTCCCTTATTGCTGAGAGGACCAACCTAATGTTTGCTGTTGTATTTGCGAAGGTGCTTTAAACCAATTTATGTGTTGTTGGTAGGTTAGAGGTATTTCTATCTCTTCCTATGGAGTATAGTTATCTGGTATTTCATCCTCAGAGTAGGTGTGAAATAGTTGGGTGATGTTGTGTGCAGCCTGGAAGGTAACCCAAGAATAGAACACCTCTGTCGCAAATGCTTTGTGTGCGTCAATCATGAATGAGACATCTCCACCGCTGGATATGAGACCATAGTGTGAGAGTTTCAGAGTAACCCCATGTCTGCCGTTCTTAGCAATGTTTAATGCCCGAGGATTTTCATTGTCAGACATAATTATAAATGGATTACAGAGAGGGTAGCTCAGTGGAAAGTAGATCCTTTAAGAGTTCAAGCTTGAACAGCCTCCGCCCAATACTCAGGAGTTACCTACTCAGCTGAGGAATATTTTCTCTGCCACCATGGAAGTATACGGTTAAGAGGTAAGTAGGGGTCCCTGAGAAGGTACGATTGAACTAGTCAGGCAATCCACAAACATAAGAACCCAGCCAATGTTGGCGGCGCATTGTCGTGTAGTTTCCACTCTATGGTAGGAACTGCACATTTGTAGACAGCATAACCGTTGGGATGGTGCCAGACTGATTCCAAGCACCCCATCAGGATATGCCGTCCTATAGACCACCTAGCCCACAGTGCCACCATAAGCCCCCATAACCCTAGTAGCAAATGGTTCTGGCCATGCCTGAACATGACAACCCTTACCCCCAGGAATTGTGGTAACAGATCTAGAACCCTTTTTTCTCAGTCACTAGTGCTCTCTTTCTCTCAGAGAATTAGACAAGGAATACATAGTGAGGCATTTTCAATGCTTATATTAACCAACGTGATACTTGTATAAAATATATGTGCTGTAATGATCAATATACAAAAGCAAATAAGTTATTAGATGTACTAGGACAGTGAACAGAATGAAAAGTTCCACCATAGTGCTAAAACAATGCATGTATGCGAGCATATAAAACAATTAAGAAATTTAGCATACTCCTACTATGAATCCCCTAACCTAAGTGTCTAGGATGTGTGTTCTAACCATACTGGATGATCCATCCCCTGTTACCTGAAGGGAAACAATGTAGGTCCCCATCGTGGTCACAATCTGGACACCCCTCGTAGAGATATCAGGAGGCTGCTGGGCTGAAATATCAACATATGGAGACCTCGCAAGTGACAGCAAAGTGCTTCTCTGCCAACACCTGGAAACAGATGTCTATCAACCTCTCAAACCACACTTTGAGAGGTCTGAGGTCACCATGTTGTTGGCGACAGATGGTGGGGAGGAAGAGGAGAGTGATCCTCTCCCTGATTTCCTAGCATCTAAAGAGAAGAAGGGGTCAGTGGAAGGTATAGGCCTATCCCCTACTTTGACTTCAGAATTGAAGAGGGATTGCCACCAGTTGCTGGGAGAATTCTCCTCGCTGGTTTTCCTCACTTCTGGGACTACCAATTTGTGCACCCATGATATGGACACAGGAGACAGCCTTCCTGTCAAGCAAGACATTTATAGGCTGTCGGACAAAGTATGGTTCAGCATCAAGGATGAGGTATCTAAGATGTTGAAGTTGGGGGTGATTGAACCCTCCAGTAGTCTCTGGTCATGTGCAGTGGTGCTGGTACCATAAGCTGCACAACACCAGAACTCCGGTGCTGTGTGGATTACAGGGGGTTCAATTTAGTTACAAAGACTGATGCTCATCCCATCCCCGGGCTGATGAGTTGATTGCCAGGCTAGGGGCTGCCCTGTTCCTGAGGACTTCTGAACTTGCTTTAGGATACTGGTAGGTCGCCCTAAAGTAAGGAGCCAAGGAGAGTTCAGGCTTCTTCACTCCAGAGGGCGCTACCAATTTTGTTTGATGCCCTTTCAACCAAAGAATGCCCCTGCCACTCTCTAGAGGTTGGTGAACCAGGTCCTCACTGGTATGGAAGACTTCAGTGCTGCTTACTTGGATGACAAAGCTGTCCTCAGTAGCAGCTGGAAGGACCACCTTTTTTACCTATAGTAAATGCTTCAGGCCCTGCAGAAGGCTAGAATGACTATCAATGCCAGTCAGTGCCAAAAAAGGCAGGGGTCTGTGGTGTACTTGGGCCACCTGGAGGGCAGGTGTAAGGAGCAGCCACTCCAGGGCAAGATAGAAACCATCATGGCCTGGTAGCTCCAAAAACTCCAAACTGAAGTGAGAGCCTTCCTAGGCCTAACGGGTTACTACAGGAGGTTTGTTAAGGGATATGACGTTTCCAGCAAATTCATCGTTCAGACTGATGCTTCAGAACATGACATAAGGGTAGTTCTATCACAGTTGAATCAGGAGGGCCTAGACCAACCTGCACATTTCATCCCAAGGAGGTTATTTGCCAGGGAACAGTGGTGGAGTGCTATTGAAAGGGAATCATTTATTTTGGTCTGGGCACTGAAGAAGTTGAGACTATACATGTTTGGGACTCACGTTCAGGTCCAGGCAGACCAAAGACCCCTCAAGTGGCTAATGCAAATGAGGAGTGGGTATCCAAAGTTGCTGAGGTAGTTCATATCCCTACAAGGAATAGAGTTTATGGTGTAACACCGACCTGGGGTAGACCACGCCAATGTCAATGGTCGTTCCAGATTCTTCCGCCTTAGTGAGAGAACTCCCAAGAGGTTGGGTAGCTCTGATCACTTTCAGCTAAGGGGGTCATGTGTTAGGCCTAACAGCCTTACGGTGGCGTTTACCCCCCAAACATTTTCCCTGTTTGCTTCATATTTTGCTGATTCCTTTTTGTTGGATTTAGGACTCTGAGCACTCTACCACTGCTAACCAATGCTAAAGGGCATGTGCTCTATCCTCTAAACATGGTTTAATTGATGAATCTACAATTGGTACATTTAATTTACTTATACGTCCTTAGTAAAGTGCACTACATGTACCAAGGGCATGTACATTAAATGCTACTAGTGGGACTGTAGCAGTGCTTGAGCCACCACTCAAGTAGCTCTTAAACCTGTTTCAGGCTTGCCATTGCAGAGGCTGTGTGTGCAGTTTACACAGCTATGTCAACTTGGTATTTAAACTCCCTTGCCAAGCCTTATACTCCCCTTTTACTACATAATCTCTAAGATAAACCCTACATAGCTCATAGGGCAGTGTGTTATGTAATCAAACGGTAGAACATATACTTGCAACTTTGACATGTCCTGGTAGTGAAAAACTTCCAAACTAATTTTTCACTATTGTAAGGCCTATTCCTGTCAAATGTTTGGTTAACATTGGGGATTCCTTATTATATTATATAAGCTGTAATTCCTAATAGAGAGACAGTAGATCTATCATGTTTAGTACCTATGGAATGGCAATGATAAAACCTCTTTAATGGCAAAGTTAGATTTATTGTTACTATTTAGAAAGTTAGGCATTTTCCTGCTCACAGCCATAGGATATCTGCTGCCTGCCCCTGATCATAGGCTGGGCTGGGTGACAGCTGGAATTTGCTATTTCCCTCTAGACATCCACACACAAAGGGAATTTAGGTGTGAGTTGATGAATCTTCCTGGGAGGATGAGAGGGAGAAGCTAGGCACAGCCTCACACCTATACCTGAATAGGCTGTGTTCAGTTCACACACAAAGGGCTGCATATTCCCCTGTAGTTAGTCTAGAAGCAGGGCAGGAAGGGAGGAACTATATGACTTCAAAGACCCGTTGTGGAAGTCACCCGCACTTCAAAGGCACTACTGGGTATAAGTAATGGACCTCTGACAAATCAGTTCACTTCTGGACCTGAAACCACCCAGTCAGGAAGAAGAACTGCTGTGCGTAAGACTGCCACTCTGCTGGAATGCTGCTCTGGAAGACTGCCGCCTGACACTGTTGCCCTGCAGTCTGCTACTCTTTGTCACTTGGTAAAGATTGGACTTCAATCACCTAAACCCAGAGTGACTACGAGGGCTTGCTGACTAATCTCCTGATTTGAAGACTCAGGGACATAAAAGTCATTCACCCTGCTCCTGTGCCTTGCCCATTGGAAGTGAACGCAGGTGCTTGGCATATTTATTTATGAAGAAGTTTTATATAGCGCTGGCCAGACTCGAGGGTTTCGGAGCACTTTACAACAGTTAAAATGCAGGTGTCACAGAGTGAGGCATAGGTTTACATATTGGCTCGGAAGTCCCAGCATGCAGTGCCACATTGAGGTGTGGAAGTCCTGAGTTAACCTCGATGAGTGCACGTTGTCTTGGGCTGAACCTCTTTCAGGGAGGGGGGAACGAGGAGGGGATTGGGGAGCTGGAAGGAGGTTGGTCCTAATGATACAGTGTCAGGGTGCTGCAGAGCGCAGGCTTGTGCGTTTTGGCGGCGACTGTCAGTTCGGGAAGGCACGATTGAGGAAGAGGTATTTTAGGAGTTTTTTTAAATTTTACAAAGGAAAGGATAGTCCTGATAGCAGCTGGGATGGAGTTCCAGATTTTTGGTGCGTTTCCAGCGAAGGATCGTGCAGCGTTGTTTATGTTTGCGTGTTTTCATAGGGATGAGTGGTAGGGTGTTGGAGCTTATAAGGTTCCTTGTTTGACTGGTCTTCTTGAGTTTGGAGGCCAGGTAGTCAGGTTTCCCTGTGTGCAGGGCTTTGAGAATGAGGCAGGAAGTTCTGAAGCTGGCACACATTTCTACTGGGAGTCATTTTAGTTCTCTGAGTGCGGGTGAGATGTGATTGTATTTCTTAACCCTGGTGAGCATTCTGGCTGCTGCAGTGAGAGTTGTTTTGAGGGGAGCTAGGTGGGATTTTGCTGTACCGGGGAGGACTGCATTCCCATAGTCGAGCTAGATAGCACCAGTGATTGAGTGGCTTGTTTAAGGTCCTTTTGTGGGATGAATGGTTTTATTTGTTGGGTAGCTTCAGATTGAGTAAGGCACTCTTTGCGGAGGTCTTAATGTGTTTGGCCATGTCAAGATTTGGGTCTAGGGTGATTCCTTATTATTTTGCAGAGTTAGCCACAGTGAGATTACCGTTGAGAGCATTGATAGCTTTTAGCCATTCAGTGATTTGAGGGGTTTCTTCTGTGTTGGAGATGAGGAAGATTTCTGTTTTGTCTTGGTTGAGTTTAAGGTGGTTTATTGATAGCCAAAGTTGGACTTCTTTAAGAGTGTCATTGAGTCTCTGGATGTCTTCAATGGAGGAGGTTTCCAGATAAATCTGGGTGTCATCTGCAAATAGGTGGAAGGGGATATTGGCTTTTCTGAGTAGGGTGGTGAGGGGTTCCATATATATGTTGAACAGTTGAGGGGAGAGAACTGAGCCTTGAGGGACACCTCTGCTGAAGGGGTGTTGGTCAGACATAAAGGTTTTGATTTTTATCCTTTAGGAGAGGTTGTGTAAGAAGGAGGAGGATCAGTGTAGGACCACCTTGTATTCACCTACCCTATCATGGAGAGCCTTGATGAGTAGATTGTGGTCAACCATGTCAAAGGCTGCTGATAGGTCCAGGAGAATGAGTAGGCAGCATTGGTCAGTATCTAGAGACTTGTGAACGTCGTCCACGATGTTAAGGATCGCGGACTCGGTAATACAGCCTTTTCTGAAACCCGATTGGTGGGGATCTAGATGGTTGATACTGTCCGTGTGCTTAGTCAGTTGTAGGAGAACACTCTTTTCGAGGATTTTGGATAGAAGAGGGAGATTGGAAACGGGTTTGAAGTTGTTCAGATCGTTGGTGTCAAGGCCTGGCTTGTTCAGTAGTGGCATGACGTGGTCAACTTTGAGGCAGTCTGGTATGACGCCGGTTCTCAAGGAGCTATTTATGATCTTGCACCAGAATGGGGCTGGGGAGAGTTTCAGCTTTTTGGTCAATTGGGTCATATCACAGTCAGATCCAGCGCATCGCCATCAGAACCATCTCATTGTTGCCACTGCAGAGAGATGAGTGATGCAGCCCCTCGACTGCGTGGAGAAACCCAGTGCATCGGATTTGGAACCAGTGCAACTCAGAACTGGAAATTCGTCTTTGGAACCAGCCCACTGATGCATGGAAAAAATGGACGCATCACCTCGGCTGCAGGATCAACACCAACGCAGCGCTTGGCAGCAGCCTGCATCTAAACTGTTGTGACAAGGATGAAGGTACTTTTGTTCAGCTGGTCTTGGAGATCCCTGTTTCCGCCCTGTGCTCCATCGAAGTATTATTTATTTATTTATTTATTTATTTAGCGATTTATAAAGCGCCTGGTGACCCGGAGGCATCCCCGCGCTAATGATACAAGTGGAGACCAGAGGGGGAAGGGGAGCTTATTTGGGGAAAAGCAGAGTTTTCAGTTTTTTACGGAAGAGGAGGTGGCAGGGTTCCAGTCGCAGGAAGCGGGGGAGTGAGTTCCATCCTGCAGACGCTTTTACTGCGAACCGTCTACCGCCAGTGCGTGCCTTCCTGAATCTCGGGACGGTGGCCAGGCGTTCGTTGTCAGAGCGTAGGAGTCTAGGGGCCTTGTAGGGGGTGACCATGTCTCTCAGGATAGAAGGGCCAAGACCATTGAGGAGTTTGTGGGCAGTGCACATCGCCTTGAATTCTACCCTCTGCCGCACTGGAAGCCAATGTAGGGCCTTCAGCGCTGGTCTGGCAGAGGTTCTGGAAGGGAGCTCCATAAGGAGCCGGGCTGCCGCGTTTTGAGTTCGCTGGAGTTTGGCCAGGGTAGATTTAGGGGCTCCCAGATAGACAGCATTGCTATAGTCTAGCCGGGCAAGGATCAAACCTTGAATCAAGAGTTTCCTAGATAGGGGCGGGAGTAGTGGGAGGATTTTACGGATGGAACGCATAAGTCCGAAGCAGGTGCCTGCTGTTTTGGCTGCCTGGGTCTTCATGGACAACTCCGGTTCAAGCCAGACTCCCAAGGTCTTGATTTCTGGTTTCGGGGAGGGCACCTCACCGAAAGCGTCTGGCCAGACCGAAGGTGGGATGGTGGACCATTTCTTGCCCATGAGCATGACTTCGGTTTTCGATCCGTTGAGCTTCAATGATGACTCGCACATCCAGTGGTGGATTTCCTGGAGGCAGTTCAACAGATTGTCCGGGTGATTGTCAAGATGAGAGAGTGAGACGACCAGTTGCGTGTCGTCCGCATAGCTCACTATCTTGATTCCGAAAGGGGAGACGACATCCTCAAGGGGGGCCATATAAGCGTTGAACAAAGTAGGGCTTAATGACGACCCCTGGGGAACTCCACTAGTGAGGGGGAAAGGGGCTGAGCGGGAATTGCCGTCCCATACCTGGAAAGAGCGGCCTGATAGGAGAGATTCTATCCACGCAAGCGCCGTGTCCGCGAGTCCCGCCATGGCCAGCCGGTGGAGTAGGACACGGTGATTCACCGTGTCAAAGGCTGCACTGAGGTCCAGGAGGATCACTGCCACTGACCCTCCTGAATCCAGAATGCACCTAGCCTCCTCGATGACAGCGAGGAGGGCGGTGTCTGTACCGTGGCCAGGGCGGAACCCAGTTTGGGACCGACGTAGAAGGTTGTTTGATTCAAGGAACTGGGACAGTTGGACGTTTACCAGTTTCTCGGCTATTTTGCTGATACTGGGGAGGAGCGAGATTGGCCGATAATTGGCCAAGTCGGAGGGGTCTAGTTGGGGCTTTTTGAGAAGAGCCTTAACTACAGCGCTCTTCCAGCTCGGTGGAACAGAGCCCTGGGATAGCGAGATGTTGATGAGTTCCGTGATGGTGGGGAGGATAGTGGGAACGACTGCTTTCAGGAATCTGATTGGTACGGGGTCAAGGGGGGAGCCGCTATTCAGTTTGGCCAGGGCTGATCCTACTTCGTGCAATGATACTGCCCTAAAGGCAGTGAGTTGTGGGGGCAGTATATTTCCTGTCTGATTGGTGAGTGCGTCAGAGTACATGTGATTAGGTAGACTAGGAGGCGGGAGGGAGACTAGGATACGGGTGATTTTAGAGTCGAAGTAGGTTGCCAGTTCATCGCTTCTGTCCGGCGAAGATGAATTGTAAGAAGGGGGCGCCGGTATTTTCAGCAGTTCTTTGGCGATGAGGTAAGATTCTCTCGCTGAGTTGGTGGCATTCCTTATTCTGGTGTCATAATATGCGGCTTTGGTGCACCTCAAGGCGGCTTTGTAAGATCTCACCGACCTACGGTAGGCGTCCTTGTTAGTATGGAGCCAGTCCCTTCTCCATAGTCGCTCCGTTTTTTTACACTCAATGCGGAGAGTTCTTAGTTCCGGGCTGTACCATGGAGCTGACCCAGTTTTCCCGTTTTTATCCTCACGGGTTTTTATGGGGAGGATGGAGTCGAGGGAGGTGGAGATCCACTCCCTGAACTTTCTGTCCGCGGTGGCTGGGTCCTCCGATGGACTAGGGGTTGCCTGGTCCAGGGCTTTGGCCCAATCCTCAGCCGAAAGTCTGGACCATGCTCTATCCCTAGTATAGGTGGCGGGTTTATGGGGTTTCCTAAAATCCCCTGGTAAGCGGAAGGGGACCAAAAAATGGTCCGTCCACGGGAGGGGGAGGGACTCTTTGGTTTGTAGGGTGTGGAGGTTAGTAAACACAGGGTCTAGTAAATGACCCTTAGTGTGTGTGGCTCCGGAGTTGGTAAGTATGAGGCCATAGGCCGCCAGGTCAGTGATCAAATCGGCTGCCCCAATGTCAAGGGGGTCGTCGAAATGGATGTTTAGGTCTCCTAGTATAGTGAAATTGGAGGTGGAATGGGCCAAAGAAGCTATTGACTCTAAGAGGGCGCTAGCAAACGGGCCATAGTGGCCAGGGGAGCGATAAACTAGGAGGCCTGACAGCGTGCTAGTCGGTGCTAGCTGGATGGTGAAATGAAGGCTTTCAGAGTCCAAGATGTGGGCATCGTAGGTTCTACAGGAAAAATGATTCCTGTAGAGGATGGCCAGTCCGCCTCCTCTGCCAGATGGACGTTGTTGGGACCGGATATTATAGTCCGGGGGAAGGGCTAAGACCACGTCTGAGTCCGAGTGGTCGGTGATCCACGTTTCCGTGAGGAATAGAATGTCTAGTTTGTGGTCTTCTATTAGGTGGTTAATGAGCAGGGCATGCATGGGGAGTGACCTGCAGTTCAATGAGGCAAGTTTAAGGCCCGGGTGAGAGACGTGTGGAATGGATAGTTGTAGCTGGGCTGGGTGGCAAATTGTGCAGCTAGTGAATTGACCGTCTAGGTCATGAACATAGTTGCAGGTGCTGTTGTTGGTGGGTCTGAGACTGAGAAGGTCTCGGCGCGAGTATATTACCCTAGTGGGAGCTTGTTCCGGCAGGGATTGTAGCCCTGAGCCCATTCGAGCGCGGACGGGCGCAGACGGGTTTGCCTTAAGCGCGCCTTCGGCGCGCAAACGGCGCTCCCGCTGCGCTCGTCCGCTGCGCTTGCGTGGCTGGCACATTTGAAGGGAGGGGAGAGGGCGTGGTCTCACGTGTGGGCGTGTCTCCGCCTTCGAGCCGCGATGGCGGTAGAGGGAAATCCCTGGTGCAGCGAAAGGATCCGCTGTGTCAGGGGGCTGTGAAGTGGACTGTAAATTTTGATTTTGCCCCGGTACGTCATGACCAGCTATCCCAATAGGCCCATATTGCTTCTAATCGCTATTTTCACCCTTATTCTGAAAAAATTTATATCTTGAATTCTACTAATTGGATTTTTGTAGTTTTGGTCTTATTATGTTTTATTAAATCAAGAGCTGTTTTTCAAACTTGATAGGGAATCGTTTTGTGTGTCACTGTTTAACTGTTTAATGTGTCCCACTAAGACATTACACATTGCCTCTTCAGTTAAGCCTGACTGGTCAGTTTCAAGCTACGAGAGGGGACCACTGGTTAATTTAAGGTGTAATTGTGACTTACACTGACAAGGATTCTGAATCCTGCTTAAACAAGGTGTATACCTCTGCCAACTAGAAACTACATTAAAAAAAAAAAATTTCTACTTTATTGGGTGTCATATGTGCGAACAGTTTTTAATTGACCAATGCATAATTTACGCAATTGTTGTCAGTATGAAAGTGTATGGTATAAGAAACACACACTAAAGGATGTCATATTCTAGCGGCGAACTACAACTCTAATGTATGGATGGAGCAATGTACGACTCAAGAAAGCAGTCATTACCAGCAACCTCTAGCTCCTGCTAATAATATCCCACTTGAGTGAAGTGTAGTTTTAAGGAATGGCTACCTCAGATCTAAAACTGATTCTGGTAGCACACAGTGAGACATGCTGAAGCTCACTGAACTGTTGATTCAATCATTTACTGATTTTGACCTTTCTCCATGGACAATACTTGGGGCTAAGACCCCTCTGAAGTATAAGAAACTCAGACTTGGATAATGTGCTGCATAAATAAGGATAATTGATTAAAAGTTCTATTTTAATATGTCTTGTGTGAATGAATATCTTGATTAATGAACAATGAGAAACGATGTCTCTTTTCACTTAGTGTCAATGTAAAAAAACTACAAACCCAGATTCACAAAACTAGTTTGTAAATCTGCACTTGCAGGGCAAACCATTGCACAGGCGTCGATGTAAGATTTCAGGTAATTCACAAAGTTTTCTCAGTGTATATATTTAAGTCATCAAAAGCTGCATGGGGAAGGGCCTAGTTAAAGCATTAAGGATGCTGCACTGTCATCCATTTTGAGCTCTCTCCAGCCCATTGTAGTTTGGGAATCAAATAACGGATGTTTGTAAAGCGCACATCTACCTGAGGATTTCTTGGACTTAAAGGAGATATTTTTTGTTACTCAACTCAGTGGCACTCACATTTGCACTGCCCTAGGATGAAAGGTTGAGGAGGCCAGTGAGGATATTTGCCTATGAATGGGGTTAACAATTTTAATATTATATACCAGTGCTTTCCAAACGTTTTAGAACCACAATCCAATTTTTAGGAGGCAAACATTTGCAACCCAAAAGCTTTAATGGACATGAGGTGGTGTATTTTATTATAATTTATGAATCATGTGGTAGCGGACTGTCATTTACCTAGACCACAATTTCCTTTGAAGTGCCCACTAAACTACACATGCATACAGTTTTAATGATAAAACTATATTCCACACTAATGATAATCTGTGGTCGGGTTTCAGTGAATATTCATCATTTTTGCATCACCAAGAAAATGCTCTTGATTTGTTTTATCCTATACAAATATTTGTTTCCACTGCACTTCAGAATTACAAAAAATGTGCTTCCTTTTTGTTTTCCTAACTACTGAATGAGTACAGTTCATTTACAGGTATTAACATTTTGTTCTGTCTTACAAATTAATGACATACTACAGCCTTTTTTTCAAACTCCCCATACCCCAACAAGATTTACAAATAATTAATTTTATTTTACTTTCTCTTACGGGAAATTGAAAGGAGTTTGTAAACACCAAACCCCCACGTTAATAAAATAAGCAGCAATTTATCAGAAGACAAGCCAAATATTTGAACTCTGTCTTTGATGGACAGGAAATGTGTCAAAATGAATACAGAACTAAACAGCATTTTTATTGCTTGTACTTTTATGACCCACTAAACATCAGCTGGCCACCCACCAGTGGGTCATGAAACACAGTTTGAGAAACACTGCTCTATAGTGAAAATGGTACCACTGAAAAACCTGTGTACATAATTGAGTATAACGGGGGAAATTAAGGGCCAGATGTTGGTAAAATCAAATTTGTGAGTCCTTAACAGCGAATTTTACCGATTCGCTATTAAGGACTCGCAAAATTGAATGAAGGTAGGAATCGCTAAAATATTAGCGATTCCTTAATACTCCTTAATAACGAATCGCAAAGTGAGATTCGTTAATAAGGAATAGCTACCCATTCATTCCTATGGGCTAAGAGGCCCATAGAAATGGATGGAAAGATATTCACTATTTGCGATTCGCTATTAAAGAGTCACAAATAGTGGGAGCTATTTCCAGGATGCCAGGGTGTCAAAAGGACACCCTGTTGCACCCCTGAAGTGTGCATTTGTGCACATGTGGCACACATACATGCCCTAAGGGCATGAATGTGTGCCACATGGCACTTTAAAAAAAGCAAGTTGCTAATTACCACCAACTTGAAGTTGGTGGTAATTAGCCATTCCTTAAGGGTAAAGTGCATTTTCTTTTGTGCTACTTACATTGCATTTAAGGATTCACAATTAGCGATTCCTTAAATGCAAGAGCAAAATAAAGAATCACAATTTTGCGATTCCTTATTTTGCTACTGGGTTTAAAGTCACCTACACTGCTCGCAGCCAAATACCGGTTGCAAACGCTGAAATTCGGCAAATTTCAGCATTAGCGCTCTGTATTTTGCCACCTACATCTGGCCCTAAAATATCATAAAGCTTTATGGGCCAAAACAATAAATCTGTTTTTCTGTTTCTTCTGTACTTTTATTCCAGACTTGTTGTGATGACTATGACATGGATGATGACAGTGACAAGGTAAAGAAAAAACATTGATTGGACGGCTCATTTATTAACTCTACTACTCAAAGCACAACAACAAAAGAGTGTTTTTTCCAGGTAGTTTTGAATGAATGTCACATTAAAATCAACAGCCACATTCTAGTTGTATACCAATTTGGAGACTGTGTGGAGAGTGAACACAGTAGATAACATTTAATGCGATCTCATAATGACAAACATAGGGTCTGATGTTTTAGTGATATAATAACACAAGAAAATGTCATTACTACATTTGAAAGAATACTAAGATAGCATTTTAAGATTATAGCATTTACCTTGTTATGAAAATCTGATTAATACACACAAATTCTCAATTAGTTTTAGTCAAGAACCCATGTGAGAAATGATATCCAAATGTTGCTAATGGTATATTCCTGTTCTCAAACTACATTCTCTTCTACTTTATTCTGTGTGATTCCAGTTGACAAAACACCCATTCCAGTATTGTTGTCAATAAGAAAGTGCATCTTACAAGAAAAACACAATGAAGGATGTCAAAGGTTCAAAGGTTCAAAATAAGCTTTATTCGATATTCAAAAAGAAATATCATATAAGCATACATAGTTATAACTGTTATAAAAATAGACATAAAATTTCGGTTTAAAATCATCAATTACACAGTTGAAAAGTTTAAAATTCAGAAGTAAGGAGGACAAAAGGCAATATTAAAAAACAGCATCAATATCTCGGGTAGAAATCATGCAGATCCCAAACGGAAATGGAGCCATCTTTTTCATGGGGTTTGCAGGATCGTAAGTAGGGGACTGTCTGTCTGTCCTTAAATTTAACTAAAATTAGGTCCCCGGGAATTTCTTTGGCTGATGACCCCAACCAGCCCACCCTTCTGACGCTTAGGATGCCACCGTTTTTATTGGGTGGGAGGGGTCTATTTTTTGATAGCCAAAACCGGACTTTGTGATATAGGTCCTGGTGGCTTTCAGGTTTCCCGTGGGCAAGTGGAGGTACTCCTGCAAGAACAAGCACAAAGGGTGCTGCTTCTGGGGGCAAATTTATGCAAGGTGCTCTCTTAGGTTCTGCTCTAGTAGTAAAGGAGTTAGGTAACCCAGGTTTACAAGGAATATTCAGAGTAGTTGAAGATATTCTCTTAGGAGGTCGCACTGATGTATGGGCGATTTTAGTACTTACAGTTGGGACAGTTTTTGTGATGAAAGGCACTTTGGGGACCGTAGGAGGAGTGGGACAAATAGATATAGCAGATGAAGAAGAATTGGCTTTAATAATAGCCTCTAGGCTTGTCAACCTATCCCCTAAGATGTTAATTTGGTCAAGCAGGGGTGATAGCACAGATCTTAACATCGATTCAAAGTGGGGCAATAGTGGTAGGTAGGAAGATGCTACTTCACTCTCCAATGTTCCAGTGTGCGCCTTGGATGGGGTTGAAATAATAACAGGCGATGGGGAATCAGTACAGTTTGTTGCGTTGTGCTTCCTTTTTACACAGTGACCCTCTGTAAGTCCAATAATTTGGCTGCTATCCTCCATCGGTGATCGGGATGTCTCACAATGTTTATCCGCCCAGGGGTCAATAGTAGGGACTTTTACGGGGGAAGGGGCTATAACTGGGATAAAATTTGTCCCGCATAAGGCATTTAATTCCTCCCAATAAGATACTTTTTCTGTCCTGGCAGAGGGTTGTGGGAGGGTTTGAATTGGGTCTAGGAGTTGACGGCAGTCATCGGAATCTGTGTCTCTAATGGTGAGGAGAGTCAGATGGCTCTGGGTGGACATGTCCAATTCCTGGTCCGGGCGATGTTTTTGGAAGAAGATGGGATAGGCCCCCTTGGAAGTCATACTGTATGTGGTGTATTGAAATTGATAGAACAGGATGGCCTTAATTCTTCAACAAACGAGAATGGACACTGTACCTTATTTGGTTGAAATCCCAAGGGGTCTGGCCCGTCCCCGTCCTTCTCGTGCCGCTGAGGGCCGTAGAGAGCCCGCCCTTTGCCCGGGCTTAGCCCGGCGCTACCCGCGCGCTACCCGCGGAGCTGGGGTGATGCCTGCTTTATGCGCCGCCCGGCGCGATGGTGTGGCGTCTGGCCACAGCAGAGGGAGCCTGGGAAATGTAGATTGCAGCGCCCCCCTCCGCACTGCTGCCGCGCTAGATGACCACTGCGGCGGCTGGAGGGAGGCGAAGAGAGGCGAAGAGTGGTCGTCAGGGGGCGGAAATCCCAGGGTCCAAGGTCCGCCGATAAGGTGAGCTGGAGAAAATGCTCACGCTCCCCTGCAGGCACCCCCGCTCCACCGGGGTGATGCCTGCTTTATGCGCCGCCCGGCGCGATGGTGTGGCGTCTGGCCACAGCAGAGGGAGCCTGGGAAATGTAGTTTGCAGCGCCCCCCTCCGCACTGCTGCCGCGCTAGATGACCACTGCGGCGGCTGGAGGGAGGCGAAGAGAGGCGAAGAGTGGTCGTCAGGGGCCGGAAATCCCAGGGTCCAAGGTCCGCCGATAAGGTAAGCTGGAGAAAATGCTCACGCTCCCCTGCAGGCACCCCCGCTCCACCGGGGTGATGCCTGCTTTATGCGCCGCCCGGCGCGATGGTGTGGCGTCTGGCCACAGCAGAGGGAGCCTGGGAAATGTAGTTTGCAGCGCCCCCCTCCGCACTGCTGCCGCGCTAGATGACCACTGCGGCGGCTGGAGGGAGGCGAAGAGAGGCGAAGAGTGGTCGTCAGGGGCCGGAAATCCCAGGGTCCAAGGTCCGCCGATAAGGTGAGCTGGAGAAAATGCTCACGCTGCCCTGCAGGCACCCCCGCTCCACCGGGTTGATGCCTGCTTTATGCGCCGCCCGGCGCGATGGTGTGGCGTCTGGCCACAGCAGAGGGAGCCTGGGAAATGTAGTTTGCAGCGCCCCCCTCCGCACTGCTGCCGCGCTAGATGACCACTGCGGCGGCTGGAGGGAGGCGAAGAGAGGCGAAGAGTGGTCGTCAGGGGCCGGAAATCCCAGGGTCCAAGGTCCGCCGATAAGGTGAGCTGGAGAAAATGCTCACGCTCCCCTGCAGGCACGAAGGATGTCATATTCTACGTAATGAATCATAACTCTAATGTGAGGCTGGAGTATTGTACTGCACCAGAAGGCAGTCACTGCCATTAACCTCAAGCTCTTGCTAATATCCTACTTGACTGAAGTGTAGTTTAAGGAATTACTACCTCAAATCTAAAACTGCTTCTGGCAGCACACAAGACCTCCTGAAGCTAACTGAACTGTTATCACAATAACGTACTGATTCTGAACTTTCTTCAGGGGCAAAACATGGGACTATCAGCCTGATTCATGTACGGGCCGTTTTGCATGTCCCTAATAGCGATCAATAGCGACTCGCTATTGAGGAAACGCAAAACGGCATTCATGTACTTTTCTTAGAAAAAATAGCGACTCGCATGCGGGCGCTAAAGCCGTTAGCGACCCACCAAAGACGCAGAATAATCGCTATTTCCGGCTACCTGCGATCGGGATTGCGACTCGCAATCCCGATCGCACGAGATTGCGCTCGCAATCCCGATTGCACGGGATTGCGAGTCGCATTCTCGCGGGATCAGGAAAACGGGAAGACGCATTCCGAGCACCGTGATGACATCACAACCAGGAAGCTGCCAAATCCCACCCCCAAACACCACAGTGACGCTAACAGTCGACTGTCCACGACGGAAAGCTGCCACCAACCCGCCGTTTGCGCATCCCGACCCCGCCGAAATAGCGACCGCTATGGCAGAGGACCCGCAGGCAGGACCCAGCAACAGCGCTGGCCGAAAGCGCAAATTGAAATTTTCGGAACAGGAGCTGGAGAACCTCATAGAGGGTGTGGTGGCCAACCACGACCAGCTGTTTGGTGCAAACTCCCGGAGGGTCCCGGAGCAGGAGAAGAGGAGGATCTGGGTGGGGATTGCGGCAAGTGTGAACTCTGTGGGAGTTGCGGACAGGTCCCTTGAAGAATTAAAGAAGCGGTGGTACGACCTCCGAGGGCGTGCCAAGGAGAGGGTTGCGGAGCGCCTTGGTGAGGCATCAGGCACCGGAGGAGGTGGCCCGACTGTCCCACCCAACACCCCCCTGGAGGACCGGGTAGAGGACACGTTGGAGAGGGAGGCGTGTGTTGGCGTCACCCCTCTGGACTCCTCCCGCCCCACCCAAGACACCCAAGGTAAGTGGCATGCGACTGCGACCCTGTCCCTATGACCGCCCATGACCAAATAGGCTCACTCATTGGCCCTTAGTCATGCCGTGCATCAGGAAATGCCCTGAAGCATTGTGGGAGACGTAGTATGTCCACAATGTAGTACTACCACAATGCGGCCCGAAAGGTTCCAAAGTGCGCAAATACACAGCCACCCAGGGAATGACACCCAGCATGCATGTAACATCTGCACGTCTGTCAGTCACATGCACCTAATGAGTATCCACTTACCCTCACAGGTGCAGGAGATAGCAGCGACAGTGAGAGGCTGCTGATCGACGAGGAGGCCCAGGAGGAGGAATCCCTACCTGCCACCCAGCCACCAGCCCCTGCGCCAGCGCCAACACCAGCAGCCAGGCCACCCACCTTGCCTGCAGCATCCGCCTCAGGCCCACCGGCTGCCAAGGCCAGGCCACCCACCTTGCCTGCTGCATCCGCCTCAGGCCCACCGGCTGCCAAGGCCAGGCCACCCACCACACCTGCCGCATCCGCCTCAGGCCCACCGGCTGCCAAGGCCAGGCCACCCACCACACCTGCCGCATCCGCCTCAGGCCCACCGGCTGCCAAGGCCAGGCCACCCACCACACCTGCCGCATCCGCCTCAGGCCCACCGGCTGCCAAGGCCAGGCCACCCACCACACCTGCCGCACCTGCAACACCAGCTGCTGCAAGACCTGCGGCTCGTCCACCACCATCTGGGCCAGCCACATCGGCTACACAGCGGCCGACCACCAGGAGGGGCAATGGCCACTTCCACGCATGCATGAGTGTGGAGCGGCGCATGCTGCGTTTACACCAGCGCCAGTCGCAGCAGCAGGGAGCCATCCAGCTCCAGCTGCAGAAGATCGGCCGCAATGTTGCGGGAGTGGGCGACAGGGTGGACCGCATGACGGCGGCCATTGACCGCATGACGACGGCTATGGAACACAACACTGCTGCGCTGGTGAAGCACCGAAGTGTTGCTAGCAGGCGCCACCACCAGTTGCTGAGCCGGCTGTCCACCTACAGCCGCTCAAATTATGCCTCGGCAAATGCCACCACCCTGCTTGCGCGCCGCTCCTTAACCCAGCAGCACCAACTCGTCCAGTGCTGCGAAGATATCACCCGGGTGCTGGAGCACTTGACAACCGCGGTCACCGCACTGCACGCACCTGTGATTCCGGCAATTGTGGGGGGTGATGATGCTAGTGAGGGTGCCTCTAGTGTCAGCAGCCACTCTGCCACGCAGGCCCCCCCACCTAGGCGCAGCGCAAGGGCTGCCCCACCTCCAGCTGCCCAGGAAGAGGAAGAGGCTCCCAGGCGCCAGCAACTTGTGCGCCGGAGACGGCAATGACATTGTGACAGGGACACAGACGCAGGCTGAACTTAAGCCTGCAATGTAGCGTCCCATGCAGTATGCATGAATACTGCTTTTTGTATATAGTTATTACGAACACCCATTTATTTTTTTGTGATTCAAACAAATACATTTATTTTGGTGCACACATACGCCTTGTGTAATCATTACAGTTTGCATGCAATTGTGATATGTGGGGTGGGGGAAGGGGGTGGGCTAGAAATTGTTAGCTGTGATGTGGTTGCGACGTCTGTGGCCTTCAGCTGGGTTCTCCCCGCGTGCATGGTGCGCATGTGCTGGTGGCCGGTCGTCCCCCTCAGATTCACTGCCTGAGATGTCAACTGGTATCCGGCGCTTGGTTGCAATGTTATGAAGCATTGCACAGACAGCCACAATGCGGCAGCACGCTGCAGGACTGTAATACATGGCCCCACCTGTCTTGTGCAGTATACGGAACCTGCTCTTGAGCAGGCCAAATGTCCTTTCAATACAGTTCCTTGTCCGGATGTGCGCAACATTGTAGCGGCGTTGCTGAGGTGTGGCAGGGTTGAGGTAAGGGGTCAGGAGGTATTCCCGTAGGGCGTAGCCACTGTCACCTGAATGAGAGGAGCAGATGTTGATTGCCTGTGCAGCGCAGTTACTTCATAGCAATGTGACATTGTCGACAAAGTGTACTTACCAAGTAGGTGTCCTTCCCCAAACTCTCCCCTGATCAGTCGTGTGTGGAGTCCGCTGTGCCTGAAGATAAAGGAGTCATGGGTACTCCCTGGGTACTGGGCCACAATGTCAGTGATGATGGTCTTGGCATTGCAGACCATCTGTATGTTGAGGGAGTGGTACGACTTCCTGTTGCGGTACATATACTCCGTGCCAGCTGGTGGGCAGATGGCGACGTGGGTACAGTCTATGCAGCCAAGGACATGGGGAAAATGGGCAACATTATAAAATTGTAGTTTTGTGAGGTCCAAATCCTGTTGGCTGGTGGGAAATGTGATGTGCTGGTGGAGCTGGGTGAGCATGGCGTCAACAAAAGTGTGGAGGCAGCGTGACATGGTGGGCTGGGAAATCCCCCCAGCAGCGGCTACTATGCCCTGGAAACTGCCGGATGCCAGGAGGTGCAGGCTGCACAATACCTGCACATGTGTGGGCACAGAATTGTTTCGCCTTGTTGGGTGCTGCATGATGGGGTCGAGTTCTTGTATCAGCCAGGTGATCATTTCCCCATTCAGCCTGTATTTGGCATAAATCTGTTCTCTGGTTTGCCCCAGCAAGGTGACCCGCTGCCGGTAAATCCGTGCCTGCCTCATGCGTCTCCTCCGTGCTGCTCGCTGTAGCCTTCGCCGCCTCACCACCATGTACATCCCAGGCATTGTGGAACCCCTATTGCTGCTGCTGAATGTCCTTATGTGTGATTGGTCAGGCCTGGACCTGTTGGTGATTGGCTAACAGTTTTTCAAAATTTGGTTAATCATGGCTTTTATGGTTACCACCTGCTTTGAGTTGTCCTTAAATTGCGCCGCGCTAATGTGCGATTTAGCGATTTTTCGCTAATGTATTTCTTTCATGAATGCCGATTGAGACAGTATTGCGTTTCGCTATTCAATTCGCAGATTCCGTGGTTGGTCGCTATTTCATTTTCGCTAATGCTCGACTTCCCGGAGTCTGCGACTTTTACAGCGTAATCGCTATTCCGCTCGCTATTATTTTTTAGCGATTTCGCTATTTCGTACATGAATGCCGATTCCATGTTTTGCACCCGCAATTGCGTTTTCGCTGCCATTGCGGGCGCTATTTCGCTTCATGAATCAGGCTGTAAGTCTTCTCTGAAGTATAAGGCACTCAGATAGGGATAATGTGCTGCATGAATGAGGATAATTGATTAAAAGTCCTATTTTAATGCATCTAATGTGAATTAATATTTTGACTAATGAACACGGAGAAATGATGTTGCTTTTCACTCAGTGTCAATGTTAACCCTTTAAGTGCTGCCGTCGGCCAACGGTCGTCACGGGCACTACCTCCCCAGTGCTGCGTGCGACCGCTGGACGTCCAGTTCAGCACTGGATAATGGACAGCGCAGCACTGGGGAGGTTTATTTACAAGCTCCTAAGGTGTTAAACAACTATATATACCAGATTCATGTAAGTAGTTTGCGAATTTGCACTTCCAGGGCACATCTTTGCACAGGGAGTAATGTAATATTTCAGGTAATTCACAAAGGTTTCTCAATGTATAGAGTGAAGTCAACAAAAGCTGCATGGGAAATGGCCTAGTTAAACATTAGGCATTCCCCACTGTCATGCATTGTTGAGCTGCCACGCATTCTCTCACTCCAGGCAATGGTAGTTTGTGAAATAAATAAAGTGTGTTCGTAAAGCGCACATCTACCTGGAGATTTCTGGGACTTATAGGAGATATTTTTTGGTACTCAACTTTGTGGGACTCATTTTTGCACTGCCCATGGATAAAATGTTGAGCGCACCAGTGAGGATATTTGCTATGAATGGCGTGCTAAGTAAGGAAAGGTCACTGCAGTAGACAGGTTTGTCTGATGCCTGTAAATACAATGTGAAGAGGATTACTTACTTTGTCTTTCCTTTAAGTTATCATTTTAATATTATATAGCAGTGCTCTCCAAACTTTTTAGAACCACAACCCAATTCTTTGAAAGTAAATATTGGCAACCCACAAAGCATTAATGGGGGGGTAGCGCGTTACATAAAGCACATTTTCTTTTGAAGTGGCAACTAACTTACAGACGCATACCGTTTTACCGATAAAACTATATCAAGAACAGATAATAATGTGTGGTCGGGCCCAGTGAATATTTATCATTTGTGCATCACCAAGTAAAGGCTCTTCTCATTTGTTTTGATCCTACTAAAATATTTTTTTTCCGTAGCACTTCACAATTACCGAAAAATTGCTTCATTCCTGTTTCCTAACTGCTGAATGTGTACAGTTCATTTACAAGTATTTACATGTTGTTGTGTATTACAAATAAATGACATACTGAATCCTTTTTTCAAACTGCTTATTCATAATTAAGAAACCACAATCAAATGACTCCTTTGTTTATGTAAACCAAAATGTGAATAAGATATGAACATTGGACAGTTGTTGTACAGATTACTCAACGTAACCAAGAAGAAGAAGTTTAAAAACTGGGGGTGCAGAGAGCTGTTGTTGGCTGGCCAGTGTAGACAATGAACCTTCCTGACAAGTTCCATCTTTCTTTAATTCAATTTATTTTTATTATTATGTTTTTGGCTCTCCGAGGAGGGCCACATAAAATATACAGAATTAAACACACAGTAATTACATTACACAAAAGAACAAAGAGAATTAAATCCTTTAGACATCCTCAAGTAGATACGAAACTGACGTATAAAGCACAATTACAAAAATCGGATAGTCAAGACACATCTCCAGAGACATATTAATAAATAGCTAAGAACCCTTTGAAAAAATTAAAAATGTGAAAGCAGAACATTTCATTAGGAGGGCAATAAAGTGCAGACAAAAAATCGTTCAAAGTGACAATGCCAAGATACAGGCAGATAACTTTTAACCATCTGCAGCGTAATTTACGAAGCGCAGGGCAAATCAGCAACACATGCATATAGTCCTGGATGTTTACTTTACAAAAATTACATAGGGGAGAGGAGCCATACCATTTAGATAACAGTCGGTTCAGGGGTAATAAATCATAGCGTAAAAGAAACCAAAATCTACGGATACCATGTGGTAGGTTCCATATTACATAGGGTTGTGGGAGTTTCCACAGGTAGGAACTAAGGAGAGGATCAGGGAAAGGATCAACCTTCCTTTTTTCACAAATTACTTTTTTATCCATCTGGAAACATAAGTCCCATGAAGCTGCTTTTAAGACAGATTTTAACTGTAAAGGAGAATACAAAAACAAAGCAGTTTCATCTAGTTTTAGAAGGGTTACAGCTTTTCTAAAATTACGGACAAGTTGAGAAAACTCATTGAAATTACCCAATAATTCACTTTTGAGGAGTGCTCTCATTGTCCCTACCTCTGCTCTTGCAAGACAGGCCACCCATCTAACAAGGGCCGATAGTCCCTGTACCCAGCTACTCCTGAGACCAAATTCAAGCCTACAGGCGGCCAAAGAGCACGCAGTGTTTAGGGAGGAGAGAGATCTTAAAAGTTTCCCCTCAATCTTATGGCAAAAGTCCCACTTTTTCACATCTATGAGTTCAATACCATACAGAATTGTAGCGGGGATTTTAGATCTATACACTTCCAGTAAAATCGGAAAGTGCCGTTTCCCCGTTGCATGGTATAGGGAATTTAAACCTTTGCCATGGGCAATAGCTTTGCGTGTACAATGCTCTATATGGAGTTTCTCACTCAAGTTGGCCGTAATGATTTTCCCCAAAAAAGTATAGGACTTTACAACCTCAAGTTTCTGGCCCCCAATAAACCAACCAAAATCAACAGACCGGCACCTCTTCATGCCAGCTATACACATAACTTTACTTTTGGTAATATTAATCTTCATATGATTAGCCACAGCAAAAGTATGAAGAGCCTTGAGCCGATTTGCGAGACCTTTTGGGGTTAGGTCTAAAATAAGGACATCATCGGCATACATCAGGCAAGATATAGGGGTCCCCCCAACCACCGGGGCGATGCCCTCTCTAGAGGACAGGGTAGCGGGTAAGTCCGCCGTATACAGAGAGAACAGGAGGGGGGCCAACAGACAGCCTTGTTTAAGGCCATTCAAAGATGGAATTAAATCCGATAACCCCCTTTCGCCCCCCATCAGGACCCTACACCAGGTCTCAGTATGTAGAGCCTGCACCAACTCCAACAGATGGGATGGAAGACCAAGCGCTGCCAATTTTCTCCACAGCGTACCACGGTCCATTTTGTCGAACGCTGTGGAGAAATCAATAAAGGCAGCATATAACACCCCACCTCTCACCTGAACATACTTATCCGTGACCACATGAAGAACAGTAAGGTTGTCTAACGTACCATGGTCCCTACGGAAACCCGTCTGTTCTAATGGCAAAATATTATTCTCCTCTACCCAACCGGAGAGGGATTTTAGAAGACATTTCGCAAACACCTTACCGATTGAGTCGAGGAGAGCAATCAAACGATAATTGCCAGGGTTATCCCTAACTCCCTTCTTAAAGATAGGGACCAACATACTTCCCCTCCAAGAGGCAGGTACCTTTTTTGTCATAAAACATACTTTAAACAGAGGGAACAAGATTTTACTCCACCTTACAGGATCCGACTTCAGGACCGTCATGGGGAGTTCATCGGGTCCCATTGCCCCGGAAACCCGCATACTTTTTATAGCTAACTCAATTTCTTTCTCCGCCGGGTAGATAGTAAGACCCACGTGAGTAACATTAATGGCGATATTATTGCCTGAGTTAACACCGGTGGCAAAATCGTCACTTAAAATCCCATTCCCTGCATAAAGATCCCGAATATAGGCAATCCATACCTCTTCCGCTATGGGGATAGGGGAGGGACCCAGTCTAGAGCCACACCCCTTACCAATTATCGTCCAAAATTCTCTAATCCTGCCATGGACGACGGATTCCCTCAAGTTAATCCATACATTGTCCTCCCTTACTTTTTTTAATTTTGACTGAAGTCTACTTTTCTTTCTTTTTAGCCTAGATATTTCTTTCCCACGTTCCGTTACTCTGTCGAGGTATTGTTCGCGGACCAGTTTGTTTATTTCCTTATTTAGACTACGCAGAGCGCTTGGGACCGCAACTCTATTTCTGGGTCGGAGAGTTTTTTTTGCATATAAAATAATATTACGCACAAATTCTTCAAAATATGCTATTTCATTCCCTTGCCACTCATTTAAGACTAATAGGGTATCGGCAAGAAAAACCTGTACCCCATTAATGGCTGTGGGATTCCAATAGCATCTTCCCGAAGAGGCGTGGAAAGCAACATCACTGCCCGTGCAAGACCAAGGTACACTAGTCTGAGGCTTTAAGGAAATAGTAACAAACAGTATACTATGATCGCTCAGAGGAGTACATATTATTTTAAGATCCTGAATAAAAGGATACAAACCATAATCTGCGATAGCATAGTCTAAGATAGAGAACCCAAACGGAGACTTGTGAGTAAATTTTGCAGGCACGTCAGACGGAAATCTCCCATTTAATATAAGTCCATCGACGGCCGCTAATTCACTTAACAAGATCTTCCCTCTTTTGTTTGTCACTAATTTATCAGGGAAGAGAGCTTGCGGGACAAAGTACGCCTCTTCTTTAAGTTTATTCCTAAAAAGATCCAGGCTAACATTGGAAATTTTACAATTCAAGTCTCCGACCAACAGAATATCCGGCGGGGACGAAACCTTTTTGATTGAATCAATGTATTGAAATACCTGCTTTAAAATCACATTAAAACGCTCTTCCGGGGGGATATAGACGTTCACAATTACA
Source organism: Lissotriton helveticus (assembly GCF_964261635.1). Classification (NCBI taxonomy): domain Eukaryota; kingdom Metazoa; phylum Chordata; class Amphibia; order Caudata; family Salamandridae; genus Lissotriton; species Lissotriton helveticus. Next base: position 787,635,500 of record NC_136071.1, on the reverse strand, counting down.
ATAGGGGACTTTATCCCGTTATTAAACAAGTTGTCGATGTTGATAGCATGGAAAAGTTTACTTGCATCCATATAATGGGTAAATTTCCAATGCAATTTATTAGATAATAAGCAAGCGATTCCTCCCCTAGCGTGTCCTTTCTTAGAGGGGACAGCAGGAACTTCCAGAACATAATAATCCTTCGAGACCTTCAGCGTATCAATACACCACGTTTCCTGTAGACAGATCACATTCGCTCCTAGAGAAGCTAGAAACGCAAACTTCTCTGGGCTACTGTGGATCCCTGCGGCATTCCAGGAGATAATATTTAGTGGGGTGTTAAAGATGCTGAAACAGTCTTGGATCATCTTTTGATTTAGTTGATAAGGCACTGTGCAGCCAGTTCCACCGATTATTGTCCTCTACCAGAGAGGAGTTCGAAGTCAGCGGGAGTGGCTTTACTTGTGACACCGAGCGTTTTCCCTTGGACACCCAGATCTTCAGGTCTCTAAGAGGAGAGGCTACCCTATTTTGATCCTCCCCTCTAGACTCCTCCCTGAAAGACGGGTTTGTATTACCATGGTTAAAGATCGGAAGAACATCAATGCCTATACGCTGGAAGTTCTCCGCTTGCTGTAGTATCAAATTCACAATAATAGGGGAATAAAATTTCACCCTTATACTCGTTACCTTGACTTCACCAAACAGGGAGACTAACTCAATATCCCTAGTTTGGATGTGATGAAGACTATCAATCTCACTAAAGCGCTTAAGAAGCCAAGTTCTATTTAAGGGCAAGTCAACGTCAAATAAAGGTAAAAAATCCAACACTAATGTCTCTACTGGGGCATTTAAAGTTGTCAAAGGACAATCTGGAGAATAGCGATCTCCATTCTCTGGCACTACACGGAAGGGAGAAGCCAAGGGGTTAAGGGACCCAGATGGATTTTGACTTAAAGGTCTAGTCGCTGCTGGAAAGAGGAGACCGGTAGGAGAGCCCACCCTTGGTGGAATAGATTCCAAAATCTTTGGAGGACAATGTTCACTTTCTACCTTAAAAAAGGTACTAATGGGTAGGTTCCGTTCAATATCCATAACTTCCTTTCCAGATTTAGAAAATGACTCCAGATTAATCACTTCATTCTCCAGTACAGACACAGAATTCTGGAAAATTATCCGACGCTGCCTTTTCTTCCTATATTTGCGAGTTGGTTTCCTTTTATTCCCCTTATTGTTTCTAGATTTCCCATTTTTCCTAGATTTCCCATTAATTACCTTTACCTCATCATTATCATCGATGGATTCTTTTTTATTTTCAGACACGAAGATGGGAAAGAGGTCCTGAACCACTTTAGGGTCAGATATGGATTTATCTTCCTCCATTATCTCAAGAACTGAATTATTTATACAGTTCGGGACTGCAGTTAAAAGAATAGCTGCAGCATGTGGTATCAAAACCGATGTCCCAGCTTTCGTGTCAGAATCCACTGAAGCCGCGTTAGTTCCCCCCCTCGGCCGACTATGTTCGGACATGGGGGGTACACCCCTCAAATCTGATGGCTTTTGTAACAATGACTTCAGTATTTGGGTAACGGATTCCAAAATGCAATCCGAATTGCCAACAAATTTCCCCAAAAGAGATAAAATAGAGGCTAATAATTGTTCCAAGGCAATCATGGATTCCGAAATTGGTTTTTCACATGCCTCCGATGGACGACAAATACCAGATAGATTAAGGCCCGGGGTCCCTGAAGCAACTAACAAGTCTGACATATCCTGATCATTCAGAGAGGGGGTACTACTATACAACATTAACCCAGATGGGGTAGCTCCCCCTGAAGATTTAATAGGGGCCGAAGGCTGCAGTTTTGCTAGATCTACATACGGGCCACAAAGTTCCTGATCAATACATAGTGCAGAGAAATCCCCATCCAGCCTATCCTTCAGCGGCGTTCGAGGTATAGATGGGTGATTTGTAGATTCGCTCTCATGCCCTGAAAGAAAATTTTTGTTTTCCCCATTCCCTACAGAAGGAGCAGGGGACGAAGCCACCACTGGCATCAGTTGTTGTGGAGTGGACTGAGAACAAGAGAGCGATAAATGTGTGATAGGTTGCATATGGACCTCCTGGGCCTGAGCACAAGGGTTTTTTTTAGATGATAGGTTAGCGTTCTTCGGGGAGGGCAAATCCCACATTTCATACAAATGGCATTGACCCTTAAGGGGGGATTGTTTACCGATTTATTTCTTATACGCTTAATTTCATCATTCGCACTAGGCAAACCACCCACTTCCCTTCCAGAACGCAATTTCTTATACATCTTTTACAGAAATAGGTCCACAAATTGATATTATAACGATTATTCACCTCCGGATGAGTGAGCACAAGAATAATACAATAAAACACACTAGTAGAAACCAATCATAAAACCAGTCCTGGAGATGCAACAAAGGCTGCCCGAAAATAAAGTCCGAGGAAGCTGCCAGTCAATTTAAATGAGTGATTTCTTCCAAGGACAGTCATACGTAATTTCCAGTAGCGGATATAAAGTAATACTTGAGTAAAATAACAGAGACCGATCAATGAAGATAACCGGGCCCAGCCCAGCCTACCTCGGCCACTGAGGGCCACAGAGGGCCCGCTCTTAGTCCGGTCTTTGTCCCGGGATCTGTCCCACACGCGCGTCCCGCTAGCGCGTTATGAGACAAGGACCTATGCGTGCAGTGAAGAGGGAGGCGGAGTCACGGGAAGAGGCGGCAGGTGTGCTCGTTGTTCCCCGCACAGCCTGTTGGACCTCGCAGTCCCGTCCTCCTAAACCTGCAACACTCTCTCCCTGGGCAGGTTCCCCAGTAGCACTCCAACAGGGCAAAATTGGCACAAGAGCAGCGCAGCGTCCAAGATTCCTCAACGAGCGGCACCCGCGGAGCCGGGGCCGCGAGGAGTTTTAAAGAGCACAAGGCGGGAGGCGAAGGCACGGGAAGAGGCGGCAGGTGTGCTCGTTGTTCCCCGCACAGCCTGTTGGACCTCGCAGTCCCGTCCTCCTAAACCTGCAACACTCTCTCCCTGGGCAGGTTCCCCAGTAGCACTCCAACAGGGCAAAATTGGCACAAGAGCAGCGCAGCGTCCAAGATTCCTCAACGAGCGGCTCCCGCGGAGCGGGGGCCGCGAGGAGTTTTAAAGAGCACAAGGCGGGAGGCGGAGGCACGGGAAGAGGCGGCAGGTGTGCTCGTTGTTCCCCGCACAGCCTGTTGGACCTCGCAGTCCCGTCCTCCTAAACCTGCAACACTCTCTCCCTGGGCAGGTTCCCCAGTAGCACTCCAACAGGGCAAAATTGGCACAAGAGCAGCGCAGCGTCCAAGATTCCTCAACGAGCGGCACCTTCCTGACAATTAATTTCTCTGTGTAGAGATACCGGCTGATCCACAGTCACCCCACCACAGCTGTAGCCCCCCCCCCCCAGACCTTCAAGATGGTATAGACCTCCTCTTTCACCAAGCATACAGTAAGATAGAATTTGAACTAACGCACTAGATGCGGCGGGTGGCCTTCCACTCATGGGCCCTTTGTGTTCCTTGAGTCCTTCCTATTTTTTGAGGCAGTAGCCTTAGGCTGAGTTCAGGGCACCAGTTTTTGTTATCAATGAATGCTGGTAGTCTGACTACTATATCTCTCCAGAGAGCCAGACAGGGTCTTTTTGGGCGTTTGCTGTGTTTTTTCATCCCAGCTTCCTTCCCCCTGCAGTATGAGTTAGAATAACTTGGGGATATCTGTTTGTTGAACATTTACCACCATCTATCCACTAAAAAACATTCAGAAAACAAATCCCTGGCTAGTAACACATCCAGCATTTTCAAGGAAGTCCAGCGATTTTCATAGTTATACATTACAAGCTAAATTAAATCAAATATACAATCTGGGAGCAAAGCCATTGGCACATTAACTGACACCTCTACCATGCAAGTACTCTGGCTATGTTTAAGTGCCGACTTAAAGGGCACAATAAACAAGAAAGCCAAAAATCAAGAGAAAGGTCCACATGACATAAGGACCAAAAGCAGCATTCAGGTAAACTGCCACCTGCTGTGCAGTAAAACTAAACAAATTAGTGAAGTTCAATGAAATAATATGAAGTACCTTTACACTCAACGCTGATCGTCCAGGCTACAAAATCAAGGGCTATTCACAAAATACTTAAATGAGAGAACAAGCAGCTCTTCTACTGTCATCAGCACAAGAGCCAGAGTGGCCCGACAAATGAAAGACTTAGGGACATATTACCAAGCAATAGCGATAATTATCGCTATTGCTTGGTTAGAGACAAAATTTTACCGCTGAGCTGCAGCGATTTTTATCGCAGATAAACCTTGGTATTACCAAGGTTTATCACAAATTCGATAAAAAACGTCCGCAATGCATGAATATCGCAGAAAATTCAGCGATATTCATGCATTACCGAGCTAATGCTCTTAGCCATGTTATCCACCTCCCATTGGATAACATGGCTAAGAACTGCTCAGGGCAGGTGTTAGCTTTTGAAGATATTTGCGCTTAGCGCGAATATCTCAAAAAGTTGGTAATAGGAGATAGCGATGTTAGCAACTGTTCCAGTCGCTAACATCTTGCACGCCCATTTTGCATGTCATTAGTGATAAATATCACTGACATGCAAAGTGGGGCCCAAGATGGTCGCTATCTCCTACTAGCTGTCACTAACTGGTGTTAGCGACAGCTAGGTAATAGGGAGATCATTTTATGTCCGCTTTTTTGGCTTTTAAAGCAAAAAAAGCGGAGATAAACCCCCTTGATAATATGCCCCTTAATGTATACTTAAAACTTCAGATCGAAAAATTACCTCACCCAATTTTTGGGAGCATAATGGAAAATTAAATCTCAAAGAAGGAAGACACTTCTGTGTTCCCCACAGCAAACCATTATTTTTATCCCCTTTCACAGCTCAGAGACAATTTATTCCTGCTACCCAGGGTGCAAACTGATCACACACATAGAAGCAGAACTTAGTCAACAACCTGCACTAAATAGGCTTGCCATTTTTTTAAGCCCATCCCCCATTTACACGCAAATGGAATATCAACCGAGATAAAATCACCCTGTCATGCTGAAAAGGATAGTGAACTGGATTGTTGCCAAAAATGTACATCCACCACTTTTAAAAAAACCTCAGCAATGGAAGCACACCCTTCATTGAGTGTTGCGGAGGACGTGAGGAGGCAATTATTTACCACACTTACCACCACAGCAAAGGGAATTGACTATCGATCCAACAAATGTGATCTCCCAATATCTCTACTTAAAACCTTTACTTTGGAAACCATAAAATCAAGCTCCTGTGTGATGGGTGTCAATAAAAAGACTCTTAACTAGTACTCATATTTAGGGATTGTGGTAGAAAATACATGACTCTACAATTAGCTGAATGTAGGCTCAAACAATTACTCAAGTTTTCCGTAATTATACTATTTTTTTCATTTCCCTTGATGTATCCCATTTTCACCACACTTCTTTTGGCTATCCTAAATCACTTTCCGCCATCAATATCTCTCTATCCACATATCCTTAATCTTCCTTCCCTAGTCGTACTTATGCCATTCAATTGCGGATCTATATTAATTGCTTCCATTGAAAATAAAATCAAGTCTGTTTGCTCAGTAGTTCAGAATTTGTTTGGCCCACTGCTTCAATTTTATCCAGGATACTTTGGGATTACAATGGGGAAAATATGAGGGTATTGTGATTTAAGGACATGCATAGTCCTTTCCAAATTGTAACTTTAATAAACAAAAGGGCTAAACATTAAAATGCTATGTTACTTAATTTCAAAGTTTATTTAAAAATATGGAAAACCATATTTTTCTGCCTATATTATACCTTTACCTCATAGGCATATTTGTTCTAGGTTAAGAGAATGCACATCTCCAGGAGTGACATATAACCATTAACCATATATTCCATCGGCTGAGGACAGAGAGAGTATGGGCCTGATTCCAGAGAAGTTTAAGGGTATGGACAAAGTGTGCAATTGCCCAGGGCCCCCACCTTCCAAGGGGCTCCTGTGAAAGTGATTTCTTTCTCTATCATAATTCTGTTCAATTATTGAGCCCACATTTGCTAAATGATTCAACACTGTTTGGCATCATGGGGCTTGAATAAGCAGCAAATGGGTAGTAAAATTCAAAGTTGTTTTGAACAAGGGCCCCCATGATATATTATGCCCGGGCCCCTAAAATCCTTAGGATGACATTGTTAACAAAATGTGAGTGTATGTTACTGCTAAAAAAACAGTAGTAAGGCCAGCACCATACTTGGTCAACCACTGGTACTGCAACACCATCCTATAGAAATAGTTAAAAGAAAAGTTTTGGGAATTGTTGACATATATGGGATTATAAATACAATGTTCAATGTATCCTTATCACACTTATAACCATGTTCTACTTTCTACATCCTTAAAGGGAAGTCTGCTTAAAGAGTCCTGTCGAACACTACTTGAATACTATAGTAGCTGACTTTTCAGGTGTTGTCTTGGAAATTCTGGAAACAGACTAATAAAGGGCTAAATTAAGCACACTATGGCCCTGATTTACTAATGGTTTGCCATGGTGTTTGCACAATGGAAAGTGATGCAAAAAGCAGAGGTGATTCCAATGTAAAAGCAGCTTTTGGCCAAAAGTTGGTCCCCATTCAGCGTGAACAACAAACAGAATGTCTGAGGGTCAACGTGAAATACTAATGTGTGTAATGGAAGGTACAATAAAACAGGTTGGGTGAAAGTGCAATATGTGCTACACAACGTAATCCCACAATTGGGAAAAAGTGCCCATCAGTTCCCAAACGGTTCCGCCCTAGTCATCATCTGGGCTCTCCTTACCCAGGAGAAAGTTGTTCAATGTATGTAAAAGTCAAATAGTGTTGTAATGACTTTTATTAACTAGATGTAAATGATACATAAAATATGTGATGAGTGGAACCAAAATATATTATGTTTGTAGTAAATATGGGTAACTGTTTTGCAGTGCTCAAATGTGAATAAACAAACGTGTGGTGTAATAAAATTAGGTAGAGATTGAGTCGAAGGGAATCAATTTTAATGGTTTCTCTCAACTCTCCCAATGTTAAAAATTATAGAAATATGAATTAACTGGCAGATTTAACAAAATATCCGCCTGCAAGTATGGTCAACATGTTTCAGCATCGGTGACTATGAATGTGTCACCCCATTCAGCGCCCACACCTCTTTGCCTTAGCTCCCTGTGTGTATATATGAAAGGGGTATGTCTGTGCCGGGTAACCCAAAAAGTTGATATTGGTACAAAGCAATATCAACTAAAGTAGCATTATATATGGCTTTGCATCCAATTCTCATGCTTAGTGTACTCAGGTGGAAGCAAGGGGTCAAGAGGTATATAGCCCAGTGTACCCACATGTAACATGCATGCTTTGAACTAAAGCATATATCTTTCTGTCCAACCCATGTGTGAGGATTCACACATGAGAACTTCTACTAGAAGGCTACACACTGCTGATTCGCCTCTGCAACTTACTGCAAGCCTGAACTTCACGCACAACAGCCAGATTTAGCATGATTACTACTTATTACATAATTGGTAGATGACTCTCGCAGAATATGGTGCTGCGCTACTGTCTGTCCTCTGCACAGCGCAGTGCTGTACTTCAATGGTTAGGTGAAAGGATGGATGGGTGGATGAAATGATGGATGGATAAGTGGGTGAAAGATTGGGTGGATGAAAGGATGGATGGGTGGGTGAAAGGATGGATGGGTGGGTGAAAGGGTGAAAGGATGCGTGGGTGAGATGACAGGCGAATGAGTGGATGTGGATGGGGATAGCTCAGTGAATCAAGGGGTGAGGGGATAGGTGCATGGGTAGGTGAAAGGATATCAGAGTGAATGGAAGTGAGAGGATGGATGGTGGGTGAAAGGATGTCAGAATAAATGCAAATCTGAGAGAATGGATAAATGAATGGCTGGCTTAAAGGATGGCAGAGTAAATGGAAATCTGAGGAGATGGATGGATAAACGGGTGAAGGGATGGCAGAGTACATGGACATCGGACATTAATGGATGAATGAGTAGATGTGTGGGTGAAAGTATGGCAAAGTAAATGAAAATCTCAGAAGATGTTTGATGCGTGGGTGGGTGAAAGGATGGTATAGTTAACAGAAGTCTGAGATGATAGATTGATGGATAAAAAGATGGTGGAATAAATGGAAATCTGAGAAGATGGACGGATGGGCAGGTGGTTGAAAAGATGGCAGGGGTATATGGAAATCTGAAGAGAAGGGTGTATGGCAAAGTAAATTGTAGTTTGAGAGGATGATGGATGGCAGAGTAAATTGAGATTTGAAAGGATGGACAAAAGGATCAATTGATGGATGAAATGCTTTATTGATGGATGGACAAGGTAAATCATTGGTGGATGGATGTATGCATAGGTGAAATGAATGGCCAATGACTGGATGGAATGGTGAAAGATTAAATGATAGATGAAAGAATGACTGGATGACAAAATATAACTGTGAAATGGTAGATATCAGATGCCTGGCTGGATGAGACAAGGGAGCACTTCTAGGGGGTCAGGCTCACATGCTTTGCTTCAAAGTGAGGGGTGTGTTAATTTTCTGGCTACTCCCATATGCTCGAATACAGAGCTCAGATTTCATACCTAGTGGCACAACAAGGTACACATACAGACTCTAAATGACTTGATGTATTTTGATAGTTAATACAACTACGCTATTAGTCAGATGCTCATGATCTATATAGGTTTAGGCTTTATTTAACCTTTGCCTTAACATGTTTAATAATTCCTTATTTGTTTACAATATTTTTTCAATATCATTAAAATGCATAGGTGTTAAACACAAATAGTGTATAAAATAATCATATTTTGTAAAATTCCAACAATTATGGGTGCAGGCTGATTTCAGGGTGCAGGAAGGGGCTCTGTACGTAACTCCTGTCAATTAAAGATTCTCTGACAATGTTGAATGACTCTAAAGGCCCCCCTACTTGAGCGTAACTCAGTAGAAGAGTGTGAGAGTCACATGACAGATTTCTTTTTCTTCAAAAAAGTCATAGTTTCCTTCTGGTGCTTGAGGAATCTATTGGGTGTAAGCCTAATAATTTGGTTGTAGCACAACAGCTAAATGTGTGTAGGATTCCAGGGACATCTTATTTTCTGCTCACCTGCATTGTTCCTCTCTGTGCTCACTAAGCTGTATGCATCCTTTGGTAACCCTGGACATGGTAGGTCTTAGTAATAAATTATTGCTGATGCTCTGCCTCATGCTGATCCAATTCGTGATACATGCTTACTGTCCACACTGACAAAAACAAACAGTTGTTTACACAATTTTTCTAACCACACACAAGTAGCTTCTATCCCATCAGTCTACAGAAAATATTCATTATTTATTACCTGAACAGCCATTGGATTTGCTGGTTTAACACGTAAAACAACTCATAGCCCACCATCCTTCAATAGCACTTTTGTATCTTGCACATATATTCTTCCAACAGTTATGACTTTCCCTATAATACATGAGTTAGACAAATACATTCAAAACAGTACTGCTGAATGTCCAAAATTCAGTGACTAAAAGTATTTTTGCAATGTTGCACAATACACTTAATGGTATTTTGGTCCAAGATGCAGTAGGCAGCATGGTTGCCAGAGACACCTCATTTTGGTGAGAGGGGAAAGCACACAGTATAAAACTGAAGATTGTCAAGTACTGGAAATTAAAGCTTAAGCACAAACTGTGAGACTGAGAGGCCTGGAAATTGTTATTTGGCTTCCTGATCTATGTATATGTGTTTGAACTGGTGTGCTTACCTGAATATTGAAACAACAATATTGATGGAACACAATATTGAGGACAGAATATCGAAAATAAAATATTGACAGGAAAGTAGGTCTACATTTTCTGCACCCAACTCCACATATATGTTCCTAGGCTGTTCCTAGGCTGTACATATATATTCAAGGCAAGTAGATGTGCTGGAATACAGAGCTCTGATGTCATGCCTAATGGCCCAACAGGATACAGAGGGAGGCTTTACAGGACTTAGGATATTTTGAAAGGAACAGTAAACCTATACTTCCGTACATGCCCTTTACTTTTTGATAGTTTGTCTATCCTCAATATTCTTCTATCTCAAAATTGGTGGTGTTCATATTCAGAAGTGCCATCATTTCAAGAGTATCCTGACCAGTATGCAAACTATACAATACTGAATTTATGTATGCAGCATTTGAAATTAATTATAATAGTAGTCCTTATGCCACAGGCTTCTTAATTGTAGATGGTCTCCAGAGCGTGCCTTTGCACAGAGCCCATTAAACTACTTACATGTCAACCAGCAGTGGTTTCTGTGTATGGACATCGAGGTGTTGCCTCTTTACATTCACATAAAAATGAAGCAAAAATAGCAAAGCTTAAAATCTGTTTTTTAATTAAGAGAACACCCTTTGTAAGTTACTGGAACAGGGGTGGGGGGCACTGCAGCTTCACTCACCCACTCCAGCACGGCGTTGTTCCTGTGGTATGTGGACATGTGACGGTGCTTTACCACTTGCTCCCCTGTGCAGGCCCAAAGTCTAAGTATTTACAGAGTTGACAATTGTACAGCCCTGAAGCTTGTGAGGTAATCAGTTTGGAAAAGACCTAGCATCAAGACTCAGTCTCCACTCCATGATGGCGTGGAGGCAAAGTTAGCTGCAGGTGTTTTAAATGCTAGCCCAATAGCGCTAATCCTCCAAGTCAGTCAGAGAGTGGAGAGCATTATTACCAACTTGTTACAGGGACCCCACCCTGTGACGAGTTGGGAATGGGTATGGGAGGTGGGAAGCCAAGATCAAGTCTACGCAGATTCAACATGTGGCATGTCTGAGACTGCTTCCCGTGCGGCTTGAGTTAGTTCATTCCTGTGTGGTGGCACGCGCATCTGTAGTAACACAGTCAGACACATGAATGATTACCGGCAGTATCGGTAGCTAGTGAGCTAGACCACGAATGGCCGCTTGGGCACAGCAGTACTGGAAATTAAAGATTTGGCTGCAGATAAGGTTCCTGCCGTGACTGACTCTTGTTTGTGGACATATGTGAAGGAGTCAGCAGGCAGTTCACCACCAGATAAGGTCACAGCACAGGACTATTAAAAAGAAATTGACAGCACAAGCCCATTTGGTTAGTTCATGTAGTTGGGCCCATTTAGGGTCTTGCCAGGAACTGACACAGGATAGTGGATGACTGTCACCGGAATTAAGGCAGATCCTTGACAAAGCCTGTATGTGTACTGCAGGCCTTCGGGGGAGGAGGGCATTTTGCCTCAGGAGTTGAGTCAGACTATGAATATATGGGTCTCTCAGGGGCCACTTAAGTTAACACTTTTTTACACTATCTATACACAGACAAATATATTGGCGTTGTCTGTCTGGTGACATTAGCACTATAATGTAATATAATTTTGAAATGGCAAAAAGAGGTGAAACACGTTAAGCAGCCTGGAATCAATGCAATATTCAGCTCTTTTAAACATGTTTTATATTCCAGAATAATCTTGAATCCTTCGTTATAGGGCAAATATCCGACCCCCCAAAAAATATTTTGGAGGCACCTACCGGCGACCTCTCTATTGGACACATGCCGCTGGTTTTTAACGTCTCATATTTTGCACTGCATTGTAGCTACAATTACATATCCATTACACTCTGATGAGGTTGCAAAGCCTGGGCCTCGTGGCAGCATTCCAACAGGGGCGTAACACAGGCCCCCGCAGCCCACGCTGTGCGGGGGGGGCCCCTAGCTCCAAGGGGCCCCCTTGGCACTGAACTCTGGCCCGGAAAGCTCCCAATTGAGCCTGGAGGGGGCCCCCTAAGTACCGTGCAGGGAGGCACTCTCACTTTTCGTTACGCCAGTGCATTCCACTGCACAGAAATTGCCTGTCCGTCAACGTTACCCGGCGCACACACGGCAGGAGAACTTTGAATACCAAGGGCCCCTTCTTCTCTGGGTCCCAGGAAAGGCGAACGCTATCTGATCCCTTTGGGGACTCCAGATTTCTGTCAATGTCCAGCTCCACCTGCCGCCTCTCGTTACTGCCCTTGGTCAGTGTCACAACGAGAAAGCCAGGGTTAGATTGGGATCAAAAATAGGCTCGGGCAGGCATGCTAAAAAAACATTTGGGGATTGGTTTTTTAGGTTTTATGTCACACAAAAAATGGAGAGGGGCCCCTTCAAACCAAGAGGAATAGGGCACCAAATAGACCTTAGTCAAAAAATAAAACGCCCCAGGGACAACAGACACTCTCACCATTATACTTATACACTCAACTATATCAATACAAATATACACATTAGAAACATTAATTTACATGACATTCACTATTTATACAATCTATTAGAATAAAAGAAAGAATGTCCGTCAAAATCTATGGTATGCCCGTTGACAGTAGGCGTCGATGCATTTCGGTGGGTATAATCGCTTTATACACCACCTTCTTTAGGACAAAAGAGAATATCTCCCAAAGTACAGTTTGAATCTGTATAAAATTACACAAAAAAGCACATTTTACACACATAATAAAATAAATAAAAAAATGCTAACAGTTGGCCTATGATGAGCCCGTCTCTGTCTCAATGTTTTATTCCTGGTGATATCACACACAAATACATCCAACCTTTAAACTAATACCCTGGACACATACTATTATATTAAAGTGCATATTCTCGCAGTCATAGACCATATAAGTATGTTGTGGTGTGAGTGAAGCATGCTGTTGTGGGTGTTAGTCTGGTCTATGACTGTGAGGATATGCACTTCAATATAAATAGTATGTGTCAATTTTTTAATGTATTTTATTATGTGTGTAAAATTTGCTTTTTTGTGAAATTTTATACAGATTCAAACTGTACCTTGGGAGATATTGTCTTTTATCCTGAAGAAGATGGTGTTTAAAGCGATTATACCCACCGAAACGAATCGACGCCTACTGTCAACAGGCATACCATAGATTTTGACAGACTTTCTGTCTTTTATTGTAATAGATTGTATAACTAGTGAATGCCATGTAAATGAATTTTTCTAATGTATTTGCCTGTTTAGCTGATTAGAAAGTATGTTTTCTTGCTTGTTCTCCCAATGTGTCTATTTGTATTTCTGGGGTGATATTCTTTATTCTGCTGATTAATTGCTGAATCACTGTTTTTACCTTTTTATCAATTGTTTTTAATTCTTTATGATTAATACATTTCTATAGCTATTCTTCAGCACTTGGCCTTTGAAGGAAATGTGTTTTGTTCTGGTGATATTTTTGAGTATATAAGTATGACGGTGAGAGTGTCTGTTGAACTGTAAATAAGTTGTCCCTAGGGGAGTTTTATTTTTTGACTAAGGTCTATTTAGGTAATATGGGCAAAGAACCCGTAGACTCACTGTAAACAGCGAGCCCTCAGGGAAACAATGCAGGGAGGGGAGGGAGATGGTGAGCGAAACACAAAACAGACGGGACAAGAATCGGAGTTAAGATAGCTGTGAGTTTAATGGATGTGCTGTCAACAAAATGGCATCCACTTTAAGGTTATAGACTTGAACAGGGACAGAGAGAGGGTACTCAATTTTTCATCTTTTGATAAAAATTCAAGGAGTTGGGTCAGAGAAAAATCTCAATTCAAACACATCAATGGCACAATTATGCATGAATGTATTAATGCAGGATTTCACACCAGGTTTAAAAACACTATGAGTGCCACATGGCTGGCTGTTACAAGATTTTGGTTCCTGCTAGCTCGCTCCTAAATGTATAAAACGTCTGCACTGCTCATGCCCATCCGCCATTTTGTCTCCACATGCCAGGCCAGGGCATATATATTAAGTTGTGGCTCAAAGAGCAAAGTTTTGCTGCAGTCTCTCCTTCACCTAGTCCACAATATCTGTTTTATTAATATAAATAGTGCATCCCCCTAACATGGACATATAGTCGCACTCAGAAGCCAGCCACCTCTATAGACGAGCAAATGCCAGATGATTAAAGTAAATGAAAACACCAGTGCAGAACCCAAGACATACTGAATCGATGGAAAGGATTTCAACCAGACACATGTCGAGGAAAAGAAAAAAAGCACAAAAGCAAACAACAAAGGGTGTTGGCCAATTGCTTGTTTTTGTTGGTTAAATGCATTGCACCTATTGTTTTATTAGGCGAGGGAAGGTCATTCTTATCCTGAGTCTCATGACATCACCAGATCGCCTCAGAACACCATCCGCAGTACAGGTCCACTCTGCACTGACCTCCTCCTCGGGTTGCACTTCTTGGTCAGTAGCGCTTGCTCTCCAGGCAGCATTTAACAGGACAAGATGATGGACAAGTGGCGTAGGGTGGTGGGAGCTCCCCTGGGATAGAACCTGAAAAGAAGGGATACCGTTTCTTGCACCCTGTGCCAGGGAACCATTGTACCTGGAGGCCGCCTTGGAGCAGAAGGAGGAGAAGCTGCTACTGGCCGCACAATTTGGCAAAGCGCTCCTAGAGGGGAACGAGGAGCCAAGCTATGAGCAGAGAACAGGAGGGTGACAGAGCGAGCCGCAAGCGGCCGAGGCACTGCCGGGTACCAAGCCAGCGAGCGGTATAGCGCATAGTACCACCTGGTGAGAGAAATCCGCTGCTGCATATAGAAATACGCGGGGAAATTGCACCTCTGAAAGTGGAAACTTGGCAGGACTAAGTTTCCATTACTTGGCCTGACATTTTTCTGATGTCTCTTCAACATGTCATTATCAGTTATCCAAAACTAAGCTGTCCATCTATTGTCTAGTTTGGCCGTTCTCATCCAGCAACTTTGTACAGTATACTGTGACATCTGTGATACTTTTTGAATGTCTGGATATGATGTGTAATGGGAATAAAGGGCCAGTTTTCAATGCAGACAGGCTTGTTGTTAAACAAATAAGGTTGTGTGCACAGCACCTTTGTGTATTCTCACTTGGATGTTTGCAATTTGTGTATTTAACAAAATATAATAACACTGTTCATTATATATATGATGTGTAACTCCTGTAGCCTGATTTTTCTGTTGTTAAAAAAATGCATTTATACCAGCAGGTCTGTAACCCCCCATTTTTTAGCATTTGATATGGTAGACGGAGTGAAAGAGCTTACTGAGTACCAAACGTTATACTTTCTTCTGTGCACCTTGAAGGCTGATGGCAACTATGATACCCTCAGGACACTGAGAAAACATGCCTTTTCATTTGTAGTGCTATGGTAGCCTTGGATGCAAAACCTCAAAGAGAAAATAAATCTTGTGTTCCTTCCTGCGCACCTGTCCAGATCTACACTGAGTTTGACAACCATAAAATCAAGCATTTGTGTGATGGGTGGCAATAAACAGACTCTCAACTAGTACTCATATTTAAGGATTGTAGTAGAAAATACATAACTTTGTAATTAGCTGAATGTAAGCTCAAACTATTACTCGAGGTTTCTGTAATTATACTAATTTTTTTCATTCCCCTTGATGTATCCCATTTTCACCACACTTCTTTTGGCTATCCTAAATCACTTTCTGCCATAAATATCTCTCTATCCACATATCCTCAATCTTCCTTCCCTAGTCATACTTCTACCATTCAATTGTAGATCTATATTTACTGCTTCCATAGTAAAAGAAATTCCAATGTGTTTGCTCAGTAGTTCAGATTTGTTTGGCCCACTGCTTCAATCATCTTCATTCAGAACGTAACTCCAACATTTTCTTTCACTTACATTCTCAATGTTCTATTGGTTTTGGCACTCCTAATCGCTTTCTCTCATCTCTTTACTTTTGCAAACTCCATTCTGTCCATCTCCAGCCAGCACAGATCCATTTAACTTCAGAAATAAATATGCTTCTTTTAACGAACTATTGCCATGGTCATTTACAAAGAGCCCTGCAAGTGAAGGACCGTTGCCATGCATTTTCACGGTGCCCCAAATGTAAAATACATAGGCACATGCCTGTATGTGAACCAGGCATCGTTATGGCTATTTCCACAACTAAGTCCTTGGTATTAAGAGATTTTTGTAGTGCCATATTGCTCCTCGTCCATGGTCCAGTATCCACTCACTCATTGGTAGCACAAGGCAGGAAAGGTTGTCATTCTGAGTTCGGACTGAAAGGAATCATTGTGACTTGGTCACCTGGTTTAGGTAAACAGATGAAGAGCGAGCAGGAGGGCAGATGGGACAGTGCGTAACTGCCCAAGTGTAAGGGAAAACGCTTTGCTTATTGACACTGTTCTAAGCCCACACAACACTTCTTCTCCTAAACAAAAGTAGCTTGTCAGTGCGTAAGGCAAGGTCAGGTGAAAGCTACCTAAGCAGCAGTCACAGCGCGTGCTTTCTCCTGGACTGCTATATAAGGAAAAACAACGGTTCCTGTGGATTGATAAGATACCTTTGTAACAAAGGAGGCAAAATTGCATTTTAGAGGGTACCTCAATGACAGAGGGCGAAAGAAACACTAACACAGGAGAATTCATGTAACATTTTTATAAATGTTTGGACCAAAAGCAATATAAACATAATTTGAAAATCAAAAAACTCTAGTGCATTGTGTCCCAAGTGAGAACGGGAACCCAAAGTTAAGTGACAGTGTGAATTTCCATATACAAGGTTTCCACCATTTTTTAAGTTTCCCATGCCACGGCTGTAGCGAAGTACGCCCTGGGCCCATCTGGCCGCATTCCAATACTTTTACTGGCAGTTCTCCTGTGTTAGTGTTTCTTTCGCCCTCTGTCATTGAGGTACCCTCTAAAATATTGCAATTTTGCCTCCTTTATTACAAAGGTATCTTATCAATCCACAGGAACCATTGTTTTTCCTTATATAACTATTACCCTGGTTCCATAGTGAGTAGGGTTCCCCTGTTTTCCTTCCTTGTTCTCCTGGACTGCAGACTGCAGGCAGCAATAACCAAGTGCCAGTCTCTGAAAGCATGATTCCAACTTGTGTGCCCCCGTCGAAATTGCCATTTTCGTACCAAGGCTGGTGACTGCTGAACAGTGATGTAAGGATGGGGGCTCCATGAAAGGTGCTTTGAGAATGCTAGCGCTCCCCGGATACTCCTGTTTTTGCCAATTGTCTTATGCCCCCCCCCCCCTGAGTCTGTATCCAGGAGAGTAGGTTTCTATTGTTCAGCAGGTGCAGCCCATCATGTCTCAGGAGTGCCAAAGGGTACTATGCGAATGCGTATGTCCTTACACATGCTTCTACCACACACCCCAGCGTCAATGTACATGAAACCTTTTAGAAAGCATTTTACACCTTTATTTTTTATTGTATGCGCACGTGAGTGTGTCTCCTTGTTTTCATAGTGAGCCATAGAAGTCATAAAGTATTATTTCGACCAACAGGCTGATGAGCCCACAAACAAGGCCCTTCCACCATCAGCTCAGCTTTAACAGATGGCTAAGCAGTGACTGAAAGCCACCAGCTGAAAGAGAGAGCACAATCTGGGTACAAAGTACAGGTGCTGCATGAGTTGTTAGGAGCAGAGTGAGGGGTTGAGGCAGAGTGACCGGTTTGGGGGAGGATGAGGTCTTGCATGTAAATTCATTTTAGATGCAGCTGTGGTCCCAACATGGCATTTGGGTGTGAACATGGCAGAAATCCCCCAAAAAAAGAAGCTGGGGACTAACTTAGGCAGTACGTAAATGACATCATGGCAAGTGACATCATAGTGTGTGGCATTAAAGGACGACATTTAGTACGTGGCATCACAGGAACTAGCATCACAACCCATAACCTCAAAGGAAGTGACATCATAAGAAGTGTCAAAAATTGGAAATTAGCTTAATTGGTTACAAAGTCTGCATTTTAAAATATCTTATGGGGTTAAGGCACCTGCTGCAGAGATGTTTGTGTGCCCAGTAACTCTCAGTGAATAATAATAATGGTAAGATAACTCTGGAAGTTAACATATTTGCTTGAGAGACCTGTGTTTAGTCTACTCCCAGTTTTGAATTAGAGTAGCATAGAGAGTTAAGGTGTTTCCTGCAAACCATATAATGTAACGTGCAGATGACATTTTTATTTTAGGTAGATAGGTAAGTGATTTATTGCTTTTGCCTTATAACACACAGATCCTTTGTTACGTGCAGTTCATAAATTGTAATCCTTCTAATATAACACAATGAGCTAAGAAGGACATGTGGCTCTTACTCCTTGTAACCCTCAGTGCCTGATGTAACACATCCTGTACATTGATTTACAGATTTGTATCAAGTATTGTCAATGTTGAATGTGTAAGAATGGTGTAAAGTGATGATGCGTGGGCCCCCTTGAAGCCAAAACCTCCCCATAACTGCATCCAATCATTCCATGGCAATGTAATATCTTTCACCCCACCCCACAAGAAGAGCACGAAATCTGAGCTGTCGGTATTGCAAAGCCTCAAGCTCTTATTGTGTTTTCTTTGGTCTAGGTTTATCTTTCGTGCCAGATTCCTGGTACAGTTCCATGGGACACTTGCCTGCCCAGTAACCCTCAAATGGTTGCCTGTGTCTGCTTTTGAGGAGTCAAGCGGTGGGGTGTTTCAGAACTGTTCCCAAATTTTAGGCATTGATAGCCTGCAGAACGTGGATGCAGGCGGTGTTCTCTGACCTCTGCCTTCCTCCTTCATCTGACTGGATGCAGGCGAGAAAGGGTGTTTAATAACGTCAGGGAACTGTGAGTAAGAATGATGCCAGGGTTGAAACGTACATAAGGTAATGGCAATTTTGCACATGGCTTTATTGTGGGCATATGGTTTTGCTGCAAAATACGGAATTAAGAGCTGTTTTAACATGTTCAAGCTTTTCAGTGGTTTCGGCAATGTATCCAGCGGACACTGGTCTCATAGCTTATGTCATATTTTAATTATCCTCATGCACCAAGGAAGAAGTCAGCAGGTAGTTAATGACAGGCAGCAGAGAGGAAGTCAGAAGAAATGTTTTCTACAGGCACCAGAGGAAATCAGAGGATAATTTTCCAAGCGCCAGGGAGGACATCAGGAGATAGCTTATCAACAGGAATGATAGGCATCAGAGAGGAAGCCAGCAGAAAGGTTTTCTACAGGCACCAGAGTAAATCAGCAGTTAGTTTAACAGGCACCCGGGAGGAAATCAGCTGCTAGCTTATCAACAGGAACAAGAGAGGAACTCAGCAGGAAGGTTGTTTCCAGGTTCTAGAGGAACTCAGCAGATAGTTTAATAGGAAGCACCATTTACTAAATCAGATGAAAGTTCATCACCTATCGCTAAAAAGGAATTTGAGGTACAGCTGCAAGTCCAAATCACAAGTGATAGACAAATAACAACTATCTACTGCTACTTGTGTTTACTTGATGACATTTCTTATTGGTATATCTACGTTATTTTAAATAAAATAAATGGGTGTTTCCTCTTAGGTGATAAATCTATAATCTAAGTTAGGCTTTCTCTCTACTGTTCATTTTTTTTGCCTAAATAAACAAAGTCAACATTTTACTCACAAGCTTTCTTTAGCACCTAGTCTGTGGCAATTTAAAAACTATTCATTTACGTCGATAGCGCATTCGAACCCTAACGGTGTCCACCTGTCAGAGTGGACCCACTGTGCTGTGGGGTTAGCACTCTAGTTTCTACGCTCAGTGTCGACCGTGCCTCATTGACTCTGGAAAAATACTGTGACTGGGAGGGCTGTACGAGCGGAGCTCTTTTTAAAGCGTTCAACACTGTATAATTGTTGTTTTGAATTTTAGCTTTCTTTATCACCTAGTCTGTGGCAATTTAAAAACTATTTATTTACGCCAATAGCGCATTCGAACCCCGGCGGTGTCCATCTGTCAGAGTGGGCCCGCCGTGCTGTGAGGTTAGCGCTGTAGTTCCTACACTCAGTGTCGACTATTTAACGTCAAACTGGAGCGTCCGCGCCAGCGGCGCCCCAAAAGCAAGCCCGTCTTCGCCCGTCCGCGCACCGGCAGCTTGGCACTGCCAGAGATGCTGCCGGTTTATGCAAAGTTGTGATGGATAATACTGTCCGCAGCTACTCTGGGGAACAACCACGCGAGATAGGCAAACGGATAAGCGTGTTTTGCAAACTGCCACTAGATAATGCAATAGGGATTGAGCTTGGCATTGTAAATAATGATAGACTAAACTGTGGTTTTCTCAATATAGGATCGCTTCCTAAGCATTCCACAGAGATTCAGCTACTGCTAGAAATACATGATCTTGATGCTCTGTTTATGACAGAGACATGGACGACGGCAGGGCTGGAGTTAGAGTTGGGATTGGCCTGTCCAACGGGTTATAAGACTTTTCATAAACCAAGATCTAGGGGTCGTGGTAGAGGGATTGGAGTTATTTTTAAAGAGGCCTGGAAAATTACTCTGTTGGACATAGATGAGATCACCTGTGCGGAAATTTTGGGCTTCTCCGTTAAAGATCAGATGGGACCCCTGACCCTGCTTGCAGGCCAGGTCACCCCCCTGCTGCCGAACAGCTCCACCGGCTGCCTGGCCGCTCCTGCTTGAGCGTGAGTTTGCGTCGCTGTGTCCTTTCTGCCGCTGATCACCGCCTTGACCTTCCGCATTCATACTGCTCCTGTATTTTGTTGTCTCCTTTGATTATTTTGTGCCCCCTGTATTTTTTGTACCTTTTGCCTTTCTGACCAGCTCGTTACCCCCACACCCCCTTCTCTCTTTTCTGTACCCCACTCTTTCCCGCCGCTGCCCCCTGCGGCCAAGCCCCCTTCCCGCCCCGCTCCCACCTCCCAGCTGCTCCTCCCTCCCTCCCTGCCTTAAATGGCGGCCGCTGCCCGACAGCGGGAGTGACCCCTGACCCTGCTTGCAGGCCAGGTCACTTCCCTGCTGCTGACCAGCTCCACCAGCTGCCTGGCTGCTCCTGCTTAAGCGTGAGTTCGCGCCCGCTGTGTCGTCTCTGCCGCTGATCTCCGCCTTGACCTTCCACGTTCGTACTGCTCCTGTATTTGTTGTCTCCTTTGAATATTTTGTGCCCTCTGCATTTTTTGTACCTTTTGCCAAAGGCAAGCCTACCTGCACCTGTCCGCACCTGGACCGCGCCCAGTGCCAGAACTCCGCGCACGCCACAACGCCAGACTCCGATACGACGCCAACACCATCCATGCTCTCAACACCTGCCGAGACGACCACTGCTTCCAAGCCGTCTCGAAACGCACCCACGGACCTTCCTCCTGCCACACCGGCAACTTCACATGTGACCGAACCACCTAACCTCCTAGGACCGGACCCAACCACCTCTGCTGCCTACTCCTCGACACCCGCTCTGCACGCAAACACGCCGTCGAGCCTCGGGACCTGCTCAACACCTCTGCCCCAGACGTCGCCTTCCTAACCGAAACCTGGTGGAATGACTCCTCAGCACCTGACATCACCATAGCCAATCCGGATGGGTACAAGATCTCCCGCAGAGACCGCATCAACGGAATTTGACGAGGAATAGCCATAGTCCACAAGGCCACCCTCCAGGTCCACACCCTCGCAGACGACTCCCTTAACTCCGCCGAACACCTACACTTCCGGATCCACACCGACCCCAACACCCTCAGAGGATCACTTGTCTACAGACCTCCCGGACCCCGGGCCCTCTTCAGCAACTCAATCGTCGACCTCGCCAGCACCCACGCACTCGCCTCCACAGACTAAGTCCTCCTCGGGGACCTGAACTTCCACCTCGAGAACAACAATGACACCAACTCCGTCACCCTGATCATCAACCTCACCAACCTCGACCTCCAACAACTCGTCACCGAACCCACCCACGCCGCCAGCCACACACTCGCCCCCGTCTTCTCCACAAGCACCCACATCGCTATCAAACACACCACCAAACTCCACTGGACCGACCACCGCTGCATACACTTCACCTTCAAGAAACCAACTACGTACCACCACACCCAACAGCTCCCTCGCCGCTGCTGGAGCAAAATCACCAAAGACCAGCTGACCTCCACCCTCGCCCAGAACCCACCTTCCACCCCCACCGACACAGACGCCGCCGCCCATAACTTCAGACAGTGGATCGATGACTGCGCCAACACCCTCCCCCGCCCAAGAAACCCTCCATCAACCACTCCAGCAGGAAAGCCGCCTGGTTCACTGAAGAACTCCAGACCGCCAAACGTACATGCCGGAACCTGCAGAAGAAATGGCTCCACTCCAAACAGCACTCAGCCTACAAGGACGCCATCTGCAGACATCACCACCTCATCAGAACAGCCAAGTGGATGAGAAACAGCTGCCTGAAGCTGAACTCAGACAAGACAGAAGTCCTCATCCTCGGCCCCACCCCCTCTGTGTGGGACGACTCCTAGTGGCCGTCCACTCTGGGAACAGCTCCAATACCCACAGACCACGCACGAAACTTAGGATTCAACCTCTGCTCCTCCCTCTCCATGTCAAAACAGGTCAACGCCATCTCCTCCTCCTGCTACAACTCCCTCCGCATGTTTCGCAGGATCTACAAGTGGATCCCGACCGAAACCAGAAGAACGGTGACCCAAGCCCTCGTCAGCAGCAAGCTGGACTACGGCAACGCACTCTATGCAGGACGACTACAACGCGTCCAAAACGCCTCCGCCCGGCTGATCCTCCACATCCCCCACCGCAGCCACACCTCCTCCAACCCATAGACCTGCACTGGCTCCCCGTCAACAAGAGGATCACCTTCAAGCTCCTCACCCATGCACACAAAGCTCTCCACAACACCGGACCAGCCTACCTCAGCAACAGACTCAAATTCTACACCCCCGAACGCCAGCTCCGCTCCACCAGCCTCTCCCTTGCCTCCGTCCCACGCATCCAACGAACAACCTCCGGTGGCTGATCCTTCTCATTCCTCGCCACCAAGACCTGGAACACCCTCCCCACCCATCTGTGGCATACCCAAGACCTGCTCACCTTCAGGAGATTGCTTAAGACCTGGCTCTTCGAACGGTAGCAGCAACCCCCCTCCCCCAGTGCCTTGAGACCCTCACGGGTAAGTAGTGCACTTTACAAGTTCTTGAATGATTGATTGATTGACACTCTCTCACGGGCATGGTCTGTTATAGACCACTGGGGGCAGCTAACGTTCAACAACAGCAGGATTTTATCGATGCAATTGATATTATGGCCCTTGCCCATAACAGGTTATTAGTTTTGGGAGACTTCAATTTGTGGGCACATGGGAGAATGGACACAGCATACAACAATATCATTCAGTCCTGTGCAAACCTGAGCCTGATACAATGGGTGTAAGAACCAAAGCACAAAGAAGGCACATCCTAGATATGATATTCGCCGAAGAAAGCCTTATTATAATAGGGAAAATACTGCCGGTTGGGTGGTCGGACCATCATTTGGCCAGTTTTAGTGTGGCACTTATAAGTAAGATGAGGCCCTTAACCAGGGAAGAAAGGACTTATCGGGGCAGGGGCTGGAACAGACTGTTAAGGAAGGCAAAAACTGCCCCTCTATTTCAGGTAGAGACTTTTCTTTCACCCTGCGAAACAGGTAACAGAGAATTACACAGCTCTCTGTGAGCACTTAACTAGGGGAATCAACCGACTGGCACCTCTAAAGGACATTAGGAAAAGAGGAAGCCCCTCGGCTCCATGGTATACGGAGACATTAAGGAATTATAAGTTGGATTGTATGATGGCTGAAAGACAGTGGAGGAAGGACTACGCTGATAATGATAAAATCAGTTGGAAACAAACTTTAGTTAAATATAAAAGAGAAATAGCAACTGCTAAAGCAGAATATTTTGCCATCTCCATCCTTAAGTCATTCAATAAATCTAAGAACATCTTTAGGATAATAAGAGATATGACACACCCTGACTGCACAAACAGTAAAATTCCACCTACCCAGGAGCTGTATGATGGTTTGGCAATTTTCTTTCAAGAGAAAATAAACAAGATTGTGGAAGGTTTGGAAGATGTGACCCCACCTGGTTCTTTGGACCAGGAAAAGGGAGAAACATCAAAGAACAACCTCAATAGGGATAGCAACCCTAATTCACTTACCCCTGAGCTCACCTTGGATGAATTTAAGATGCCCTCAGATGAGGAGTTTGCTCGAGTGGCTTTAGGAATCTCTTCAGGGTCACCTTTGGATCCTATCCCCCACAGGATATTAAAGGAACTAGGATCAGTGATCTTTCCTAACCTACGTCAGCAGTGTGGCCAGTCACTTAGTAGCAGAGTGGTGCCACCCGGCTGGAAGCAGGCAATTATAACACCGCTCCTGAAAAAATCCACACTGGACCCAGATAGCCATAAGAACTATAAGCCAATCTCCCTATTACCATACCCAGTTAAGATCATGGAATGTTTGGTAAGCAGGGCATTGTCTCTTTTCTTGGAGACAAATAGTAAACTACAAGATGAGCAATTTGGGTTCAGGCCTGGTCGCGGAACAGAGACAGCCTTGGTGACCGTCCTGGATAACCTTCGAATGCGGGCGGACAGGGGACAATCGGCAACCTTAATACTGCTATACCTGACCGCCGCATTTGAAGAGGTCAATCATGCCATTCTTCTCACAAGGCAGAAAACTCTGGGAGTGACAGGTCTGGCATTGCGGTGGATGCGCTCTATTTATCTGATTGATACGGAATTTGTCAAAAATGAACATGGGGTACCTCAGGGGTCCTCCATGAGCCCCATACTGTTTAATGCATACATGCCACCACTTCTGGATATCATTAAAACGCTTAATATTAGCGTGGTCAATTACACCGATGACACCCAGTTTATGGTGTCTCTGGACGGCGACCATGCGGACTCTCAGGAAAGTTTCCATGCGTGTATGCTAGAAATTGTGAAATGGCTAAGGGCCATCTCGCTTCAATTTAAGATTGAGAAAACAGAGATGTTCCACTTTAAGGTGGGTGGTGTCCATTTAGGACTACCAGCTGACATCTGGCCCATACCTACAGATGTCCCTCTGGTACCAGTGAGCACAGTACGCAATCTGGGGTCAGTTTCAATGAACAGTTGAATTTGGAATCCCATGATGAAAAACTGGTGGGAGGTTGCTATACTCTCATCCGGGGGCTCCGGAAAGGGCTACCATTACTGTGAGCTCACGCAAGAATCACTGTAATGAGAAGCATTATTCTGAGTTGCCTGAATTACTGTAATGCCCTGCTCTTGGAGTCCCCGGGATATCTGATTGCTAGACTCCAGAGTATCCAGGCGGCAGCAGCAAAGCTTGACCTGACCCAGGCACGCCGCTCCTCGAGAACACAAGTGCTGGCAGACCTGCACTGGCTTCCGGTGAATCAAAGGAGTTTATGTATAGTGTTTAATGCACTTCATGGACAGGGACCTAAACTGCTCCAAGGAAGATTCAAATGGTATGAACCTGCACGCAATCTTCGCTCATCTTCTGCTAGTCTTGCAAGGGTTCCCAGGATAAAGAAAGCAACTCTGGGGGGAGAAGCGTTCGACGTGGCAGCTGCCCGCCTTCAGAATTGTTTTCCTTTGGAAATTAGGAGCACACAGGAGCTAATGATGTTCCGTAAGAAAGTTAAGACGTGGCTCTTCCCAAAAGTATGACCCTCTGGCCCAGCTCTGTAACCTCTCATATCAGTTCTTATTTCCCCTATGTCATAGCACCAGGATGCCCGTAGGGTTGCAGTGTGCTCTCCAAATGTTAAAATAAAAAAAGTTTAAAAATATGGTTTAATATATACTCAGCCACTGAAGAGTAGAGTAGATTATTTGACACCATTGGATATCTTTAGATCTACACTTGACGCATTACCTCAAACTTAATTGCTTAACACATCGTAAAAAAGTTCAAACAATTTTATAAGGATGGAATCACTTCATGTTGATCAAGTGCATCTGTCAGTGAAAGCTGACTGTAATCCCCCAATTGAAGTGATGCAGAAACTATAATGGTGCCAGGCGTCTGACTGGTGACTCATTTAGGCTTGATAAATGATGATATAACAATGTTTGATTGTATGTTGGCTCATGTAGAATTTTCTACAAATAAGATTTTATTATGACTTCCTGGGTGTCAGATAATATAAACGTGTCAACCCATACAACTTTGGGAAAGTTATGTTTCTTCTTTACACCAATACATATTTCATTTCATTATTTATATAGGTTTTCTAAAGTATTGGTTAACCGGAATCCTTATCAGAGATGTACAAAATATTTAACCTTAAATAGATACATTTACTTTTGAAGTATTAAACCTTCCTTACACATAGATTTTGGTAATCTTTCTCTTAATAACATATTTTAAAAAGAATTTAACCTTACTTGGGGCCTTATTATACAATTGGCATACTTTCACTGTTTGCTCCCGGCACAAACATGAAAATGTGGCATATTAACATGAACGTACTTCCCCCGGGGCAGCTGTAAACATGTGCTACCCTAGGGTCAGGGCATTCCTGTGAAAAACGAAGCGGATGCTTTGAAGCTGCTCCTTGTTTTCACAGTACAGGCGGCAACCTGCCTGCACTTTGAAGGGGGAATAGAGATCCCCTTGCAGGCGAGTGCAGTGAGTGACTGCACCCACCTGCAAGAGGATGTCTGGTGGGTTCATGGAACCCTCTTTTCCCCCTTCAGAGGGCAGCCATCAGGGGCACACTGACAGTGCACCACCTTTTAGGTGGCACACAGTCAGTGTGCCTCCTGACAGCTTCTTTGCCTCTGCGCCATCTCCCTGCTCCCCTTCCCGGCGAAGGTCATTGAGAAAATCACCAACTTACAGCTGACCCGCCACCTCGAGGACAACAACATCCTAGACCCATCCCAGTCCAGATTCAGACTGAACCACAGCACCGAGACAGCCCTCATCGCCGCCACAGAGGACATCAGGCACCAACTAGACAACGGCGATACTTCTGCCCTCATTCTCCTGGACCTGTCAGCCGACTTCGACACGGTCTGTCACCGCACACTAAGAACACGCCTCCAAGAAGCTGGAGTCCAGAAGAAGCCCCTGGACTGGACCACGTCCTTCCTCTCCGGCAGAACCCAGCGAGTCCGCCTCCCACCCTTCCGCTCCGAAGCCACTGACATCATCTGCGGCGTATCCCAGGGATCATTCCTCAGCATGACCCTGTTCAACGTCTACATGGCCACCCTCGCACAAGTGGCCCGCCAGCACAACATGAACATCATCTCATACGCCAACCATACCCAGCTCATCCTCTCCCTCACTAAGGACCCACACACCGCCAAAACCAACCTCCATGAGGGAATGAAGGCCGTCGCCGAGTGGATGAGAAACAGCCGACTGAAGCTGAACTCAGACAAGACAGAAGTCCTCATCCTCGGCCCCACCCCCTCTGCGTAGGACGACTCCTAGTGGCCGTCCACTCTGGGAACAGCTCCAACAGCCAGGCACCACGTACGCAACATAGGATTCATCCTCGGCTCCTCCCTCTCCATGTCAAAACCGGTCAACACCATCTCCTCCCCCTGCTACAACACCCTCCGCATGTTTCACAGGATCTACAAGTGGATCCCGACCGAAACCAGAAGAACGGCGACCCAAGCTCTCGTCAGCAGCAAGCTGGACTACGGCAACGCACTCTATGCAGGAATCCCGGGCAAGCACCTGCGACGACTACAACGCATCCAAAACGCCTCCGCCCGACTGATCCTCCACATCCCCCACCGCAGCCACACCTCCTCCCACCCGAGAGACCTGCACTGGCTCCCTGTCAACAATAGGATCACCTTCAAGCTCCTCACCCACGCACACAAAGCTCTCCACAACACCGGACCAGCCTACCTCAGCAACAGACTCAACTTCTACACCCCCGCCCGCCAGTTCCGCTCCTGCCAGCCTCTCCCTTGCCGCCGTCCCGCACATCCAACAAACAACCTCCGGTGGCAGATCCTTCTCATTCCTCGCCGCCAAGACCTGGAACACCCTCCCCACCCATCTGCGGCAGACCCAAGACCTGCTCACCTTCAGGAGATTGCTCAAGACCTGGCTCTTCGAACAGTAGCAGCACCCCCCCCCCCTCAGGTCCTTGAGACCCTCACGGGTAAGTAGTGCACTTTACAAGTTCTTGAATGATTGATTGATTGATTGATTGACACTCTCTCACGGGCATGGTCTGTTATAGACCACTGGGGGCAGCTAACGTTCAACAACAGCAGGATTTGATCGATGCAATTAATATTATGGCCCTTACCCATAACAGGTTATTAGTTTTGGGAGACTTCAATTTGTGGGCAAATGGGAGAATGGACATAGCATACAACAATCTCATTCAGTCCTGTGCAAACCTGAGCCTAATACAATGGGTGTCAGAACCAATGCACATAGAAGGACACATCCTAGATATGATATTCGCTGAAGAAAGCCTTATTATAATAGGGAAAATACTGCTGGTTGGGTGGTCGACCTTCATTTGGCCAGTTTTAGTGTGGCACTTATAAGTAAGATGAGGCCCTTAACCAGGGAAGAAAGGACTTATCGGGGCAGGGACAGGAAAGGACTGTTAAGGAAGGCAAAAACTGCCCCTCTATTTCAGGTAAAGACTTTGTTTAACCCTGAGAAACAGGTAACAGAGAATTAAACAGCTCTCTGTGAGCACCGGAAGAGGACCCAGCTACATCCAGAGCATGTTTAGACACTACACCCCTCCACGAGATCTCAGATCTGCAAAAGCCAACCTCCTTACCATCCCCAATTTCAGATTGAAAACTAGAGGAGGAAAGGCTCTGGGGTTTCTGGGCTCAAAGGCCTTGAATAAATTACCCCTGCCCCTCCGCCAAATCACATCGGAAGCAGCTTTCAGGAAGACCCTCAAAATATGGATATACAGTCTATCCGATGTTTTATGTAAAAGCTTAGTCTGAATCAGTATACTTGATCTGACTCTCAGCTGACTCAGCACGGCCTGTCACCACTGCCTAGTCTTTCTAAGCCCTAAGATGCTCCCTGGAGTGAAGGCTGCGCTATATAAAAACCCCTTTACATTACATTACATTACATTACATTACTTAACTAGGGGAATCAACCAACTGGCCCCTCTAAAGGACATTAGGAAAAGAGGAAGCCCCTCGGCTCCATGGTATACGGAGACATTAAGGAATTATAAGTTGGATTGTAAGATGGCTGAAAGACAGTGGAGAAAGGACTACGCTGAAAATGATAAAATCAGTTGGAAACAAACTTTAATTAAATATAAAAGAGAAATAGCAACTGCTAAAGCAGAATATTTTGCCATCTCCATCCTTAAGTCATCTAATAAATCTAAGAACATCTTTAGGATAGTAAGAGATATGACACACCCTGACTGTACAAACAGTAAAATTCCACCTACCTAGGAGCTGTATGATGGTTTAGCAATTTTCTTTCGAGAGAAAATCAACAAGATCGTGGAAGGTCTGGAAGATGTGACCCCACCTGGTTCTTTGGGCCAGGAAATGGGAGAAACATCAAAGAACAACCTCAATAGGGATAACAACCCTAATTCACTTACCCCCAAGCTCACCTTGGATGAATTTAAGATGCCCTCAGATGAGGAGTTTGCTCGAGTGGCTTTAGGAATCTCTTCAGGGTCACCTTTGGATCCTATCCCCCACAGGATATTGAAGGAACTAGGATCAGAGATCTTTCCTATCCTACGTCAGCAGTGTGGCCAGTCACTCAGTAGTGGAGTGGTGCCACCCGGCTTGAAGCAGGCAATTATAACACCGCTCCTGAAAAAATCAACACTGGACCCAGGTAGCCATAAGAACTATAAGCTAATCTCCCTATTACCATACACAGTTAAGATCATGGAATATTTGGTAAACAGGGCATTGTCTCTTTCTTGGAGACAAATAATAAACTACAAGATAAGCAATTTGGGTTCAGGCCTGGTCACGGAACAGAGACAGCCTTGGTGACCGTCCTGGATAACCTTCGAATGCGGGCGGACAGGGCACAATCGGCAACCTTAATACTGCTATACCTGACCGCCACATTTGAAGAGGTCAATCATGCCATTCTTCTCACAAGGCAGAAAACTCTGGGAGTGACAGGTGTGGCATTGCGGTGGATGCGCTCTATTTATCTGATAGATGGCAGGCAGTAGCGCTTCCCCGTATCAATCGGAATTTGACAAAAATGAACATGGGGTACCTCAGGGGTCCTCCATCAGCCCCATACAGTTTAATGCATACATGCCACCACTTCTGGATATCATTAAAATGCTTAATATTAGCATAGTCAATTACACCGATGACACCCAGCTTATGGTGTCCCTGGACGGCGACCATGCGGACTCTCAGGAAAGTTTCCATGCGTGTATACTAGAAACTGTGAAATGGCTAAGGGCCATCTCGCTTCAATTTAAGATTGAGAAAACAGAGATGTTCCACTTTAAGGTGGGTGGTGTCCATTTAGGACTACCAGCTGACTTCTGGCCCATACCTACAGATGTCCCTCTGGTACCAGTGAGCACAGTACGCAATCTGGGGTCAGTTTCAATGAACAGTTGAATTTAGAATCCCATGTTTAAAAACTGGTGGGAGGTTGCTATACTCTCATCCGGGGACTCCGGAAAGGGCTACCATTACTGTGAGCTCACGCAAGAATCACTGTAATGAGAAGCATTATTCTGAGTTGCCTGGATTACTGTAATGCCCTGCTCTTGGAGTCTCCGGGATATCTGATTGCTAGACTCCAGAGTATCCAGGCGGCAGCAGCAAAGCTTGA
Organism: Lissotriton helveticus; assembly: GCF_964261635.1. Taxonomy (NCBI): domain Eukaryota; kingdom Metazoa; phylum Chordata; class Amphibia; order Caudata; family Salamandridae; genus Lissotriton; species Lissotriton helveticus. The sequence continues at coordinate 787,604,770 of NC_136071.1, read as the reverse complement.
CCTGACCCAGGCACGCCGCTCCTCAAGAACACAAGTGCTGGCAGACCTGCACTGGCTTCTGGTGAATCAAAGGATTTCATGTATAGTGTTTAATGCACTTCATGGACAGGGACCTAAACTGCTCCAAGGGAGATTCAAATGGTATGAACCTGCACGCAATCTTCGCTCATCTTCTGCTAGTCTTGCAAGGGTTCCCATGATAAAGAAAGCAACTCTGGGGGGGAGAAGCGTTTGACGTGGCAGCTGCCCGCATTCAGAATTGTTTTCCTTTGGAAATTAGGAGCACACAGGAGCTAATGATGTTCCGTAAGAAAGTTAAGACGTGGCTCTTCCCAAAAGTATGACCCTCTGGCCCAGCTCTGTAACCTCTCATATCAGTTCTTATTTCCCCTATGTCACAGCGCCAGGATGCCTGTAGGGTTGCAGTGTGCTCTACAAATGTTAAAATAAAAAAATAAAAATATATGGTTTAATATATACTCATCCACTGAAGAGTAGACTAGATTATTTGACACCATCGGATAGCTTTAGATCTACACTTGACGTAATACCTCAAACTTAATTGCTTAACACATCGTAAAAAAGTTCAAACAATTTTATAAGGGTGGAATCACTTCATGTTGATCAAGTGCATCTGTCAGTGGAAATTGACTGTAATCCCCCAATTGAAGTGATGCAGAAACTATAATGGTGCCAGGCGTCTGACTGTTGACTCATTTAGGATTGATAAATGATGATATAACAATGTTTGATTGTATGTTGGCTCATGTAGAATTTTCGACAAGTAAGATTTTGTTATGGCTTCCTGGGTGTCAGATAATATAAACGTGTCAACCCATACAACTTTGGGAAAGTTTTGTTTCTTCTTTACACCAATACATATTTAATTTATATAGGTTTTCTAAAGTATTGGTTAACCAGAATCCTTATCAGAGATGTACAAAGTACGCATTACCTCAAACTTAATTGCTTAACCCATTGTAAAAAAGTTAAAACAATTTTATAAGGGTGGCATCACTTCATGTTGATCAACTGCGTCTGTCAGTGGAAGTTGACGGTAATCCCCCAACTGAAATGATGCAGAAACTATAATGGTGCCAGGCGTCTGACTGTTGACTCATTTAGGATTGATAAATGATGATATAACAATGATTGATTGTATGTTGGCTCATGTAGAATTTTCTACAATTAAGATTTTGTTATGACTTCCTGGGTGTCAGATAATATAAACGTGTCAACCCATACAACGGTGGGAAAGTTATGTTTCTTCTTTACACCAATACATATTTCATTTCATTATTTATATAGGTTTTCTAAAGTATTGGTTAACCAGAATCCTTATCAGAGATGTACAAAATATTTAACCTTAAATAGATACATTTACTTTTGAAGTATTAAACCTTCCTTACATATAGATTTTGGTAATCTTTCTCTTAATAACACATTTTAAAAAGAATTTAAACCTACTTGGGGCCTTATTATACAATCGGCATACTTTCACTGTTTGCACCCGGCACAAACATGAAAATGTGGCATATTAACATGAACGTACTCCCCACGGGGCAGCTGTAAACATGTGCTACCCTAGGGTCAGCGCATTCCTGTGAAAAACGGAGCGGCTGCTTTGAAGCTGCTCCTTGTTTTCACAGTACAGGCGGCAACCTGCCTGCACTTTGAAGGGGGTATAGAGAGCCCCTTGCAGGCGAGTGCAGTGAGTGACTGCACCCACCTGCAAGAGGATGTCTGGTGGGTTCATGGAACCCTCTTTTCCCCCTTCAGAGGGCAGCCATCAGGGGCACACTGACAGTGCACCACCTTTTAGGTGGCACACAGTCAGTGTGCCTCCTGACAGCTTCTTTGCCTCTGCGCCATCTCCCTGCTCCCCTTCCCGGCGAAGGTCATTGAGAAAATCACCAACTTACAGCTGACCCGCCACCTCGAGGACAACAACATCCTAGACCCATCCCAGTCCGGATTCAGACAGAACCACAGCACCGAGACAGCCCTCATCGCCGCCACAGAGGACATCAGGCACCAACTAGACAACGGCGATACTTCTGCCCTCATTCTCCTGGACCTGTCAGCCGACTTTGACACGGTCTGTCACCGCACACTAAGAACACGCCTCCAAGAAGCCGGAGTCCAGAAGAAGGCCCTGGACTGGACCACGTCCTTCCCCTCCGGCAGAACCCAGCGAGTCCGCCTCCCACCCTTCCGCTCCGAAGCCACTGACATCATCTGCGGCGTATCCCAGGGATCATTCCTCAGCATGACCCTGTTCAACGTCTACATGGCCACCCTCACACAAGTGGCCCGCCAGCACAACATGAACATCATCTCATACGCCAACCATACCCAGCTCATCCTCTCCCTCACTAAGGACCCACACACCGCCAAAACCAACCTCCGCGAGGGAATGAAGACCGTCGCCGAGTGGATGAGAAACAGCCGACTGAAGCTGAACTCAGACAAGACAGAAGTCCTGATCCTCGGCCCCACTCCCTCTGCGTAGGACGACTCCTAGTGGCCGTCCACTCTGGGAACAGCTCCAACAGCCAGGCACCACGCACGCAACATAGGATTCATCCTCGGCTCCTCCCTCTCCATGTCAAAACAGGTCAACGCCATCTCCTCCCCCTGTTACAACACCCTCCGCATGTTTCACAGGATCTACAAGTGGATCCCGACCGAAACCAGACGAACGGCGACCCAAGCTCTCGTCAGCAGCAAGCTGGACTACGGCAACGCACTCTATGCAGGAATCCCGGGCAAGCATCTGCGACGACTACAACGCATCCAAAACGCCTCCGCCCGACTGATCCTCCACATCCCCCACCGCAGCCACACCTCCTCCCACCCGAGAGACCTGCACTGGCTCCCTGTCAACAAGAGGATCACCTTCAAGCTCCTCACCCACGCACACAAAGCTCTCCACAACACCGGACCAGCCTACCTCAGCAACAGACTCAACTTCTACACCCCCGCCCGCCAGTTCCGCTCCGCCAGCCTCTCCCTTGCCGCCGTCCCGCACATCCAACAAACAACCTCCGGTGGCAGATCCTTCTCATTCCTCGCCGCCAAGACCTGGAACACCCTCCCCACCCATCTGCGGCAGACCCAAGACCTGCTCACCTTCAGGAGATTGCTCAAGACCTGGCTCTTCGAACAGTAGCAGCACCACCCCCCCCCCCCTCAGTGCCTTGAGACCCTCACGGGTAAGTAGTGCACTTTACAAGTTCTTGAATGATTGATTGATTGATTGACACTCTCTCACGGGCATGGTCTGTTATAGACCACTGGGGGCAGCTACCGTTCAACAACAGCAGGATTTGATCGATGCAATTAATATTATGGCCCTTACCCATAACAGGTTATTAGTTTTGGGAGACTTCAATTTGTGGGCAAATGGGAGAATGGACATAGCATACAACAATCTCATTCAGTCCTGCGCAAACCTGAGCCTAATACAATGGGTGTCAGAACCAATGCACATAGAAGGCCACATCCTAGATATGATATTCGCTGAAGAAAGCCTTATTATATTAGGGAAAATACTGCTGGTTGGGTGGTCGACCTTCATTTGGCCAGTTTTAGTGTGGCACTTATAAGTAAGATGAGGCCCTTAACCAGGGAAGAAAGGACTTATCGGGGCAGGGACTGGAAAGGACGGTTAAGGAAGGCAAAAACTGCCCCTCTATTTCAGGTAAAGACTTTGTTTAACCCTGAGAAACAGGTAACAGAGAATTAAACAGCTCTCTGTGAGCACCGGAAGAGGGCCCAGCTACATCCAGAGCATGTTTAGACACTACACCCCTCCACGAGATCTCAGATCTGCAAAAGCCAACCTCCTTACCATCCCCAATTTCAGATTGAAAACTAGAGGAGGAAAGGCTCTGGGGTTTCTGGGCTCAAAGGCCTGGAATAAATTACCCCTGCCCCTCCGCCAAATCACATCGGAAGCAGCTTTCAGGAAGACCCTCAAAATATGGATATACAGTCTATCCGATGTTTTATGTAAAAGCTTAGTCTGAATCAGTATACTTGATCTGACTCTCAGCTGACTCAGCACGGCCTGTCACCACTGCCTAGTCTTTCTAAGCCCTAAGATGCTCCCTGGAGTGAAGGCTGCGCTATATAAAAACCCCTTTACATTACATTACATTACATTACATTACTTAACTAGGGGAATCAACCAACTGGCCCCTCTAAAGGACATTAGGAAAAGAGGAAGCCCCTCGGCTCCATGGTATACGGAGACATTAAGGAATTATAAGTTGGATTGTAAGATGGCTGAAAGACAGTGGAGAAAAGACTACGCTGAAAATGATAAAATCAGTTGGAAACAAACTTTAATTAAATATAAAAGAGAAATAGCAACTGCTAAAGCAGAATATTTTGCCATCTCCAACCTTAAGTCATCTAATAAATCTAAGAACATCTTTAGGATACTAAGAGATATGACACACCCTGACTGTACAAACAGTAAAATTCCACCTACCTAGGAGCTGTATGATGGTTTAGCAATTTTCTTTCGAGAGAAAATCAACAAGATCGTGGAAGGTCTGGAAGATGTGACCCCACCTGGTTCTTTGGGCCAGGAAATGGGAGAAACATCAAAGAACAACCTCAATAGGGATAACAACCCTAATTCACTTACCCCCAAGCTCACCTTGGATGAATTTAAGATGCCCTCAGATGAGGAGTTTGCTCGAGTGGCTTTAGGAATCTCTTCAGGGTCACCTTTGGATCCTATCCCCCACAGGATATTGAAGGAACTAGGATCAGAGATCTTTCCTATCCTACGTCAGCAGTGTGGCCAGTCACTCAGTAGTGGAGTGGTGCCACCCGGCTTGAAGCAGGCAATTATAACACCGCTCCTGAAAAAATCAACACTGGACCCAGGTAGCCATAAGAACTATAAGCCAATCTCCCTATTACCATACCCAGTTAAGATCATGGAATATTTGGTAAACAGTGCATTGTCTCTTTCTTGGAGACAAATAATAAACTACAAGATAAGCAATTTGGGTTCAGGCCTGGTCACGGAACAGAGACAGCCTTGGTGACTGTCCTGGATAACCTTCGAATGCGGGCGGACAGGGCACAATCGGCAACCTTAATACTGCTATACCTGACCGCCACATTTGAAGAGGTCAATCATGCCATTCTTCTCACAAGGCAGAAAACTCTGGGAGTGACAGGTGTGGCATTGCGGTGGATGCGCTCTATTTATCTGATAGATGGCAGGCAGTAGCGCTTCCCCGTATCAATCGGAATTTGACAAAAATGAACATGGGGTACCTCAGGGGTCCTCCATCAGCCCCATACTGTTTAATGCATACATGCCACCACTTCTGGATATCATTAAAATGCTTAATATTAGCATAGTCAATTACACCGATGACACCCAGCTTATGGTGTCCCTGGACGGCGACCATGCGGACTCTCAGGAAAGTTTCCATGCGTGTATACTACAAACTGTGAAATGGCTAAGGGACATCTCGCTTCAATTTAAGATTGAGAAAACAGAGATGTTCCACTTTAAGGTGGGTGGTGTCCATTTAGGACTACCAGCTGACTTCTGGCCCATACCTACAGATGTCCCTCTGGTACCAGTGAGCACAGTACGCAATCTGGGGTCAGTTTCAATGAACAGTTGAATTTGGAATCCCATGTTTAAAAACTGGTGGGAGGTTGCTATACTCTCATCCGGGGACTCCGGAAAGGGCTACCATTACTGTGAGCTCACGCAAGAATCACTGTAATGAGAAGCATTATTCTGAGTTGCCTGGATTACTGTAATGCCCTGCTCTTGGAGTCTCCGGGATATCTGATTGCTAGACTCCAGAGTATCCAGGCGGCAGCAGCAAAGCTTGACCTGACCCAGGCACGCCGCTCCTCGAGAACACAAGTGCTGGCAGACCTGCACTGGCTTCTGGTGAATCAAAGGATTTCATGTATAGTGTTTAATGCACTTCATGGACAGGGACCTAAACTGCTCCAAGGGAGATTCAAATGGTATGAACCTGCACGCAATCTTCGCTCATCTTCTGCTAGTCTTGCAAGGGTTCCCATGATAAAGAAAGGAACTCTGGGGGGAGAAGCGTTTGACGTGGCAGCTGCCCGCATTCAGAATTGTTTTCCTTTGGAAATTAGGAGCACACAGGAGCTAATGATGTTCCGTAAGAAAGTTAAGACGTGGCTCTTCCCAAAAGTATGACCCTCTGGCCCAGCTCTGTAACCTCTCATATCAGTTCTTATTTCCCCTATGTCACAGCGCCAGGATGCCTGTAGGGTTGCAGTGTGCTCTACAAATGTTAAAATAAAAAAATAAAAATATATGGTTTAATATATACTCATCCACTGAAGAGTAGACTAGATTATTTGACACCATCGGATATCTTTAGATCTACACTTGACGTAATACCTCAAACTTAATTGCTTAACACATCGTAAAAAAGTTCAAACAATTTTATAAGGGTGGAATCACTTCATGTTGATCAAGTGCATCTGTCAGTGGAAATTGACTGTAATCCCCCAATTGAAGTGATGCAGAAACTATAATGGTGCCAGGCGTCTGACTGTTGACTCATTTAGGATTGATAAATGATGATATAACAATGTTTGATTGTATGTTGGCTCATGTAGAATTTTCGACAAGTAAGATTTTGTTATGGCTTCCTGGGTGTCAGATAATATAAACGTGTCAACCCATACAACTTTGGGAAAGTTTTGTTTCTTCTTTACACCAATACATATTTAATTTATATAGGTTTTCTAAAGTATTGGTTAACCAGAATCCTTATCAGAGATGTACAAAGTACGCATTACCTCAAACTTAATTGCTTAACCCATTGTAAAAAAGTTCAAACAATTTTATAAGGGTGGCATCACTTCATGTTGATCAACTGCGTCTGTCAGTGGAAGTTGACGGTAATCCCCCAACTGAAATGATGCAGAAACTATAATGGTGCCAGGCGTCTGACTGTTGACTCATTTAGGATTGATAAATGATGATATAACAATGATTGATTGTATGTTGGCTCATGTAGAATTTTCTACAATTAAGATTTTGTTATGACTTCCTGGGTGTCAGATAATATAAACGTGTCAACCCATACAACGGTGGGAAAGTTATGTTTCTTCTTTACACCAATACATATTTCCTTTCATTATTTATATAGGTTTTCTAAAGTATTGGTTAACCAGAATCCTTATCAGAGATGTACAAAATATTTAACCTTAAATAGATACATTTACTTTTGAAGTATTAAACCTTCCTTACATATAGATTTTGGTAATCTTTCTCTTAATAACACATTTTAAAAAGAATTTAAACTTACTTGGGGCCTTATTATACAATCGGCATACTTTCACATTTTGCACCCGGCACAAACATGAAAATGTGGCATATTAACATGAACGTACTTCCCACGGGGCAGCTGTAAACATGTGCTACCCTAGGGTCAGCGCATTCCTGTGAAAAACGGAGCGGCTGCTTTGAAGCTGCTCCTTGTTTTCACAGTACAGGCGGCAACCTGCCTGCACTTTGAAGGGGGTATAGAGAGCCCCTTGCAGGCGAGTGCAGTGAGTGACTGCACCCACCTGCAAGAGGATGTCTGGTGGGTTCATGGAACCCTCTTTTCCCCCTTCAGAGGGCAGCCATCAGGGGCACACTGACAGTGCACCACCTTTTAGGTGGCACACAGTCAGTGTGCCTCCTGACAGCTTCTTTGCCTCTGCGCCATCTCCCTGCTCCCCTTCCCGGCGAAGGTCATTGAGAAAATCACCAACTTACAGCTGACCCGCCACCTCGAGGACAACAACATCCTAGACCCATCCCAGTCCGGATTCAGACAGAACCACAGCACCGAGACAGCCCTCATCGCCGCCACAGAGGACATCAGGCACCAACTAGACAACGGCGATACTTCTGCCCTCATTCTCCTGGACCTGTCAGCCGACTTTGATACGGTCTGTCACCGCACACTAAGAACACGCCTCCAAGAAGCCGGAGTCCAGAAGAAGGCCCTGGACTGGACCACGTCCTTCCCCTCCGGCAGAACCCAGCGAGTCCGCCTCCCACCCTTCCACTCCGAAGCCACTGACATCATCTGCGGCGTATCCCAGGGATCATTCCTCAGCATGACCCTGTTCAACGTCTACATGGCCACCCTCGCACAAGTGGCCCGCCAGCACAACATGAACATCATCTCATACGCCAACCATACCCAGCTCATCCTCTCCCTCACTAAGGACCCACACACCGCCAAAACCAACCTCCGCGAGGGAATGAAGACCGTCGCCGAGTGGATGAGAAACAGCCGACTGAAGCTGAACTCAGACAAGACAGAAGTCCTGATCCTCGGCCCCACTCCCTCTGCGTAGGACGACTCCTAGTGGCCGTCCACTCTGGGAACAGCTCCAACAGCCACGCACCACGCACGCAACATAGGATTCATCCTCGGCTCCTCCCTCTCCATGTCAAAACAGGTCAACGCCATCTCCTCCCCCTGTTACAACACCCTCCGCATGTTTCACAGGATCTACAAGTGGATCCCGACCGAAACCAGACGAACGGCGACCCAAGCTCTCGTCAGCAGCAAGCTGGACTACGGCAACGCACTCTATGCAGGAATCCCGAGCAAGCATCTGCGACGACTCCAACGCATCCAAAACGCCTCCGCCCGACTGATCCTCCACATCCCCCACCGCAGCCACACCTCCTCCCAACCGAGAGACCTGCACTGGCTCCCTGTCAACAAGAGGATCACCTTCAAGCTCCTCACCCACGCACACAAAGCTCTCCACAACACCGGACCAGCCTACCTCAGCAACAGACTCAACTTCTACACCCCCGCCCGCCAGTTCCGCTCCGCCAGCCTCTCCCTTGCCGCCGTCCCGCACATCCAACAAACAACCTCCGGTGGCAGATCCTTCTCATTCCTCGCCGCCAAGACCTGGAACACCCTCCCCACCCATCTGCGGCAGACCCAAGACCTGCTCACCTTCAGGAGATTGCTCAAGACCTGGCTCTTCGAACAGTAGCAGCACCACCACCCCCCCCCCCCCCCCCCTCAGTGCCTTGAGACCCTCACGGGTAAGTAGTGCACTTTACAAGTTCTTGAATGATTGATTGATTGATTGACACTCTCTCACGGGCATGGTCTGTTATAGACCACTGGGGGCAGCTACCGTTCAACAACAGCAGGATTTGATCGATGCAATTAATATTATGGCCCTTACCCATAACAGGTTATTAGTTTTGGGAGACTTCAATTTGTGGGCAAATGGGAGAATGGACATAGCATACAACAATCTCATTCAGTCCTGCGCAAACCTGAGCCTAATACAATGGGTGTCAGAACCAATGCACATAGAAGGCCACATCCTAGATATGATATTCGCTGAAGAAAGCCTTATTATAATAGGGAAAATACTGCTGGTTGGGAGGTCGACCTTCATTTGGCCAGTTTTAGTGTGGCACTTATAAGTAAGATGAGGCCCTTAACCAGGGAAGAAAGGACTTATCGGGGCAGGGACTGGAAAGGACGGTTAAGGAAGGCAAAAACTGCCCCTCTATTTCAGGTAAGGACTTTGTTTAACCCTGAGAAACAGGTAACAGAGAATTAAACAGCTCTCTGTGAGCACCGGAAGAGGGCCCAGCTACATCCAGAGCATGTTTAGACACTACACCCCTCCACGAGATCTCAGATCTGCAAAAGCCAACCTCCTTACCATCCCCAATTTCAGATTGAAAACTAGAGGAGGAAAGGCTCTGGGGTTTCTGGGCTCAAAGGCCTGGAATAAATTACCCCTGCCCCTCCGCCAAATCACATCGGAAGCAGCTTTCAGGAAGACCCTCAAAATATGGATATACAGTCTATCCGATGTTTTATGTAAAAGCTTAGTCTGAATCAGTATACTTGATCTGACTCTCAGCTGACTCAGCACGGCCTGTCACCACTGCCTAGTCTTTCTAAGCCCTAAGATGCTCCCTGGAGTGAAGGCTGCGCTATATAAAAACCCCTTTACATTACATTACATTACATTACATTACTTAACTAGGGGAATCAACCAACTGGCCCCTCTAAAGGACATTAGGAAAAGAGGAAGCCCCTCGGCTCCATGGTATACGGAGACATTAAGGAATTATAAGTTGGATTGTAAGATGGCTGAAAGACAGTGGAGAAAAGACTACGCTGAAAATGATAAAATCAGTTGGAAACAAACTTTAATTAAATATAAAAGAGAAATAGCAACTGCTAAAGCAGAATATTTTGCCATCTCCATCCTTAAGTCATCTAATAAATCTAAGAACATCTTTAGGATAGTAAGAGATATGACACACCCTGACTGTACAAACAGTAAAATTCCACCTACCTAGGAGCTGTATGATGGTTTAGCAATTTTCTTTCGAGAGAAAATCAACAAGATCGTGGAAGGTCTGGAAGATGTGACCCCACCTGGTTCTTTGGGCCAGGAAATGGGAGAAACATCAAAGAACAACCTCAATAGGGATAACAACCCTAATTCACTTACCCCCAAGCTCACCTTGGATGAATTTAAGATGCCCTCAGATGAGGAGTTTGCTCGAGTGGCTTTAGGAATCTCTTCAGGGTCACCTTTGGATCCTATCCCCCACAGGATATTGAAGGAACTAGGAACAGAGATCTTTCCTATCCTACGTCAGCAGTGTGGCCAGTCACTCAGTAGTGGAGTGGTGCCACCCGGCTTGAAGCAGGCAATTATAACACCGCTCCTGAAAAAATCAACACTGGACCCAGGTAGCCATAAGAACTATAAGCCAATCTCCCTATTACCATACCCAGTTAAGATCATGGAATATTTGGTAAACAGGGCATTGTCTCTTTCTTGGAGACAAATAATAAACTACAAGATAAGCAATTTGGGTTCAGGCCTGGTCACGGAACAGAGACAGCCTTGGTGACTGTCCTGGATAACCTTCGAATGCGGGCGGACAGGGCACAATCGGCAACCTTAATACTGCTATACCTGACCGCCACATTTGAAGAGGTCAATCATGCCATTCTTCTCACAAGGCAGAAAACTCTGGGAGTGACAGGTGTGGCATTGCGGTGGATGCGCTCTATTTATCTGATAGATGGCAGGCAGTAGCGCTTCCCCGTATCAATCGGAATTTGACAAAAGTGAACATGGGGTACCTCAGGGGTCCTCCATCAGCCCCATACTGTTTAATGCATACATGCCACCACTTCTGGATATCATTAAAATGCTTAATATTAGCATAGTCAATTACACCGATGACACCCAGCTTATGGTGTCCCTGGACGGCGACCATGCGGACTCTCAGGAAAGTTTCCATGCGTGTATACTAGAAACTGTGAAATGGCTAAGGGCCATCTCGCTTCAATTTAAGATTGAGAAAACAGAGATGTTCCACTTTAAGGTGGGTGGTGTCCATTTAGGACTACCAGCTGACTTCTGGCCCATACCTACAGATGTCCCTCTGGTACCAGTGAGCACAGTACGCAATCTGGGGTCAGTTTCAATGAACAGTTGAATTTGGAATCCCATGTTAAAAAACTGGTGGGAGGTTGCTATACTCTCATCCGGGGACTCCGGAAAGGGCTACCATTACTGTGAGCTCACGCAAGAATCACTGTAATGAGAAGCATTATTCTGAGTTGCCTGGATTACTGTAATGCCCTGCTCTTGGAGTCTCCGGGATATCTGATTGCTTGACTCCAGAGTATCCAGGCGGCAGCAGCAAAGCTTGACCTGACCCAGGCACGCCGCTCCTCGAGAACACAAGTGCTGGCAGACCTGCACTGGCTTCTGGTGAATCAAAGGATTTCATGTATAGTATTTAATGCACTTCATGGACAGGGACCTAAACTGCTCCAAGGGAGATTCAAATGGTATGAACCTGCACGCAATCTTCGCTCATCTTCTGCTAGTCTTTCAAGGGTTCCCATGATAAAGAAAGCAACTCTGGGGGGAGAAGCGTTTGACGTGGCAGCTGCCCGCATTCAGAATTGTTTTCCTTTGGAAATTAGGAGCACACAGGAGCTAATGATGTTCCGTAAAAAAGTTAAGACGTGGCTCTTCCCAAAAGTATGACCCTCTGGCCCAGCTCTGTAACCTCTCATATCAGTTCTTATTTCCCCTATGTCACAGCGCCAGGATGCATGTAAGGTTGCAGTGTGCTCTACAAATGTTAAAATAAAAAAATAAAAATATATGGTTTAATATATACTTATCCACTGAAGAGTAGACTAGATTATTTGACACCATCGGATATCTTTAGATCTACACTTGACGTAATACCTCAAACTTAATTGCTTAACACATCGTAAAAAAGTTCAAACAATTTTATAAGGGTGGAATCACTTCATGTTGATCAAGTGCATCTGTCAGTGGAAACTGACTGTAATCCCCCAATTGAAGTGATGCAGAAACTATAATGGTGCCAGGCGTCTGACTGTTGACTCATTTAGGATTGATAAATGATGATATAACAATGTTTGATTGTATGATGGCTCATGTAGAATTTACGACAAGTAAGATTTTGTTATGGCTTCCTGGGTGTCAGATAATATAAACGTGTCAACCCATACAACTTTGGGAAAGTTTTGTTTATTCTTTACACCAATACATATTTAATTTAATTATTTATATAGGTTGTCTAAAGTATTGGTTAACCAGAATCCTTATCAGAGATGTACAAAGTACGCATTACCTCAAACTTAATTGCTTAACCCATTGTAAAAAAGTTCCAACAATTTTATAAGGGTGGCATCACTTCATGTTGATCAAGTGCATCTGTCAGTGGAAGCTGACTGTAATCCCCCAACTGAAGTGATGCAGAAACTATAATGGTGCCAGGCGTCTGACTGTTGACTCATTTAGGATTGATAAATGATGATATAACAATGATTGATTGTATGTTGGCTCATGTAGAATTTTCTACAAGTAAGATTTTGTTATGGCTTCCTGGGTGTCAGATAATATAAACGTGTCAACCCATACAACTTTGGTAAAGTTTTGTTTCTTCTTTACACCAATACATATTTAATTTAATTATTTATATAGGTTTTCTAAAGTATTGGTTAACCAGAATCCCTATCAGAGATGTACAAAATATTTAACCTTAAATAGATACATTTACTTTTGAAGTATTAAACCTTCCTTACATATAGATTTTGGTAATCTTTCTCTTAATAACACATTTCATTTTAAAAAGAATTTAACCTTACTTGGGGGCCTTATTATACAATTGGCATACTTTCACTGTTTGCACCCGGCACAAACATGAAAATGTGGCATATTAACATGAACGTACTTCCCCCGGGGCAGCTGAAAACATGTGCTACCCTAGGGTCAGCGCATTCCTGTGAAAAACGGAGCGGCTGCTTTGAAGCGGCTCCTTGTTTTCACAGTACAGGCGGCAACCTGCCTGCACTTTGAATGGGGAATAGAGATCCCCTTGCAGGCGAGTGCAGTGAGTGACTGCACCCACCTGCAAGAGGATGTCTGGTGGGTTCATGGAACCCTCTTTTCCCCCTTCAGAGGGCAGCCATCAGGGGCACACTGACAGTGCACCACCTTTTAGGTGGCATGCAGTCAGTGTGCCTCCTGACAGCTTCTTTGCCTCTGCGCCATCTCCCTGCTCCCCTTCCCGGCGAAGGTCATTGAGAAAATCACCAACTTACAGCTGACCCGCCACCTCGAGGACAACAACATCCTAGACCCATACCAGTCTGGATTCAGACGGAACCACAGCACCGAGACAGCCCTCATCGCCACCACAGAGGACATCAGGCACCAACTAGACAACGGCGATACTTCTTCCCTCATTCTCCTGGACCTGTCAGCCGACTTTGACACGGTCTGTCACCGCACACTAAGAACACGCCTCCAAGAAGCCGGAGTCCAGAGAAGGCCCTGGACTGGACCAGGTCCTTCCTCTCCGGCAGAACCCAGCGAGTCCGCCTCCCACCCTTCCGCTCCGAAGCCACTGACATCATCTGCGGCGTATCCCAGGGATCATTCCTCAGCATGACCCTTTTCAACGTCTACATGGCCACCCTCGCACAAGTGGCCCGCCAGCACAACATGAACATCATCTCATACGCCAACCATACCCAGCTCATCCTCTCCCTCACTAAGGACCCACACACCGCCAAAACCAACCTCCACGAGGGAATGAAGACCATCGCCGAGTGGATGAGAAACAGCCGACTGAAGCTGAACTCAGACAAGACAGAAGTCCTCATCCTCAGCCCCACCCCATCTGCGTAGGATGACTCCTAGTGGCCGTCCACTCTGGGAACAGCTCCAACAGCCAGGCACCACGCACGCAACCTAGGATTCATCCTCGGCTCCTCCCTCTCCATGTTAAAACAGGTCAACGCCATCTCCTCCCCCTGCTACAACACCCTCCGCATGTTTCACAGGATCTACAAGTGGATCCTGACCGAAACCAGAAGAACGGCGACCCAAGCTCTCATCAGCAGCAAGCTGGACTACGGCAACGCATTCTATGCAGGAATCCCGGGCAAGCACCTGCGACGACTACAACGCATCCAAAACGCCTTCGCCCGACTGATCCTCCACATCCCCCACCGCAGCCACATCTCCTCCCACCCGAGAGACCTGCACTGGCTCCCTGTCAACAAGAGGATCACCTTCAAGTTCCTCACCCACGCACACAAAGCTCTCCATAAGACCGGACCAGCCTACCTCAGCAACAGACTCCACTTCTACACCCCCGCCCGCCAGTTCCGCTCCGCCAGCCTCTCCCTTGCAGCCATCACGCACATCCAACAAACAACCTCCGGTGGCAGATCCTTCTCATTCCTCGCCGCCAAGACCTGGAACACCCTCCCCACCCATCTGCGGCAGACCCAAGACCTGCTCACCTTCAGGAGATTGCTCAAGACCTGGCTCTTCGAACAGTAGCAGCACCCCCCTCCCCCTCAGTGCCTTGAGACCCTCACGGGTAAGTAGTGCACTTTACAAGTTCTTTAATGATTGATTGATTGATTGATTGATTGACACTCTCTCACGGGCATGGTCTGTTATAGACCACTGGGGGCAGCTAACGTTCAACAACAGCAGGATTTGATCGATGCAATTAATATTATGGCCCTTACCCATAACAGGTTATTAGTTTTGGGAGACGTCAATTTTTGGGCAAATGGGAGAATGGACACAGCATATAACAATCTCATTCAGTCCTGCGCAAACCTGAGCCTGATACAAGGGGTGTCAGAACCAATGCACATAGAAGGCCACATCCTAGATATGATATTCGCTGAAGAAAGCCTTATTATAATAGGGAAAATACTGCTGGTTGGGTGGTCGGACCTTCATTTGGCCAGTTTTAGTGTGGCACTTATAAGTAAGATGAGGCCCTTAACCAGGGAAGAAAGGACATATCGGGGCAGGGACTGGAAAGGACTGTTAAGGAAGGCAAAAACTGCACCTCTATTTCAGGTAGAGACTTTGTTTAACCCTGAGAAACAGGTAACAGAGAATTAAACAGCTCTCTGTGAGCACGGGAAGAGGACCCAGCTACATCCAGAGCAAGTTTAAACACTACACCCCCCACAAGATCTCAGATCTGCAAAAGCCAACCTCCTTACCATCCCCAATTTCAGATTGAAAACTAGAGGAGGAAAGGCTCTGGGGTTTCTGGGCTCAAAGGCCTGGAATAAATTACCCCTGCCCCTCCGCCAAATCACATCGGAAGCAGCTTTCAGGAAGACCCTCAAAACATGGATATACAGTCTATCCGATGTTTTATGTAAAAGCTTAGTCTGAATCAGTATACTTGATCTGACTCTCAGCTGACTCAGCACGGCCTGTCACCACTGCCTAGTCTTTCTAAGCCCTAAGATGCTCCCTGGAGTGAAGGCTGCGCTATATAAAAACCCCTTTACATTACATTACATTACATTACATTACTTAACTAGGGGAATCAACCAACTGGCCCCGCTAAAGGACATTAGGAAAAGAGGAAGCCCCTCGGCTCCATGGTATACGGAGACATTAAGGAATTACAAGTTGGATTGTAAGATGGCTGAAAGACAGTGGAGAAAGGACTACGCTGAAAATGATAAAATCAGTTGGAAACAAACTTTAATTAAATATAAAAGAGAAATAGCAACTGCTAAAGAAGACTATTTTGCCATCTCCATCCTTAAGTCATCCAATAAATCTAAGAACATCTTTAGGATAGTAAGAGATATGACACACCCTGACTGTACAAACAGTAGAATTCCACCTACCCAGGAGCTGTATGATGGTTTAGCAATTTTCTTTCGAGAGAAAATCAACAAGATCGTGGAAGGTCTGGACGATGTGACCCCACCTGGTTCTTTGGGCCAGGAAATGGGAGAAACATCAAAGAACAACCTCGATAGGGATAACAACCCTAATTCACTTACCCCGGAGCTCATCTTGGATGAATTTAAGATGCCCTCAGATGAGGAGTTTGCTCGAGTGGCTTTAGGAATCTCTTCAGGGTCACCTTTGGATCCTATACCCCACAGGATATTGAAGGAACTAGGATCAGAGATCTTTCCTATCCTACGTCAGCAGTGTGGCCAGTCACTCAGTAGTGGAGTGGTGCCACCCGGCTGGAAGCAGGCAATTATAACACTGCTCCTGAAAAAATCAACACTGGACCCAGGTAGCCATAAGAACTATAAGCCAATCTCCCTATTACCATAACCAGTTAAGATCATGGAATATTTGGTAAACAGGGCATTGTCTCTTTTCTTGGAGACAAATAATAAACTACAAGATGAGCAATTTAGGTTCAGGCCTGGTCACGGAACAGAGACAGCCTTGGTGACCGTCCTGGATAACCTTCGAATGCGGGTGGAAGGGGACAATCGGCAACCTTAATACTGCTATACCTGACCGCCGCATTTGAAGAGGTCAATCATGCCATTCTTCTCACAAGGCAGAAAACTCTGGGAGTGACAGGTGTGGCATTGCGGTGGATGCGCTCTATTTATCTGATAGATGGCAGGCAGTAGCGCTTCCCCGTATCAATCGGAATTTGTCAAAAATTAACATGGGGTACCTCAGGGGTCTTCCATCAGCCCCATACTGTTTAATGCATACATGCCACCACTTCTGGATATCATTAAAATGCTTAATATTAGCATGGTCAATTACACCGATGACACCCAGCTTATGGTGTCCCTGGACGGCGACCATGCGGACTCTCAGGAAAGTTTCCATGCGTGTATGCTAGAAATTGTGAAATGGCTAAGGGTCATCTCGCTTCAATTTAAGATTGAGAAAACAGAGATTTTCCACTTTAAGGTGGGTGGTGTCCCTTTAGGACTACCAGCTGACTTCTGGCCCATACCTACAGATGTCCCTCTGGTACCAGTGAGCACAGTACGCAATCTGGAAGTCAGTTTCAATGAACAGTTGAATTTGGAATCCCATGTTAAAAAACTGGTGGGAGGTTGCTATACTCTCATTCAGGGACTCCGGAAAGGGCTACCATTACTGTGAGCTCACGCAAGAATCACTGTAGTGAGAAGCATTATTCTGAGTTGCCTGGATTACTGTAATGCCCTGCTCTTGGAGTCCCCGGGATATCTGATTGCTAGACTCCAGAGTATCCAGGCGGCAGCAGCAAAGCTTGACCTGACCCAGGCACGCCGCTCCTCGAGAACACAAGTGCTGGCAGACCTGCACTGGCTTCCGGTGAATCAAAGGATTTTATGTATAGTGTTTAATGCACTTCATGGACAGGGACCTAAACTGCTCCAAGGGAGATTCAAATGGTATGAACCTTCACGCAATCTTCGCTCATCTTCTGCTAGTCTTGCAAGGGTTCCCAGGATAAAGAAAGCAATTCTGGGGGGAGAAGCTTTCGACGTGGCAGCTGCCCGCCTTCAGAATTGTTTTCCTTTGGAAATTAGGAGCACACAGGAGCTAATGATGTTCCGTAAGAAAGTTAAGACGTGGCTCTTCCCAAAAGTATGACCCTCTGGCCAAGCTCTGTAACCTCTCATATCAGTTCTTATTTCCCCTATGTCATAGCGCCAGGATGCCCGTAGGTTTGCAGTGTGCTCTACAAATGTTAAAATTAAAAAATAAAAATATATGGTTTAATATATACTCATCCACTGAAGAGTAGACTAGATTATTTGACACCATCGGATATCTTTAGATCTACACTTGACGCATTACCTCAAACTTAATTGCTTAACACATCATAAAAAAGTTCAAACAATTTTATAAGGGTGGAATCACTTCATGTTGATCAAGTGAATCTGTCATTGGAAACTGACTGTAATCCCCAATTGAAGTGATGCAGAAACTATAATGGTGCCAGGCGTCTGACTGTTGACTCATGTAGGATTGATAAATGATGATATAACAATGTTTGATTGTATGTTGGCTCATGTAGAATTTTCTACAAGTAAGATTGTGTTATGGCTTCCTGGGTGTCAGATAATATAAATGTGTCAACCCATACAACTTTGGGAAAGTTTTGTTTCTTCTTTACACCAATACATATTTTATTTAATTATTTATATAGGTTTTCTAAAGTATTGGTTAACCAGAATACTTATCAGAGATGTACAAAATATTTAACCTTAAATAGATAAATTTACTTTTGAACTATTAAACCTTCCTTACACATACATTTTGGTCATCTTTCTCTTAAAAACATATTTTAAAAAGAATGTAACCCTACTTGGGGCCTTAATATACAATTGGCATACTTTCACTGTTTATTTATTTATTTATTTTCACCCGGCACAAACATGAAAATGTGGCATATTAACATGAATGTCAGCGCATTCCTGTGAAAAACGGAGCGGCTGCTTTGAAGCTGCTCCTTGTTTTCACAGTACAGGCGGCAACCTGCCTGCACTTTGAAGGGGGAATAGAGATCCCCTTGCAGGCGAGTGCAGTGAGTGACTGCACTGCAAGGGGATGTCTGGGGGGCTCATGCAACCCTCTTTTCCCCCTCCAGAGGGCAGCCATCAGGGGCACACTGACAGTGCACCACCTTTTAGGTGGCACACAGTCAGTGTGCCTCCTGACAGCTTCTTTGCCTCTGCGCTCGAGTCTGTAATAAAGCGAGGGCACAGAGGGAAAGGGCATCCTTCATTTGCCTTGGGCCACGCCCCCATGCAAATAAGTGAACGCCCTCTGAAGATAGCACTGTTGTTTGTTTGTGTTACTGCGCTATCGGCATTACAGAAGGGGACACACAAGCGTCTGCGGCCCCTTCTGTAATACCAAAGTGCCCCTGGGGGAGCGCAAAGTGGGCTCAAACATCTGTTGCGCCCTGAGGCACTGCTATAATACAGCCCACAGCTTTTTAAATGTAAATATAAATAAGGTAAATGCAATACAAACAACCTCTTATCTGGCCTATCTAGTTTATACAATGGTGTTACTCAAAGTAGACATTTCCCTAAGAGAGACAAAATCTCAGCACAGAAATTAAATTCTTTCCAGTTTTATTTATTTAAAAAATATATTTTTTAGTTTTCCGCATTTTCATATACTTTTTTAATAAATTTGTGTTAGACTCATGTACTCATAAATTTTTTTACAAATAAGAGACAAATATATCACATTTCAATTGGAAAGAAACCTAGATTGGAATCTCACAGTTTCGATACAATTTATAGTAACCCCCCAAAAAAACACAAAGATTTTCACACCATCATCCTTCCATTCTCACCTTGTATTCTTCTCACACATACCATCAATCATACAGCACAGAAGAATCACAATAAAAACACATCTAAAATGGAATCCTGCTCACTAAACCTATCCATCATAGTTTTCAAAATCACGGTTTAGGTGTTGACACATCCATCACATTTGTTTTTCGATTAGTTCTTCTCTTGACTTGGTTCTTAGGTAGGACTCCAGATGTGTGATGACAGGCCTACGCACATTTCGGTGGTGACAAATGATTTATATTACCTTCTTCAGGGCCAAATGGGCAATATAATTTCCATCTGTATAGCGGTCTGCGGGTCTATTATCCTATTAAGACATGGAAGTGTCTCTAATTTTGAAAGGTATTAAAAAGTCCAGGACATTGTCATCCGAAGAGGGATTCTCTGAGGGAATAATTCCTTAATAAGATAGTTATAATTCGGGAGGAATATATTCCTTAGTTCCAAAGCAATCTGAACTGGAAAATATTTCACTCATAACATGTCTTTGACCGAAAATCCAACTCCATCAAATTTAAAAAAAAATCTGTTTATATCACCCATAACTATTGTGTGTCTTGGCTTTTATCATGGAAAAGTTGACCCTTCAGTTTGATCAATCACATGAGCTCAATCCATCTCTCTTCACTCGCGCTACACATCTTCCGACAAATTCAAATAAGGTATTCTACAGTAATCGGTGACCAACTGGCTTTGGTGTGATGGATATTTACTTTTTGTTATTGAACTATAAAGCTACCCTGCTCAAAGTTTGGTTGACTTTCTAGAAGATAAAAAAAAAATCTTCGTATGGCTATTTCTTCCACCTGTAGCCTATGATATAAATATTTTTTTCACCTCCTGTGTACTAGGCTTTGAACAAATGATTCAGAAAAGAAACAGACATGCAGTAAAGGTAAGGAAAACATTTTGTGTGTTGCAAGTACATATTTTATCTCAGCATGTTTCTATGTGTTTTTTGATTTATGTAAGTTGCCTTTAGGCATGATATTGAGTTTCAAAATGTGAACACTAACCAATAAATTATTCTATGGAATAAGTAGGCATTTGACTCTGTTGGACCATTCTGAATGCCATTTTATCACCTGCATGCACTAGCTCAGTAGACAGCTCCAACCTATGTATGCAACAGCACCTACATTACAAATGTGATTAGTAGCCCCTAGCCATTTTAGTATCCTCAATATATCAGCCTGAAATGTATTCACATGACAATAAGTGAACTAACTTTACAATCATGTTGTGAGGGAGATGATAACCCCAAAACGTCTTGACTACTCTGCACTTCGCTAAAGAAGGAGGTCAGGCCTGTCTAACAACCCAGCCTATGTTCTTTTGATTCTGAGAAAATTGGGCTAAAAAAGACAGCTTTTTATTCAATTTTTGTTTCATAAGATTTGTACAGGAAATGGCAACTAACCTGTCGAAACAATGCTGTGCCCCCGCAAGCTCCTGGCCAGGGCCCCGCCTCCCCACTCACAAACCTCACCAGCTGCCACTGAATTGTCTACTTTGTTCACAGGAAACTACAAGGCGTAACTCAGGTCAGAAAGTTAGATGGTGGATTGTTCATGTACTTCTTACCAATCCGTAAAGTATGGCTAGGTACCTGCACAGTCCAACTGCCCATAGAAACGGAATAGAAGCAGCAATGTAGAAAGAACACTTCTTTCTCCTGTGAACTTCCTGCAGAGCTCCATCAGACCCCTGATTCACAAAGGTAGCTTACACCATTGAGTAAATTACACTTGGGAGTAAGGTTACTATTTGTTTACATATTCATAAATTCAGAATGTAAGTTACTACTAACAAACACAGATCAAGATTGAACTATGAAGAAGCAATGCCAATGTATAGTCCACACTATGTAATCTGATGCAATGCTATTGTGTTGCTCTCATTAGCTGACTATGCCGTTCACTCCTCTCCACCCCCCCCCCTTTTTTCCTCCTCTGCCTCCAGCCTATTTTTAACTGTTGGAGACATTGGTCTTCAAATGTAATATTGCACTAAATGCCAATAAATAAAAAATTGTACACTTTTCTGTCTCGCCTTTCCTCTTCAAAGACTGTCTGTCACTGAAATGACTCAGAAGCTGATAGTCCCAAAACACAAGCCACGGGTGTGACTACAGTTCAGACATGGATGTCATCAAACGTTTAATTTTAGGCTCCCATCCCTACTATGATTCCCTTATCAGCCCCATCTCCTTCGTGAGACGTGTCCAGGCCAGTGCTTAATTTGTAAAATAATAGGTGCAGGTGCTCACAATTTTTCTTAGGAGGCCACATCTACTTCTCCGGCTCCTCCCGTTTTCTCCAAGTGGCTCCACCCAGATCTGCCACTGGAACGGCTGAACACCAGCTGTAATACCTGATTGGAATTTCTATTAGTGAACCTTCCTAAAGTAAAGGAGGTTCTCACCCTGATTACATTTTAGGGGAAAAATTAAAGCAAAAAGTGCAATTTATAGCACAAATTTGGTAAAAAGGTAACGTGAAATAAAGCTAATCTATGATCACATGATATGGGCAAGCAAGGTAGCTGTGTTTGACCTCAGGTGACTCTCAGGTTTCACACTGTGTACTTAGGGCAGAGGTGACAAGCAGAATCCGTATTTTATTTCTGGAGCTTTGGTGTGATGAGATGTGTGATGAGATCCCAAAATGAGGGCAGAAAAGCACTGCTCAACAATCGAGACTACATTATACTTGTTTTCATGCAATGGGAGATTTATCAGATTCACATTGTGTTGAGCCCAGGCATTCCTAGCGGGTCCCTGTGATTCATGGTGGGCAGCTGCAGTCACTAGGCCACGGATCATCTCTCCTGAAAACTCACTTTGTTTTGTGTGGGCACATGACTTGAGCTTTGAATAAATTAAGAAAAAAACACCCAATGTTTGTAAAAGTTGAATTTATTCTGAAATTCATCTGTTGTTGTGGCTCACACAGATTTTCATATTTTAAACCAAAATTGATTCTGCAGAGAATGCAGCAACAATGTGGAATTCACATGCTAAAATACTTTACTGCTCTTAGTTAACCTCCTTCAGCCCTTTTAAATTAAAAAGCATCTCAATTTGTTTCTAGAAGGTGAATGCCGTTTTTACAAGCTCTTTTTTCTGTTTTTCATCACCCCCATCAACCCGTCTCTTCACTTCAATACATTTAAAAGCAACTGGAACATTAAAAACAACCTTCTCATACAGATATCTGCAATTCCTTTTGACAATTTCTTCTTTAAGTTTTGAAAGACACTTTATTGAAAGAAAGATTGCCTCAAATAAGGATACAAAATCAGTAATATGGAATACAAGCAATCAGTACATAGAGAGGTAGAATAATACAATATGGAAAGGAGAAAGAAGAGGGGAGAAAGAGAAAAAGAAAGAAGAAAGAGAGGGAGGGAAAAAGACGAGAAAGGAAAAAGGAAGGAAACAAGTCATGTGAGAAGAGTATCAAAGGCATAAAATATTACAAGCAGGAAGTACGAGAGACGTCTACAGTATTGCAAAATAAGAAGAAGGCAATCTGTTCATAAAGAGAAAAAAGGCATCATAGCAAATCAAGGAGGTTTAGGAACTTCTTCATGGGAAGGGGTATGTAAAGGACGGGATTGTGCAGACATATCTAGAAAAGTAGTAACTTGCAACCACAATAAATCACGTTTGATAGCAAGTTGAGTACATAAGCTCTGTCTAGTCTGTGATTATAGCAAACACCATACCACCAAGCCTGAAAGGAGACATTCAAAGTATTCTTCCAGGACTTAGTAATTTGCTGAAAAGCCAACGCTAGAAGAAGTTCGATAATGGAGGTAGTGGAAAAGGGAATCTGGGAGGACCAGATGTCAGAGAGGCTACCTAGAAAAATATGGGTGAGTGAGAAGGGAAATTGTGTGGAGAAAATAGAATTAATTTGTTGCCAAACCTTGGTCCAAAAAACTTGAATGAGAGGACAAGTGAAAAGCATATGTTTAAGGTCAGCAGAGGCATTGGGACAAGTCCAACATGTAGAGGGAATAGAAGGGTTAATAGCATGCAGTTTAGAAGGAGTGATTAAAAGTTGGTTATAGATAAAAAATAAAGTCTGGGTGGTGTTAGCTGCTCTAGACGATTTCCGTAATTTGTTCCAAATGTTATGCCATACAGGGATAGTAAAAGAGGTGTCAAGATCAGATTCTCAATCTTGTTCCGTCTTGGATTTATCACGGAGAAGAGGAACATCCTGTAAGTGTTTATAAATTTGGGAAGCGGAAGGAGAGGATAAAAGAAAGGGAATAGTAAGCGAGGAAGGTGCAGGAGGAGCGGGAGAAATGGTAATAGAATCATAACAAAATTGAACGGCAGCACGTAATGAATTGTATTTGAGGAGAAAGGAAGGAGGGAGAGAAAAGCGAGATTGGAGAGTTGAAAAGGGAAGACAACGACCATCTTGAAGAATTTGATGAACCCAAAAAAGACCGAAGGAGTACCAATCCTGCCAGAAAATAGTTTTGTTTTTGATTTTAATAAGAGGGTTGTACCACATGGAAGATTGCAAAAAGCGGGCACTGTCATCAAGACCATGAACAAAGAGGGGAAGAAAAATGTTCCTGGAATTTTTAAGAATAGGGAGCGACAACTTGGGAGGAATATGTGAGAAAGAAAGAAATTCTTTAAAGGAAAAAGGATGAAAAAAGGAGGACTCCAGTGCACACCACAATGGAATAGAAGAAACATCCTCGGTGGGATCCAGAAATAAGGAGGATGAGTGGGAGAGGAAAAAAGAAGAGTGGTACGAGGAGAAATCCGGAAAATTAACACCACCTAGGGATTTAGGACGTTTAAGTTTGTCAAAAGACATCCTCGCCTTTTTGTGTTGCCACAGGAATTTGGAAAGGATAGAATAAATGGATTTAAAACAAGACTTTGGAATATTAACAGGTATATTAGAAAGAAAAAATAAAATTATTGGAACTAACATCATTTTAATGGAGTCTAATCTCCCCCACCAAGATAAAAACAAAGAATGCCATCTAGTAGTGGAGTCAGTTAAGGTGGTGAGCAGAGTTTTAATATTTAAGGCAACCGTGTCTTTAATGGAAGGAGTGAACCAGAGGCCCAAGTATTTTATTTTAGAAGGACTCCAATGAAAGGAAGAGAGTAAAAAATCAGCATGAAAACAACATTTAATAAGGGGAAGGATTTCACACTTATCGACGTTGAGTTTATAACCAGAAACTTTGGCATAAGAAGAGACTTCAGACAAGAAAGCCGGAATAGAAGTAAGAGGGTGAGAAAGAAATAAAAGAATGTCGTCTGCATAGGCAGAAAGCTTTAGCTGTGTATCTCCATATGGAAAACCAGAGATCTCAGAATTTAATCTAATCCGAGACAAAAAGGGTTCCAAGGCCAAAATAAATAGAAGAGGAGAAAGGGGACAACCTTGACGGACTCTTCTAAAAAGAGGGAAAGAAGAAGAAACAAGACCATTAGCAAAAATAGAAGACTTAGGAAAAGAATATAACAAAGAATATAAGAAATGAATTTAGAGCCAAAACCAAACCAAGGTAAAGTAGAAAGCATAAAAGACCGGTTGACCCTATCAAAAGCTTTCTCAGTATCTAAAGCGATAGCAGCCAAAGAATGAGAGAAAGTAGGGGACTTACTGAGAACATTGAAGAAAAGACGAGTATTATCCGAAAGAAGTCGGCCTTTGATGAAACCAGATTGCTCTTTGCCAATGAGCTGGGGAAGAATTTTATCGAGACGTAATGCTAACATTTTTGCAAAAATCTTATAATCTAAATTAATTTAAGAGATGGGCCTATAATTTTTACATAAGGCGTGATCCTTGTTATCTTTGGGGAGAAGACAAATGAGGGCTTCCTGAAAAGAACCTTCCGATTTCTGAGAAGTAATAAAAAAGGAAAATAATTGGTGAAGCTTAGGGACAAGAAAAGATGAAAAATGGGAATAAAATTCAATCGAGAATCCATCAGGACCTGGGGCCTTGCCTTTCTTAAGAAAACGAATGGCCTCCTAAATGTCCGCAGGGAGAATGTCCTTATCTAGAGAAGAAAAGTCAACGTCCGATACCAGGGGGGAGGGATGGAGGAGAGATACGCATCAATGTCCAAGGAGGAGGGAGGAGATTCTGGGGTATAGAGGGTCTGGTAAAAATGAGTAAATTCTCAAAATATCTTCATCTTTGTGGAGAGTAATATTTGAAGAAGAGACAATCGAATCAATTTTCGTCCGCTCTTTTTTAATTTTAAGGTAATTAGCAAGAACATTTATAGCTTAATTTTGTGAAGAATAAAACTTAGCACTAGATTTAAGTAAGATCAAATTGGCAGAGTCAGTGGATAGCTTATTAAAGGAAAGTTTAGCATTAATGAGTTGAGTAAGGACAGAAGGGGATTTGGTAGAAAAATAAGAATGTTCAAGGTGTTTGATTTGGGACGTTAAAGTAGATAAGGATTGCCGGGCAAGACGACGTTTTTTGGCAACATAGGAAATAATGAATTCTCTAGAGGCAGCTTTGAAAGTGTCCCAGATTAATTGAGGAGAAGTGTGAGGAGATTCATTTTCTGTAAAAAAGCGTGGAGCAAAGTCAAGGAAGGCAGAAGTAAATTGTGTGTCTAAAAGAAGGGAATTATTAAATCTTCAGCGACGAGCACCTTTAACGGGAGGGAGTAAATCAACACCTAAGGAAATAGGGGCATGGTCAGAGATAAGGATGGAGCCGATGTCTGAATAAGTAATGTGTTGTGTCAAAGCTTTGGAAACAAAAAGATAATCAATTCGGGATTGGGAGGAGAGTACAGGGGAGAAAAAGGTATATTCTTGTGAAGTAGGGTGGCAAAGTCTCCAGGAATCGACAAGGGAACGTTGTGATATGGTAGTTTTAAACTGGGAATGGGATTGGGATGGGGAGAAACGGAATGAGGACTTTCTATCTAGAAAGGGATCTATAACCATGTTGCAATCCCCACCAAAAATAAAATAATCATCATAGTGTTGCATGGAGGAGGAAAGAATTTGAGGCCATAATAACTTGTCATGCACAGTGGGAGCATAAATATTGAAAATAGTGATAGGAATTTTGTTAACCAATAATGAAACAATTACCCATCTTCCTTCGGAATCCACATATTGAGTAATAAGTTGGACAGAAAGGCGTTTATGACACAGAATTGCAACCCCATTACGCTTACCCGAACCAGGGGAAGCAAAGACATGGCCTACCCAGTTTCGACGTAACTTAGAAACCTCAATATCCTTAATATGAATTTCTTGAAGTAAAACTATATCTGCTTTCAAATGAGCCAAATGAGAACGAACACGTTGTCTCTTAATAGGAGACCCCAAACCTCTAACATTCCAAGAAACTACATTAATCGACATCTAAAACTTTTAGAATAGAGCAATATGCATGAGAACAATGCAACATTATAAGCAAAAACATAAGAAAAACAAGGAAATACAATACACCATATAGGAATAAATGAAGAGAGAAAAACAGGAAAGGAGAGGAGGCAGAAGGAGAAGAAAAGGTAAAGGAAACTGCAAAGTGAGAAAGTGAAAAGCAAAAAGGAAAAAGGGCGGGAAAAAAGAATAAAAGCAGGAAAAAGAGAAAGCAAGAAAGAAAAGAAGAAGGGAAAGAGGAGAACACAGCTGAGGAGGACAAAAAGAGAAAAGTACTCAATAAAAAGTAAGGCAACCAAAAACATACCACAAGAAAACGAAAAGAACAGGGGTGGTGGAGCCACATAAGGGAAATGGAACGCCGAACAGGAAACTCCAAGATGGGACCATGAGGAGAGGAACGACCCTCAGGAGGGAACAAAGAAGGTACGAAACACTGAGGGACCAGAAAATCGCTACCTACGGAGGAAATGGGGGAAAAGAAGAAATCAGAAACTACAACGCAATATAAATGCAATTAGACACAGACTAAACAGCAAATAACATGAAAACTACAAAAAATGGCGGGACAATGAAACACAGAATATGAGCAAAGGAGCAAAAACAAGAAGGAGACACAACAAATTGAACAAGGAAGGAGTAACGGAACATTAGGGTGGAGGAACTTCCATGCAGCTGCCATTGCAAGTGTCCAAGAAACGCTGAAGTAAAGCAGGATCTTCATACGTGGTTGTCTTGTTATTATAAGTCACTCGGAAGAGGCAGGGGTGGAAGAGACCATAATGGGCATTCAAACTACGCAGAGCAGGCCTCATCTCCAAGAATCTTTTCCGACGATCCGCCGTAGCCTTAGCATAGTCCTGGGCAAAAAAGAGGTTAGCACCATTCCAAGTAAGTTTACCACGTTGTTTAGCTGCATGAAGGACTTTGAGCAGTTCCGTGTACTCCAAAAAATAAAGAATAACACCTCTTGGCTTTGAGGAAGATGAAGCAGAATGAGGAGGTGGACCAAGGCGGTGAGCACGTTGAATGTTCAATGGTGGAGTGTCAGGGAGACCCAGAAGAGGTGGCAGGAAAGACTGAAAAATGGATATTGGATTGGCGCCTTCAAGATTTTCTGCCAGTCAGTAAATACGCAAATTATTGCGTCTATTGCGATTTTCCAATTGCTCAATTTGCTGTTTAAGAGAAGATATCTCTTTAGACATGAGGGGGACTTGGTTGGTGAGACCTTGAACCAAGTCCACACGGCCTTCCAACTCTCCAATTCTCTGCTCAGTAAGCGACCAGGAAGATTCTAGATTCTGCAAGCAGGTATTAGTTTCTTCCATGTGAGGCTTAAGAGCCCGAATCTCCTCAAGAATGAGATCCATAGAAATTGTGGAAGACGAGTTAGTAGGAGATGGCGGGTTCGTTTTCACACGCTTTCCAGAAGGAGCCGTTGATGTTGAGGGCACTTTAGTAGTTTGTTTGGAGCTGGAACGGGAACTTGAAGCAGATGGAGAGGATTTAGATGTATTGGAGTCAGTAACATCCCCATCTATGTGTTCTTGTAAAACGCTGAATGGATTGAAGTCATCCAAACCAGCTTGTTTAGACTGAGTGGAATTGCTACGATTGTGTCGAGACGCCGCCATGAAGATACACAAAAAGTGGAAGACCTTCAGGGAAATCGTGAGGCGTCTCGAAAAAATGAAGTGGTAAAGGAGAGATGGAAAGTCAGTCAGCAGAGCGCAATATAAATAAATAAAGCTGAGAGACCAGCAAGTTGAGGATGGTCACAAATAATCAGCAATGAAGAAAGAAGTAAACAGTTCCAAAAAGGAAAATGGTCCTGAGAGGAAGATTCATGTCGCAGAGACAGAGTGAGAATCAGCGGGAGCGCCGAAAAACAAAATGGCGGCCGCGATTTTACGCTGAGAGGCAGCAACAAAGCGGAGAAAAATCAGTCATAGGGCTCACCATGAATGCCGTTTTTCGCTGCATTAGAAGCAGCCTTGGTTCCGGCACACAAAAAGGAACAAATTCAGGTCCGGACGACAGAAATAAGTCCTGGAGCCGATCCAAACTCTCACGTCGCGGCGGAGCTCCCAAGAACCGCGGCCATCTCCGAAGGCTCCGAAGCCACGCCCCCTTGACAATTTCTTCTAATAAATGTGATCTTGTACCCTTGCAATCCTGTTTCCCCACATGAGGTCAGCAGACAGTGTGAACTGGTAAAAGGCGTGGTTAAACAAAAACCCTACAAAAATGCACAGTCCTCTTTTTCAAGGCCAACACAAAAACACATGCATACATATGGCACACACATCCACACCACCCCCTTCCTCCAAGCGCCCAAAATTATTTCCTCCACTTACCTGATCCATGAGGGTGATTCCTGGTCACAGTGGGACACCGGATGGGTGCTCCAATTAGAATGTGCACACCAGGTGTTAGTTTGCAGTTCAGAATGCCCTGCAGTGCCTCCGGCTCACCTGCTCCCAGTAATTATGCCCCGCTCGTGCAGCACATCTATTAGAGGACTGGCAGTATTTAAAGTTTACAGAGGAACAAGTCCAAACCTGCATCTGACAATTACTGAAGTTGGTAGTGGCCCTGATCACAAGAACATCAAATGCAGGATTTCAGTTCAGTGCGAGGTCATTAAAGAAAGGCTGCTGCTACCCACTTCTAATTTGCTCTACGACATTGTGGAAAGTTTGTTCTGAAATTTCCCAGCCTGTCTCAGCCCACCTCAGCCATGAGCCCGCCCTCAGCCACAATTATCCAATAGAAATAGCATGTGAAGGGCAGGCATGCACTGCTGACCTCCCGAACGTGATGATGACACACGTTCTACATGCCTGGGCCAGCGTGGGCCAAGAAGAGCAGGTACATTTTTGTTAATAATTACTGGTCCTACTGCCCAGGGGAAAAACAATCTTATAGACCCGGCCCTTTAAAATAAGTGCCGTGCTGAGCACCAGAAAGCACCGGCACAAATTAGGCACTGGTCCAGGCCCCTTCCTTGTGATCTATTACTGAATCAAAGAGCATCTTTTTGAAGTGTAAAGGAGGAGTCTATCGGAATGTTGCTAGACACATATCTGTCTTGGGGGATTCCTATATGCCTCATGTCTTCTGGAGGCAGGCTTGGGCTTCCCAAAATGTAACCCAGGATCCTCCATGTAATGTAACAGTGCAGAGTACATACACAGCACATATACTGTCCAGCAATGTTAACCTCCATGTATTGAGCCACAACATACACACATTTAGCACATACATGCACTCTGCACGCACTGTTCAGCACAAACGCTTCTCTGTATCTTACTGTGGTGTGCTTTTTACACACACACTCTGCCAGCACACACACTCACCATGTGCGCACCACTTCGTCCTTCATAGATTGCACTTCTCACAAGCACACTTTGACTCAGCACATGCTTTCATTGCAAACTCACTGCACAGCACTACATCTCTCATGTAATGTACTTCTTGCCAGCATACATACACTGAGTACGTGAACTAACCATACATATAATACGCAGCACTGTTCTATCCTTGTACTGTACCTTTCATGCACTGTGCAACCTTTCATCTACTTGATGTAGTCAAATGGGGAGTTAAAACACACAGTAACTGAACTTTTTAAAAAGGTGAGTGAGCTTGCAGGTCTCACTCCAGTGACACAGGATACAAATTACCTGTTCACACCGACTGATCACTACATCGTATGCTGCTACCACCAAGCTCGTGCCCCTTAACTCTTTGGTGAAGACAGTAGCCTTCCACCACTATGAGGGTTGCACTTTGGGCACCCTTCCCAGTCCAATAAGACTGCAATCCGTGAGACAGGCCTATGTTATGGGTCACACACATGATCCATATTTGCTAGGACAGTGATCCAGACAAAAGTACAGTTGGGCAGTCAGGGCAGGGGTATACGTCTTTCACCATGCAGAGGACTTTTCTGTCCCAACAATTACTAATACATTACACCCTACAGCCTTTCCTTTCACACTCCTTGGACCCCAGGAAGATAGTCACATAATGTACTTTAGTTTTATTTCTCTTTTAAGTTCAGTAAAATTTTATTAAAATAAACAAAATTGTTATTACAAAGAGTGGAGTGAATACATTATCATCACAAAGGATAATAAACTAGGGCATTACAGTAAATATCATAAGATAATGAATGCAGGGGGGAAAAATAAAAAATAAAATAAAAAGTAGATGAGGCTGTAAAATGCAAAATATACACTGGAGGAGGCTTGGTAACATGGGAGACATTGCGAATAAAAACAGAGATTTAAAAGCTAGAGAAAAAAAAGGAACCAAAGGCAACTCAGGGAGGTTTCGAAACCTCTTGCTGAAATGGGGGTAAGTGAGAGGAACGTTTGGCACAAACATCCAGGTAGAGGGTAATAGGAAGCCATAACTCATGTCTTTTTGGGGCCAGGGCGAAGGGATAAACAAATGCAGTATCCAATCTATGATTATAACATACGTTAAACCACCAAGCTTTGAAAGTAATACCCTTCGAATTTTTCCAATTAACAGTAATCTGTTGAAACGCAACAGCTAATAACAAGTCAATAATATGAACATTTGCTTCAACTTCGGTCCAGGAGGAAGAGAGAGAACCAAGGAAGAGATCAGTAAGAGAAAAGGGGATAGAAGTCTGAAAAATAGAATTGATTTGGTCCCATACCTTGGTCCAAAATGCGTGCGTGAGAGGACATAGAAAAAGCATATGAAAAAGCGTGGCATTGGGGGCAGAACAAGACCAGCAGAGGTCCGGAACCAAAGGGAATCTTTTGTGAAGAAGAGATGGCGTGTAGAGGAGTCTATTATACATGAAGAAGAGTGTTTGTGTGAGAGATGCAGCTCTAGAGGATTTGCGGAGCTTAATCCATATTTTATCCCATAGGGAAGTAGGCCAAGATACGGCGAGATCAGATTCCCACTGCTCTTCCACTGTGGTTTTAGGCCGAGGCGAGGAAGGGTTATGAAGGGAATGATAGATGGAAGATGCGGAGGGATTGGAGCGCAATTGGAGATGCAGAGAGGAAGTAGGAGTATCAGAGAGCGCAGGTGGAGATGAGTGAGAAAGGGAGTCATATACAGACATAACCGCAATCTTGAGTAAGATGTATTTGTGAAGAAAGGAGGAAGGGAGGGAGAAGGTTCGGCGAAGATCAGGAAAAGGTATGAAGACAGATCCAGTAAAGAGCTGGGAAACCCAAATTAAACCTCGCTGCCTCCAAGTTTTCCAGTAAAAAGGCTTCTGGTTAATAAGAATACTATCATTATACCAAATAGTGGTGGAGAGAAGTTCATTAGGAGAGGAGGGAGGTAGTGGAGCAGAGGCTAAGAGTAATTTCGCAGTGTATTTGTGAATGGGGGTGGAGAAGAATTGGGGTTTGCGAGAGAAGGAAAGATATTCGGCAAAGGAAAAGGGAGAAAGAGAGAGGCGTTCAAGTTCAGCCCAAAGGGGGAGGGATTCAGAAGGGTCCTTAAGCCAGATTGCGGCCTGTTTGAGGAGGAAAGCTTTATGATAAGCGGGAAAATTAGGGAAATTAAACCCGCCCTCTGATTTGGGGAGGCGCAGTCGAGATAGGGACATGCGCGGTTTCTTTCCCGACCATAAAAAGGAGGACAATGTAGAGGTGAGTTTAGCAAAAAATTTAGCAGGAATAGCAAGAGGAATATTAGAAATGGTATAGAGGACAATTGGGGAGAGCATCATCTTAATGGTGTCGAGACGACCCCACCAGGAAAGGTATAAGGGATGCCATCTGGAAGTAAGGTCAGTCAACTTCTGAGTACATTTAGTGAGGCATAGTGAGATAGCCCCCCCTGCAAGCAGTCACGGAATTTCGCGCTGCTCGATCTATTTACCGCTCAGGCGATTTAAAATACTGAGCTTACTCTCTGGAGGGAGCGCTGCACTTTCGCTCACCTGCCTCCTTCCCTGGGTGTACAGCCGATTCAGGGCTGACTCAGGAGGGCCACGCTCGAGCACACGGCGGCGGCCATTTTGGATAGGGACAGTATAAAAACAGTAGAAGGACTTGCTTCGCGAGGAGATTACCTTCACTATTGCCTGAGGCTTGAGCCGGGCTGCTAGCTTTTAAGAAACGCTCTGATTCAGATTTTAACTTGTTACTGTGATTATCCTTTGTGTCCTACCCCCCCCTGCAAGCAGTCACGGAATTTCGCGCTGCTCGATCTATTTACCGCTCAGGCGATTTAAAATACTGAGCTTA
Source organism: Lissotriton helveticus (assembly GCF_964261635.1). Taxonomy (NCBI): domain Eukaryota; kingdom Metazoa; phylum Chordata; class Amphibia; order Caudata; family Salamandridae; genus Lissotriton; species Lissotriton helveticus. The sequence continues at coordinate 787,571,378 of NC_136071.1, read as the reverse complement.
CTCTCTGGAGGGAGCGCTGCACTTTCGCTCACCTGCCTCCTTCCCTGGGTGTACAGCCGTTTCAGGGCTGACTCAGGAGGGCCACGCTCGAGCACACGGCGGCGGCCATTTTGGATAGGGACAGTATAAAAACAGACGCCCATTGCTTCGCACAGCGAACGCGCACAGCGGGCGCGCCATAGTCGCGCCGGAGTCCAGCCAGAGTCCTGCCCGTCTGCGCTCGTCCGCGCTAGGCTGGGCTCTGGGCTCTGGCATACCCTTTATTGGTGAGTAAAGCCACTATATCCATCATGACTCTTACATACTCCTCCGAAGAGTTATTTGCGCTACGTGGTGCTCCCAATAATAACTGCTCCACCTACCCTTTTCCGCCTCACAAGTTCAGCTGTCCTCGCTGCAACTTTTCACTAAAAACCCCTACCACATGCAGATCCCTCCAACATCAAGGCAGACGAAAGAGACAGGTATGCTCTAGGACAACTTCCACTCGCCCCCTTTTAAGATTTTGGAGCATAAATTGCCGATCCTTACCACAACACAGATACAATATCCACGATTTTCTAGATCAAAATCAACCTGATGGTATATTCCTGACCGAGACGTGGCTCAGAGACTGCTCGGGCCCGGATGTGGCAGACGCCATTCCCTCTAACTACGCCATTCTTCGTCAGGATAGAGTTTCCGGTAGGGGTGGAGGAATTGCAATTATTTACAAAAATGTATACACTTGTAAATTGGTAGACACCACTCAAAAAGATTGTGAATCAGCCCTTTTTAAATTATCCATTACCCCCCAATTTACGCTGTCAGGGCTACTGGTATACCGTCCCCCTGGGACAGCGAGCCCTTGGATAACATCGTTACCGGACTTCCTAGCCCCAGTACTGCTTAAAGCGCCTAATTTCACAATCTTAGGGGACCTAAACATACATTTAGACGACCATGAGTGCCCTAATAGGAATCAGCTTCTCTCTATTCTGGAAGCTTTTAACCTTCAACTTCTAAACACAGGTCCCACTCATTGTGCCGGTCACTTACTGGACCCGATCCTATCTAACCTGTCCCTAGATTGTTCACATGAAGCCCTACAAATCACCTGGTCCGACCACTTAGCTGTCCCCTTCTCTTATGACATGGCTGATACAGTAGTAAGACCTGAGGTGGAAACTACGCGGCCAGTTCGGAACTGGGGGAAGATTAACTTGCCAGAACTCAATAAACTACTGATCAAAACACTTCCATGTGTTGAACTACCAACTGCCGCTCTCAATTGCGCCACTGAACTCTGGCTAACCACTGCAGTCAATACAGCGCTTCCAATGACATCAAAGCCCGCATTTTCACACCACCCTCCTGCTCCATGGTATTCGGAACAACTTAAAAGCCTCCGCTCACATTGTAAGACCTTGGAGCGTAAATGGAGACAAGGCTATTCTCCTTCACGTAAAGCCACATATAAAGAAGCCTTAAAAAAATACCACTACAGTTGTAAAACTGCTAAAGCAGACTACACAAGGAAAACTGTGACTGATGCACAAAACTGCCCAAAGGTGCTATTCTCTGTTGTCAAAAAATTGACTGGTGCTAACTCGATCCCTCCTCCCCCGGCACTTGATGGCACTCAGTGTCAGTCCTTAGCGGATTACTTCATAGATAAAGTTGATCTTATCTATGAAAATTTCACTACACCTCCAGGTACTATGTACACTGCCCTTGACATAGTCCAAAAATTGGAAAACAATGACACTGATGCAGTAGTCACTACTTGGCAGCCCTTAGACGCCATTTCTTTCCTCTCCTGTTTAAATAGTGTGAGATCGGGCTCCCCACAGGACGCTCTCCCGGCCAAAATATTAAAACAATTAGACCCCCTCACTCATCCCCCCATCATTAAATTACTCAACGCTTCTCTGAGCGAGGCCCATGTCCCACAACCTTGGAAACACGCCATGGTTGTACCGTTATTAAAAAAACAGGGTGCAGATCCTTCAAATCCTGCTAACTTTCGCCCTATATCCTTGTTGCCAATTTTCTCAAAGATATTGGAGAGACATATAAATTCTCAGCTCTCCAAACTGGTTGAAAACACTGGATTTCTCCATCCTTCTCAGTCGGGCTTTCGGCCTAGGCACTCAACCGAGACAGCCCTCCTGGGGGTGACAGAGAGTCTTAGGCACGGTGTCGATCAGGGAAACACCATGGCGCTCATCCTGCTGGATTTGAGCGCAGCTTTCGACACCGTGTCACATTCCATCCTCATTGACTCTCTGAAATCTCTAGGTGTGGCAGGCCAGGCCTTGGCCTGGCTGGCGTCTTTCCTTAGTGACCGAAGCTTCCAAGTGTTTTCTTCTAAAGCTGCCTCCGCCATTTGTCCTTCCACCCGCGGCGTCCCCCAGGGCTCAATTCTTAGCCCTTTATTATTTAATATTTATGTTAAACCCTTGGCAACCATAGTCGAACAAGCTGGGCTAACCCTGTTTTCCTACGCAGATGACACCCAGATTGTCTTCTCCTTGTCAGGGAGAGACGTAAACAACATCTCCGCACTCAAGTCGGGCCTCACTCTTGTGGCCGACTGGATGCGGAGAAATTGTCTCAAGCTGAATGGGGAGAAGACCGAGGTGGTCATTCTGGGACAGAACAAACATCTTTGGGGTCCTCGCCATTGGCCCATCGAACTGGGAAATGCGCCTACACCATCTACTGCAGTTCGCAACCTGGGCGTCATTATTGACGACAGGCTAACTATGAGACAACAGGCTACTAAGGTCTCAGCCATCTGCTTTTCAACCTTGCGATGGCTTCACAAGATTTTGTGGATGCTCCCCCTCTCCTCTCGCAGAACTGTAGTCCAGGCACTTGTAACATCACGCCTGGACTATGGCAACATTCTCTATTTGGGCGCAGATAAAGCCACTATACATGTGCTGCAGGTGGTGCAAAATGCGGCCGCGCGCCTGCTAAAGAATGTCCCCAGACGCACCTCAGCCACTGCCGCTTTGCGTGACCTCCATTGGTTGAGCATCCCAGAACGCGTTAAATTCAAGGCACTCTGCTATATGTTCAAGGCTAAGCAGGGTAGCGCCCCAGTATATGTTCAGGGGCTGGTAAAACCCTATAGACCCCTGCGCTCATTAAGGTCATCGGACATTGGCAATTTCACAGTACCAAGATGGAAGCTGGCAAAAATGGGAGGCCGCTCCTTTTCCACTCTTGGTCCTAAATACTGGAACTCCCTCCCATTGGCATTAAAATCTGAGACCAACTTACTCCGCTTCCGTAAGGCTTTGAAGACCCTGCTCTTTACTAAGCGTGACCAATAGTCGGCAGAGGCCTTAAGTCAAGGTGACATTCTCTTTTCTTCTACAGTCTATCCCTGGCGCCGGGAAACCCATTGTGGGTAGCTGTGCGCGGTACAAGCTTAAATAAATAAATAAATAAATAAATAGTATCTGGGACAGAAGGGGTAACATGCAAACCGAGGTATTTGATATGGGTCGGGCTCCATTTGAAATTGGATGCTGCGAAATCAGGCTTGAAGGTGAATTTGGTAAGGGGTAAAATTTCACACTTATCATGATTTAATTTATAACCAGAAAGATGGGAGTAAGCAGCAACTTCATCAAGGAAAGCTGGGATGGAAACAGATGGGTTCGAAATAAGGAGTAGAATGTCGTCAGCGTAGGCAGCTAACTTAATTTGGGAGTGAGAAAGAGGGAAGCCATGAATGTTTGGGTTTTGACGTAACTTAGATAAAAAAGGTTCTAGGGCAAGGTTAAAAAGAAAAGGGGAAAGAGGACAACCTTGTCTAACGCCCCTTCCAAGACAAAAAAAAGAGGAAATCAGGCCGTTAGCACAGACCGCTGCCCTAGGGTTTGCATAAAGAAAGGAGATGAGGGAGATAAAATTAGGGCCAAAGCCAAACCATTTTAATGCAGAGAAAAGATAAGACCATTCTACCCTGTCGAATGCCTTCTCGGCATCTAGGGCGATTGCGGCTAGGGAATCACTAAACCGTGATGATTTAGAAAGAACATTAAAGAGGAGTCTGGTATTATCGGAGATAAAGCGACCCTTAACAAATCCTGATTGTTCAGGACCAAGGAGATCTGGGAGAAAAGTATCTAATCTAATGGCTAAAGATTTGGCATATAATTTGTAATCAATGTTGACAAGTGATATTGGTCTATAATTCTTACAGTGTTGGGCGTCCTTCCCTTCCTTCGGTATAATGCAAATGTAAGCATCTGAAAAAGTGCCAGAGGAAGCACCGCTGGTTTTGAAGGAATCGAGAAGTTGAAGTAATTGGGTAACAAAAGAGTAGCAAAGTGTTGATAGAATTTGACAGTGAAACCATCTGGGCCGGGGGCTTTGTCTTTCTTAAGGGAGTGGAGTGCAGTATGTAATTCACGAATGGTAAGGGGAGTTTCGAGGGAAGTTAGGTCAATAGGAAAATTAGGAGGAGGCTGAATGCTAGCAAAGAAGGTGGAAAGAGAGTGAGTAGAGGGTTGAGTGTCAGAAGAGTAGAGTGCAGAGTAGAAACGAGAAAATTCCTCCAAGATATCAGCATCTTTATGTGCAGGATTGAGTTAACATCAAAAACAGATTCAATATTCAATTTGTTGTGTTTAACTTTCAAATAATTAGCAAGAACTTTCCCCGCCTTATTTTTCCCACCATAAAATTTCGAACTGGATTTCAACAAGTACAACAATGCATCATCAGTGGACTGTTTGTTATAACTCATTTTTGCATTTACAAGGGCTGTTAAGCTTTCCTGAGTGTGAGAAGTGCAAAAGGAATGTTCAAGGGCTTTGATATGAGATAAAAGAGCAGTGGCATGCCTACGAGCAAGTTTACGCTTTGTGGCAACATGTCTTATAATAAAATCTCTGGCAGCTGCTTTGTAAGCGTCCCAAATAGTGTGTACGGCTAAGGAGGGAGTATCATTGATGGCAAAAAATTCAGTAGTGAACTCAATAAAGGAGGTAGTAAATTTGGGATCAAGGAGAAGGGTATTATTAAAGCGCCATCTCTTAGGACCGGTGGATGTGGGTAAAATGTCAATGTTAATTAGAACTGGGGCGTGATCAGAAAATACTATGGGGCCAATCTCAGCTTGGGTAAGGGACTGGGAGATATGATGAGAAAGAAAAATATAATCAATGCGTGATTGGGAATGGTGGACCGGGGAGTAGAATGTAAATTCTTTACTGGTCGGATTACATATGCGCCAAGCATCAACTAGCTTATGTTGAGAGATGGCATGTGTAAAAAGCTTATGGGATTTGTTAGGAACAAAAAAAGAGCTGGAGTGTCTGTCCAAAAAGGGGTCCAATGGCATATTACAATCGCCCGCTAGAATAAAGTTGTCCTCAATACAAGCAGTAATACGAGAGGCAAACGCATTCCAGAAAGTAGGATTCCCACCTGTGGGGGCATAAACATTGAGCAGAGAAAAAGGGACACCTTTCGAGGAAAGTTTAACAAATAGCCATCTGCCTTCAGGGTCGAATTCGGAATGCAATACAGAGTGAGAAAGAGACTTTCGAATTAACAAAGCAACACCATTTCTTTTACCATCCCCAGGAGCTGAAAAAACTTTACCCACCCAACCTCTTTGGAGCTTGAGAGCCTCGGCATCGGATAAATGGGTTTCTTGCAAAAAGGCGATATCCACATTCAATTTAGCTAAGTGGGAGAGTATCTTTTGCCTTTTAATGGGAGAATGTAAGCCTTTAACGTTCCAAGAAATAGTACGTACTGACATCAAGAATGATTAAGAAGGGAAAATGGAAATAAGGAATATAATAAAGCCTCATAAAGTACGAGAAAGAAAAGACAAAAAACCAGTGTAGGAGAATAGAGGAACAATTCAAAGGAGTGAGATACCAAAGAAGTAAAAACAAAAGAAAAACGAGGAAGGAAAGACCCAAGGAGAAGATGGTGAGGGGGCGCACCCAAGAAAAGAGGTGATGTGGGATACTGAATGGACTTCAATGGGAAGAGTAATGCGGGCCAAAAGTGAGAGAATGTAATTGAAAATTAAATCCAGAAAAAACAGCCAAAAAGCATGAAAACAACACACCAAAAAGAGGTAGGGATCGAAGACCAAGAGGGTAGAAGTAGGTTAGTAGTGAGAGAATATAGGAAAAAAATGTGAGTAGCTATGGAAGAAGAAAGAGCACTGACAGAAAAAAGGGACAGAAAAAAGAAAGGAATGAAAAGCAAGTGGGACAATACTATCATCAACAGAGGAAAAAAGAGCATAAGGAGTACAACACAGAAAACGAATCCAGTAAATGATAACATGGTGCGATACAATAAGGGGGAAATACTTAAACAAAGTTTTGGAAGGAAAGGAGGGTCAACGACGGGATGAAAGGGGAACAGAACGGAAGGAAAAGACGGGAGGTAGGTAAGACCAACCAACAAAGGGCGAACAGGTAGGGCAGCGGAAAGTCCAATCGGAGACAACATGACGGATCGCTATGGACAATCTGTGAAGAAAGGAGAACAACAGGGTAAGTTGGTAAGAAGGATCAAAAGCACAAACCGATAACGTACTGACATGTAATAACTCAATGAACAAATAACAAAAAAGATAAATATATAGACTCAATAAAGAGTCTTAGAACATGAAACTAAGCAAACATGGGTGAACAATGATCACAATGACCAGGTAAAATCAATGCGAGCTGCAACAAAGTCAAGGTGGAAACGAAGACGATGAATTGGAGAACTCCATGCCTGTAGAACCACAAGAATTCAGAAAACTCCGGAGTCGCACAGGATCCTCAAAAGAAGTAGTCTTGTTGTTATAGGTGACTTTGAAAAGACATGGGTGAAAAAGGCCATATCTGGCTCCAATGAAACGAAGAGCAGGTCTCATATCCAAGAAAGCTTTTCGGCGGTCAGCAGTAGCTTTGGCATAATCTTGAGCAAAATATAAAGTGGAGCCCGACCAGGTGATACGAGGAATTGCCTTGGCAGCTGAGAGGACCTTCATCAAGTCCGTGTATTCAAGGAAGTACATTATCACACCTCTCGGTTTAGTAGAATGCGTAGGAGAGGAGGGGAGTCGTCCAAGCCTGTGAGCACGTTGAATGTTGAGAGAAGTGCCATCAGGCAAGTGCAGTAACTTGGGAATAAAGGTTTGAAATAAGGTAATAGGATCCTCCCCCTCGCTTCCCTCCTTCAGGCCGTAAAGACGTAGATTATTGCACCTGTTCCTATTTTCAAGATTTTCGACCTGTTTCTGAAGAGAGGAGATCTGAAAATCCATATGAACGACTTTGGTCGCCGTTTCCTGAAGCGACGAGACCTCCTTTTCCACATTAGAAACCCTGGTGTCCATGGATGACCAATTATCAGTGAGCGTTTGCAACTTTGCATTGGTATCCTCCATGAAGGGTCTCAGGGCTCGTATTTCTTCAAGGAGCAATTCAATTGAGATAGGTGAGGAGGAGTCCGAGGAGGAGTTCGATGGAGAGGGCGGATTTTTTTTCAGCCGTTTTGGGTGTGAGTCAGGCTTGGGTGCGACCTGAGAAGATGATGCCGCCATGTCAGCTGCCACAGAGTCAGTGGATGGATTTAGAGACGGTTCTAGGTTAGCCAGCGTTGTAAATAGCTTAGAGTTTTTAACAAAATTGCGCTTAGGAAGGTTGACAGAGCGGTGCGCCATCGAAAGTGCAATAAATTAGGCGTCGGGAATAGCGCAAAATAAAGCACAACAAAATGGCCGCCTAGCCTGAGGGAATCAACAAATTCGAAGTAATAACAGCAAGTCTATGCAGGAAGTAGAATAAAGTCACCTGTAATGAGAGAGGAAAGTGTCCATTGTCATTGAAGAAAAAACGGCATCAAAAAGGAGGTCCTTATGAGCCAGTGGACGCACATGCGGTGAAATGCGCAATAGGGTGAAGCACCGGTAGACAGAAACAAAATGGCGGTCGCGACCCGAAGGAGCCGCGACCGAGAGGGAATCCGGGAAAGAAATGCGACGCAGCACAATGGAGCAACAAAAGTCAGCTTGGGTGGTGCCTGGAGAGCTCCGACGTCAGGTACTGTCCTCCATGGCTCGCAAAAGGGATGCGAACCGCCTGTTCGCCCCAATGTGGACGGAGCCGCTACCCGGTTGCTGCCATCCGCGTCGGGCGCTTAGCCACGCCCCCCCTAGTTTTATTTCTCTGACTGCAAAGCAAGAGAGTAGTTTGTAAACACCAATCCCAATGTTAAAAAAAGAAGCAGCAGTTTGTCAGAAGACAGCTTGACATTTGACCTCTGTCTTTCAAGCGCAGCAAAAGTGACAAGATAAATGCAGAATTTAAAGAGTCTTTATTTAATGCTTGGACTTTCATGTCCAACTAAACAATTGGGGAATGACCCACCAGTGAGTTGTGACCCACTGTTTAAGAAACCCTGATTTAGGAAATTCTCTGAACTGATGTAATGTTTCTTCATTCCAGGAGTCTGACTAATATTAGGTCTGAAGGCACATTATCTAACTCTCATCAATCCAATTCAGTCAGTAATTAAGGGATACTAAGATATTGAACAAAACTAATAAGGGAGTTGGCATGTTCATACCTAATGATTAATATTTTGATCACTGAGGGGAGACATATCAATCTTGGAGCACTGTATGAACCAGTACTATGTCCTATTGAGGTACGATAGAAGATGACAGTGTTTCTCTTTATCCCTTATCCAATTTTCCTTTGTACTGCTGGTTTGTTCGCGGTAGTCATAGCATCTTGAAAGGGGATCCTTCTGCACAAGGAATCCCTGTAATCGCCTCAGGACTAATTACATCAATATCGATGTGTTTGCTTTTTATGTAATATAAACTGTTCATCAAAATAAAATTAATTTTATTCCATTAATCTAAATAAAGATGTTTCAAATGATATTTTAGGTTTTGTTGTGAGTTTTGATTTGAAATCCCCAAGTTAGAGCATTTCATAATTTAAGCTTTAATGTCAGGTACTCCGCCCTTAACAGTTATCATAATTTAAGTCGATGTATTTTCTTTAATACAGCTTTCTCCCATAAATAATAATGCATACAATTTGGCGTGAATGATAAATTATTATATATAGATCACCATTTTATGATTACATCTAAAACCTAAAATAAAATCAATAGAAGGACGATAATTGATTAGTGGGATGATTTCACATCTTACATTTTACCAAGCTAGTGTACTCAAAATGCAGATTTCTTTTGCTACACCATCACAATGTGGGATTTAATTTGAAACTGAATTAATGAGTTTCAGAGAGCACATGCACGTTAGCACTAGTTGGCAGTGGTAAAGGGCACAGAGTTCTAAACCCAGCAAAAAAGAGATCAGCAAAAGAATGAAGGAGGAAGGCAAAACGTTTGAAGGAAGCCCACCCTAACGCTGACAGATCTAACACTATGCCTAGCCATATGGCTAGTTAGAATATGCCTAGGGAATGCGCAAAAATGCCTGATTTATGAGATTACAGAATGATGAAGGAATTCCTATGATAGCTACTGTTTAGTTTACATCTTTTGATTAGATGCTGAGGATTTAAAATGTAATTGCTGTCTATTTTACCAGGAAACAGTATTTCTCAACAATAAAGCAACCATTTACAAATAGTTTGCACCTCAATACACAAACCTCCCTCGTTAACAACACAAGACTGTCTTTAAGACCGCAGCACACAATAATGGGGATAAGAGTTTAGGAAAGGGGGAGCAAAAATATTTCAACATGTTTACCTCATGGATTAAATCTTCTATAAATTAGTACTTTAAACCCTTATTTGGAGGCCATACTGACACTTCAGGGTTCAAATAAAGAAAATCACTGTGTGCCTCAGGGCCACATCTCTCAGATTTTGATTAAGTCTTAAGTTGACTGCTCTCTTGTTGCTTCACAGTGAGAAACTCCCTGACTGCAACTGGGTTAACAAACAAAGGGCCTTGATGATGTCATGCAATCTCAGTTTTGCATGACACCAGAGGGTCTCTTCCAAACATAGAAAAGAAAGCTCCTTCTTCATGACCTACAGTTCCTTCTTAAACATCAGGGTTACTAATCTTTGGTCTGTTCTTCACCACAATACAGAGTTTATTTGCTACTGCCTTGATAAATCTCTTATGCTGAAGCTGGCCCATCAAATCATCAAGGACTGTTCTTCTACTTGCTCCCTCTCCTCCAGTAGGTAAGGTGTGGATGTGGTCTAATGGCCAGAGCTGCAGACTTCAGTTCTGGGGATCCAGGTTCGAGTCCCGGCATCAGCTCAACATCCTGTGATTCTGGGCAAGTCACCCGTGCCTATGGGCAGTGCCTGTATACTCTCATGGATGATAAGTGCGCTGTACAAACCCCAGTATTATTATTATTATTATTATTATTATAATATAGCCACTTTCAACTGAAACTAAAAGAGAATGGTTGTCCCCCTAAGACTTTCTCATTAAGAAAATGTTACACCTCCAGCCCCAGGTGTTCAGTCTGTGCTTGGGCTGGCAACCCCTGGACACATGTTATTTTATTTAAATGGAATGTGGAATGTGGAATGCTTCCTTTCAAACTGTGTGGGTATAGTTGCTTCTGTGCCTGCCCCCTGCTGGCCATAGTTCTAATCTCCAGATAAAAGCTTACTTTATAAGATAGTGTCATTGCTTCCAGGATGCGCATTGTCCATCGCCAGCTTCATTCCAGGTACAAGCCAATGGAGGAGATTATTTTTTAAAGAGAGGTGTCTAATCAAAGAAGTGCTCAGGGGATGTATGCTGACATCAATATACATTTCAGAACAGGGCTTTTGGTGACATCAGCACCATGCTGTGTTTCATCAGTGCCATCTTCCAGCCTTGTTGTCAGGATAACAGATGATGCACTGAGGTCAACGTGCCCTGATGTATCTGCTTGTTGCCATTGTGTGTGCTGTTCTCTCCACAACACTGAGGACTGTTACCTCACCAAGGCTAATTATCCTGCAATGCCTTGTTTCATAGGTTATGTCAGTGAATGTGCATCATTCTTACAGGTGCCTATTTGCAAAGCCTATTCGATTATGTGCACACCTTGCAAAATACATGGTAAAGTTAAACCTTTGGCTCAATTGGGTGCTCATTACCATTGGTGGTGTGAATGTCTTTTTTTATTGTGATTTGGTAAACATCAAGTCGTGTTTACCAATCAGTGATGCGCACACACTCCTAATATGCTCATATTCATACAATAAAATCAAATGGATTATAGGACAAAAGCTGTGAGAGAATGTGTATTTTCTTTTGCTCATTAGCTATCTCTGATGTGCCCACCATTATGTTGATTCTACGTAGAGAACCTATTGAGAGTTGTATAGGAGCCCTAAGGGTTTTAGCCAATCCATGTGAATATAAGAATTTTGAGCACAATATGATTACGGGCCAGGAGGTGAAAGAAAACTAACAGTATAAACATCCAAGAGGCTCTATTGTTATCTCTGAATCTGACTTTGGGTTAGGGTATGGAGGTTTTATTTTTTTTATTTTATTTTACAGATTTATAAAGCGCATGGCTGCCTGTAAGCGTCCCAGCGCTGATGTCACAGAAACCAAGTGCGAGGGAGGCATTACGGGAACAGCCAAGTCTTGAGTGCTCTACGGAATGCGAGTAGGTTGGGCTGGGCTCTAATGTCTGGTGGTAGTCCGTTCCATAGCTTGGAGGCGTTATATGAAAAGAGTCGACCTCCAGAGCGGGCTTTCTTAATTCTGGGTATGGAAGCCAGGTTGCAGTTGGTCGAACGCAGTGTCCTCTTAGTAGTGTGGGGGGTAATAAAGTTTTTTAGGATGGGTGGAGCCTTCCCATGCAGTATTGTATGTGTCGTGCAGAGTGCCTTAAATAGTATTCTTTCCTGGATGGGCAACCAATGCAAGGCGTTCAGGGCTGGTTTGGCCGAGCAGCGACGATGGGTTCCTGTAAGAAGTCGGGCAGCAGTATTTTGTACTATCTGAAGCTTTGATATTGCTTTTTTCGGGGCCCCCAGATAGAGGGCATTGCCATAGTCCAGGCGGGATAACACTAGTCCGTGAATCAAGAGTTTTTGGGATTGAGTTGGAAGTAGAGGTAAAATTTTCCTTGCGGTTCGTAGAAGGCCATGGCACACACCAGCAGTTTTCCTTGCTTGAGTGAAAAAGTTAAGGCCTTCATTTAGCCATATTCCTAGACTCTTGATTTCCTGCTTTGGATTAGGAGGTGTGCCCATGCAAGGTGGCCACAGGGATTTAGGTTGGTAGAGTGACTGGTTGCCTAGAACCATTATCTCTGTTTTGTCATTATTTAGTTTGAGATGTGAGATGTTCATCCATTTCGTTATGTCGCTAAGGCAGTTGTGGAGATTGGTATGGGATTGGTCTTGCTGACTTAAAGAGACTACCAGTTGAGTATCGTCAGCGTATGTTAAGAGCTTGATGCCAAAAGGGGTGACGATCTTTTCAAGGGGGGACATGTATACATTAAAAAGGATCGAGCTCAGGGACGAACCCTGAGGGACCCCACAACGGATAGCCGTGGGCCTGGACGTGAAGTTACCATCTGCTACCTGGAAAGTCCTTTCATTAAGGAAGGATTCCAGCCAGGACAGGGCCGTTCCTATGATACCAAGATCTCTGAGCCTATGGACCAGAGTCGAGTGGTTTACGGTGTCGAAGGCCGCACTCAGATCCAGGAGGATCACTGCCACTGATCCTCCTGAGTCCATGATTTTTCTTGCCTCTTCGACAACCGCCAATATCGCAGTTTCTGTACTCTGGCCAGGCCTAAATCCCATCTTGGACGGCTCCAGGAGACCGTTGGTTTCAAGGTAGTCGGAAAGTTGTCGATTGACGTATTTCTCGGCAATTTTGCTGATACCTGGGAGCAGGGAGATCGGCCGAAAGTTGCCTAGTTCTCGTGGGTCCAAATGCGATTTTTTAATGAGGGCTTTGACAATTGCTTTTTTCCAACTAGGTGGAACAACGCCACTGGTAAGTCAGATATTAATCAGTTTTTGCATGTAAGGAAGGATGGTGGGCTCAGCCAACTTTAGGATATTAAAAGGTACGGGGTCAGTAGGTGATCCACTTTTAATTGAGGACAATATTGAGGATAAAGTGTCAGTTGTCAAGGGGGCGAAGTGAGACAGTTCATATGCTAAAGCCTGAGGTGTAAAATTGAACGAATTAGGGGTAGGGGGGCGTCCGCAGTTTGAGGTGGAAGAGAATTGAGGATATTTTTAATCTTTGAATCAAAGAATTCTGCCAATTCATTGCATCTATTGGCTGATGGTTCTACTAAAGGGGGGGGATCCGGTGTTTTGAGAAGTTTTCTAGCAATTTGAAACGTTTCCCTTGATGTGTTGGTAGATGAGTTGATTATTTCCTCGAAATATTTAGCTTGGGCGATTTTAAGTGCCTTTTTGTAGTTCAGAATGGTCTGTTTATATTCGCTTTTTTTAATGGGATCAAAGTTTTTTCTCCAGTCTCTTTCTGATTTTTTGCAGGCCTTTTTTAGGAGTCGCATTTCCTGGGTAAACCATGGGGAGGTGATTTTACCTCGGGTTTTACAAGAGGATTTTTTAGGTAGGGTTTTGTCTAGTGATTCTCCTATCCATTTTGAAAACTCTGCATCGGCGTGAATAGGGTTGGAAGTAAGTTTAGGGGGGGAGTGCTCTAAATTTAACTTCCATTTTACTGGGTCTAGCGTAGCCCAAGAACGAGTGGGTTTATTGGGTAGAGATTTAGGGCGTAAGATATGGTCTAGCTGCCAGTTAAATGGGATTAAAAAATGGTCAGACCATGGTACAGGAATATGATTCGAGATAGTAAAATTAGTATTGGAAAAAATAGGGTCCAGCAAGTGGCCCAGTGAATGGGTCGGTTGTCTGCTTTGTAGCCTGAGCTGAAGAGTTTCAAGGTCTGCTATTAGGTCAGAGGCTAGTTTGACTTCATTTTTGTCTAAATGAATATTCAGGTCTCCTAGGATCATGAAAGTGGAGTGAATTGCAGCCAATGTACAGGTGTGTTCCATGAGAGATTCACTGAACTGGCCCATGGGTCCTGGTGGGCGGTAAATAAGAATACCGGACAAAGATCTACTTGGGGAGACTTGGATTGAGAATAAGACATTTTCGCAATCTAGGAGGGGGCTGCCTTGTAATCGGCAGGCAAGATGATCTTTGTAGATTATAGCAACACCCCCTCCCTTCCCTTTGGATCGGTCTACGTGTTGAATTAAGAAGCCCGGAGGGAGGGATTTAGCGATGTCTGGGTCAGAGTCAGGTCCCAACCAAGTTTCTGTTAAGAAAAGAACGTCTAACTGACGATTTTCTAACATTTGATGGATTTCTATTGAATGCTTGGGGAGTGATCTGCAATTAATCAGGGCCATGCGCATTAGAGTGGAAGAGGAATGTTGAGACACAGTAGGTGAAAATTTAAACGGGTAGTGAAGGCAACGGTTGGAGGAGTTGTCCCCAACTACAGAGTGTGAACTACAGGAATTGAAAGAACAGCATCCTATATGGAGGAAATGTAATTAGCAGAGCAATTTCCAGGAGAATCCACTGTTGCTGCTGCTATCAAACCTAAAAAGGAGTTGTTTTCCAATGGTAAATCCAAGGGTTTGAAATGGTACTGTTGTGTCAGCAGCAACCACAACGGTAATGCCCAGTGTTGTCCAGCTACTGATCAAACATAACAAATATAAAAGAAAAGGTCACTTTGCCAAAGTGTACAGGGCTATCGAAAGACTCCATAGCAAATCAATAATACTCTTGTAAAGCGCAGAGGGAGTCTTAGGAGTCTGACTCAAGTGAACAAAGTGTGGTGCTGTGTGTAAAGTCACTTTCCATGGTCAACAATAAGAATGAAGTAACCAACTCTTTTATGTGGCTTTGAATGTGATCAGTAGAGCGCAATGTCTAGTCAGAGTAGGTGGCCCCAATGTACATAAGATGGCAGTTTCTAAGTCTTCTTTTTCTTTGATTGGGCTGCATGAATGGAGTACATTTCACAATATTACTTTAAGTGAATCCTGCGCTGCAGAGAGACTTCACAGCCCAGAAGGTCGGATCGGGGCTCGGCGGGGATCCAAAGCCGCCGGCTCATAGCCACCCCTGCTTGGGTGCCAAGCAACGCATCCAGAGACTTAACCGCTGCCTTAGTTGCCTGGCCCTAGCGGGACTGCACCGGGGGGTCTTTGGAAGAGGCCGATCGAGGCCCCGCAGGCTTTAATCACCGCGGGAGAGCAGGAACAGTCCAGAGGAAGCCAGAGGATGCCTCGGAGTGCGGATTCAGTGGTGATCGGAGGGGGAGAGGATCAAGCCAGCAGGCGGAAGTACGCTTTCTTAGGGTTACCAGACATCTTAGCTGCTTGGCCTTTACGAGACTGCATCGGAGGCTTTCCGAGACACTGAGGTGAGGACCCGCAAGAGGAGATCACCATAGACAAATGTGAAAACGCCGGAGGGGCCCTTGAACTGCGGGACTGCCAGTCGGCCTGCAGGTGATCGAAGGAGGAGAAATTGGCGCAGGAGGGCGAGAGTGAAGCTGCCATTTTGATGCGGTGGAGGATTGCAAGCCTCGCCTAGGCAGCGCTGACCAGCGGCCAGCAGAGAGATCCAGAAGTACAGAACTCATACAGGTACAGGGGTAGGGGGTGCCGTCACCGCCGCTGGGGGGCATCCTTCGCAATTTGGGCCTTCTGAGATCCCGTCCGCCTGCTGTCATTTTGGAGCCTGGCCCATACCCCGGCGGCGGAGCCCCCTGCCCTACTGCTTCCTGCTACCAACACCGCCACAAGGACCAGGCCAGTCCACTGCCGGCCACCGGGGCGCAGGATCCCAATCGGACACCACTGCCGGTGACTTTAACTGGTGCCCCTTGCACAGTGGCCCTTCCCTCCTGAACCCCAAACTGAGCTCTGGGCCTACACTAGCAAGCCGGCGTGGGGAGACAGAGACGCTGGCGGATGCCCCTGGGCAAATGATGGGACCATAAGTCTCTTGGAGGGCCCAATACAACCCTTTCCCCCTGGGGAGAACCGGCGAACTGTTACAACACAGAGGGGAGCTGGGTTGCTGGTTTGGGCCTCCGCTTATATATTCTATCGAGACAGTGCGGAGCCCAGTACCGCATTGCCCCTCCACAGTCAGTTTCCACACACCCCCACCACCAGAGTCACGGGTGCTGCTATTCCTATTGCTGGCTAAGCTGGTCCCTTGAACGGAGGGTCTGCGGCCCGGCACTGCCCTTCTCCTGACACCGGAGTGGCCACCGCATTGCAACTCACACCGGGGATGCCTCATTCTCAGCAGGCTGAGTCACCGGGCCCCATTGGCACCACGTCCATAGAGGGGTGACACCGCAGTTAGGCTAGCCAGTCCCTTACTCTGCTTGTGACCTACACGCCCTGGAGACCGGTAGTTCCTGCAAGGCCCCTGAAACAGCACTCCACCTCACTGCGACACTGGGACTGGTACTCTCCTGCTGCAATCCACATATCGTCCCCAGGGCCCGGTGAACTTGGGCACGGCTGAGAGTAGACAGCTGTTGGTGGGGCGAACCTCCTCCGCGATCTGCAACGAAAGCCACCAACAATCCCTGAACATGACCCATTCTAAATCCAGGAAAGAACCTTCAACAACCCCCAAAGACACTACGGTCATGGCCCTGTGGAACAAGCCAGGATCGGTCCCGGCAACTGACGCGACGCTGGCAGCCGGAGGCCCCTCGGAGCTGGTTACACAACCCTTTATGACCCTCTTCATGCAGGAACTTAAATCTGAAATAGGATCTCTGCGCACTGAGGTCCAGGCATGTGTCAAGGAACTCCGTAAAGATGTAGGGGAGTTGGGTGGATGAGTGGATGACCTTGAGAAGACTCTCTACGCCCGTACGGAAGACCAGGAACACCTATGGCAGCGGCTGGCCACACTGGAAGAACAACATATCGAGCTACAGATCAAGCAGGAAGACTTGGAATAGAGGAGGCGCCGGAACAACATATGCCTACGGGGGATTCTGATTGGGGTAGACGGCACTGACATAATGACTTTTGTGGCTGAACTGCTTCCAGACATTAGAGGTGATGACGACGCCTCGCAGTCTTCCCTAGATCGAGCACACTGAGTGTCTGGACCATCTGGGAGGCCTGGTCTCATCCCTGATATCTTGACTCAGGTCCACTTTTTACCGAGAAGGAGGCCATCCTCAAGGCGGCTAGGGACAAACCTGAGATTATATGCAAAGGCACGCCCATTTAGTTATTCCAGGATCTGGCCCCCACGACACTTTGACGCCGGAGGGACTTCCGACCCATCACAGACAAGCTCCGGGAGCTTAACATCCGCTACAAATGGTGGCATCCCTTCGCTCTCATATTTCAGTGGGTGTCCAAACATCGCATGCTGAGATCATACAGAGAGGCGGCCCAACTACTTCAAATCCCTGACACTCCCCCGGCAAGTCCTACACGCATGCCTCCAAAAGCTAGAGTCCCATTGAAGCCACAGTGGCCCACGGTACGTCATGCCAGAGATCCATCCTCCCGAGAGCGCAGCAGTTCATCCCAAGAAAAGCAGGACATAATCCAACACATAAGATCCCTGGAGGGAGGCCCGTCGCCTCCAGGCTCGCAAACATCTGCCAACAAATAACTCACCTCAGTGCTTGTTGATCTACTGGACGTACATCTTTTACCCTGGGGTGGATCCTTGACCATTACTCTGCAGCCGCTTCATCCTCCCTATCATCACCCCAGAGACTCCATCCTTTGAGGCCTAGCCTCTGTTAAAGAGACAGTGGACCTAGGCTGCGCTTCAGAAGTACCGATTTGATACACAACGCGATGGCCGACCCCCATTCCTATTTCTGGGAGAGTGACATCTCCGGGACAGCCTGTGCCATTGCGTCTGGCTACTCCCTGAACTGGAATAGGCTATGTTGGCCATGTTGGCCCTTGAACTATTTGAATTGTTTTATTTGTACTTATCCCTTTCCCCCTCCTTTCCTTCCCCACCCTGCGGGGGAGCCACTTCAACACTCGGAGGAGCCCCCAGTGGTCACTATGCTCCTCAGATCACCTGCCCGAGACAGTGCTTACTCCTGATGATAGGGGACTATGACCTCTGCACCCTGCCTGAAGATTATGTCCCTTAATGTAAAAGGACTCAACTCCCTCAACCATAAATATGAAGATACTTGCTGCCAAATCCCTGAAATAGTTTTTTTGCAGAAGACCCATCACCTCAGGGCTGCCGTAACGCACATGTCACACCCACGCTTTCCTCTGCAGTTTTTGTCCTCGGCGCCCACTAGGACATTAGGTGTAGCCATCTTCTGCCGGGCAGGCATCCACCAGGGAGACTATAAGGTGATCCGTGGCACTGAGGGCAGACTTCTTGAAGTGGTGGTCAAGCTGGGGCAACTCACACTCACCCTTTGCAAAATCTATGCACCAAACCAGGGCCAGGAGACTTTCTTGCGTGAGATGCTACGAGAACACATAGAGCATGTGAACTCGGACCTTATAGTAGGGGGGATTTCAATCTAGAGTGGGATGCAGGCCTAGATCGCAGCGGGGGCTCATTCCATGGGGCGGGCACCATGTCGGCAGCAATGAAAAAATGCCTCATTGGTATGGGACTTATAGATATTTGGTGTTACCACTCCCCCCAGACCAATGACTACTCTTACTATTCCCATGCACACCGCTGCTACTCACGCATTCACTACCTCCTCGTATAACACTCTCTGGTTTAAGATACACTTTCAGCCACTATGTCCGATATCTCCATCTCTGACCACTCACATGTAGAACTACTCATTCATGAACAATTTTCTCGCCACATGAAACCTACTAGATGGCGATTGCCCCCTCACATTCTCAGAGACCCAGTGGACAGGGCGGAACACTAGGCTGCTATCTTGTCCAATTTTGAAACTAACGACCTCCCGGAATCACTGCTTTCGGGTCTATGGAACGTGTTCAAAGCAATAATTCGCGGCACCCTTACATCTATTGCCATTTCTGGGACATGGGAGGCCCGCCTGTTTGAGAACAAACTCACACGCGAAATCAAAACGCTCGAGCGACTAAATCATGAACGTCCGTTTGGCGATACATAAGAGGCGCTTGGGTATACTCAGGGGCCAACTTAGGGCACACAGAACAAACAAGGATGAGCACGCTCTTCTCAAGTTACAACAGCGTTACTACGACAGAGGGGAAAGGGTGGGTACTGTCTGGGCACGCCGTCTGAGATCACGCGCAGCCAAAGCACACATTGCTAAACAAAAGCCTAGGGACGAGCCTTGGGCCACAACTGAATCCGCTAAACTTCAAGCATTTCAACACTACTATGCATCCCTTTATGCACGTGACGTGCCTGCTCCGGTTCAAATATAGGCCGCCTTAGACGCTTGCGACTGGGACCCCCTGAACGAGTACCACTCCAAACTCTTGGAGGAACCCATCACATTACAGGAATTAACTAGTGCTCTTAAGGAATTTCCCCTCGACAAAACACCGGGCCCAGATGGACTCCCAGTCTCGTTCTATCGCGCTTTCTTACCACAACTTCAACCATATATGCTACGCCTTTTCAACTCCTTCACAAATACAACTGGGCCTTCCACGGATATGGCGAGGGTCGAAATAGCTCTCATCCAGAAGCCCAGGAAAGACCTCACGCTCTGCTCTTCCTTCAGCCCCATTGCCCTATTGAATATAGATCTCAAACAACACCAAAATTCTTGCCAAACGCCTTAGCACACACCTACCCGGCCTCATTTAACTGGATCAGGTGGGCTTTATTTAACAACATCATAGCGCAGACAATGTGCGTCGAGTTGCGCTCCTGGTTGGGAGGGCGAGGCACTGGAAGATACCCACCTGCTTACTCTCGCTGGACGCTGAAAAAGCGTTTGATAGGTTGAATTGGGTGTTTCTCCATGCCGTCTTGCAGAAAGTAGGACTGGGCCCACAGATGATAGCGCGCATTATGGCTCCTTGCCTTTCGCCGCTTGACATGGTGTGAGTTAACGGACAACTTACGCAACCTATCTCCATCCTTAGGGGTACCAGACAGGGCTGCCCTTTGTCACCCCTATTGTTCGCCCTCGTAATAGAGCCACTCGCTATTATGGTTCCCCAGTCGCCCGATATTCACGGCATTACCCTCGGGGGCATCGAGCACAAGATTGGCCTTTTTGCAGACGAGTTACTTCTTACTTTATCTGACCCGATCCGCTCGATGCCAGTGGTGCATACCCTGCTCCAGTCTTACGAACAAGTCTCAGGGCTTAAAATCAATCATTCGAAGTCGTGGGCTCTCAACCTTACGATTCCGTCTGATGAGATCGCGACCCTGTGAGCCCTCGTCCCTTACCAATGGGCAACCAGTTCTGTTAGATATCTTGGGCTTAAATCTGACATTAGATTTAGCTACCTAGTCCCAGGCTAATTGGCAGGAATATGAAAATTCAGTTGTAGCCAACCTACGAGCGTGGAGATCTTTGCCGCTCAACTGGTTGGGGCATCTTAATACAGTTAAATTGTCCATCCTCCTGAGGATACTCTACTTATTCCAGACCCTACAGACGCCCATCCCAGAACACCAAATTCAGATCCTACAGGGTGAACTAGTCACCTTCATATGGGGAGGGAAGAAACCATGATTTTCTAGTAAAATCCTAATGCTCCGTGACAAGGGTGGACTCGCTTGCCCGAATCTGGAAGAATATTATTGGGCGTCTCATCTTTGCTTTATATGAGAGTGGGCTGCCTGGGAGAGCGAGAAGCTATTGTTCACATGGACAGGGTTGTTACCTGTCGCCCTGTTTGGGACTATGCGTGGCTTCCTCGCGAGGCACGCCGTCATAGCGGTCCCTACCAAAACTGTACTAGAGATCTGGGACAAACTGGCTGTCCGCAGGGGCCTCACCTCCTTTCCGTCCCCACACATTCCAATTGCTCGCAATCCACAATTCCCTCCTGCCTGTTGCCCGCCTTACTTTGCAAACTGGACAGACAAGGGCTGTAGGACGATACGAGACCTATTCCTAGGGGATAGCCTCAAAACCTTTGCCCAATGCAAACAGGAATTCCGGTTAACAGAAAAGGAGAGATACCATTATATACAACTCCGGCACTGGATACATGGGTCCTCTCTATCACAGGGGGCCACACAACCTTTCACACCGCTTGAATGGCTGGCGCATAGATTTGACAATTCCAAGGGATTAATCGCTCGCATATATCAAGTTCTTCAACACTCACAACGCCTTAACCCGCACCCATACCAGCAGCAATGGCAGGCTCTATCCGATGCCGACATTGCCCCCACACAGTGGGCACGTCTTTGGCGTGATATCCCGAAAAAGTTCCATAGCATCCCCCGGCAGGAATCAGCCTACAAGGTAATGACCCATTGGTACTATACTCGCCTTAGGCTTCAGAAAATGTTCCCCAGCACATCACCCCTCTGTTGGCGCTGCACTCATGCACTGGGAGATTTTAATGTGAACTCAACTACCCAGGCATACACATTGATTACTGGCGCATTCAGTTACAAGACATAGTGTCTACAAAAACGGTATAAAACTGCTTTCAAGTATAAAGTGGATTTTAATATCTTGAAGTTTTTCTTTTATAAAAAATCATTTGATAAAATCATTTGTTCAATATTGAGGATTAATGCAACCTTCACTGTTATTTTACATAAGTGTACATGATTTGACAATTAAAAAATTAGTCACTAAACAATATAAAAATGGACGGTTTCCTGTCGACGCGTTTCGACACGTGGGCTGTGTCTTCATCAGGACTGTACCATCAGAATGCTGTAAATGACATTGTAAACATACTTTTACTATTTATTATTTTTATACAGAAGCAGTGTATATAGTTTGACTGTTCATTGCATAGTTGATAACGCCAGTAAATAATTCATTTGTTACGATGTACCGCTTATTTCTTGTTATTTGTGCTCAAGACTAGACATGTACCTTATTTACACATTTTGGCACATATAGACCACATGTTTTAAAACACATTCAGGGTAATTTAGGGATAAGCTCAGGGAAACATTCTGCTGTTACATACATTGTTGATCATCGTTTATAACTCTTCTTGTCAGACATTATCGTATAACATTTTGTATGAGCATATAATATTAATTCTTATCCAATGGTGAAACTTAAAAAAGACACAATGTTTCTCAAAAGATGTGACATTCAGATGACCTATACTGTATAGTTCGCCAAAGTGGGTTTTTGAGGAATGGCGATTTCGCAGAAGAAACACACTCGCATCTAGATCCTATACTGGTTTATAAAGGTATACATTGGTCTTTTTAATTCAAAGGTATTCCGTTATTATCATTATCTAGGAGCGGTAAACGCTAAACTTGTGTACTTGGATTTATGTTATACTGTTTTTATATGCTCCATATGTCTATAGATTTTTGCAGTTTTATTACCATATTGGTGCTGAGGTTTGGTCAAGTTTTCTTTTTAAAGTGGGCCACACGGTTTTTCAGCTTATACTAAGTGGCGTACATTCATCGTATTTTAATTTGGTTATCCTTATCTATTCATGTTGGTCCTCTTATTTGGATTTTCTGCTCTCACCTGTTAAAGTGTGGCGAGAATTGTACTTCTGCAATGAAATTAGACTTTTCTGCAATGTGACATCCGAAATAGATTGTGTGGCAACTGTATTCCTAGATAATCAAAGTTAGGGACAATCTTTATTTTATCTACATAGTTTCGAGTGAACTGGTGAACGAGCGAGGAGTCGAGGCGAGGAGCCGAGGTGCCGAGGAGCGAGGCGTGAGGCGAGGAGGACGCCATCTCACCTACCTTTGCTTCGGTGGGGGGGCAATTCAGCGTCCAGCCTCTGGTCCCCAGCCTCTGCGGCTGTCTGTGTGCTCTCGGCGGTGGCGAGTCCCGTGTGCTGGCGGCTGTGGCCACAGGTTCCCGAAGGAGAAACAGCGGCAGGCGGAGGGCAGCGGCAGGCAAGCCCCCCGGCAGAGGTCTCGGCTGCCTCACGTGGCTGCGAGCCGCGGGAGCCTACGGCGTCGCACGGTGGGGGTCCGCAGCGACAGGAGCCGCGAGGAGTGCCCCTCCCCCCGGCCGCGGGTGTTCTGTGGCGGCGGGAGTGGTAGGAGAGCTCCACAGCGAGGACTCTATGGCGGCAGGACCCGCGAACCACCACACCCTCCAGTGCCCTCTAGCAGCGGTAGGAGCTGCAGGCATCTTCAGCGTATAAGCACAGTGGCACGGGGCAACAGGGGCAACAGGAGCAGCGTGAGGAGGCAAGAATAACAAGAAAAAAACGCTGCAGCCCTTGTCAGTGGCTGTGTCTGTGTCAGTGGCAGAAGAAACGGCCGCATGAGACACCCCCACACTGGACGGAGCAGTGACAGCAAACACAGCAAGACATCCCAGCACCAGCACCAGCACCAGCAACCTCCCCGCATAAGTCAAGGTAAGGCACGCCGGTCCCCCAGGATGTGCACCAGAGGACCAGGAGCCCCTGGAAGTAGTAGTAACATGCCACCAGCCTAGCACCCCTGAATCAGAAATCTTTTCTGCACAAGAATACGCAATAGACCACCATGAGGTCAGGGAAAATAAGGGGGGTACCAGGCACCCAGTGCCCAAAACCTGAAAAATAGGGAAAGGTAGGAGAGGACTTAATAGAGGACCTAACCGAGTACAATCAGAATCGGAAAAGCTCAGTAAGCCAAGAGAAAGGGAGCAGGAACAGCTCTAGGAACTAGACCATAAACAGGATACGGGGGGCAAGAAAAAAGAATCAAACACAATCAAACAACAATACCCATACCCCCACCAGGGCAACCGGCTACCCTATTAAAACTGACATCAAAAGCAGCAAACGGGCTCTCATTACCGATTTCTTAAAAGTATGCCGCAGCTTATCCCCAGGGAAGCAAAAGACACACAAGGCAGCCAATGAACCAAAGGAGGCAAAAGAAGCCAAGGAGTACAAGTACAGGGGGGGGGGCGCAGACAATGAGACACATAAGGACAAAGTCAGCAGGTCAATAAACACTAAGGACCCAGAGCATAAGGCCCTTAAGTTGTCCGTATCAGAGGATGGAAGTTGTACTAATTCCATCAAGAGCCTATCACTCGTTCATCAAGGACTCCGCCAACAGGCCATTCAGGCCGTAGTACACAATGAACAGGGATTCAAACCGGAGTCGGAACTTACACCCAAACAAGGGACCTGCCAAGCACAAACAAATCAACTAAGGCAGCAAAATCAACAGCTCCAAATAGCCCAACAAATTGCTTGGCAGCCTTGTGAAGAACAGAGCCAGGATGGTAACCTGGTGCTTGAGCAGGACAGTGATGTCAGCCTTGATAGCTCGCATGTAATATTAAACAAACCTGTAGACCCACAACCAGATCTACCACCTGAAACTACTAAGCAAGCAACCTCAAATAGCACAGCATTTAATGCAGACGTCATGCCAAAGTGAGATAAATGGATCACCTTTCAGACTACCCTATGAAGCTGAACCAACTAAACAACTCAGCCACCCAGGACCCCAAAAACCACCCTCACCGGGACGATGCACCAAGAAACAAGAGGGACAATACCCCAAGGAACATCAAGAAAGCCCATCAACAGGACCCTTTTAGGACCAGTTACTTGGCACCATGAAGACGATAGGATCAGCAGCAACCTATCACGCTGACAAGTTGGACACTCAAGTTGAGCTACTAAATGCACTAGCTTTATATGTGCAGGGAATAGATCAAAAACTATACGATCTAAACGCCATGATAACAAAGGTACAACAAGCACGGGATTTCACTTATCACACGTGCCATTGCCATCAAATAATAGACAAGCTTGCAACCGTCCCGACTATAATGTCAGAGCTGCTGGGGGTAGTAAGGGACACACAATTAAATTCCACAACTTCAATGGAAGGAGAGCTTCAGGAGGTAGACGGAATTAAAAAGGATACTCTCATCTTTAATATTAAACCACTAAAAGAGGGAAATAACCTGCCAGTCATAGAGAAAGACTGGGAACGAACAGAAGAACATCTGATATCAGAAAGCTCAATACCTTTCCCAAATCAAAGTATTACATTGAAGGAACCGGCACAAAGCAAGGAACAAGAAAGCTTTGCAAAACCCCTTTCAAAACGGGAACGCAAACGCTTGAAGAAAGCAAGGAAAAGAAAAATAAATAAAGTCACCTCACAAGCTTCACCGACACCAACTCAGAAAAGACCGGATGAAAACAACGAAAGTGGCAGTGAGCCATCCAGCACGACGAGTCATAAAAACTCGTCATTAAAAGAACCCGCAGCCACAAGAAATCAAGACGGCAAAAACAAAACAAAAAATGGAAATGTGTCAACTAACAAGATTTACGACATATTTAAGTTAGCGGCTGAGAAGGAAAAGGACAAAGGAAAAAACAAAGAACTCGTAAAAATTGACACAACGAAAACCTCAAAGAACCAAATTATGAAGGAAAAAGAAACCAAGGCACAAGATATAGTAACAAGTGGGAAAGGTGAAACGCGGACAAGAAATCACAATAATGAAATGCAAAAAACCCCAAAGTTCCAAAGTACAATAGAGCATATTGAAAAGATACAACAAGACCAAGTCAAATCAGTCCAGTTCGGCAAAATACATCGACAAGACCCAACAGAACTATTATTAGGGATTCCGATCGATTATAATAAAAAACAATCATCCACGGCTCAACGTCAGATAGAATTGATTCCACACTATAAATCGAGAGGAACCCATGACATACTAAATCGAAGTACAATTATAAAGTTACTCAAATCCGTATCAGCCCTGAGCCATATAACATCCAGTGACCTGGAAAGAATTGAATTCAAATCTACCAGTAGTCAAATAGTAGCCGAAAAAACAATAGGTACCTGGATAAACTACTCAGTCGCTGAACATATTTTGAGGCACAAGGAGGCATTCGCGGAATGGGGTACGAAACTAAAAGAGGTAGAACCTCCCCGTTACCCAAGTCCCCTACAACCCCACCACCGCACAGAGGACATCCTAAAAGGAGCAAAAGGTCCATAGACTCACGATCAAATAAAGGATGAAGTTAAATTCACAAGACAAATCACAATTACAATCTCACACCCAGACAAAATTCAACAAGAGGTAAACCAATACTGGAGATCACCAACTACACAACAAGGAGCCGCATGAACAAAATCCCAAACAAAATCGATCACAGCGCAGGACATTAATATCTGTTCCTGGAACGTGAATGGCCTAGCATCTAAAATCGGGGAAACTGACTTTGCTGACTTTATTCTACAGTACGATATACTGCTGCTGCAAGAAACCTGGCAGACAACACACACTCCGTTTGTAGGCTATAAAGAACATCTAAACCCAGCTAAAAAGGAGTCAGCACACGGAAGAGCCAAGGGTGGTTTATCAATATATATTACCACAGTAATCCGATGGGAAGAGGAAAACATTGACTTAGACTCGAGCTGGATGCAATGCATTAAATTCGAAGTTAACATCACTTGCATATTGATAATAATGAACATCTACATCCACCCAGCTCAGAAGCATAAGGGGAGACACATTCAACAACTGGCCGCCACCATCAAAACTCTAAAGGCAATACATCCATACGCCAATATAATATTGTCCGGTCACTTTAACATAACCTTGATGCAAGCCCAAGAGAAAAACCTACCAAATGGAATAACAGTCAGGAGTAATAATACAACAAGACATGACACATCGGGCAAGAAATGCGCCGCACTGTTAGACAAACAAGCACTATACACTTTAAACGGTCGAGGCCCGCAAGACAGCCCCGCAGCCTTCACAAGAGTGACGGCAAAATCAGGAGCAACCATTGACTTCACCTTAGCTGACCCAGATTTATTTCCCAGTATTACAAACTTTCATATAACAGAAAGCGTAGATAGTGATCACTATCCCCAATCATTCACATTAATTGACTTCAGGAAAAAATCTTTGTCATCAAGTGCGCTGACGCATTTCACTCAACTATACAACTTAAATTGGTTAACATGGAATGAAAACAGTGTAGATAAAATCATGGAGTCTTGCACAACTTTCCTGGCCACTACTGGCGCATTGGGAATAGAGACTTGGGAGTCCTTAGTTAACCGCTTGCACAGAATGTTTATATACAGCTCCAATAAATAAAAAGCGGTTCGGATCAACGTGTCAGAATGGTACACAAAAGCGTAAAGGACAAAAAACCAAAAATTAAACAAAGCATTGAGACAACTGCGAACTCATGGTCAACAACCTTCCCGGGAAGCCCTTACAACAATTAAACAAATGAAAAGTGACCTGAAAAAAGAGACTCGGGACGCTAAACGTAAATACAAAGAGCAGCGCTGGACAAAAATGCTCTATGTAAGTCGACAACAAAATTCTAAGCAGTTCTGGGCCCAGATTAATGTTTTATCTAATGGAAAAAATCAGCATTTCAACTCTGATATAACCGAGCATGCATGGCGAGACCACATAGAAGCTACATATAATTCACATACAGGCCCAGAGCTACCATCGAAAACGAAACAGGGAAGGCGATACGAACTCACCATAGCACCATCAGTGAGATTCCAACAAGAAAGCAGAGGAAGGTAGAGACACTGCAACAAACCTCGCAGGCCCCAAACCATACGACCGGCAACCCGTACCCAAAGCATCATAGCGACTCACAAGAAAAACAAAAGGAAGGAAAATTGCAGCAAAATAATCCGGAAACATCAGGGTCAGACCAATCAGTTGTCGACAGCCAGATCTCACAAAAACAAGTAATGAATATCATAAAAAAGCAGAGATCAGATGGGGCACCGGGACCCAATGGTCTGCCGAACGCCCTATTTAAAAAAGACTTACAATTTTGGTCCAAACATCTAGCCATACTGTTTGACAACATTTTGGAATCCCACACTATCCCTGACTCCTGGCGAGGTAGCATATTGCACCCAATATTCAAATCAGGGGCTAGTGCAAATCCCTTAAATTACAGGTTGATAGCCCTCATAGATGTCGAGGCAAAAATCTACGCTGCAAACCTGCTTAAGGATCTAGAAGACTGGGTAGATAACATCAAACTGATCCCCAATACACAGACAGGCTTTCGAGCCGGAATGGGCACTTTAGCAAACATTTCTGCCATTACACTCTTGGCTAATCAATCCATCACAAATTCCAAAGTATTGTATGCGTGTTTTGTGGACCTCAAAGCGGCCTTTGATAAGGTCCCTAAACAAGCCTTGTGGGCAAAAATGGAATCTTGGGGCGCACCTACAAACTTATTGAATGCAATTGTAGACCTTTATTCGAAAACATGGGTTCAAATAAAAATGGTAGATGGTCGAAGCCTAGCAAACAAAATCACTACCATCAATGGCCTAAAACAGGGGTGCGTCTTGGCCCCCTGTTTATTTAATATATATACAGCTGACCTAGACAACCACCTATGTTCAACATTAGGCAATCCTCCAAAACTGGGGAATGCGAGAATAGCAAGTTTGCAATACGCAGATGATATTGTGCTCCTCTCTCAAACGCCCCGTGGCCCACAACGACTAATAAACAAATTGGCAGAATACACAGATCTAAACCAACTAAAGATACACTTCAAAAAAACAAAGGTCATGTGTTTTTCCAGTCCACAGAAAAAAATACCAAAATTAATTTGGACGATTAATAGCAATAGATTGGACCGTGAGGAGACATACAAGTATTTGGGATTAACTCTGGATAGCCATCTTAATTACATGAACACCTTGAACATCGGAAAACAAAAGCCAAACAACTACTGTTTGCATTTAAAACCTTGCAAAAAAAACTTAGTGACAGCTCCACTACCCACTTATTAAAGGTTGTGGCATCAAAAGTTGTACCCGCAACTACATACGGTTCCGAACTATTAAATGCAAAGGATGCAACATCCCTGAATATCGCCCAAACCAGCCTCTTCAAAAAACTGTTTAACATCCCACGCCACATCTCACAAGACCGGATAAGACTTGAATTTGGGCTAAAGAATCAGACCATGGCAAGACAGGGAGCACTGGTCAAATATTATTGGAGAATGCGAGCAGCAGAGGACGACTCCCTGGTACATTACTGCTGGCTGGAGGTTGAAAAGCAATCAAAATTGACTAATTCGGTTCATTTGTTCTTAAAACAATCGATTGAGGCTTTAAAGTTAGAGGAAGCATGGCATACTACACCGTCCTACTCGGAGTTTAAACAATTGGTCAACAAAACAGTTAACCAAATGTCCCAAGACCAGGATAAAGCCACATTGTCCAAGAAAACAAACGCATGGACGGTGCTCCCCACATATAAAAAGCTAAAGCCCCAACCATACCTTTTGGAACACTTTGCAAACCAATTGAAACAGCAATTAATTCTATTGAGACTGGGAGTGTACCCAACCAAAGATTTAACTCCCAAATGGAAACGCACCTGGCTTTCAATGGACTGTCGCCTTTGCGGACAAGGTAATGAATCAGTGCTCCACCTACTTTGCATTTGTCC
Organism: Lissotriton helveticus; assembly: GCF_964261635.1. Taxonomy (NCBI): domain Eukaryota; kingdom Metazoa; phylum Chordata; class Amphibia; order Caudata; family Salamandridae; genus Lissotriton; species Lissotriton helveticus. Next base: position 787,541,786 of record NC_136071.1, on the reverse strand, counting down.
GGCACTATTATCCGAACGAAAAAAACTGCTGCGGCCGTTGCTGAAAAAAGAGCAAATAAGGACATGCAGATCCGCACTAATAAAATGTTTAGGAGGGTCAACAGTGCAATTGGCATGTAAATCATTAAAGCTTTTAAGTCAAGCTGCAAAAGCGCTAGAAAAGAAAGACACGGAACTTAATTCAGAAAATGCTTGGACATTTACTTCAAAACAATATAAGTAAAGAATCAGATTCCCTAAGCCAGAACAACTACATAAGACTAAAAGGCACCAACAGTACTATTTTTCTTTGCTTTCGTTTGTTTTTTTATCAAATGTTTCCAACGGAAAGTTTACTAACTAACCAGTGTTTATACGTGAATTTTAAGTCACAAGTGTTTACGTGTTTTTAGCGGTTAATCCACTCTTTGTATGATTTAAACCAAATCAAATAAAGTATTTTACTCTCTCTCACTCTATACATAGTTTCATGCTAGATATAGGACTCTTTTTGCTACAGCGATGAAAAATAATGTATTTGTTCTTACTGGTATTAAGTTCCAGTCCTTTCTCCTGAAAGAATAGCTAGAAGGCATTTAAAGGCTGTTGCAAGCCCTGAGCTGTTTTTGACAATGAGAGAGTATCAAAAGCATATTGGAGGGCAAGGGCCTTTTGATCTCCCATTCCGAGTGATTCACAGCCATCCTTGTCCAACCCATTCACCACATTGTTAATACAAAGAGAGACGAGTATTGGTTCGTACAAGGAATTGGGGGTATACCAATGTCATTCAAAAATATACAGAGCTTGTTCCATGGAATCAGATCAAATGCTGAATATAAATCAACAAAGGCAACAAACAAGTGGCCCTTGTTGATTAGCACAGTCTTCCAGAAAATGTTACAGAAAAGGAAGACCTGATCAAACGTGCTTTTCCTTGACCTAAAACCTGCCTTTAGTGGAGAGAAGATATCTTCCCCCATATTCCAATCCTGGATTTTACTGAATACCTGCCTACAAAATATCTTCTGCAAGCTGTTTATGAGACGGATTGGCATATAAATATTTGGCTAATCACAAGAGTATTTTCTGTAGATTGGTATAATTGCTGCTGCCAGGGCCGGACTGGGAACCAAAACTGGCCCTGGCAAAGTGCTCAGCTGTCCCCCCCATCCCCCCCAGAACTCTTTGCCAGGGCCGGTTTTCAGACTATTTTGTTACAGTGCAGATTTTGCAGCTTTGCTGCAAATATGGCCCTCAAACGAAAACGGCCCCCAGTGGCCCAAAACAGACCCACACCCGTGCGGCACACCGGGGGATTTACCTGTGCCCGCTACTGGCCTGGCTACTGCACTCTAGGATGTAGGTATACCTACCCTTTTGAAATAAAGTTGGAAATGCAATTTATATAAGTTACCCATATGTATGAAAGTGAAAGATGAAGGTCTCCTATGACCCTATCTGGAACATTGGCCTTGTTGCTCTTCGCCCTTTTTTATAGCAGATCATGTATCTTGCATTGAAACGAATATAGTGGGGCTTTTGTTAATTATAGCCTGCAGTGTTAAATCCAAATCCTCATTGTGTTGCTTAAATCTTGGGGCTAAATCAAAAATGTGTGTTGTTGGGCTGAGCAGTAGAGCAGCGAGCGACTATATCCCCAAACAATTTGTTATTGGATTTAGCAGCAGCAATCAAGTCCTTTCTTATAGAATTCTCCCAGTCTCTACTCCTAATGCAAGTACCTTTATATGCTTTCTGAGCAAGGAGGATATCGGCTCTGTTTTTATTTCTCAGAGCCTGAACTAGTGTTATCTTTGCTTTCATACACATCCTGTTATGTCAAGTGGTTTTCAGAGTTTTTGGGACTTTTGGTTGGTGCACCTGGATAATAATTCCCTGATGTTATTCTTAAGAGAAGTGTGCTGCATACATTTCAATTCACCAAAAAGTCTGGCGTAACAATAGTGAGATCACATGACATCACATGACATCACATGCCCTTTGACCTTCAATTTCACTCACACACACATAGTTACACATACACACACATTCACACTTACACACACACTCTCTCTCTCTCTTTCACGTAAATACACCCACCCACCCACAAGCATGCACATGCGGTAGAAGACGGTGGCAGTGTCTTCACACCGCTAGCTTGCTGAACGGGAAGAATAACTTTTGAGTAACTGGCTGAGCATTTCCTAACATTGCCGCTTTTTAGACATTTGTAATTTTTAAAAAGGACTTGTGCACGATTTTAGCGTGTAGCGCAGCACTAATTGTTTAATTCTTATTTTAAATCTTACCGGAGTGCTGGTCTCGATTCCATTTCCTGCCCGCCTCGGTCCGACTCGGTAATTCATTACCGTTGTGCGGAGGGCGGACAGGTGAGGGCCAGGCACTTCCGGGAGCGGTCAGCGCTCTAGCTGTCATCAGGGGGCTATTTAGGCGGAGCCTCCTACAGCGCAGCTGCGGTAGAAGACGGTGGCAGTGTCTTCACACCGCTAGCTTGCTGAACGGGAAGAATAACTTTTGAGTAACTGGCTGAGCATTTCCTAACATTGCCGCTTTTTAGACATTTGTAATTTTTAAAAAGGACTTGTGCACGATTTTAGCGTGTAGCGCAGCACTAATTGTTTAATTCTTATTTTAAATCTTACCGGAGTGCTGGTCTCGATTCCATTTCCTGCCCGCCTCGGTCCGACTCGGTAATTCATTACCGTTGTGCGGAGGGCGGACAGGTGAGGGCCAGGCACTTCCGGGAGCGGTCAGCGCTCTAGCTGTCATCAGGGGGCTATTTAGCCATCGCCTCACAGGAAGCGCGCAGCGAGTGCGCGCAGCCTCATTTCAGCCGAAGACCAGCCAAAGAGCTGCCCGTCTGCGCCCGTCCGCGACAGGATGCGTCGACGGGGCGGCGGCTCTGCACTATGCCGCCCATTCGCGCTGCTAAACACATCAGGTATGAGGCCTCTTCCATATTACAATTAAGGCAGCCCATCTCCCCTTGTTACATGGATGATAAGAGACCCTGTTTTGAAGGTCCCTTTTCATGCCTAAAATGCCATTATTCCTCCATGAAATTTAGTGATTTACACAAACCAAGTATGTCACCTGATGACATGCAGTGTATCCTCATTAATGTGCGATCTATGCCCAAACACCAAATAGAGATCTGGGACTTGATACACTCCCTGACTCCAGATATCTGTTTCATTACTGAAACTTGGTTAAAGCCCCACACGATATCTGCCATTACCTTGGGAGTACCAACGGGATACAAACTGCATCATTCAGATCGTCCTGAAAAAACAGGTGGCGGCATTGCTATAATCTACAAAGACCACCTCAAAATGGATATTCTAGATAAACAATGCTGCAAAGAAATGGAAATAATGATTGATAGAATTACCTTCCCTAACAGAAAGACCAGCAAGGGAGCACTTATATACAGACCACCACTTACATACCCCAGCTTTTCAATATCTCTCTTAGAGATATTAGGCCCTCACATACGGGCCAATGAGGACTTCCTTCTCCTTGGAGATTTTAACATACATACTGACCAACCTGAATCCACGGAGACCAAAAGTTTGTCTGCTGATTTGACAACCATTGGCCTCACACAAAAGAACCAGGGTCCCACACATGAAGGTGGACACTGTATCGACCTGATATATACCAACTTTGACAATATATCCTGTTACGAACCAACCCAATTAGATTGGTCTGATCATTTTTTATTACAATTCACTATTTTTAAAGTCAGTAAAGGCTCCTATAAGAAATCATCACCCCCTATTATACGCAGACAGTGGCACAAACTTACACTGGAGGCACTACAAAAGGTATGGGAAAAACCCGAAATTAAAGACACTGAGGAAGTAGAACATAGTCTAACTATGTTTCAGCAATCACTCACCGTAGCCATTGACAAAATTGCCCCTTTGAAAACATTTAAACAATTTCCTGTGGCCAAACAGGAAAAATGGTACACCGAGGCTCTCAGAAAAGAGAAGCAAGAATGCAGGAGGATAGAGAAGAGATGGAGAAAATCACACTCAGAAGATAACAAGAAGGCACACCGTGCAGCCCAAACAAACTACTACAAACATATCAAAGCTGCCCGCAAAAATAACATTGCCCAACAGCTCATGGAAGCCGGTAATTCCCCTAAGGAACTTTATAGGATCCTTGAAACATTTGTTAAGCCTACGGCTTGTGTAAGTCCAGATGACTTCTCACAAAGTCTATGCGAAGAAGTCTCCTTATACTTCGAAAATAAAATAGAATCCATCTATGACAAAATTCTAGCATCTCGAACAGACAATGACACTCTGACTGTTCTCCCCCCCACTGAAAACACCAACCTCACGCTGACTACATTCCCTCCTATTAACAACGAAGAGCTGTTCGCACTAATGACCCATGTAAAATCCGGGTCTCCGGATGACCTCATCCCTGTTAAAACCCTAACCTCCCTCAGCACCTTGTTAGGTCCCTACATCCAAGATGTAATTAATCAGTCTCTGAAGAAGGGATATGTACCAACCGAATGGAAAAGAGCGGTGGTGAACCCCATTCGTAAGAACGCGGTTCTCCCTTGGACGGAGCTTTCCAACCTCCGGCCCATCTCCCTCCTACCGTATTTCAGCAAGCTGGCCGAGAAACATGTCAACGCACACCTGTCTAATTACATCGAGGCAGCGGGCGGCCTAGACCACTCACAATCTGGTTTTAGGCCCAACCATAGCACCGAATCAGCCCTCTTGTCAGTGACAGATAACATCAGAATGTCTCTTGACAGGGGGAGCTCAGTGATTCTGGTGCTATTGGATTTGTCCGCTGCCTTCGACACGGTGTCGCACAAAATCCTTCTCGACCGCTTGAAGGGAGTGGGAGTAAAAGGGACCGCCCTTGCGTGGCTTGAAAGCTTTCTTGCAGACAGACAACAAGGTGTCAAACTAGGCTCCCATAAATCTATCTGTAGGAAGCTCACCAAGGGTGTGCCACAGGGCTCATGCCTGAGCCCCACGTTATTCAACGTATATGTGGCCCCCTTGGCGGAGATTATAAGATCTTACGGGTTCTCCCCAATCTCCTATGCTGAAGACACCCAGCTGTTGTTTCCCTTCCAAACTATCACACCTGCAGTCATGCAATCCTTCCAAAATGGTATGAGAGCTGTGGCAGGTTGGATGGCCCAGAACTTCCTCCAATGCAATGTGACTAAAACCGAAGTCATGTTGTTTGGAGGGGCCTCCCTGCTCTGGTCTCCGGATTGGTGGCCTCTTGAGCTAGGACCTGTTACTGCGCCCAAACAGACCATCAAAAACCTGGGAGTACGCCTGGACCAAACACAGATTCTAAAAGATCATGTCAGTCAAGTCACGGGAACGTGCTTCCGAATAATTGGTCTTCTACGGCGCATTTTCCCCTTCCTGCCAGACATCCACAGGAAAACGCTGGTACAGGCACTAGTTCTAGGGCGGGTAGACTATTGCAATGGTCTACTCATTTCTGCCAATCATGAACAACTACGCAGACTGCAGGTGGTGCAGAACACCGCAGCAAGACTCATCTTGAATGCCCCCCCCCCCCGTACCCCGTCACGCCCTCTCCTTTTCCACCTTCACTGGCTCCCAGTGCCACAACGGGTCAATTTTAAACTTTGCTGCATAATGCATAAGTGCATTTATGGGTCCGGTCCCAAATATTTAAAAGACATTTTTGTCCCCTACTCTCCTGGACGTGCTTTGCGCTCCAGCAACACTATGTTGATGCATGTACCCAAAGTCACCAGAGCGAGACAGGGTGGCCGAGCACCTTCTCTCAAAGGCCCTTTGCTATGGAACTCCCTCCCTCCACAGTTGAGACAAATATCTACTCTTTTTTCTTTTAGGAAAAAACTAAAAACATACCTATTCACCCAAGACTAATTTTCCTCTGCCCCCCATTGCCATCCCCTCAATAAGTTCTCTCGACTCACACAGAAGCTACGCGCGGAGATACCCCTTCGGGGCTGATTCATGCGCGCTATAAGAATATAAATAAATAAATAAAAATAAATAAATACACATAAAAGCTTATTTTTTTTTACTTACTGCTGTGCGAGCGTTCTAATTAAACGGGTGTGGTCATGACGAGCGGAGCTCGTCATGAGCACCGGGGTGCTTTGCGAGCCCTCTCTCCCCCCAGGACGGCAGGGGAATGACCCCAGCAGCCAAGGGGTTAATCAAAAGTGTCACAAACCGGTAAAAGGAGCGGCAAGTTACAAAGTGACAAGTTGATATGCTGCTTTTTGTCAAACTTTTAGGATCCAGAAAGCTATTTGTCTCTCCACAGGGCCTGGGTCTTGGCGCTTCAGCCTGTAAATTCCTCCATCTCTGAATTAGTAGAGGTAGCTGGAGAATCAGTGTCAGTTTGTGATGCCTCTTCCACTGGAAAGCTGCTTTTGGCTTCTGGGCTCACAGACGGCCATGTAGCATGCAGCGTGTACCAGGGGGAAGGCAAGTGTGTCTGCCTCCATGCCAGTCAGGTGGCCACTGAAGCTTGCACCACCCACTGCCTCTGCCAGCTGGACTGGGAACAGTATCCAGCCCTGGCAGATTGCTGCTCGACCAACCTCGAGAGCGGGCGAGGGGCGGGCAGTGGTGAGAAGCACTGCTCCTGCTTTTGTTACAGGGAGTTGATATTGCAGCACTGCGGCAAAACCGGCATCCAGTAACAAAACTGGCCCCCACCCCTCCGGCCCACCGGAAGAACACCTGTTGCGCGCTACGGCCTGTCCTGCCCTGGAGCCTGCCAATGACAGTACCAACACAACTACTAACAATCACAGTCCTTCAAGTGTAATAATTAAAAAAAAATGTTTTTCTTTATTAAACAACCGTCAGCATGGTACAAGTGACTATCAGCAGGTACAATAGAGTACATCATCATCATGAGCAAATAAAGAATTATGTTCATCAAAAGAGGAGTTCTGTCATTCAAAATGCAGAGATATCAAAGAGCAACAAGTTACAGCACAGGCATTTGATAATAGTAGGAGTAGCGATGGCGTAGCATTCTGTACATATCGGCACATGTAGCATGACAGAGTTGAGGTTCACATCACGGGTATTGCAAATGCGAAGAAAAAGAAGGAGAGGGGCACCTCCGGACCATGTACCAATTGTGTGGCTTAGGAGTCAGCAGCGACAGGGTGTTCTAGCAGATATGTCTGCAGCGGGCAGCATATGTCCCGGGGTCGTGAGGAGCAAGTTAGCATACGTACAAATTTGTTCTTGCCAAAGGATCATATCGCCTAACCACTCCTTAAATTTAGGTGCACGGCCGCGGCCCCATTTGCAGGCCACATGATGCTTAGCCAGGAACAGAAAGGAGGATATAAATGTTCTGTATGTGACAGGGATATGCGCTGTATAGCCTAGAAGGGCAGTGAGTTGAGATCTGGGAATAGGTGTAGAGGTCATGGAGTCAAGGGCCTCAAGAACTTGTTGCCAGTAGTCATACAACCAAGGGCACGCCCAGGCAAGGTGTCGGAAATCTGCCTGTCTCGCCTGGCACCTAGCGCAGCTATCGGATTCACGTAGGCAATACTTGTGTAGCCGCACTGGAGTATAGTAGTAGCGTTGGAGATATCTATAGTGAATGATACGCAGTCTGCTATTTAAAGAGACTCTTTCGATCTGTTGGCAGCAGTAGATCCATTGTTCGTCAGTTAACTCCTGGCCTAGATCCATCCCGCATTTAGCCCGGGAAGCACAAGGCAGGTAGTCGTGGTCAACATACAGTGAGTGGTAAAGTGTAGATACTAAGTGACAAGCGGTATCCGCCTGGAGTACGCCATGTAGAGGTAGCAGAGTGGGTGGCTCAGAGGGGAACTTTAAGTGGCACGCTCGCAACCCATGTCTTAGGTGAGCGTTTATAAATGTGTCCATTGTAGAAAGTGGGGGATCATGACACAACTGTTGGAGAGTACGGAATTTACCCTTAACGAAGAGATCTCCCCAGGCATGAATGTTTCATGTGCGTGCCATGTTTTTAAAAAGACCTGCAACAGTGCCACATCAGGGAGATAGGTTAGAGGGAGAAGAGGAGAATAAACACTGGATGCTGCCGTGCATATCAAGATGTGGGCCCAAGCTTTGTTTGTGCAGTCTACGGAAGTAGGATCTCTTTCTCGGGGCGCAACTCTGGAAAGTATGACGCCATCCGATGGAATTGGGTCCGATACCCAATGTTCAGTGGCGAAGTGGGGTGTGTAACAGGGCGGGTGGAACCAGTAGTGAGCACAGTGCACCTGCGCAATCAGATAATACAACTCAAAGTTTGGAATGTCCAAACCGCCTTGCTCGTATGGTCGTGTCAACGTGTCCCATTGGATACGGGGTTGCTTACCGCCCCACACTAATCTAATCAATTCTGAACGGAGAGTGCAAAAGGAGTGTTGTCCGGGAACGTAAGGGATATTGAGGAATAAGTAAAGGAATTTCGGTAATATGACCATTTTGTTAGGAGATATACATCCCGCCATAGTTAGAGGCAGCGCTATCCAGCGGGTAATGCAGCCAGCGATATGTTCCATGGCACATCCATAGTTAATATGCATAAGTTCTTCGCGATCTGTCGTGTCCCGGATCCCCAGGTACTTGACTTCATCATCACACCATACAATAGGATAATCCATCTCGAAGGGAGTAGCAGCGCTAGTCAATGGAAAGATTTGTGATTTTGACCAATTTATATTAATGCCAGAAAGGCCACTGAATTTGACAAATTCACGCATGAGTGGATTACAATTTTGGCGGGGCTCTTTTATATAGAGGGTAACGTCATCCGCATAGAGGGATATAAGCACAGGGCTTAGGAGGCAACGTAGACCCACATGATGGAAGTGTTGTGTAATCCTTCCCGCCAATGGTTCCATTACAAGGGCAAAAATGAGAGGGGAGAGGGGACATCCCTGGCAAGTGCTGCGGGATAGGGAAAAGGATTGTGAGGGGTGTCCGTTAATCAATACTCTCGCTGTAGGTGACATATACAACAGTCGGATCCAGGAAAGGAAACCGATAGGGAGCCCCATGCATTGAAGCACAGTGAACAGGTAATCCCATTCCACCAAGTCAAAAGCCTTGAAGGCATCTAAAAAGACTGCCGCCAGTGCTAGCTTGGGATCAACTGTTTTTAAGATGGAAAACAGTGTACGAAGGTTATTGGACGTTGCTCTACCTGATATAAAATCTGCCTGATCCGGAAGGACTAATTTGTTTAAAAGAAGGCATAAACGACTCGCCAACAACTTGGCAAGACTCTTGGTATCGGTGTTCAGTACGAACAATGGTCGATAGGATTCACACCGGTCAGCGGGCTTACCCAGCTTTAACAGTGACGTATAAGAGCTTCCCTCATCGAGGGTGGATGGATTTTGCGACTCGTGGGCTTCCAGAAAAACTTCATTCAACATGGGGAGCAATTGTTCAATGTATGATTTATAAAAATCGATGGGTAGGCCGTCAGAGCCAGGAGCCTTGCCCGACCTCATCTGCATTATGGCCTCCCGCAGCTTGTCGTCCTCAAATGGTGCGGCCAGGAATTCATGTTGCGTGTCCCCTAGCGATCCCAGGGTTATGAAGCCAAAAAAGGGAGGGAAATCTGGAGGAGAGGTACGTTGTGTTTTATACAACTTCTTGGAAAACATGGTAAATGTGTTCAGTATGTCTTGGCTATCCCTGTGTCTCGTGCCTTCATCATCGACTACCTCCAACACATAATTAGAAAAATGGGGCTGTTTAATATCATTAGCTAAGGCCGGGCTGGGTCGTTCCCTCTCCCCGTAACAGCTAGCAGTGAAGTATTTGCCTTGGAATTTTACTTCGCAGTCAGCAGTGGTTATATAGTCTGTCAGTTTTTCCCGAGCAGTGCTCTGTGTGAGCCAGACCTATCCCTCCATATGTCAGCCTCCAGGTGTCGTATCTCAACCTCCAGTCGCTGTAGATTCCATCTAATGTTCCGGAGGACCCCAAAACTCTTGGACAGTGACTTTAACAGCCTTATAGAGTGTGGCCAGCAGATCTACAGAGCCTTTGTTTCTGTCGAAAAAGTCTTTGATTTCTTCCCCGAGTTCAGCCTGGAAGACCATATCTAGAAGGGTCTCTGGTAGCAGCAACGAGAAATGGGGGGTAGCCATTGCATTGGGAGGGGCTATCTCAAGGCACACAGGGGCATGGTCTGAGTATGTGCGGGCAAAGTGAGTTGCAGACTGAATCCAGGGAGTTGTGCCCAGTGAGCAGAGCCAGTAGTCGATGCGAGACCACGTGGTGTGTCCCGATGTGTAATACGTACCCTCTCTCCCAGTTGGGTGTGTATACCTCCAGGCATCTACGAGCCCATATTCCTCCGATATCCCCAGTAGTGCTTAGCGTGTATTAGTGTATTGGTGAGGCAGGGGGTTAGAGCGGTCCACCGCTGGGTGCAGTGCCGTGTTGAAATCACTCCCCCATAGCACATGTGAGGAGCCTATGTCTAATATGCGCCCCCATAGAGTGGAGAAGTAATTTGGGTGGTCATGATTAGGTCCATAGCTACACGCCAAGGTAACCAACTGTGTGCCCAGGGTGCCCACTTCGTGCAACTGCGACCAGAGTTGTCACTGTATGTGCCGCCCATTAGGAATGGTGTATTTTTTTTTACCAGATTAAGTGTTCCCCTAGAATAAGTGGAGTAAGAGGAAAATGCACGGGCGGAGGCCCATCTGTTGCCATAGCTTGGAGGCGTGTGGGGTCCATGTGTGTTTCTTGAAGCAGTGCGATTTGCACCTGGTGGCGATCTAAGTAAGCCAAGATCTGTCTCCACTTCCGAAGGTCGCGTAAACCTCGGACGTTCCATGTAAGCATTTTTACACTAAGGGGCTTAGGGTGTGTTGTCACAAGAAACTGGGAGAAGAGGAAATGTTGTGAGTGTGCCGGCAAAGCAGTGTTGCTAGTATGTGTGCTCTAATCGACATATCGAGAGATTTGTACATTACGCATGATAGAACAGTAAACAAAAAAACACCCAACCACCGCCTTCCCGAGAGTTATTTCAGCAAAGTTGACATCCAAATAATCAGCAATACATGGACCCCTCCCACCCACAACGGCCCCCAATCATGCCAGTGATCAACCACCCGCCCAAAAAAGTGCAATGAGTCAATGAAAGTTCGCAAACCCAGTAATACTAGGATAGGACCATGTAATGCAAATAAATCCCAGCCCAAAAAACAACCATACAAGGGGGAGCTCCCATTAGGGGGGCTCCAGGTGAGCACGAAACCTCTCCCATGAACCCTCATCGCTGTATTGTAATCCCATAGGGAAAGCGAAAAAGAAAGAGGACCCCCAGAGGGGGGATACCAGCAATGTAAGGGGGGAGGGTGCCCGGTGAAGTATCGAAATTATCTACTAATCATACATATATTGTAGAGCCAAAGATGTAGCATTGAAAGATATAACAACTAAGCCCACAGGGCACTTATCTGACCAAGTCTGGACTACAGACACAAAGGAGTCTCCAGCATGGAAATGGCACTAGAGTACAGCAAAAAAGTTTTCATGTCCAAGTGTTCACAGCATAGTATTTTTGGAGTTCAAATCGCCATTGTCTTGTTGCTAATCAGCTGCCAGAAGGAGAGGGTGATCTGGAGTAGCGGTCCCGCCTTGGAGAGGTCCTTGCTATCTTCTTCAGGAAGTCGTCTACCTGTTGCGCATTTGTAAAGATGATTTGCTTGCCTCCATGGAAAATCCGGAATTTAGCAGGGTACAAAAGGGCATACTCAACGTTGGCTTTATGTAGTTTTTGTTTCACAGGAAGAAATTTCCGATGTGCCTCCTGAACTGCGAGGGTAAAATCTGTGTAGACAGAGAAAGTGTTCCCTTCAAATTTTAACAGCTTGGTCTTTTTTTTTTTTTTTTTTTTTTTTTTTTTTCATTCCTCATATTGCGGTTTATGCAGATAAAAAGGAAAAGTATTTGGGAGTTTGACAGGCTTTGAGCGATTGTACCTCCAAACTGCCCCTAATCGTCTATCTATGGATCCAAGGGGAGTTACTCATTCTTTGTTCTTACCAGTCAAATTCCTTCCATACACCTTTATCTTGCTTCAATAATTCCATTGTTTCTGGGGATGTTTGGCCCTTGGGATGTTTGACCGACTTCAAGTCATGCCTGGAATTATTGTTCCGCTTAATCACTGGAATAGAAAAAGAAAAAGGAAGAAAAAGAAAGAAAAGAAAAGGAAGCCAAAAAACTTCAATCAAGGATAGGTTCTATTTTGTCATCTGGAGGTGATATAATTTTCCCAGATCTCCCAATACTTCATTCTTTTGAGTTGTTTCCCTTTTCTATCCAATCTGCTAGTTTTTATTACAGCATTTAGCCAATTTTCATGAGTTGGTGGAACCGGTTTTATCCAGTTAATACAAATCTCTATATGTGCTAGCAGGATCATAACAAACAATAAGTTTTCTTGCTATTTACTTAACTTAAGCAGATTTGGTTGAGTAGTACAGTGAATCCCAAAGATAATTAAAAGAATACTCACAGTTATAGGTGTTGCCAGTACTGCAGTTAGTGTCTTACCAATTTCTTGTCAAAATTGCGTAAGCGCTGAAGAGCCGCAAAACATGTGTATATCATTCACCTTTTCTTCGCCACATTTGCTACACAATTTTACTGCGGAGCCTTTGAATTTTGATAGTCTTTTGGGTGTCCAATACGCTCTATGTATAGAGAAAAGATGGTTTCTTTTTAGGGCTGCGGGCTTTACATACCGCCAGCATTTCTCTACTGATTTTTTCCAGATTTGATTTAGATCCAGAGCCTCGTTTGGTAGATCTTTCCTCCATAATTTTTCAGGGATAGTAAAATTTTCTTCACCGGATTCAATTAGAGCCCAATACCATTTTGAGACTTCTTTTTTTAATACCATTTCATTCGTCATTTTTGTTTCTAAGTTATTCGGGTCTGTTGCTCCTTTCGGAATGGTATTTGCCCAACTGCTCAATTGGTAATATTTGAACTTTGAAATTTTTCGTTCTGTTATTGTTTGCAGATGTTCCCATGATATTAAAACATTTTCAACCAGGAGTTGTCCCCAATTTTCAATTCCAGATTGTGTGAGTGGGCTTGATAATAAGTCTTTTAAGCATTCTGGGGTGCCTGGCGAGTCCCATATTGGAGCCATACTACTGTAATACGGGATCTTTGTAGCAACTCTTATCTGATTCCAGAGCTTAACGGCGTTATTCAAAACCTTCAATTTTACTTTTTTGAAAAATTTTGGGTGACCAAATTTAAAGAGGAAATGATCATCACCGTTTGTTAAATGTTGTAAGTAAGTTGGATAGGCATGATGTACCTTTAACAAGACTCTGACATTTTTAAATTGGAAGGATCTATAGTATTCATATATGTCAGGGCTTGCTATTCCTCCTTGTTCCTTCTTTCTCCTGAGCTTGTTCCATGAAATTCTTGTGCTTTTTGCTGACCAAATAAAGCTAAATGTTTCTCCTTGTATTTTTTTTAGGGCTCCTTTTTTAAATTCTAACGGAATGTTATTGAAGAGATAAGTGAATTTGGGAATGATTGACATTTTTATTATATTAGATTTCCCTAAAAAACTTAACGGCAGACTTGACCAAATTTTTATGTTTAAGTTAGTTTCCGATAGTTTACCAAGATCTTTTGTTATAATGATACCTAAGTATTTCATTTTATCCTTTAGAAGAGATGAGTTTAAATTGGTGTTCCAGCTCATTGCCTCTGTTTTATCGATATTTATCAGATAACCTGAGACCTTACCAAATTTATTCATTACGTCCTCAATCGCTAATTTAGAGAAGTTATAGTTATCAGTGAACACCATAAGATCATCAGCGTAAAGCGCAACTTTCTTTGTCCAATTTTGATATCTAAAAGGTGTTATAAGCGGTTGATTTCTTATAGAGCAGGCCAAGGGCTCGATATATAAATTAAAAAGTAGCGGAGACAAGGGGCAACCTTGTCTTGTGCCTCTCTGGATCTCGATATTGTCCGTGAGGTTCCCGTTGACTGCTATCTTAGCTCTTGGGTTAGTGTAGATTTCTTTTACCATGTAGCTAAAATTGGCCCCTAATTTGTTTTTTTCTATGATTTTATTTAGAAAGGCCCAATTAACACGGTCAAAGGCTTTGGCAGCATCGTATGTGACAATCGTTAGAGGTAGCTTTTCGCAAACAGCTACGTCAATTGTTGCCACTAATTCGTGCGTGATTTCCTGGATTTGTCTGCCCTTTATAAAACCTTTTTGATCCGGGTTGATTAATTTAGCCATAACCTTTGATAATCTTTTAGCTATTATATTCATAAACAGCTTGTAATCACAGTTTAGGAGTGATATTGGCCTATACGATGCGCAATTCTTTGGATTTTTTCCTGGTTTTAATAGGATGCTGATCGCCGCTTCATTCCATGAGTCCGGTATCATTTCGTGACCCAGATAGGTCTTATTCATTATTTCTGTTAGGTGATCAATTAATGGCTTGGTCTTGCGGGCTTTTTGCAGTGCAGTATCTCAGTTTCTGAAGTTAAGAAGCCTGGCGACAATGGGTCTCGGGGGCCCCAGATGGAGGGCGGGGCCCCAGGGAGTGGTGTGCGCGCTCCACCACAAGATGGGGGCAAAAGGAGTCTGCTCCAAACGTGGTTTTCAGGAGACGTTCCACATAGTCCTCCATCCTGCCGGTGTTGGTGGTCTCTGTGATACCCACCAAGCGGATGTTGTTGCGACGGCTTCGGGCTTCAATATCCTCGTTTTTTGCCGAGATAACTTTTAGCAATTTATCCAAACTTGTGACATGTTCCCGTAATTGAGATGTGGTATCCTCGGTTTCAGAGATACGACGTTCAGCCTCTTTAATCTGGCCATCATCCTTGTCTACTTTATGAACCAGGAAATCCAGATGATTGTTCCTGGTGTCCATGTTACCGGACAAATCTGTCAGACTGTGCTGGACGGCCAGAAGTAAGGTCTTGACGTCATCGCCAGGTGGCTGCGAGGATGATTGACTAGGATCCATGTCCGGCGATTCAGAGTCCATCGAGGCGGAGCGTGTCGCAACCTTCTTGGTCTCAAATGTCAATCTGGGCTGATGGTTATCAGTTTTCCCTACGTCGTCCTGGCGCACAGCAATGCTTCGTGCCGCAAACGCCGCAGCCCAGGATCGCCTGGCATTTCCTCTTCCTCTATGTAGTTATATTGTGTAGGCAGCGGCCCAAAAATTAAGGGATCCAAAGCGCAGTCAGCACCAATCGGGCAAAAGGACAGATCGCCAACAGCGAGGCAACCAGGGCGGGTTAAGTAGATGGAGGTTACTGGGGACCGTAGCAACTGTACGGTAAGTCAGGCAAAAACCCTTGGCAAAGTTATGTGCAGGGAAAACGATGGGGGGTGGGGCGCACCCCTGCAATCGCTGCCCCGATCCCCCAAGACAAGACTCAGTATAGCCAGTTCGGGCACGTGACGCACCTCGTATGGAAATATATGTGGATTTAAATGGCAGTCGAGCTAGCTTGGACAAATATGTAGTTCCCCGTGCAGTCACCACGCAATGCACCGATGTGGCATCTAGTAGCTGCAACCAGTATTCAGGTGTATAGAAGTAGCAGCAACAGTTCCAATCACTCCGTGTAAAAAAGGGAGATGGAGGGGAGGCCACTCAGCACGCATCCAGCCGCAACAATCGTCTATATGTGCCCCTCAAAGTGAAAAAACACAGCGCTTCCCAGCCTCTTAGCCGGTTCAGTCCCAAATACCTGCGTTTGTCATTCTGTCTGGGGGGTGGTGAGGCCGCGTGGGGAGGAGATCACCTGGCCGGTGTCTAAGAGCCTCGGTGAACGGGCCGAAGGGCGGTGAAAATAGCGGGCCGCCCCCGTCACATGCAGGCAATGATGGCGGCTTGCTGGGGAGACAAGGATCCCAAAGGGAGAGGAGGATCACGGACCGGTCTCACGCAGGCCCTGCAGAACTTGTGGAGACTGGAAGCTGTTGGCGCTCCGCGGCTCGCTACGTGCCGCCGATATCGGAGTTCTTCCTCGGGCAGATAGCAGCTAGCTGTACAAGGGGGCCCCCCACTGTAGACGGAGCATGTGGTGTGATTGCAGAGCAGCCCCGGCCTTTGACCACGAGGGGAGCTGGGATGCTCGCGTGAGGTCAGCCGCCCAGCGGGAAAACAGCAGAGAAGTGCGCCTCAGAGCCGATCAGCAGCGAGGTAGCGCAAGGCCTCCAAGTGACTCTCAGAGCTCTGAATTTCCTACTACCACAGCAGAAGGGCTTTAGAAGCAGGCGGATGGCATCAGCGGTCGAGGAAAATAGGTAGATGAGCGGATAATTGTTGGATATTTTCACCAGGTCTCCGGCGCCTCACAGGTGTGTGACCATCTTGGATGTGCGCCACCTAGCGCCCCCTCCAAGTGTAACAATGCAGATTATTCCAGGCCCCCAAAGTTACATGAAGGGCTTGTGTAGCAGGTATTAGAAATTTTTAATGTGTATTTAATTAATAATAAACAACTGTTGTAGTTCTCATCTCTAAATTATATCAAGATTGTAATAAGTGGCAGTACACCCAGGACATGCCAGTGCACAGCAGACAGTCTACCTATATTAAAACACAATAAAAATAATTGCATAAAATACTTCCTTTACAGGGAAGCTATGGTTGTGTGATCACATCCCAAACTGAAATGTGTTATAAAATCATGTAAGTTCTCATGAAACCCCTGTTAAAGAGATGCTGTAGTAACAAGGTTATAATTATAATACAAAACATAAAAAGCCACCAAAAAGCATCTGACATCACAGGACCTGTGATGTCATCAGCAGTGCAATCGGTGAAGTTACCAATGACATCATATCATGAACAGTGCTTTGGGTTGGAGTTATGGTTAAATAGATCTGTTTAATGGCAAATCTCTGTGGATTTTAGAATTTGAATTATAACCATAATGTTTCTTGTACTGAAGGTATTTACGAAATTTTATGTTTTAGCGTGGGTGACCTTCAGCATGTCTTTTCTCTCTATTTTTAGTTCATTGGATTCATTTCCAATAACATATCTCATTATGCAAGACACTGATGCAATGAAATGAAAAATAAACCCTGCATAATAGGCGGCCAGAAGGGACTTGTTGCAATTTATATTTATCAGATCTGGAAAAGCAAGATATTTCTGCTGCCTGTCTCTTGAACGAACCGCTCTAAGAGCATATGTTTTAAAAATGCTAATTGAAATTGAGACCATGCTAAAACCTAAACTTATGGGTCAGGGTGGGTGCATGGCGGGGCTGTCGACAGAAGACTACGAGGGAAAAAAAAATAAAGAAAAACACTTATCTTGAGCTCCTTCGTCATCGTCTGTCGACTACCCCTCCTCCCCCCTGCCCCGCCGCCCCCGCGCTCTTACCTGCACCAGACGCGACTGCACACAACCTGATTATTAGTGCCCGTTAATCCTGATGAGGCCAGTAGCAGGAGTTATAGGCCCGATGGAAACTGCCAGATCTCAGATATGTAACTTGCTCAAAACAGTTTAAATGTCCAGGTGAAACACTGCCTGAATATGAAGAACATCACCTGTGAATCAGAGCAGAAACACTAATTGGAGCAAGAGAGTGGGAAAGGAAGCGAGAGGCATTAGCAGCTGTGGGAGAGACGCCGACGCCGAAACACGGCTCGCCTGAGCCTGAGCCTCTTCTGATATTGCGACATTGTGACAAGTAGAGGCGGAAAGCAGGAAGCGGGAGAGAATACTTCGGCTCCTCCGAAAACACCTCTGAACCGCGAACCGCGAACAGTGCATCCTTCTGACTGTGTCTGGTGTGGTGAGTAGAAGCAGGAAGCAGGAGCCCTGCTGATACCCCTGCTGCCCCCGTTCTACAGCTGTGGCACTTGGAGACTGATCCGCGCTGATCCCACGAATCCCGCTAGGACAGGCTGCCTTTCTTCTGCCATTTTTACCCTAACCAGTTACCAGTTACCAGTGAGCAAAGAAGTAAAGGGGCTTCAAGTGAGCGGAATAGAGCGGAATAGAGGCGAAGAGCCTCTCTTGCTCGCTCGCTCGCCCCCCCCCCCCTACCTACCACATTGCGGATCCCGACGTTGGAGTTCTAGTAAACAGCAAACACAGTAATACTGCAGCTGTGGTTTACCTGTGTTGCAGTGCCGTGAGAGTGTTTCTCTCTGGGGGCGCTGTAGGAGCACCATTATTGAAACGTGGTGAAACGCTTCGAGATCCTCAAGGATGCTAGCAACTAACAGCAAGTAAACAGCTGCCATCTGCCATTGCCGTACTACCATTTGTTACTGACTCAGGGGTTGTGGGGTTAGCCAAACAGCTTAATGATGGTAAAGGATTTTACTAACCCACTGCTTGTATTGCACTTCAAATTGAAAAAGTATTAGTGGAGTTTGGAGCTTGGAGAAGGTTGGAGGTGCTGAGTTGTTCAACACCCAAGCTCTTACACTAACTCAAGGGTTAATCAAGTGGCTGCGGCTGTCGAGGCAGTGGCGCTGAGCAGGAACAAGCTCCAGCCGTTACCGGCTATCCAGCTATTGACGGCTGCGGCTGTGGAGGCAGTGGACAAGCTCCAGCCGTGGAAGCCCTTATAAGCCGATAAGCCGAACGGCCGAAAAGACGCTAAAAAAAAACCGCTGATGTCCGCTTGAACGGTCACGGAAGCAGCAGGCAGGCAGATGAGGTGAGGGTGGAGATACGTGGCCCCTGAGTTCCGTTGCCATCATATCCATACCCTCTACCCCCTGCCTTATCCCATGCCTTACTGCCAGCAGGTGAGGTGAGGCAAGGTGAGGGTGAAGGTTCGTGAAGCTCGTGGCCCTTGAGCTCCGTTGGCTTACAGCTGCCTTACCCTCGGCAGCGGTTTATCAGGAGCTCAAAACAGGAACTAACGGAGCAGTGCACCGTGTAGTCCTGGTGGCCAGACAGGGGTCGGCGTGCTGTCGAATCACCCAGGTGCCTGGGGTGGCGGTGCGTGTGCTCTGAGAGGTGCTCTGACCCCCCGTCATCAGATCAGATCAGTAAGGAGCACCTGTGGAAGGGTAGTGGTGTTTCCGTGGGACCGTTTATTAGGAAGCTTGATTTATTTCATCCTCATCCTCCCATCAATTGGTGGTGAATTTGTCGAACCTGAACAAGTCCTGAACAAGTCTAGGAAACTAAGCTAAGGACCTCACGAGAGAGGAGGAGGAGGTGTTTGTGCGAAGTGGATTTTGTGCGATCTTGTGCGAGGTGGATTTGGCGTCCCTAATGATGAGGTCTGGTCGCCAGCGTGGGGCTCCACAAAACATTAAACAAAACCAGAATTCTGTAGAGATAACAGAGACAACAGAAGCTCCAAAAAAAACTCCAACCCGACTGAGTAGGGACAAGGAAAATGGAGAACAGGAGGGAAACATGCTAATTAACAGAAGAAGGGCCTGTTCAGAGAAGAAACTGTGTACTCCAGCCGAGGAAAAAGCTTTTTCCGTTTCTCTTAGTAAAGACTGTGGTCATACGAAGTCTTCATGTGTGGCGCAGTCGTCTATAGAGAGCTATTTTTTTAAGTATCATCAAATTCAGTCTGACAAAGATAATCATAAAGATAACCATAAAAGAAAGTCCCCCGAAAAGGAAGAACCTAGTGGGAGTGCTAGTGAATGTTCGTTCGAGAAAAAAAGTTGCTCTGTTGGTGATCTGACCCAACCTAAGTTGCCTGAAAAATCGGATGCTGTAGTGGTTAATCAGGACAGGAGGGCATTAGGCTAAGAAGTTGTAACAGAAAAAGTATTGGCACTTGTTCCAACACCCTCACCCCATCCTTTAACTGTAGCAGGGCTGTTACAGGCTCAGGCGCAAAGTTACGTCTGTGACCCTGTAACTCAGAGGGTGATTCGTCCGGCATGATGATCTCCAAATTACCAGTCAAGTGTTGGATTATAAAGGGTCGTTTGGAGTGTGTGATTTGTCTCCTTGTAGGTCTATGAA
Source organism: Lissotriton helveticus (assembly GCF_964261635.1). Lineage (NCBI taxonomy): Eukaryota > Metazoa > Chordata > Amphibia > Caudata > Salamandridae > Lissotriton > Lissotriton helveticus. Next base: position 787,521,748 of record NC_136071.1, on the reverse strand, counting down.
CGAAAATAAATATGATATTGTGTATGACCCTGGAGTTGAAGTGGGTCCCGAAGTTGGAAAGTCAGCTCTCAAGGCCGGATCCAGTGAATCAATTCTAGTTACAGAGGACTTACTGCCTAATCCAAATAGTTGTACAGTTAAAGGTGGTAATGTTAGCTTTTTTAACCTGGACCAGTCAAGTATAATAATGGAGAATAGCCCTATTATCAATAAATCATTATTCGATCAAGGTGCTGGCAGCTTTGAGAAGATTACTAATATAAATAAACAATGTAGCTTAGACCTTAATGGGCAGTCTAAAGCAGTGAATACATTGTCATTATCTAAAGCAGAGGCTAACCCCCAGACATCCCCAGGTGACTCAAAAGGGAGTGAGTTTAGCACGGAGCAGGGTTTATGGGAATGCCTATTACATACCATGGGTTCAATTACTAACGCGCTTAATTTCCACTCAGACAAACTGGATGTTCAGGTGGATATTTTAAAAACGCTAGCATCCCACGTGGCGGGTATTGACACAAAACTCTTGCACCTGACTAACTTGATTATGAAGGAGCAAGCAGATAAGGATAGCCCATTTATATCCTGCACCTGTGCACAGTTGATTGATAAGATCTCTGATTTGCCGTCAATAGTAAGTTCTATGGTGCAAGAAGTTAAACAGTTGTCGAGTAGAAAAGTGCATGGTAGTAATGATAGCGTTGTACCATCAAATAGTTTAAGTAGATCAAATGATGTTGATAAGTTGCCACCTGTAAAGGATGATAGCAATATACAAGTTACTGAGATCCCTTATTCAAAATCTGAATGTGACATAATTAATGATAGCTTGGTAATAGAAGGTGTGAGTAGTGATTTTTCAAGGCTAACCGATGATTCAAGAGGTACGAAAAAGCCATGCTCAAAACAACGCCAAGATTCAAGTGGCCCAATAAAATCAACAAATCTTTCGAAAAGGGCTAGGAAAAGGTTTAGGAAAACTCACAACAAGAAAGCATATGTATTAAAAACTATTGGTAAGAAAATGAGTGAAGATCCTAAATTCTTGAAAATAAAGGAATCTGAAATGAAATCATATTTCCCAATTTTTGGGTCCAATAAGAAATCGGGATTTAAGGTAAAGGTGAATCAAATAATGGAATGTGACATTAAAAAACTAGGGGGCGTCGATCCCAAATTTAGTTCAGGCCACATAGGTGAAGTTCCAATAACAATAAAAGAAAAAGCATCTGATCATTCGATTAATGTAAGGGCGGAAGTCCATAGTGCGCAATGTATTCATATTGAGAAATTAGTTGACTCTAATGGTCAAGAGGGCACTATGAGTAATGAATTGGGGACTGAATTAGGCCGGAAACAATGTAATGAAGTAGTGGTCGACCAAGGTGCACAAAATAATATTGCAAATCAGAATTTAGTAAATCATAGTCATCAGCAAGGTGATAATAGAGCCGATCAACTGGTCCACTGTGGGACACAGGAGTGAATAATAAAGGAAGTTAAAAAAGTCTATTTGCCGACTGAAAGGGTTGTTGTGTCTGTTATGGATAATTCATGCCCACCAGTTATTATTGAGAAAGATAATATTGAGCATTTAAATTTGTTGACTGATATGAGGAAAGTAGCCTTCAGTTCCCAATACATTTCCAGAGGCCCACACGATATTTTAAACCGCGGTAACATCCTAAAATTATTACATGCTATTACAGATCTTAAAGATGTGGTAGCCATGGATTTGGAAGCCGTGGAGTTTAAGAAAGAAAGTGAATATCTTGATAGGGAGATAACAATTACTACTTGGTTAAATAAGGAAATTGTTGATAAAATAATGGCGAATGGTAGCGTATTTGAGAAATGGGGCATTAAAGTCTGGCGAGCTCAAGCTTCTTGCTATCCAATGTTGCTGATTCCAAATGAACTGAAAGGGGATGATAAAAAATTATCTTCCGCTACTAAAAAAATTGATGATAAAAATAGAGCCATAGTAGAACATGTTACAGTTTTAAAAAATGCGTCAGGCGCATCTAAGGAATTAAACTTAGCATATGGCATAAAGATAAGGAGTAGCCAGTCTGGTTTGCGAACCTGTGAGGCGTTAAAGAAAGTCCCAGAGTTAGTAGATGACTGGAGTTGGCTTCCAGGAATATTAACAAATCAAAATCTTGAAAAGAATGATTGATGTCGGAGAAATTCATTGACTCTTTGTTCCTGGAACTCCAATGGCTTAAAACTATTAATCGAAGACCAATATGTAATTGACCTTTTGAAGGCCTTCAGTATATTAATGTTTAAGGAAACTTGGACCACGTTAAAAGAACCTTTTAAAAGTTATATTGAATACTGTTATGTCGCAACATGAGAAGCCAACTCAGGTCGCCCCTGTGGTGGTCTTTCTATATATATTTCTTCAAATTTAAAAGCTTCCCATTTTGAAATTAATCTTCATGTAAAATGGCTACAGTGTGTTAAACTAATAGCAAGTCATTCGATTATTTTAATAAATGTGTATTTAAGCTGCAAAAAAAAGGTTAGATCCACACAAATTACTCAGCTATGGGGGACGGTAAAAACATTATATTATGAGCATTTGGATTCAGTATTTATTATTTCAGGTGACTTTAATATGCATTTGGTTTCGTCTAAAAAGCAGACACCTGACTTAAAATGGTTAGCTCAATGGAACGATTGTGAGTTTAAAAAATACAATTTAAAGATTATGCATGACCTTGATAACATCCCGACTTATAACAAAGCAGATAGCTCCTCTGTAATAGACTATACTATAATGTCTGAGAAATTATATAAGTTAGTAAAAAGCTATTTGATTGCCCCAAGTATTGAAAGCGATCACAACCCACAAGTGATAAATTTTGATATAGATCTGGACTATCTACCAGCAACCAGGACTCTGGTTAAAGCTCCAACATCCTTTAATCTTAAAAGGTTAACATGGAATGAAAAAACTGAGGATAACATTTTGATAGTGCTTGACTGTTTAATTCAGGATGCGCATGGTGCTTATGAGGAAGGGAAACCTATGGTTGACCTATGGGCTCACTTGTGTGAAGAACTATTGGCTAAATCTGTTAGAGATGAGCCCTCCAAAGGCATAATGTTAAATTCCAGGAAACCAGGATGGTATTCTTCCCATTTACTATATCAAAAAAAAAAGTTTAATAAAGAAATACGATTATTGCACCGGAATAAAAACAGGCTATCGCTTCAAAGTGCATCGCTTAAAATCAGAGAGTTAAAACAGAGATACAAGAGGGAAATCTGGATGGCTAAGCAAGCATATTATGAATCAATATGGGCAAAAGTCCATCATGCTTGTAAATCCAAAGATCTACGGTTATTCTGGTGCATTATTAATGACATCGAGAACGGTAATAATAGAAGCAATAGTGCTAATGTTGATGAAGTGAGTTGGGTGAGCTTTTTCAATAAAAAAATCGATTCCCAAAATCTAGATAATGATAAATGTTTTAATAATAGTCCAATTGATAGGCATACAATAATAGATAGAAGGAGTGAAGGCTGTATTCCCTCTCCTCAATGTAGAGTGGATATGGAGCCCTGGTCGCTTGATAAAGTGAAAAAAGCGATAAAGGGGATTAGATCCAACGGAGCACCAGGCCCAAATGGTATCGCGAACGCAATATTCAAAGCTGAATTAAGTAACTGGCCAGAGTTACTAATGCTTTTGTTTAATGAAGTCCTTAAATCAGGTCTTATACCGTTATCTTGGCATGGGAGTATTATACAACCAATATATAAGTGTGGCCCGCAGGATAATCCGGCTAATTATCGTTTGATTACGCTCACTGATGTAGAGGCAAAAATGTTCGCTGGTAGCCTGTTGGAAGAGCTGGAGGCTTGGGCCTCAAAGGAAGAGCTGATCCCTAATTTTCAAACAGGGTTTAGAAAGGGAGAATCTACCCATACCAATTTGATTTTATTAACATTATTAGAAGAGAGAGCCAAAACCAGGATGCAAAGATTATAATTGTGCTTTATTGATCTAAAAGCTGCTTTTGATTCTGTGCCGCGAAATACTCTCTGGGGTAAATTAAGGAATTGGGGTATTCCGGAAATACTATTAAAGATGATTATACTTTTATACTCCAATACCTGGGTGCAGATCAAAATTGGCGATGGAAAACATACGACTCGTCGTTTGGATACGAATGTAGGATTGAAACAAGGCTGTGTTTTGGCTCCTTGCCTTTTTTTTTTTTTTTTATACCGTTTTTTTATTGAGACCAAATCACAGTTACACAGCGTCTTGCCGACAACCCTGAGGCAGGCCGCTATCTGACAAGCAATGAGTGTTAAGGATAAACATTCAGTTCACAGCAGGCATTGGGTAGACAGCAGCTACAACCCAGAATCCTCGACAGTTGGCATATGTCGCAGCAAAAATCAGAGATGATTACAATGTTCGGTAGATAGGCATGCAACAGGCCGCCGGCAATAAAAATGAATACAGCTTATGTGCAAGTATAGGATTTTCCAAAGATCAGAAAGCAGCATGTTTCGATACAATGAACGTCTATCTACCTAAGTCTCCTTACCTCCCCCCTCTCCCACCCACCCCAACAGACCAAAAAAAGAACCATTGGTCAAACTAAACTCTGTTGCATAGGATAAATTCACTAAACGGGCATCAGGCCAGGTGCACGAAATTATTAATGACTGTGGGCGGGACAACATGTAGGGAACATCCCGGCATAATCAGTAGACCGAACTGTAAAGGGGACCATGGAAGCGCAGGGGGGGGAGAGGAGGTGGCCATTCGCAGAGGGGGGGTGTAAGGGGGGAAGACACGTTGCTTATGAGGTGCTAAACATACCTCGGGCACGCAGGTTCCAATCACACTAAGTGCACCCACAGAAATCGCAGCCACCCACCAGGGCGCGTTCCCTCAGGGGAGTGTAGCTGTAGGGAAAGCAAGGTCACCCCATATCGTCGGATATCGCTCCAGTGGGCGACCGCGCAGAGGCTGGAGAGGATGCACGCTCTCGCGTCCACTGTGCGAAAGGCTCCCATATGTCTCTAGGTCTGGAAGCGGAGGGCATCAATTCCCAGTATCTCTCAAGTTGTGTGTTTCCGTATGTCACATCTCAAATCCATGCAGCAAATGTAGGAGTTGCCCGCCTACCCCAATTCACCGCCACCTGTCGCTTAGCATAAAGAAGCAGTATCGCATGCAATTTTCTATGCGCGGGTAATGTTTCATGAACCCAGCCCAGTAGCCCCAAGAGCGGAGTCGGTGAGTCAGATCTATGAAGTATCTGGTTAATAGCAGCAAATATGTCTAGCCAGTATTGCTCCAGTTTTGGGCAACTCCATGCAACATGTATAAAGGAGGCATCTACGCAGCCGCATTTCCAACAGTCAGAGCCTTCTCTAATACCCATGCGGTGTAGCGATATTGGCGTGCGGTAATATCTGTGCAAAACCTTGAAATGTATTAATCGCAGCCTGTAATTGGGCGATAACATCGTAAGTTGGCCACAACAGAATTCCCACTGTTCTTCCGTAAGTGGCTCCTCCAGGTCCGCAGTCCAAGCCTGCTGTGAAGAAGGCACTACAATGGGTGATTGGTCCTGCATACAGTTGTACAGTCGGGACACAAGTTTTCTGGGTGAGGGTGTAGAAAGCAGATTCTGAAGGGCCACAAGTTGTGGCGGTTCTTCGGGGAACTTGGGCCACAGCTTTTTGCAGGACGCCTTCAACGAGTGGTATAAGAGCAAGTCAGAAAATGACTCCCGGTGCTCCCCCTCGCATGTGTCTAGGTCGCGGAAGATGCCGTTAGGGTACAGATCCGCAAACGTGTGCAGCGACTGGCCTTTAATCTTAATTGCGCCACCACTCTCACGTAAGCAAGGTAACATAGGGTTGCCACGGAGTGGAATCGCCGGCGCATATAGCAATGACAGTTTAGCTCTGTTTCGCAATTCGCGCCATGTCCAGCGAAGTAATTCAACTGTGTCCACGTCCTTCGAGGGGCGAGATACCGCGCCATATAGCGCCACACTTAGGGGGGAAGGGGCCACTGCAGCCATCTCCACAGCAACATGCGGCTGGTAAGGGGTGGGGAACGCCCAGAAGTGCAAAAACTGTGCCTGTGCACACAGTGAGTATAGTTTCATGTCAGGAGCCCCCAGCCCACCTTGTCGCAGCGGGAGTGTAAGTAGTGCCCAAGATGTCCTCGCCTGGCCACCAGCCCATACAAGGGTTAGAAGCAGCGAGCGCACTCTGGCATGGAAATGTGCCGTCAGCGGTATGGGAAGATTTACAAATAAGTAAAGGAACTTGGGAAGGACCACCATCTTCGCCAGTGCTATCCTTGCGACCAGCGATAAGGGCAGTTTGTTCCATATCGCCACCTTGCCTTCCAGCCAGTCCACCGCTCTTCCAAAAGTAAGGGACCACAGTTCCTGCAAATCTCGGCTTATCCAAACCCCAAGGTATTTCACAGCCTCGAGCTCCCAGCGTAGCGGGTAGTCAGAGGGCGTCTCCCGCGTAGTATCTGTGAGAGGGAAAACCACAGACTTTGACCAGTTTATGGATATCCCAGCCAAACCTTCAAATCTGACGAATTCCCTCAGAAGGGGGTTTAAGTTCTCCGAGGGATTGAGAACATACAGCGTGACATCGTCTGCGTATAGAGATATAAGCAGACTCCTGGAGCTGAATCCTATCCCTCTTGCAGTGTGGTGTTGACGAATCCTAGCAGCAAGGGGCTCCATCGCGATCGCAAATAATAGCGGGGATAGGGGACAGCCCTGTCTGGTTCCGCGGGATATTGCAAATGACTCCGATACAAGTCCATTAATGTGTACTCTAGCTGTGGGCGCGACGTACAGCACTTTAATTAAATTTATGAAGAGGGGACTAAATCCCATTCGTCCAAGGATTCGAAATAGGAATGGCCATTCTAGGGAATCAAATGCTTTAGTAGCATCTAAGAACGCGACCGCAGCCTGCGTAGAGGGATGTAAATAGTGAAGAACAGAGAAAATTGTCCTTAGGTTATGTGACGTAGCTCTACCCGGTATAAAGCCAGATTGATCAGGGAGTGCCACCATCGGTAGTAGAGGTTGTAGCCTGTCCGCAATGATTTTGGCATATATTTTCGCATCTACATTGATTAGGGAAAGAGGACGGTAAGAATCTAGGAGCAGGTGGTCTTTATCTGGTTTGGGCAGCGCTATAATTAGTGCTTCTCGCATTGACTCGGGTAGTGTGCCCAGCTCTAGGGCTTCAACAAAGACTGCATGCAGTTTGGGCGCCAATTCCTCGGAGTATGCCTTATAGAATGCCGTGGTCAAGCCGTCTGGGCCTGGGGCCTTGCTCGCAGGCATGCTTTGTATCACCTGGGCTATATCCCGAACAGTGATGGGGACGTCCATGTACTGGCGGTGGTGGTCATTGAACCAGACGAGGGCGATGGAGTCTAAAAAAAATTCCAGAGATTCAGGAACCGTGGGCTGCCTGGAGGTGTACAGAGACTCGTAGAATTCAGCAAAGGCTGCCAGCACTTCCTCCTGCCCCACAATCATGGTTCCTGCGCTATTCCGAATGGAGTGTATGTAGTTGGGTTGAGTGCGGGGAGCGATCACTATCGCAAGCGTCCTACTCGGCCTGTCCCCCTCCCCGTATCTTCGGGCCTCAGCATGCTTACCCAGGAAGGCAGTCTCACGTTGAGCCTCCTCATCAAATGCAAGCAATTTTGCTTTCATTTGGCCCGCCGCTTCCGGGGACGGATCCCGGCAGAACGCCAGGTCTAGGTCGCGCAGCTCTATTTCTAGTGTGGTCAGCGAGGTGCGGATAGAGCGCAACACCCCAGCTTGTCTAGCGATGCATTGTCCGCGGATAACCGCCTTGAAAGCGTCCCATACCGTAGCCACCGTGGAAGTCGATCCCTCATTTTCTGCAAAATAATGTACAATATCCGCTCGGATTTCCTCCGTGAAAACTGTATCAGTTAGGGCATGGGGGGGCAGTCGCCAAGTAAACGCTATTTTAGGGACCCCAGGTATCTTTAACTCTAGTTGGCAGGGGGCATGGTCAGAGAGGGATCTAGCCTGTATGGATGTGTCCATCGTCCACGTTGCCACGACTGGTGACACCAGCCAGTAGTCCAGTCTGGACCAGGCGGCATGGTGGCTGGTAATGCATGTACCTACAGTATCAACTGGATGTCTAGCCCTCCATACATCAGTTAATGTCCCTTCCGTCATCACATCAAGAATAGCCTGCCGAGCTCCAGTGTGTGTAGGTCTACCCACTCCCCTTCGGTCTAATTCATCATTCAGTGGAACATTAAAATCTCCGCCCAAGACTACATGTGAGCAATCTAGCATCTCAATCTTGGCCCAGACATTTCTAAAAAACTCCGGGTCATCTACATTTGGGCCATAAAGTGCGGCAAGTATTAATGGTCTGCCGTGTAGCGAACCATGTACAACAACATACCTGCCCTCTCCATCAAGTAAAACATCATGTTCCTGCCAGTCTAGGCCTCTACGTATGAGTATCGCTACACCTCTAGCATAGTTCGAATAGATCGCAGAATGCCCCTGTGCCCATCTTGAGTGCTTCAACCTGGACGACGGGGCAGAATTTACGTGAGTCTCCTGCAAAAAACATATGTCAACCTTATGTCTTGCCAGTATGCCGTGCATCAACCTCGCCTTTTTATAATCCCCCAGACCCCTGATGTTCCAGGTCCACAGCTTAACATCTCCCATAATGCCCTACATGTAGAACATGAATTAACAGTCCGGTATTCGCCCATTTGTCATCAAGCCCCTTGGCCCATCTTGAGTGCAAATATACTATACATGTTTCAGCAATCAGAGTGCATCCCCTAAAACAAAAACTTTGAACATTCAGCAAACAATTGAACTACCCCCTCCTCCCTCCTCCCTCACCAACCCCCCAATCAGGTCGTGACAAAGCCCCACTATCCATACCCATTTCGTATCACAAACCAGACACTCGAACAAAGGGAGACACCCCGTGAGGCGTGGTGCTCCAAGCTTACATCCCTGTTTACACAGGGTGGCTACATTCAAGTATACATTTCCATGCCCCCAGATGCTGTCAGGTAACAGGGTCACAACCAGTCTATACAGCGGAACAATGACAAATCTGGTGACCCAGCAGTAACTACAGTGTGACAGGGCAGTAAATTGCATTATGATCATCTCATCTAGGCCAAGCAAGTAGCGCAATAGGGTGAAGAATGTGACCTAGAGCAGACAAACATTACTGTAGTGTTAAAATGGAAAGCACAATAGTGTATCTATATTAGTGCTTTAGTCATTATCACTAAGACGATCAGAGTCAGTTTCTAGTCTCGGTGACTTATGCCTCGCCTCGGGGCCACTAATATGTTTCGCAAATTTCAGTGCTGATTTTGCGTCCGTAAAGAAATGCGGGGTGTGTTTATGGATGACCCTTAGCTTAGCTGGATACAAAAGTGCGTATTTGATGTTAGCTTGCAAAAGGATTTTCTTGGCTGGCAGGAATTCTTTTCGCGCTGCTTGGACCAGGGGGGTAAAGTCAGGGTAGAAGGAAATGTTATTACCTTTATGTGTAATCTTACCCTTCTCCCTAGCGAGGCGTAGTATGAGGTCTCTGTCCTGGAAATTAATCAGTTTAGCAAGAATGGGTCTAGGCGGTGTGCCTGGAGCTGGTACCTTCCCAAGCGATCTATACGCTCGTTCGACCGTGAACACTGGAGATAGGTGCGGGTCGAAGAGCTCATGGGGAAGATTCGCCACGAACACTTCCGGTGTTGTCCGATTCCGGAATTCCAGTGATGCGGATGTTCGACCTTCTGGAGCGTGCCTCCAAATCATCTGTCTTGGCTCGCAGGGATTCCAATTATTTTTCTATGTTGGTGATGTGCTGCTTCGTGTGTTGCTGAAATTCGCTGCACTCGGTTTGCCTATTTTCCAAGCAGTCTAGCCGTGTTTCGTGGGCATCCACCTTGGTTTTAACTGATTCTAATTGTGTGGACATTGCATCTAGTTTAGTGTCAATACTCTTGAGGCTCTCTCGGACCTCCATCATCAGAGCCCCGAAATCCACATCCGCACCTGCCCCCTATGCCATCGATGCGCCCGCAGTCTGGTCCTCTGAATTCGTTTTGTCCAGGCGTTTTTGCTCGAATGTGATCTTGGGTTGTCTTGCGTCAGCCTTCCCCATCTTGCAAAGAAGGGAGCAGCGCGGTAGGAGCCGGACCGTTGAGCGGGTCTGTCTGTGGTTCACACAGCGAAGAACAGGGTAACAGCAGGCGTTTGGTCCCTTCGGGATCCGTGTGCACCCAGCTCCGGTGGTATCTCTAGACCATGTACAAGCGTCCGCTGCGCAGCCCAGGCAGGTACGGGAGACGAGTCTCACAGCGTGGACCCAGCCAGGCGTTGCAGGGTCACAAAATGGCGGCAATCCAAAAGTTAATTTTCTTACTGGTGAACCTCGGTTTCAGGAAAAGGTCTCATCCGCCCGGTATCCCACCTGCCGATCCGCAGTGTCAGGGAGCCCTCCCGGCCACAGAGATATGGAGCCGGCCAATATTGTTAGATCCTAGCTGCAGCAGAGTTCGAAAAATAAAAGCGCAGATGACGACTTCGATCAAGGCCCCTCCATGAGCAGGTAGGTCGCAGCTGTAGAAGTGGTGCTAAACGCACAGCATGGGGACAGGTTTGGATTCTATGCAGTCTAAGGTGCGGCAGCTTGGGGGCCCCTCCACACGTCAGAAATACACGTCTTTTCAGTAGAGCCTCTCCATGTTGGAAAGAGAGCAGTGCAGCTAGCAGTCTCAGGGAGCTCGCCTCTTAGCAGGGAACAGGGCCCACGTGGTTATAGCAGGTGCCAAGTGCAGCAGGACACCCGTCAGGTAAGGTCAGGCGGCTTCGATTGTGGGGCCCTTCCCAGTGTCGGGTAGATCGGAGCGCTGTGGACCCTCGAGTGCAAGAATTTTCTTTAGTATCTGCTGCCCCTCCGAATGCACCAATAGGTTTCCCTCAAGATGGCGGTTACATTACCGGGCCGTCCCCAAGGGCTCCCCCTGGCTCTGCAGCAGCCCACAGAATAGCGCGGGCCGATTTCTCAGACTCACAGTCAGGTCGATTTCAATTGCGACTCGCCAGCAGAGGGGTCCGGTGCAGGCACTAACCTTCCGCGGGTCTCGCAGCCGTCTCGCCAGGCTCCGGACGGCCCACCAATCCCCGACCTCAATTTCACAGTGCCGCCCGGCGGCAGCTCCTCTCCAGCTGGGTCGCGGACGGAGGGTGGAGCGCCAAAGGCAAGGGAGGTGTCACCTGTGTCCCGCGGCCATTCTCAGCCCCCAAAGTCAGGTCGGAGGTAGCGGCTGACGTCTTCTGCCTCTGCGCTAAGTTATTGCAGCACTAATGGGTTCTGGAACAGGATCTTGTAAGGATTTATTGTTGTAGCCGGCGGAGCGCGCTCACAGAGCGGCCATTTCGCTGCGTGGTTGGCCACGCCCCCGGCTCCTTGCCTTTTTAATATTTTTATGGCCGATTTGCCAGCTCATTTTAAAAAATATTAATTCACATTAGCCTTTTATTCATGGCCAAGAAATTAAATACCTGCAATATGCAGATGACACCATTTTATTGAGCCAACCAGAAATGGTTAATTGACTCTTTTAATGGCTATGTCACACAAAATGGACTAACAATTAATATAAAAAAGACAAAAATAATGACTATAGGAAAAGGTAGACCAAGGATTAAAGAGTGGCAAATCAATGGCCAGGTAATCGAAAATGTGAAATCATATAAATACCTTGGGATCATGTTCGATGATGCATCGATATTTAGACAACATTTTAACAATCTTGAAGCCAGGGGCTGCTCTCTTGCATTTGCTTTTAGGAAATTAAGAGACAAATTAGTATGCCCTAATTATGACCATTTGATGAAGGTGATGAAAGCAAAGTTAATTCCATCTTTGGACTATTGCACAATCATCTTTCGGGGCAAAGACGCGAAAGTGCTCGACGATATAGAAATTAGAACTTATAAAGCTGTGTTTAAAATCCCTAAATATATCAGTCGAGCAAACATAAGACTGGAATTTGGACTGAAAAACCAATTTGTGGCGCGTCAATCAGCATTCTTGAAGTCCTTAATATCATTAGCCCGCTCGGATGAAGGATCTTTAGCAAAGCTATGTTGGCTAGAAATTTCAGAGGGGGAATACTTAAAAAACTGGCAGCTGTCCCTAAATGCTTATGTAATTTTGATTGCTCTAATTTAGAAGATGAAATGAGGAGTAAAATAGTTTTAAAAAAAGAAATGAATCAAAAGGCCGCACTGCTAACAATTATAGCTGACAAGGAGGAATTAAGGGAAAAAAATCATTTTTGGACAATTGCTAATTCCTTTGGTAGGGTGTCGCCTCAACCTTATTTGGCATATTATATAAAACCTAGGCATATCATAAAAAACCTAGGTTTAAATTCATGCATTTAAGGTTGGGAAGATATCCGACAAAGGATGGCATACCAAAATGGGAGAATCAATGGTCATCAAGCATTTGTAGGCTTTGTAGGCAAAGGGAGGAAACAATAATTCATAAAGTAACCTTATGCCCAGCTCTGGCAGACGCCCGGAAGTCCATCCTAAAACCGATCTTTAATGAACTAGGAATTAGAACATGTAGGCAAGCTATTATTACCTGTTTGAGTGGAGCCAATATTAAACTTACTTATTGTTTTGTTAAATTTATCATTATTGCAGAGAATAAACTAAAAGTAGTAGAACAGGTAAATAACTGTATTGCGATATAAAATACTTAAGAAACATAATTTAAGATTCATTGGAGGCAATGTGTTAAGCTAGCTTAAGGGACTATGAGTATAATTTAATATAGGCGCGCACATTGCGCTTTATTACCGCTTGTAAATGAAAAACAGCTAAAATTTGTATTTGTAATCCCAACTGTTAACATAAGTCACTTTAGGTAAATGCTGCTATAATAGTTCTTGGTGCAAATTATAAGGCATTTTAGTAAGTTTTATGTATTTTAATTATTGTGTAATGTTTTAATGTTTTTATTGAATGGTCATCTATTATCGCATTATTGGTGGATCATTTTAAGATGTTAATAACTCTGTGTCTAGTATATGCTTGTTTTTCTTGGTGGCACTTATTTTTTTTCTTGCTTGTAATGATTTTAATTAATCAACAAATAAAATGCTTACTTACTTACTTACTTACTTACACTAATTGCTGCTTGTGATTGCCCAAAATCTTGCATTAAGTGGCAATCCCTGCCTCCTAAAAAATATTCATTGCCTGGACATTGGTACTGAGGGCTGTCATTGAGGAGGTCAGGTTGCCCCCTTGTCTCCAATAAACATTTCACATTCTGCATGATGAGTGCTATGCTGAGCGACTGACTAAAGTACTGACCATGACCATTTAACTGTCAAAACAGACTGTTTATTGGACCATGAGTGGTTACATGTCATCCTTTTAAAGACTAAAATATTGATGTGAGAAAGTGTTATGGCCACAATATCGACTATCACTAAATAATGAGAATGAGTAAATACAGGTGTATGTATAGGTAAGTATAGATTTTATTCCAAACAGTTGAAAACAACTTAATATGCGCAGTTAAGAGGCCACATTGAAACAAATATTATTACAGCCAATAGGCTTGTGGGAACTGTGAAGGGTAAATTGTTTGCACTTTAGTTTTTTAGCAAGCATATGCCACAAAACAAAAAGAAGAAAAAAGAAAATATGCTGCCATCGAATTATGTAGCTATATGCTTGGAAGAAAAAAATTACTATGACATATAGAACAGTGCCAATGATTTCATGGTCAAAAAGAAAAGGTACTATTGACTTTTATTTACAGTAACATTAAGACACACTAAGATGACTAAAAAACTAAAAGGGATAAAGATTGGGAAACCGTGGCCCACCAACCCTAACACTGAAGTGCACTTCTTTATAGGTGAGTGTACTCATCAGGCAAAAGCCCCCACACACTGTGCAATAGAGCCAAAAACAGAAGTGGTCTTACCCCTTGCCCCATGTTGTTTGTTTAGTTGACAGAAACAAAATGTAAACAACAGTTATACTGACCACTAGTTCAAGAGTGCTGGCCCAAAGCCCCTCTTTGCTGTATCGCCAGATTCTTGTAATAAAAAAGAACAAATAAAAAATACTTACATATATGTAGGCATATATGTATTTTTTTATGTTTTTTGGATTACAGGACCCCAGCATGACAACAAGATCTGTATCTAGGCCAGGCCTAAACATTGCCTACTGCCACCATTGATGAAGAGATAAAAACATTTGCCCCTGTAGGGTAATAAATATCAGGCATCTCCTGGCCTAGACGACCGCAATGCAATATGAAATTTGTTTCGCAAGCAGCTGAGGTAAGACCTCCTATTGTCTGCAATTCGATCCATTAGCTAAACTGTGGCAATGAAGCCAAATAATATGAACAAATCTACTGCCAGCCCTTGCATCAGGAGAAATGCAGACCCCATTGGTTCCCGCGTCCTCAGGTCAATTTCACTTTACCTGTGTTCCTGTGCAAGGGTATGCTATAATTTCAACGGCAAGGGCATTAAGTGGTGGTTGAAGACGCAAGCGCAGAGTCTAGAAATGTTCACATAAAATACACCCCATTCAACTACCTACATAGAATGTACTTGACACTATTGTGTAGTTCCTATAAATCTATATAGGATCTGCGCATTTAGACAACATAAATTATGGGATTGGTGTCCAAACTAATTCCAGACACCCCCACAGGATATGTTCACCTGTAGACCAGCTAGCTCATGGGGCCACTATGAGCCCCTCTTAACAAGGAGTAAATAGGTTCTGGCAACTATCGAGCATGATAACCCTGACCCCTTAGGTATTGTGAAAACAGTACAGTACTTTTCGCTCAGTCACTCGTGCTCACTTTGGCCCAGGGAGACACACAGAATAAACTGTGGAGACGTATTCAATAAGCATTTATTGAACCAGCGTCATTCTATTGTAAAATACGTGTGCTGCAACAACTATAAGACAGAAACTGATATCAATGATGTCAAAGACCAGTAGAGTAAACAGAAGGTAGAATTCTACCATAGTGCTAAAACAGTGAATAAATGCAGGCGCACAATTGTGTATTCCTACGATGCAAACCCTAACTAGATGTCCCTAAGTGTACCTAGAATGTATGTAGGTGTATAGCCAAGAATCCCCCTAGAAAAGAGCCAACCCCATTACCTGATGTGAGAAAATGAAGGAGCCCATCTTGGTCTCGAGTTGGACACCCGCGAGGGATGTCAGACCACTGACTGCTGGAGTGTCTGCATGCATGCACTTCCACGTCTCGTGTCAGCATGGACGTTTTCTCCTCTGGCTTGCCCAGTGAAGATGTGGTAGTGATGTACCCGAAAGTGACCCTCAGGGGATCTACCTAGATGTGTCATGGTACTGTGGGCATGTTGGCCAAGGATGGCAATAGTGATGACCCTTGTACCCTAGTTATTATGCTGAAGATGGTAATCCTGCTGTAATACTAAGAATCCTTATTCATAATAAATGAGGCTAGTTTTCGTAGACAACCACACAACATTTATTCACCACCTAACTAGGTAAAAGTACAGCGCCAGAACCGTTATGTAGAACAATGGCAGGACAAATGTAGGTGAAAGGTCGTGCAAGTACA
This sequence comes from Lissotriton helveticus, assembly GCF_964261635.1. Classification (NCBI taxonomy): domain Eukaryota; kingdom Metazoa; phylum Chordata; class Amphibia; order Caudata; family Salamandridae; genus Lissotriton; species Lissotriton helveticus. The sequence continues at coordinate 787,506,010 of NC_136071.1, read as the reverse complement.
TAGGCCTATATTGGGGTACATTGGTGTTCTTAACAACATGATGAAATACTAATTGAACCCATCCACCTGAAATAGGTGTTCTGAAGGAGGCAGAGGATTTTACTACATGCTATGGGAGTGCCCTGTTATAAATCAAATCCTGAAGGCAATCTACACACGTCCTGTAAGAGGCCACAGAATGTGAGTGCTTCTTGATGAGTTATGTTCCACAGCTGAAAGCTTAACAAGTAGGCAATGGATTTATCAACTTGACACTTTTGTTGGCAAAGAGAACCAAGTTGTTGAAATATACCAATGCCCCCCAGCAAACAGTGATGACTGGTACAAAATTGGCTAATACTGTGGCGATGGCACTCCATGGGAAGGAAGCACAAGGGCAGGTGCCTAATAGCCCACTAGTGGCACAAAATAAAATTGTTATTTTCAAGGCTATTGGGAGAACCCCAATGAACAGGCTAACAACAGAAAAACACCCAACCTGGTCACAGAACTCACATGATCGAGGAATAGATTTAAACAGATGTGGCTTATGTAAAAGTGGGGTGACTTGAGGTAGCTGAAGGTTGCTGGAAAAACTTGCTGTTAGGAAGAAAAAGTCCTCGGCATGTTTGAAACACGTACCCCTGCTCTGAGTGCCGACTGTACTGTTGTCTGCACCCCTAATGCTGATTTTTTGTCATAGATGAACACAGATCATGCAAGTGCTCCATGACATAGGCCTAGCTCATTGATTGGTGTCTTGTTAGACCAGGAGGGGCTTCCCAAAACTACCCTCATATTGGTGGAAGGTATAGCCTTTCCCAAGAGTGAAGCAGCACAAACACAGTGGGGACAGCATATTGTGGAGTCATCAGCAGTAGTGAACTGGTTCTTTTTAACCTGTGTCACTGGAGTGAAGCCAACTGGCTACTCACCTATTTAAACATTCCGCTCCTCTGTTCTTAACTTCACCTTGGCCTAAATCAGGTAGATTTGGAATGCTGCACAGCGCAGGAGTAAGGCTATGGCTATGAACATTGCATTGTGTTTTTATGTTTTTTTTTAAAAGAAATGTCACATAAAGAAATAAAAAAAGGAAAATAATTTCTCACAAGAATTTGAAGATTTGATTCATTCATTTGGGAGATAATTTCATGTTTGATTTGTTTGTCAGATGTTGCACTGCATTATTTTTGTTGTTACATATTGACTTTTAGGTAGGTGCTGAACTACTGTGTATCTTTTTGGTCATCCAAATTAGTGGGAACTTGGAGGATCAAGTTCTCAGCTCTTAGCACTACCCTCTTTGCCCGATTTCTCAAAACTTAAGACTTACTGCTGCAGGCCTTGAGTGCCCTGACCTTCTATCTTGTGCTACAGTGCAGGAGTAATGACTGCGCTGGATGCATGTGTGCCTGGGAAGGGAGCAATACAAGGATAGAGCAGTGCTGTGCTGTACATGTGTGCTGCCTAGGCTAGACTATGGTAGCTCCACGCTCTGTGGACTACCCAAAAATAGCTTGGCACTACTAAAAGCGGCCATCTATGAAGCAACTAGACTGCTCACTGGTTCAAAAAGAAACTAGCACATCACCCCACCCCTCAAATCCCTAAACTGGCTGCCATACAAGGCCAGTATACAGCTAAAAATAACCTGCATGACTCACAAAGGTCTACATCTCAATACACCCACGTATCTGGCTATAAAACTAGAGCTGTCTGGAGGTTGGAGTAGTGCAAGTTCACGCCTCTTAAAACCACACATCTTTCACAGAATGAGAACGAGTCACAGAGCACAGAGCCTTCTCTGGCACTGCTCCAAAGATCTGGAACTCTCTTCCTCAGGAAGTCCGACTAGTTTCCTCCACGACTACCTTCAATAAAGGAAGTAAAAAAATTCCTAATGGCTAACTTCCTGCCTTAAATAACTCTGGCCCACTGATCATTGATTACACCGGATTGACAAAGAGATTGCTGGACACCTTTGAATCCCAGTACTAGCCTGCCTTGCTAATTTTTGTAGCGAAGATTATTGCATTTTCTTCTCCATGGTCAGTACCCCACATACCTTAACTATGTTGCACGACTATTTTGTTGTACAATGTATACTCTTGTAATACCCACCCAAAATTGTAAAGCGCTCTGATACCCATCTGGTTCAAGTTTTCACTATATAAAGCTTTCAAAATAAATAAATAAATGTGTGGTTAGTGAATATACTTAGTGTATGTACGCCTACTGGTACTACATTAAAGGAGAGATGTAGTGCTGTGCAGTGCATGGGCAATGAAAGCACATTCTGGATGTACGTGTTCTTGTGTGAAGCACAGTACACGAAGGATGAAATGTTGGGCAGCACACACATGGGGAATGTGTGGCATGGCAGTGTATATGTTTGTAAATAGCACACCTTGGTATAATATGGACAAGCTAAAGTACTGACCAGTGCACGCAAACTGAATATGTGTACTGAATGCATGTGGAACTACAGTTGCAAATTGCAGGGAGGTAACAGTACTGGACAGTAAGTGGGCTGTGAACACACACTGAATAAGAGTGCCTGAAATGGCACATTACATGGAGGAACCTAGGTTTCATTTTGGAATGTTCAGGCCTGTCTATTGAAGAACTGAGGAGGAGAGGAATTCCCCCTAGACAGAATCGTGTATTGCTGCATTCCTCTGAGCTGGGTGGGGCACACTGGAGGAAGGAAGGAAGAGAGTCTCCCTTGAAAATGTTGCTCATTGATTCAGTGATATATCACAAGAAATGGACCTCAACACAATTCCGGAAAGAGAAGAGGCTGATTAGGGAATCATAAAGAGTAGAGCTGGGCACCAGGATTTAACTTTTGCTGCATTTAACACTGTGGCCGAATCCCAGGTGTGAACTCTGGTCCCTCCCTTGAATTGTGCTGTGGGTCAATCAGCCAATCCGTTTTGGAGTCTTGCTTGCTGGAGCAGACATCCTGTTAAGGGGTAAGAAGAAAAAGGTAAGTGGACACTAAATCACATTTTGCTCTCTAGAAATAGACAATAAGAAGTGGAGATTGGGACCCCAAACTTTGTCATCTGCCAAGCAACCAGATGGGACGCTTCAGGAGATAAAGCCCTGCAAGGCTTTGGGCTGTGAACAGGAGCTGGGGCGTAGTCCTGCTAGATGAGGGGACATCACCCACAACTTAGCCAGTCCTCTCTTTTGTGTCAGTAGACAGGCTGGCATCTCTTCCACATGTAAAATACCTGTTGTGAAGTGGTTTTATAGCAGGAGTGCCCTGCGCTCCACACAGGGGAAACATACTGGAGTCATCTTGGATTCAGGCAGAGAAGGGTACTCTGGGATTATTTCTGGTCAAACCCCCAACAACTGATGTAAAGTGGGAAGTAAGGTCCTTTGGGAACTGTTGCCTCATTGGCTAGTAAGTCCTCTCTCCCACAAATACAAAGATGGCATAAAAGTGGCATCCTTGTCATACAGTCCTCAGATCCTTCCTGGACTGGAAAGAAGACAGAAGGGCTGCTCTGGTGCTTCCTGGACCCCGAAGTAATCAGGTATTGCAACTCAACCTGCACTGGACTCCACTGGTGCATGGTGGGGAATAGAGTCCTTAGACCAGAGACAACCCCTGGTGTGTTTTGGACCCAAGGGCAGCCCCAGGAATACTCACAACACCTCTTCAGTATCTTCAGCAGCTTTAGCATCGTCAGCTTCATCAGCATCCTCAGCATCCTGTATCCTCACCATTAGGACCTCTTCTTTGTTGGATCTGAATAAGGAATAAAAATACAGTGAGTTCCCTGAGGTAGCTGTCTCCCTGGACCTAAGTGGTCCCTATGTATGGTTACTAACCAATTTTTGCTCATCCAAGAGAGTTACATAGCCGTTACAGCCCATTGGTTCAAAACCACTAAGATACTTGCACAGATTTATTGCATTTTAAAGATGATTTATTTTAACTTTGAAAGATCATTTCTCCGGTTTCTCTCAAAGATTTTTGTCATTTGGTGGCTATCTAAAGATAGTAATACAATCTATTTTTTATAAATGGGTGTATTTTTATTGGCTTGTGTTTCTTATAGACTGTTTTGGAACTTCTAAATGCTTTACACTAGTTCTTTGATTAAGCCTGACTGCTCTGTACCACAGCTACCCAGGACTGAGTTAAATATTTTATTAAATAACGTAACTGGACCTGATGGAGACGATGATATTATTACATGGTGAAGTCTCACAAGAACACCACATAACAATCCACCTTCTATTTCATCATGACTGATCCAGTTTTAAGCAAATTTAAAAATTACAATGCTTCTCCTTCGACAAATGTATATTCTTTTTCCCAAAAAAGAAGCAATTGAAAATGTTTGCTCCCTCTTGTGTAAGGAGTATATCTTGTGTCAAAAATACCATTTAAAAGCCATGAGTGTTAAGTCGTTTTACCCTGAGTGGTAAAGGACCCCTAATTGTTTACATAATAGTCTGCAAACTATTTTAAAAATTAACCCGGCATTTTTTTAATAGAAGGAAATCTGAGCCAAAAAATCTTGACCAGCAGACAATTCATAATATATGTTTAGAATCATTCAAAACACGTTGGCTTTCATTATGACGCAGGAAATACACATCAGCAATTCTGCATCTAGATATCTTGGGTAGGGGTAATTCCAGGGAGGCAGGAATTACTATAGCATTCTAAGTTTTTTATTCGGGAATGAGGTTTAACCAAAGGAATCAGTGTTTGTGCACCAAATCTGATTGATGCCTATTTGATCAGGTCTCATATTGTTTCTGCATCATTTTTCTCTGCCCCTGTGCCGCTATGGATAACTAGCTGTTGAGGCATTACCACGCTGATATCCCTTTTGGCCGCAATGAGGGTAGTGTGAGGACAGTAGACCTTACTAGAACTGGGCTAGGATACAGCCTATTCACAAGTGGGTCCCATTTGTTATTGATCTCCAAGATGTTCGGTAAGGGGCCGCAGGCACGCCCTGGACCGCCGCAAATCTACACTTTTGAGTATGGGGCGTAAAGACCTCAAGCAAAGCACCCTGTCCTTCAAAGCACCGGCCCCCAGCACTGCTTCACTTCAGATCAACATGGCGGAGGGAGGAGAGGCGCACGCAACGGAGGTAGCGGGGCCCAACAGATTGTTAGCGGAATTGAGGGCAGGTTTCCGAGCCCTGGACACTCACTTTGATGCCCTTGACAAGAGGCTAGACTCCATGGGGGCCCATCTGGATCAACTGGAGGGGCTTCTGACTGTGGCAGAGGGTAGAATCTATGACCTGGTGATTGGCGCAGCACAGACCACTAAGAAATATGAGAATGGAAAAGCTCCTTATGGCAGTCACCATTAAGAATGAGGACTTAGAAGCTCTGGGGCGGAGGAACAACATCCGCATTATGGGGGTACCCAAATCTACCAACACTGGGCGACTGGAACATTTCATAGAAACAATCCTTATGGATCTACTTGGCCTTGAGTCCTTCACCAATAAATTTTTCATCGAACGTGCGCACCGCATACTGGGCACGTGACCAAATCCGGGGTGCCCGCCTAGACCAATCATTGCCTGTCTCCTGAACTTTAGGGACAGGGATACTGCACTACGACTGGCACGTGAGAAGGGCCAGCTTGAATGGCAGGGGTTAAGTTTATCTCTGTACCTGGACTTCGCACGCAGGGGTAAAATCGGCCTTCCGAAAGATGGGACTACGATATGGCATGCTGTATCCAGCACGGCCTTGTAGTAAGCGTTAAGGCTTCATTGGCATCGAGTTGGGGTGCACATAAATATTTTGCAGGATATAGTTCATATGCCAGAGGGGTCGCAGTGCCATTTCAGGGGGAGGAGGTCTATCAGGATGCGGGGGTCATTAATTATTGGTTAAGGGCTCTATGCTTGAACATACTGTGCTATTTATCAATGTATATGCCCCGAATGCAGACGACCCTGAGTTTTTTGACACTATCCACACCCACAAAAACCACATGGGGGCAGACTGTATTTATTTGGAGGGAGATTTTAATGTGCTGCTTGATCCGGAACAGGATAGCACAGCCCAAATGACAGCTATAACACCAAGGGCGAGACATGTGTGTTGGACACTATAGAAAAGTTTGGGTTGGTGGATGCATGGAGGTACCACTGCGCGGACCATGAGGGGTACACTCATTATTCTGTAACTCATAATACCTGGACACCTTTAGACTACTGGTGCCTATCTGCTGGGGTGGTTGTATGGTTTGAGGCAAGTACCCACCTGCCGTGCACATTATCTGACCACTCTCCTGTGATGGTGCAGTTGCAGATCCCTAGAGCGGGGGGGAGGGGGGTAGAGCAACCTGGGTGATTCTCGGACATGGCTCTGAAAGACGCTGTCTTTGCAACAGAACTTGGGGAAGCAATTGTCAAATACTTCACGAATAACGTCGGGTCGGTGGATTCTAAGGCTACCGTATGGGAATCTTTCAAGGCCTATGCAAGGGAAGTGTATTTCGAAAAATGCTGGGGTTCTTAGAGCGTTGGGCCATACGCTTGCGCAGATTGAATCACAGCTCACTGAGTTAGATAATGGTGGGGGTCACATTGGCCCCCCTGACCTACAAAGACATGCGGTACTGCTGACCGAATTTCGCGAGGCTGCGGAACGTGAGGTGCATTTTTTAGGTAAATATGCTGTCGCTAGGCGGTATGGGGAGGGTGAGAGGCCTGGTAGAATGATAGCCAGACTGATGCAACAAACCCTTAAACCCACCAAAATAGCTGAACTAGGTGGACATGATGGAGAGCGTATCACTGGCAATGTAGGTATACTGAGGGAGGTTCTTAAGTACTACATAAAGTTATATACATCCAGGACTACCGAACTCCCTTCAGACTACAGTGATCACCTCAATGAGGTCTCACTTGCCTGGATGGACAAGGCCCACAAGGAATTCTAGGCGGAGCTCTTTTCAGAAGATGAAGTAACGGAGGCCATAAATGCGTTGGATGGCTCTAAAGCACCAGGGCTGGACGGATTTACGGGCTGTTTTAACAAAAAATATAAAACTCTCCTTATACCCCACCTTATCGATATGTATCAGGAGGCCATTGAGGCTGGAGTACTTCCATCCACATTGAGAGACGCTGTTATAATTTTAATAACCAAGCCTGGTAAAGATGTACAGAAATGTAGCTCATATCGTCCACTGTCACTCCTCAATTTTGATATTAAAATCCTAGCTAAAATGCTGGCGATGAGACTTGCATTAATTGTAGAAAAATGTATTTTGTAAGCGCAATCAGGGATCATTCCCCATAATTCCACAGCCCTAAACACTTGCACACTATTTGCCAATTTGAATAGGATTTCGCCAGTGGTTCCGGCAGCCACCATTCTCCTTGATGCTGAGAAAGCCTTTGACTCGCTTGAGTGCCCCTTTTTATATGCCACAATGGAGAAACTGGGGGTGCCGGAGCGGTTCCTGGCAGTGATTCGGTTATTGTACACATTGCCTATGGCACATATTCGACTGAATGGCACGTTGACCAAGGTGTTTCCTCTTACACAGAGAATGCAACAAGGATGTCTTCTATCCCCCCCAGTTATTTATAATCACGCTATACCCCTGGTGCGTCAGTTACTAGAAAGGCATAGTCATAGGGGTTTGTAATTTAACACCGGGCCCCTATTACTCACACTATATGCAGATTATATTATTCTATATGTATAGCACCCGGACGATAATGTAATGCCATTGCTTTGGGAAGTGATGAGAAACGGCACATAGAGGCCTATTAGGATGGCGGACGGAAACGTGTTCCGTCCGCCATGGTCGCGGCACAAATACTCCCGACCGCTCCGCGAATAATCCGCGGTAGCGATTAGGATATTCCTGACATTAAACACCGACCGCGGCGAACGGATCACATTAATCACCGACCGCGGCGGACGGATCACATTAAACACCGACCGCAGCGGACGGATCACATGAAAAACCGCCGCAAGCGGACGGTACCACAGAAACACCCTCCGCCGTGGATGCATTCACCGCGGAAACGGCCCAACCGCCGCAAGACCTGCACATGGTCAGGGCCGCACGATTAGGATAACCCCGCCATCCCAATGGAACTCACCACCTCCCTCGACCGCCACGGAAAAAAGAATCGACAAACGGAGCATGACTGCGGAAGGACCAAACGAACATCACCCCTGCCGTCAAACCATTTCAAAATTGGCGGACGGAAGTAAATAGAAAACACACAAAACAGGACACACACCCACCTGAAACACCCACCCCCAACAACTAAACGCCCCAATGACATCCCCCCGCAGCACAAACAAGAGCACCCAAGTCACCACACCCACAGAACACCTGACTGGCAACAACCATTGGGACACAACAACCACACAGAGTATAAAATGAATCCCTCCCATTACCACAATCCTTTGCATCACAGCACAGCAGGAAAAAAGAGGCAGAATAGCACAAACAGCAGACGCAGACACACACAAACACACATACAACCTGCATACCAACACACCCACCACACAAAGCCCCACAACACCATCCCTACATACCACACACCTGCATACCCCACCCCACCCCACCAACACCTTGCACATCACACACCATGGCACCCAAGAAAAAACCCAAGTTCACAGAGAGTGAGTTGAAGGTCATGGTGGATGAAATCACCCATGTCGAACCACATCTATTCGGTACCCTAGTCCAGCAGACCACCTTGGCAACCAAAACCAACATGTGGGACAGGATAGTGACCAGAGGGAATGCACTACAACTCCCAACAGGCCCCCATGTCCGCAGGGAGGGTGGGGGTATGAGAGACCAGCACTACAACTCCCAACAGGCCCCCATGTCTACAGGAAGGGTGGGGGTCAGTGGGGGTGTGGGTGAGAGACCAGCACTACAACTCCCAACAGGCCCCCATGTGTACAGGGAGGGTGCAGGTGGGTGGGGGTGTGGGTGAGAGACCAGCACCACAACTCCCAACAGGCCCCCATGTCCACAGGGAGGGTGGGGTGGGTGAGAGACCAGCACTACAACTCCCAACAGGCCCCCATGTGTACAGGGAGGGTGCAGGTGGGTGGGGGTGTGGGTGAGAGACCAGCACCACAACTCCCAACAGGCCCCCATGTCCACAGGGAGGGTGGGGTGGGTGAGAGACCAGCACTACAACTCCCAACAGGCCCCCATGTCTACAGGAAGGGTGGGGGTGGGTGGGGTGTAGGTGAGAGACCAGCACTACAACTCCCAACAGGCCCCCATGTGTACACGGAGGGTGCAGGTGGGTGGGGGTGTGGGTGAGAGACCAGCACCACAACTCCCAACAGGCCCCCATGTCCACAGGGAGGGAGGGGTGGGTGAGAGACCAGCACTACAACTCCCAACAGGCCCCCATGTCTACAGGGAGGGTGGGGGTGGGTGGGGGGGTGGGTGAGAGACCCGCACCACAACTCCCAACAGGGCCTCATGTCCACAGGGAGGGTGGGGGTTGGTGGTGTGGTGGGTCCAGCACTACAACTCCCAACAGGCCTGCATGTCTACAGGGAGGGTGGGGGTGGGTGAGAGACCAGCACTACAACTCCCAACAGGTCCCCATGTCTACAGGGAGGGTGGGTGGGGGTGTGGGTGAGAGACCAGCACCACAACTCCCAACAGGCCCCCATGTCCACAGGGAGGGGGGGTTGTCCAGCACTACAACTCCCAACTGGCCCCCATGTCTACAGGGAGGGTGGGGGTGGGTGGAGGTGTGGGTGAGAGACCAGCACCACAACTCCCAACAGGCCCCCATGTCCACACGGAGGGTCGGGGTGGGTGGGGTCTGGGTCCAGCACTACAACTCCCAACAGCCCCCAATGTCTACAGGGAGGGTGGGGGTGGGTGGGTGAGAGACCAGCACTACAACTCCAAACAGGCCCCCATGTCTACAGGGAGGGTGGGGGTGGGTCCAGCACTACAACTCCCAACAGGCCCCCATGTCTACAGGGAGGGTGTCGGTGGGTGGGGGTGTGGGTGAGAGACCAGCACCACAACTCCCAACAGGCCCCCATGTCCACAGGGAGGGTGGGGGTGGGTTGGGGGAGTGGGTCCAGCACTTCAACTCCCAACAGGCTCCCATGTCCCATCCCAGAGCAAGAGTGACTCCGCACACCGTTTGCTGATCAGTGCATCTCCTCCTTCAAACCTACAGGTAGGTAGCCATCTTCACAGGGGCACCATCCAATAGCAGGCCCGGACCCCACGTATCCAAGTATTGTCTCCCTACCTCCACACCACCATAATGCCCAGTACTGTCTACCACACCAACATGATGACACCAACAACCATGTCCTGATTCCATAGTAATTTGTAATGTAACAACAACAAACCTGTCATGTCCACAGCATTGATTATGAAATTCTTGTCCCTCAGGTGATCGCAACTTGACAGGCGAAACCAGCAACCGACAGCACCAGTCACCCCCCTCACAGCCAGGATTCTCCGGTGAAGATTCCATGGACACCTTGGGTGCAGAGGACGATGCTGGCCCAAGCACACTCCCAGGGCCATCAGACTCCCAGGACATCCCTGCCTCCACCCCCTTGGCCAGTGTCACAACACCAACACCTGCCATTGTGAGCTGTGCAGCTACCACCACCACCACCACCACCACCACTCCTGCCTGTGCCACCCTGCCTGACCCATCGTCCCGATGATGGGCCATCGACATCTCAGGCTTGCAGGGAGAGTGGACGTGGGAGGACACAGGTGAGGCCACAGGTCACAAACAGGAGTACAGGTGCAAGGCGAGGTCGGGAACAACACCCAGCCCATCCTGGGACCGAGACCCTGGATGCCATTGCCAGAGTGGAAGCCTCCTACGAGCGGTCGCAGGCACAGGCGGATCGGGCACACCAAAACTCGCTACAGACCTGCCAGCTGTTGCGGTCCATGGACACCAGAATGGGACAAATTGTTGACCTCATGGGGCAGCAAACAGCTCTTTGGAGGGAGTGGTTATCCCGCGCCACACCACCTCCCCCTCTCCCAAGTGGCCAGCGGGACAGGGCACCAAAACCACCTCCCCCTCCCCCAAGTTGCCAGAGGCACAGGGCACCAACACCACCGCCACCATCACCTGAGGCCACTGACAGGGATGTCGTCACTGAACAACCTGCCCCCAAAGCTGGTCCCGCTCCGGCTCCAAGACGGAGGGGCCGTCTGAGGCTGGATCCAGCTGAGAGCAGTGGCAATGCACCATCCACCCGCTCGAAGAGGCGCCACCACTGACTTCACCCTTCCTTGAGCCTGGCATTCACTCTGCGAACTATCTTGCCCCACAATGCCAAGCATTGGCACACGTATGTTGGACTAGGTGTACATCACACAATGTGGTGTCCCCACGGTGTTTGTATATAGAAGAGTTCCAGGGACCCACAAGTTAAGCACAGAAAATCGGACTATTGTACAAACAATTCATTTATTAAGATTATTCTTTGAATTAAAATCACAGTAATTACACAATATCATCAACAAAATTTAAAAACATTGTATTAAAAATTAACAAAAAGTGACAGTTGTTGTAAAAGAAAGAATTCACAAGGTAAAAATAACCCACAAAATTGATCACAGTTAACAGGAAATCATTATGACAGACAGAAAACCATATGACATAAAATTCATCAATTCCTATTTGTACATCCAAATTTTACTCTGAAATCCTGTTTCTTATACACAAGAAATTGATGTTTTGAAACAGAAGATTTGTTGAAGGATTGTACTACTGAGTGCGTCGACGCGTTTCGATGGTTCCTTCTTATTTATACCATCTTTATCAAGACAATATTATTTGTTCTGTCTTCAGGTACAAGTACACTTTCTTTCCCTTTAAGTTGGCCAACGGATCTTCCCTTATAATTTTTGATTCGGAAGGTTAAAATGAATCCGATATTACTTAAAATACATGGAGTTCTCGCATTGATCCCAAATCCAATGATAGGGGAAGTGTTTCTATTAAAATCAGAGGTTGCTTCTCTTTCACTTGCAAAAGTCTAAGTGATATGCAAACTCCCTGTAGGGCAGTAATTCAGGGCTGTCTCCTTCAGTAGGAGTCGGGATGGTTATTGATAGCCTTTGTACATATCCGGCTATTACTGGACCACGTGATTTGGGTCTGTTTTCTACCGCCGTGTTATATTTCCGCCTTGCTGGTCCCCACGGTGTTTTCATCTGGCATGACCTTCAACTCTCACCTCCCCCAACACCTATTTGTAAATATGCACAAACAGTAATCCACACCCTGTAAATAAACACCTCGTAAACACTCAATGCTGTGTGACCTCCATGTTTTAAACACAGGTTTGTCTTAGTAGTTGTCATTACCTGGTGCAGGGATCAATGTTCTTGAGAATCATGCCTCTGTGGAATTGACCTAGGGATAATGAGAGAACAACAAGCACAGGTCAGGAAACTGAATCACACCCATCACACCACACCGTACTGCAACATCCCACAAACCACACTCATCACTAATTAAGCGGATCACAGGACACACATCAAGGAGCATTGCATGTACACCATCTCCTACACCCATTTGCGCAGAGAACATACCAGAACAGGCAGCATTCACACACCACATCCACACATCACCAGCAAACATACATCACGCTTTGAACACCAGCACAAGAGGTAGTTACTCATATTCAAGGAAAGTAGTGAGCAATGAGCTGACGCCTCTGCTCCACACCTTCTTCCTCCCCACTCTCCTCATCACTGGACATGGGTGGTATGGGAGGCGGAGCAACCTGTTGGTCTGCAGGGTCCATGATCAGTGCAATATTATTGCGTAAGGCCAGGTTGTGGAGCATGCAGCAGGTAATCACGATTTTGCATACTTTGCCGGGTGAGTATGGCAGGGCCCCTCCGGTTTTATCCAGGCAGCGAAACCTAGACTTCAGCAGTCCAAATGTACGTTACACCACCCGACGTGTCCTCCCATGGGCCTCATTATAGCGCATTTCACCTGGGGTAGTAGGATTCCGTAGGCGGCTCAGCAGCCACGGTCGGTTTGGGTACGCAGAGTCGCCTAGGTGGGGGGATGACGGACACATACATCATTACCCGGATTAGTGGGAACAGCATGGCACACATGCAACACAGTAGTCATCACAGCACACTCACCTACAAGCCACGCACGTTCTTGACGCAGATTAGCCATCAGTTGGGGGACAATGCATGCCCCCCTGGATGTGGGAGTCATGTGCGGACCCAGGAAATCTTGCACACACATGGGAGATGATGTTGTGAGCCAGGCACACCACTTGCACATTGATAGATGGTAGTGCTTCCGATCGCGATAGACGGGTTCACGTGCCTGGGGTGGAATCAGAACAATATATGTGCCATCAATGGAACCCACTATGTGTGGGATCTGGCCCAGGGCATAGAAGTCACCTTTCACTGCAGCCAGCTCTGCCGGACGTGGAAAGTGGATGTAATCATCCTTGTAACGCATCATGGCATCCAGCACATCCCGCAGTACCATGCTGAACATGGATTGGGACATCCCCCCGGCATGACCAACTGTGTACTAGAAAGTGCCTGTCGCGAAGAAGTGAAGTGCCTCCATCACCTTTGCTGTGGGTTTAATTTCTCCTGGATATGGCCTGCGTGGCTGCAGATGAGGTGACAATTGAGCTACAAGGTCCTGCAATCTCCGTCTGTCAAGCCAGAATTTGCAGATTACCTCCTCTTCAACCATGTCCTCCAGCACAGTGTATGGTCGATGCACATTTGGAGCCCTCCTGTGTGGGAGTAGATGGGAGCAGATGTCAATTGACCAACAACGCACAGCTGTGCCACACTATCACATCTTGACCAACATAATACAAATAATACGTGTTGCAGACACTGATTGTATCTGTGACGTGACCGAAATATATGATTGATTCAGATGCTCCGTCCATCACCACCCCCTTTTGTACCACTTGTGACCGAAATATAAGGCACTACAGCTGACTACACACACAATGTTCACCCACAAACAACATCCTGTGTGCAAACATGTCCAATGTTACGTGCACACATGTTGAAAGAACAGCCAACATCACATGACTGAGTGCCCAAGTGTGGAAAAGCGTCCCCACAGACACACATGGACGTGCACACACAATACGAATATGGACCACACCCTCCTTGTCATCATGCACCCATGACCCCACCTACAATGCTCTGCATCCTCACATGACAGGCATGGGCATACAACAGGCAACACACATACGCATACACAGTATGCATGTATACCCCCATCAATGCTACTTGCACACACAAACCACACACTCATGACAGATTCAGAATGTGGATACACAGCCTTGATGTACTGTGTAGATGTGTACTAATAGAAACGTGTGACCTCAAAACCAAGACGCCAACACATAGCCAGGCACATCGGACGCAACTTGGGCTCAAATCACTGGCCTTTCTTAACCACTGGCAAGGTCAATAGTATGACCACACATGTAAGTAATGGACATAAATGAGACACGTGTACACTGGCCATTGACATGACAAAATGATTCTTGACGCATTCCAGACATGTCCTGACACACATGTACAGCTATGAACATTACATGTGTGCGGAGACATGCAGTGTGTGTACACACGCCCTCCAGGTACACCTTCCCCCAACACAGAAGATGATCCTTGATACTGCAATAGTGCATAACATTTGCTGCATGGTCAAGGACCATCACGGTCACACTCCGCAAACCGCATGTGCGCACTACCGCGACGGTGCATCTTTTGAAAATCATCACTCACTGGCATCGCTATGGCGGAGCACGCATTCCGCGTAGGCCGGGCAGGCTAACACATACATTTGAGTGTACAAGTTGTAATGCCAGTTGGTATCCTCCTTTCAGTCACATAGCAGCACCCACCGCAGACCGCCGGGTGCGGGCGGCCACCAACCGCTGGGTGCGGGCGGTGGGTGACCGCCAGGTGCGGGCGGTGGGTGACCACCCTCTGTATTGATGTTACCCAGGCATGGATGGCCCTAGCCGGTCACCCACCGCCGGGCCTGGCCGGTCACCCACCCCCGGTTGCGGGCAGTCACCCACCGCCGGGTGCGGGTGGTGGGTGACCGGCCAGGGCCGGTGGTGGGTGACCGGTCAGGGCCATCCATGCCAGGGTAACATCAATACACAGGGCAGTCACCCACCGCCTGCACCCAGCGGTCACCCACTGCCCGCACCCAGTGGTGGGTGACCAGCCAGGCTCGGCGGTGGGTGACCGGCCAGGGCCATCCATGCCAGGGTAACATCAATACACATGGCAGTCACCCACCCACCCTCACCCGGCGGTGGGTGACCGGCCAGGCCGGGCGGTGGGTGACCAGCCACGGCCATCCATGCCAGGGTAACATCAATACACAGGGCGGTCACCCACCGCCCACACCCGGCGGTCACCCACCGCCCGCACCCGGCGGTGGGTGACCGGCCAGGGCCAACCATGCCAGGGTAACATCAATACACAGGGCGGTCACCCACCACCCGCACCCGGCCATCACCCACCGCCCGCACCTGGCGGTGGGTGACCGGCCAGGCCCGGCGGTGCGGTGGGTGCTGCAATGTGACTGAAAGGGGGGGTCCCAACTGCCATTCCCACTTGCACAACCAAATGTATGTGTTAGCCTGCCCCGCCCCCGCGGAATGCGTGCTCCGCCATTGCGATGCCAGTGAGTGATGAATTTCAAATGATGCACCATCGCGGTAGCGCGCACATGCGGTTGACGGTGTGTGACCGCGACGGTCCTTGCACATGTAGCCAATGGAAAAAGGTAACGCGGGGCACGTAAGCGATTTAAAAAATAGCGGAAACCGTGCACCGCCACAGCAGGGCCAGTCATTGGCTCATTGTGAATGAGGCAGCCCGGGAAAACCAATTGCTACAGACGTGTGCCACTGATATCAGCTCAGGGCCCTATAAATGTATGAATTTCTGCAGCACACATCCACTGCTTCCAGCCACTGCTGCCTGCACCCATCACCTCGACCTGCTGCTGCTGAGCAATCCACCAACTGCTGCCTGCACCCATCACCTCTACCTGCTGCTGCTGAGCAATCCACCAACTGCTGCTGTTGGGCAACAATCCTGGACCTTGCCATGCTGAGAGTGTGAGAGATCCGGTCTCGTCCCTTCACCGCAGCGGAGCTGGATGTCCTTGTGGACGGTGTGCTCCGCCACTATGAATGGCTCTACGGTGCCCCCGGACAGGTGGTAAGTGCAGTGGGGGACATGTTGGTGTGCATGAGGTGGTCACTGACTCCTGGCTTCTGCAATCTTGGCGGTGTGCTGTGGGACCTTCACATGTGCTGTACTGTGCATGGCTGCTGAAAGATATGTGTTGCTCCTATCTGTGTGAATAGCCAAATGTCCACTGACTTTCCCCTCTTGTCTCCCATCATGATAGGTCAAGCTGCACCTTCGCAAGGCTGTGTGGAGGACCATAGCACGTGATGTACGGGCAGTGGGGGTGTGCAATAGACGACACACACACTGCCACAAGCGCTGGGACGACATCTCCAGGCTCAGCAAGAATGTGGCAGAGATGACACTGGGGTTGATTCCAAGATCATCCCGGCTTGCACGACGCACCATGACCCCTCTAATGCTCCGTATCATTGCTGTGACGCATCCTGACCTGTCTGCCCGGTTGAGAGGGGAGCAGCAGCAAACTAGCGGTAAGCACATTGAATGTGTTTGTGACTTGTGAGTGCATGCATTTATTGCTGCTCAGACACAGTAGTGACATCCGTGGTGTGTATGTTGTGCTGCAATTGCATGTTGGTGCCATTAGCGGAGTGAGCGTTAGCATCCTTGTCAGCCAGGTGGACATACCAGTTGCATTGTAGTGCAGGGTCCCAGGACATGCCGTTGAGGTCTGTGGTCCCATGGCATCACTTGTGTGGTGGGCTGCATGAACTTGCCCTGTTTGTTTGATGTACATGTTTCACAGGCACCCCCGGTTCTTTGACACGAGGATGTCTGGTAGGGGTGGTTCGTGTGCAGGATGGGTGCTAAATGTTGGTCAGCAGTCAAGGAAGTTTTGATTTTGTAACTTACAGTACGTGAGTCTGGTACCTCTTTTCTCTCTCTTTCAGCTTTGGCTGAGGGCACTGACCCACAAACGACGGAGCTCAGTGGTGGCAATGCATCCGGATCCGAGATCACACACACGCAGACTGAGACTGAAGAGAGCAGCCCCGGAGAGGGGGACAGAACTGTCCCTGAGGACTCACATATGGAGACACCATCGTCCTCATCTTCAGACAGTGGTGGTGAGTCAGCACTGTTGGTAGACACAGGGAGTGGGCAATCTACACCTTCAGTCGGTACACAGCACACAGGGCCCACACTGCTACCAACTGCAACAAGTACTGCTCGTGCTCGCCAGAGTAGGGGGAGCAGAGTGGCCTTCGGTGCAGGCACCGCTGCCCTTGCCCCTGCGACACAAAGTGCCCTTTGTGCTGAGGCGGTTGATCTGCTGTGACAGCTGTGTGTAGGGCAGACCAACATGATCAATGCATTCCTAAACCACGATAGGAAGTTGGGGCAGGTGGTACCATTCATGGAGGGGATGCATGGCAATGTTGCTGGTCTCCACAGAACAGTTCAGTCATTATCCAACACAGTGTCTGCAGCCACTCAAGAGTCGCATGGACAAGGTTCTACTTCAGTTCCCCCATCCACACCACTTGATGTCTCAGCGGAGAGTGACATTAATGACCATGCCTCATTTTTGGGGTATTGCACTAGAAGCAGCCACAGGCAGCAAGGCAGGGCACGGAGGGCACAGACACCATCCCCTGGGACAGGGAAATCTTTCACAGAACACAACATCAGCTACCCTGGCGTTGACACACAGGATCCTCAAGGGGTGTTGGGGGACAGGGATTCACATGTAACACAGGAATCCCACTCAAAAGGTACTCCCAAGGCAAGGGTACCTCCCAAGGCCAGGGACACTCCCAGGGACAAGGACACTACAAAGGAAAGGGCACCTCCCAAGGCCAGGGACACTCCCAAGGACAAGGACAATACAAAGGAAAGGGCACCTCCCAAGGCCAGGGACACTCCCAAGGACAAGGACACTACAAAGGAAAGGGCACCTCCCAAGGCCAGGGACACTCCCAAGGACAAGGACACTACAAAGGAAAGGGCACCTCCCAAGGCCAGGGACACTCACAAGGACACTACAAAGGAAAGGGCACCTCCCAAGGACAGGGACATTCCTAAGGACAAGGGCACTAGACAGTAAAGGGCACCTCCCAAGGCCAGGGACGCTCCCAAGGACAAGGACACTACAAAGGAAAGGGACACTACAATGGACAGGGACACTACAAAGGACAAGCCAACTCCCAGGGACAGGGCACCGCCCACGGATCAGCCACATTCCAGAGACAGGACACCTCCTACGTCCAAGGCACCTCCCAGGGCCAAGGGTTCTCCCATGGACACGAGCACCACCAAGGACAGGCATACATCACCCCTGAGGCTGATGTTGGTGAAGGAACGTAAAACACATGTGTCAGCGGTGGAGTCGCCCCATACCTCTATTCCAACCAACACCCCGCTGAAGCAGAGGAAGGAGTACACTGTTATTGCATCCCCCATTACACATGATGCAGAGGGCAGAAGGCAGGGCCACAGCAAACGTCAAGCAGGGTCCAGCACGTCCCCAGAAAGCAGATCCCCACCAGCACATGATCCACCCTTGATGGGTGATGTTTCTGATGAGGACACACCACTTACCAGTCCAGTCATGTCCAGTGTGCCCTTACATATCCCAAAGAAACGGAGACACACACCAGTGACACATGACCACCCCAATGTCGCTCCAGTACAGCTGTCCCCAGCTCCCAGAGCCACCCTGCCTCCTGGAACATACAGCCCTGTGGCTCATCAGTTCAGTGGTCCTAGTGGGTCAGCTGCAGTTCACTCTCATGTGTCAGATAGTGGCACTGTGTCTGTTGTTCGCTGTCATGCCTCATGTAGTAGCACTGTGTCAGTTGTGCCCTCTCCTGTTTCAGGTACTGCCAATGTGTGTGTCTGCCACTCTCATGTCTCAGATGCTGGAATGGTATTTGTTGGTCACTGTACAGGGACATGTCCTGGCAGTGTGTCTGGGTCTATGGCTCATGTGCCAGTCACTAGAGCTGTGGCTGTGTCTCACACTCCTGTATGTGGGTCTATGGCTCATGTGTCAGTCACTAGAGCTGTTGCTGTGTCTCACACTCCTGTATCTGGTGCTGGCAGTGTGTCTGGGTCTATGGCTCATGTGTCAGTCACTACATCTGTGGCTGTGTCTCACACTCCTGTTTCTGGTGCTGGCAGTGTGTCTGGGTCTATGGCTCATGTGTCAGTCACTAGAGCTGTGGCTGTGTCACACAATACGAATATGGACCACACCCTCCTTGTCATCATGCACCCATGGCCCCACCTACAATGCTCTGCATCCTCACATGACAGGCATGGGCATACAACAGGCAACACACATACGCATACACAGTATGCATGTATACCCCCATCAATGCTACTTGCACACACAAACCACACACTCACGACAGCTTCAGAATGTGGGTACACAGCCTTGATGTACTGTGTAGATGTGTACTAATAGAAACGTGTGACCTCAAAACTAAGACGCCAACACATAGCCAGGCACATCGGACGCAACTTGGGCTCAAATCACTGGCCTTTCTTAACCACTGGCAAGGTCAATAGTATGACCACACATGTAAGTAATGGACATAAATGAGACACGTGTACACTGGCCATTGACATGACAAAATGATTCTTGACGCATTCCGGACATGTCCTGACACACATGTACAGCTATGAACATTACATGTGTGCGGAGACATGCAGTGTGTGTACACACGCCCTCCAGGTACACCTTCCCCCAACACAGAAGATGATCCTTGATACTGCAATAGTGCATAACATTTGCTGCATGGTCAAGGACCATCACAGTCACACCCCGCAAACCGCATGTGCGCACTACCGCGACGGTGCATCTTTTGAAAATCATCAGTCACTGGCATCGCTATGGCGGAGCACGCATTCCGCGTAGGCCGGGCAGGCTAACACGTACATTTGAATGTACAAGTTGTAATGCCAGTTGGTATCCCCCCTTTCAGTCACATAGCAGCACCCACCGCAGACCGCCGGGTGCGGGCGGTCACCCACCGCTGGGTGCGGGCGGTGGGTGACCGCCAGGTGCGGGCGGTGGGTGACCACCCTCTGTATTGATGTTACCCTGGCATGGATGGCCCTAGCCGGTCACCCACCGCCGGGCCTGGCCGTTCACCCACCGCCGGTTGCGGGCGGTCACCCACCGCCGGGTGCGAGTGGTGGGTGACCGGCTAGGGCCGGTGGTGGGTGACCGGTCAGGGCCATCCATGCCAGGGTAACATCAATACACAGGGCAGTCACCCACCCACCCTCACCCGGCGGTGGGTGACCGGCCAGGCCGGGCGGTGGGTGACCAGCCACGGCCATCCATGCCAGGGTAACATCAATACACAGGGCAGTCACCCACCCACCCTCACCCGGCGGTGGGTGACCGGCCAGGCCGGGCGGTGGGTGACCAGCCACGGCCATCCATGCCAGGGTAACATCAATACACAGGGCGGTCACCCACCACCCACACCCGGCAGTCACCCACCCCCCGCACCCGGCAGTGGGTGACCGGCCAGGGTCATCCATGCCAGGGTAACATCAATACACAGGGCGGTCACCCACCGCCCGCACCCGGCCTTCACCCACCGCCCGCACCTGGCGGTGGGTGACCGGCCAGGCCCGGCGGTCTGCGGTGGGTGCTGCAATGTGACTGAAAGGGGGGTACCAACTGCCATTCCCACTTGCACAATCAAATGTATGTGTTAGCCTGCCCCGCCCCCGCGGAATGCGTGCTCCGCCATTGCGACGCCAGTGAGTGATGAATTTCAAATGATGCACCATCGCGGTAGCGCGCACATGCGGTTGACGGTGTGTGTCCGCGACGGTCCTTGCACATGTAGTCAATGGAAAAAGGTAACGCGCGGCGCGTAAGCGATTTCAAAAATAGTGGAAACCGTGCACCGCCACAGCAGGGCCAGTCATTGGCTCATTTTGAATGAGGCAGCCCGGGAAAACCAATTGCTGCAGACGTGTGCCACTGATATCAGCTCAGGGCCCTATAAATGTATGAATTTCTGCAGCACACATCCACTGCTTCCAGCCACTGCTGCCTGCACCCATCACCTCAACCTGCTGCTGCTGAGCAATCCACCAACTGCTGCCTGCACCCATCACCTCTACCTGCTGCTGCTGAGCAATCCACCAACTGCTGCTGTTGGGCCACAATCCTGGACCTTGCCATGCTGACAGTGTGAGAGATCCGGTCTCGTCCCTTCACCGCAGGAGAGCTGGATGTCCTTGTGGACGGTGTGCTCCGCCACTATGAACGGCTCTACGGTGCCCCCGGACAGGTGGTAAGTACAGTGGGGGACATGTTGGTATGCATGAGGTGGTCACTGACTCCTGGCTTCTGCAATCTTGGCGGTGTGCTGTGGGACCTTCACATGTGCTGTACTGTGCATGGCTGCTGAAAGATATGTGTTGCTCCTATCTGTGTGAATAGCCAAATGTCCACTGACTTTCCCCTCTTGTCTCCCATCATGATAGGTCAAGCTGCACCTTCGCAAGGCTGTGTGGAGGACCATAGCACGTGATGTACGGGCAGTGGGGGTGTGCAATAGACGACACACACACTGCCACAAGCGCTGGGACGACATCTCCAGGCTCAGCAAGAATGTGGCGGAGATGACACTGGGGTTGATTCCAAGATCATCCCGGCTTGCACGACGCACCATGACCCCTCTAATGCTCCGTATCATTGCTGTGACGCATCCTGACCTGTCTGCCTGGTTGAGAGGGGAGCAGCAGCAAACTAGCGGTAAGCACACTGAATGTGTTTGTGACTTGGGAGTGCATGCATTTATTGCTGCTCAGACACAGTAGTGACATCCGTGGTGTGTATGTTGTGCTGCAATTGCATGTTGGTGCCATTAGCGGAGTGAGCGTTAGCATCCATGTCAGCCAGGTGGACATACCAGTTGCATTGTAGTGCAGGGTCCCAGGACATGCCGTTGAGGTCTGTGGTCCCATGGCATCACATGTGTGGTGGGCTGCATGAACTTGCCCTGTTTGTTTGATGTACATGTTTCACAGGCACCCCCGGTTCTTTGACATGAGGATGTCTGGTAGGGGTGGTTCGTGTGCAGGATGGGTGCTAAATGTTGGTCAGCAGTCAAGGAAGTTTTGATTTTGTAACTTACAGTACGTGAGTCTGGTACCTCTTTTCTCTCTCTTTCAGCTTTGGCTGAGGGCACTGACCCACAAACGACGGAGCTCAGTGGTGGCAATGCATCCGGATCCGAGATCACACACACGCAGACTGAGACTGAAGAGAGCAGCCCCGGAGAGGGGGACAGAACTGTCCCTGAGGACTCACATGTGGAGACACCATCGTCCTCATCTTCAGACAGTGGTGGTGAGTCAGCACTGTTGGTAGACACAGGGAGTGGGCAATCTACACCTTCAGTCGGTACACAGCACACAGGGCCCACACTGCTACCAACTGCAACAAATACTGCTCGTGCTCGCCAGAGTAGGGGGAGCAGAGTGGCCTTCGGTGCAGGCACCGCTGCCCTTGCCCCTGCGACACAAAGTGCCCTTTGTGCTGAGGCGGTTGATCTGCTGCGACAGCTGTGTGTAGGGCAGACCAGCATGATCAATGCATTCCTAAACCACGATAGGAAGTTGGGGCAGGTGGTACCATTCATGGAGGGGATGCATGGCGATGTTGCTGGTCTCCACAGAACAGTTCAGTCATTATCCAACACAGTGTCTGCAGCCACTCAACAGTCACATGGACAAGGTTCTACTTCAGTTCCCCCATCCACACCACTTGATGTCTCAGCGGAGAGTGACATTTCTGACCATGCCTCATTTTTGGGGTATTGCACTAGAAGCAGCCACAGGCAGCAAGGCAGGGGACGGAGGGCACAGACACCATCCCCTGGGACAGGGAAATCTTTCACAGAACACAACATCAGCTACCCTGGAGTTGACACACAGGATCCTCAAGGGGTGTTGGGGGACAGGGATTCACATGTAACACAGGCATCCCCCTCAAAAGGTACTCCCAAGGCAAGGGTACCTCCCAAGGCCAGGGACACTCCCAGGGACAAGGACACTACAAAGGAAAGGGCACCTCCCAAGGCCAGGGACACTCCCAAGGACAAGGACAATACAAAGGAAAGGGCACCTCCCAAGGCCAGGGACACTCACAAGGACACTACAAAGGAAAGGGCACCTCCCAAGGACAGGGACACTCCCAAGGACAAGGACACTAGAAAGGAAAGGGCACCTCCCAAGGCCAGGGACACTCCCAAGGACAAGGACACTACAAAGGAAAGGGACACTACAATGGACAGGGACACTACAAAGGACAAGCCAACTCCCAGGGACAGGGCACCGCCCACGGATCAGCCACATTCCAGAGACAGGACACCTCCTACCGCCAAGGCACCTCCCAGGGCCAAGGGTTCTCCCATGGACACGAGCACCACCAAGGACAGGCATACATCACCCCTGAGGCTGATGTTGGTGAAGGAACGTAAAACACATGTGTCAGCCGTGGAGTCCCCCCATACCTCTACTCCAAGCCACACCCCGCTGAAGCAGAGGAAGGAGTACACTGTTATTGCATACCCCATTACACATGATGCAGAGGGAAGAAGGCAGTGCCACAGCAAACGTCAAGCAGGGTCCAGCACGTCCCCAGAGAGCAGATCCCCACCAGCACATGATCCACCCTTGATGGGTGATGTTTATGATGAGGCCACACCACTTACCAGTCCAGTCATGTCCAGTGTGCCCTTACATATCCCAAAGAAACGGAGACACACACCAGTGACACATGACCACCCCAATGTCGCTCCAGTACAGCTGTCCCCAGCTCCCAGAGCCACCCTGCCTCCTGGACCATACAGCCCTGTGGCTCATCATTTCAGTGGTCCTAGTGGGTCAGCTGCAGTTCACTCTCATGTGTCAGATAGTGGCACTGTGTCTGTTGTTCGCTGTCATGCCTCATGTTGTAGCACTGTGTCAGTTGTGCCCTCTCCTGTTTCAGGTACTGCCAATGTGTGTGTCTGCCACTCTCATGTCTCAGATGCTGGCATGGTATTTGTTGGTCACTGTAAAGGGACATGTCCTGGCAGTGTGTCTGGGTCTATGGCTCATGTGTCAGTCACTAGAGCTGTGGATGTGTCTCACACTCCTGTATGTGGGTCTATGGCTCATGTGTCAGTCACTAGAGCTGTTGCTGTGTCTCACACTCCTGTATCTGGTGCTGGCAGTGTGTCTGGGTCTATGGCTCATGTGTCAGTCACTACATCTGTGGCTGTGTCTCACACTCCGGTTTCTGGTGCTGGCAGTGTGTCTTGGTCTATGGCTCATGTGTCAGTCACTAGAGCTGTGGCTGTGTCTCACACTCCTGTTTCTGGTGCTGGCAGTGTGTCTCGGTCTATGGCTCATGTGTCAGTCACTGGAGCTGTGGCTGTGTCTCACACTCCTGTTTCTGGTGCTGGCAGTGTGTCTGGGTGTATGGCTCATGTGTCAGTCACTAGAGCTGTGGCTGTGTCTCACACTCCTGTTTCAGGTGCTGGCAGTGTGTCTGGGTCTATGGCTCATGTGTCAGTCACTAGAGCTATGGCTGCATCTCCCAATCCGGTATCAGATCCTGCCACTGTGTCTGAGGCTACTAGGTCAAGCAGTCCACCAGATTCTGTGCTGTGAGGTGTAGTTCCCATCACTCACATGTCATTGTACTTGGTGTGTAGATAGTCCATTGTAACCACCCTTGCATTATTAATGTCCATGGGACGGGGCGCTTGACACACGTCCTTGTGCTGCCTCAGATGTACCTGTTCTTTTAGGAACACTGTCCTGTTGCTGTTAGGATGCTGCATTGTGCCCTCTCATGTGCTGCCTCAGATGTACCTGTTCTTTGCCATAGACTGTTGATGCACTTAACCCCTCTCATGTGCTGCCTCAGATGTACCTGCTCTGTGCCATAGACTGTTGATGCACTTAACCCCTCTCATGTGCTGCCTCTGATGTACCTGCTTTGTGCCTTGCCATGGACTGTTGATGCACTTAGCCCCTCTCATGTGCTGCCTATGATGTACCTGCTCTGTGCCATGGACTGTTGATGCACTTAACCCCTCTCATGTGCTGCCTTTGATGTACCTGCTCTGTGCCTTGCCATGGACTGTTGATGCACTAACCCCTCTCATGTGCTGCCTCAGATGTACTGCCTCAGATGTACCTGCTCTGTTATGAACACTGCCCTGTTGCTGTTATGATACTGCATGGTGCCCTCTCATGTGCTGCCTCAGATGTACCTGCTCTGCTATGAACACTGCCCTGTTGCTGTAATGATACTGCATTGTACCCTCTTATGTGCTACCTAAGATGTACCTGTTCTGTTCTATCCAGTGCCCATGCTCCTGCCTACTCTAGGAGTAATTTACTAATATGTGCAATAAAGCAAGTTATTCGTGTGTAGTGGTTTCTCAGTGTCATTCCTGGTTGTCTCCTTGCATTGTTGATATATTGGTGCTATCGTAAATGCTGTTTACCCAACATGCCCCTCCCCTCCCCACGTCACAGCCCCGGCAGGTACTTCCCTTCCGACAGCGATTGGTGTGTTTGCATACCTGCGTCATCGTCGGCGACGGTCCATGACTTGCTGGTGGTGGAGCATGAAGAGGAGCGGAAATGCGTGTAGAGTTGGGTCCATGACGGAGATCTGCCTGTGGTGGGTATCTCTGGAATGTTTTGCCTCTCCGCTGTGGTGTATCCGCCGTGTTCAGGCTGGTGGTTTTTCCGCAGCGATTTTCTGTGTCTTTTCCGCCATCGTGATTTGGAGGACGGTCGGAGACGTCATTCCGTACGGCTGTGTCTCTGGATTGTTTACGACCGCCGCGCGGTCGGGTGTATTTCCGCTGCAGTGCATGTTCTTCCGTGGCGTACGGAAATTTGACCGTGCTTCCCATCCTAATATGGCGGACGGACTGCCCGCGGCTGGCGGACTGTAATAAGGCATTTTCCGCCTACTCAAGACCGGCGGTCGTCCTTCCGTCCGCCATCCTAATCGACCCCATAATTGGGTCTTCATATAAATGGGGAGAAGTCGGAGGTACTCCAATTGACCGTAGCAACCTGTGTTTGAACGTTGGATTACACACTGACCTGGTGTGAAGTATCTAGAAGTCCACATCCATTGGGGTAAAAATCGTATCCTTCAACTGAACTATGACCCGTTGAAAGAGAAACTGGGACGCAACATTGAACGTTGGTTGAAATTGCCCTTGTCAATGGCCGAAAGGAATGCTATCATTAAAATGGTGGAACTTCCACAATTTTTGTATCTCTTTTTAAACATTCCCATACCGTTATATATCAACTTTTTTTCCAACTTAAGCACGCTGTTGACGCGGCTAGTGTGGGGTGGTAAACAGGCCTGCATTGGCTAGGACACCTTAATACTGCCGTATGAGATGTACCGAAATTTCAGATCTATTATTAGATAGCACAGGCGAGCTTTGCTCGACACTAGTACTGTGCCGACATCAGGATCTCATACTAAAGACCTGAGGCTGACTTAGTGCTTCCGGCTCTGCTCAACACTTTGTTGCCATGTGGGTTCCCTCGGGACCCGCAGGACATTCAGACGGTGCCCACAACCAGCTGGGCATGGCATAAGCTACGACGTATGACGGGTGCTCGTTTATTATACTCACCACACTACCGCTTGCAGGAAATGGTTGGGGTCTCATCCTACAGGAGACATTAGTGAAGTGAAAATTGGCTAAATTTCAGTTGATAACGTTTGGTGATTTGTTTCCTGGAGGACATATTTTTTTGTGCACCGAGGACCCCCGCTTTAGAACCGCTACTACAGTGGACCATTTTGTGCTGCTGAGAGTGCAGAGGGCCTTGCGCATGGATAGTTACCCTTTGGAACCCCCTGAATTTTCAATTTTAATAGGGGTTATCAAGTGTGGGGATGGGAGCCATTTGGTGGCGCAGAGGTACAAGGCGCCAATGGCACTGCTTCCGCGCCACGATACGAGAGTGTGGGCAGCATGGGAAACTGCTCTCGGTTACCCATTGACAGTTGTGCAGTGGGGTAGGTGCTGCGCACAAATATGTCTGGTGTCTCCAAATCATCGGCACAACTTGTTGTATTTGAAATTTCTGTGAAGGGCATACATGACCCCCAGTAAACTACACCGTATGGACCCCTCTCGCTCACATATGTGCCTGATGTGTCGCTCTCCAGATGGCAACTTTGCACACATGACGTGGACCTGCACTAAACTAGAGGGCTATTGGAGATCGATTTTTGGGGAAATATCTAAGATGATACAGGTTGAGGTGCCGCCGTCGCCCTTGTTGGCACTGTTAGGGCATGTTCATAATCTTCCCAAATCCAAGCGCTGTTTGTTGCCATAGCCCTTCTTATTGCTAAGCGTGAGGTGGCTATCAGATGGGCCTGTGTGCAGCCTCCCACATTCAATGCATGGCTTCATAGTATGACATATTGTAACACCACGAGTGACACCTATGCACAATTGCAGCCACCGGTTGCTAGGCCTGTGCACATTTGGCAACCATTTCAGTCCTACCTCCTGGCAACCCGGGTTGGTAACAACACCCTCACACAAGACCAGCCTACAATCTCTGGACCTGAAGCTTAACATAGCCACAATGTAAAATATGTGTACCATTGTAAAATCTGTTGTGTCAAATAACTGGCTATGCTGCTGGATTTATTATGGTACAGATTTGTATCTGGTATTTATGGATCTAGCTATGACCACACTTGGATGTACCGTCATATACGATGCTGTTATATGTTTTTTCTTTATTACCCATATCGCTGCACTGTAATGCTATGCTCTTTTTATGATTCTCCTTTCTGTTTTGTTGCAATATTGACAATCTCAATAAAAAAAATATAAAAAACAGAGTAAGTCTACACTTGCGTACATACACTTCTGGTCATGGTATGAAAATTGATATTCCGATTATGAGATTTTTGTAGGACGATATTTAGAGCTCGATATTGTGGTAGTATACACATGCACTGACTAAAGGAAGTAAAGCTAAATTATGGCTACACCCATGCTTTTAACATGGTCAGCCGCAGGTGACCCATATTCTTGCTGACCGTGTGAGTGATTACAGTTCATCAAGACTAATACTTTGCAGTACCCACTCCCCATCTCTTGCCTGAGGTTTACCTGTGTGCAATATCATGTGATCATGGGGGTGATATTATGTGAGAGTAAAATGAGTTACAATTGTAAGGTCACCCTGTACAAATTCCTTGCAGTTGCTAATACGACCATATGAGCTTGTAAGTCTAATTTATGGGCGTTAATGACTTTGCGATCTGGGCTTTCATGCTTTCTGCAGACCAATGATGACCGGAAGTCATTGGAAGAGGATCTATCTGCAAACATATCGATGTGTGTGCTGTTTCTCTCTTGCAACAAGTTAACATAATTCAACAAGATCATCATATACACTGAGATAACAAGTCTCAAGTGCACATTCTGCTTTAGTCACACCCATGAGCAGACTGAATCTCCATTGTTCCCTGAACGGGACCTAGGAATTCATAAGTCAAGGCACAGTGCTGAGACCATGTCTTTACTTTGGTCATCTGCCACCTATGGAACACATTTATCACATAACAAACTTACAAAGAACATGGATTTTCCCTCTCCAAGTGCGACAAGCACAGCTATTCCATCAAATCTCGTAGGGTTGCTAGTGCTCTAATTTTGGGAACCATCATAGATGTGCCTGACTCAGCCGCTGCCCACAAGCGCTGGTGTCCTCATCCTCGTGGGTTATCAGTAACATGCTTTGTCTGATACTCTTGTACTGAACTTGATCATTAATGCTAGTGAGTCCTCCAATGTGCTTACTTGTGGTCCCAGAAGCCTCTCCATCTTCCTATTCACTCATGGCTGGTGGGCATCCAACACCACCTTCTGGTACCATGTGTCCGATTTGCTCAACTGTGGTATTTAACACTGAGCTGTGAGGCCATCTACTATATTGCTCTTCGGCACATGATCACCTGCACATGGCATCATAGCAGTATTATCTCTGGGATCAGGTAGAATAAAAGAGCAACTTCAGTGCTGGTGTATATCATTGAAAAGAATGTGCACATAGGATATAGCGCCACCTCATAACGGGCTCATTCTGTCAACCTTTTAGGAGCAGTCAGTTGTGGCTCACATGCACTAGAGATGGTGTTATGGATCTTTGTGTGCTGTGGTGTAGCTTCTGGCTCTGGTCCTCCCAGCCGGCCACCTGCTTGTTGGGACAGGTGATGTATGGAGCTACTGTGGGGTGGTAATATCATTGTCTGTGCTACTCGTGTCCCTCTCCTATTCATCTTGATTGCATGGATTTTAGGTTGGTCTCACATTTGGGAGTGTAGCAGGTTCCTGCATGAGCTGATGGTTTCAGATTAGTGACAAACTGACAACGCACATGAGGCTGGTGGGTACACACCGAGGTAAGGTTAATTTTCCAGGCTGTGGCCAGGTTTGTGGGACTAGAAGTATGTTCCATTGGCGTTATGCATGTTAATATGATTCCCTATGCGTTTTGTATCAAGTAGGTATCAGTCCACACTTTTTCTCCCGTAAAGTGTGGTATGAGCAATAATGTGTCTCCTGTGTTACTTCTTGGTTAATGAATGCTGTTGTGTTCACCTCTCCTTCCCAGAATGTGTTGCATGGTGAATTTGTCTGTTTCCATATGATTGTTTATTGTTTTCTATGTGTGTGGAACAATGTGTGTGTTGTTCGCAATTAATGTCGTATTATCCTTCACTTCCGTTCGGTTTGTGGGAGATGTCCCACATCTGTCCTTCCTTTTAGGTGATCCTATGTATGCTTTTGTGTTCAAATATTCTACTGAATTTTGATAAGTAATAGAAAAGACCATACAGATAAGAGCACAGGAAAGAGGTACAATTAATTCACAACTCAATAACAAATGATGCATCTAATATTTAAATATCAGTTTAATACTAGGTAAGAAACACTTATTTACCAATAAATACAATTGGAATATATAGAAAAAGAAACAGAGAGAAAAAAACTATAGAAAGAAAATCAAACAAATTGTCAGTACCATAATAAATCTTCTTCATCATCATCATCATCTTTATTTCGCATTTCAAAAAATAAAATGCATAAAAGTACATTTGACAAAATTCATTTCATACATATAAAACATTAAAAATTATTACAATATAATCCAGAACAGTAACCAGATCAATTGGAATTTTATAAAACATTATTTAAAGGAAGGGTTCATTATTAAAAAAGGATCATATAAAACATAAAATACCACTATTGCCATTCAAAAACATAGCCTCCAAATCATTACAATTTAAAATCTGACATACTTTAGATTTTTATATTCAGCGCGTGTTTTCAGCATAGGGAGTCCTTTTAAAGCAGTCAATACACTCAACCCTTATTTGCGACTCCATGCACTGAGATAAGAGGCGATTGCATAACATACAAACGGGGTATTTTGAAGAACCAATAATGCCTCCTTAAAATAACGCAGATTAAATTTCCTGACCAATGAGACAATGCATTTCTTCCGTTCAGCTGTATAAAGAAGACAGAGAAATAACGTGTGCAAAATAGTTTGTTTAGACTTTCCATCACAGGGGCAGCGGGAAAGCTGTCTTATTGAGTATACATTTGGAGGATAGCCCTGTATAAGCAGGAATATGGTTCAGACGAAATCTCGTCAAAACAAAATGATGCCGGAATTCTCTACAAAGGAAAGATATGACAAATAGCCACATTGTGCTCTCGGTAAGGTTTGATATAACAAAACTGTACTTTTCCCTTTGATGACACTCCCATCTGTCCCTTTTACATTTCTCCATGAAAATGTATTTCAACTTACTTTTAGGGATGCTTTTGCACAGTGTTGGTGTAGTATACAGATTCCCCAGACCCCGAGAAATAAAAGAATCCTTAACATATAATATCCATGGAATTATAAGAAAATAATCGAACTTCATCACATCTTTTAAAATCATTTGGTTTAACGGTACTGTAATGCGTTGCCAGATTGATAACCACTGTAAGAGCGGAGCCATTTTGATAGTGTCACAAATAAAAGGGAGATCTAATTCTTTATGAGATGAGAAAGTTTAACATGCCTCAGGTACAGACAGTAATCTTTTCACCAATGTATCTTCCATATTTTGTAACCCCCCCACATCTACTTACTGTCCCCCAAATCGCTCCCCCATATGTACCTGTCGATTTTGCTTTTGGAAGATAAACTTTAGCCATTTCTTGTATGGGTTTGGCTCCCAATTTTTTAGAAAATCTGAAAATTCCAGCTATGCTCCTACCAAGATGGTTTATTCTGTCTTGAACCTTCTCTTTCCATCTCAATTTGGAATCGAAATGTATGCCAAGGTAACTAAAATGATCAACTTCTCCAACCTTATTCCCATCTAGATAGAAACTAGGCGGCTTCTTTACAGTTCCTCCTATGGTCATAAGGAAGGTTTTCTTTTTGTTATCCTTCAGGTCTAAATCGGCCTCTATTGTTCTATAAGTGACTGAAGAGCCAATGGGGTGAGAGCCAATAAGATAGCGTCATCCGCATATATATAGAATAGGAAGGGTGGTTTCCTGTACTTTTGGAACTTCATTAATCTTTTCCATCAGGGCTTTTTTCAGATTGTTCGTGTAAAGAGTGAATAAGAAAGAGGCCAGTTCACAACCCTGACTCCTTTCTCTATCTGAAAATATCTAGTATACTACCCTTCGATCCCTTACCGAACTGAAGCTGACCCATCAGTGTAGAGTTGTCTTATAAAATCTATTATCAATTTCTCTACATCCATTGTCTCCATAATTGAACACAATTTACTGTTGAAACACAATCGAAAGCGGCAGACAGGTCCATAAATACCATGTAGAGATGGCCTGTCTTTGTGATTGTGTATTTTACCGCTACTAGGCTCAAGTTCAGGCTTTGATCAAGGGTTCCCCTCCCCTTCCCTTCCTCAAGCCATACTGAACTTCAGCCAAATGTTTTGTTTCATCTTCCCAGTTTTCGAGCCTATTTAATAAAACCCGACACATAAGTTTCGACATACTATCTATCAATGATATAGGATGGTAATTAGCCGGGTTAGCCGGATCACCTTTTTTATATACTGGTATTATCAATGAATGTTTCCATGAAAGTAGCGGCCATTTTTTGGCTACTGAATTAAAAACAGTTGTAAGTAGAGGTCACCATAGCTCAGTATTTGCAGAGAAAGCATCTGTCAGAGATTCAGAAAGATAGTACTACGTACCTGAATACAAGATCTTCCACAGGGACAGCTGACCTTAGAAAACTCGAATATGAAGAGATTTTCCCAACTCCCTTGCCTCACTACAGTGAAAGGTAATTCGCTCCAAGCAAGACGAGGGAAAGGGGAAATGGGATAAACAAGAGAGACTCCACTACTATTCCTACTTCTTAATGTGAGCTTTTCTGCATCTGTAAGTATAAATAAATAACATTACTAATTCTTTTAATGATTTTCTTTCAAAAAATTACTTTCTCTCACTCTCTTTCTTTATAACCTTTTACCTGAATATACAGTGTAATTGCTTCTCTCTATTTGTTAGATTTGTAGTTCATAAAGATTGTTGAACCGAAGACTTGCTGTTGCTTATATAATTAAATTGTAGAATTATTTTGGAGGTAAGTAAAATATATATATATATATATATATATATATATATATATATATATATATATATATTTTTTTTTTTTTCTTTCTTTTTTTTTTGCTGAGTTACCCCTTTATTGGTCGGCACACCCAGGACTACTCCATTTCACAGGGTAGGTATGCAGGCACTATTTCCGATTTGGCCGACGCGTTTCGGGCGATAAACGCCCTTCATCATGGGCGGGGTGAGGCAAATGACGGCAAGGAAGCACCAAACCAGTATAATCCCTCTTTTATTTCCATTATTACACATGTTGATTACACCCAAGGCATTCTGGGACTGGTAGTGTTCAATTCAAAATCTAAATGGGCGCCGTCACAAAGTCACTCCCTCAAACAATCATAGGGAAAACCATGTCCTGCAACCTCCCGGTGTCATTATCCGGCATCTCCTGTTCAACACTAGCTGCACACTCAGACAGCCGGCGGACCCACGAGGCTGCGAAGGTGGGATTCCTCGCAACTGATGCTCCGTTGGAATCACCTCTCCGTGTGTCCAATGCATCCAGAGGCACACGGACCTCCGAGGCACAGGTGGTGGCACCAGACCGTGACCAAGGGCTGGTCACTATTGTATTTTTGCTGAGTTACCCCTTTGTTGGTCGGCGCACCCAGGACTACTCCATTTCACAGGGTAGGTATGCAGGCACTATTTCCCATTTGTCCGACACGTTTCGGGCGATAAACGCCCTTCATCATGGGCAGGTTGAGGCAAATGACGGCAAGGAAGCACCAAACCAGTATAATCCCTCTTTTATTTTCATGATTACACCTGTTGATTACACCCAAGGCATTCTGGGACTGGTAGTGTTCAATTCAAAATCCAAATGGGCGCCGTCACAAAGTCACTCCCTCAAACAATCATAGGGAAAACCATGTCCTGCAACCTCCCGGTGTCATTATCCGGCATCTCCTGTTCAACACCAGCTGTACGCTCAGACAGCCGGCGGACCCACGAGGCTGCGAAGGTGGGATTCCTCGCAACTGACGCTCCGTTGGAATCACCGCTCCGTGTGTCCAATGCATCCAGAGGCACACGGACCTCCGAGGCACAGGTGGTGGCACCAGACCGTGACCAAGGGTTGGTCACTATTGTATTTTTGCTGAGTTACCCCTTTGTTGGTCGGCACACCCAGGACTACTCCATTTCACAGGGTAGGTATGCAGGCACTATTTCCCATTTGGCCAACGCGTTTCGGGCGATAAACGCCCTTCATCATGGGCAGGTTGAGGCAAATGACGGCAAGGAAGCACCAAACCAGTATAATCCCTCTTTTATTTCCATTATTACACCTGTTGATTACACCCAAGGCATTCTGGGACTGGTAGTGTTCAATTCAAAATCCAAATGGGCGCCGTCACAAAGTCACTCCCTCAAACAATCATAGGGAAAACCATGTCCTGCAACCTCCCGGTGTCATTATCCGGCATCTCCTGTTCAACACCAGCTGCACGCTCAGACAGCCGGCGGACCCACGAGGCTGCGAAGGTGGGATTCCTCGCAACTGATGCTCCGTTGGAATCACCGCTCCGTGTGTCCAATGCATCCAGAGGCACACGGACCTCCGAGGCACAGGTGGTGGCACCAGACCGTGACCAAGGGCTGGTCACTATTGTATTTTTGCTGAGTTACCCCTTTGTTGGTCGGCACACCCAGGACTACTCCATTTCACAGGGTAGGTATGCAGGCACTATTTCCCATTTGGCCGACGCGTTTCGGGCGATAAATGCCCTTCATCATGGGCAGGGTGAGGCAAATGACGGCAAGGAAGCAGCAAACCAGTATAATCCCTCTTTTATTTCCATTATTACACCTGTTGATTACACCCAAGGCATTCTGGGACTGGTAGTGTTCAATTCAAAATCCAAATGGGCGCCGTCACAAAGTCACTCCCTCAAACAATCATAGGGAAAACCATGTCCTGCAACCTCCCGGTGTCATTATCCGGCATCTCCTGAACAACACCAGCTGCACGCTCAGACAGCCGGCGGACCCACGAGGCTGCGAAGGTGGGATTCCTCGCAACTGATGCTCCATTGGAATCACCGCTCCATGTGTCCAATGCATCCAGAGGCACACGGACCTCCGAGGCACAGGTGGTGGCACCAGACCGTGACCAAGGGCTGGTCACTATTGTATTTTTGCTGAGTTATCCCTTTGTTGGTCGGCACACCCAGAACTACTCCATTTCTCAGGGTAGGTATGCAGGCACTATTTCCCATTTGGCCGACGCGTTTCGGGCGATAAACGCCCTTCATCATGGGCAGGGTGAGGCAAATGACGGCAAGGAAGCACCAAACCAGTATAATCCCTCTTTTATTTCCATTATTACACCTGTTGATTACACCCAAGGCATTCTGGGACTAGTAGTGTTCAATTCAAAATCCAAATGGGCGCCGTCACAAAGTCACTCCCTCAAACAATCATAGGGAAAACCATGTCCTGCAACCTCCCGGTGTCATTATCTGGCATCTCCTGTTCAACACCAGCTGCACGCTCAGACAGCCGGCGGACCCATGAGGCTGCGAAGGTGGGATTCCTCGTAACTGATACATATATATGTACATTAAAATCTTTGTTATAGAGGCTCTGGATTCTGCTTTCTGTCCTTTACACTTTCTTGTTCAGCAAATCTTGACTTTCTCTCAAATTCTGCTCTATTCATAAGAAATTATCTCTAGATGTGGAGATTTGGAAATCACCATAAAATCTCTGATTCAATATAATGTCTCTTTAAAGTTTGAAAGTCGTAGATTCGTTGTGGAGCTCTAAGTAGATTATTTACTCAAAATCGTAAGCGTTGCTAGTCTTTGCCTGAAGTTTTTAAGCGCAACTGAAGTTTTAAGTCTGAAGTCTTTTGCGTTAATAAATTTGCTTTAATTTGAAGTCTCTAGCGCTTTTAGAACACTCTCTGTTTATTGTAGAAAGAAGCGCCACTCAAGTCAGTCCTTTATTTTTGTAGCCTTAAACACAACTGAAGTCTAAAATCTGAAGTCCTAAAGCTCAAATTTATCTTCTTTTATCGAAGGTCTCTAAGCGCCTATAAATATACTCGTTGTCAGCTACAAGAGAAGACGCTTCAAAAGTAGTTGACTCACCGGTAGATGATCTCAGAGGATGAAGCTGCCTCAATTACAGTAAAAGAGGCTAATCATTGGCAACTTGAAGGTACTGTAATCCAAGGTTTATGAGGTTGTTCAACAGTGAGGTTTTCTACCTAAAACACTCACCGCTATGAAAAAATACTGAATGTATGTATGTAAATGTAAATGTATTGCGACTTATATAGCGCACGTATCACCCGAAGGTATCAAGGCGCTTGCTTAGGGAACCCATCCTGGTATTCCCCTGTGAGATACCCCGGCAGGGTATCCACAAGGTGAAAGCCAGGCATCCCACCGCGAGGGGCCGTAGTGGAGATTAAGCAAGCTATTGCCCAGAGTCGCAGAGTGTGACCCCGTGAGTCGAGTAGGCACCGGAGCGAGAATTGTCGAGTCCGTGGAATTTTTGAGCCCGAGACCCGCCGAGGCGGGGAATCGAACCCTGGTCCACGGCCGATCTCAGCTTCCGGGTCTGCCGCCTCTAACCACTGAGCCACGCTTCTCCACTGAAGAGGAGAAGACTAATCAACCTCCTCACGAGAAAATTCAGTTGAAGTGCGACGCGTTGTGTGGACGCGCGCACGAACTAGAAAACTGCCAGAAACACTAGCCTGCTAACTACTTGCCCACTCCGAAAACAGGTGCCATGTTGGAATAGGCGCGCAATTAAATTTGTCTCTTTAAAGAACGTCTCTGGGAAGAAAAATGAGGGAGCCTATTCCAAGGGTAATTGAACTGCTTTCTTTTATAATGAGTAAATGCTGCCACTACAGAAGCTCTCTGATTATAATTCCTGACAGCATCTGCTGGGACCCCCATCTGGGTTGCTGTATTCATTAAAGGGGACTCTGAGAGAGCAACTTCAATTTATTCTAGACTGAAAAACATAAAATGTCTCTCCTTAA
Organism: Lissotriton helveticus; assembly: GCF_964261635.1. Lineage (NCBI taxonomy): Eukaryota > Metazoa > Chordata > Amphibia > Caudata > Salamandridae > Lissotriton > Lissotriton helveticus. The sequence continues at coordinate 787,469,058 of NC_136071.1, read as the reverse complement.
TAGGGACAGCTAACACAATTGGAGAAGGATATTTATCTTTTTGAAATATACCTTGGAAGTAGGTTACCCAATTTTCTTCATTTATGTGCACATCGAGGTTTGGTCCCTCCTTTTCCCAACATAAAGGGGAATTGATCACAGACCAGAAAACTTTACTATCATTATGAAGTGAAGCATACTTTAAGGTATCCCATGCCTCTGCCTTCAGTTGCTTCTACCAATTTGCTCTAGCCTTTTTATAATTTGCCCTTAAAGCTCGAATTAGATGTTTTTCTCTTGGATGGGTTTTTAAGGCTTTCTGTAAATTTGCTGACGCTTCAGAGCTGGCTTTATCAAACCAGTGACATTCATGGCCCGCGTGGGTAGGCCTTGTGCGGGTTAGTTGTAATTTTAACTTTTCTAGGATCTTTTTAAATGCTTCAACCACCTCTGAGTCATTTATCAATGAATCTAAATACAGCAATATATCATTATATTTGGTATTTATAGTCTTAGTGATTAAGGAGGCCTCATCCACTTTGTCCTACTTTAAAGTATAGCCATTTTTTTTTGCGAGAATGGGTTTAGGTACAGATTTCCTGATCTTTTTGCCTTCATCCCTCCATGCCATATTACCTGCAAGCATCCCAAGGTCACTGAATTCTGTCATTTTAACCTTAGCTTTCGTAATACTACTTTTAAACTTATCACAGGTAATTATATAATCGATTGTAGACCTGTGATATGATCTTTGAAAAGTAGGGGAAAGTTGTAAGGTAGGAGCCCTATTAATAGTATCTAAAGTTTGCTCGTTCCTAGGTTCTAATATCCAAGTCATTAAGATAGAGTTTAATGAATTTCCATAAAGTAAATGCATAAAGTGGAATATTTGGTAACTTTTTTGGTCCACGACACCACAAAATCTAGGTTCTTCGCTTGGACATTTCCATATATTAAAATCCCCTACCCAGATGATTCGTAATGGCATCGGGTGACGAAGGATTATGTTTTCCATAACCCTATCAAGGCATTCTGGCAATAGTGTGGGATTCTCAAAGTTGTTATTATAGAAATGTATTAATAATAAATCTCAGTTGTTATATCCTTTTATTATCAATATATGAACATAGGGAGAGTCATTCCAGAATGTCAAAACTTTAAATGTAATTGTATTTGCTAGCATAGTAAGAATATCCCCCCTTCACTCTCCCTCCTATCGATGGAAGGGGTGGGGTATTAAAAGACTGCTATCCATTTAAATACATTGGTTCCACTTCCCAAGTTTCCTGGAGACATATAATCTGTAATGTAGCTGTTTCATTTAGCCACTCCTTGTTGTCCTTTTTGCTTTTGTATCCTGCTATATTCCATGATACAAAAGAGTAATTGAGCTTAGAATTCTCTGTTTCAGCTACCTCAATCTCCTTGTATTGTCCAACTTTTAATAGCCCACTAGCAACCACTGCCTCTAAGGGCTTGTGAATTACATTACTAATAACTACAGAGTCATCGGTTTCTATGTTCTTTCTATGGGACCCTAGTAAACTAGTTGAAGTAGACAGGAAAGAAGAAACACTTGCAAGTCAATCACAAGAATCCAGATTTTCTAAAGGGAGAACTCTATTTGTAATAAGGATTGTTGAATTATCTTTTGGAATATAACTGCTTCTGTCAGTGGCGGGACCAGTATTTGACCTATAAGGCCGTGGTTTCAGATTATGAGCTGGTTTATAAAAATAACCAAGGGGAACAGGATTTATCTGAGACCCTGATGGTAATGCTTTTGGAAGTTGTGCTAGTACCTTTCCCACAACTTTTGCATTATTAAAATTAAGTCTGGTCTTAGATGTTTGGCCAACCCATGGTGGTCTCCTAGCCATAATCAGTTGGTCTTGAATATAGGGCCCCATCCTAGCATGCTTAGTTAGCCAGTGCCTTGCTGTATTCATAGGTTGGGCAGAAGTTTCTGTGCCAAATTCAGGACTGGGGCATTAACCAATACAAGCATAAGAGAGCAGGCAGCTGGTGGAAGATGTAATGCCTGACAGCTACTTCCCTTCATACGCTCAGAAACAGGGCGGTGCATTTGATCCCTAGTAGGAGGATTTCTTATTTCCTGGGCTGAGCTAGCATCTGCCTCTCCTGCTAAGTCTATGGCAATTGGATGATCAGCGTCTGGTACCGCATAATCCCCTAAGTTAATGCATTTATTTGAAACCACAACCGGAACATTTATCCCCTGTGCTCTAGGCAATAGATCTAATGTAAGCTGGCTCTTGATAGTATTTGCCCCTCGTTTCCCTTGTTTCCTTTGATTGGTTATAGTAGGTTCAGGTTCCGATATAATAACTTGGGATTTTAAAGATAAATTCTGATCTGGGTGCATTTGTTTTGCATAACCATCTAAATTTCTCAGAACAAGTAAACCGTTTTCCACTATATTCTGAATTTTTGACTCGATAAGAGTCTAACCGTTGCCTTTTAGGTTGCAAGGTTAAGATCAGTTTGTCCATTAAAATATCCAAATTTGTCACAGGCTGTGTCGTTTCCTGTCTTACTGTCTGAGAATTGGGAGTGGTCTGGATAGCTTAAGTCTTTCTGAGTCTCTTAGGTTTCTTTGATAAAGGCTCTTAAGGAGGTCCTCTTTTCCTTTTACCTGATACATCTTTAGGCGGGGGTATTAGATCATTGCCTGAGGGAATAGGAGGAAGCAAATCACCAGGGGGTATACTATCATCTCCCGTTCACCTTTACTACTTGGATTATCTTGAGATATACTGTCAGTATCAGGAGTAACATTCATTATATTGGTCAAAGTCCAATCCCTGCCAAGCGATAACCTCCTTTCACGTAGTGCATTCTCCTTTGAAATGGCAGTGGTAGCTTTAGCCCAAAAAGAATCAAGCGCTGTCATAGTTACCCCATCTGGTTCTATCACGATTGCTTTCTTCCTCCCCATTTAGGAGGCATATCTAATAGCTCGGAACCCCTAAATATTAGGCTTTGAGAGGGGGGGGCAGCCCAGCCTTCTCCAGGCGAAAGGGGAGGGGCAGAGATGGTAACAGCAGGCAGAGGCAGCACAGAGACAGTGGCTGCCAATGGACCAGGGAGGGAGGGAGTGGTGTATGCACACAGAAAAGAGGGGCAAGAGCTAGGGCCAGGGCCAGTAAATTAGGACTTTTCAGGACAGGGGCAGTGGCAGATCTATTTCAGGCTGATTCTTTTCTTTTTGTGTGTATTAATTAATGAACTGTATTTGCAGACTTTACCCACACTAGCATGATGGATTAATGTAACGATTATTGCATTTTATCTGCGTCTGTTGCTTGTTGTATTTTGTTTGATATTATGGTCTGCATCTCCTCAATAAAAAATAAAAAAAGTAAATAGGTTAAGATCAGTTTCTTAATGTTTTTGTGACCAAGATCTCCTTTTGGAAATTGGCCTCATTGCCTATCACATTTTCCATAGAGAACAAACAATGTTTCCTATTTGAATAGAATGCTAGTGTTTTACCTTTTGTAAGTAAAAAAACCAGGGCTACAATTCAAACAAAATGTCGGGGCATGAGTTAAAATAATAATGCTGGCCCATGTTGATTCTTGTTTGGAGTTAGTTTTCAACCCTTGCATGGTAAAATAAATGTTCAGGACCTTGAATGGGAAATGTTTTATTTCAAGTTAGATTATCAGATCACGTAGGATATCTAAGATTGAATGTGTGTTGCTACCCCAAAGTTCTCAAATAGAAAGGTTTTTATTATGATTCTCTGAAACAGTTCTCACTCTGAACATTGGCACTTGTTGGATGAATGAATATGAATATTAGCTTCATAAAGCACACACTTTTCCCAGAGGCGTCAAGGTGCTGCAGAAAGGGCAGTCAAACAGAACTACATGTAGGGCTCACACTGATAGACTGGTAAAGACTGGTAAAAAGCCAGGTCTTTAGGGCCTTGCAGAAGAGAGAGTGAGACCTTTGTCCAGAAATTGCATGGGGGAGGGAATGCCAGATCCTAGGTGCGGCAACAGAGAAGGCTTCCACCCCCCCCATCTTACTCTCTTAAACCTTGGGACTACCAACACATTTTTACTAGTAGATCTTAGCTGTTTGATCGGAACATATCATCGAAAGATCCCTTTAATACCTTCCGAACTTAGATTGTTAAAAGCCTTGTGAGTAAGACAAAGAGCCTTAAACAGAATTCTCCGATTTAGAGTGAGCCAATGCAGTTCGCTGACAGAAGCCGAGAATGAGTGGTATTTAGGAAGGCCCATCACCAGCCTGGCCGCCGCGGTCTGCACCAGCTGCAGACAATGAACAAGCCCTTTGTTGATACCTATATATAGGGCATTACAGTAGTCCAGTCTAGATAACTTCAGCGCGATGACTGCCTGCTTTCGAGAGGTGAAAGAGAGGAATTGAGAAATTTTCCTAAGAATCCTGATGGTCCCAAAGCATGAGGACACCGTTCTGTTAATCTGAGGGCCCAGGGAGAGAGAATTGTACACAAAGACACCCAGATTTTTTCCTTGGGACACTGGGCAAGGGCAGGAGCCAAGCGTATCAGCCCACCAGGCATTGGACTAGATATGCTGTTGGTTTCCAAAGATCAAAACCTCTGTTTTCTCCCCGTTAGGTCTAAGATAGTTCTCAACCATCCAGGAGGAAACTGCCTGCATACAGTTTTAGAAATTAATGGCAGATGTCTCAACGCTGTTGGTAATAGACACCATAAATTGGGTGTCATCAGCATAGGACAGCACCTCCAATCCAAAGGATCTAACGACCCTGGCCAGAGGGTCAACATAAATATTAAAAAGGGTGGTACCATGTAGACATCACCATACAAGGTGCTACATTGCTTGGGATGCAAAACTGATCTAGACCAATCAGGGCCTCACTGCATCTGCCAAGTCATAAGGGTCCAACAGCCTCATGATATTTTTCATTTCTTTACTGGTATCATGTCATTATAGGTGTATATAATGTCAAGGGCATTAGTAATTCACAACTTATTTGATCATCGGTGTGATATATTTCTGGACTAGCTAACCTTATGCAGATGGTAATCCCATTTGGTTACCGATAATCCAAAGGTAATTTTCTACAATATCCTTTGAATTTCGCAGTAAAATAGGAACATTTTCTAAGGCACTATTGGGCCAATTCATGAGTCTTTTTTCTCATATAAGTTATGCGTGAAAAAACTGATAACTTTGCAGGTAAAGTCAGGATAAATGAGAGTGTGCATATATTTATGCCCTGAGGTCACCTAAGACTGCAAAAAACACATTATTCAAGGATTTATCCACAATCAAATGTTCAATTTTAAACATGGGGATGGGATTGTTGTCAAGTGAGAGTTGGGAGAGTTGTGAGAGCAGACAATGTAAATGGCATGACCACCATGAGAGTTGAAGATTTGTCACAATTTCCAGACATTTGCAATGAACTAACCATACTTATCTGCACGGCAATTTGAAGGTGCTTGAATGGATCTGTACATTTCAGAAAGTATATGCAACAACAATTTTCCCACTCTAAATACATATTGATTTTGAAATATGCAATTAGCCTATGCCATTGTGCTAATTTGTAGCAAGGCTAGGTTTAATTTCATTTGGCCTTGGTTTGAAATAGAGACAAGTGTCGTTCCAATTTGAGGACAATTAATAAGCAGATTTATGAATTGCAAAAATGTAACCTACAATCTGTGTTAAACTTAATGTGATGACGTTTATTCAGTTCAAATATGCCCTTAATTTATTCTACTATAACTGCCTTAAGTGTATCAGATGAGGCATATTTGTATTTGTATATGTGTTTATGTATGTATGCATGTATGTATGCAGTGCTTTATTTGTAAACGAAAAATTACCAGGGCCCACAGTCTTGGTTAGACACACAAGGCCAGTGTTACCGAACATCAGGGATGCTGAATCCAAGGTTTTCTAGTCTTGATTACACCTAAGGCTCCCGGTTTTCCGTTTAAACGGATTTTTACACATAAATACAGACGGATTTTTTTTTTCCCGTCTGTATTTATAAATAGAAATGGAAAAATACGACCAAACCAGTGCTCCAGCCAAGTAGTTGCCTCGCCACGCCGCACGCCGCTCTTCCTGATTTCAGTGTCTGCATGCCCACTTTAACACCTGCTAGGCCATTAATCTTGGATATGCGCGGGGAAATTCCTTCCTATGAGGCTCTTGTATTGACCTCTGGCCTGCCCTCCATAGCCCTTTTGTTTCACTGTTTGCTGGTTATGGAGGCTGGAGACGTGCTAAGTAGCTGATGAAAGAACAGTAGAAATGAGTTGATGGCAGGATAGATTGTGAGGATCGGCAGGGTGAAAAAGCATTCAAAAACTCTTTTAATCCTTTCTTTTACATGTGGCTTCAGTTATTTTCTTTTTTTTTAAACTGCTTATTGGAAGCATGTGGCAATAATAATTAATTAACCAAATGGTCACTGAGTCACTTTGAGAAACAAAAATAAATCTTTTGAATGTGACCTGAAAAGGGCTAAAAGACCCGCAGCATAAGCACGAGGAAATTCGGTTGGATTAACATTCATATCCTGCAGGCCATAAAACAAAACTTTCCACCCTGACTTTGGTTGGCATGAAGAAACACAACAAGAAAACAATAGCAGAATGTAAACATTCCTGTGAGGTGCATCTTGCCAGAGACAGCCAGGGCATATCTGTAAACTCTATTCAAAGTTAAATCGTGTTTTTTCCACTGTGGTCACAGTTACACTGTGTGATATAGCGCACTAATGCACCAAAAACGTCTTCAACAAACAGAACTTTGTCTTCTAAATTCAGTAAAAGGTTCAAGGCTACTAGACAGTAAAAAGTAAAATAAATGCAGATATATACAGATAAAATGACAAAAAAATAAATATGGATAAATACAGACGGAAATGCTAAAAAAATAAATACCATAAAACCGGGAGCCATAAACACCTCATGCTTCTTTCATCCACTACTCTACATTCCTTTCCCCTTTATCTCACTCCCCTTTATCTCACTCTTGCAGGTTCTTCTCAATTCCCACTTCCTCTCTTTGCCACTCCTTTTCATCCTTTTCATCCTTTTCTTCCTCCTTCATTCTGTCTTTATCTCTTCTCTTCTGAGACATTCCTTTCCCCTTTATCTCACTCCCCTTTATCTCACTCTTGCAGGTTCTTCTCAATTCCCACTTCCTCTCTTTGCCACTCCTTTTCATCCTTTTCATCCTTTTCTTCCTCCTTCATTCTGTCTTTATCTCTTCTCTTCTGAGCCAAAGTCTGATCATGAAATATAAGTCCAGTTCCCAAAATGTGAGTGATGGTGAGCCCCACCTGCAACCATCAGCTCTAATTAAGCCCTGTATGTAGGTGGTATTTGAACTGTGTGAAACTAGCCAATAGGCAGCAATACCATGTGCAGAGTCAAATACAAAGATACGTTCCATATGTTATTGGAGGGATGGCTACTTTCTATAAGTGAAAAGGGTGTGTTCATGGATTGTGGTATCGATTTCTTTAGCAAGTTGTGTTACCAGCTATTTATGAAAGTGATGCAGTTTTGGACATTGCAGATGTACATGACATTGCCATCCCAAATCCTGGGTGAAAATGAGGAAGAGTTCTGTTTTTTACATGAAAACAAAATATAAAACATCTGTTTGTAAGATGGAGCAGATTTGGCAGAATGGCATTTATCAACTTTGAGAGGGTGGACGATTCTGTCAGCCGGATGCCACATAACACCTGTTGCCCTGCATGGATCTCAAAACCAGAAAATTGAGCTTCATATTATATAAAGTGAGCACTGAAGAAACTAATTTACGGCATCTTTCTGTCACAGTTTCAATCGGAATGGTTTGTCAAACAGCCACAACGATGTAGGGTTTGGGCTATCAATTAAGACAGTGGTCGAAGGTCAATAAAAGTTTAAAGAAATGTGCAGCTTGTTCCTAGAAATATAACAGCATTTTATAACATTTCTAAAGTAATTGTTGATTACAACAAACCACACACAATAATGCAATACTAATACATTTAGCAACAGAACAAACCCATAATAGCGTCCCATGACACAAACCAACAACCAAAGTCAGGGTATGCCCAGACGTGGGTCCCTTGCTCACTTTGCCAATTGATTCAAGCTAGCTTGGCTGATGAGGAGTGTTACCCTGAAACCGATCATGAGGATGCTGGTTTCTGGTCCAGGGAAGGCAGCTTGGCAGTTCGGTCTGGACTGTTCCCATGGGGCACAGGGTCAAGACTGATTTGCATATGGCTGGGTCTGAACTGGGGTGGCGAAGTGAGCTAAAGAATGATTATGGATTCAACCCAGATCTGTGGCTGGAAGTGAGTGTCTGAAAAGTTTCAGCACTCCATCCATCATCTCCTTGTGTTTGAATTACCATACAGATGTAGGAATGGGGACACTGAAGTTTTTCTCAGTGGTTTGAACTGTGAGACTACTTTTAGTGGATCTCTAATTTGCAGGAAGTAACAATCCACAGAGCTTGTAATGCTCCAGTTTCAAACCTGTCCTGTTATTGAAAGTGCTCCCCAGTCGCAGAGTTTCATCCAGTGTTTGAGTTACTTTCTAATGGAAATTACTTAATGCTGTACGATCAAGGCTGCTGTGGGATGGTACCGTGCATCCCGTATCTCAAAACAGTAAGTTCCAGGGTTACTTGTATGCAAGTATTGTTTACACCGGCCCGCACAGTGAGGGAGGCACAGCTATGGCCTTCGCTACATGTTTCCTTTATACGGTTTGACTCTCGAGGAGACTGAAAGCCATGCTTTTTCAGACAGATATGGCCTTAACCTCAGCCCAAGAGACTTTTGATCTCCAGGTTGCAAGGTCTTCATCTGAGACACAAGCAGTAGTCTGTACAAACTTCCTGCTCCATTTCGGAGAAATGGTACATTGTATCTTTAACATGTCTGAAACGAGGGGGATCGTAAGCCTATTTAAATATAAGGGTTCAGGACTAGTTAGCGTCTTTCAGACCATTTTCGGAGTAATTCCATCTTTGACACACTTTATTTTGGAAAGCGATTTTGGAGGGCTTCCGCTGGTCCTGCTGCTTACAGTGGGCATCCTGATTTTAATATACCTGCTTCACAATGGACGTCCCAGTTCATCTGGAGATGGAAAGGGCCCTAATAGATCAACGTTGTCATAAGCGCCTGTTGCTTCATCTGGGCACACCTCGGTTTCGAGAACTGAGTGAGCATTGGTTCCTAATATTCAGACTAGCCTGGCTTGATTGCATCCTACATGTTTTCTGCTACCTCTTCTGCGGATTCAAAAGAGTGTGGGACCTGTGTCTGACACTTCCATCAGTTGCACCGCCCGACATTAACATACTCCTGGACCCCGTCAAGGCACACGTGTATCGTTGTTCCAGTGTATTCCCATGTTGATGACGGCATTCTTAGAGCCTCCACAGGAAGCTTTAGCTCCTAGTGGATCCGACAACGACTTTGCAGCGGTCACACAGGTGTCAATCGCTTCCTCAGCGACTGCTGTGGGAACCGGAGAGGAACAGGTTTGCTTGATCGACCTGATAAATGAGGTGTTGGAGGGACCGTCATCTGCGAATGTGAGCGACAGTGATGTTGCGTCTCCCAAACAATTCTCTGTGTGATGGTAAGAATTCGTCCTTCAAAAACATTCCAAATTCATTAAAAATATCGCTTTGTTTTGATTTCTGCTCTGCGCTGAGCACCATGGCTTTCGATGTGCTCAGTGAGCCTGATCATATATTGACTTTTAAAAGGCTTTGAGAACGCTCTTTTTAACTTTAGCAGCATTACATTTGAACACTTTTTTTCTATGTTTTTAGATATTTTTAGCAATTGATTTTATAAATGCTTATATGCTTTTAGCTAGCTTGTTTTTAGCTACAGATGACCTTATCGCCCTTCGGATGAGGAGTGTGTGATATACTTTAGAAGTTAGGCCTATATAGTAAGGAAACCTTTCACCTACATTCGTCCTACCTTTCTCCATATAACGGGGTTAGCGCTGATCTTTTGCCTACTTATGCGTTGAACAAATGGTGAGTGGTTTTCTCTGAAAACTGCCCTTCATTTGTTATGCATGAGGATTCTCAGTATCATATCTTAATACCCTGCACACTCTGTATAATATTTCTGTACGTAGGTCACCACCATCGTCATCCTTGAACGACTAGAATGATGCTGGTTCAATTAATCCATATTGAAAATGCTCCATCATTGATTCTGTGTGTACCTCTCTGAGCAGAAGTGAGCACGAGTGACTGAGTGAAAAGTACTGTACTGTTTCCATGACCCCTGAGGGGTCAGGGTTGTCATGTTCATTGGTTGCCAGAAATTATTAACTCCTCTGTGAGTACTGGGGGCTTATAGTGCCACTGTGAGCTAGCTGGTGTATAGGCTATTGTATACTGCGGGGTGCAGAATCAATCTTGGCCCTAATCCCTTAGGTTATGTGTCTTAACGCACAGATCCGATGTATCTATAGGAACTACACAACACTAGATGCTGCTAAGGTCCTGAGTTCCAGGAATCCCAGACCACTGTACTTAGAGGGCCTCCCCAACTGAAGACATGGTGACTATGTGTAGTGTGGTGTTGTACCTACCTACTCTAGTGAAAACGAAACTTCCAAAGATTGGAGATAGGGTTGCGCTAGACTCTTGACTGACAGTTCAGTAGAACTTACTACTTACAAAAAGTGTTTTATATGTGCCCATGCTATTGATGGTTTTTCATCTAACCACACCCGGATTAGCTGGTAAAACAGTGCAGGCTTAAATCCCAACCGCTGTGCACCAATGTAGGAGGCTGGCTTAGTATATGGTGTACACTTATTTAAGTGAAGCAACTTGCACTAATCCAGGCAGCCCTTATGGTGATTTTAATGGTAGAAAGCTCTCAAAGTGGTAGCTTTGAAGAGCAGCCTTCAGTGTTATCTCGAAGGAGTATTAAGCAGCTCGTTTCACTAGATCTAATCATGTAGTGTAGGTTAAAGGGAAAAAAAACACACAGTGTATGTATAAAAAGATGTCTATTTATTACACAACACTCACTTGCACATTAGTATATCTCCTACCTGGTGATATAAACACAAATACACAATACTACTTCAATTGCAAATAAGGTAAGTAGTACAAAATACAGAGGTCTCCAGGGGCAGACCAAATCATATACTAAAAATGTGGAATGGGACATGCGACCAAAGTCAGGACTTGGACCGGGAGACTCAGAGGAACTATGGACACAAGGAACCACCCAAGGTATGTACCCAGGAGCCTATGGAGGCGCTGTGCAGAGTGGAAACACAGGCACGTGTCAATAGAGGTCAACAGGAAAAGTCCTGGTTGCAGTGTTAAAGAAAAAGGATCCTTCCCAATCGACCCTGAAGAAGCCCTGTGAAGACAAAAAGTTGGAGAGTCACCCCACCCATGGCTACTCAGGAACCAGGGTACCTGCACTAGGGAAGTGGGGTACTTATGTGTGAAGTGACGATGTAAACTGCCGTAGACCACAATGGAGGACTTCAGGAAAGATGTCACTGGAGAAGACTGTGCAAGATTCCGGTGGAATCCAAGGGTGCGTTTTTGAAGTGAAGAAATTGCAAGCTGAGGGGATAGAGTCTATGCCACTCGGAGGTGAAAAGGAGGCACAGCAGAGCAATGCCCACGGATGTCAGACGGTTCAGAATAGTTGACAGTGACATTTCTGCTTCAGCTGTGGGAACCAGGCGACATTGAGGAACCATGCATGAGATATCCCACTTCGGAAGACGAGAACCAGGGGGTCGGTGTCGGGTGGGAGCACCAACAAGCCTTGGCAGCTGCAACAGGCATGGGAAGCAAAAAAGGAGCAACGTTGGGACCAGCAAAGTCCAAGGGACTTCGTACTAAAAGAAGAGTTAGAGCAGGCCCGAGCAAGCAGGGGAGACCAATGAAGCAAAAATAAGACTGTTGAGAGGACCCACAGGCCGAAGGCACAGGAGTCACAAAAGGACCTTGAGCAGCTCCTCAAAGATGAAGGCCCACAATGCAGAGGTTGTGGTGAGGACACTGATCTGGGCAGGGAGAGATGCTGGAGGCTGGAGCTTCAAGTAGCCCAAATATCTCTGAAGTGCAGAGCCAACAAGTGTTGGTAACACCAAATCAACGCTTTGCACAGGGGTTCGGTACCAGTGGTTCTGACAAGGAATACTGGTCTCAAAGTTGCAGAGAGGACAGGTCAGGCCTAGAAGGAGATGCATAACCACCACTTGTATTGCTGAGCCTTTCAAAGTCTGTGGGACATCAGCTGGGAGTGACTCCTTCACTCCAAGGGAGATAACTTCAGGTATCCTTGATGCCCACAGATCTGTTGAAGATCCTGGAAGAAGCATAGATACAGACGACGAAGAAGACTTACAGAACAGCGAGACCAGGAGCTGCAGGAGAATTCCTTCATGTAGTCTCAGTTACTGGTGAAATCCAGCAAAGTCCAAGTGTCCAGACAGTTAAAGAGTGATGTGGTTTCAGGCTTGAGTCTTGTCCCACAACAAATCCGAGGAGCCACCCATAGGTAAGTCCTTAAATTCCCTAGGAAAGGGGTTAGGCAAATCAGGGGTCCCTCCCAGAGGAGGGGATGGACAGAGGGGATGATACTCCCATGTCCTTTCTCTAGCTTTGCATCAGAGTGGGAGCCAAGGGCTTCCTGAACTGGCTCAAACCGGAGTATGCAACGAGGGCACCAAATGTGCCCTTCAAAGCAGTCTGGTGGCACTGGCAAGAACCCTCACCCCAACACTATATGTCCTGTCTGTCTGGTCCTGTCGGTTAATTCGCCTGTCATTTGTTGTAGGAGGTTGAGAACAGAGAGCAGTGAAGTGGTGGTTATTACAGCAAGCGGGTACGCGGTGGAGTACTATTTGAGTTCAAGGTACATGAGTTAGGTTGAGTAAAATAGGATTTGTTGTTTCATTATCAGATATTGGAGTGTTTCATGAGAATGCAATTTACTTTGTAGACTGTTCAAGGCTACAATAACTGCACAAGAAAAGGGATAGTTCATCGCATTTGTTTTATACGGATCGGAGTTCACCGGTACTGAAAGTTGAAGAGCCTGGCTGTATTTAGAGACAACTAGTACCAGCAATGTTATCGTTTAAACCAACGCGAGCGCTATGATTTACTAAGTTCTCGTTTGGATTTACAGGGCTCTTTTGTTTTTTATTACGTGCCACTATCAGGTATGGCGGTATGTCGACCGAGATGCTTTGAGTGTGATTGCTATTGTTAACAATATGGATTACCATGAGATTGGTTGTGTTTCTTGTACTTAATCTAAGGGTAGAGAGGGTGGAATTCAGTTGTTTTTATTTAGACTTATAAGCTTCAAAACTCGGTTGCGCAAACTAGCCTGTTGATGAAGATTGTTGTATTTCTGCAGACATTAGTTGTCATTAGCCGAACCCACGAAGGCATTTGATTTTGACTACGATATTGTTGGTAAGTGGATTTGATGACGCTGGTTCTATTAACATAGGGTGCACGTTTTTTTAATTTTCTCTCACTTTTTTTGATTTTGTTCACTTGGTGTTGGTCACATCACTAGATGCAGTCTAGCAACTCTGGCATTACATATTATATACAGATGGTGACTGTTTCTGCCATTCAATGTGCTGAAGAATAGTATGTTCTGAAAAAATATTTTTTCTAATATTTCTTTACAATTCCCCTGAAGAAGGGAGTCATTCCCGAAATGCATTGGGATTTGCAACAGCAGCAATATTGATTTAAAAATGAATTCTGGATATATGTTTATGTACATGAATAGGTGTTCTTATGTTAATTGATATGTTAATATTTTTTGTAATGGGCATATTCAAAAGGTTCATAAAAAGAGGATTGTGAACACATTTTGTAGATGCCTCATGTTCTAATGAGTGTTTAACACTTTGAAAATGATAAGGGAGTAAAGATTAAACTGTTGATTAATTCATGCAAACGGAAGCTTGCCACTAGCTGTGCGGGTAGAGTCAAGAGACTGTTGTCACTTGAAAATGTTTGTCCCAGCACGCCCAGAATAACACTGGATTACTTAGGTAAAAAGATTTTTTTAGTTGAGCTTTAGATTAGGTGTGCACTGCACAATATCCTTATTTTAGCTGTCTGGGAGAGGGTCACACCTCCCTTTTACACAAAACCTATTGTTCTACCTTCCCCAACTCAAGCTCATCTCAGCAGCAGGTAGGCAAAGTTGAGCCTGGGCTCGGCAGCAGCACTAGCTAGCTGGCAGACCTTGAAAGGCTGTTACCGGGAGTAATGAGGGGTTCCTGGAGGAGCCCCCCAGTGAATGGAATCATACCTCCAACACCGGTAACAGTGTTGGGGTATGATTCCAACATGTTTGATACCCACCATGCCCAGGTTCAGCACAGCCACTACATAGCAACCCATCGCGTAATGACGGGTGGCCACTATATGTATCAAAATGGCTGGCGAACCGACACCAAGCTTTTTAGAGGTGTCCTGCTTATTAAGGGTCACCCTCACACTTATAACCCAGCACCTTCGGGACTCAAGGCCTGCCTTAGGGGTGACTTATAGGTTTTAAGTTTAGTGACTTCAGATATAAGAAAATGTATATCTGTTGTAAGTGGTGCTAGCACCAGCTTACACAGGCTGCAATAGGAGGCTTGTATTCACAGTTTGAGTGGTCTCTCATGGGTGTCACAATACATGCTGCAGCCCATTGAAGACCCTTGGTGTACCTATGACCTGGGTATCTTTTTGCGATATACTAGGGACTCATAAGGGTACACCAGTAGCCAATTCTGGATAGACAGAAGTACTTACCATAGTCAATGTAGGGAGAAAGCATAGTGATTGGGGTCCTGATTAGCAGGATCCCAGTCAGACTAGTCAAAAACACACTGACACCAGGTAAAAAGTGGCGGATCCTATCTTCCTACACTTTATATCTATAGTATCCTTCTAAAAGTCAAAACCCTGTACAGACAGCTGGTATAGAAAAGTAGCTGAACATATCAGCTTTGTGTCAGTTAGCATATTTGTCTTTGCGGATGATGGTGTGAGCCTACAGAAATATAAGGCAGGGTCAGATATATCGTAACCAGAAAAATAAGCAACATTCTGTGCAAATGTTTTTGAACTACCCTGCGGTTGCGTAGGGCAATTTCCCATTTTGTGTAATTGTAAACAGCTAGTTGAATACTTGCTTTATGCAGAAAATGATGACTGCAATGTTGAAAACAAAACATGTCATCATAATTAGATGTTCCATCATACAATTCATCAGAAGTTGTGTGCTGTAGATCTTCTGGCAGTTCATGCAGTGTATCAATGTACCAATCATCAGAAATAGTACTAGGGGGAATGACATTATTCAAAGAAATTTTGAACAGGTATGGAATTTGTAGAAGCTCAGTTGGGCCATGCACATCATGCGATACCCTATTCCAAACAATCCCATAGGGAACTGGAACAGCTGTAATGTTCACCAGGAAAAGGTTTCTTCGTTCTTGGTGTGATGAAGAATGTGGTTTAAGAATCAAGTTCACCAGTTGTACTGCGGAGCATTCTGGGATGAAAGAAGCAGGAAAAAGACTGTCACAAAACCAATCCAAAGTTCAAGGAAAAGTAATGCAATTGTAATCCAAAGATGTATCCATGCAGAAACGAAATATGTCCTTTTCAGCTAAAGATAGAAGACATGCATTTTCAGCCTGAAAGACAGAGGCAGTGGTGGGTCAGTTGAATCAGACGAGAATTTGTCAAATTTGATGAAGTAGCCAGAGGCCATCCGATCTTGGTTTGTAGAACTGGGACATGACTTGATCTGTGGTACATTGACGTAGACAGACCATGTTCTTGCCAGGTTTCCAAATTGGTATCTCTGTTTCTGTATAAGTTGACTATACAGTTGATGTAGTTGTAACAGGTAGAAGACATACTTCATTGTTGTTGATTGTTGTCTCTCATTGGAGAGAGGATGCTTCTTCAGTTATTAAAGTTTCTATCTGAACTTACTGTATGGTAGTGGGAGGAGGCAGGCCGCTACCCAGGAGCCCCCATGGCTTACTGATGAGATTTAGCCACAGAGTGTGGTTTGATCAGATCAATGGAGACAAATATTTGTCTTTCTGACCAGCAAGGGGCGGAAGAAGCGCAGTTCTGGTACCTTTAACAGCCAGGATAGGTACAGGCGCTCTGTAGGATGGCCCAAACTCTTTCTTAACCACAATTTTTCCCTGACCAGATCCCCAACCTTTGAGATCAAGCCAGGCCTCGCCAGTACTACCTTCATTTTTCCAGTGGAGGCGCATTTTCTTTTGACATTGCTTTGTCCATCCCGGAAGTCGTTCAGTTCCTATAAAACAGCCAAACTTTCATTGATGTCAAATGGTGTTTCTGCTGCTACTGTGCCGGGATTGTCAAGGTCTGAGAGTTGCATCTTTGCATCTTTACAATAAACAGGATTTCATAGGGAGTCCGACCATCAAGCGATTTTCTCGGCATGTTATTGAGTGCCCTCTGGTACCCATATAGGTGATGGACCCAACTGCGACCTATGCCTAGCACCTTTGCTGTTAAAAACTGCTTTAAGTCAAGTTTTTCCTCTCCACAACTGCATTTCCCTCGGGATGGTATAGAGATGAGAAACACAGGGTCACATCCAAACTTCCTACAGCCTTTTTGTAAGCCCTAGAACTAAATGCTGGAATCAGGTTGCAATGTAATGTGCCAACTGCGTAAGTCCCGATAAAGACACGTTGATCCTTTATAACAGTTTATGTTATGTTATGTTATAACGTTTTGTAGAGCGCACAGCTGCCCCTTCGAAGGGGCGTCCCCGCGCTAAGCAACAGAGAGGAGAAGCTGAAGATAAATGGAAGACCTACGGCGGAGGGAAAAGATGGGTTGTGATGGCCTTATAAAAAGAA
The DNA here is from genome assembly GCF_964261635.1 of Lissotriton helveticus. Classification (NCBI taxonomy): domain Eukaryota; kingdom Metazoa; phylum Chordata; class Amphibia; order Caudata; family Salamandridae; genus Lissotriton; species Lissotriton helveticus. The sequence continues at coordinate 787,452,107 of NC_136071.1, read as the reverse complement.
AGGTAGTTGTTAATGCTGGGGATGGAAAGTGGCAGTGAATTCCAGAGTTTAGATGCCAGAACACAGAAAGAAAGCTCACCAACCCTCCTTACTCGGGAAACAACCGCCGGATGGTGACCAATTGAGCGGTGCTGGCGAGTGGGAGGATAAGGTGACCCCAGAATGGCCAAAACACCAGGGGAAGCGAGATTCCGAATTTTAAAAGTGATGCAGAGGGCCTTGAACTCAACGTGTCTAGCCACCGGCAAACAATGTAGCATTAGTGGTGGAAGAAATTCTAGGAAGACCGAGAAGAATTCTGGCCGCTGCATTCTGGACCCTCTGCAATCTCAGAATCTCGGATTTGTTGGTTCCCAGGAGGAGCGGGCTGGCATAATCCAATCTCGATAAGACAGAGGCTTGGACAATAACCTGTCTAGTGAGCGAATCAAAAAAGCATAAAAGCTGTTTGAGACCCCGCAATATGCCAAAGCACGTCCCTGACACTTTCTTGTTTTTGAACTTGAAAATTTAGGGCCGGATCTACCCAAATTCCGATGTTTTTCACCACCTGTTTAGGGCCGGCGCTCAACCAAGGGCAGCAGGCCACCATCGCTCACTCCGCAGCTCAGGATTTTTTCCTACCAGCAAGACCTCAGACTTGCTGGTATTGAGCTGGAGACAGTTAGCAGTCATCCACTCAGCGACGGCGGCGAGGCCGCTTTGAAACTTTTGGGCATCCTGCAAAGAGTCGTTGGAGAGTGCCACAACCAGCTGTGTATCATCTGCGTAAGACACAACTGTAAGCCTTCTGCTTCTGGGCACTGCTGCCAGTGGTTGCACATAATGTTTGAAAAGAGTAGGGCTAAGGGCAGAGCCCTGTGGCACACCTCAATTGATGGAATGGACCATAGAGGTGAAAGGGGGGGGCATTACCTGGAAGGTCCTATCTGAAAGAAAGGTGGTAAACCAATCCAGTGCAGGGCCCACAATTCCTCCAACCTTTGCAGCAGGATCTGGTGGGAAACGGTATCAAACGCAGCACTGAGGTCTGAAAGGATCAGTGCAGAAGATTTCCCCACATCCAGTACTGCCCTCAGATGTTCTGTCACAGCTAAGTGACCAGGCCGAAACCATTCTGAGAAGGGTCCAGTATGTTGTTCTCCTCTAAAAAGCCTGTCAGGATGGAATTTATGTGGGCCTTGGAGATCTTATGGGCCCAAGGCAAGAGAGAGATAGGACAAAAGTTCTCAGGTTTGGCTGCATCGAGGGTTGGTTTTTTTTAGCAGAGGAATCACCCTAGCTTGCTTCCAGGACCTGGGGACGATAGCAGTGGATAGAGACATATTGATCACCTGACCTAGTGGTGTGAGAAGCACGGGTAGCAGTTTCATTCGTTGTTCGGGCTTCACAGGGTGAGCAGGAGAGCCCAATTTAACTTTGCTGCACAGAGCATGCAGCTCATCCTGGCCGATCGGCGGGAACGTGGCCAGCGTCTGAGTAGATAAAGATCAACATGTAGGGTCTTGGCATGTCGCGGCCGGAGGGAAGGTTTTATAGATGTTTTCCACCTTGTTGACAAAAAAGGTGGTGAGAGCTAGGCCTGGGCGGTAAATTCCGTTCCATTCGTGGATTTTGCGGAATTTTGGTAATTTACGCGAAATTGCCCAATATTCTCCATTCCGCGACTTTGCGAAATGTTTTGCTTGTTCGCGTTCTGAAATGCGTGTTCGCTAGATATTTCCCCGCGAGCATGCAAACAGCGATTGCTAACAGTAAAAAAGCATTGCGAACAAGCAATTCCGCGTGTTCTCAGAATTTCTGCGTGTTCGTGGAGATTTTTTACAGTTTCGCGGAGATTTGCATAACGTGATTACGCAAATTCCGCCCACCCCTAGTGAGAGCCTCACAGTGCTCGTCCGACTTGATTGAGGATGCTGCCGATACACCTGCTGATTTCAGATCTTTGAGTATAGAAAAATACTCTTGGTGGGGTTCCTGCTGCTCCTAATCTGGTCAGCAAAGTAGGCTGCCCGTTTGGACTGGATAGCCCTATGTTATTATTTAATCGCTGCCTGATAGCATCCCTTCCAGATCGGATCATAGTCCTGCCTCCAAGCCCACTCCAGCCTCTTACATGCTTTACGCATGGTGGCAAGTTTGTCATTATACCAGGGACTGGATTTAGTGTTAAGACATTTAGACCATTTTGCAGGAATAAGTGCATCCAGCGGGGGGAGTAGCCAATCCGAGTAAGTTATATGCAGTGTCTGGATCCTCTGACAGACTGGGCGTGCTCCTCATAAGGATTGCAAGAAGGAGATTGATGTCTAATTTATGCCAGGGGCATTTAAAAGAGAGGTTGTGGACCACCCTCTGTTGGGCTTCAACCCCTGAGAGTGTCATGGAGACCAAAAAGTGGTCAGACCAGCTTATAGGAATGGGGTAGCGACTAAGAGATGGGGGAGATTGGAGAAGACCAGGTCTAGCAAATGGCCAGCAGAATGGGTAGGGCCAAGAACCATTTGGAGCAGCTGACATGCTGCTAGATCCGCAGAAAAATTACAAGCTTCTGAATCATGAACATTTTCAAGGTACAGGTCGCCAATAACGCTGAAATTGGCAAATCTCATAGCTATGGAACTAACTGTCTCAATTAATGCAGCCCTAAACTCCTTCGAGGGTCCTGGCAGATGATAAACCAGTAGGCCAGACATGGTGAAGTTAGCATTAAAAGAGATCCCAAAGTGCACATATTAGTAGCCCACCCGTGATTCTTCAACCCAAGTGCAGGTGTAGTGGGATTTAAAAACAAGTACAATGCCTCCCCCTCTAGCCTCTCTATTGAGAGTCATAATACTATAGCCTGGGGGAAGAGCCAGACCTTGCTCAGCCACCATGCCAGCTGACAACCATGTCTCCGTCAGAAAGAGAGCATCGGGCGACGCATCCACTAACAAGTTGAAACATCAGGAGAATGCTTGGCTAGGGAACAACAGTTAAGGTTAAGTAGTTTAATAGTCGGCCCAGCACAAGGAAGCGAAGTGGGAGGTAACAGGATATTTGCGCAGGAGTTTAAACCACAGTTCCCGCAGCGAAACGGGCCATCCAGCATGCTACATGGAGAGGAACTACAAGGGATCACTGCCTCTCTAATGGCAAAAAGTTTGTAGCCAGAGTAGGCAATTTTAACGTTATCCAAACCAGCAGCATGTCTGGCGTGTGGTGGTGTCCAGGCGCGGACGGGCACAGGCGGGCTTGCCTTAGGCGTGCCCGCTGCGCGCGTCCACTGCGTGTCCACATTCCAGGCATGTTTAAATGCAGAAGTGCACAAGTGGTGCCGCCCCTGGAAATACGTCGGCCCAGCAGCCCAGCCCAGCAGTAAACAATCTAACAGCTGACCGCCTTCCACACAAACGACATCAAGAGCCGTGGTGGATCGGATCGGTAAAAAGGTAAAAGAAGGTGACAATGCGCATTAAAAGGTAAACAAAGTAAATGTTAAAAGGTTAAAAGCAATTCCGCAATGCCAGTAGAACATGTGCAGTGACACGCAGCCTCACCATTCATATGCTGCGCGTCCGCGTTTCCGGCATGTTTAAATGCAGAAGTGCTCAAGTTGTGCCGCCCCCACCGCCCTTGGAAATACGTCGTCCCAGCATCCCAGCCCAGCAGTAACCAATCGAACAGCTGACCGCCCTCCACACAAACTGCATAAAGAGCCGCGGTGGACAAAAGCGGTAAAAATGTAAAAGTAGCAGACAATGCACATTAAAAGGTGAACAAAGTAAAAGTTAAAAGCAATTCCGTAGTGCCGGTAGAACGTGTGCAGTGACACGCAGCCTCACCATTCATGTCCAACATTGTAGCAAGAACCATAGGAATTGAGAGCAGGAATCCACTACTAACAAGATGTACTTGTAAGTACCATCTTATGATGGATGGCTGCAGTGATCCAAATAGACACAAGCCAGAGGCTTGTTTGAAATTAGTAGAGGTGTCTGGGGTGGACACGCTACGGAGGGATCCTTCGTCTGCTGGCAGATGTTGCATTTAAGGACAAAGTCTTGGTCTGTTTATCAAGACCTGACCACCAATAGCACTGTTGCAATAATGAAACTGTAGCAGCCAACCCGAATGTGCAGAAGCCAGACCCTTGTGTGCAATTAGTATTAACCTCAATCTCTGATCAGTGTTTGGTATTACTTGCGAGAAGTTGGCCTGGCATATGCTGTCCACTATTCTAGTGGGCACCGTGCACCAGTCCAAACGACCCCTTATTGATGGTAGGTTAAAGACAACCTTATAGAAAGCTACCCTAGTGGTAGCTGTGGAGAGCACAAAAAGTTGTATTGGGAGGCACCCTTTGAGAAAAAGGGAATGGGTCGATAATCGGCAAATAAAAAAGGGATCCCTTTTTCTAGTTTTAATAGCAGCTGGGACTAAATGAATAGTCCCCCTACTCAACCTTGTTCTATGGCGATTGTGTCAAAGAAGTCAAAATTAGGAGTGTTACCACACAGAATAACAAATTCACAAATATAACATGGTTTAGACAATTTTTGAGTAATTCTATGGCAAACTGTTGTAGTACAAATTTTGGCAAAAAATTAGGTAAAGAAAGGTTTTGCAATTTCTATTATTTATTGTAAAAAGAGAGTTTTAGTCTGCTTGTTTGTCACGATATTGTTAAAATCAAGTTTTCATACATTTTATTCAAACATAACATTACATATTATTTCAATACACATTTTTATAAAAACATATAAAACAAGAAAAACTGTCGACGCGGCGTTTCGGTGAAAACGTTGGTCACCTTCTTCAGGACAATGCTTTCTTTTTCAAAACAATCTAATTTGGAAAATATATAAAAAACATTTTATTACAATATTGTACCAGTTTTTTTGGGGACAAAACCTTAATATCATAATCTCTGATATTATCATTTTTCTAATACAGCAATTCTCTCTATTTTCATAGCTTAGAAGAACAAACTGAGTGTGATTTTCTACAGTTTAAAGACCACAACAGCACATATCCTAACATTTGGCATTCTATGGACTCCTTTTTGTTTGACACATTGGTTTTTAAACAAAGGAACTTGGTTCCAGCCTATAAAGTATATCCCAGACATTACACTATACTCACTTTATGGATATACTCCAAGTTGCAGCTTGAATTTAATAATATCGTACTGGAAACTTGTTTGTTTCTACCAATTGTTCCTTAGTACTATAACGACACAAAGAAGAAATAGATCAATGTTTTTGATATTGGATAGTGGATCTGTCACTAGATTTAGTGTAGGTCATTTATGTACCTTATTCGGGCTGACTCTTTAAATATGTCCAGCTGACCCCGGCTTTTTTTAAAATTACTTCCTGTGGTTTTGGAGGTCAAATCTTTTACCTCGCTGTTGAAACAAAGTTTTTCTGGCTTTAGTTTTAGATTAATTTTTATATTATTAATTAGTTGATTGATTATTCAAGTACTGACCTTCGTAAAAGTATCTTTCGGTGGTACTATGGTGTTCTGTTTCTAATCTCTATCCAGTCAAAGGTCTGGGCTGATGTCTGTTCCTCCAGTATGAGATTTAATTTCTGGTAGGTTGTAAATAACTGAACAGACACGTGGGATAATCACTTATTTGTTGATGCTCTAAGTGGGCAGGGCGTTATCAAAATAAAGGGGGTACAGTTCTCACCTCAGGTACTATGTTGTATGGTTTTCCAGATACTTGAACGGACGGTCATTGTGCCATTGGATTAATTACTGTAAGGACACAATTTTACTGGTATCAATAATGGTTTTATTTTGTTTTTCATTAATTCTCATGATGGAGAAATAGTTGTATATTACCTTAAATGCATTGATGTCAGTCTTCTTATTTGTAATTTAACAACATCCAATGCTTGCCTGATTTTAAATTTTCAGGATTGCTGAAAGGCGGAAAGAAAAAGATGGTTTTGTTTAATTTTTACTAACAATTAGAAAAATTGTTACTTAGTCAGCTATAGGTTAGTTTTCCCACTCTACTGGACTTATTTGTATTTTCTGCGAGTGTTATCCACGACCTTCCTCCATCAAGGGTCTGCTGCAATTGAGTTAGGTGCCCTGTTGGTCAGCCCTTTTATATTCGTTATAATTGGATAATTAGGTTGTAATTGATGCAAATTGGGCCTCGTTGTTAACGATATGGTGCTCGCTCGTGTTTCTGTGTCGGCCATCTTGGAGTGGGTTTATTTCTAGGTTGCCTTTGCTATTTTTAGTGGCGTGTCTTTTAATTTAAGGAGATTCTTCCTTTTTCTATATATTGTTTGATTTCTCACAAGTTGGAGAAAACGCGGGGCGATATTTCCTCATTTACGAACAACCCCCGTCAACACGTGGAGAGCAGCCTTCAGGCTTAGTCTTGAAGGAATGTAAAGCAGCTTGTTTTACCAGTCTATAATCTCGTGAATGACCAAATGAAAGGAGAACCACACCAGGTATATATATGAAATATATGTATTTATTCTAAACACATCCCTCTAGTCTCTTTATAGGCTAGAGGCAACAGTACATTCAATAAACTTAATAGCACACAGTAAATTAGCACAATATACGTTGAGCCCTAGGGGTGTACCAAACCATATATCAATAAAGTGGTATAAGAACCACAACTTGCATAGATACAAGGCCTAGAGCCTTTAGAACCGCTGGGCCACCAGGAACCACCCAAGGAAGTGACACAGGGGACCCACGGGAGACGCGTGCAGTGTCTAAACACAGCTAAGGATCACCATTAACTTCTACGGGGAAAGTCGCGGTTGGAAAATTAAAGATAAAGGACAGGTAGAAGAGGACTTGGAGCAAAACCTTTTAGAACTATGAGGTTCTAGAGTCAACACCCACGGGAGCACCGCAGTACTCGAGTTACCTCACCCAGGGAAGCCAGGTGCATAGGTTTCTTTTTGTGTCGGGTTTTGTCGTCATTTTCAATGGCGGTCTGCTGCTGCCGTCGAAGAGGAAAGTGTCCGGGTGGATCCAAGCCTTGATCGGTCGATGTGAAGAACCTGAAAGCAGAAGGGACATAGTCTGGGTCATTTGCTAGTGACCAGGGGCATGATAGTCGAATGCCGGCCGATGTCGGGTGATTGCAGGTGAAGAAGGTGACGCTTGACTCTTCAGCAACGAGGTCTTGGAGACGTCGACAACAACCAGGAGCTGGATTCGAGCTGTCCCACAAAGGATGTCAAGTGCTGCGTGTCGGTGCCCGGATTGGACCCAACAAGCCTTGGCAACAGCAACCCACGCAGAAAGCAGAGATAGGCTTCGGTGCAGGCCAGCAAGGTCTAGGCAACTCACCACTTGGTTCAGAGTCAGTGCATGTCTGGAGCACCAGGGAAAAGTAGAGTTACCTTTGAGGGGACCCACCAGTCAACAGACTAAGGATCGTGAAGGAGCCTCGAGCAGAAATGCAAGAAGCAGGCCCACTGAACAGTCGTAGAGTGTAGGCCCACAATCTTCGGTGCAGATGATGCTTGGGGCTTGGCTACAAGTAACCCAACGCGCAACTTCAGGAAAGCTCGGGAAGTTAATGCTCTTAGTAAATATGCACGGTGTCAGGAGTTCCGGTTCCCCATCACTCGGTAGGGCTGTGGGTCTCAGCTTTGCTGGGGACTCGTGTCCGCCTTAGAGAAGTCTGGAAATCCTCTTCCTGGGCTGCAGGTACTTCGGAGTCAGGCGGGAGATTCGAAGATGCAGACCAGCAAATGCTTCATTTGTGCCTGTTTGAACAGGGGAGTCACTCCTTGACCCCAAGGGAGATTCTTCCGTCTTCTAGTCGTGTCGCATGTCGAAGTTCCAGGATACATGTTGCAGAGTTTCGTCCAGGTGTAATCTGAAGTCCTAAGGACTGGGTTCCCATACTTATACTAAGAAAGGGGGTTGGACATACTCTGTGGACCCACCTATGGGAGGTTCTGGAAAGAGGGGTGGTTACACCCATTTCCTTTGTCTAGTTTCGGCCAGAGCAGGGGCTGAGTGCCCCTGCAACCGGTTTGAACTGAACTATGCACAGGGACACACAAAATGTGCCCCCAGCACTGTCTGCAAAGCACTCTCTGAGTGCCCTCACCCAGCCCCAATACACTAAAGCCTGTCTGGGAGGTAAACATCCTTCACAACGCGGTCAAAACACAGCAGTGCCATTATGACGCGTCTTTTACAACGCAAGTCGTTACCACGATTTGCGCTGGAGGGCGCTCTAGACTAAGGAATAGTAGATTTACTATTCCAACACCTTCCCTACTGTACGTAGGAATAGTAAATCTTACTATTCCTAAGTCCAGCACCCTACAGCGTAAGTCGTGGTAACGACTTGCGTTGTAAAAGATGCGTTGTGATGTACCGCGATCATTTTGATCGCGTTGTAACATCATACAACCGTCTGGGAGGTGGTTACACCTCCCTGTGACAGGAAACCTATTGTCCAGGCCTCCCCTGCCGGAGTTTCTTCCAGCAGCAGGAGGTCAGACCCGTGCATGTGGCTGCAGCATCCATTTTGTGATGCTAGGGTTCTTTTAAATTATTACCGGTCAGATCAGTATGTACATGTCTCTCCCTCTAGAAGGGTGGAATTCTACCCCCGCCACCAGGACTAGTGGGGGGTAGGATTCCAAAGGGTTTGACACCAAACACGACATGTTTCGATGCAGCCATTCCAAAGTTAGCATTTACCGCGGGGTTATAATGCACTTAAGAGTATATGGTCTGGCTGCATCACAGAACAGCTTTAGAGAATAGATTCTGAAAGCTGCAGAGGGGTCCTGCTCATGCATGGGCACCCTCTCACACAAAACCAAGCACTCTGCCTTCAGGATTGATAAGGCCTGCCATAAGAGTGACTGATAGGTTTATATGTGTCAATGATTAAAGGTAGATATAGGTAACCTATATTTTAGTAAGGGGTGCATGCACCACCTTACCCAGGCGGCAGTAAAAGGCCTGTGGTGTCATTTTGGAAGGTTTCCCAGGGGCGTGTAATACATGCTTCAGCCCCTGGTAGGTCTCTGGGGTACCTATGCCCTTAGTACCTAAGGTACCATATACTAGGGACTCACAAGGGTACCCCAGTAACCAAACTGGAGTGTACCTAAAGTACATGCAATCATTTTGGAGAGGAAGCAGCTACGTTGGGGTCTTGGTTAGCAGGGACCCAGCCAGACTAAAGTCGAAAAACAGTGAAACACCAGTAAAAAGTAGGCGTAACCATATTAAGCAGATCCTACTATCCTACATTACTCTCTCCCCCACAAGAATGAGAGCATATGGTATGTTCTGTGCATCTAATTTGTAGGAGTACTTGAGTGGAAAGCTTATCGGCGGGTGGGTGTAGTTGTGATCAGCATTGATAGCCACCATGATGTCTCTGTCTATCCTCATGCTAGAACGAGTAAGTGCAGCAACCGCAGCAGTGTGAACTGTTGCTTCTGTGGCCTTATCAGCCATGGGATTCCCTGCAATGTGAACACCAACACATTGATGACTCAATTTGTGGATAACGTGAGTCTGTGGCAAGCCGTCCTTCAGCTTTACCAACTGTTCCCAAAGCATCTTGTCATTTATTGTGCAACCATTTGAATCTCTGACTCCATTCTGGCTCCAATAGTGTAGGTATTCATTATAGAACTGGTCACAGTAATGTGAATCATACACTATATGTGTATGGAATCTGGGATTTGCATTTCCTAATGTCAGAATTAGAGCCTTTAGTTATGCCAGCTGTGCAGTCACCATCTTACTGCTTGTAGGTTTTCTCAGGATGGAATTCTCCATTGTGCTGTGCCCTTTTACAATTGTGCAAGCTGCTGAGCATTCGTGCTTAGTCCTTAACTGCAGGCTGGGAAGAACTGGCAATATATATGATGTAATCATAGCGATCTTGAGGAATTATTTCATTAGGCAGAGAATATTGAAGTACTCCCTCTCGTCACAGCTCTCAAAGGTGTGTAGAGGAGACTACTGGATCACATTCAAAACAGTGCATATATACTTTCGGCATACCTCATAGAAACCCGTACATGGAAAAGTACCAGTTCTCGAAAAACCAACAGGAACACCCATATAAGGCACACTAGATTGGTTCGAAACTCTGCTAAAGTTATTCCGGGGGTAGGTCAGTAAAGGTGCCTCCCTTTCGTTCTGGTGTAAGGGAGTACAGGCATGGTGCCTGCAAGAATGTGCTCATCTTACAAGAATGAACAGATGTGACCTTGAGTTTCCTAAGTTAGAATCAATGCTCTGTTCATAGCCTAGGCCAACCTTTCAGACTCTCCTCTTAGCAGCATGTCTTACTAACGAAAAAGGCCTCGAGAAATGAAACCAAGGTGGCGTTTGTTCAATTCGGGCCCGATTCTCAAGATGTACATGGGTCGAGTGTATTTACAAGGGGCTTCTATCGAAATAGCAGATATATATATTGGATACGTTATGACAACATTATATAGTATCGATTTTATATCTCTTCAGACCGCCCTTTTGGCGTAATGTAGCCAATATATATAAGGGCTGGTCTCCTAATCTAAGAACACACCCTCAGCTATCTGCATGAGGTCAACCACTTCCTTCTGCACTAACTGGTTTTCACTTTTAGTCTGTCTGGAAACTGTCAATGAGGAAGTAAGTTTGGCTGCACAATAGGAGCAACATGCCGGGCCACAATGAAGGCACAGACAACAAACAAATACCACTCCCAGTGCTCCAGCCAAAATCATGAAAATCTTCCAGCCCCAAGTAGAGAGGAGATCCCAGAACCACCCGGTAAAGGACCAAGTACCAGTGTCAGCATGGACTTCAGCAGCTAAAAGATGCAATTTTTGAATAGCCAAATGTATAGTGGGAGCAGAATCTGGAATATATACACAGCAGGAGCTGCCGATCACGCGACATGCTCCTCCTCGATCAGCTAGGATGACGTCAAGCACCATCCGATTTTGAAGCGATACAAGCCTCGTAGCTTGAAGTTCTACAGTGAGGTTATTCAAAATCCCAGCAGTAGTTTGAACTACATTTTCTACTACTCTAGAGAGACACCTAACATCTCTACTAGTAAAAATGGGACCCCATATTGGAAAGAGACACTTCGCTATGTCCATAAACTGCTGAGCAGCAGTATCAGTCTGATCAGTGCCTTCAGTACTAACACTTCTACATACTCGATAAGGATCTAAACTCCGTTTAGTCAGCTGGTGTGTTTTGTGATAGTTAGAAGGAGCTATATACACTGTAGGATACAGAAAGGACAGGTAACATTTTCCGGCCCACCCTCTTGGAAGCCAAGTATAGGCGTTCTCTCCACATACAAAATATACATTGGGAGGAGTTATTAGAGGTGGTGTACTGGTAGTATGCAAAATGTAAGTATAGTTACATCTACTATTCTCTACATTAACATGACCTTTCCCTTGTATACAAAAGGAAGCAGTACTATTCATAATAGGAACTAGCATTGCCTTATCATCAGTAACATTTCGATCCTGGAAATGCTGAAAATATTGCGTAGAATTGAATTGTTCAAAATCCAACATTTCTTCTTTTAACCAAGTAGCATTTTCATAATTGGTATACATATTTATACAGGCATCCGGGTCTAAAGATCCCTCCCCTTGGTTCCCCTGGGAATCAAATCCCTGGTGTTGCTCTATATATTTTAGAACAGCTTCGTAGTCCTTTTCGGTATACCTTTTGGGATCAGCTACATAATGCAAATACATGAGTGATAGTAGCTGAAACCAGGCTTGACAACTTGCTAAGTGTGATAACTGCAAAGAAATGAACAAATCATGAAGATGCATTACAGATGGCAAAAGACCACATACCCAACAGTTTGTCTTATTCGTTATGCTATGAGTCTCATGCAACATTTCTATAAATGCATTTTTAACATAGGTTTCTCGATGTCGCTCTTTATGGGGAGGCAAACTATGAAAGAAATGCTCAAGTGGGGTTGCAGTGGTACCTAAAACATGATGCATAGGATATTGAAATTCTAAATATATAAACATGCTCATTAATATTACCATAATCACTGCAAGAGTTATCACAAAGGCTACCTTCACTCTGGTAGCCCAACCGGAAAACATAGGGACATTCTCAATAAGAGGTGGGGTGCAAGAGGTCTCTCATCTTCAAGAGCAAATCGTGCAAAGGGATACATCCTAACTAAAAGTCCAAACTAAACTCGGGAAAAATGCAAGCCAACTGCCAGAGGGTTTCTTCTCCCAGTGTCCGTTTAGAGCCTCACAGGCAGGCTCTTGCTATCCATCCACAAATAGACGATCTTCACAGTAATTTCACCGCTGCAATTTGGGCCCTTTTGGATTGCACAGTCTTTCTTTCTCAACAGAGCAATGTGTCAGTTCCAAGCTCTCAACGGGTTCAGTCCAGTGTCTTACTCAATACCCCAGAAAAGCTTATATTCCACCCTACAACTCAAGTCTTTCCCTTTCTCCTGCAAGCTGAAACTGGGGTATCGCGTGATTTTCGGGGCCGTAAATTGTATCGCCGATGGCCAGGTTGCTCCTGATCATGGAACAACACAGCAGCAGGGACATTTGGTGCAACACAATTTTCAGAAGCCTCAGGGGGATCAGTCTTATCACGAGTTTCAGAAACCAAGGCTGATTCACCTCCTTGCGGTATCGACAACCGCTCCTCTTGCCCAATTTCAACGGCATCCGAGAAAGGCACAAACCGTACCCTTTGTTCTCCCTCTTGTGTTAGAACCCCGTCTCGGTTCTGCTGATCAGAAGGAAGCGGTAAGGGTAGCTTCTTCACATGTGATGCATGGATCCAGTTCTTTTTCCCATCCACTTTTACTGCTGTCCGAGTGGCCAAGAGAATCTGGTAGGGGCGGCTCCACCTGGGTTCCAGACTCGATTTCTGTTGGTAATTCCATACAAGGACCCACTGTCCTGGTTCCAGGCGATGTAAGGGACCCTCCGGCAGCGGCTGCAGTACTGCTGACACCTGTTGATGAATAGAACGCAGATCTTTAGTTAAAGCGTACAGGTAATCTGTCATCATAGGGTAATTAAGATCACAGAAGGATTTGGGTCTTGGGACACCCCACACGTTGGCTGGTCGTCCAAAAACAACCTTGTAAGTTGACAGCCCAGCCCGAGAATGAGGGGTTACTCGTATTGACATTAATGCTAGGGGCAGCGCATCAGACCAACTTAAACCCGTACTCTCCTGTATCTTTGCCATTTTCAATTTCAATATGCCATTATATTTCTCGACCAATCCTGCAGATTGAGGGTGCCGTGCTGCATGAAATTTTTGTTTTATTTGCAACCCTGTACAAACATGCTTAACGATTTCTGCGTTAAAATGTACCCCATTATCTGTCCATATAATTCGGGGCAAACCAAATCGGGGCAAAAAATCCTTAATTAGGGCTTTTGCAGTGGCTAGGGCAGTGTTTTCCTTGGTGGGGTATGCTTCAACCCATTTACTAAACGCACAAACGACCACCAGCACATACTTAAGATTATTCACTCTATCGAATTGAATATAATCCATCTGTAATACTTCAAATGGCAAGGAAGGGGGGCAAAATTTCCACTAAGGACTGTCTCTCTTCCTCCGGGATTATGCTGCAAACAAACCATGCAGTATTTAACTACATGGGTGGCACTCTTAGGGATATTCGAGTTATTCCACACTGGGTCCAATAATAAACAAATACCTTTTGCTCCAATGTGAGCAGTGCCATGGGCCATCACTATTACCGCACACACCAGGGCTTTAGGCAATAGCCATCTCTGTCTATTAGTCAAATCAATCCAGCAGTCATTCTTGTCTAAGCGCCCTGTTTCCTGTTCCCATCTTAGCAATTTATCAGGTGTGGCCTCTTTCTGCAATTCCTTAACACTTTTAATAGTGTTATCAAATACTGTAGTCTCCGCCACCCATCGAGTTGCTACACTGGGGAACATTGTGGACGTTTTAGTTTGTGCTGTTTCCTTCGCTACTTGGTCAGCAAAGGCATTTCCTTTTCCTGTAGTATCAGTGATTTTCTAATGGGCACTACACTTAATGATAGCCACTTTCTCTGGTAAAGTTAAAGCATATAACAATCTTTCAATCAACTGGCCATGTTGTATTCTTTGACCATAGGAAGTAAGAAATCCTCGTTCCCTCCACAGCCGCCCAAAACTATGGGCCACACCAAAGGCGTATTGGCTGTCAGTAAAAATATTTACTCTTAACCCTTCACTCAGCTCACAAGCTCTTAATAATTCTATTAGTTCAGCTGCTTGCGCTGATTGCTGAGAAACCAGAGCGGTCTCTACTACTGTTCTAAGAGTAGTTATAGCATAAGCAGCTTTTGTCGTGCCATCTGGTAACTTGAAACAAGAGCCATCCACATACAACTCCCCTTGTGGGTCAGATAAAGGGGAGTCGGTGAGGTCTACACGTCCCTTCGTTTCTTCTTCAGTCCGAAATATACAATCATGGACATCGTCCTTTTGGTCACTCGAAGGGAGGGGTAGTAACGTGGCTGGGTTCAGAGTGGCACATCGTTTAATTTTAATGTGGGGAACAAATAAAGTCAATTCATAAGCAGTCAATCCTGCACTCGTGAGGTGCTGAGTTTTTATCCGATTCAATAATATGTCCACAGCGTGCGGTACCATCACTGTGAGGTCAGTATTCAAAACAATCCCCTCCAACTGTCGAATGGCCACCGCCACAGCAGCAGTAGCCCTTAGACAGCTAGGAAGGGCTCGGGCAACATTATCCAATACTGCCGAGAAATATGCACAGGGTCGTTGTTTTCTGCCAAAATCCTGGGTTAACACTGAAAGAGAACAACCGTCCACTTCATGTACATAAAGTACAAAAGGTTTTCGGTTCCCGGAGTACCCAGAACAGGTGCAGAGCAAAGAACAGATTTCAGAGAATTAAAAGCAGCTTGACATTCATCTGTCCAGGGTAAGGGTTCATGCACATCTTTTGTAACACCAAATGCAACAGAGGTTTAGTCAGAAGAGAAAAATTAGGAATCCATTGGCGACAGTAAGAGGTTATGCCTAGAAAAGCACGAACATCACGTTGAGTACGAGGCACAGACATGTTAGTAATAACAGATATTCGTTCAGGAGTTAATCGTCTCCCCGCTTTCGACAGTAAGTGACCAAGGTAGGTCACTTCCTGTCGACAATACTGAAATTTGGACAAAGATACTTTATTACCATTAGTAGCTAGATGATGCAATAATTTAAGAGTGGCCTCTTTACAACCAGCCGCCATATCAGATGCCACCAAAATATCATCCACATATTGGATGAGAACATTACCAGGAGGAAGGACTAGTTCGTCTAGCACCACTTTTAGAGACTGGCTATAAATACTAGGACTTTCAGTATAACCTTGGGGTGCGCGACTAAATCTAAAACTACGACCAGATAAGGAGAATCCAAAAATGTGACGGCTGTCTGGATGTATGGGGATACTAAAGAAAGCGTTCATGAGATCGATCGCTGAAAAGTACTGCGCGGTAGGAGGAATCATGGTGGTCAAGATGGTAGTGATATCAGGAACCACAGGATATTGAGGAATCACTATTATATTAACCTCTCTAAGGTCAATTACAAAATGATAAGTATCTTTATAATCAGGGTCACCATCTAAAGGGGCCTTCTTCAAAATCGGTAAAATGGGACTATTACAAATATTTGATGCTGTTTCCTCAACAACTCCTTTCTAAATTAAATCACGAATAACGTGCAATAAAGCCTGTTCACCTTCAGGCGAGATTCAATATTGGGGAATACGTGGTAGATGCGCGTTTGGTTTTAGGGTTATGGATACAGGTGGTACTTTCAATAATCCGACATCCGTGTCCCCTTTTGCCCAAAGAGTGGGCGGTATATTTGCGAACTCAGGAGGGAGGGGTGCATTTTTAACTAAACATTGAGATACACATTCAATATGAGGCTGCAATGTTAGGTACACACCATCAGGAGAACAATAAATATGAGCATGCAACTTTTTTAATATATCCAAGCCTAGCAAATTTTTGCCACAACTAGAAGTAAGCAAAAATGGTGATTCTACAGTAACAGGTCCAATGGTAAAGGGAAGTGCTTTTGAAACGGGGCTGACCACGGGGATTCCTGAAAATCCCACTGATACGTTATTTTGCCCAGACAGAGCAGCCCCTGGGACCAATGTATGAGCCACAGAACTATTCATAGCTCCAGTATACACTAAAAACTTCTCAGATGTCCCCATCAATTTCCCCTGGACGTAAGGCCCCTGCTGGTCAACTGGTACTGATATATGGTCCCTGCTCTGTCCGTGGCTGTCTCATGTATAATTGTTTCCACAATGCTGTCTTCTTGATAATCCCCATTATAATACTGCCTTCCTTGAAAATCATCAAAATAGTTTTTCCCTGACTCATCGCCGGACCGGTCAACATGCCTCATACTACTACGATCAGTACCTCCTCTTCCTCGTCCCCTATTGAAACCACCCCGTCCATACAATAATGGACACTGGGCTTGCCAGTGTCCCTCCTGTCTGCAATTCGAGCACTGATCATACCTTACAGGGGGTCCCTGACCTCCACCTCCTCTCATCATTGCACCCCTAGGGAAAGGGCCCCTGCTTGCTCTTCTACCGTTTTGCCATCTGCTAACTTGCTGCAGCAGCACTCAGGTTTTCAACTCCTTAACCTTTTTATCCGACTTATCCTTACTCTCATTTTCTCGATGTTCATAGTACTGAGCCATGCTAAGGATACCTGAAGGGGTTGACGTAGTCCAAGTACTTTCGGCAGCCTGTAAACGTGTCTTTATTTCTGGTGACAAATTAGTGACAAATCAATTGACAAATAGCCGTATGCCACCTTCGGTGGACAAATCCTGCCCACTGAAGTCAATGAATACTTTCTCAAACCGGGTAAAGAAATCTGACACATATCATCCTTCTTTTGGATGCAGGCTGTTAGCTTATCCCAGTCTACCTTTCGTGGGGGAATAAGGGTTTGCATAAATGTAATAATTCGAGCCGGTATAGCTAGAATCTCGTCTCTAGGTTTATTACCAGGCTTCCGATCTTTATCCCATACTTTAATTTGATCCCAGGTCCCTCCAAGTTCGGCGGCATGATCTGAATCATGCACTTGTCTCCATATATCTACTGGAACTAAAAGGCCGAAAAATAACTCGATATCAGCTAGAGTCATAACGGCTGAATTTGCGGCTTCAGTTAGTTCTTTATAATAAGCCGTAGGATTTTTCCGAGGGTCAGGGAGCTGGGCCTTTAAAGTAAGGACTTCACTTCGTTTCCAAGGGGTATAAACCCATTGCTCTTGGAAATGTGCCTCTACTCGTGCTCTAACGATTTGACCTCCTCCGTCCAATACTTCGGGAACCTCAGGATGAAAAAGGGGGTGCGCTTCTCTCATAGGGTACTGTGACCCTACATCTGGGCATCTCCTAATCATTCGGTCCCGATAGTTTATCAGAGTTTCAACATTCTGGAACACCTCGTTAACCTGTAATTCAAATTTAAATGCTCGATCCCTGATGTCGCACAATATCTGAGGGGCCAAACCCTCGTGAAAACATTGTTCCCATAAAGAGATCAGTCTTATTTCCATGTGTTCTAATGCTAGTTGTTGAGTAACTGGTACAAAATCTTTCATAGTACTCCAAATGTCCTCAAGGGTATAAATTGGATTCCGCATCCATTGGGACGCCTGAATCACTACAACCCGTCTTTCTTCATCACCTAAGAATGATCGAGTAAAAACTGGACGACCTTCCATCCCTCCCGTAGAGCGTTGTGGTGTGTCATCTGAAGAGGCAGCAGTCATTCCTTTAGGGGTAACCGTCATTACTCTAGCCGGGGGTGTTAAAAATACTGGGGAGGCAGGGGAAGCAGCCCCATTCCCGGGTAACAAGGTGATTAATTCTGAGGTAGTGGGACGGAAGGTAGGAGGGACAGACAACTGAGCAGGAGGGTGTACAGCTACTGGAGCAGTCGCAACCGCTGCTCCCGTCCCTCCCGTTCGGTCCACTGGGACCGCTGGGTACAAACCCTGAGGTGCATATGGTGGCGGAGGACGAGCCTCCAATAATTCCTCTATTTCATCTTCTGCTTCGGGGAGGGTCACATAACTTTTATCAGTCTGTAATCTAACCTGTCTATCTAATTGCTCGATATTCTTCTCTACTTTTTCTTTCTTGTATGCCTCTGCCTTTTGGGTTACAGTCTGTCCTGCTTTAATTTTTTCCAATTTCTCTTACGTATTCGCCGCCGCTTCGCTTCCTTGAACCATAAGGTCAAGGAGTCAAACATAGTCTGACGGCTCCTTCTTAAAAATAATTTGTTCTGTAAGTAATTTATTTTCCTTTCATCAAAAGACCCTGTTAAGGGCCACTGTAATTCTGCATTGTCTTTAGTATATTTGGTCCACAGTGTATTAAACAAAATAGGAGAAAGACCATGTTTAACGTACATGTCAAAACTAGGACTGCCCTCTGGAGGAGCGGGCTGTCTTTCCTCCAACCGCCCACCTCTCCGACGGCAGCACCCAAAACATAATTTACTAAAACAAGACATTTTTATGTTTTCAACAAATCATATCATTCCAACTGCAGTCACACTCATAGACGCGTCTACTCACCATACACTCTTTCACTTTTTCCACTTACGACAAATCAATATACATGATATACTTAAAGTGCATACATTTCGATCGAAAGAAAATACTCCGGTCATGACTGTACAATTTCTTACGACATGTCTCATACGCGAACAGAGCCCGTTGACTCCTGTTCGGGGAACCGATCACCCTGGATTCTAGACCACCAAAAGATTTCACAAAAGAGACAGTCCAGAGACTGCCCTGGGATCATCAGACAGGCGAACCACGGACCCGCTTACAGACTATCCCCCAGTCCTGTGCTGGTTGGGCCAGGCGTTATTGGCGCCACCCCAGACCCTGCGCTTACCCAGTTGCTCCTGGGGGCCTTTCCGAAGAGGATCCGGCCGAGTGAGCACCCACCATGCAACACAAAGGCGTCCAACATTCTCCCAATTATTCACCAAACTAGTCTGTGGAGCATCTGCCCGTGCAGTCACACCTCTGCCACGTCAGACCCCCAGATTCCCTTTGTGGTTCACTAACCACCATACCATACGCAGTTAACTGTTCTTCTGAGCCACTTCTCAAAAGTGCTCATTTCATACCGTACAAGTCACTCACCTGGTGCACGCAGGTCTGATTGAACGTTCTCCACCGCCAACTTCCTTTATAGACCAACAAGGTCAGCTGTTCCCAGGTTAAGCCCGAAGGACTCCAGCGAAGGGTTATTTAGCAGCTGGGAAGGTCTCTGGGTCGAAGAGTGGACTTTTCCACTTTTACCACAAACTGGTTTCTCAATTAGGATCCTTTTTCAGTGCACCCCCTCGACCAGAACCCCTCCCCGTCCCTCTTCTCCTGTTTACAGGAGGGGACAACCCTATTGCGGAGTCCCTGCGGAGTCGCCAACTGAAGTACTAGAAAAATATACCATAGAGCTATACTCACCAGTAGCTCAGATACCTTATTTACCATACATAAATCAGTCGGCAATGGAAAAGGTCCAATCGTTTATTTTGCAAAGCGCCCTATATAGGGGAGCCTCCCTCTTGTCACAGATCTCAAAGGTGTGTAGAGGAGACTACTGGATCACGTTCAAAACAGTGCATATATACTTTCGACATACCTCATAGAAACCCCGTACATGGAAAAGTACCAGTTCTCGAAAAACTAACAGGAACACCCCTATAAGGCCCACTAGATTGGTTCGAAACTCAGCTAAAGTTATTCCGGGGGTAGGTCAGTAAAGGTGCCTCCCTTTCGTTCTGGTGTATGGGAGTACAGGCATGGTGCCTGCAAGAATGTGCTCATCCTACAAGAACGAACAGATGTGACCTTGAGTTTCCTAAGTTAGAATCAATGCTCTGTTCATAGCCTAGGCCGACCTTTCAGACTCTCCTCTTAGCAGCATATCACGTGTTTTCGTTACTAACGAAAAAGGCCTCGAGAAATTAAACCAAGGTGGCGTTTGTTCAATTCGGGCCTGATTCTCAAGATGTACATGGGTTGAGTGTATTTACAAGGGGCTTCTATCAAAATAGCAGATATATATATTGGATACGTTATGACAACATTATATAGTATCAATTTTATATCTCTTCAATATTTTAGTTTGTACTGCAGAAAAGCTTGAGTTTGTAGTGTACATCTGTTGCGGTGAGTGAGTTAGCCCATTGTATCCATTGTGGATGTAAAGCTTTAGCGTTTGGAACACTTGCTTTGGTAACAGCCTCTAAGGTCAGCAACGGGGTCATAACAATTATGTGTGTACCCTAAGCTAGGGCTCGCTCTCTCACCACACCAGTCTGGACTGCTGTCAGGATTTTTTCAGTAGGTGCAAAACGCATTTCAGCATTAGTATATTAATACGATTCATATTCAATTGGTACTGAGTTGTCTTCATTTAACTCAATGTAAGTGTATCCTGATTTCCTCGCGATGATGCGTATCACCAAGTTCATTGTGTTCACACACATGTGTAAATGTTTGGAAGCTATTATGTCAGCTTATACGGAACATAAAATATTTGTGTGTTCCTGTGTCCAATGTCTGCTTGAGGACTCTGGACGTATCATGTCATAGAATGGTTTAACCCGTTCTGTGTAATCTGGAATGCATGTTCTGCCAAAATGTAGGAATGCTAATATGGATTGTAGTCTTTCAATATTGTTGGAGGTTGAAGCAGTGCACATTCCTCTAAGAAGTGTGTCACAAGGCTTTTGCCTTCACTTGACCGTTCATTATCGCAGAAAACAGTCATCGAGGTGGGCAGGTTTTGATTTTTCAAAATCGAATTTGTAGCCCATGTGAGCAAATCCTAGAATTTTGCGATCTACTCTAGCCAAGTGTTCCATGAGGTCATCATTCATCAGATATATATCATCAACATACGACAATGCCTGATCATAAAAAGAATGTAGTAGCAGTGTTACTCTGGCTAAAAACAGCCCAGGGATATTCTTATACCCCTGGGGCAATGGAAAAAGTTGCCTCTCAGAGCCTAGCACCAAAAATGCAGTCAAATTTTTTCTGCAAGTCTCTATATTCTGGCACAAAAATCCATTTGGGGTATCAAGTGTTGTTTTGTATTTCTTCCACACAGTGTTGATCATTAATGTCACTGTGTACATTCTGGACTCCAAATGTGCGACTAGCTGAGTTTAAGTGTCTGAAGTCTAATACTAGATGATATGAAGGGTCTGGTTTCATTACAGGAAACAGAGGACTATTCATAGATGAGGTGCAACTTTTTATTACACCTTGGTATTCAAGTTGTTCTAGGAATTCCCTAATTTGTGTTTTAGCTTCTTGTTTAATTGGGTGGTGTTGTTGATGTTATGGGGTGGTAATGTAATCTCATGATAAGGAAACAGTCATCCACTCCCACATGGTTGGGCTATAGTGCAGGAGCTTGTGCTAATGCCCGCTCCTTGGCGTATGAATGTTTAACTGATTCTGGATTAAGTTCAGAGAGTTATTTTATTTGGGCAATCTATTAGGAATTCAGATGGTCCATCCTTTTCAGCCAAATGAAAGTCATAAAAGTGAGCCATGTCTTTCTAAAATGGAACATTAATGAATGTTGGTTTGTTTCCCTCCAATCGAAGTTGTATTTTGTATAAACGATGTTGGACACTTACCGTAGTATCCGGTGTTTCCACCGTGATATACTCACTCAGAACTACTCCTACTAAACAATTGTCACTGTCCATTCCCAGCTCAGAAGCAAAGTCCTTAATATAGGGGGCATGGCTGACCTTAAGTCCGGCTATCTTCTTCTTTTTTAACTGAGGCTGGGAAGTCTTTCGTTTTTCTCCCTATTTAATTATGTAGTCAGGTGATCACTGCGCATCCTGATTCTGTTTCACGTGCCCTTCTGATCTTCTCTCTGACCTCCCACCTCTCTCTGAACGTTTATCGGATGACTCCTGAAAGGAACAATATGAACGTGTATCAGTAGCTTGATACCAGTTCGGGGGTCTCATATTATCACAGTTTCAAATATTATATAACATTTTTCAGTAGCTACCTGTTGAAGAAACCCACCCCATGATTTTGTCTTGTTTTTGTTTATTGTCCCACTTCTTCTTTGTAGAAGAAGTGGGTGCTTGTTTAGAGTTATCTATTTCAGAATCACTCTTTAATTGTGGTTTACCAGGTCTGGCTCCCAAATTATCTCCACCTAGAGTAACATAAGTTTCTTTGATAATTTTAGGAATCTGATAGACATTTAGCCTTACCTTTGAACTGGCAGGTGTCAGGCTGGATATGGAAGATTTTTCTTAGCAATACACCAGCACACTGGTAGGAGGCGGCGGTCAACTCTGCGTGACATAGTCGGCATCATGTTCATCGGGGCATCTGCATCATCAATATAACCGCCACTCCGGCACACTATCGTCATTTCTTTTCTTTCCGTGCCAGTCAGCACCAATACGTTGAAGAGAACTATTCCTGTCCATTTTTGACAGAGTTTTCGACTTTTGTCAACTTCTTTTGGTGTATAGGAATATCAAGTAAGAAGACCCTGGGGTTCAAGCCATGTGGCCCTTGTCACCGTGCCATGTTGGTCACAGACCCCCACTTAGTGTGTCTTTGGTGCCAGGTGCACGACCACGACTCGAAGTCGTGTTCTGATTGCCGGGCCATGTCGCTGAAGGCTTTAAGGGTGCGATCCCTAAAGCTGCCAGTGGCCCGCTGTAAAGCACCGCGGAGGTCTCCTAGTCGAGTTCAATACAGGTCCAGGTCTTGGTCGAGAAGAAGGTTCGAGCACCTCTCCAGTGAATCGAAGTCCTCTACGTCAAAGTCATCAAAGACAGATAACAGGTACCACAAAAAGCACAAGAAGTCGAAGCTTACTTCGACTTCATCCCATGAGGTGGAGAAACCTCAGCTTTCAAGATCATGCTCCATTGGATCCGTGTTTCCCTGCCTTTCAGGTCCAGGAGCGCCCCCGCCCAGCTTAAAGAGTTCTATGACGCAATGTGTGCCATATTTGGGCAACCTGACCCTGCTGGCGCACCTTCGGGCCCTGCAGGCTCAGATTATGGAGGAGTTCCTGTGGGTTCCACGCCTGCAGCTCTCACCCCAGCATCATGGCCTCCAATTGTACCCTTTCCCAGGTCCGGACTGACACTGGTTGCACCTCCACAGCAACCTTCCCCAGCGCTGCGTCCAGCACCGAGGCCCCCGGCATCGCCGGCGCTGTCCAGCAGCACCTCCCCGATCTTCATTCCAGACGACACAGAGCTAGTCAGGCAAGGAGCCCTATGGCTCCATGTTGTTCAACCTGCCCTATTCTGAAGGGTAAGGGATGGATGAAGAGGATTCGGAGGGGGAGCAGGTACCCTTAGAAATCCAGCTCCCACAAGGCATGGACTGGTATGAGAAACTGGTCTTCAGCTCAGATCCCTTGAGCCCTTGACGGATGTCCTCCTGGGCACCTGGTCCAAATCCAGCACAGGGCTCCTGTGAATAGGACAATTGCCTTCCGCCATAGCCACATGACGGGCGACCCAGCTTTCCTCACCGCCCACCCCACCCCACAAAGCTGGGTGGTCCAGGCTTCCACTTCCCAATGCAGGTTCACCTCCGGACAGGGAATCCAAGAGACTGGAGAGCTTTGGGAAGAAAATATTTTCTTTTGCCAGTTTTGCATTCTGGTTGGTGAACACCGCAAGTCTTTGGGGCCGTTATTCACATTCTATATGGGTTACGGTTGCACAGGCGCTGCCCAGAGTCTCAGAGGAGGACCGCGCTCTACTCTCCCAAGCTATTTCAGATGGGAGAGATGCAGCAAAGTTTGCCATTGGAGCAAAAACTCTTGAGGATTACTAGAGCGGCTACTTGCTTTCAGCAGTTGGGAGATTATTACAGAGGGAAAGAGTGAACGCCAGGGCTGAACACCATAGTGCGCAGTACACTTAACAACCGAGAGGTGACTGAACAATTTGTTACGGAAGCAATATTATTCTCCCCCGTTAAGGTACCATTTTACTAGACCTCACACACAAGAGCCTGAATTTGTTAAGGCCACGTTGGTTCCTATACCCTTGTCCTGATGAAGGTCAGAAGGAATGGGGGCTGCAACGCGTCAACAGTTTTGTTGGGAGGAATCCACTTGAAAACAAGATTCATAATTGTATTTCAAGGCACATTTAGAAAATGTCTGTAGAGGTGTAACAACATCAGGTGCAAAGAGGATTTCCTCACAGTGTATTACCTAGATTAAGCGTGCGAACACGGACTGATTGTAAAATATGTGGGTATAGGCAACAAAAAAATGGTTTATGTTTATGTCTAGAAATGTGTGTTTTTTGCTATAAATGTTTATGTAGATGTTTATATATGTATAATTCTAAAAATAATTGTTGATTTTTTCAACGGAAGTCTTGTGGTATGTGTATTTTTTGAATTGTTTAAATAAATTGGAATGGGACAGTGACCATTTATAGGGTAATTTGATGTTGATAGATTTTTTCCTCCATACCAATCTTTTGCACAATGTGTAGTTTTTTTTTCCCCAGGTACAGGATGGTAATATAGGCAAAACCCGTTGATTTTGTATCATCAGATGTTGCTTGTACATGACAGACACACTGAGTAGAGTGATTTTTATGACGGTGGTCGTACGTCGCCATACCTGGCTGAGATTGTCTGGTTTTTCGGGGGATATCCAAGCTAATCTCATGGACACGCCCTTGATGGCTCCCGTCTCTTCGGAGATAAAGCAGATGCTGCCCTTGAGCGTTTCAAGGACTCATGGGTTACGGCCAAGTCCTGGGGCCTCAACACAACTTCCCGGCCTCCATCTGCTTTTCGTTCTTTTTGTGGCTACAGAAGGGGCTACAAACCGCGCCAACCCTATTGCGCCAAGCGTGTCCCGCAAGTTCAGCAACCTCTGCGGGGCCATGGATGCGA
This sequence comes from Lissotriton helveticus, assembly GCF_964261635.1. Classification (NCBI taxonomy): domain Eukaryota; kingdom Metazoa; phylum Chordata; class Amphibia; order Caudata; family Salamandridae; genus Lissotriton; species Lissotriton helveticus. The sequence goes on along the minus strand of NC_136071.1, from coordinate 787,427,062 downwards.
TTTGACCCGACCCCGCAGGTCGTAAAGCCAGAAGTCGAGCCAAGCCTCGATCCCCATCTCAACTGCCAAACCTTCCTAGTCCGATCCTTCTAGAATCATTTACAGCCAGTTAGTGCAGAGTACGCCATCATCTCCACCACTGGCGGAACATCACATTGGACAAGTGGGTATTGCAAATAGTCCAAAGGGGCTATTCCCTCACCTTCAAGACTACCTGTCCATCTATGCCTCCAGTGTACGATCGGCTGATGGAGGATCTTGTTGCCCTGCTCCACAAGGAAGTAAAGATTCTCTTGGCCAAGGGAGCTATAGAGGTGGTTCCTGCGCCAGAAATAGGCTGTGGTTGTTATTCCCGCTATATTCTGGTCCCAAAGAAGGACGGAGGCCTTCACCCTATCCTAGACCTCAGATCCCTCAACTACTTCCTCAAAAAGTAGAAGTTCAAGATGCTCAACTTAGCTCAGGGCCTGTCTGCCCTGGACTCGGGAAACTGGATGGTAGCACTGGAGTTGCAGGATGCATGTTTTCATATGCCCGACCTGCCTGCCTTTCATCGCTATCTACGGTTTACGGTCGGCCACAAGCACTTTCAATTTGCAGTGCTCCACTTCGGCCTCACCAGTGCCCCTCAGGTGTTCACAAAGGTGAAGGCCGTGGTCGCAGCCCATCTGCGGAGATCAGGGATTCCAGTCTTCCCCTATCTCGACGACTAGTTGTTGAAGGCGGACTCGTCCCAAACAGCTGTCTCCCACCTCCAGACTACGGCGAGCCTCCTGCATGCGCTGGGGTTCACTATTAATGTGCAGAAGTCACACCTGACCCCCTCTCATATGCTCCCTTTCATTGGAGTGGTTCTGGACGCAGTGTAGGTTCGGGCCTATCCTCCCGAGCGATGAGTCTAGGATATTCAGGCTATGATACCGTTGTTTCTGCCTCTATACTGGATTTTGGGGAGAATGGTAACTAAACTATTTGGCCTCATGGCCTCCTGCATCCTGCTGGTGGACCATGCACGGTGGCACATGCAGGCCATGCAGTGGAACCTGAAGTTCCAATGGGCACAGCATTGACATATCTCACCGACCTGGTTCAGATTTCAGAGGAGGAAGAGGAGCATCTCCAGCATCTGGACCCAAAAAGAGTGTTATTGTTCTATCTCAATCGAACCTAAGAATTCCGGGTAGATGACCAACTCTGTATAGGGTATGTGGGTGTAAAGAAAGGGTATGCTGTCCAAAAGAGGACACAAGCCCACTGGGTTATCCTCTGTATCAAAACCTGCCACGCCTTAGCCAAGAAAGAGCCTCCTGAAGGGCTAAGAACCCATTCCACCAGGGCAAAATCGGCCACCATGACTCTCCAGCGTGTTGTTCCCGTTTCTGATATCTGTCAAGTGGCCACATGGGCATCACTGAACACGTTTGTCACACACAACTGCCTGGACTTGCAGAGAAGGCCTATTTGGTCACTCTGTCTTGCAGGACTTCCTGGTCTAACCATTCTGCAGTCCCTCCTCGAGGGATAGTACTGCTTGGGTATCTTATTTGTTCGAAGGTAAGGAATCTGTGGCTAGATGTCTGTTTCACATAGACAAGTTACTTACCTTCAGGAACGCCTTTTCTGGTATAATCTAGCCCAATAGTAACTTGGCCAATATGTGCTCCTGCTGTGTAGAAGTGAAATCCAGTATGCGCTGGCATATAGCTAATGTGGCTGCTTCCTCTGTTATGTTCCTTAACATAATGGCAGATACTGCGCCAAAATTGCCCATCAGTTTCATTTCCAAATCCAGGGCAAGTGCTGCCACGTACTCATTCTGAAGTTATTTCAGCACGTCAGGCCAAACAGCCAGGAAGGGGTACCATGCATTCTGGTGCATCAAAGGCTGTACCCCAATGTGTGCAGTCTTCCACAGAGAGAACAATCCCCATCGGCTGGAAAATAGTTAATATTCTGTTTTGTTTCTGCAGGCCCATCTGGGGAAACAGAGCTTTAGGCTTGCTTGTTTTTTGTGCAATCCAGATCAGAATCTCTTCCCATCTGACAGGAACATTGCCCATGGCTGCATTTAGCATTTGTGGGCTGATGCCCAGGGCACCTAATTGTGGTTGTGCAGTTTGAGCAGTGTTAATGTTTGCATAACGAACTGTGTAAGACCTCTATATATCGTTACTAAAACTTTGTATTGTGTTCGCAGCTCTGCCATTGGTAAATTATCAACATTAGGATACAGTTTGTATCCGGCTAAGACTGGACATGTTGTTCCCTTATTGCTAAGAGAACCAAGCCTAACGCTTGCTGTTATGTGTGGGAGGGTGCCTTTAAGCCAATGTATGTGTTTTTGGTAGGTTAGAGGTATTTCTATCTCTTCATATGGAGTGTAGTTATCCAGTATTTCATCCCAAGTGTAGGTTTCGAATTTCGCGATTTGCATCTTCTTTCAACCACATCTCCATCTCATCAGTGGTCATTGAGCTTTGTTTCTCTTGTTCGAAAGATTCTTGCAACACTGTTCCAATCACCTTCTCAACTGGGATGATTCTTTGATTCTCAACCTCTTCTACCATTCCTTCTGTACCCAATCTGGATAAAGCATCTGCCTTGCCATTTTGTGAACCTGGACGATAGGTAATAATGAAATCATAATCTGCGAAGTACAATGACCAGCGCAACTGCCTGGGCGTCAAAGTTCTGGCCGACTTCAAAAATTTAAAATGTCTATGATCTGTATAAAAGGTGACCGTATGTCGTGCTACCATTAAATAATGTTGCCATTCTTTGAAGTGTCTTTGATGGCCAATACCTCCTTTGGCCAATAACTAATTCCCTTTAGCGAAAGGCCACAGGATGCAGTTGACCAGTTGTTTTATGTCTTTGGGATAACACTCCACCTAAAGCCAGATTGGAAGCATCTGTTTCCAAGTAGAATGGCTCTGATGGATCTGGTTGTAATAAAATTGGTGCTGTGGTGAAATCTCTTTTTAATTGAGCAAATGATTCTTCTGCTTCTTCTGTCCATTCAAACTTGACACCTTTCCTAAGCAATCTGGTAATAGGAATTAATTTCTTAGAGAAATCTTGAATAAACGTCCGATAAAAGTTCGCGAAACCAATGAAACTTTGAATCTCCTTCACTGTCTTAGGAGATTTCCAATTCACCACTGCTGTAAGTTTGTTTTCATGCATCTTCACTCAGTCTGGTGCTAACACAAATCCTAAGAACTCAACCAGAGAGACGTTAAATGCACATTTTTCCAGTTTGACATATAAACAGTTTTCTCGCAATTTCTGCAACACCTTCTTAACTTGCTCTTCATGTTCTTCAATGGATTCGGAGTAAATTAGAATGCCATCGATGTATACTATTGCATTCCGATCAATAAACTCCTTCAGCACATTATTTATAACATGCTGAAAGGCAGCTGGGGCATTACATAGGCCATAGAGCATAACCTGATATTCAAAGAGACCCTGTTTTGCTCTAAAAGCTGTCTTCCATTTGTTTCCTTCTCGTATTCAAACTAGATGATAGGCCCCTCTCAGATCCAGCTTAGTATAGATTTTTGTGCCTTTTACCTGATCCAACAATACAGAGATTAATGGCAAAGGATACCGATTTTTGATGGTTATTCGATTGATGGCTCTATAATCGATTCACATTCTTAATTCCCCACTCTTCTTTGGAATAACAAAAAGGGGTGAGGAGACTGGAGACTGGGATGGTCTAATAAATCCATTGTCAAGGTATTTTTGCAAATATTCTTTCAAGTGTTCATCTTCTTTGGCAATCAAAGCATAAATCCTGCTACACGGAAGATTAGCTCCTGGTTCCAGATCTATTTTACAGTCAAATTTCCGATGCGGAGGGAGCTTTTCTGCTTCCACCTTACTAAATACATGTTGGTACTCCATATACTCTTCAGGCAGATTGGTTGTATTTATAACACAGATCGTGGCTTAAATGAAATGCAGGAGTTTCCTCTCGATCTCTTTTACAATTCTTATGACAATGCTCAATTCTATTGTTCGAGCTCCCCAATCAATTGTAGGATTATGCTCTGTGAGCCAAGGCAGACCCAAAATCAATTGAAACTGTGGAGCATCAATTAAATTGAATTGCATGGTTTCAAGATGTCCTTCTTCGGATTCCAATTCCACTAATTCTGTGTGACTTACAATAGGACCCGATGAGAGATTGGTCCCATCGACTGCTCGAACCGCTTCACTTTTCTCTTTTCTGATTGCTCTCAACCCTGCTTTTTCTGCAAATTTCAAATCACAAAAATTTCCTGTTGCTCCAGAATCCATAATCACAGTCACTTGTTTCAAGGTTTTCTTCCGGAACCGTAATGTCATCATCATAAACAAATGTGGAGCTGCTGATTGTAAGGAATTGGCCAAGGTATGGGTTTCTGGAGCTGTTTTAGATTCTGCTACCACCAGTCCAACTCCATTTACTGGTGGCGCGAGGCGTTTTCCGCCGGTGTCTGTTTTGGCTTCTTACGACAATTTCAAACAAAATGCCCTGTACCTCCGCAATAGAGGAATTGTTTATTCACTCGTCTTTTTTCTTTTTCTTTCTTGGATAGAGGCCCCTGAATCGTTCCAATCTGCATAGGTTCTCCTCCACGAGCCATTTCCTTTTCCTGACTTCCTTCCTTCTATCCTTGTTCTATCAAATCTAAGCACACTTGGATGAAAATCCCGCTTCTTCTCTCCTCTTCTTTCACTTTGGCGAAAATGAATTTCTAGTACCAAATCGATTAATGCCGATATCTCTGTGGGTCGATTTGGTACCTGTGCCAAAGCATCCTTCAATTCGTCTATTAAACCTCTATAAAACACTGCTGCTCGTTTGTTCTCTGGCCATTCCGTTTCTACCACCAACTTGTTGAACTGAGCCAAATAAGCTACCAAATCTCTACTTCCTTGTTTGATTTCCAGCAATTCATAATCTGTGGCATGGGATACTCTTCGTCGATCAAAAATTCGAAGGAATTCCTTTTAAATTCATCCAGGTCATACAAGATAGGGTCGTTTCTGGTTACCATAGGCATTGACCACGATGCCGCATCTCCACTTAAATACGATAGGATAAAGGCCACTCGAGAATGTGCAGCGGGGAAAACTGCAGGACGACACATAAAGTGTAAAGTACACTGGATCAAAAACACTTGAGCCTTTGAGGATCTCCATTGAATCTCTCAGGTGGTGCTAAAGGTATTACTGGGGACAAGGAATGAATAACTTGGGTAGTTATTTTAGGTTGAGGGTCTGAAACACTGCTAGTATTACCTTCAGGGAAACTTGAATATTTTAAGCTAGGGTTAGACACCATTCTACTCACTTTTATAGCCAAATCAGTAGTCTCTTTTCTTAACTCCCTATTCTCTTACTTAACCAAAATTAGTTCTCTTTGGATTCCTTCTAATATCTCTCCTAATTTCTTTAAATCTAATCCTTCCGCCATACTGCTCAGGTGCTAATATATCGTGGGCACTTCACTCTGTCAGAGTGCCTTTTTCCGAATGCACAGGAGCAGTATGCCGCAAGTTCCCAATGCCCCTCCAAGATTTCTCAGCACTGTGCATATATACATATATATATATATATAGCGTTAATGCCAATGAAATTCCAGGGGTGAAAGGGGATGGGATAAAGAAGAGACTGCCACACCTCGTCTGATTCTTCCTTCAGCTTCAGACGAATTTTCTTTTCTTGTTTATTTATGTCAGGCTTTCAACAACTGCAAGATAATCATATTATTAATACCTAGTAATAATCCTATAAGTTTCTACTATATCTACTTGTACCTCTTTTACCTACCCTGGCTTGATGTGACTATTGCTTCTCTTCTATTGTTTTTAGGGAATATTGCTTGGTGTTCTATGCTGAAACTACAAATCTATTTTAATTAGTATATTCTTTAAAAATGCGTTCCCAATTCTTAATCTCTCTTCTGTCTTTTTCAGGTTTCCTCACCTATGTCTTTTAGCAACTCTATGTCAACTGGATTCTGTTGTATATCTTCTTAAGGTAAGTATTGCTTCACCTGTATTCGCTATTCACTGTGTCTATGCTATTTCTTTTTGAGGGTTTTATTAATTAGCTAACTCACTACTAATATTCCTATGCTCAACTGGTAGCAACTAAATGCTCAAATCTGTAGCAACTAAAACTCCACTAATGATACTCTCCTCTGTAGGACTGTCCTGAATTTAACTGAATAATTATGGCACAGACACGAGTTCAGGCACCCGACTTGTGCTGACTCTTGACTCCGTTTTATGACTTCAATTATTCTGCACCCTTCAATTGAATACCAAACGCTTCTGTCTATGCGCATGAACAGAGCACAGACGATAACTCCTGAGCCCTTATATTGATTTAACTTGCTCCTCTCTGTGCGCATGAATTGAACACAAATACTGAATACTTGTCATGCGCACCAACGACCTTGAATACATTTGAACAGTATTACTTGAAATTGTCTTCGTATTTTCTTTCACTCTCCGACAAGACTGGAAACATGAATGAGAGTTGCGGCACGTATTTCCCTAACTAAACTTCGCGACGCGACCTCCAGACATCTTGTTCCTCTCCCGAATTAGGTGAAGTGCGCCACTCGTTAAGCGCAACACCTGGTTCCCTATTCTGTTGAGAAAAGACTGGAACGCTAACTGACTTCACAGAAGATCCTACCCAGGCGGCCATTTTAGATACTGCTTGAACTCTTCGTGTGCTCAGCTTGTGTAATCTCTTGCTCTTGCAATATACTTTGGTAATTACTGCGTTAACTGAGTGCTTGTTCCTCAGTCTTGGCCTGATGATCCTTACTGTCCTCACTCTAGGCCTATTAATCATGACAAACACCCACTGACCATGCACGCAACCTAGGGTTTATCCTCGACTCTACCCTTTCCATGACAAAGCAGGTCAACGCTGTCTTGTCATCCTGCTTCAGCACCCTCCGCATGCTCCACAGATCTACAGGTGGATCCCCACCGAAACAAGAAGAACAGTCACCCAGGCCCTCGTCAGCAGCAGATTGGACTATGGAAATGCCATCTACGCAGGAACCTCTTACAAACTCCTGAAACGACTTCAACGTATTCAGAACACCTCTGCACGCCTGAACCTCGACATGCCTCGCCACAGCCACATCATACCCCACCTGAGAGACCTGCACTGGTTCCCCGACAACAAGAGGATCACCTTCAAGCTCCTCACCCATGCACACAAGGCACTCCACAACACCGGACAAACATACCTTAACAGACGACTCAGCTTTACACCCCCAACTGCCAGCTCTGCTCCGCCGACCTTGCCCTCGCCACAGTCCCCTGCATACGAAGAGCAACCTCTGGCTGCAGATCATTCTACCACCTCACCGCCAAGACCTAGAACAACCTCCCCATCCCCCTACGGCAGACCCAGGACCTACTTACCTTCAGAAGACTCCTCAAGACCTTGCTCTTCGAGCAGTAGCAGCACTCGCCCACCCCCCCCCCCAGCACCTTGAGACCCTCACGGGTAAGTAGTGTGCTTTACAAATGCTCTGATTGATTGATTGATTGATTGATTGATTGATTGATTGATTCAATGACAACTTATTCTTCTGGTCTCAAAATGATTCTCGAGATTCTAAAGGCAGCACAATTAAGCATAAACCGCTTTGGGCTCAAGTCGCAGATTTTAAACAACATTTGCCACTCACACATGTTATACATACTCTTGGCCATCAGCATGTCGGGGCTCACGCTGTTGGGAATAGCAGCCAAATCTCTAGTAGCCACGTGTTCCATAGCAGCCGTTACTAGATCCATGACGAAGATTGATAATGACATTTTGGCAGCGAAAGATGCAACAAAGGAGGGCCTTAATTACCCGCAGGGTTTCCCTTCGACATATTCTTATCAGTTAACTCCCGAACAAGTTCCTTTTGCTAGAATACCTGATGTTGGAGATCGGCTGATTCCCAACACGGACCACAGACACACTTTAATTAAAACCGCATACGAAGGAATGGCCTCGGCACATGCTGGAGTGTCTTCTACTGTCTCTGTTTTGCAGCAGCGGTACTAGTGGCGTGGTTTATATTAACAGACCCGCAATTATGTGTTTTCTTGTGACATTTGTCAGCAGATTAAGCCATATGTGGTAACACGTCCTCCACAAAGACCGCGTAGCATTGCTAATCAGCCTTTTGCTTGTGTGTATCTTGATCACTGCGGTCCTTTCTCTTCAGATATTGCATATAAATATATTTTAGTTGCAGTGGATTCGTGCACCAGATTTCTTTGGGTGTGGTCACAACGCAGTGCTGACGCTTGAACTGTCATCAGGGATTTGCGTGATTTTGTAGGCATTTTTGCCTGTGGCACCTTTCATTCCGACCAGGGTCCAGCTTTCGCATCTAAGGCGTACAAGAATGCTATGAGGTCTTTGGGGGTACTTGTGCAAATTTTGTCTCCATATAGGCCTGAGGGAATCTCAATTGTGCAGCAAATGAACCGTGACTTAAAGCAATCCTAGACAGCTAGAGTCTTAGGTACTGGCAGGAACCGGTTAGCCCATTTGTATGGCGTTCAATGTGCATTTAATAATCTCCCTAAAAGACCTCTGGGTGGGCGGACCCCATACGAAATGCTCTTTGGCATAAAAATGTTTGTGCCATACCTTGATGGTCTAGACATTGCGGCGGCTGCTGCAAACTTTGACGTAGATAATCATTCCGCTATGTTACAGAATCTACAAGAGACCCGTGCCAGCCTTGCTACTGAACATTTGTCTTCAGCATCTGACGCAGCGCTACAGAATCCATTGGTCGGCTGGCTGCCTAAAGTTGGAGATCTGGTCTGAGAAAAGGCGGAGAACAAAAAATAATTTGGTCCCTCTTATCACTCACCGGTTCCAGTGCTTGGCCTGAAGAGTACTCAAACAGTAATTTTACTTCCTCTACCCAGTCACAAAGACAACAGATACATCTCAGTAGACAATGTCAAGTTACAACATGTGGCCAATTCTGAATAGTGTGACACCTGCTGTTTCCTGTCCACAATTTCAAGACCTCGAGAGACTATAACATCTTCTAATTTGCCAAATGACACTGTCATCGAGATGGTCACTGTTAATGAGCCTTTACCGTCCCTCGTTTATCAACAGATACGACAGATGATGAATACACATATCCACACAAGTGACTCTGTGCATGATTTTGCCGGATACTCCTTTACACCGTGACAGATTTTCATTTGACACATCCTCCACATCATCAGGCGACCTGACAAAATGTTAATTTTTTTATCTTGGTTTAAAAAGTCTTATTTGGTTCCTCCATGGACATACATTTGGTTGACTCCGTTTTTAATTTTTCTTTTTATGTCCATTGGGTTTTTAACTGTATTTTTTCAACTCATCAATGGTCAGTACTTGCCTGAACGTTCTGCTGCGAACTTTGTCGATGGAATTTGGCCCCACATTAATCTTCACACATCATGAAGCGGTACCAGACTCTTGTTAATATTTCAGCGTTCCCTGTTTCGGATGGTATCGTTTGGGATAAAGTGGGTTACCAAATTCACGGTCTGATAAACATACTGTACGTCTTTAGAGTTTCTATGGGTGATGTGGTTACACAAGACATTTATTCAGATGATTGGGATGTGTATGCAATTTAAGCATTGTTTTCCGATTTAAAATATTATGCTGCTTTTAATGCTGAAGACTGGTATATGAATTCTGCTAATTATGCTGACCTCTTCTGTTATCAACATTATGGGCATCATTTCACACACAAGACTAGTACATTACGTCCTGTTGTAAATTACACTCAGTGGGAGCATTGCCCTACGCCAGTAAAGGGCAGCTCAAAAATAAGAAAAAGTTTACCTACTTTACAGAATTTAGCCCAACCAATCCTGAATCGTTCTATTTCAAAATAAATAGCCCCTCTTCTCATAAACTCATGTTGACACATAGTAAATAATATATTCTTCTTCCTTTCACCATAATCTGACCATAAAGAGTTATGAACATTGGAAGGAAACTATTGATTTAAAGTCAATTTTGGGTTCTGAAGACTGGCAGGTGCGAGGCTCCGAGGCCTTACATCGTGCGTGCCTCATCCTCACTCAAATGCTAGTTTTGAATAATACTATTTACCAAACCACATGTTTTGGTTTGGCAACTACTAAACACATGAACGCTGCAGCCATTCAGACTTTAGCTGAATATAATAATAGGCGCTCACCCACAAATAACACCATTAAAGATTTACAGATTGTATTGAAAAATAATAAATTCAATTAATCTGCCATGGATACCCTAGGTTGGTTAATCTGGCCTAATAGTTCGAATGCTTTCCAACTCCGTTTTCTTAACTCTAGTTTAGGTTATAATAAGCAAGACAGGCCAGACCCTAGATTTTCTGATTCACATACTGTCACGACCTACTCTGTTGGTAAACTGTGTCAAGAATGGTTACAGCACTCAACACTTTTGTCCGTTAAACAACATTTATCCTTGCTGTCCAATAATATTAATGTGGCCGACATTGTCTTAGGACCGAGAGCTCCTAGAACAAAGAGTTGGATATGTGCTGCTTACAATGAAATGTGTAAACTGTCACAGATAGAAGCAGCATCCCGTTTACGGGAAATAGACCAGGCAAACTTGTAAAAAGTTTTAGCTGTTGTCAACAACAGCAATAATACATTTATACATTAGAAAATATTGTTTCCTCTGTTATTGACATTGTGCAAGAAGATGCTTCTCTGTTATATCATGGTCAAAATCAATTACGTTCAGTAATGCAATTTGCATGGATTTTGCAAACATTGAAAATGGGAAAAGTGCCATAGGATTTTTTGAACGCTACCTCTTTATTTTCCCCGTTTAATTTGACAGACAAACAGCAATTGATGTCCATGCAACTTATACTCTTTTGCACATTGAAAAATAGACCCTTTACCCTTTTCTGTAGCGGAATTAGATTCTGCGGTTTGGTTAATCCAATGGGGTTATACATTTACTGTTCTCAATGTTTTAATTTACATCCTGTATGAAATATTACCCTGTGGGCCGTTTTGAACCTCTTGGAGGTGCTTTTTACATGAACTGTGGTTTCTGCCTTTCACTTATTGATGATTAAGGGACAACACTGAGGTTTACCTAACCTGGGAGGATTGTGATTCCACTCTGGGACACTTCAGTTCCAAATCTTGCATGTGTTTTAAAAGGTAAACCAGCTCCAGCCATAATTCCAATGTTCACACTGCTTGCTAATGGAAGCTATCCTATTTTAAATAACCAAAAATGCTGCGGCTTTCTTGCTGGCAATCATTACATTATAACGGTTTCCTAGCGCATAATTTGTTGCAATAATGTGCTTTTCCCACCCCCGCATGGGCCGCTGGATAGTCCAGTGTGGCCTTCAATTCCAACTTTAAAGGCCTATTTCAACAAGCTGAGCAGATTAAAGGCGCTTTTAACGCAACAAGAAGTTGCATTGACTTCCGCATGTGAAACCTTCACGCTCCAGGTCGCTAGTGCGGCGTCTGAGATTCAAACACTTTTAAACACAAACCTCCCACTACATTTTGTTGATTCATCGCATTTTCAATGCGTCTCATACACAAGGCCTGGCTAGTTTTTTTAAACATGTGTTTTCTGGCCTCATTACTTCGTTTCAGTCTATATTTGGTGTGATACCGGCACTCATTCTTTCTATCTTTTCCAGCGTCTTTGGCAGTTGACCATTACTATTCGCATTAGCAGCGGGTGTCCTGCTTCTGTTGTGCCTGCTATGCAATGGCTGCTCCTCTTGTGGTACTGCGCAGGCCAGGCCGGCTGCAACTGCTTCGTGACCGGAAGCATGAACGCTTCGGTACACTGCTCTTGCGACACTCAGTGTGTCTTATGGATTATCGTTTTGTTTTGCTTACTTTACTTGCGTGCAACCTGTGTTTTCATGCCTCCGCTGTGACTTTACGTGGGCATTGGAGTTATGTCTCACCAACACTTCATGTCCAGTCTCGGATTTTGATCGGCTAATGGGTCCCTTAGTTGCTCATGAGCAGGAGTGTACTGGGATTGGCTTGATGGCGCGTGCTGCTGCACTTGGCATTTTGGAACATCTGTGAGGCTTCTCACCGAATCTCCTACTACAGAGCTACATTGAATATCGCACAAGTTATCCATCAATGTTAATGGAGGCACCCGACTATGAAGAACATTCTTGTTCCTTCAACTTACTAAATTGGATGGCATCTCATTTTTCCACCGACCAAAATGATGTCCTTCTGGAGGGTATTGCATTCTTTTGCACTCACACCTTGGTGGATTAATCAGGTGCATTTCATCTGGGTTTCCAGATGCACTGCTTTCAACAATTTTTTACCTTCACTTCCTCCTCTCTTTCTCGCCTTTTGACTTCTTCCACAACTTTTTTTTTCTGCTTTTGCACGAACTTTCATTTTTGATTTTCTCAAATTTTATGGACACACGATTGATATCTGCTCAGGCTTTTTCAACTTTGCTTTCTTGCATGATCTACATACGATGGCCATATCAGGGGGAGGGAGTAGTAAGGCTTATCGGTCCAAGGATTTCCGTTGTTAGACATAATTATAAATAAATTACAGAGAGGATAACACAATGAGATCCATTAATAGTTCAAGCTTGAACAGCCTACAGCCAATACATAGACGTTACCTTGTAGTAAGGCTTATAGGTCTATTGTCGACAATTGCTAAATTAGCATGAGCTTTGCTGCCATGAGGCTGCTTTTGCGCACGACACGGCAAGCATTTATTTCGCAAGACGTTATTTGTGCCCCTTTACACATGAGAACTGTCTACCTCACAGGTTCTTTGCTGTGCTCTGAGGTTTAGTCTACACACAATGTTCAAGGTTAAACAACAATGCCCCTTGTTATTCAGGTCTGATCTGTACCTCGTACCTAGACATAACAGGCTACACACAGCTGCACTCTGGAAATCGTGTACTTTAATATTCCAACAACAACCTGTTTTTACACAAACGGAAAGACACCTTTCCAGAGAGAAGACCCGTGTTCGTCCTGCGATATGAACATTTCATCTAGGCCTTGAGGTATGGGGGTCTGTTGACAAAGCCCAGAGGTCTTCTGTTTCATAATAATCTATCTCTTGTCACGGGGAGGGTGGTTAGGTCGTTCAGTCCTTTTCCATTGTTTTTTATAACATGACATCGCCGTTTGTATTCTATGGAATTGTAACAATGCTGACAATATTGTATTTATGCATTCTGCTGCTAGTACGGCACCATAGAGCGTGTTAGGCGAAATAACATTTTTAAACTATACTGTGTCTCTGATTACTCGCATTGTGGACAAGTACGAGTGGCTAAGCGAAAGAGTGTCCGTCTCCCAGGATTCCCAAGATAGAGTTACGTGTTCTGGGTTGTCTGATCATTGGTAGCTTTGCTGTAGACGGAGAACGAATAAGACACTTTAGTTAGTCGGTAAGAGATTTTGGGTACTGATGTGGTAGGTTGGTACACCACCTATTCACTGCGGGCCTGTTTTCCTGTGCATAGTTCTATGTATGTGCAGAATCCCCACAACAACCTACTCAGCTGAGGAGGATTTCTCTACCACCATGGATGTCTATGGTAGGAGGTAAGTAGGGGTTCCTGTAAAGCATGATTGAACTACTCATGTGATCCAACAAAATAGGAACCCAGCCAATATTGGCTGCACCATGTCATGTAGGTTCCAATCTATGGTCGGAACTGCACACATTTATAGACAGCATAACCGTTGGGCTGGTACCAGATTGATTTCATGCAGCCCCTAAGGTTCGCACGGGGTTAACGGGAATCCCCCCTTTTTAACTCTTCTAGGATCTCCTATCATGTGTTACGGTGAACTAGCATGCGGGGGAACCTTTCTAAAATACCGTGGTTTATGATACTTCCGCTCTTGGTTCAAAATCGAAAAACACAAAATTTATGGGTTAATCAAGGATAACATAAGCAAACGATACTTGTATCACACTATGGGTCTCGAACCTAAGAGTGTTTTTCACTCCGAAACTACATCTACCAATAATAGCAATGGTTTAATATGGTAATGAGGTGTTGGTGGTGAGGATACTCGGCCAAAATAACTAGGCTCTATTACTTGCCAGTTATATGGCATGCTGGAGGTTGTAGTTGAGTGTAGTTCGTAAAGACATTTTAAATTGTTAAGCTAGATGATGCCTTTCTGCTTAGACATGCACCATTTAACTGGAGACCATCTAATCGATACCGTTGGTCTCTCTTATATTAGGTTCACGACGACAACATATCTGTACACGGTCAGGAAAAGGAAGTAACCCAACTTCCTGGAATATTGTAAAAATTTCTCAACATCGGGAAACGTGAAACCTCATGTGGGGAAGATTATATTGCCCCCCACAACAGGTATGCATGAGAACCTACAAACAAACCAAACAATCTAGGAACTCTTGAAAAATTACTTGGATGGACCTAATAATACTCTCTTTTTTTACGTATAGACTAACACAGGAACCACTAGATGGGCAGGAATAAGGGATACCTACTGAGAACAAGAAGGATCCAATCCTATGTTTCCGGAGAAATAAATATTTATTTGGTAAGAACATCTATTCACCTAATGTACTATTTATACATATGTAAATATGATCTAGATACCTCGGGGCATAAATATAGGCGAACCCTGAGGTCCTTGCAAGTCAAAACAGTACGAAACTAGACAGTATTCCCCGCTCTGGAGAATGGTAATTAATTAATAATTTTTTGCAACTGTCGCATTTAATCATACCCTACAACTTGGTCTCCATTTCCTAACGTTCTTTTCTTCTCTCTCTCTTTCTTGACTCTTGGGGTCTACCTCCACTACCACCCTCCCCCCCCCTTTTTTTCAAAATGTCAAAGTACAGTCAAGTTGGGGCATTGTTCGCTCATTGATAACAAATGTGAAATCTCTAATTAATGGGATAGCAATGTGAATAGAAATCATATCATGTAGGAAATCGACAGATATCACACTATGAAACTGCAAGGTTGCTTAGAGACAAAACAGATAATAGTGTGCTTATCAGTGACAATATAGCATATAATTTGAAAATTGTTTTGTTTTTAAAAGCGTGTCAACTAAACCCTAAAATCGTTTGGTCTGTTATATTTGTTCCTGGACTTTCCATCTCTCCTTGTGGGTCTCCGCGTTGTTCCAATTCCCCCTTCTGCGGCCCCTCACTCAGGGACAGGGATAGTTTGGGAATCTCACTGTACTTTCTTGTACTGTATCCATTAAGAAAGATCTATGAACTTCTTTTTTTTAAACCTATAAAGACACTATTTGAGAAACGTGAAAAAAAATGTGATTATGAAATGCAATAAGACCGTACAAAAAGAGTGGTGTTGACAATATTAGGATTGTTAAACCCTTTATTGAGTTCACAGCTGTCTGTTCCTTATGATACCTTGTATCTTGGCTCTAGTAGTCTTTTTTATAAAAAAAATTGGGCACTGCGCTTTTTCTTGAAATGTTAGCAACTAGTTTGTCTTTCTTTTTTAATTAAGATAGAATGGGAAATATGTGTAAGAACTATGAGATATGAAACTCATGTTAGCTTTCTTTTATTTATTTTGTTTTCAGCCCTGAAGAAACTCCCTGGAAGGGAGTGAAACGTGTTGGCTGACCTTTTTTGTAAAATGCCTGGTGATTTGTATTTTAAAAATGGATAAAAATAAATAAATAACTTTTCTATATACACGAGTAATACTCTCCTTGGACTTCTGTTTGGTGCACCCCTGCAAACAATTGAGCAAAACACCCCCTAAGGTTATGTTAATATATATATATATATATATATATTTCTTCTTACTTCGCCCAGCGATCCCAAAATCTTTCGGACAGACGAATGCAGCACCACCGCCATTACGGGTTTTGACCTACGGGAGGCCTTAATCACATGACGCGCATGTGGAATGCTTTCACTTATATAAAGTGCTAGTGCATATCATGTGACAAAGTTCAGAGGTAATCATATACATGGATAAAACACTTGATCATTTTTAGTAGAAATACACTTTTTTAAATTCGTTATATGAATACGTTGATTATTAAATAAACAAGTGAATAAAAATAAGTGGATGTATAAATGTTTAAAAAGGCATAGCATTGTTAAAATTTTCCATTCAAATACTAAAAGAGTTTAAAATACCACTGATAGACAAGTAAATAAAAGAAGCCACAGAGCATTACTAAAATTACATCAGAAAAATCAGTTAATTGAGCTCTTATCCCTACATCCAACACACAATGTGTATACTGTTGCAAGTTCTTGCTTCATATTATAAGCATCATCATGCAGCAAATTGATCAGTCCTGCCCCAGTGGGAATAGGTTACCCCCTGTTATGATGAAGTAAAGTGCAAGTGCCAATACTAACAGGGCATGACACCATGTAAAATCGCAGCCGTGATTTCTAAAGTGCAAATTGTGAATATTTCTATACAGTACGTGAAAGCTAAAAATAATATCCAAGGCAGCAATTTCATCATCTACATAATATAAACAAGAGTTTGTTGGAAGAAATATATGCATGTGTAGAAATCAGAACAATTACAGGCAGGTAAAAAAGTCCTCACTGGAGTTAAGGCCATTTCGTGTATTACTGTCTAACTGCAGTATATACCTAGTTTCAAGCTTCCTGAGCAACGCTTCCCGGTTGCCTCCCCTTCTCAACGGAAGGATTGCATCCACGACAAAATACTTAAGTTTCTCCAAATCGTTGCCACGGAGATCTTTGAAGTGCCTAGCAACCAGTTAGGTCACATCACTGTTTGTGATGGCCCAGATGTGTTGGAGTATCCCTTTGTGTACCTGCAGCTTGGTACTACCCATATACTAACCACACGCGCTGACACAGCCCTCCTCGACCACCCCTGACACAGCGACCCCGCGCTGATACAGGGAAACGCCCAAGGCGCCAGCCACGCCCACTGCGAGGCCACGCCCACTCTCAACCAACACAAATGTGCCGACCATACGAGCGCAGCGGGAGCGCCGTTTGCGCGCCGAAGGCGCGCCTAAGGCAAGCCCGTCTGCGCCCGTCCGCGCACGACCGGGCCCAGGGCCTGAACCCCTGCCGAACACAGCAGACCCTAGGGTAAGCTACTCACGCCGAGAGCTACTAAGTCTCAGACCCCCAGTCCTCTCATGTGAAAACATCCACGATCTAAATGGACCTTACACTGGCTGCTCCCTTTGCAAGCCAGTCCAGCTCAAACTTCCCATAAAACCTCACAAACCCGCCTCCCTCAAACTCGCATCGCTAAACTGTCGCTCGCTCCCTAAACATGCGATACAGATTAATCATCTTATAGAGGACCTGGAGATAGACATCCTCTTCCTCACGGAAACTTGGCTCTCCCCACATTCGCATTCAGATATGGCACTAGCAACCCCATCGGGCTTCCTTAACCAGTCCCTACCACGCCCCTTAGGCAGAGGTGGTGGCGTCGCCATTATTCAGCGGGACTATCTTCACTGTAAAACCAGTAATGCGCAGATCCCCGGCTCCGAAAGCCTTCACTTTACTTTTAAACTAGATCCGACCAACTCACTGACAGGACTCCTTGTGTACCGCCCCCCCGGCCCTCCAGGCCCGTTCGCTAGCTCCTTCCTGGACACTGTAACATCTCAGGCCCACTCCCTATCAAACTTCATGATAGCAGGTGACCTGAACATTCATCTCGATGACCCTGCAGATCCGGTAGCTACCGACCTGATCTCCGATCTGGCGGCACTTGACATCCGCCTCCTTAATTCCGGAGCGACCCACATCAAGGGACACCTACTGGACCCAGTGTTCACCAGCTCCCCTTCGATACAAGTGAACGAGGCCCTTCCCCTTCCTTGGACAGACCACTTCCTAGTCTCCTTCCGACTACCAGGAACATTTAGGAAACCACAAAAAGCGCCCACCTACATCAAGGACAGGACCTGGTCCAGACTCCCTACCGAAGAATGGGCCAGGATCCTAAAAACGACCACCCCGGTATACGCTGTAGACCCGGCTGTTGCAGACAAAACATTTAGAGAATGGATCACCACCTCCTTGAACACAGTGCTCCCACTTAGAACTAGGGAGGACAAAAACGGTAAACCCGGCTCTGCCCCGTGGTACACCTCGGACCTCCGACTACTTCGCAAAAATTGCAAAAAGGCCGAACGGCTTTGGAGAAAAGACTGGCAGCACACCAGCAAGGAAGCATACCATAACACAGTCAAACTCTATAAAGAGGCCATCAGGCATGCCAAAGCCTCCCATTACGACGCGCGGATAAAAGAGTCCTCCAATTCCGCCAGGGAATCCTTCTTAATTGTAAAAGAGCTGCTCAAAGTACCTGACACCCCTCCCTCCATCACCCCCCGGGTTGACCGAAGTAATGAACTAGCCTCTTATTTCAATGACAAAATCTCCCGCATCCTGGCTTCCCTCCCACCGCCGGGCCCCCCTAGCCACCTGGCCAGCCAGGCATCCCTCTGCCACACCGAAAGCAATTCATGCCCCATATTTGCGACATTCCGGCCAGTAACCCGCATAGAGGTAGAGCGAACTCTGACTAAAATGAAAAGCGGATCTCCTCTGGACCCAGCACCCATCAGATTCCTCAAAACTGTGGCCCCTGTCATCATTCCCACGGTCATTGAGCTTATCAACAGCTCGCTCGCCCAGGGATCTGTCCCTGACAGCTGGAAAAGTGCGGTGGTAAAGGCACTTTTAAAAAAAAAAACAGCTTGATCCAGCGGACATGTCAAACTATCGTCCAATATCACTACTCCCCGGAATCAGCAAGGTAGCCGAGAAATTGGTCAACGAACAATTATCTCAGTACTTTGAGACCAACAACATACTACGGCGATCCCAGACTGGATTCCGCCCGGGTCATGGCACAGACACCGCCCTTCTTGCCGTTATCGAGGAGGCAAGGCGCATCCTGGATTCAGGAGGGTCAGTGGCAGTGATCCTCCTGGATCTCAGCGCAGCCTTCGACACAGTCAACCACCGTGTCCTCCTCCATCGACTTGCAGCAGCAGGGCTCACCGGGACGGCACTCAGCTGGATTGAATCCTTCCTCACTGGGCGCACGTTCCAGGTATGGGACGACAACCACCATTCATCCACCCTTCCCCTCACAAGCGGGGTCCCTCAGGGTTCTTCCCTGAGCCCGACGCTTTTTAATGCATATATGGCCCCCCTTGAGGACGTGGTGACACCATTTGACATAAAAATGGTAAGCTACGCTGATGACACTCAACTGGTCGTCTCCTTATCCCAACTAGTCGACCACCCAGAGAACCTGACCAACTGCCTCACAGACATCCACAGTTGGATGAGTGACTCATCCTTAAAACTAAATGGGTCAAAGACGGAAGTGATGCTCCTGGGGAAACAATGGACGACCATCCCTCCAGCACTCTGGCCCGATGTATTCGGAGAAATCCCCCCCCCGAAGCGTGAAATCAAGACCCTCGGCGTATGGCTCGAACCAGAGCTTTCTATGAAGACTCAAGCAGCCAAAACCTCGGGTACCTGTTTCGGGCTCATGCGCACGATCCGCAAAATTCTCCCCTTACTACCACCTGCTTCCAGGAAATTGCTTATCCAGGGGCTAGTATTGTCTCGCCTGGACTATAGCAACATGGTCTACCTGGGAGCCCCTGAGGCCACCTTGACGAGACTGCAGCGTACACAGAACGCTGCAGCACGTCTGCTCACCAACCTTCCCCCTAGAGTATCCGCCAGACCTGCCCTCAGGGATCTGCACTGGCTCCCTGTGCGCCAAAGGGTGCATTTCAAAGCCATGTGGTGCACGACACACAAGCTGATCAACGGAGCCGGTCCCGCGATACTCAGCAGCATGATCACTCACTACAAAGCACCCAGATCCCTACGATCCGAGAATGAGCACCTGGCTAACATCCCCAGATTCAAAAAGACACGCACAGGAGGACGACGCTTTTCTGTCCAAGCAGCCACTGGATGGAACGCCCTTCCACGTTCCCTCAGACTTGAACCCAACTACCTGGTATTTCGAAAAAAATTGAAAACACACCTATTTCCCAATTAAACGTCCTTCCTCCCTCCTTCTCCCTCAACTGGATTACAACTCCTATAGCGCGGGGATGCCCTTGGGTCACCAGGCGCTTTACAAATCGCTATTAAATTAAAAATTAAATTAAATTAAATTACTGCAGACCACATGGACACTCCAGCACATACACTGCATACTCAGTTTTGCAATTTAGTGCTTTGGTAATGGGCACTGGCTTGGGTTTAAAGGGAGTTGTATATGTGGACTTACTGATACCATATTTTCAAGATCTGCATATAGTGCATCTTGTGAATCCTTTCCTAGCACTCAGCCAGTTTTTGGTGGATCTAACCTCTGGGCTGCTCTTGACCAATCAATTACTCATTGAGCGGGCCTTTCTAAAAGTGATGTTTGGGCTTTTAGTAAGTTGGCCATCCAGTACTGGATCATTTTGGATCAAAGCCCAATTCCTATTTACGATTCTGTATAATGTCTTATGCTGTTGATTGAAAGTTAGATTTAGTCTTGTTGGTTGATCACGTTGTTCTGGATTCCATGCTATTGGAGTGACCCTAGTTGTTAATGCCACTGATCCGTCTATTCTGTTGGTATTCTCAATAGCATTGTTTAGCACCCCTTTTGAATAGCCCCGGCTAGAAATCTGTCTCCACTTTCACATTGATCCCTAATGCAGTCATCTTCTGTACTACAATTCTGCATATCCGCAGAATTTCCCCATATGGAATGCTGTGGATGAGGTGCTTGGGGTGGTGACTAGAGGCATGGAGTACTGTCTTCCCTGCCGTAGCTTTCCTGTGCAGTCTAGTTTCCAGCTTGTTATTCACTATAAAGACTTCTAAATCCAGAAAGAATATCGACTCCTTACTCATTTGGTCTGGGAAATGCAAATTTAGGCTGTTGATATTGATCTGTTCTATGAAATGTCGGGCTCTCTCATCTGTGGCTTTCCAAATCAAAAACAAATTGTCGATGTATCAGTACCAACACATGACATGATTCAATACAGTTTGACAATGGGTAGCCATGAGGACCTGTTGCTCCCAAAGCCCCATATGCAGGCAGGCATAACTTGGTGAGAAACAAGCCCCCATGGCAACTCCTCTAATCTGGTGGAAAACTTGTCTTTGAAAAAGAAAAAAGTTATTTTCTAAGCATGTCAGAATCATAGTAATTAACATTCTATTGTGCATGTACATGTACATAGATCT
Source organism: Lissotriton helveticus (assembly GCF_964261635.1). Classification (NCBI taxonomy): domain Eukaryota; kingdom Metazoa; phylum Chordata; class Amphibia; order Caudata; family Salamandridae; genus Lissotriton; species Lissotriton helveticus. The sequence continues at coordinate 787,405,718 of NC_136071.1, read as the reverse complement.
GGTGTTCAAATAGTGTGTAACAGCTTTCAACCGGTCACGATGGTGTATACTGGTGTATAATGACGTGATGTCTAGGGAGATAAGTATAAAGACTGCCTCGCATTTTAGGGAGATAAGTATAAATTCTGCCTCCCATTTTACCTCACATACTTTTCTTAAGAAATCACCAGTATCTTGAATGTATGATGGTAGATTTGTCACATGATCTTGTATAAAATAGTCGACATATAAAGAAGTATCTTCCATTATGTTGCCTCGAGCTGATATGATTGGCCTGCCCGGAGGCTTTGACTGGTCTTTATGGATTTTTGGTACAAAATTTATGATGGGAGCAATTGGATGGTCAATTTTTAGAAATTTGAATTCGCCAGTACTCAAAAGGCCGGCGGTTTTCCAAGCCAAGAGTTTGGTATAAAGGTCCTGCCATGAACCTTTGACCGCCTGCATGGAACTCCTTCTGTAGCAATCTCTATCATTTACGTGTTTAAGGTCTTCCGCCATATATAATTCGCATGGCCACAGGACCACTTTGCCCCCTTTGTCAGATTGTCGAATATTGATGTTATCATCCGTTTGAAGTCTGTTCATTGATTGGTAGTAGAGATTGTCCTGTTTAGTGTATTTTTTTGGAGCTCTTGTTGTAAACGAATAAAGTTTTTTCAATTCAAATGAAACTTTATCATTGAAAAGGTTCAATTGTCACGCAGCATTATTGGGCAGAAAGTACACTTCGCCATGAACTTTGTACGAATTGTTCCGCCGCTGGGTGTGAGACCATGCTGTGATAGTTTCAGAGTAACTGCATGTCAGCCGATCTCAGCAATGTTCAATGCCCAAGGATTTCCGTTGTCAGACATATATGAATTACAGAGAGGGTAACACAATGGAAAGTAGATCCATTAATAGTTCAAGCTTGAACAGCCTACAGCCAATACATCGGAGTTACCTACTCAGCTGAGGAGGATTTTCTCTACCACCATGGATGTCTACGGTTAGGAGGTAAGTAGGGGTTCCTGAGAAGGCACGATTGAACTCCTCAGGCGATCCATCAAATTAAGAAACCAGACAATATTGGCTGCACCATGTCATGTAGTTTCCACTCAATGGTCGGAACTGCACACATTTATGGACAGCGTAACCGTTGGAATGGGCACCCCCTAAGGATATGTTGATATATGTATGTATGTATATAGAATATACAGTTTGCACTTTATCTCTAGCCTCTTTTGCACACTAGGCAGGGTTGTTCTAGCCTTTGTGGTTGTTAGCCCAATAGTACTGTTAAGCCCTCTCTAATCATGTTTTTCATTTCTGTACTGTTAGCATTGCTTACAATGATAATAAGTTGATTTACACTATTATCAGTTGATATTCTCACTATGTGCAATACTCTGTGATTTTTTGGGTCTCAAGGCAACTGGATTTAACCAGTCATTATGTTTTTGTAAAGGAATTCATTCCGAAAGAAAAAAATGCTTTCTTTGAGACTCACTAATTAGTATGGTACACATATATTGCATTTAAGTATGAATTAGTATGTGTTCGTCGCATTGTTTCTAACTGCTATCAGAACAGTCTGTTTTCCCTATCAGTCTGGTCACATGACCACTTAGGGAGGAGGGCGGCAGGCGTGGCACTTAAGCACTTTAAAAACCCAAAAACAATTAAGCTACACCCTGCATGTGAACAAGGGCTGCATAGCCCGAAACGGGTCATGGTTGGTTGGTTCACGAATAAATACTGACAAAATAAACCTACCTGGAAAATAAGCTGTGGTCTGTCTCCTGCTTCGCCGGTCCTATGGGATTGGAGGTGGTATTGCGGAGTTCCTGTTAATATATATATATATATATATATACCACACACACACAGACACACACATATATATATATATATATATATTACCTACTGGCGGTCGCCAGTAGGTATATATAGTTAGGATTTTTTCTCTATGGGATTTTTGAAAATTCTATGTCTAATAACTTTGGCGTTTGTGGACGGAATTGGCTGAAATTTTCAGGAAAATGGCACATTTTGTTTCTGAGCAGCCCTTGAAAATTTGGGGGGGGTTCGTCAAGGGGGGGCCGAGAAAAAAGGGGGGTCCCAAAACGTGTTTTTAACATTGAGTTTTCCATAGGGCGGTTGGCCTCACTTTTAGCCCGAACGGCTGAATGGATTTGCACGAAACTTGGCAAAATTGTAGGGACTGGTAGCCCGATGTGCCTTTGCTAGGTCTCAATATATGTGCTCCAGTGGATTTTGAGAAATTAACGTTAAAAAAAAGATATATATCTGTAACAGCGGACCGGGCAGCGCTCCGGTTCGCGGACTTTTCGCGGTACGGAGCTTTGTGAAGCGAAGCTGATTGGTTCTCCGGCATCTGTGAACATTCCAAACAGTCCGTAGCGGCCGCCATCTTGTCTCTCGGTAGGATCGAGAGACAAGAGGAGGCCAAAGCGAAGGGGCAAATGACCATAAGGGGGCATAGTAGATCCTCGCTGACCCCCTAGGTTTGATGTGGAGGTTTTAAAAGGGTCCCGCGGGGCAAAAAAAAATAATAATAATAATAAAACGGCTGAATGGATTTGCACGAAACTTGGTAAAATATTAGGGACTGGTAGCCCGATGTGCCATTGCTAGGTCTCAATATATGTGCTCCAGTGGATTTTGAGAAATTAACGTTCAAAAAAAGATATATATCTGTAACAGCGCTCCGCTTCGCGTAACGGAGGTTTGCGAAGCTGATTGGTTCTCCGGCGTCTGTAAACATTGCAAACAGTCCGTAGCGGCCGCCATCTTGTCTCTCGGTAGGATCGAGAGACAAGAGGAGGCCAAAGCGAAGGGGCAAATGACCATAAGGGGGCATAGTAGATCCTCCTTGACCTCTTAGGTTTGATGTGGAGGTTTTAAAAGGGCCCCGCGGGGCAAAAAAAAAATAATAATAATAATCGAACGGCTGAATGGATTTGCACGAAACTTGGCAAAATTGTAGGGACTGGTAGTTCGATGTGCCTTTGCTAGGTCTCAATATATGTGCTTCAGTGGATTTTGAGAAATTAACGTTCAAAAACAAGATATATATCTGTAACAGCGCTCCGCTTCGCGGAGATAAAATTATATCTGTATTACCTAGCTGTTGCTAACACCAGTTAGCGACGGCTAGTAGGAGATAGCGACCATCTTGGGCCCCACTTTGCATGTGTGTGATATTTATCACTAATGACATGCAAAGTGGGCATGCCAAGATGTTAGCGACATCGCTATCTCCTATTATCAACTTTTGGAAATATTCGCGATAAGCGCGAATATCTCCAAAAGCTAGCATCTGCCCTGAGCAGTTCTTAGCCATGTTATCCAATGGGAGGTGGATAACATGGCTAAGAGCATTAGCTCGGTAATGCATGAATATCGCTGAGTTTTCAGCGATATTAATGCATTGCGGTCGTTTTTTATCGTATTTGCGATAAACCTTGATAATAGCAAGGTTTATCTGCGATAATTTCTGACGATGCTTAGCGGTAAAAAAATCGTTGCTAAGCATCGTTAGGGATAAATATCGCTTAACTTTGGTAATATGCCCCAACGTCTGTTAACGTTCGATTCGAAGGAAATCAGGAAGTGTTGAAAAACATTGTCTGCGCCATCTTGTCTTTTTTCAAATGCCACACTTTTGTCGTGCACGGCAGTCATTTTAGATGCCTTGACCAGACCCACTCTGTGCACGCTGTCGATCCTTAGCATGGCTCCCCACCCTCGCAAGCATCTCCCCCAGGCAGTGGTCACCCCCGCTCTCTGTCTTATGCATGGGTAATAAACCTCCCCCAATCTGCGCTGCTCTTCCCTGAGAATCACACCCTGTGCCCGCCCGACACCTCCCTTTCGCCCTATTCACTACCGCACCCTCTGACACTCCTTTTCCTCTGTGTCCGATTGTCCAGGCCGGTCCTAGGGTATCAGCTAGCCCTGCAGATGTAGTTTATGGCCCCAGCTGTAAAGAATCACCCCTCTTCAAAGGAGTTATAGTAGATCAAGGCCCACACTCGATGAGATCCGTCACAGCAGACGCGTTCCTATTATCTGAAAACCATCCTGTATTGTGATTGGGGAGGGGACCGAGCCTGAAGCGGAAGATTCCAGGGATGACTCTTTGTACATCAAAGTTTTTACAATTATGTGTCACATTAAAAATATATAGCACTCCGACAAAGTAGTAAGATTATAAAACTTTAATACTTATAAATATATACAAGAAAACAAAAACAGTAATAACATATAAACATTTTTAGGGAAAAACAACGAAGTAGCGGTCGGCTGTGCGAATAGTCCCAACGCAGCACAACGTCCAGATTTCTGGCGTGGGGCGTCGCGGGGGGTGGGTCATCAGTAGCAAACTGTTGTGCGAATAGTTCCAAGGCAGCAGAACGATGGCACCAAGGTGATGTCCAGTAAGTTGCCGCACTGGTTTTGGTATCCTACAATGCTGCTCCGAATAACGGCGTGGGGCGCCCCGGGGGAGGCGGCGTGAACGGGCCTCTCCAGGTGGAGTCTCATCTGTTGTAGTGGGGCGCCCCTTTACCGTTTCAGTTGCCATTCCGTCCGTTTTTGGTCCACTGTGTCAAAAGCCGCAATTCAGCTGAGTTGCACCCACTCTTGCGGTGCAGCGATAGGCGGCTGTCACAGGACTCTCAAAATGGCGGCAGGCTGTTTCCTTTTTGGGCCTGGTCCACTGAAATGGCCCTGGGACACCTTGGAAATCGGACGCTTGTCTGCTAGGTCTTGGACCCCATTCTCGAAAGCGTCCCCTCCGCCTTGAGGATTCATCAAAAGTTTTGGGGGCCCCCGACTCCTGTAGGCTTCTGGTGGGGAGCGGCTGCCATGATTGCTCGCGGAATGACCACGACGGAGCTACGAGATGGTGGTGCTCTCATGGTGACGCCAGCTTCAGTCTGAAACATCCAGAAACAAGGTGGGGCTTTCATCGTTTGGGAAAAAAAAAAAGTTTTCATCCAATGAAAAGTGTTGTTTTTAGGTCATATGATCAAGCCTTCCATCATTAGGAAACCAAAAGTAAAATGAACCAATGAAAAGTTTTATAAACAAGTCACATGACCTGTTATGCGGCATAGGGTATAAAATGCGGAGAAAATCCGTTGGCACGTGAGGCGGCGTCAGTAGCGGACCGATGTGCGAATAGGCCGAAGGCAACACAACGCGCCAAGATCCGGATGGCACCGAGGTGGTGTCCAGCAAGTTGCAGCACTGGTGTGGCCATCCTACAATGCTGAAAGTCGGCGTGGGGCGCCCCGTTGGCCTGTGAGTTTGCGTCAGTAGCGGACCGATGTGCGAATAGGCCGAAGGCAGCACAACGCGCCAAGATCCGGATGGCACCGAGGTGGTGTCTAGTAAGTTGCCGCACTGGTGTGGCCATCCTACAATGTTGAAAGTCGGCGTGGGGCGCCCCGTTGGCCTGTGAGATGGCGTCAGTAGCGGACCGATGTGCGAATGGGGCCAAAGGCAGCGCAACAATATTTTCGGTATAGAAGACACCACAAGGCGCTGAGATGCCAAGATCCGGATGGCACCGAGGTGGTGTGTAGCAAGTTGTGGCACTGGTGTGGCCATCCTACAATGGTAAAAGTCGGCGTGGGGCGCCCTGTTGGCCTGTGAGATGGTGTCAGTTGCGGACTGATGTGCGAATGGGGCCAGAGGCAGCGCAACAATATTTTCTGACTGACACCACAAGGCGCTGAGATGCCAAGATCCGGATGGCACCGAGGTGATGTCTAGGAAGTTGCTGTACTGGTGTGGCCATCCTACAATGGTAAAAGTCGGCGTGGGGGGCCCTGTTGGCCTGTGAGATGGTGTCAGTTGCGGACCGATGTGCGAATGGGGCCAAAGGCAGCGCAACAATATTTTCTGTATGGAAGATACCACTAGGCGTTGAGATGCCAAGATCCGGATGGCACCGAGGTGATGTCTAGCAAGTTGCTGTACTGGTGTGGTCATCCTACAATGCTGAAACTCGGCGTGGGGCGCCCCATTAGCCTGTGAGATGGCGTCAGTAGCGGACCGATGTGCGAATAGGCCGAAGGCAGCACAACGCGCCAAGATCCGGATGTCACCGTGGTGGTTTCATAGTTGAGAGGCACTTCATCTGCAGTGGGGCGCCGAGATCCGGATGGCACCGAGGTGGTGTCTAGTAAGGTGCACTGGTGTGGTCATCCTACAATGCTGAAACTCGGCGTGGGGCGCCCCATTAGCCTGTGAGATGGCGTCAGTAGCGGACCGATGTGCGAATGGGGCCAAAGGCAGCGCAACAATGTTTTCTGAATAAAAGACACCACAAGGCGCTGAGATGCCAAGATCCGGATGGCACCGAGGTGGTGTCTAGCAAGTTGTGGCACTGGTGTGGCCATCCTACAATGGTAAAAGTTGGCGTGGGGCGCCCTGTTGGCCTGTGAGATGGTGTCAGTTGCGGACCGATGTGCGAATGGGGCCAAAGGCAGCGCAACAATATTTCCTGAATAGAAGACACCACTAGGCGCTGAGATGCCAAGATCCGGATGGCACCGAGGTGGTGTCTAGCAAGTTGCTGTACTGGTGTGGCCATCCTACAATGTTGAAAGTCGGCGTGGGGCGCCCCGTTGGCCTGTGAGATGGCGTCAGTAGCGGACCGATGTGCGAATGGGGCCAAAGGCAGCGCAACAATAGTTTCTGACTGACACCACAAGGCGCTGAGATGCAAGATCCGGATGGCAACGAGGTGATGTCTAGCAAGTTGCTGTACTGGTGTGGCCATCCTACAATGGTAAAAGTCGGCGTGGGGTGCCCTGTTGGCCTGTGAGATGGTGTCAGTTGCGGACCGATGTGCGAATGGGGCCAAAGGCAGCGCAACAATATTTTCTGTATGGAAGATACCACTAGGCGTTGAGATGCCAAGATCCGGATGGCACCGAGGTGATGTCTAGCAAGTTGCTGTACTGGTGTGGTCATCCTACAATGCTGAAACTCGGCGTGGGGCGCCCCATTAGCCTGTGAGATGGCGTCAGTAGCGGACCGCTGTGTGAATAGGCCGGAACCAGCACAAGGCGCCAAGATCCGGATGTCACCGTGGTGGTTTCATAGTTGAGAGGCACTTCATCTGCAGTGGGGTGCCGAGATCCGGATGGCACCGAGGTGATGTCTAGCAAGTTGCTGTACTGGTGTGGTCATCCTACAATGCTGAAACTCGGCGTGGGGCGCCCCATTAGCCTGTGAGATGGCGTCAGTAGCGGACCGATGTGTGAATGGGGCAAAGGTAGCGCAAGAATATTTTCTGAAGAGGAGACACCACAAGGCGCTGAGATTCGGTTACCACCGAGGTGATGTCTAGCAAGTTTCCGCACTGGTGTGGCCATCCTACAATACTTCTCCGAATAACGGCGTGGGGTGCCCGAAGGGGGGGGGTGGGGGACGGGGGAGGCGGCGTGAACGGGCCTTCCTAGGTGGAGGCTCGTCTGCTGTAGTGGGGCGCCCCTTTACCGTTTCAGTTGCCATTCAGCTGAGTTTCGGCTGCTCTTGATGCTACAGCGACAGGCGGCTGCAACAGGACTCTCAAAATGGCGGCCTGTTCTTTGGATTTGGGCCTGGTCCACTAAAATGGCCCTGGGACACCTTAGAACTCGGACGCTCGATTTTTTTTTCCTTTCCTGTACATGCAAAAAAAGGTAAATGCCCGGTACGTTATCTGCCACGATGTACTCTCCAGAGGAACCGAAAAAAAATATAGTTATGGTAACTATACCATGCATCGTCATATGGAGAGGTGGCACCAATTAATTATAGTGCTGCATAAAAGAGAGATTTGGAGGAGAACCCCTGACCTGCTAGTACATTCATCAAAGAAGTGGCACTGACAGCATCAGAGGCAAGGGAAACGGTCCTAAATATTTAGAAGAACTTTGGAAAGATTAAAATGACATGTTTAGATTGTGGCAAATTAATTTCATGTGGACAGATGAGTGTTACTCTAATAAATACAGCATATGAACATCATCATAGTCGATGGTTGGTAGAGACATTTTGACTATATCCTGGACCTGCCCGTCCTCGCCCAAAATGGCGCCGGAATAAATGGGACTCGTGACTCCTTGTTGTGTACTGGTTGCAGAACCTTGAAATCACGAGATACGTATGCAGTTTTGAAGCACATGGCGGGCGGGGACGAGAATTGATTGAATATTTCGACATCCCTATTGATATTAAGTTCTGATGTGTTATTGATTACTGTACTATTGAAAGTTCGAATTAACGTCACCCATGGTACTTGCCCGCAAATGTATATCTAGATAATTTTATTGTAACTGGCCCTGTCGTATTTTAATTATAAAATGTACGTCCACCGATTCCGTAACTGTTAGACACCTTAGTTCTTGCAACCTAATGGCCCGCCCGTTACGTTCCTCTACAGTGTAAATGTCTACTCATCATATACGATTACAGTTTGCTCCGTGGCCGGCCCACGTGGTTATAGGCTCGTATTTGTATAATGAAATTTTCACAATAAAGGTTTTTAAAAGAAAACATGGTAGTAGTATATACATTGGTAAAGTTTTTAATAATAGTCACTGTTTTAGAATCATTAAAAGGCAAGTGAAATAAAGCAGACCAATTACATGAAGGGTAAAAGGTATAATACGAAGGAACGCAGTAAAGATAAATGGTCAAGGGCTGTTGTGTTTTCTATTCCTGCAACATAAAGTGATCGATAAGAATCTCATATTCAGGCGTATCGGCGACTAAGACAGCAGGTCGACCCTCTTTTGCTCAACGGCTCCGTCATGGGACGAAGAAACGCTCTTTTTCTCGAAAAAAGAATATATTTTACTTGCAGGACAGTTGTAAATTTTCCGGGAAAGTACATTAGCCTGGAACATTATAACATATATTTAAGAAAAAATAATGTTCGGAAGTAATAAAAAGCGTAATTTTTAGGTCATATGACCAAGCCTTTCATCATTAGAATAAGAAAAGTAAAATGAACCAATGAAAGTTTTATTAACAAGTCACATGACTTGTTATGCTTACGTTACGCGCTGCGCGCCCCGGATGACTTCCGGATGCGCTAACGCGGCGCGTCATATGACGCATTACGCGACAACGCAGGTCCATAATATAGTCAAAATGTCTCCACCAACCAGCGGTCGGAACACAACCCCTTTCAGCAGGCGAAATAGTTCTGTTAAATGACAACAGAAGGGACAGGCAACAAGAACCATTAGTCAAAGAGGGGAGGGCTAGTTCTTCTCTACCGGGTTACATTGGGGCGCTACCGGAACTGATCGAATTGGTAGTCTACAGTGTTTCTGGATGTTTCAGACTGAAGCTGGGGTTAGCATGAGAGCAGCACCATTTCGTAGCTCCGTCGTGGCCATTCCGCAACCAATCATGGCAGCCGCTCTTTATCGTTATTTTGGGCGGGGTGGGTGGCGGAGCCGAGCTGTTTTGCAGCCATCATTGTGTGGAGTTCAGTTCATTTCACTAGTTTTGTATTTGTCATGAGGGGTTGTTCCTAATGTTTCTATTTTAGCGAGGTCAAAAAGAGATCCCATTAGTGGCCTACTGATTTTGCTCGATTCCTTTTCTTTTTTTTTTTACACGATTTTTCGTTATCTGCAAAGACTAAACAGAGTATTGCGACTCTGTGTTTGTTTGTAAATAGAGAATGAACCAAAGAGAACCAATTCTAAAACAGTAAATACTTGGATAACAATCAATCAAATGGAGAGAGAAGCAGGCACGACGTATTACAACGGGGGCAAAGGCCTGCGTTAACTACCCTTCACTATGTGCAAAGAGAGAGTACTCCTAATAGAAATGAGGGGGGGGGGGCACCATTCAAAGCAGATCAGTGTGCATAAACACGAAAATGTTTTCACTTACCACGTACTTGACATTCGACAGCTTATGATATTTGCTATTAAAAAACCATTGAAATTCACTGAAAAAACCATAGGTTATAGACCATATATAGTTAGGAATTAGCATTTACAAAACCTTGAAAATTCACTGAAAAAACCATAGGTTATAGACCAAATATAGTTAGGAATTAGTATTTAAAAAACCTTATTTTACTCACACAAAACCATTGAAATTCCATATATAGTTAGTTGCACTAACTATATATCGCGCACCCGCAATCCACTGCTGATGATGTCACATATTACATCATTCATGACATGGTCAGTGACATCACTGATGACATCACTGATGACATCTCAAATGACATCACTGATGACATCACTGATGACATCTCATTTGACATCAATGACCACATCACTGATGATATCATTCATGTGACAATACAATGCATCTCCTCACATTTTAATATAACCTCTGTTTCACCCAGTGTTAAATACAGAGTATAATTGTTGAAACCATTGACACACCAATACTAGTTACTACATATGTACTCACTGATTCCTACGTCTACACACACATTCACTCATTCACCCATACAATCATTCATACATACAATCACTCATCTTTACAACACTATCATATGCACTCATACACCTATACAGACACTCACACTCTGCCACTCATCCATGGAGTTACTCACACACCTAGTCAGTCCTGTAAAGAATCAATCACACTTCCATTTTCTTGTCTATACAGTTAAACATAGAGCACCTTACATTTTCAAACATATACTAACACATACTTACCTTGTTATACAATCATTGATATAAGTACACATTGATCTGCACAGTCACACACCTCCCAGCCAGCCACACACACACTCAGTCTCCCATACAAATACTTGGACAATCAATCAGTAACCCATATAGTTAATCATATAGCTACTGATCAACACATGCAGCAGTTTACAGAACAACAGACATAATGATGCACAAATTAAGACACTTTAGTCACTAACCCATGCACTCAGTGAGACACATTTAATCACTCACTCATACATTCAGTCATGCACCTACTAAATCCTTTGTCCAGACACTTATACTTCCACTCATTCTTCAATATGTAAGACACATTTTAACTTTACAGAAACATACAGTCACTGGATGTTGTCATCAGTGATGTCATCAGTGATGTCATTTGAGATGTCATCAGTGATGTCATCAGTGATGTCACTGACCATGTCATGAATGATGTAATATGTGACATCATCAGCAGTGGATTGCGGGTGCGCGATATATAGTTAGTGCAACTAACTATATATGGAATTTCAATGGTTTTGTGTGAGTAAAATAAGGTTTTTTAAATGCTAATTCCTAACTATATATGGTCTATAACCTATGGTTTTTTCAGTGAATATATATATACATACATATATACATATATGCAGGGAGGAACAGGTCCTTAACATCAAACATCTAGCTTGGGTCAATGAAAAGGTTGTCAAATATTTACGTTATATTGATGACGTTTTTATTCTTCAGCAAGGGGATGAGGAAGAGGCATTGACTTTTGTAAATGAAATTAATAACAATCCCCTCAACTTCACTTCACACATAAACAAGAATGAGATAGATTTTCTAGATGTGTAAATGCACTTATTTGCATTTACATAGGAATTCGTTATTTACTACCAACTAATAGTTGGTGGTAAATAACGAATCCTTAAAGCCCAGAAGCTTCCTACATCTCATTTACCGATTCGGTAAATACCGAATCGGTAAATGATGATTCAGTAAATACCGATTCGTTATTTACCGAATCGGTAAAAAAGCCTCCTACATAGAAAAAGTCTATTACCGGTCGGTAACGACCGAATTTGGCCGTTACCGACCTGTAATAGCCTACCGACATCTGGCCCATAGTGTTTTCCCACTATGCATCCCTTAACCTAAGTGTCTAGGGTGTGTGTTCTATTTGTAACAAAAAAGTACCCCTAATAATGTTTCCTTTATCAGGGTAAACAAATTACATGTAAATAACTCTATAGGAAACAGTTTAACATATGGACCAAAACACTTTAAACAAAAAAGTACAAACCCAAAAGAATAATTCAGTAGAAATTCATAATTTATTAATACAAATACTTTTATTCTCTTTCTTATTTGTGGAAGTATAAAACAGCAAAACCATATGTATATGTCTGTGCATTCATTAAACTGCTAACAATAACATGTATTTTACTTAGTCTCTTATTGGCACCATAATTCGTTTAATTGATAGACTGCCAATTATACTATGGTACACTCGAATTCTCAAGTAAACATTCTATTTCAAAAAAAGAGAAGAGAACAACTCATACAAACAGAGAACACAAAAAAATTAATCATCAAGAAATTTAATAAATTATGAATTTCTACTGAATTGATCTTTTGGGTTTGTACTTTTTTGTTTAAAGTGTTTTGGTCCATATGTTAAACTGTTTCCTATAGAGTTATTTACATGTAGGGTGTGTGTTCTGCCAAGAATCCCCATACTGGATGATCCATACCCTGTTAACCTGAAGGGAAAGAATGTAGGTCCCTGTAGTGGTCACAAGCTAAACACCCCTCGTAGAGATTTCAGCAGGCTGCTGGGCTGAAGCATCAGCATATAGAAACCTCACAAATTACAGCAAAGCGCTCTTCCGCCAACACCCGGAAACAGATGTCTACAACAAAAGTCATCCGTTCATTGGGCCGAGATTTTGGTCAGGTCGCCATTTTTTAGGTGTTTTAGATAGCTCTGTCGCCCTAAATATGAAAAAATAAAATCTATAGGCTGTCAGGATCAGCATCAAGTTTGAGTTATCTAATTTGTTGAAGATGGGGGTGATCGAACCCTCCAGTAGCCCCTGGCCCTGCCTAGTGGTGCTGGTACCATAAGCTGCACCACAGGGCACCATACCAGAATTCCAGTTCTGTGTGGATTATAGGGGGGTGAATTTAGTTACCAAGACTGATGCCCATACCATCCCCAGAGCTGATTATTTGATTGACAGGCTAGGGGCTCCCCTGTTCCTGAGTACATTTGAACTTGCTTTAGGATTCTGGCAGATCGCCCTAACAGAAGGAGCCTTCTTCACTCCAGAGGGCCGCTACCAATTTTGTTTGATGCCCTTTAGACTCAACAATGCCCCAGCCATTTTCTAGAGGTTGGTGAACCAGGCCCTAACTGGCATGGGGGCCTTCAGTGCTGCTTACTTGGATGACAAACCTGTCTTCAGTAGCAGCTGGATGGACCACCTTTTTCAACTGCAGGAAGTGCTCAGGCCCTGCAAAAGGCAGGCCTGACTATCTATGCCAGTAGGTGCCGGATAAGGCAGAGGTATGTGGTGTACTTGTGACACCTGGTGGACAGGGGTAAGGTGCAGCCCCTCCATGCCAAGATAGAAACCATCATGACCTGCGAGCCCCCAAAACCCCAAACTGAGATAAAAGCCTTCCTAGGCCTCACAGGTTACTATAGGATGGTTGTCAATGTATATGGCCACTTGACTGAGCTGACTTTGAAAAAACAGCCCGGGAATGTTTCTACGGGAGGTGTGTCAAAGGATATGAGTCCTTGACTGAGCTGACTTGTTAAAAAACAGTCCAGGGATGTGATCTGTACAGATGCATGCAAAAAACGATTTGACTCCCTGATGCAGGCCATGTGCACAACCCCATGCTCAAGGCCACTGACTTTTCCAGAAAATTCATTGTGCAGGCTGATTCCTCAGAACATGACATAGAGGCAGTTTTTTATCACAGTTGAATGAGGAGGACCTAGACAAACCTGCAGTTTTTATCCCTACAAGGTTATTGTACAGAGAACAGTGGTGGAGTGCAATTGAAAAGGAATCCTTTGTTGTGGTCTGGACAGTGGAGAAGTTGAGACTACACATGTTTGGGAATCACTTTCAGATTCAGAAAGACCACAGACCCCTCAGGTGGTTAATGAAAATGAAAAGTGAGAATCCAAAATTGCTGTGGTAGTCTATTTCCCTACAGGGAATGGAGTTTGTGGTGGAACACCGACCTGGGGTAGACAATGCCAATGATAATGGTCTCTCCAGGTTCTTCTGCCTTAGTGACAGAACTCCCAAGAGGTTGAGTAGCTCTCCTCACTTTCAGCTGACGGGGGTCATGTGTTAGGCCTAACAGCCTTAGAGTGTGCTTCCCCCCAAAAGATTTCCCTTCTTGCTTCATATTTTGCTGATTCCTTTTTGTTGGCTTTAGGACTCTGAGCACTTTACCACTGCTAACGAGTGCTAAAAGGCATGTGCTCTCTCCCCTAAACATGGTTTGATTGATGTAGCCACAATTGGTACATTTAATTTACTTATAGGTCCCTAGTAAAGGGCACCACATGTACCCAGAGCATGTACATTAAATGCTACTAGTGGGACTGCAGCACTGCTTGTGCCAGCACTCAAGTACCTCTTAAACCTGTCTCAGGCCTGCCATTGCAATGCCTGTATGTGCAGTTTACACTGCTATGTCGACACTGATGCCTGCCTCTGATCACTGGCTGGGCTGAGTGACAGCTGGACTTTGTTATTTCCCTCTAGACAGCCACACACAAAGGGAACTTAGGTATTAGGTATTAGTTGATTAATCTTCCTGGGAAGATGAGAAGGAAAAGCAGGGTACAGCCTCACACTTATTCCTGAACAGGCTGTGCCCTGTTCAAACACAAAGTGCTGCATACTCTCCTGTAGTGAGTCTGGAAGCAAGGCAGGAAGGGAGAAACTATATGACTTCAAAGACCCATTGTTGAAGTCACCCCCACTTCAAAGGCACAACTGGACATAAGTACTGGACCTCTGATAAATAAGTCCACTTCTAGACCTGAAACCACCCTGCCAGGCGGAAGAACTGCTGTGCTTAAGGACTACCACTCTGCTGGACTGCTGTTCTGGAAAATTGCCTCTTGACTGTGTTGCCCTCCAGTCTGCTGCTCTGTCTCAGTGTGTAAAGGCTGGACCTCCGTCACGTAAACCCAGAGTGTCTACGAGGGCTAGCTGACTAATCTCCTGATTCAAAGAATCAGGGACATAAAAGTCGTCTACCCATCTCCTGTGCCTTGCCCATTGGAAGTGAACCCAGGTGCTTGCGCCAGCGGACCCAATGCATCCTCCGCTGCAACAGCAGAATTGATGGATCGCTGCTGTTGCAGGAACAAACCCAGCAAACTACTGTATAATCCAGCGCATCCCTTCGAAAGCGTGGAGAAACCTGGTGCATCGACTTTGGAACCGTGCATATCCGAACCAGTGATTCATCTTTGGAACCAGCGCGTCGATGCATGGAAAAATGGACCCATTACCTCGACTGCAGGATCAACATAATGCAGCGCTTGGCTGTAACCTGCATTTAAACTATTGCGACAAGGATCCAGATACTTTTTGTTCAGAGTTCTTGCGGGGTCCCTGTAGCCGCCCTACACTCCATCGAAGTGGACTTGAAATTTTTACTTTCCCCCAGCACATCATGACCAGATATCCCAATAGGCGCTTATTGCTTCTAAGCGCTATTTTCACCTGTACATCTTGACTTCTACTAATTGGATTTTTGTTGTTTTGGTCTTATTCATTTTTATTAAATCAAGAGCTATGTTTCAAACTTGATATGGAATAATTTTGTGTGGTGTTTTCACAGTTTTACTGTTTAATATGTCCCACTTAGGCATTACACATTGCCTCTTCAGTTAAGCCTGACTGGTCAGTGCCAAGTTACCAGAGGGTGAGCACTGGTTAATTTAGGGTGTAACTGTGACTTACAATGACAAAGATTCTGGTTCCTTCTTAAACACGGTGTATACCTCTGCCATCCAGAAACTCAATTTCTAACAATTCTTTTAAACTTTATTCAGTGTCATATGTGCGAACAGTTTCAAATTGACCAATGCATCCTTTCCACTATTGTTGTCAGCATGAAAGTGTATTTTATAAGAAAAGCACACTGAAGGATGTCATATTCTAGCATCGAACTATAACTCTAATGTGAGGATGGACATTGTAGACTCTAGAAGGCAGTCATTACTATCAACCTCACACTCTTGCTAATATCCCACTTGAGTGAAGTGTAGTTATAAGGAATGGCTACCTCAAATCTATAACTGATTCTGGCAGCACACAGTGAGACATACTGAAGCTCACTGAACTTTTGATGTAATAATTTACTGATCGTGACCTTTCTCCATGGACAATACTTGGGACCACGACACCGCTGAAGTGTAAGGCAATCAGATTGCGATAATGTGCTGCATGAATAAGGATAATTAATCAAAAGTCTTATTTTAAGATGTCTTGTGTAAATGAATATCTTGAATAATGAGCACTTAGAAATGCTGTCTCCTTTCACTTAGTGCCAATGTCAAACTACAGACCCAGAACCACAAAACTAGTTTGTAAATCTGCACTTGCGGGTCGCACCTATACATGAGGGTTGATGTAAGATCTTAGGTAATTCACAAAGGTTTCTATGTGTGCGTGTGTGTGTGTGAGTGTGTATATATATATATATATATATATATATATATATATATATATATATATATATATATATATATATATATATATATATATATATATATATATATATATATATATATACCACACAAAGTAACACCATACCCAAGCCATTTGCCATGGTAAGTCGCGATAGTGTAGCGAGCCCCTCCAAATCCATCGAACGTACTCCATACTTAAAAAAAAGACACATGACAGCTTACAAGCTTCCACCAGCGCGTTTTATTGCATGTCTGCAAATCAAGGCTCAATGCGTTTCAGAGCTTCTGGCTCCTTGTTCTTGATAGAATTTTGTTCTGTCATGAGCTACCACACATTCTCTCTCTACAACCTATGGCAGTTTGGGAATTAAATAACTTGTGTTTGTAAAGCGCACATCTACCTGGGGATTTCTTGGACTTATCTTTTGTTACTCAACTCAGTGGCACTCATTTTTGCACTGCCTGAGGATGAAAGGTTGAGGAGAACAGTGAGGATATTTGCCTATGAATGGAGTGCGAAGTAAGGACAGATCACTGAAGTAGATAAGTTAGACTACTGCCTGTATGTACAAAGCAAAGAGGATTACTCAATTTCTCTTTCCCTGTAGTCAACAATGTTAATGTTACATAGCAGTGTTTTCCAAACTTTTTTGAACCATGACCCAATTTTTAGAGGGCACGCAATTGCAACCCACCTAGCTTTAATGGACATACTATAGCCTTTTCTTTCACACTCCCTATACCCCAGCAAGATTGTCAAATAACTCATGTTATTTTACTTTCTCTGAAGGGAAATTGACAGTGGCCAAATATGTGACCTCTCTCTTTGATGCACAGCTAATGTGACAAAAGGAATACAGAATGTAAAGACATTTTCATTGATTGTGCTTTCATGAACCACCAAACATTAGCTGGTGACCCACCAGTGTGCCACGAACCACAGTTTGCGAAACACTGTTTATAATGAAAATGATGCCACTGAGGTACTTGTGTACATATTTGAGTATAACAAAAGAAAATAAATTGTCTTAATCCATTATAGGCCAAAACTATAAATCTGTGTTTTCTTTTTCTCCATTTGTTTTTATTCCAGAGGTTAGAGACGCCAATGGAAGTTGATGAGGTAAAGTAAAACCATTGCTTGGACAGCTCATTTGTTAACTCTACTAATAAAAGCATATCAGCAAAAGAGTGATTTTTCCAGGTGGTTTTAAATGAATGTCACACTAAAATCAACAGCATCTTTATAGTTGTATAACTATTTGGACACAGTGCATACAATAGATACCATTTATTTGATCTCATAAAGCTAAAAAGAGGATGTGATGTTCTAGTGATATATTAACACAAGACTATGTCATCACTACATTTAAAAGAATGCTAAGACAGCATTTTAAAATTATAGCATTCACCATGTTATGAAAGTCTGATTAATACTTACATATTCTCAATTAGTTTTAATCAAGAAACCATGTGAGAAATGATTTCCAAATGTGGTTAATGGTATATCAGTACTCAAAGTATATTCTCTTTTACAATATTTTGTGGTATATGTGTGAACTGTTTCCACTGGACCAAAGTATCCATTCCGCTATTACTGTCAATAAGAAACTGCATCTTCCAAGAAAACACACTGAAGGATGTGATATTTTACGCATTGTATGTATGCCTCTAAGAGGCAGCCATTGCCATGAACTTCAAGCTCTTGCTAATATCCTACTTATGTGAATGTAGTTTTAAGGAACTACTACCTCAAATCTAACACTGCTTCTGGTAGCAGACAATGAGACTTACTGAAGCTCACGGAACTATTAATACCATAATGTACTGATTCTGACCTTTCTCCAATGACAATACTTGGGACCATGACTTCTCTGAACTGTAAGGACATTCATATTGGGATAATGGGCTGCACAAGTAAGGGCAATTGATTAAAAGTCTTACTGTAATATACTTCTTTGGTGAATTAATATCTTGATTAATGAACACTGAGGAATTATGTCTCTTTTCACTCAGTGTCAATGTCAAGTTACTACAGACCCAGATTTACAAAAATAGTTTGAAAATCTGGGGGGTGTGGCTAACCGCCAAGCATGGCGGACACAGTGTGAGTGAGCTCCTTGCTCCTGAAATACTGTCCAAATCCTTCTAGATCGGCGATACCAACCCCAAAAATTGAAGTGGGTGCTCTGCTGAGACTCCACATGCCCCCGGTTGAGTTTCGGTGTTCCAGGGCATCAACGTCTCTGCTGGAGCCGATGATAACTGGGCAAGCGGGCGGGGCCTGCATGAGCTGCGGCCTGCTCAGACAGAGGTGGGGAGAGCTGAGACAGCTGCTGTGACCAGCGCGGACTCGGCAGAGACTCTGAGAAATACATCCAGCCCCCATAGGGGGTTGGATGTAATGGATGACGGTGCATAGGGAGACAGGGGGTGTCGAGGCTGTGCATCGCAAACCCTGGTGTGGCATGGAGGCCGACGGGGCAGACGGCCGACCCCTCCCCCTTCCACGGAGGCGGTCTGAGAAGTGTGGCGGCCCGGTCTCCCTGCGCTGGAGGACGGCAGAGATCCTGCCGAAGGTACGCTGAGCCCCGCACGACCTAGCCCCAGGGGAGGAAGCTCCAAGATCACGGTGCACCTGGGCGTTGATGGGAACCCTGGAAGGTGCAATTCAATGACCCATACGAGTCCCTGGGCCCCGTTGATGTAATGAGGTGCACCACAGAAGCCCCGCACTGGCATGGGTCAGGAGAGACCAGCGGAATACACCGGAGGTTGGCTGGCAACGTTACCGCAGCCAATGTAAGCAAGTAGCTGACCGCCCGAATTACTCGCCTTCTCCTGCCCCCACCCAGCTGGCCCATGTAGGTGTCCCGAGGCCCTGACCACTGCCTGACACAAGAGTCGACTGCCCAGCACGAGTGATTGGTGCACTGCCGGGGGACCCCCAATATCCATGAACAACAGCCAGAAGTTGGGGTATAGACTTTACTGCGGGAGCAGCTGGTGGGGACCATGACTGGCTCTGCCCGCTGGCGGGGTAGGCGTAGGCGCAACGCGGAAGGTCGGGCCCTGAGACCGTGCAGTCAGTACTGGGAGACCAGCGCGAAGTAGAGGCAAGGAGCGCCTAGAGGACTTGCTGTGTAGGCTGCGCCCCTGCAGAAGGAAGGTAACAGACAGTTGAGGCCAACTGTGTAGGTGGAGCTCCACCTGCAGCCTGTGGCCCCCCTTGGAAGATCCCTGTCCCCGGCTGGGTGCATTGCGGTGCAACAGAAGAGAGGCAAGACCTACTGGATGTGCTGAGGTCTGCTCTCAGTGACCGTCGGTAAGTAAGTGCACCGGAGACCACCAACTGGTGTGTAGAAGGGGGGATCGCCCTAGAGAATCAAGTACTGGCAATGCCAGGCCCCCCACAGGAAAAGGACCTACAAGAGCGGCGAGCGCTGGTATTTCGGAGGGTCGTGTCCCAGACGGCCTGCTGGGGGATTCGCCCAACCAGGGGACCGGAACCCTCGATTTTGCCGTCGTGGAGGTGCCCCCGCAGAAGACCAGTGAGGGCTTCAGGTTGTGTCAGGTTGCATGCCCGGCCAGTTGCGACACTCAGTGGCCACAAGCCTCCTAACCCTGCCCCAGATTGAGCTTGCCACCCTGACTTCTGTGGGGACTGATTGCGCTCATTACTAGTAGTCTAGCACAAAACCCGTTACTGCCCTGACACGAGAGCAGCAAGCTGATAATCTGTACAATGGGGCGCCCCAGGGGGAAAATTGCAGACCCTACTAACGTCAAAAAGCAACCGCCGGACGACACAGAGCTCCCCACCCAAATGACTAACACTATCCCGCCAACCAACATAAAGTCCCCACCGGACAAGTTTAATCTTATACTACAAGAAGTGAGGGACTCGAGAAAAGCTATCGAACAACAAATAGGTGTCACGATCAACAGGTTCCTCAGGATAAGGGCGATGCTCAAAAGGGGTCCACCTCCTGATGCCCCCTCACTCTGACTTATTATATCTATACAGAGCATACAGGCTATCAGGAGAGGAATAGGGTTAGGGTAGGAACAGCAGGGGAAGGAGGACAACCTGAAATGACATAAACAAAGGATTAATACAATGTCTCTACACGGCTACTCTCATATAATTCTCACTAAGGTAGAACGTACCCTGATATGGATTGTCCCTGAGGTGAACTCCTTCTCTCTCCTAAGGTAAGATGCTTCTCTTCCCTAGCGAAGGTAATCACACCTATAACACAGAACACAAGTTAATCTTAGGCCACCTCACCACATCAAAAGATGAGCCTACTTCATCTTCATACATACCATTTTACACGCACCCTTTATCCCAAAAGTAAAACAAAAAATAAACGCCAACTCAGGGTATTAACGAGGAATTCCAAAGTCATAGAAACATCTCCATTAATGTTAGGCAACTAAAATCTGAACGCTCCAAGGAAATGTACAGAAAACTGGGACTTCGATTCTCTGCCCAAAAACAACCAGCTTGGCCTCAGCAAATAATGTGGTACAAATTTGGGAATTAATTCCAACAGAATAAACAAAACGTCTCAGGGTCGGCTTAGCTCCAGCCACCTGGGACGCTTACCAGTCTCATGAAGGACTTCCCCGCTATAATCCAAAGGAGAAGAAGAGATGCCTCAAAATGTTTTTTGTCCGGCAGGCTCCATCGCTCCCCATGCTCCAAACCGCAGCAGCGGTAGAGTACAGGAAACGATAAAACTTCTTGCGTCATATACGTTCACGCTCCGCCGAGCGTAAAGTTTCTCCCATGACCCCCGCGGAATCTCAAACGGCAATCTTTGCCCCAGAAGGCACAAAGGGCTTTCCTGCTCAGCCGAGCAGAACACAATGCGGGCTCCAGGAAGTCCTGAATACCCCGAAGCAAGGTACTTGAACAGGAATCTTCAGAGCGTCCGCTCCAAAGCTTGCAGAACACACCTCTGCCAAAATCACGTACAAAGCTCTCAGTGCCGATAGCGATATAAATCAAATAGGAAACTCCCAGAAGGCCTTCTGGGAGTTGCAGTTCATCGGAGGTTCTCTCACTATGCCGGTAAGGTAGGCACAATATGACTCAGCTCCTGACAATAGGAACCCTGACAACCGGTTTCGCCCTCTTGAAGGTGGACCACACTAAACTTGCTGCAATGGTCAAAGTCAACAAATTAGCTCTGGCAGAATTGCTACCGCAACGCAAAGAACATAGGGAACAACTCCAACAACTCCAGCGGCAGGTAGCGGGGCTTCAGGACAGGGCAGACAATGCGGAAGGAAGGGCAAAAAGCAACAACATCTGCATAATTGGCCTGCCGGAAAGATGCGAGGGGTCCAACGCAACTGCATTTATGGAACAATGGTTCAGAGACCACGTGGCCCCGGACGGTCTTTCAAGTTTCTTTTGTGTCGAAAGGGCACATAGGATCCCTACCGGCAGGGCGACAGTGGATGCCACACCACGCCCTCTGATCGTCAAAATACTGAACTAAAGAGACAGGGATATACTGCTGAAGAAAGCCAGAGAATTGTCCCAAATCCAATACGAAAACCAGAGGGTGTCGCTATACCCAGATTATACTGTCCTGGTGCAACTAAAGCATTCTCAATACCAGGAAATTAAGACTAAACTCTGCCTGCACTGGACATCAAATATGCATTGTTGTTTCCGGCTAGATTAAAAGTGATTCAAGAGCAGTCGACACAGTTCTTTAATACCACGAAGGATGCGGAGGAATGGCTGGAGGTCATGTTCCCACAGCCGGGGTCCGGGCCCTCCTCCAAGAGTACATCTGGTGCACCGAGACCCAAGAGGAGCTGGCGGCTGTGGCACCGCACGTTGAACATGATGCCCAAAAACAGGAATCCCCCGCCGGACCTGGCACAGAAAGGTGAAGCGGAGGCGCTGCTGACCGCCAACATGTTTCGGGAAGATGCACATCAAATATCCTTGGAATCTTCTGAGGAACACACCGCCCATTCAGACTCTGACCAAAGCATGATTTTATTTAGTGGCATCACTCCACAAACTGCAGAAGGTTTTATAGGGTAGGACAGAACCGGGGTGGCGGGGAAGGATCACCATAAGTGCTTTACCCCATCAGTATAATTTATGTAACCAGAGAGCATCCTCTTTTCAGAAGAACTGATCTAAGTGCATAACGAATACAAAACAGTCCGTGCCGTGTTGAGCTCGCATCGTCTTAGTTCAAATAACTAACTTGCTAGGACCACTTACCCCAATGACGAAAGCAACAACTTCATTGTTTATTGTTAACATTGTTATATGTATGGTTTGGACCAGTACAGTTCTAATGCTGGATCCAAGTATTTTATGATAAAGTTCGACAGTTGGCACAACCTGGCCCAACCCATCCTTCTACTCTATGCACTGACAACCTACTCTCACTGGATATCTACGGACCACCGACCCATCACATTTACACATGTAGGATAGTTACACAATAATTACCTGGAATGTGAGGGGACTCGACTCCATATATAAAAGACATAGAAATAATGCACAGCTAAACAGGCGACACGCACACATAGTTTATTTGCAGGAGTCCCACCTCACTACGACTGAGGCAGCCAAATTGCGTAGGAAATGGAAGGGCCAGGTTTTCTCTACTTCTTATTCTGCCTTTGCCCGGGGTGCCTCCATCTGGCTTAGGAATGGGGTTCCTTTCAAAGTGTTGGAACAACGGACGGATCCACTGGGGAGATACATTTTAGTCAGGGGAACCTTAGATGGCACACACATAGTGTTGGGAAGCATAAATGCCCCTAACTTTGAGCAGGAGGCATTTCTGTTGAACCTTAACCCCGTACTTGTGTCCTGGGCGGCATATTCGTGGATTCTGGGTGGAGACTATAATGCAGTGCTAGATATAAGTAAGGATCAATCGCACCCACCGCTACAGGGCGCTGGTGCTATCAAACAGGCTGAAGCACTTTGCAAATGGGCGGAGGGCTTGTCCATAGGGGATGTGTGGCGGCTGAAGTATCCCAACAGTAGAGAATACTCTTTTTTCTCGCATCCGCACCAACTACACACTAGAATAGACAGGATTCTGTTTTCTACTACTATCTCCGCCCAGATAACGAACGCCACGTATTTAGGGAAGACTTTCTAGGACCACAACCCCTTGGAGGTCAAGCTAGCCTGGGGCAGAGTTCCCACCCCGGTGCATACCTGGAAGCTATGGCCACAGATGCTGGAGGATGAGGTCTTTCGTAACACTCTAGCTGAGGGAATCACTAACTACTTCACTGAAAATGCAGTCACTGCCTCCTCACCCCAGGTGGAGTGGGATGCATTTAAGACGGTGATTAGGGGAATAGCAATTGGCACCACAGCAGGAGTAAGGAAAGGCATACATAACAAAGTAAAGGAGGTGGAAGACGCGCTGAACGAATTAGAACAGGAAGCAGCAGTAGACTCTACCAAGGGCATACCATTGCAGGATGCTCGCATTAACCATGCGGAGCAGCTGCAAACTTTATGTCAAATTGATTACATGGCTTACAAGCACACCAGTCATGCTGAATCTGACAAATTGGGCCCACTCCTGGCACGCAATATTCGTAGATGAAGCCTCACAGACTCCAATACATGAAATAAATGCCATACAGGGAACCACTGTTGACACACAACAAGACGTCAACACCGCCTTTTGTGAATATTACCAAGCATTGTACCAGACACCACCAGCAATGGCAGTTGGCTCTCTCCATACCTTTTTAAATGGTCTAACATTTCCAAAGCTCACTCATGAGGTGCAGAAGGATTTTTCCGGTCCCATCACAAGGGCGGAAATTAAAGAAGCCATGCGTGACCTACTACGGAATAAGGCCCCTGGACTAGACAGCCTCCCAATTGAATTCTTCACCACATACTCAGATGCCCTAATCCCGCAGCTAGAGCGACTGTACAACACTGCCATAGACACAGGTCTGCTGCCCCACACTACCATGCAGGCCTTAGTGGTCTGCCTTCCTAAACCAGGCCTATCATTACTCACAACCGAAAACAAAATACTGAGCAAGGTCCTCTCGCGCAGACTACTTACACAAGCTAATACACCCGGACCAATGTGGGTTTGTTCCTGCATGAAGCACATCACTTAATTTTAGGAGGTCATGCCATGTTATGGGATCCGTTCCCCCAGACAATCACAGAGCAGGACGTATCACTTTACACCTCAGACAGGCATTCAACACTCTTAGGTGGGATTAAATGATCCCGGTGCTGGAAAAATTTGGCCTACCTCCTGACTACCTAAAATGGATACAGTTGCTATACTCAGTCCCCACCGCAAGGGCCTGTACAGACAGACACGTTTCACGTGAGTACTCCATTGGAAGTGGCACCAGACAGGGCTGCCCATTGTCCCCTCTTCTGTTCGTGCTAGCCCTGGAGCCTCTATCACTTAGGCTACGACTACAGGCGGAACGGAAGGGAATCCAACTGGGCACCACCACCCATTTGATATCTTCCTATGCAGATGATTTAATAATATATATAGATAATTTGGCATCTGATCTTGCGCCTATCCCAGAGATCTTTACACACTTTGCATTAATTTCTGAACTTACTAGTAACAAGACTATATAACAGGCCTTTTTCATCATTGGATAGATCACATCCCCTGTTACAGGGCACTACTGTGTTGAAACAGGCTGAGGCATTAATACAATG
Source organism: Lissotriton helveticus (assembly GCF_964261635.1). Lineage (NCBI taxonomy): Eukaryota > Metazoa > Chordata > Amphibia > Caudata > Salamandridae > Lissotriton > Lissotriton helveticus. The sequence continues at coordinate 787,380,565 of NC_136071.1, read as the reverse complement.
GCTGGAGGAATGGGATCTGCAAGATGTGTGGCGGATGCGACATCCCCTTCATAGAGAATACAAATATCACTCTGTGGTACACGACCTCCACACGAGAATAGATAGGTTACTCTGTTCTGGTAGAATAGCTATGCAGGTGCTGGACTCTACTTACCTTCCCAAGACTTTTTCCGACCATAATCCACTGGAATCCATAATCACATGGGGTAGGATACCCACGCCGGTCCCCACATGGCGACTCTGGCCTAAACTGTTGGAGGATCAGGTCTTTCGTAGTACCCTTTCCAACACTATCGAACCATATTTTTATAGATAATAGTAATACAGCCTCGAGTAAGTTGATAGAATGGTACGCTTTTAAGGCGGTAGTGCGAGGGAAGGCCATTGGTGCGACGGTGGGTGTAAGACCGGAATTACATGAGTCACTAGTGAAGGTGGAGGAGGCAATGGGTACACTGGAAAAAGAGGCAGTTAGGGATGCGGAGAAAAAAGGACCTCTGCAGGGGGTGCAAATCCGTCACGCGGAACTGTTGGAATCCCTGAGAACCATAGATTATGCTGCATCCACACAGCGCGCCCACAGTGAGGCCGACAAGGTGGGAGCATTATTGGCTCGCATTATACGTGCTGATCCACCATCAGTGGTCATACCACGACTTATTAAAGATAATGGCAACATAATTACCACCCAAGGGGAGATTAATATGGCATTCCGTGACTACTATGCCACATTATACAGTGCACCTGCGGGCCCTACAATGACACACACAGAGGCTTTTCTGTCCGACCTACCGTGCCCGACAATCCCAGAACTGGTACATAAGGGGCTTATAGGACACATTACATCACAGAAGATCAGGGTGGCAGTGAAGGGGCTGCCGTGTAACAAAACACCTGGTCTAGATGGGCTCCCCATTGAGTTCTATAAAACCTATGCAGAGGCTTTGGTGCCCCAGTTAGTGGACTTATATAAGGAAGTATGGGAGAAGGGCTCTTTACCTCTTACGATGGCACAAGCACTGGTCATTGAGCTACCAATGCCGGGCAGGGAGCATACAGATATGGCAAACTATCGACCGTTGTCGGTATTGTCCACAGAATATAAAATATTGAGTAAGGTGCTCGCAAACAGACTGCTCCCACATTTATCAAAGTTGATACACATCGACCAAACTGTTTTTTTGCCTGCTCGCAGCACATCTTTAAATATAAGGCAATTGCATTATCTGCTAACAGAGGCCCCGAAACACTATCCGCATGCTGGCTGCCTTTTACTTGAACTACGACAAGCTTTTGACTCCATAAATTGGGAATACATGTTCCAGGCACTGGGGAAATTCGGCATCCCGATAGAATATATAACATGGGTACGAATATTATACAACACCCCTATGGCGCGTACTAGAACGGGAGGACATATATTGGGGGAATACACCATACATAAAGGTACAAGACAGGGCTGCCCGTTGTCCCCCCTCCTTTTTATATTGGCACTGGAACCATTAGCAATACAGCTGCGACGAGACTTTCTAGATATGGGGATACGCATAGGTAATACAACTCATTTGTTTTCGGCATACGCTGATGATATTCTTATGTACATATCCGATCTCCACACCCCAATGGTCACATTGTTTGAGGCGTTTCAAAGGTTCGAACGTATATCGGGATTGGCTTTAAACACTACCAAAACACATGCATTTTTCTTTCTGGAACGGGTGGACACTACAGAGATAGATATTGGTGACATTAATATTCAGGTCACACAGTCGACGTTTCGAGATTTAGGCATACAAATATATAGGAACCATGAAGACATGTTGGAGGGTAATCTGAATAAGGCAATCAGGGCATTGAGAGCTAGCGCTGCTTTCTGGAGTGCGTTGCCGCTATCTATAACGGGCAGAGCGGCTATCGCTAAAATGGTTGTCCTACCACGTTTGCTATATTATTTCACGAATCTGCCTTTGGTAGTGCCACAACACACCTTCAATTTACTTAATACTCTGCTTACAGATCTCATTTGGGGAAAGGGTAGATGACGCATTAGCCTTAAAAAACTGCAAGTTGGGACTGCGGCGGGTGGCCTGGGAGTACCAGATTTTCGCGCTTATTACTATGCCTGTCAACTGCAATGGCTGTCCTATTGGACAGCGGGCCGTAACCTTCAATAAATTGACTATACCGTAGAAGAGTTGGAAAATGGAACGTTACACGCCTTGTTGCCGCCGGGTAGTAGGATCCCAGTGGAGCTTCCCGGGTTACTGCAGACAGCGCTAAGATGCTGCAGAACGGCGCAGCAATACACAAACACGGCGCACAGATATGCAGGGAATATACCATTGCTGGGGATCCCGTTTGCGAGTGGTAGGCTAACAAAACGTAAGCTGGCCCCCTGGTTGGATGTAGGTATCAGTACGGTAGCAGATTTGTTTGGGGAAGATACACTGATGGGCCACGACACATTCATACATCAAACAGGCGCTCCGACGTTTATGTTTTTAACACACTCGGCATTGCTTAGGTTTATTAGGACGCATTGGGCTCCTCAGAGGACAGCCCCCCCCGAGAATGAACTGATCAAGATGGTATATTATATGGGGGTGGACGTCATTTGATAAAATGGTTGTACACTGGGATCAGTGCACACACAAGGGTTTCCCTGCAAACGTTGAAGACACAATGGGAAGTGGATTTAGGGAAGGGACTGACCGACAGGGAATGGGCGATAGTGCTAGAACACCCCAGGAAAATCCCTCGCAGCGCCAAATTCAAATTTATCCAAATGATGGTGTTACACCGTGCATATTTAACCCCAAACAGACTAGATAGGATGTTCGCCCAAACACAGCACTTTTGCCCGAGGTGTCTTTTGGAAGGGGCAGGTTTTATACACATGATATGGGAATGCCCACGACTGCGCAGGTACTGGGATACAGTACGACAAATGACAGAATCGTCCACGAAAATTACCATTACTGATACACTGGGGGAGTGCATCCTGGGGCTTCATACTCGGACCACCACCCACAAAGTGCAATATCGATTTGTAAACCTTGCATTTTTATTGGCTGTTAGAAATATAACTATGAGGTGGATTGCTATTTGGACCGCAAGGAGCCCTTACCTGCCGGTTGTTGCCCGTTTGTTGCTGACTGTCTCCTGTTTGCCCCCATGCCTCGCTTCGCGGGTGCCGCCTCGCGGTCCTGGTGACTGAAGGAGGCCCTTTGAGGAGGAGGAACTGTGCGCTGACTGCCGTGGGGCGTGTGGGCTCTGTGGAAAAATCGCCGAACGCCAGCAGGGACTTCGAGTACCAGGAGTCCCTGCCCGACCTGGTCCAGCTGGTCCCGCATTCGGCGGATAGCCCCGCCCACGGCTATGTGATGCACAATATTAACGCCCCAGACGCCCGCGTCGCAGGAGCGCGCGGGAGAAGCCCGGGACAAGGGCGGGACCGTCTTAGGCCGTCACAGGCCAGAGGAGGCCGGGCTGGGTGTCAGGCCTTACCAAACTTACTCTTGATTTCCGATACTGCACAGGAACAGAGATGCTAGGACCCACGCCCCTCTAGACAATGCTGGTGGGTCTTACACAGAACCCTCCATCATTAACTCCAGGGACGGGGGAATTGGATAAAACAATAAACAGAGAAGAGACTGGTCCTGCGTGGTTCCCTCAGCCGGTCGTCCGTGTGCTATTTGCTGATGGAAAACCTAAAAACAATAACATTTCATTATATCCTGTCTTCCTACTCTCTCTCTAGTTAACTCTATCCTAACATGTGTTTTCACCCACCATTATGCTGCAGAACCCTTGCTCCTCTTCTTACGTGTGTGATAGGGCTCTCCTCTAATATAGTTGTCACTGGTGAGAGAAAGGAATATGCATAGGTTTATAACTCTTCTAGTGAATCCCTAATTAATTCAATATATATTGTGATTTGTGAGACTGCTATTGGACACTTACTTCACTATAGTAGAGATGCGCCTCCTAGTGGGTTTCTGTATTTCTTTTGTTTCCTTAAGTGTATTCTTTTCTTGTAGTTTGCGTGCTTTCTATCTTACACTGTTTCTTGTTCCTTCACAGAATTGCTGATTTAACAACCCCTTGGGCTACTAGGTGAGTTTTCTGCTTATTTACATTTATTTACATTTACTTTCCATTGAATTGTATAGTTCATGTCTTTCATCAATGTTTAAATCTTCTTTTCGTTTTTTCAGGAATATGAATAACCAATTGAACTCCTCCTTTTCAACTTTAGACAGTAAGTATTTAGCTTTTAATATATATATATATATATTTCAATCGAGTGTCACTTAGCTTGCTTTCAGCCAGTAAACTGCCTTTTCTTCTTCGCTCAGGAATTGGTCTGTAGTAGCGCTAACACCCTTCTTCCTGGGTTCTATGCTAGACGCTTGCTCGAATTCTCCGACGTGCGCACACGGCTGCCTGCTGTGCCGCTCTTCTAGACTCCAGACAACCCGCGCTTGATTCATGCGCCGGGCTTAGGGAAACGGAACAAAAACCTCTTCAAGGTTTACAGAGATATGCAAGAAGAATTCCAGTCAGGGTTTTCACTTCTCCTGACAGACTTCACTCGACAACAGAAAAACGGACCTCTCTGGTTACAGACTTGGTGAAGCGCGCAGCTCTCTTCACGCTCGCGCTTCACATTGGTTCCTGAGGATCTTGAAGCCTAAGAGACTAGAGCGCCTGCCGAGCCTCGACCATGGCAGCGGCGGCGGCCATCTTGAGTCTCCAAATTCGCACTCTCTCTAACCATACATGTCGCCCAGTTGGGTAGTGAAGAACAGTATTCAAACTTTGGGTCCTGACACTGGGCCACCCCCCTAACCCCTGGATTACGGTTGCTAAGAATTGGTGATGTACTTTGTATGTAGTGGTATAAATCTGCCTTTTGCTAGGTGCCCTGTTTAGTCTTGATTTGACCCCCTCCCATTTATACTTGATAGATTTACTTGTGTTACATTGTCAAGATGTCGCCTTTAGGAAAAGGGAAAAAAAGAGCGACAAGCTGCACAGGAGGGTCTATTACTAGGACTATGGACGAATTTATAATCAGGGCCGCTAATGTGCTGGACCGCGAGATAGCATACACTGAGAAGAGATTGTCAACTGATCCCTCTTTCTTTAAGCGTTCCTCCCTGGGTACTATAAGGGATGTAATTACACCTGAACAGTCACGTCCTAAAACCCTGCTGGTAGAAAATAGGTTGGACACTAGTAGGTCATTGGAAGCCATAGACCTTTCTGACGACAGTTCGACAGTGGCTACCCCTAGTTTGAGTCCCGTACCCGAGGTTATTACTAGTAAAACTCACACTGTTCCTAGTAAGCGGGGAAAAAGAAAGCAGGGTGTGCAAAGGGGCAGGTGTCCCAAGGTAATCAAGACTTCTAACCCGAGTAAGGGATTGTCTATTTCAACTCAGGCCGCTACTCCCGGTTTGTCCAACTTCAGCGAGGTTCACAAGACCTCACCCGATGAGGGTACCAGGCATCGTCCGCCACCGGCACAGCACCCTGAAAATGTATTTGGCCTAATTGAACATCTAATGAAGTCTCTAATGCTCCCCCTGTTTGAAAGAATCAAACTAGTTCTTGAAAATGTGGGGAAATTGGAAAATACAGTCGAGGCCAACTCTGCCATTATTAAAAACTGGGACTGCAGGATACCCCCCAATCAGTCAGTACAGGGTGGGCAAGTGACATCCCTAGGTGAAGACCCTGCACTTGGTACTAAATCGAGGGCCCCAATTCCGCCCCTACCTACTCCCCAAATTGATAGCCGGGGTGATATTGAGCCTAGTAAGCCAAACCCCCCAGTAGCAAACAGAGGGGAAGTCTTGGGGGGAAAATATAAGAAGGTAATGGAAAGCCAGGCAGTGGCGGAAGAGAATCACGCGAGGGAGAGAGAGGTTCTAGGCTCAGGGGATAGGGGAAAGAAGAAACACCCTATTATTGATCTCCCCCCCGAATCTTTCTTTTACACTGTGGTTTTGACAGGGGTTCCTGATATTTCTCACGGCAAGATGGAAAGTCATACTGAGCTCAAGTATAAAGTTATTTTTTGGCTCGGTAACTTTAGACCCCTCCCTCCTCATGTTAACGGCGAAATTCTATTAGTAAGGAGGGTGAGTTGGCTGGGTTCTGGGAGTTGACTGTATTATTGTTAATTTTCGAGATCCCAGAGCTGTGAGGTATATCTGTGATAGTGGGGAAGAATGTAGGGAGAGCAAGATTAAAACGTTCCATCTGAGCTATTTCTACCCAAGCCCTACTACGGGGATACCCTTATTCTCAAGGATTTGCCCTGAACCACCAACTTTCAACCTGAACAATCATTTTAGAATAAGGGGTGTAGGTGGCCCTCGGCATGGTAGTCTACAACCTGATTCTTTGCTCCAGCTTGGTAATCGTTACGAGGTCTTCTCCTCGCTCGAAGCTATTGATTGACTGGGTTCACATCCGCAGGCACACTTGGCAGGAGGGGTTGGGCAAGGTGGCGAAGTGCATAAAGTGCCACTCGCCAGCCCCATCTCACTACTGGGAAACACACCGATTGACTCCTCAAACCGGGTAGTTATAGCCCCTGGGGTACCGTCAGGGGTTGAAACAGCAGCCACATGCCGGACTGATCCCAGTGGTAGGGGTTCAGCCTTGGTTCTTGCATCTTGGAATATAGCAGGGCTGGAGTCAAGGTTGGCCTCTGATGACTGGTGCTAGTTTGTCGCTGGAGTAGACATTTGGGCCTTTCAAGAGACGTGGTGTACTTCCCCAGTATTCCACAACGGCTACTTAAATTTTTCTAAACCGGCCATAAGAGGACCCAGAGGGAGGCCTTTGGGGGGCCTTACATGCTGGGTTAGGTAGCACGAGGGGATTTCAGTAGGGGAGCTTACATTGAATTGCCCCGACCTACAAGCTATTAGAGTCAAATCCGTTAAAGGTCTTGACTTGTTCCTGTTCAATGTTTACTCTAGAGGCCTTCCAGGAGGGAGATTCTCACAGGTTATTTTCACACGCGAGACTTTCCTGGCAGAAGGGCCCCCAAAAGTCAACTTTGTTATAGTGGGAGATTTTAACACTTGTTTTGAGCCTCAGGATAATGAGGATAACAGTTTTAGTTCTGAGGCTGATGAAAGCTGGGGTATTCCCCAACTGAATCTCCCCCCCCCCATCAAAAAGTGGACAGAAGCCACTCTTCAATAAAAGGATTATGCCTGGAATGGGGTTTAAGGGCAACTAATGGTAGAACTCGGTCTGATGTTGGGGGAGAGGCGACCGTCGAATATGGTCGTTCAAAAAGTAGAATTGACTATATCCTAGTGAAAGTTGAGTTTTGGCATCTAGTTAAGGATATGGTCGTTCAAAGCCTCCCCGAGAGTGACCATAATCCTTTGGTCCTCTCTTTGAAGGACAAGAGTTTCTGCCCCCCCTGTGAACCTGCAGTTGAGACAGGTTTAAACCAAGTAACTGTGGCCAATGGTATGAGATGGGTACATTGGGCTAGGGTCGCTTTAGATGAGAAGAAAGTCTGTGAGATCAGGGCCCTTGTTTCGGGGCCGCTATCGAAACAAAATAATTTCACAAACTTGGAAGATTGTAAGGCCCACATAACAACGGTCCATAATGATCTATTTTTGTCCTTAAAAAAACATTTTATATACACCAAGCCAATTAAAAAGCTTATTCCTTCAAAACCCAACTCTTGGTATAATGCGACGTGTAAAGCGGCTCATAAAGAGTTGCTGGTATCAATTAAGGCAAGGAACTATAGTTCCATTAGATCATTTCGTCTAGCGTATAAAGCCTCCCTGAAAATGGCTAAAAGGGATTGGGACGAGAGGTGCTGGCTGGATCTCTTGACAGCCTGCAAAGGCAGAAATATGACCCGGTTCTGGGAATTGGTTAAATGGGGTAATGGGCAGCTCTCATCGATTCCAATTAATAACGTAGAGCCCCATCGGTGGGTTGATTTCTTTGAAACCCAATTTAAGAATAGCAACCACATTAAGGTCCCCGACCCCATACTCCTAGACTCGCCACTGCTCTTTACCACTAAAGAGATTGATGAAGTTCTGAAGGCCATCCCCAGTGGCAAGGCTCCGGGGCCCGACTGCATCCCGGCGGATCTGTTCAAGCAGGACTGTGACCTATGGATCCCCTACATTACAAACCTTATTAACGGGATAGCAGGGGGAGCGCCAGTCCCACCCTCCTGGTGCGGGGCGGTAATCATCCCGCCATTCAAAAGGTCGTTTCAAGAGTAATATTGGGCAGAATTCAGCTTTGGATGGAAGAGGAGTGTATCCTCCCTCCGCTACAGGCTGGGGTTCGTCCTCATATGGGCACATTGGATCAAGCCTTCAGATTTATCATGCTATACTGGAAGGAGGTACTGTTAGGAAAGGGCATGATCTTCGCAGCATTCGTAGATTTAAAATCTGCGTTTGATTTAGTCCCTCGAACTAAACTCTGGGATGTGCTATTGGAACTAGGTATGCCCAAAGGACTGGTTGCTTTAGTGATTAGGCTCCATAGGTCTAACTACGCCCAAGTCCGGTGGGGAAAGCCTGGGGAAGTTACCGATAAATTCATAGTGGATAAGGGTGTCAGGCAAGGCTGTGTCCTAGCCCCTACATTGTTTTCCCTTTTCATTAATGGAGTGGGGCGGTATTTTGACAACCAGATAACGGACGCACCTAAGCTAGCAGGCCAGAGTCCCCCTCCTCATGTTCGCGGACGATACGTTAATTCTTTCGAAGACGAGACAGGGACTCCAACTTGCACTGTCTCGCTTTGAAGATTTTTGCCGCGACCATGAATTGGTAGTGAATATTGAGAAAACAAAGTTTATGGTCCTTCATGGGGCTAGGTCTATTCCCTCAAGAGTTTTCATGAGCGGGAAACTCTTGGAGCAAACAAATGTCTTCTCCTACCTGGGAGTTACCTTTGGCGAGAATCTGATCTGGTTTCCGCAGCTAAAACTATTCATGCTGAAGCACTCTCAACTAGCTGGGGTCCTGCTAAAAGAACATTGTCTATCAATCACTAAACCCATTGTTCCTGTTGTTAAAATGTACACCACCAAAATCATTCCTGCAATTTTGTACGGGGCAGAGTTATGGGGCGAGTGCAACTTGTCTCAGCTAGCACAGGCACAGAATACATTCTTGAGATCGATTACAGGCCTCCCCAAATCCACCCCAAGGATTCCCCTTTTGTTTGATCTGGGTTGCCAGCCAATTGAGGACATTGCCCGGTTCAGGATGTTGTCGTTCTGGCGGAGGCTATGGATTACACCAGAACTTTCTTTATTTGCTAAGGGCCTAACTGAAGTTAGGGGGCTGGATAAGGCAAACAAAATAGTGTGGCTAGGCAGTATTAAATCTCTGCTTGTCAGGATGGGGATGAGTGATTTATGGGAATGCCCCGAGACTGCGTCTTTCCCATCCAAATCTGCCTTTAAAGCTGCCTAATGGAACCTTATGAAAAATGAGCGGTTCTGGGCTCTGACTGGTTCATCTTTGAGTAAAGTGTTTTGTGACCTTAAAGACGAACCCGTGATGGAGAGTTATTGGGATCTAATAACTAAACCTAGAGATCACAAACTTTACCATCAGTTTCGAGTTGAAACCCTCCCTACAAGGAAATTCACATGTAAATGGTCTCCCGGACTAAGTGCGGCTTGCCCGTTCTGCCCAGAGCTTACTGAAGATATTAATCATCTTCTTTATGTTTGCCCTGCCTACCAGTTGCCCCGAAGTTCATGGCTCAAACCCTTATGTAGATCTCTGGGCACCCACTCTGCACTGGCCGCTAAAAGGCTACTAAAATCGGGTTCACTGTAATTGGGGTATCTAAATTTTTGAGCTGGGCCTGGGCCATTCGGGAAAAGGGTATGGGCTGCTTGTCTTAAATGATTGTTGTATTAGTTATGTTCTCCTAATCAGTTTATTTAAAAAGTCTTGTGATTATGCCAGATTTAATTCGATCTTACTGTGGTCTTAAAGTAACATTGTTATTTATATTTTAACAGTTTTTAGCGACAGTTTTAAGATGGGTTTTACTCTAGTAATACTATTGTCAGAAATTACTGTCTTTTATGACTAATAATCGAAATAAAGCCTTTTTTGAATTTGAATTTGGAAATCTCGCAAATCCCCTGAAGTTCATGCATGGCATGCAGAATTATTACGCTGGGGCGGAGCAGAAGGTGCAGCGCTGCGCAGGGAAGAAACTAGAGGCCTGCGGAAGACCCCAATATCCCTCGAGTGGTAGGTTGTGTTGGAAGGGATGCGTATGCATGACTTGGATTTGATGACTTAGGACAGAGATATTGCACATAATAAAGACTCGATCGCTGTGTTTGGTATCAACTAGATGTGGCATAAAACGAGGCTAGCTGTGTGGCCTGGATACTTATAGGGTAATACCTGCCCACTAGATATACCTGTAGTATGGGTATTGGAAGGACAAAGACCGTAACCTCGGGGAGGGGGGTAGTTGGGAATTTGGTTTATGTTTTTCATATAAACATTACATTATAATATGTTGCTGGAATTACCTGATATGACGAATATATAATGTGCAATGTAAGGCTGACCATTCATGTGTACGCATATATACAAACTGAAGATCTTGGGATGTACCACGTTACTATAATTGGGTAAATGTGAAACGATTGTTACAATTGTACTATAGAATGTGTAACTGGAAAATTCAATAAAATATGTTTAAAAAAAACAGGCCTTTTTCTTGCACCCAGAGAGGAGCCCGACGGAGGTACAGTTTGGACAAGATCTCTTAGCAGTGTCCCCAAATACCTTTAAATTCCTGGGTATCCAAATCTACAGAACTGCACCAGACCTCATAGAAGGAAACGGCGCTCCAAGCATAGGTCACCTTCTGGACGTCCTTGCCGCTCTCAGTCATGGGCAGAGTGGCGATCACGAAAATGGTGGTCCTACCCCGTCTGTTATATTTCTTTGCAAATTTGCCAGTAGGGTTCCCGGCAGACACATTCACCTCTGAACAATATTTTGACTGACCTGATTTGGGGCAATGGCTGGATACAGACAAGGGAGGGCTGGGAGTTCTGGATTTTTGCGCCTAATGCTATGCGAGCCAACTGCAATGGCTGTCATTCTGGCTGGCAGGGCGGAATCTGCATGAAATTGGCTACATCATCGGGGACTAGAACGAGGCGTATTACACACACTCTTGCTCCCCCGGGCCACAATACCCACTACTGCCCCATCACTCCTACGCACTGCACTCACATACTGGAAACAATCTATACCGTACATGCACAGTTGCCCCCCCTACTCTGCCAACATGCCGTTGCTAGGGATACCTACCCCCACCGGTATACTTACTAACCAGAGAATAATGGCCTGGGTGGAAGGTTGGCATTGTAATTTCACTAGATATAATGGGGTCACAAACAAATTATACCTTACGCACGCTGCGGTTCTTTACTATGTGAAGAAACACTGGGCCTGCACAGGGGAGCACCTGCCCAAAACAAACTGGTTTCCATGATACATCTTATGGGCAACGGTCGGCATCTCACTAAATGACTATATAGAAGCATTAGAACGATACTGGCACCACCCTGACAGAGCTGCGCACTAAATGGTCTAGGGACTTGGATACAGAATTGACTGATAAAGAGTGGGGCTGGATCTTAGAATATCCCAGACAAATTCCATGAAACGCCAAATTCAAATTTATCCAATATATGGTCATACAAAGGGCGTACCTAACACCGCTCAGATTGCATTCTATGTTCCCCAATGCACAACACTGTTGCCCCAGATTCAAGGCAGAAACAGCAGACCTGATCCACATGCTGTGGACCTGCCTGGTACTCGCTGGGTACTGGACAGAGGTGGTAGAGATTATTGTAGCGGCAGCTGGTATCCCCGTGCTGAGAACAGTCGGGAATTGCCTATTAGGTATCACTAAACGCACTAAAATCCAGAAAGTACTACGCTTCGTAAACCTGGCTCTGCTCCTGTCTAAACGCGCCATCACTATGCGGTGGGAATAAGCCAAGCCTCCACCGCTATGTGGCTGGCATGGGGAGGCTGTGAGATGGGATAGCGCAGAAAGTATGACAATCAGGTGTGAGGAAGCACACGGGCTGCGTAAAAAAGTAATTTCCATTGAATGGGACATCACTCTGGAAGCCTTCAAGGCACTAGCGCCGGCGCCAGTCCGCGTAGCACAGGATCAATAGGGGGTTCCCCCTTAACCCAGCCAGTCAACTCACATACCTGTTCCCTTGACTCTTCCTTTATGACTACCAAGAGAACATACTATGGACACGCATATGAACTGTCGAGCCCCAGCAGGAGATAGAGTGCATGCACCTGCTATATCAGTGAGAAGGTTATTCTGAGAATAGGGGCGCTGCCCCGGGGTAGGGCAAGGGCAAGTTCAATTAAAGGGTTGGGAGGGGGGGGCGTAAGTTATATAGCTCATATCTCGTCTTCACCTACACAGGCTTATGGGTACTGATGTATCATTATTAATTGGTTCACCAGAGGGAATAACTGTATAAACAGACTAACAGCAACAATACAAGCGACTGTAACAGTTATTAGAACATTCTTTTTACATGTTGTCTGAGAACCTCAATGATGCACTTATAATTGAAGGTTTGATGTAGAATGTAAAATATCACAAGTATAGTGGGTTTTTTCTGTATGATGCTATATTGGGCAAAATTCAATAAAATATGTTGGAAAAAAAACTAGTTTGTAAATCTGCACTTGCAGGGCACACCTTTGCACAGGGGACAATGTAGGAGTTTATGTAAATCACAAAGGCTTCTAAGTGTATATTTTGAAGTCAACAAAACCTGCATGGAGAAGGGCCTAGTTAAAGCATCAAGTATTCTGTATTGTCATGCATTGTTCAAGTTCAAGTTCGGACATTTATATAGCGCACTACTCACCCAGAGGGTCTCAAGGCGCTTGGGGAAGGTGTTCATTATTTGTCGAATAGCCAGGTTTTAAGTTCTTTTCTAAAGGAGATGTGATTTTGAGTGAGGCGGAGGTGAGTGGGGAGTGAGTTCCAGGTCTTGGCGGCCAGGAAGGAGAAGGATCTGCCACCCATGGTAGATTTTCGGATGCGCGGGACTGCGGCGAGGGCTTGATTGGACGATCTTAGTTGGCGGGTGGGTTTGTAGAAGGACAGTCGAGTGTTGAGGCATTCGGGTCCTAGATTGTAGAGGGCCTTGTGTGCGTGGGTGAGAAGACGGAACGTAATTCTTTTGTTGACGAGAAGCCAGTGGAGGTCTTTTAGGTGTCCGGTGATGTGATCTTGGCGAGGGATGTCCAATATGAGTCTCGCTGATGCGTTTTGGATGCGTTGGAGTTTTTTCTGTAATTTTGCTGTGATTCCGGCATATAGTGTGTTACCATAATCCAGTCGACTCGTGACCAGTGCGTGGGTGACAGTCTTTCTTGTTTCGAGGGGGATCCAGCGGAAGATCTTTTTGAGAATGCGAAGTACGTTGAAGCAGGAGGATGAGACTGCGTTAACTTGTCTGGACATCGAGAGAGAGGAGTCTAGGATGAAGCCAAGGTTACGTGCGTGGTTTGTGGGTGTCAGTGCTGTGCCCAGAGCGGAAGGCCACCAAGAGTCGTCCCAGGTAGAGGGGGAAGATCCTAGGATGAGCACCTCCGTTTTGTCTGAGTTGAGTTTTAGTCGGCTATGTTTCATCCATTCGGCTACTTCTTTCATGCCTTCGTGAAGATTGGTTTTGGAGGTGTTAGGGTCTATGGTGAGGGAAAGGATTAGCTGGGTGTCGTCGGCGTAAGAGATGATGTTGAGGTTGTGTTGGCGCGCGATGGATGCGAGTGGGCTCATGTAAACGTTGAAGAGGGTGGGACTGAGTGATGATCCTTGTGGTACGTAACAACGGAAAAAACTAGGAGGTCTGTTCGGTGAAAGAGAAGTGACCACGAGAAACTGACACACACCACTGTCACGACTAACGGTGAGGGTCCATCAGTAATGAAAGAGTCCTATCAGCCCACCCATTTGGCGGAACCTCGTCATCTAGGACCTTATCAGCAGGTACTCAAATGGCCAAGCCCGAATGTGCTCGCTTGGTACCAATAGTTCCCATACTGAAAGAAGATGAGTCCTCTCAATGGCGGTCAAGGTTTTTATTGGTATCTCCCTGGACGTCAGATTAAAACAGATGTGACAACAGTGTGACAATATCACTGTAAGGTAAGCATCTAAGAATTAGGCCAACATGTTTCTGCCTTTAGTGTATTATTTCACAGGCATTCGTCAGGGCCAAGCTGTAAAAAACGGCTACTGCAACATCTATTGTATTCACTATGTGGAAAAATAGAAAATCAAAACAAACTGTATGGCATGGTTTTCACCCTCCTTCGGTTCCGGTCACACTTGGAGGTACCGACGGACAGAGCGGGGCCTCTCTATCCGAGCCGTTGCCGGGTGAGGTGAGGCTCGACTCCCACACAGCGCTGGGAAAGGATTGGTCTCTGCATGGTTTATCTCCCAGATACGGTAGGGTGGCTGACCTAGCCACATGATTCTACTTACCGTAAAACCATGCCATACAGTTTGTTTTGATTTTCTATTTTTCCACATAGTGAATACAATAGATGTTGCAGTAGCCGTTTTTTACAGCTTGGCCCTGACGAATGCCTGTGAAATAATACACTAAAGGCAGAAACATGTTGGCCTAATTCTTAGATGCTTACCTTACAGTGATATTGTCACACTGTTGTCACATCTGTTTTAATCTGACGTCCAGGGAGATACCAATAAAAAAAAAAAAATTCTACCTTGACCGCCATTGAGAGGACTCATCTTCTTTCAGTATGGGAACTATTGGTACCAAGCGAGCTCATTCGGGCTTGGCCATTTGAGTACCTGCTGATAAGGTCCTAGATGACGAGGTTCCGCCAAATGGGTGGGCTGATAGGACTCTTTCATTACTGATGGACCCTCACCGTTAGTCGTGACAGTGGTGTGTGTCAGTTTCTCGTGGTCACTTCTCTTTCACCGAACAGACCTCCTAGTTTTTTCCGTTGTTACTTATGACTTAGTTGGGGGTGTAGACTTGAGAGGTCGATAAAAATTGTCCCCTTGACCCTTCTATAACAGTTGTTTTTCTGGATCCTTGTGGTACTCCACAGATGACTTTAGTGGCCTCTGAGTTGAATGGGGGAAGTCGGACTCTTTGAGTTCTCCCGGCGAGGAACGAGATGATCCAGTCCAAGGCTTTTCCTTGTATGCGGATGTTGCTGAGGCGTTGTATAAGGGTGCTGTGGCAGACTGTGTGGAACGCGGCGGAGAGGTCGAGTAGAATGAGGGCCGCTGTTTCTCCGTTATCCAGTAGTGTTCGGATGTCGTCGGTCGCTGCAATGAGGGCGGTTTCGGTGCTGTGTTTGGCTCGAAATCCGGATTGAGATGGATCGAGGGAGTTGTTGGATTCAAGGAAGGTGGCGAGCGGTCTATTGACGGCTTTCTCAATGACTTTGGCGGGGAAAGGGAGGAGGGATATGGGTCGGTAGTTTTTAAGTTCAGAAGGGTCTGCTGTAGGTTTCTTCAAGAGGGCGCTAAGTTCGGCGTGTTTCCAGCTTTCTGGGAAGGTGGCAGAGTTGAACGAGCAGTTGATGACATCACGGAGATGGGGTGCGATGATGGAGTCAGCTTTGTTGAAGAAGTGGTGGGGGCAGGGGTCGGTTGGCGAGCCAGAGTGGATTGAGTTCATTAGGCGGATGGTGTCTTCAGTGGTGATTGGGTTCCAGGCGCTAAGGTTGTTAGTTGGCGGAGCGGGATCTGAGGGGTGTGGGGAGGGTTGATCGCTAGGAGTGTTCTCGAAGCTGTTGTGAATGTCGGCAATTTTGTTGTAGAAGAAGGAGGATAATGCATCGCAGAGGTCTTGGGAGGGAGTGATGTCGTTAGATGTTGCGGTGGGGTTGGTGAATTCTTTGACGATGTTGAAAAGTTCCTTGCTGTTGTGGGTGTTGTTGTCGAGACGATCCTTGAATGCTGATTTCTTGGCGGATCAAATCAGTTGGTGGTGTTTGCGGGTGGCTGCCTTGAGGGTGGCCATGTTGTTGGTGGTAGGGTTTTTTCTCCATGTTTTCTCCAGGGTGCGGCATAGCTTCTTGGATTTTTTAAGGTCATCATTGAACCAGGAAGCCTTTTTGCTGGCTGATTTTATCTGGTGCTTTTTCAGGGGTGCTAATTTGTCAGCACTGTGGGTGATCCATTTCTTGAGATTGGTGGCCGCTTGGTTTGGGTCCAATGAGAGGGTGGGAGGGTTTTGGTTGAGTGATGTGAGGAGTTGGTCGGAGGTGATTTTGTTCCAGTTTCTCCGAGGAATAGGTTGTGGGCGGTTGTGGATCAGGGTGGTTTTGTAGCTGAAGTGAACACATCTGTGGTCCGTCCAATGGAGAGCTGTGGTGCGAACGAAGGAAATGTGCTTGCTGGAGGTGAAGATAGGGTCGAGCGTGTGTCCGGCTACATGGGTGGGGGTGTCAACACGTTGTTTGAGTCCGAGATTGGCCAGGTTGTCCAGAAGGGTGGAGGTGTTGCTGTTGTGTTTGTTTTCAAGGTGGTAGTTGACGTCTCCTAAGAGAATGTAGTTCTCGGAGGCGAGGGCATGTGGGCTGACGAAGTCATTGATGTCATCGCTGAATTGAGTGCGGGTTCCTGGAGGCCTGTAGATGAGGGTGCCTCTAAGTGTGGTTCTAGGGTCGGCGTGGATCTGAAAGTGGAGATGTTCGGCGGTTGCAAGTTTGTCGTCGGAGCTGGTCGTGATTTTGATGGTGTTCCTATGGATGATGGCGATGCCTCCTCCTGTTTGATTGATGCGGTCTTTCCGGATAATCTTGTAGGCATCCGGTATGGCTATGGCGATGTCGGGTGCTGATGATGTGTTCATCCATGTTTCTGTGAGGAAGGCGATGTCCGGTGACGCAGTGTCGAGTAGGTCCCAGAGTTCAGTTGCGTGTTTGTGGACCTAGCGGGTGTTAAGCAGGATGCACTTCAGAAGGTTAGAGTCGGAGCTGTGTATGGAGGGAGTGGATTTGGTGTGGGTCCTGAAGCGGTTGAACTTGCAGGAGAGGCAGGCGAATAGGCCGTGGGTACGTCCTGGGGTGGCCTCGCAGCATTGTGGTGTGCGTCCGGGGTTGAGGGCGAGGAGAGTTGCGGCATCATATGTGAATCTAGTGGGTTGGGTGCGGCAAGGACCAGGGGATCTGGCACTGGGCGCGGACCAGGCGCGGACTGGCGCAGACAGGCTTACCTTTAGCGCACCTTCGGCGCGCATGGGGTCGCGGCCGCTGCGCGTGAACGCTGCGCGCAAAAGCATCTGTCATATATGGATAGTGGCGGGGGAGGGGCGAGGGAGGGTCAGCTGGAAGGCGGGCCGGGCTGTGGGGGACGGGCTCTGAGGCACCACAACAACAAGTAAAATGGCGGCAGCGAAATAGAACGAAACTGGAGGTAGGCTGGGGCACAGACAATCAGCAATGGCTATAATTCAGTTTACAGCAGTCTAGGCAATGCACAGTCAGCCTAGCGGAAAAATCGCGCTACAGTAATGAAAAGCGCGACTTAAAGCGCCCTATTAAATGACCCCAAAAGCGCTAACAATTTAAAAAACAATTTTCTTGGATGTTATAAAAGGCACTCGCACTACAGCGCTATGCTGTGTAGGAGGCAGCAGAAAGCGATTCCAACTTGTGCAACAGCGCAGATAACGATACCAAGCAGGAGCAGGGGGCGAAGGGAGCGACCGCCTTCAGCAAGCGTCAGGACGGTCAAGCTGCCACACATTCTCTATCGCCAGCACATGGGCAGTTTGTGAATTAAATAACGTGTGCTTGGGGATTTCTTTGACTTACAGAAGATATTTATTGTTACTCAACTCAGTGGCACTCATATTTGCACTGCCCTAGGATGAAATGTTGAGGAGGCCAGTGAGGATATTTGCCTATGATTGGGGTGCTAAGTAAGGACAGATCAGTGAGGATATTTGCCTATGATTGGGGTGCTAAGTAAGGACAGATCATTGCAGTATATAATTTAGTATGAAACCTGAAAGCACAATGCAAAGAGTATTACTTACTTTCTCTTTCCTTTATGTTAATATTTGTAATGGTATATAGCAGTGCTTTCAAAACTTTTTAGAACCACAAGACATCTTTTCGAAGGCAAACATTTACAACCCACAAGCTTTATTAGACATGAGGTGGTGTTTTTTATTATAATTTATGCATCATGTGGTAGCGGACTGTCATTTACCTAGACCAAAATTTCCTTTGAAGTGCCCACTAAATTACACATGCATACAGTTTTACTGATAAAACTATATCCCACACCAATGATAATGTGATTATCATTTTTGCATCCCCAACAAAAGGCCCATGATTTGGTTTATCCTATAAAATGTTTGTTTCCATCTCACTTCAGAATTACAAAAAATGTGCTTCATTTTTGCTTTCCTAACTGCTGAATGTGTATAGTTCATTAAAAGGTATTTACAAAATAAGCAGCAATTTGTCAGAAAACATAGCCAAATATTTTAACTCTGTCTTTGATGGACATCAAATGTGACAAAATGAATACAGAATTAAAAGACATTTTTATTGCTTGTACTTTTATGACCCACCAAACATCGGCTGGCGAGCCAAAAGTGGGTTATGAACAACAGTTTGAGAATCACCTGTCTATATTGAAAATGGTACCACTGAAGAACCTGTGTACATATTTGAGTATAACGGAGGATATTAAATTATCACAAAGCATTAAAGGCTAAAACAATAAACCAATTTTTCCTTTTTTTCTTAATTTTTTATTCTAGAAATATTGCCTGGACGTTGAAATGGACGGTGATGAGGTAAAGAAAAAACATTGCTTGGACGGCTCATTTATTATCTCTACTACTCCAAGCATATCAGCAAAAGAGTAATTTTGAATGAATGTCACATTAAAATCAACAGCAATATTCTAGTTGTGTAACTATCAATCAATCAATCAGCATTTATATAGCGCGCTACTCACCCGGAGGGTCTCAAGGCGCTTGGGGAGGGGGGTCCTCTACTGCTCGAACAGCCAGGTCTTGAGTTGCTTCCTGAAGGAGAGGTGGTCTTGGGTCAGGCGGAGGTGGATGGGGAGGGAGTTCCACGTCTTGGCAGCCAGGTAGGAGAAGGATCTTCCTCCCGTTGTGGCTCGTCGGATGTGGGGAATGGTGGCGAGGGTGTGGCTGGTCGATCGAAGTTGGCGAGTGGGAGTGTAGAAGGTCAGGCGATCGATGAGGTATCTGGGGCCTTGGTTGTGGAGAGCCTTGTGTGCGTGGGTGAGGAGTCGGAACGTGATTCTCTTGTTGACGGGGAGCCAGTACAGGTCTCTCAGGTGTCCGGAGATGTGGCTGTGTCGGGGGATGTCCATGATGAGTCGTGCTGAGGCGTTCTGAATGCGCTGGAGTCTTTTCTGGAGTTTGGCTGTGGTTCCGGCGTAAAGGGTGTTCCCGTAGTCCAGTCGGCTGGTGACGAGGGCCTGGGTGACCGTCGTCCTGGTTTCGGTGGGGATCCACCGGAAGATCTTCCGGAGCATGCGTAGGATGTTGAAGCATGACAAGGAGACGGCGTTGACTTGTCTGGTCATCGAGAGGGAGGAGTCCAGGATGAAGCCCAGGTTTCGTGCGTGGCCGTTGGTTTGGGTGCGCTGCCGAGGGCAGGGGGCCACGAGGAGTCGTCCCAGGTGGAGGGTGCTGATCCCAGGATGAGGACTTCTGTCTTATATGAGTTCAGTTTCAGGCGGCTGTTCGTCATCCACTCGGCTACGTCTTTCATCCCTTCGTGTAGGTTGGTGGTGTTGGGGTTGTTGGTGAGGGAGAAGATCAGCTGGGTGTCGTCGGCGTAGGAGATGATGTTGAGGTTGTGTTGGCGTGCGATGGCCGCGAGGGGGCTCATGTAGATGTTGAACAGCGTGGGGCTGAGTGATGTTCCTTGTAGTACGCCGCAGATGACTTCGGTGGCCTCGGATCTGAACGGGGGGAGGCGGACTCTCTGGGTTCTTCCGGCGAGGAAGGAGATGATCCACTCCAGTGCCTTCTCCTGGATTCCTCCTGGAACTATTTGGAGATAGTGCACAGAGTAGACAACATTTAATGCCATCTCATAATGACGAAAAGAGGGTCTGATATGCTAGTGGTTTAGTAACACAAGACATCACTACATTTTAAATAATGTTAAGATAGCATTTTAAGATTAAAGCATTTACCTTGTTATGAGAGTCTGATTAATACACACAAATTCTCTATTAGTTTAGTCAAGAACCAATGTGAGAAATGATCTCCAAATGTTGTTAATGGCATA
Source organism: Lissotriton helveticus (assembly GCF_964261635.1). NCBI lineage: Eukaryota > Metazoa > Chordata > Amphibia > Caudata > Salamandridae > Lissotriton > Lissotriton helveticus. Next base: position 787,360,157 of record NC_136071.1, on the reverse strand, counting down.
TTCCTGTTCTCAGAGTACATCATTTTCTTTTACTTTATTCTTTGTCATATGTGTGAACAATGTCCAGTTGACAAGGCACTAACCCTGGGCGGAGTTCGCAGAGTTGCGCTACGTGTAGCTCCGCGAAGTGGTAAAAAAACTCTGCAGTGCTACGCGGGTGGGAGAACTTGGCGGCCGGCGGTTAGCGGGTCGCGGAAACTTCAAAGGTCGGGCGGCTTTGCAGTGTTTAGCAGTGCAAATTGAATGTAATGTAGCTGAAAGCTGTGGAGGTAGCTGCTGATTCGGATAGTGGCGAGATACTTGGGAGATACGGTGCATAATTATCGCTTTTAGAATGTAAAATTGGAAGAACGGAGGCTTATTGTTCGGCGCAACAGTGTAACGCTGTGTAACCACCTCTCACCTTCAAGCTGTGGGCGGGGACTGTGTTTGAAGAGATCCCGCTGAGCTGGGAGCTCAGAACTGGAGGTTGGATGCAGCGTCTCTCGCTGCTCTAAAATCTAATGCAAGTGCTTTTTTCCCCGTTTCTTTCTTGGCAGATATCACCGGAATTGTGGTGGCGGGGCTTGCTGGGCTGGCTGTGGCCACCCGGGACGTGGTGCCTCTTCTGCAGGGGCAGGTAGGGGAGCCTCTGGAAGAGCAGGTTGCTCTCTGGTCACGGGCTGCCTTGGAGCTACATCGCGGGCGAAAGGCGACAGCAAGGCTCCCTATTTACGGAGGCAGGGGGAGAGGAGGAACGTGTGGGAAGCCTGAATATCGAAGCTCACATACCACAAGAAGGAGTGAGACACAAGGATCTCTGGAGGAAAACTCTGACAGATGATACTAACATCAATATCAGCTGCAACAAAAAGTAAGTACCGCGCCGGTGGAGCAGAGAGGGGTAGCCTGGGCTAAGACGGGGCTAGCAGGGAAAACGAGGGGATTAGTCACTAAACTACTGTTGCGATATACTTTAAGGAGCACAGGACGTGTTTCACTTTCTGGGTTCGCAGAGGGCTTAGACCCAGTTAATTACAGTGAAACAGCTTATAAAGTGTCTCTGGCAGGCTCATCCCCCAATGGCATGATCCAGAATCAGATAAGTTTGGTAAAACCAAAATCTAAACCTAAGCCTAAGAAAAAGGCCAAGGCATTAAAATAAGAGCAGAAAAATAAATCAACAAATCTGAAACCCTCGTTAAAAGATTATTTCAAGACAGTGCCCAGCACTCTGATTCTTAAACCAATAGAGAGTATGCTTAAAGGAAGCACTGGCAGTAACCTGGGTAAGATGACTGAATTGCTTCAATTCCCTAATGCTGTACCAACCCCAAATAAGTTTCAACTATTAACGGACATCCCAGCAGAGAAGGGGACAGAGGGGCCCTGGTTGCAAGATGAAACTAATGATACGTTAAATATGGAAGAAGATGGGTCCGCTTTAACCACATCGCTGCTTGCTAGTTTCCCCTCCTGTGCTGGACAGCAACGCTAACGGTGTGGTCATGACGAGCTGAGCTCGTCATGAGCATGGAAGGGGTTAAGTAATTCCCAAGAAAGGGGAAAGGAATAGAATCAGTATGAACCATCAAGAGAAAAAGACAGGGATCCAAATGCTCAGAGGTCGACCTTAGATCTCTTACAGGCTCTAACTAAAGAGATGAGGAATAGATTTCAGGTCTCAGAGGGGCCACAACACTGGAGACGTTGGTGGCCGAGTTAGCAGTAAAAGTAGACGGAAATGTAAAGGACTTAATTAAAATAAAAGGTCAAGAAGCTAGCCTTTAGGATAAGACGGAGTCCATTGAGAGTGTTCAACGAAGAAACAACCTTCGATTACTTAAAGTCCCTGAGGGAGTCGAGGGGGCAACATAAAAGAATTTGTTGTAAAACAAATTAAGCAAACAACCAATATTGCATGTTCAGAACAAGCCCTCTTTGCCGACCTTCAAAGAGTGCATAGAGGCCCTTTCAGATTGAGCCCGAATAAGAGCAGGCCCAGGAAAATTTGGATTCACTTTTCAACGTATAGCCTAAAGGATGAAATATTAAATAAGGCTTTAAAAGTGAATACATTAAGTGCAGAAGGGTTCACTTTTCAAATCAGGTCTGACGTCTCCTCCATTACTGCATCCAAACAGTGGGAGCTGGGAAAACTATTGGAACCATTCAGACAGTCGGATGCTACGGCACAACTCAAATTTCCAGCCACACTAAAAGTAATGTTTAAAAATAAAATGCATACATTCAGACTGGTAGAGGAGGCAGAAACTTTTTTTGCACCAAATTCAGGGAGGAATAATGAACAGTGAATGAATGAAGTAATGGTTCTCTTCAAAATATAATAAATTTAGTAGGTGGCGAGAGTCTCATCCCCCCCCCCAAAAAAATACTAAACTTAACTCAGCAGCGGTTTTTGGAGTAATAAAAAAGGAATAACCGCCCCGGCCAATGAGAGGGTAGCCTCAAAAGACCAGGGTAGGGCCATGAGAGAAATAGTGGGGGTTCTCCAGGGGAGAAAAATGCCCAATTCGCCACACAAAATCACAAAAAAGTTTTCCCTTAAATTTTTATGAGATATGGCACGGACATCAGCTGCTTCTGCGAAACTCTTGAAGGTGTTGACATGGAACCTAAATGGGATGAGGGTAAAACAGAGGATGGAAACGATATTTCAGTATTTAAAAGATGTCCCAGAACAAATGTTAATTCTCCAAGAATCGCTCCTACTAGAGACAGAGATGAGGAGTTTATGTTACAGTAAAAGTTGAATTAAGGAGGTTATTTGCACCACACAGCAAACAACAACAAATGATGTTGCAATAATCATAAAGAAACATCCTGCCATATCAGTAGAGGAGGTTAAAGTGGGCAAGATGGAGAGATGGGCCATAGCAAACATAAGGTTTTACTCGCACAAATTTACAATAGCAGACTATTATTGTCCCAATCTAGACGATCCGTCCCCATTAAAAAATCTATGTGCTGAGCTATTGCCATTTCAAGACCCCTTAATACTCGCATGAGACTTTAACCTTTTGGATCTTGTGGTGGACAGGTCTCTAAAAAATTAAACTCCACAGAATTGTAAAATGAGATCTCTATTGAAAAATACGATGAAGCAACTAGGTTGGACAGATATATGGAGAGAAAGAGAGGGAGGAAGAAGAGGCTATACGTTCCATAACAAGAAACATGGCCACAGGTCCAGGTTAGATTTTTTTTTAATTAGTGGCACGCTGAGGTCATGGGTAATAGAAACTAAACATCTTGCGTGACCATGGGGCTGTAACGTTAACGTTGAAGCTTCCCAATAGTCCAACAAATATAAGATGGACATTAGATCAAGCCATATTGACCAGGGAAGAGACAATAGAAATATTAGCCACAGAAACTGAGGCCTATTTTTTTAACTAATTTGGACAGCGCTTCCATAGAAATAGTTTGGGACTCTAATAAAGCTTTCATAAGGGGATGTATAACTTCCATTCAAATTGCCAGACAAAAGAAGTACAAAAAAGAGATGAAAGAAATAGAGGACAAATTCAAGAGTTAGAACAGCACCCCATGGTGCAAGACGATGATACAGAAGAAAATATTGCTAACAGATTACTTTCTCTTAGAATGGATTTGGCGGCGATATTAGATGCAAGGTTGCATAAGAGGTAGGAGATGAGCAAGATGGCGCATTTTGAATATGCAGAAGGTTCTGGCAATCTTCTTGCCTGGAAAACTAAACAAGAACTAGCAAGAAGTAACATAAAGGAAGTAGCATGTAACAGTACTTGAAAAATGTGCCTGACTCCTGTAGACATTGAAGAAGCTTTTTGTAAACATTTTTAAGCAGTCTACAGGGAAGAATTTAACCCAGAGGAAAGCACAATAGAATCGTGGCTTCAGCGTTATCCCTCAAAACAAATCAGTGATGAGACCTCCAGTAACTTCAATAAACCTATATCTCAGTAGGAGATTAAGAAAGCAATAGAATCTGGCAAGAAAGGCAAAGCACCAGGACCAGACGGTCTACTAGCCGAGTTATATAAATCTTTAGTTGAAGTTTTGATCCCAGTAATAGATAAACTGTTCTCCCATATTTTAGAAAAAGGTGGCACTATGCCTCCCTCCTGTGGTGAGGCTATGGTGGCCTTGATATTAAAACCATCTAAGCCTGCAAATCAGTGTGATTCGTACAGACCGATATCTCTGCTTAACCTTGATTGTAAAATCTTTGTTAAGGTCTTAGCAGAGAGGTTGAATGGTATTATGAGTGGTTTGTTACATCAGGACCAAAAGGGCTTTATGAAAGGGAGAGGGATTCAAGATTTAATTTATAATCTGATTGGCGCTATTGATCTTACAACTCTATATAAACTACCATTAGCCATTATCACGCTGGATACTATGAAAGCGTTTGATCGGGTTAATTGGGCATTTTTAAATAAGGTACTAGAAAAATATAATTTGGGGGAAAACATTTCTAGAGTTATCTCAGCAATCTACAAAGCTATAACAGTCAGAATATTAATAAATGGTAACCTCTTCTCTCCTATACAAGTGCAAAGAGGCACAAGGCAGGAACGCCCCCTGTCGCCAATGCTTTTTAATTTATATATAGAGTCTTTTGCAGAAAGTATCAGGACACATGAGGATATACTTCCTTTTAGATTTGGTAGTTGGGAGAAAAAAGTTTCATTGTATGCCGATGACATCATGGTATATACGTCAGATCTTGAGAAAACTATCCTTATTGTATATAGCCTTGTTCAACAATTTGGTAATATCTCAGGATTAATCAGTCAAAAACTGAGTGCATGGCCTGGAATGCCACCGTTTGCTCCCTTCAACTAAAAAGAGAAATTAGATATTTGGGAATAAAAATTACTCAGGATATCAATGACATACCCAACATAAATTTGCGTAAAATCGACAAGGAGATTTCTGATTCCCTAAACAGTTGGGCTTATTTACCCTTAACACTAATAGGAAGAGTTAATTTGGTAAAAATTATGCTATTACCTAAACTGATATTTTTATTCCAAAATATACCATTAGCTTTTAAAGAAGAAAGCTTGAGGACAATTCAGTCAAAATGAATTCATTTATATGGGCTTCCAAGGGCACTAAATTTTCTTGGAAGAAACTTCAAAGAAGAAAGAACCAGGGAGGCCTATGTGTGCCTGATATATCCATTTATGCATGGGTCTTCCAAATGAAGGCAGGAAAAATGCTTATGAATGAACCCAACTTCTCAGATATAGGAGACATTTTTAGGGAAATGCAGCAAGACCCAAAAGGAGCCAAATATGCTTATTTATACAAGTTTGGAGATCCACGCTTCTTCAAGAAAGTCCCATTGAAAGTATTAAAGGACCTTGCAATCACCTTGAAGTAAAATCAGAAAGTTGTCAAAAATCAGCTATTATAGCGCTATGGCGCCCATATGGGACACACGTGGTTCGCCTGAGTGGACTAAAGCTTCATTAGTAATACCTTTAAAATCTGCCGGTGTAAATTGTTGGGCCCAACTTATTCCAGAGGGATGTTTGATATCTTGGGAAGACCTGAAGCTTATGACGGACAACCAGTATTCTAAATTTAAGTATTTACAACAAAAAAGGTTGGTCTCAAACGGTTAGTATACCGATTGGCTTTACAGATGATCTAGAGACAGCATTGAGAACCAGACAACAAAAAAAGAAAGAAGTGGCAAATCTTTACTGGCTCCTGATTGATTTGGCAGACGAGGACTTTACACTCCCAGCACGGCTGTGGGGCGAGTACTTGCTGGACGTCAAGACAGAAACATTATGGCAAGTATCTTTTGACTTACTATATGTCACAGTTCAAGCTGCCAATTTAAGAAGAAATCATCTCTTCTCTCTATACAGAGTGTATTGGTCTCCTTTAAAATTATCTAAATTTGCAAAGGGTACTACTCCATGTTGTCCAAAGTGCCGGAAGGAAAAAGCTAACGACGAGCATAGGTTTGTAAGCTGCCCCATAATAAAGACATTTTGGGAACTCGGATTAAAAAGGTATGGAAGGATTATTTGGGTTCGATATACAGGTGAGCATTTCTCTATTCTTTTTTGGTCTCTTCCCTAATTATGAACTGTTACCTTTAGATTCCAATAAGTTGTGTTTTTATCATATTCGACTAGCTCCTAGAGAAATCTGTAAATGTTGGATTAAATGTACCCCGACCTTTTAAGATTGGGTAAATGCGATTAAATATGTAATTAAATTGGATATAGCTACAAGAAGAGAGAATAGCAAGAAGAGAGCCTTTTGGGCAACATGTATAGGTTGGCTGGACAATCTCTAAACTAAATTGGGGGTATATAAGTCCAATGATTATGCCTCTACATGGAATTACTTCACCACTCCGGTCAGTTCCTGGGTCTCACAGATAGAAGAGCAGAACAGACCAATTTTGAGAGGTTCTTTGTAAAGTGCAAACCATTAAGATCAGAGTTCTCTTGCTGGTGCCGACAAGAAGGTGGACAGCATAGGAAATCAATATAGCATTGGCATAGAAAAAAAAGAAATAAATAATACAAAAAAGAAATATTGTGAGGACGTGGACATGGGCGACGACAAGGTAAAGAAAAAACATTGCTTGGACTGCTCATTTATTAACTTTACTACTCAAAGCACATCAGCCAAATAGTGTTTTTTTCCAGGTGGTTTTGAACGAATGTCACATTAAAATCAACAGCAACATTCTAGTTCAATAACTATTTGGAGATAATGTGCACAGTAGACCACATTTAATGCCATCTCATAATGACAAAAAGAGGGTCTGATGTTCTAGTGCTATAGTAACGCAAGACAACGTCATCACTACATTTTAAAGAATGCTAAGATAGCATTTTAAGATTATAGCATTTACCTTGTTATGAAAGTCTGAAGAATCAACACAAATTCTCAATTAGTTTTAGTCAAGAACCCATGTAAGAAAAGATCTCCAAATGTTATTAGTGATATATTCCAGTACTCAAAGTACATTCGCTTTTACTTTATTCTGTGTCATATGTGTGAATAATTTCCAGTTGACAAAGCACCCATTCCTGTGTGGTGTCATTAAGAACGTTTATCTTCCAAGAAAAACACACTGAAGGAAGTCATATTCAACGCAGTGAGCTATAACTTTAATGTGGGACTGGAGCATTGTATGTCTCCAGAAGGCAATCAACCTCAAGCTGTTGCTGATATCCTACTTGACTGAAGTGTAGTTTTAAGGTATAACTACATCAAATCTAAAACTTCTTCTTTCAGCACACAATGAGATTTGCTGAAGCTCACTGTACTGTTAATACAATATTGTACAGATTTTGATATTTCTCTGAGTACAATACTTGAGACTAGGACTCCTCTTAAGTATGAAGCACTCAGATAGGGATAATGTGCTGCATGAATTAGGATAATTGATTAAAAGTCCTATATTAACACATCTTATTTGAATGAATATCTTGATTAAATTATGTTTCTTTTAACTCAGTTTCTATATCAAACAACTACAGATTGTAAATCTGTACTTGCAGGGCATACCTTTTCACAGGGGTTTACGTAAGATTGTAAGTAATTCAGAAAGGTTTCTCAGTGTATATATTGAAGTCAACAAAAGCTGCACGGATAAGGGCATAGTTAAAGCATCAAGCATTCTATACTTTCATTTATTGTTGAGCTGCCACACATTCTCTCTCTCCAGCATATGGTAGTTTGGGTGTTAAATAACATGTGTGTTTGTAAAGCGCACATCTACTTGTGGAATTTTTGGACTTATAGGAGATATTTTGTATTACTCAACTCAGTGACACTCATTTTTATGCTACCTGTGGATGAAAGGTTGAGTGTACCAGTGAGCATATTAGCCTATGAATGGGGTGTTAAGTAAGGACAGATCACTCCAGTAGATAGGTTAGTCTATGAACAATGAAAAGAGGATCACCTACTTTGTCTTTACTTTAAGTTAGTAATTTTAATGTTATATAGCAGTGCTTTCCAAACTTTTTAGAACCACAACCCAATTTTTAGAAGGCAAATATTGACAACCCACCTAGCTTTAATGGACATGAGATGCTGTTTATCAATATAATAGAACCATTGTGTGCTTGCATACTATCATTTACAGAATACATTTTCCTGAATTGGCCACTAATTTACACATGCATACATCTTTACTGATAAAAGTATATCGCACACAATTAATAATCTGTGGGTGGGTTTCAGTGAGTATTTATCATTCATACATCACAAAGTAAAGGCTCTTGATTTGTTTTTATCCTATTAAAATATTTGTTTCTGTCACCCTTCAGAATGACAAAAAATTTACTTTATTTTTGCTTTCCTAACTGCTGAATGTGTACAGTTAATTTAAAGGAATTAACATTTTGAGGTGTACTAAAAAATGACATACAACAGCCTTTTCTTTCAAACTCCCTTCTACGCCAGCAAAACTGTCAAATATTTAATTTTAATTTTCTCTCTCTGGCGGGAAATTGAGAGGTGCCTGTAAACACCAATCCCCATGTTAACAAATGAGCAGCAATTTGTCAGAAGACATAGCCAAATATTTGACCTCTGTCTGTGATGCACAGAAAATGTGACAACATGAATACAGAATTTAAAGGCATTTTTAATGCTTGTACTTTTATGACCCACTAAACACGAGGTGGCGACTCACCAGTGGGTCACAAACCACAGTTTGCGAAACACCCTTCTCTACGGAAAATGGTGCTACTGAAGTACCTGAGTGCATATTGGAGTGTAACAAAGGAATATGAAATTATCATAATCCATTTTAGGCCAAAATAATAAATCTGTATATTCTATTTCTACATTACTTTTTTATTTCAGACTTCTGACGAGGACATGGAAATCAACGAGGTAAAGCAAAACCATTGCTTGGATGGCTCATTTATTAACTCTACTACTAAAAGCTCTTCTACTTCAGCGTTGAGACACCTAAGGGTATCTGTGCGCTTAACAAATTGCATAAATATATAAATAAAAAGCACATTAGCAAATGAATGCTTTTTCCAGGTGGGTTTAAATGAATGTCACACTAAAATCAACAGAAACTTTATAGTTTTATAACTATTTGGACATAGTGCACACAATACAATATTCTTCTTCTTATTATTATTATTTTATTTATTGTTTCGGATGACAGCCTTACAATATATAAAAAAAGAAAAACATGCCATATAGGGACAATTAAAAAAAACATGCACCCATCAATCTATCAATAAATTCATAGAAAAAAAATTAAATACAAAAGACAGAAAAGTGACTTTTCACTGAGGGCAAACGTCCTGAGAAGAAAAGAATGGTTGAATTCTTCAACCATACTAAAGTGCAAGTGCAATGGCAAAGGGTACATATTAGCGTCAGAGGCTACCCCCTAAATATAAACATATACATCACTGTTCCAGTGATGAATGTTCCTTTCTTCCAGTTGTGAGCAGTTTTTTCCCCCACCTTAGAAGTAAAAGTGCAGTGCAAAGAAATAGTGCACAATTATTCGACTTATACATAAAACTATGGTATGTTCCTTGAGTTCCTCTGGCATAATAAGGTACAATTGCCTTGGGGAAGGTAAATATTACCGTTGAAGGTCACCTCCTAAATATAACAATATTACTTATGGAAACATAGGAAGTTAAGGATTGTCTCTTTTCAGTTGTAAACAGTTTGTCCATCCACCTAGGAAGTAAGAGTGTGGTACTTTGAAGTAGTACAAAGGTATTCTACTGATAGATACAATTATAATGTGTTCGATGGTCGAAACAACCAAGTTTATAAAGCTTACCTACTTAAACATAATCCTAGAGTAAAGGGCAACTCTTTCAAGCATGGCCGCGTAACCCATACATATGATGCTAAAGAGGTAATTACATTAACAACATCTGATTTGATACATACAGCCTTTGCTGGTTTCACATATCTGACCCCATAGTGTTTGAAAAGGGGAAGAAGTCATCTCCGCCAGGCGGCTACATATTTTTTGCAAAGCAGCATAAAATGGGTTAAATTATCCAGACCACCAACACTCATAGCAATCGAATCGGCCATCAAACATATGTCTACCTATCAGGAAATCCCTAGTTGGGAGGATACCTAGCCAGAATGTTAAATACAGTGTCCGCTTTAATTCAGGCTATACCATGTCCAGGTATTCTGGTCATGAAAGATCACAGGTGTTATTGAAGTAAATACTCATCAAGGATCCCGGCTTTAGCTCCCAGAATTTTTTTCTGCACATAATCATGGTACCGTTCTTTAATCATAGCTGCAGTATCGTAACACTTTCAGAAGCATCCCACAGAGATATCAACTGTAATTCCTGCAACCTTTTTTGTGCATGTGACAACCATGTATAATCGTGATGGGGCAACTGGCTGTGACTTCCTCAAGAGTTTTTTAAAAGACTGATCTTAGGGTTTCTTACCAATCTCACCCAGTAGAGAATTGGCCTAAGAGCAATAGTTTCTGATATCGAAATAAAATTAAGCTCTGCGTACAGTTCCACTAGAAGGGTACCTAGCACAAACTCCAGAAATTATGGAAGAAATTATTCTCAGCAACTTGGAGTGGGCAGACATCCCCATAATTCTGCAGCCTAAAGTGCGGTTACCACTGCTCTTTGCTTATATATTTGTAAAATAACACTTATACTTCTGGCACCAGCCTGGTGTCTAAACTTTAAAACTGATCCAGCCAATTGGCTCAGCACTAGCGTGGCCTTCTGTATTTCTCTGTCCCATCACAAATTCTCTGTAAATCGAATACTCTAATAGTCAAACTGCTTGACAATATCCAATGGGATACGTTCGACCAAAGGCTGTCGCTTGAGAGAAGATGAGGGCCTCAATACCATACACTTTGTTTTACTAACATTTATGGTTAATGACTTCTTGTCACAATACTCCACAAAACATGTTAGTAGCCTATGGGTGGCGTTTTCTGTTCGCGCTATCAATACTGCATCATCCGCGTATAGTAGTATTGGCACCCTCTTTCCAGCTACAGTTGGAATATCTTTGGCGTCTACTATCAATTGGTCAGCAGCATCATTTAAAAAATAGCATGGGAGCCAATATGCACCCCTGCAGGATATCTTTTTTGACCTGGAAGGGTGCAGTGCACTCCCCTCCACAGCCGAACGCCATGGAGGGGGAACAGCGTTTCAAGCAAGTGCTGATTAAACACTTTAGTAAGGATGCTACCCCATAAGTCCGGCTCTTCACAATATATATTGGTGGGTCCCATATCAGGGCCTAGGGCTTTGTATTTCTTTACATCAATTAGAGGACTCTCACCACCTCTAGTACTAAAATATCAATGACACGAGGCCCAGAGCAGATGTTCTCTTGGGCTGTCAGAGGTGTTATGGGGTTGACACTATATAAATTACTTAAGTGACCAGACTAGACAGATGGCCCAATTTGAGTTTCAATGGTGTGCACTGAGCCCCTCTCAGCCCAAGATAGCAATTGCCCGAATTTTTTGCAGTTTTGTTTCTGTGCCGCATCCTTTAATGCTACCCAGAGGGTCAGTTGATACTGCAATTTCTTAGTTCTCAGGAGGCGTATATATAATCGGTCCTACACTCTCTTAATAGTAATTTGCTGTGTAGGCTATGGTGTTGTTGCACTAAAGCAGATAATACAACTCCCTTCATTCTATAGCATTCCTCATCATACCAAGTAACCCATTTGCCCCTTTTCCCACCAACCATCAAGGTGTCTGCAGGCCCAATGGGCTTTGACCACAGGGCCTTCAGCTCCTCTGACATCTTTTTGTAGGATACTAGGGTTATACCATTATCACCATATAGAAAATTCAGAATTACAGAACCATACTTGATTACTATACTCTCCAGCAACGGCAGTATTTGTAGTATTTTCTCTCTGCTCCATCATATCTTTTTCTACAGTTCGATACCACACTTCCAATGGGCCGTTTTTGACAACTCCCTCATGCACAATTCTAGGCAAAGTACCACAGGATCATGATCACTCTCCACTCTTGTGACAACTGTCATATCGTGCACATATTCCCAGCACTCTATATTGATTGAAAAATAATTTATTATAGAAGCGCTTCTCCCATTGTTAACTGTTACTCTAGCAGTACTATCTGAGGGGGTGGGGCCATTATTAAAACGCAGGTAGCAGTTTATCAGAAGCTCAGGGAATACATCTCTCTTCTCAGTGGATTAAAAATTGCTCAAGGCAATAGATAACATTTAATATCAAAAGATGGTCTAATGTTCTGGTGATATAACACAAGACAATGCCATCACTACATTTTAAAGAATCCCAAGATAGCATTTTATGATTATAGCATTTACATGTTATGAAAGTCTGATTAATACTTACACATTTTCCATGTAGGAAATGATCTCCAAATGTGGTTAATGATTTATTTCAGTACACAAAGTACATTCTCTTTTACTTTATTTTGTGTGTTATGTGTGAACAGTTCCCACTCGACCAAAGTATCCATTCCACTATTACTGTCAAAAACAAAGTGTACCTTCCAAGAAAAACAAACTGAAAGGATGTGATATTCTACACAGGGATTTATAACTATTGTAAGGATGGAGCATTGTATGTATGACTGTAAAAGTCAGCCATTGCCATCAACCTTAAGCTCTTGCCAATATCCTACTTGAGTGAATGTAGCTTTAAGGGATTACTATCTCGATCTAAAACTGCTTCTGGCAGCAGGCAATGAGACTTTCTGAAGCTCACTGAAATTTTAATACAATAAGGTACTGATTCTGACCTTTCTCCAAGGACGATACTTGGGACCACATCTCCTCTAAAATATAAGGCACTCAGATGGGGATAATGTGCTGCACGAGTAAGGGTAATTTGGTTAAACATCCTATTCTAATATGCATCTTTGGTGAATGAATATCTTGATTAATGAACACTGAGAAACTATGTCTCTTTTCTCTCAGTGTCAATGTCAAGCAACTACAGACCCATGTTCATGAAACTAGTTTGTAAATCTGCAGTTGCAGGGCGCACCTTTGCACTGGGGTCAATGTAAGAGTTCAGGTAATTCACAAAGGTTTGTCAGTGTATATTTTGTAGTCAACCAAAGCTGCATGGTGAAGGGCCTAGTTAAAGCATCAAGTAATCTCTGCTCTCATGCATTGTTGAGCAGCCATGCATTCTCTCTCTCCAGTACATGGCAGTTGGGGAATGCCGCGGCCAGGGCGACTGACGCTGGAATCTGGGGACCACGGTTCGATCCCCGGCTCCGGCGTCAGGTTAGCCCAGCACCATGTGACTCTGGGCAATAGCTCGCTTAATCTTCCCGACGGCCCCCAGCGCCTAGACACCCTTACGGGTGATTGTGCGCTTTACAAATGTGGACTTTACTTTACTTTTGTAAAGTGCTCATCTACCTGGGCATTTCTTAGACTTATAGGAGATGTTTTTGTTACTCAACTCAGTGGCACTCTTATTTGCACTGCCCTAGGATGAAAGGTTGAGGAGGCCAGTGAGGATATTTGCCTATGAATGGGGTGCTAAGAAAGGACAGATCACTGCAGTAGATAAGTTAGTCTAAAACCTGTATGCACAATGCGAAGAGTATTCCTTACTTTCTCTTACCTTTCAGTTAATCATGTTACTGATATATAGCAGTGCTTTCCAACATTTTTAGAACTACAACCCAATTTTTAGAAGGCAAGTATTTGCAACCAACAAGCTTTAATGGACATAAGTGTTATTATAATTTATGCATCATGTGGTAGCGCACTGTCAATTACATAGACCAAAGTTTCCTTTGAAGTGCCCACTAACTTACACATGCATACAGTTTTACTGATAAAACTATATCCCACACCAATGATAATGTGTGGTCGGGTTTCAGGGAATATTTTTATCATTTGTGCATCACCAACAAAAAGGCTATTGATTTTTTTTATCCTATAAAAATATTTGTTTCCGTTGCACTTCAGAATGACAAAAAATTGCTTTATTTTTACTTTCCTTACTGCTCAATGTGCACAGTTAATTTACGGTTATTTACATTTTGTTTTGTATTCAACATAAATGACATACTACAGCCTTTTTTCAAACACCCTGTACCCCAGCAAGATTTACAAATAATACATTTTCTTTTTCTTTCTCTTACGGGAAATTCAGAGGAGTTTGTAAATCCCCATGTAAACAAAATAGGTAGCAATTTGCCAGAAAACATAGCCAAATATTTGATCTCTGTCTTTGATGGACATCAAATGTGACAAAATGAATACAGAATTAAAAGACATTTTATTGCTTGTACTTTTATGACCCACCAAACATTGGCTGGCGACCCAAAAGTGGGTCATGAACCACAGTTTGAGAATCACCGTTCTATATTGAAAATGGTACCACTGAAGAACCTGTGTACATATTTGAGTGTAACGGAGGATATTAAATTATCATAAAGCTTAAAAAAGCCAAAACAATAAATCAATTTTTCCTGTTTCTTCATAATTTTTTATTCTAGAAAATTTGCGAGGACTGGGACATGGACGATGACGAGGTAAAGAAAAAACATTACTTGGACTGCTCATTTATTATCTCTACTACTCCAAGCATATCAGCAAAAGAGTCATTTTGAATGAATGTCACATTAAAATAAACAGCACCATTCTAGTTGTATAACTATTTGGAGACCGTGCACACAGTAGAAAACATTTAATGCCATCTCATAATGACAAAAAGAGGGTCTGATATTCTAGTGGTTTAGTAACACAAGACTTCACTACATTTTAAATAATGTTAAGATAGCATTTTAAGATTAAAGCATTTACCTTGTTATGAGAGTCTGATTAATACACACAAATTCTCAATTAGTTTTAGTCAAGAACCAATGTGGGAAATGATCTCCAGATATTGTTAATGGTATATTTACTTTTACTTTATTCATTGTCATATGTGTGAACAATTTCCAGTTGACAAAGCACTAACCCTGGGTGTAGTTTGCGGAGTTGCGCTATGCGTAGCTCAGCCAAGTGGCACAGAAACTCTGCAGCGCTACGCTGGCTTCACGGAAAGTGACCATACACAACGCAAAACTGTCAAATATTTAACTTTACTTTTCTCTCTCTGGCAGGAAATTGAGAGGTGCCTGTAAACACCAATCCCCATGTTAACAAATGGGCAGCCATCAGTCAGAAGACATAACCAAACATTTGACCTCTGTCTGTGATGCACAGCAAATGTGACAAAATGAATGCAGAATTTAAAGGCATTTTTAATGCTTCTACTTTTATGACTAAACACGAGGTGGCGACTCACCAGTGGGTCACAAACCACAGTTTGCGAAACACCCTTCTCTCCGGAAAATGGTGCTACTGAAGTACCTGAGTACATATTGGAGTGTAACAAGGGAAATGAAATTTTCATAATCCATTTTAGGTCAAAATAATAAATCTGTATTTTCTGTTTCTTCATTACTTTTTTATTTAAGACTTCTGACGAGCACATGGACATTGACGAGGTAAAGCAAAACCATTGCTTGGATGGCTCATTAATTAACTCTACTACTAAAAGCTCTTCTACTTCAGCGTTGAGACACCTAAGGGTATCTGTGCGCTTAACAAATTGCATAAATAAATAAAAGCACATCAGCAAATGAGTGCTTTTTCCAGGTGGGTTTAAATGAATGTCACACTAAAATCAACAGAAACGTTATAGTTTTATAACTATTTAGACATAGTGCACACAATACATTATTCTTCTTTTTATTATTAATATTTTATTTATTGTTGTGCATGACAGCCTTACAATATATAAAAAAAGAAAAACATGCCATATAGGGACAATTAAAAAAAAAACATGCACCCATCAATCTATCAATAAATTCATTAAAAAAAATTAAATACAAAAGACAGAAAAGTGACTTTTCACTGAGGGCACACGTCCTGAGAAGAAAAGAATGGTTGAATTCTTCAACCATACTAAAGTGCAAGTCTAATGGGAAAGGGTACATATTACCGTCAGAGGCTACCCCCTAAATATAATCATATACAACACTGTTCCAGTGATGTATGTTCCTTTCTTCCAGTTGTGAGCAGTTTTTTCCCCCACCTAAGAAGTAAAAGTGCAGTGCAAAGAAATAGTGCACAATTATTCTACTTATACATAAAACTATGGTATGTTCCCTGAGTTCCTCTGGCATAATAAGGTACAATTGCCTTGGGGAAGGTAAATATTACCGTTGAAGGTCACCTCCTAAATATAACAATATTAGTTATGGAAACATAGGAGGTTAAGGATTATCTCTTTCCAGTTGTAAACAGTTTGTCCATCCACCTAGGAAGTAAGAGTGTGGTACTTTAAAGTAGTACAAAGTTATTCTACTGATAGATACAATTATAATGTGTTCTATAGTCGAAACAACCAAGTTTATAAAGCTTACCTACTTAAACATAATCATAGAGTAAAGGGCAACTCTTTCAAGCATGGCCGCGTAACCCATAAATATGATGCTAAAGAGGTCATCACATTAACAACATCTGATTTGATACATACAGCCTTTGCTGGTTTCACACATCTGACCCCATAGTGTTAGAAAAGGGGAAGAAGTCATCTCTCCCGGACGGCAACATATTTTTTGCAAAGCAGCATAAAACGGGTTAAATTATCCAGACCACCAACACTCATAGCAATCGAATCGGCCATCAAACATATGTATGCCTATCAGGAAATCCCTAGTTGGGAGGATACCTAGCCAGAATGTTAAATACAGTGTTCGCTTTAATTCAGGCTATACCATGTCCAGGTATTCTGGTCATGAAAGACCACAGGTGTTATTGAAGTAAATACTCATCAAGGATCCCGGCTTTAGCTCTCAGAATTTTTTTATCTGCACATAATCATGGTACCGTTCTTTAATCATAGATGCAGTATCCTAACACTTTCAGAAGCATCCCACAGAGATATAAACTGTAATTCCTTCAACCTTTTTCGTGCATGTGACGACCATGTATATCCTCGATGGGGCAACTGGCTGTGACTTCCTCAAGAGTGTTTTTTAAAAGACTGTGATCTTAGGGTTTCTTACCAATCTCACGCAGTAGAGAATTGGCCTGAGAGCAATAGTTGCTGATATCGAGATAAAATTAAGCTCTGCGTTCAGTTCCACTAGAAGGGTACCTAGCCCAAACTCCGGAAATTACGGAAGAAATTATTCTCAGCAACATGGAGTGGGCAGACATTCCAGAATCCCCATAATTCTGCACCATACAGTGCAGCTACCACTGCTCTTTGCTTATATATTTGTAAAATAAAACTTATACTCTGGCACCAGCCTGGTGTCTAAACTTTAAAACTGCTCCAGCCAATTTGCTCAGCACTAGCGTGGCATTCTGTATTTCTCTGTCCCATCACAAATTCTCTGTAAATCAAATACTCAAATAGTCAAACTGCGTGACAATATCCAATGGGATACCTTTGACCAAAGGCTGTCGCTTGAAAGAAGAGGAGGGCCTCAATACCATACACTTTGTTTTACTAACATTTATGGTTAATGACTTCTTGTCACAATACTCCACAAAACATGTTAGTAGCCTTTGGGTGATGTTTTCTGTTCGTGCCATCAATACTGCATCATCCACGTATAGTAGTATTGGCACCCTCTTCCCAGCTACAGTTGGAATATCTTTGGCGTCTACCATCAATTGGTCAGCTGCATCATTTAAAAAGAGGCTAAATAGCATGGGAGCCAATATGCACCCCTGCAGGATATCTTTTTTGACCTGGAAGGGTGCAGTGCACTCCCCTCTGGCCCCTACCGTACTTTAGCTGTGTTATCAATATGCAGAGCCTGTATGGCCTTTATTAGCGAGGAGTCAGCATCCAATTTCTCCAATGATCTCCACAGCTTCTCTCTATCTACTAAATCAAAAGCTGCTTTCAAGTTCACAAATATTAGGTACAGCGATGTCATCCTCACCATCGTAAACTTATAAGAGATCATTTACAACCAGAGAGCCTGAATATTGGTCCCAATGACAGGCCTAAACCCAGCTTGCACTTCAGTCAAGATGTTATGAGCATCGACCCACCCCTGAAGTCGGTTGAGCAGAATTTACGCCAGAATTGTTCCTTCACCATCTAGAAGGGAGATCAAATGGTAGTTGGATGAACTGGACCAATCGCCTTTCTTATGAATCAGCACAATAACAGCCGAACGCCATGAAGGGGGAACAGCGTTTACCTTCCCCAAGGCAATTGTACCTTATTATGCCAGTGGAACTATGGTTCTGTAACTCTGAATTTTATATATGGTGATAATGGTATAACCCTAGTAGACCCATAGTTGATTACTATACTCTCCAGCAATGGCAGTATTAGTAGAAATTTCTCTCTGCTCCATCATATCTTTTTCTACAGTTCGATACCACACTTCCAATGGGCTGTTTTTGACAACTCCCTCATGCAGAATTCTAGGCAAAGTACCAAAGGATCATGATCACTCTCCACTCTTGTGACAACTGTCATATCGTGCACATATTCCCAGCACTCTATATTGATTGAAATATAATCTATTATAGAAGCGCTTCTCCCATTGTTAACGGTTACTCTAGCAGTACTATCTGAGGGGGTGAGACCATTAAAAAAACGCAGGTAGAAGTTTAGCATAAGCTCAGGGAATACAACTCTCTTCTTAGTGGATTAAAAATTGCTCAAGGCAATAGATAACATTTAATACCATCCCATAAATATAAAAAGATTGTCTAATGTTCTGGTGATATAACACAAGACAATGTCATCACTACATTTTAAAGAATCCCAAGATAGCATTTTATGATTATAGCATTTACATGTTATGAAACTCTGATTAATACTTACACATTTTCCATGTAAGAAATGATCTCCAAATGTGGTTAATGATTTATTTCAGTACACAAAGTACATTCTCTTTTACTTTATTTTGTGTGTTATGTGTGAACAGTTCCCACTCGTCCAAAGTATCCATTCCACTATTACTGTCAAAACCAAAGTGTACCTTCCAAGAAAAACAAACTGAAAGGATGTGATATACTACACAGTGATTTATAACTAGTGTAAGAATGGAGCATTGTATGTATGGCTAAAAGTCAGCCATTGCCATCTACCTTAAGCTCTTGCCAATATCCTACTTGAGTGAATGTAAATGTAAATGTAAATGTGGGTGTACTTGTAAAGCGCACTGTGACTCCATGGAGTATCCTGGCGCTGAAGACCGCTGGGGAACCCGTCCTGGTTTTCCTTGTGAGATGGTCCCTTTCTGGGTATCTCCAAGGTGAAACCAGGCATCCCTGGCGTCTGTGGGGGGCCGTTGTAGAGATGAGGCAAGCTTAATGCCCAGAGTTGCCGAGTGTGTTCCCTCGTTAGAGTAGGCACCGAGGCGAGAATTATCGAGTCCGTTTTGACCCTGGTCCACAACCCTGCCGCGTCGGGAATTGAACCCTGGTCCCGGGCCGTTCTCTGCTTACGGGTCTGCCGCCTCTAGCCAGTGAGCCACACCACTCCACATGTAGCTTTAAGGGATTACTATCTCGATCTAAAACTGCTTCTGGCAGCAGGCAATGAGACTTTCTGCAGCTCACTGAATTTTTAATACAATAAGGTACTGATTCTGACCTTTCTCAAAGTACGATACTTGGGACCACATCTCCTCTAAAATATATGGAACTCAGATGGGGATAATGTGCTGCACGAGTAAGGGTAATTTGGTTAAACATCCTATTCTAACATATATCTTTGGTGAATGAATATCTTGATTAATGAACACCGAGAAACTATGTCTCTTTTCTCTCTGTGTCAATGTCAAGCAACTACAGACCCAGGTTCACAAAACTAGTTTGTAAATCTGCAGTTTCAGGGCGCACCTTTGCACTGGGGTCAATGTAAGAGTTCAGGTAATTCACAAAGGTTTCTCAATGTATATTTTGTAGTCAACCAAAGCTGCATGGTGAAGGGCCTAGTTAAAGCATCAAGTAATCTGTGTTATCATGCATTGTTGAGCAGCCATGCATTCTCTCTCTCCAGTGCATGGCAGTTGGGGAATTAAAAAAATGTGTGTTTGTAAAGTGCTCCTCTACCTGGGGATTTCGTAGACTTATAGGAGATGTTTTTGTTACTCAACTCAGTGGCACTCATATTTGCACTGCCCTAGGATGAAAGGTTGAGGGGGCCAGTGAGGATATTTGCCTATGAATGGGGTGCTAAGAAAGGACAGATCACTGCAGTAGATAAGTTAGTCTAAAACCTGTAAGCACAATGCGAAGAGTATTCCTTACTTTCTCTTACCTTTAAGTTAATCATGTTACTGATATATAGCAGTGCTTTCCAACATTTTTAGAACCTCAACCCAATTTTTAGAAGGCAAGTATTTGCCACCAACAAGCTTTAATGGACATGAGGTTTTATTATAATTTATGCATCATGTGGTAGCGCACTGTCAATTACATAGACCAAAGTTTCCATTGAAGTGCCCAGTAACTTACACATGCATTCAGTTTTACTGATAAAACTATATCACACACCAATGATAATGTGTGGTCGGGTTTCAGGGAATATTTTTATCATGTGTGCATCACCAAGAAAAAAGGCTATTGATTTTTTTTATCCTATAAAAATATTTGTTTCTGTTGCACTTCAGAATGACAAAAAAATTGCTTTATTTTTGCTTTCCTTACTGCTGAATGTGCACAGTTAATTTACAGTTATTTACATTTTGTTTTGTATTTCAAATAAATGACATACTACAGCCTTTTTTCAAACACCCTATACCCCAGCAAGATTTACAAATAATACATTTTCTTTTTCTTTCTCTTATGGGAAATTCAGAGGAATTTGTAAATCCCCATGTAAACAAAATAGGTAGCAATTTGCCAGAAAACATAGCCAAATATTTGATCTCTGTCTTTGATGGACATCAAATGTGACAAAATTAATACAGAATTAAAAGACATTTTATTGCTTGTACTTTTATGACCCACCAAACATCGGCTGGCGACCCAAAAGTGGGTCATGAACCACAGTTTGAGAATCACCGTTCTATATTGAAAATGGTACCACTGAAGAACCTGTGTACATATTTGAGTGTAACGGAGGATCTTAATTTATCATAAAGCTTAAAAAAGCCAAAACAATAATTCAATTTTTCCTGATTCTTCATAATTTTTTATTCTAGAAAATGTGCAAGGACTGGGACATGGACAATAACGAAGTAAAGAAAAAACATTACTTGGACTGCTCTTTTATTATCTCTACTACTCCAAACATATCAGCAAAAAAATCATTTTGAATGAATGTCACATTAAAATAAACAGCACCATTCTAGTTGTATAACTATTTGGAGATCGTGCACACAGTAGAAAAGATTTAATGCCATCTCATAATGACAAAAAGAGGGTCTGATATTCTAGTGGTTTAGTAACACAAGACTTAACTACATTTTAAATAATGTTAAGATAGCATTTTAAGATTAAAGCATTTACCTTGTTATGAGAATCCGATTAATACACACAAATTCTCAATTAGTTTTAATCAAGAACCAATGTGAGAAATGATCTCCAGATATTGTTAATGGTATATTTACTTTTACTTTATTCTTTGTCATATGTGTGAACAATTTCCAGTTGACAAAGCACTAACCCTGGGTGTAGTTTGCGGAGTTGCGCTATGCGTAGCTCAGCCAAGTGGTACAGAAACTCTGCAGCGCTACGCGGGCTTCACGGAAACTGACCATACACAACGCAAAACTGTCAAATATTTAACTTTACTTTTCTCTCTCTGGCGGGAAATTGAGAGGTGCCTGTAAACACCAATCCCCATGTTAACAAACGGGCAGCCATTTGTCAGAAGACATAGCCAAATATTTGACCTCTGTCTGTGATGCACAGCAAATGTGACAAAATGAATACAGGATTTAAAGGCATTTTTAATGCTTCTACTTTTATGACCCACTAAACATGAGGTGGCGACTCACCAGTGGGTCACAAACCACAGTTTGCGAAACACCCTGCTCTCCGGAAAATGGTGCTACTGAAGTACCTGAGTACACATTGGAGTGTAACAAGGGAAATGAAATTCTCATAATCCATTTTAGGTCAAAATAATAAATCTGTATTTTCTGTTTCTCCATTACTTTTTTATTTCAGACTTCTGACGAGCACATGGACATTGACGAGGTAAAGCAAAACCATTGCTTGGATGGCTCATTTATTAACTCTACTACTAAAAGCTCTTCTACTTCAGCTTTGAGACACCTAAGGGTATCTGTGCGCTTAATAAATTGCATAAATAAATAAATAAAAGCACATCAGCAAATGAGTGCTTTTTCCAGGTGGGTTTAAATGAATGTCACACTAAAATCAACAGAAACTTTATAGTTGTATAACTATTTAGACATAGTGCACACAATACATTCTTCTTCTTTTTATTATTATTATTTTATTTATTGTTTTGGATGACAGCCTTACAATATATAAAAAAAGAAAAACATGCCATATAGGGACAATTAAAAAAAACATGCACCCATCAATCTATCAATAAATTCATTAAAAAAAATTCTAAATACAAAAGACAGAAAAGTGACTTTTCACTGAGGGCACTCGTCCTGAGAAGAAAAGAATGGTTGAATTCTTCAACCATACTAAGGTGCAAGTCTAATGGGAAAGGGTACATATTACCGTCAGAGGCTACCCCCTAAATATAAACATATACATCACTGTTCCAGTGATGTATGTTCCTTTATTCCAGTTGTGAGCAGTTTTTTCCCCCACCTAAGAAGTAAAAGTGCAGTGCAAAGAAATAGTGCACAATTATTCGACTTATACATAAAACTATGGTATGTTCCCTGAGTTCCTCTGGCATAATAAGGTACAATTGCCTTGGGGAAGGTAAATATTACCGTTGAAGGTCACCTCCTAAATATAACAATATTAGTTATGGAAACATAGGAGGTTAAGGATTATCTCTTTCCAGTTGTAAACAGTTTGTCCATCCACCTAGGAAGTAAGAGTGTGGTACTTTAAAGTAGTACAAAGTTATTCTACTGATAGATACAAATATAATGTGTTCTATGGTCGAAACAACCAAGTTTATAAAGCTTACCTACTTAAACATAATCCTAGAGTAAAGGGCAACTCTTTCAAGCATGGCCGCGTAACCCATAAATATGATGCCAAAGAGGTAATCACATTAACAACATCTGATTTGATACATACAGCCTTTGCTGGTTTCACACATCTGACCCCATAGTGTTAGAAAAGGGGAAGAAGTCATCTCTCCCGGACGGCAACATATTTTTTGCAAAGCAGCATAAAACGGGTTAAATTATCCAGACCACCAAAACTCATAGCAATCGAATCGGCCATCAAACATATGTATGCCTATCAGGAAATCCCTAGTTGGGAGGATACCTAGCCAGAATGTTAAATACAGTGTTGGTTTTAATTCAGGATATACCATGTCCAAGTATTCTGGTCATGAAAGACCACAGGTGTTATTGAAGTAAATACTCATCAAGGATCCCGGCTTTAGCTCTCAGAATTTTTTTATCTGCACATAATCATGGTACCGTCCTTTAATCATAGCTGCAGTATCCTAACACTTTCAGAAGCATCCCACAGAGATATCAACTGTAATTCCTTCAACCTTTTTCGTGCATGTGACGACCATGTATATCCTCGATGGGGCAACTGGCTGTGACTTCCTCAAGAGTTTTTTAAAAGACTGTGATCTTAGGGTTTCTTACCAATCTCACGCAGTAGAGAATTGGCCTGAGAGCAATAGTTGCTGATATCGAGATAAAATTAAGCTCTGCGTACAGTTCCACTAGAAGGGTACCTAGCCCAAACTCCGGAAGTTACGGAAGAAATTATTCTCAGCAACTTGGAGTGGGCAGACATTACAGAATCCCCATAATTCTGCACCATACAGTGCAGCTACCACTGCTCTTTGCTTATATATTTGTAAAATAAAACTTATACTCTGGCACCAGCCTGGTGTCTAAACTTTAAAACTGCTCCAGCCAATTTGCTCAACACTAGCGTGGCATTCTGTATTTCTCTGTCCCATCACAAATTCTCTGTAAATCGAATACTCAAATAGTCAAACTGCTTGACAATATCAAATGGGATACCTTTGACCAAAGGCTGTCGCTTGAAAGAAGAGGAGTGCCTCAATACCATACACTTTGTTTTACTAACATTTATGGTTAATGACTTCTTGTCACAATACTCCACAAAACATGTTAGTAGCCTTTGGGTGACGTTTTCTGTTCGTGCCATCAATACTGCATCATCCACGTATAGTAGTATTGGCACCCTCTTCCCAGCTACAGTTGGAATATCTTTGGCGTCTACCATCAATTGGTCAGCTGCATCATTTAAAAAGAGGCTAAATAGCATGGGAGCCAATATGCACCCCTGCAGGATATCTTTTTTGAACTGGAAGGGTGCAGTGCACTCCCCTCCGGTCGATTGGAGATAAATTGTATCACTTGCCTCCACTCTTGACACTGTATGGGGTCTGTCCCCCATTGTTGGCCACTCAAAATGCGGCGGATGTACTAACTGTAACTTTACGATGGAAGGTAAAAGTTTTACTTTTAACAATGTCACTGTACAGAGCTTCTCCTTTTCAAATTGTAACACGTCTAATCTTATATATTTGATCCAATGCCCCTTCACTAGAACGAGCACGTTCTTAATTGTTCACTTACCCCTTCACTTGCATGCTTCTCTTTTTTCCGCCTCCAAACATAAGCACCCTAATTAGTGCCTCTTTGTAATATGCAGGATCACATTGTATATAGCCCTTGCACATTCTAGACCTTACTGAATCTGCACTAGAGAGAACTGAAAATGACATGTTGTAAATATGTACATAGTGGTTGAGTTAATTTGTCCTTTTTCCCCCTCTTACCTCCCCCCTGTTTAATTTCTACAGGCTGGTATAACCACAAACAGGCAGAATGACATATTTTAGTCGTGAAGATGATCCCAATTTAATTTTGGAGATAGGGATCAAAACGTTACGTCAACTGTTTATACAGAACTGCTTCTCCGTATTTGTGTACCATGTGTGGCAGCTACTGTTGGTTAGAGCTTACATAATATTTGAATGTATTGTAAGCCACCTTTTTCTCCAAACTGTTTGCCTGTTATTCTTCCCTTGTACTGTTTTTTCCCCCTGGTCTCGGTACAGGCTTGTGCCCAGTCACCTGTGGCTTGTTCCACTTCTTAATTCTGTATGCAATTATAAAAAATCTTTGGAAATAAACAGCTACTGGTCCGGCTGGACACTGGAGATAAAGACACAGTTCTTATTCGAAGCCTGTGCTTATTATTCTGCATAATATTTAAAATAAGCCTTGGACCTTTGTTAGCTTTATAATTCTGTATTTCTCTGTCCCATCACAAATTCTCTGTAAATCGAATACTCAAATAGTCAAACTGCTTGACAATATCCAATGGGAATCCTTCGACCAAAGGCTGTCGCTTGAAAGAAGAGGAGGGCCTCAATACCATACCCTTTGTTTTACTAACATTTATGGCTAATGACGTCTTGTCACAATACTCCACAAAACATGTTAGTAGCCTTTGGGTGGCGTTTTCTGTTCGTGCCATCAATACTGCATCATCCACGTATAGTAGTATTGGCACCCTCTTCCCAGCTACAGTTGGAATATCTTTGGCGTCTACCATCAATTGGTCAGCTGCATCATTTAAAAAGAGGCTAAATAGCATGGGAGCCAATATGCACCCCTGCAGGATATCTTTTTTGACCTGGAAGGGTGCAGTGCACTCCCCTCCGGCCCGTACCATATCTGTGTTATCAATATGCAGAGCCTGTATTGCCTTTATTAGCGAGGAGTCAGCACCCAATTCCTCCAATGATCTCCACAGCTTCTCTCTATCTACTAAATCAAAAGCTGCTTTCAAGTTCACAAATATTAGGTACAGCGATGTCATCCTCACCATCGTTAAACTTATAAGAGATCATTTACAACCAGAGAGCCTGATCAATGGTCCCAATGCCAGGCCTAAACCCAGCTTGCACTTCAGTCAAGATGTTATGAGCATCGACCCACCCCTGAAGTCAGTTGAGCAGAATTTACCTCAGAATTGTTCCTTCGCCATCTAGAAGGGAGATCAAATGGTAGTTGGATGAACTGGACCAATCGCCTTTCTTATGGATCAGCACAATAACAGCCGAACACCATGAAGGGGGAACAGCGTTTCCAGCAAGTGCTGATTAAACACTTTAGTAAGAATGCTACCCCAATTTGAGTTTCAATGGTGTGCACTGAGCCCCTCTCAGCCCAAGATAGCAATTGCCCGAATTTTTTGCAGTTTTTTTCCTGTGCCGCCTCCTTTAATGCTACCCAGAGGGTCAGTTGATACTGCAATTTCTTAGTTCTCAGGAGGCGTATATATAATCGGTCCTACAATCTCTGAATAGTAATTCGCTGTGTAGACTATGGTGTTGTTGTACTAAAGCCGATAATACAGCTCCCTTCATTCTATAGCATTCCTCAACCAAGTAAACCATTTGCCCCTTTTCCCACCAACCATCAAGGCGTCTGCAGGCCCAATGGGCTTTGACCACAGGGCCTTCATCTCCTCTGACATCTTTTTGTAGGCTACTAGGGTTATACCATTATCACCATATATAACATTCAGAATTACAGAACCATAGTTGATTACTATACTCTCCAGCAATGGCAGTATTTGTAGAAATTTCTCTCTGCTCTATCATATCTTTTTCTACAGTTCGATACCACACTTCCAATGGGTTGTTTTTGACAACTCCCTCATGCACAATTCTAGGCAAAGTACCACAGGATCATGATCACCCGCCACTCTTGTGACAACTGTCATATCGTGCACATATTCCCAGCACTCTATATTGATTGAAATATATTCTATTATAGAAGCGCTTCTCCCATTGTTAACGGTTACTCTAGCAGTACTATCTGAGGGGGTGGGGCCATTAAAAAAACGCAGGTAGAAGTTTAGCAGAAGCTCAGTGAATACAACTCTCTTCTTAGTGGATTAAAAATTGCTCAAGCCAATAGATAACATTTAATACCATCCCATAAATATAAAAAGATTGTCTAATGTTCTGGTGATATAACACAAGACTATGTCATCACTACATGTTAAAGAATCCCAAGATAGCATTTTATTATTATAGCATTTACATGTTATGAAAGTCTGATTAATACTTACACATTTTCCATGTAAGAAATGATCTCCAAATGTGGTTAATGATTTATTTCAGTACACAAAATACATTCTCTTTTACTTTATTTTGTGTGTTATGTGTGAACAGTTCCCACTCGTCCAAAGTATCCATTCCACTATTACTGTCAAAAACAAAGTGTACCTTCCAAGAAAAACAAACTGAAAGGATGTGATATACTACACAGTGATTTATAACTTGTGTAAGGATGGAGCATTGTATGTATGACTAAAAGTCAGCCATTGCCATCCACCTTAATCTCTTGCCAATATCCTACTTGAGTGAATGTAGCTTTAAGGGATTACTATCTCGATCTAAAACTGCTTCTGGCAGCAGTCAATGAGACTTTCTGAAGCTCACTGAAATTTTAATACAATAAAGTACTGATTCTGACCTTTTTCCAAGTACGATACTTGGAACCACATCTCCTCTAAAAGATAAGGCACTCAGATGGGGATAATCTGCTGCACAAGTAAGGGTAATTTGGTTAAACATCCTATTCTAACATACATCTTTGGTGAATGAATATCTGGATTAATGAACACTGAGAAACTATGTCTCTTTTCTCTCAGTGTCAATGTCAAGCAACTACAGACCCAGGTTCACAAAACTATTTTGTAAATCTGCAGTTGCAGGGCGCACCTTTGCACTGGGGTCAATGTAAGAGTTCAGGTAATTCACAAAGGTTTCTCAGTGTATATTTTGTAGTCAACCAAAGCTGCATGGTGAAGGGCCTAGTTAAAGCATCAAGTAATCTGTGTTCTCGTGCATTGTTGAGCAGCCATGCATTCTCTCTCTCCAGTACATGGCAGTTGGGGAATTAAATAAAATGTGTATTTGTAAAAGTGCTCATCTACCTGGGGTTTTCTTAGACTTATAGGAGATGTTTTTGTTACTCAACTCAGTGGCACTCTTATTTGCACTGCCCTAGGATGAAAGGTTGAGGAGGCCAGTGAGGATATTTGCCTATGAATGGGTTGCTAAGAAAGGACAGATCACTGCAGTAGATAAGTTAGTCTAAAACCTGTAAGCACAATGCGAAGAGTATTCCTTACTTTCTCTTACCTTTCAGTTAATCATGTTACTGATATATAGCAGTGCTTTCCAACATTTTTAGAACTACAACCCAATTTTTAGAAGGCAAGTATTTGCAACCAACAAGCTTTAATGGACGTAAGTTTTATTATAATGTATGCATCATGTGGTAGCGCACTGTCAATTACATAGACCAAAGTTTCCTTTGAAGTGCCCACTAACTTACACATGCATACAGTTTTACTGATAAAACTATATCCCACACCAATGATAATGTGTGGTCGGGTTTCAGGGAATATTTTTATCATTTGTGCATCACCAAGAAAAAGGCTATTGATTTTTTTCATCCTATAAAAATATTTGTTTCCGTTGCACTTCAGAATGACAAAAAAATTGCTTTTTTTTTGCTTTCCTTACTGCTGAATGTGCACAGTTAATTTACGTTTATTTACATTTTGTTTTGTATTCAAAATAAATGACATACTACAGCCTTTTTTCAAACACCCTATACCCCAGCAAGATTTACAAATAATACATTTTTTTTTCTTTCTCTTACCGGAAATTCAGAGGAGTTTGTACATCCCCATGTAAACAAAATAGGTAGCAATTTGCCAGAAAACATAGTCAAATATTTGATCTCTGTCTTTGATGGACATCAAATGTGACAAAATGAATACAGAATTAAAAGACATTTTATTGCTTGTACTTTTATGACCCACCAAACATCGGCTGGCGACCCAAAAGTGGGTCATGAACCACAGTTTGAGAATCACCGTTCTATATTGAAAATGGTACCACTGAAGAACCTGTGTACATATTTGAGTGTAACGGAGAATATTAAATTATCATAAAGCTTAAAAAAGCCAAAACAATAAATCAATTTTTCCTGTTTCTTCATAATTTTTTATTCTAGAAAATTTGCGAGGACTGGGACATGGACGATGACGAGGTAAAGAAAAAACATTACTTGGACTGCTCATTTATTATCTCTATTACTCCAAACATATCAGCAAAAGAGTCATTTTGAATGAATGTCACATTAAAATAAACAGCACCATTCTAGTTGTATAACTATTTGGAGATCGTGCACACAGTAGAAAAGATTTAATGCCATCTCATAATGACAAAAAGAGGGTCTGATATTCTAGTGGTTTAGTAACACAAGACTTAACTACATTTTAAATAATGTTAAGATAGCATTTTAAGATTAAAGCATTTACCTTGTTATGATAATCCGATTAATACACACAAATTCTCAATTAGTTTTAATCAAGAACCAATGTGAGAAATGATCTCCAGATATTGTTAATGGTATATTTACTTTTACTTTATTCTTTGTCATATGTGTGAACAATTTCCAGTTGACAAAGCACTAACCCTGGGTGTAGTTTGCGGAGTTGCGCTATGCGTAGCTCAGCCAAGTGGTACAGAAACTCTGCAGCGCTACGCGGGCTTCACGGAAACTGACCATACACAACGCAAAACTGTCAAATATTTAACTTTACTTTTCTCTCTCTGGCGGGAAATTGAGAGGTGCCTGTAAACACCAATCCCCATGTTAACAAACGGGCAGCCATTTGTCAGAAGACATAGCCAAATATTTGACCTCTGTCTGTGATGCACAGCAAATGCGACAAAATGAATACATGATTTAAAGGCATTTTTAATGCTTCTACTTTTATGACCCACTAAACACGAGGTGGCGACTCACCAGTGGGTCACAAACCACAGTTTGCGAAACACCCTTCTCTCCGGAAAATGGTGCTACTGAAGTACCTGAGTACATATTGGAGTGTAACAAGGGAAATGAAATTCTCATAATCCATTTTAGGTCAAAATAATAAATCTGTATTTTCTGTTTCTCCATTACTTTTTTATTTCAGACTTCTGACGAGCACATGGACATTGACGAGGTAAAGCAAAACCATTGCTTGGATGGCTCATTTATTAACTCTACTACTAAAAGCTCTTCTACTTCAGCTTTGAGACACCTAAGGGTATCTGTGCGCTTAACAAATTGCATAAATAAATAAATAAAAGCACATCAGCAAATGAGTGCTTTTTCCAGGTGGGTTTAAATGAATGTCACACTAAAATCAACAGAAACTTTATAGTTGTATCACTATTTAGACATAGTGCACACAATACATTCTTCTTCTTTTTATTATTTTATTTATTGTTTTGGATGACAGCCTTACAATATATAAAAAAAGAAAAACATGCCGTATAGGGACAATTAAAAAACAACATGCACCCATCAATCTATCAATAAATTCATTAAAAAAAATTCTAAATACAAAAGACAGAAAAGTGACTTTTCACTGAGGGCACTCGTCCTGAGAAGAAAAGAATGGTTGAATTCTTCAACCATACTAAAGTGCAAGTCTAATGGGAAACGGTACATATTACCGTCAGAGGCTACCCCCTAAATATAAACATATACATCACTGTTCCAGTGATGTATGTTCCTTTATTCCAGTTGTGAGCAGTTTTTCCCCCACCTAAGAAGTAAAAGTGCAGTGCAAAGAAATAGTGCACAATTATTCGACTTATACATAAAACTATGGTATGTTCCCTGAGTTCCTCTGGCATAATAAGGTACAATTGCCTTGGGGAAGGTAAATATTACCGTTGAAGGTCACCTCCTAAATATAACAATATTAGTTATGGAAACATAGGAGGTTAAGGATTATCTCTTTCCAGTTGTAAACAGTTTGTCCATCCACCTAGGAAGTAAGAGTGTGGTACTTTAAAGTATTACAAAGTTATTCTACTGATAGATACAATTATAATGTGTTCTATGGTCGAAACAACGAAGTTTATAAAGCTTACCTACTTAAACATAATCCTAGAGGAAATGGCAACTCTTTCAAGCATGGCCGCGTAACCCATAAATATGATGCTAAAGAGGTCATCACATTAACAACATCTGATTTGATACATACAGCCTTTGCTCGTTTCACACATCTGACCCCATAGTGTTAGAAAAGGGGAAGAAGTCATCTCTCCCGGACGGCAACATATTTTTTGCAAAGCAGCATAAAATGGGTAAATTATCCAGACCTCCAACACTCATAGCAATCAAATCGGCCATCAAACATATGTATGCCTATCAGGAAATCCCTAGTTGGGAGGATACCTAGCCAGAATGTTAAATACAGTGTTCGCTTTAATTCAGGCTATACCATGTCCAGGTATTCTGGTCATGAAAGACCACAGGTGTTATTGAAGTAAATACTCATCAAGGATCCCGGCTTTAGCTCTCAGAATTTTTTTATCTGCACATAATCATGGTACCGTTCTTTAATCATAGCTGCAGTATCCTAACACTTTCAGAAGCATCCCACAGAGATATAAACTGTATTTCCTTCAACCTTTTTCGTGCATGTGACGACCATGTATATCCTCGATGGGGCAACTGGCTGTGACTTCCTCAAGAGTGTTTTTTAAAAGACTGTGATCCTAGGGTTTCTTACCAATCTCACGCAGTAGAGAATTGGCCTGAGAGCAATAGTTGCTGATATCGAGATAAAATTAAGCTCTGCGTACAGTTCCACTAGAAGGGTACCTAGCTCAAACTCCGGAAATTACGGAAGAAATTATTCTCAGCAACTTGGAGTGGGCAGACATTCCAGAATCCCCATAATTCTGCACCATACAGTGCAGCTACCACTGCTCTTTGCTTATATATTTGTAAAATAAAACTTATACTCTGGCACCAGCCTGGTGTCTAAACTTTAAAACTGCTCCAGCCAATTTGCTCAGCACTAGCGTGGCATTCTGTATTTCTCTGTCCCATCACAAACTCTCTGTAAATCGAATACTCAAATAGTCAAACTGCTTGACAATATCCAATGGGATACCTTTGACCAAAGGCTGTCGCTTGAAAGAAGAGGAGGGCCTCAATACCATACACTTTGTTTTACTAACATTTATGGTTAATGACTTCTTGTCACAATACTCCACAAAACATATTAGTAGCCTTTGGGTGACGTTTTCTGTTCGTGCCATCAATACTGCATCATCCACGTATAGTAGTATTGGCACCCTCTTCCCAGCTACAGTTGGAATATCTTTGGCGTCTACCATCAATTGGTCAGCTGCATCATTTAAAAAGAGGCTAAATAGCATGGGAGCCAATATGCACCCCTGCAGGATATCTTTTTTGACCTGGAAGGGTGCAGTGCACTCCCCTCTGGCCCGTACCGTACTTTAGCTGTGTTATCAATATGCAGAGCCTGTATGGCCTTTATTAGCGAGGAGTCAGCATCCAATTTCTCCAATGATCTCCACAGCTTCTCTCTATCTACTAAATCAAAAGCTGCTTTCAAGTTCACAAATATTAGGTACAGCGATGTCATCCTCACCATCGTAAACTTATAAGAGATCATTTACAACCAGAGAGCCTGAATATTGGTCCCAATGCCAGGCCTAAACCCAGCTTGCACTTCAGTCAAGATGTTATGAGCATCGACCCACCCCTGAAGTCGGTTGAGCAGAATTTACCCCAGAATTGTTCCTTCACCATCTAGAAGGGAGATCAAATGGTAGTTGGATGAACTGGACCAATCGCCTTTCTTATGAATCAGCACAATAACAGCCGAACGCCATGAAGGGGGAACAGCGTTTCCAACAAGTGCTGATTAAACACTTTAGTAAGGATGCTACCCCATAAGTTCGGCTCTTCACAATATATATTGGTGGGCACCATATCAGGGCCTAGGGCTTTGTATTTCTTTACATCAGATAGAGGACTATCACCACCTCTGGTACTAAAATATCAATGACATGATGGCCCAGAGCAGATGTTCTCTCGGGCTGTCAGAGGTGTTATGGGGTTGACACCATATAAATTACTAAAGTGACCAGACTAGACAGATGGCCCAATTTGAGTTTCAATGGTGTGCACTGAGCCCCTCTCAGCCCAAGATAGCAATTGTCCGAATTTTTTGAAGTTTTTTTCCAGTGTCGCCTCCTTTAATGCTACCCATAGGGTCAGTTGATACTGCAATTTCCTAGTTCTCAGGAGGCGTATATATAATAGGTCCTACACTCTCTGAATAGTAATTCGCTGTGTAGGCTATGGTGTTGTTTTACTAAAGCAGATAATACAACTCCCTTCATTCTATAGCATTCCTCATCATACCAAGTAACCCATTTGACCTTTTTCCCACCAACCATCAAGGCGTCTGCAGGCCCAATGGGCTTTGACCACAGGGCCTTCAGCTCCTCTGACATCTTTTTGTAGGCTACTAGGGTTATACCATTATCACCATATAGAAAATTCAGAATTACAGAACCATAGTTGATTACTATACTCTCCAGCAATGGCAGTATTAGTAGAAATTTCTCTCTGCTCCATCATATCTTTTTCTACAGTTCGATACCACACTTCCAATGGGCTGTTTTTGACAACTCCCTCTTGCAGAATTCTAGGCAAAGTACCAAAGGATCATGATCACTCTCCACTCTTGTGAGAACTGTCATATCGTGCACATATTCCCAGCACTCTATATTGATTGAAATATAATCGATTATAGAAGCGCTTCTCCCATTGTTAACGGTTACTCTAGCAGTACTATCTGAGGGAGTGAGACCATTAAAAAAACGCAGGTAAAAGTTTAGCAGAAGCTCAGGGAATACAACTCTCTTCTTAGTGGATTAAAAATTGCTCAAGGCAATAGATAACATTTAATACCATCCCATAAATATAAAAAGATTGTCTAATGTTCTGGTGATATAACACAAGACAATGTCATCACTACATTTTAAAGAATCCCAAGATAGCATTTTATGATTATAGCATTTACATGTTATGAAACTCTGATTAATACTTACACATTTTCCATGTAAGAAATGATCTCCAAATGTGGTTAATGATTTATTTCAGTACACAAAGTACATTCTCTTTTACTTTATTTTGTGTGTTATGTGTGAACAGTTCCCACTCGTCCAAAGTATCCATTCCACTATTACTGTCAAAACCAAAGTGTACCTTCCAAGAAAAACAAACTGAAAGGATGTGATATACTACACAGTGATTTATAACTAGTGTAAGAATGGAGCATTGTATGTATGGCTAAAAGTCAGCCATTGCCATCTACCTTAAGCTCTTGCCAATATCCTACTTGAGTGAATGTAGCTTTAAGGGATTACTATCTCGATCTAAAACTGCTTCTGGCAGCAGGCAATGAGACTTTCTGAAGCTCACTGAATTTTTAATACAATAAGGTACTGATTCTGACCTTTCTCCAAGTACAATACTTGGGACCACATCTCCTCTAAAATATAAGGCACTCAGATGGGGATAATGTGCTGCACGAGTAAGGGTAATTTGGTTAAACATCCTATTCTAACATATATCTTTGGTGAATGAATATCTTGATTAATGAACACCGAGAAACTATGTCTCTTTTCTCTCTGTGTCAATGTCAAGCAACTACAGACCCAGGTTCACAAAACTAGTTTGTAAATCTGCAGTTGCAGGGCGCACCTTTGCACTGGGGTCAATGTAAGAGTTCAGGTAATTCACAAAGGTTTCTCAGTGTATATTTTGTAGTCAACCAAAGCTGCATGGTGAAGGGCCTAGTTAAAGCATCAAGTAATCTGTGTTATCATGCATTGTTGAGCAGCCATGCATTCTCTCTCTCCAGTACATGGCAGTTGGGGAATTAAAAAAATGTGTGTTTGTAAAGTGCTCATCTACCTGGGGATTTCGTAGACTTATAGGAGATGTTTTTGTTACTCAAATCAGTGGCACTCATATTTGCACTGCCCTAGGATGAAAGGTAGAGGAGGCCAGTGAGGATATTTGCCTATGAATGGGGTGCTAAGAAAGGACAGATCACTGCAGTAGATACGTTAGTCTAAAACCTGTAAGCACAATGCGAAGAGTATTCCTTACTTTCTCTTACCTTTAAGTTAATCATGTTACTGATATATAGCAGTGCTTTCCAACATTTTTAGAACCACAACCCAATTTTTAGAAGGCAAGTATTTGCCACCAACAAGCTTTAATGGACATGAGGTTTTATTATAATTTATGCATCATGTGGTAGCGCACTGTCAATTACATAGACCAAAGTTTCCATTGAAGTGCCCACTAACTTACACATGCATACAGTTTTACTGATAAAACTATATCCCACACCAATGATAATGTGTGGTCGGGTTTCAGGGAATATTTTTATCATGTGTGCATCACCAAGAAAAAAGGCTATTGATTTATTTTATCCTATAAAAATATTTGTTTCTGTTGCACTTCAGAATGACAAAAAAATTTCTTTATTTTTGCTTTCCTTACTGCTGAATGTGCACAGTTAATTTACAGTTATTTACATTTTGTTTTGTACTTCAAATAAATGACATACTACAGCCTTTTTTCAAACACCCTATACCCCAGCAAGATTTACAAATAATACATTTTCTTTTTCTTTCTCTTATGGGAAATTCAGAGGAGTTTGTAAATCCCCATGTAAACAAAATAGGTAGCAATTTGCCAGAAAACATAGCCAAATATTTGATCTGTGTCTTTGATGGACATCAAATGTGACAAAATGAAAACATTATTAAAAGACATTTTATTGCTTGTACTTTTATGACCCACCAAACATCGGCTGGCGACCCAAAAGTGGGTCATGAACCACAGTTTGAGAATCACCGTTCTATATTGAAAATGGTACCACTAAAGAACCTGTGTACATATTTGAGTGTAATGGAGGATCTTAAATTATCATAAAGCTTAAAAAAGCCAAAACAATAAATCAATTTTTCCTGTTTCTTCATAATTTTTTATTCTAGAAAATTTGCGAGGACTGGGACATGGACGATGACGAGGTAAAGAAAAAACATTACTTGGACTGCTCATTTATTATCTCTACTACTCCAAACATATCAGCAAAAGAGTCATTTTTAATGAATGTCACATAAAAATAAACAGCACCATTCTAGTTGTATAACTATTTGGAGATCGTGCACACAGTAGAAAACATTTAATGCCATCTCATAATGACAAAAATAGGGTCTGATATTCTAGTGGTTTAGTAACACAAGACTTAACTACATTTTAAATAATGTTAAGATAGCATTTTAAGATTAAAGCATTTACCTTGTTATGAGAGTCTGATTAATACACACAAATTCTCAATTAGTTTTAGTCAAGAACCAATGTGAGAAATGATCTCCAGATATTGTTAATGGTATATTTACTTTTACTTTATTCTTTGTCATATGTGTGAACAATTTCCAGTTGACAAAGCACTAACCCTGGGTGTAGTTTGCGGAGTTGCGCTATGCGTAGCTCAGCCAAGTGGTACAGAAACTCTGCAGCGCTACGGGGGCTTCACGGAAACTGACCATACACAACGCAAAACTGTCAAATATTTAACTTTACTTTTCTCTCTCTGGTGGGAAATTGAGAGGTGCCTGTAAACACCAATCCCCATGTTAACAAATGGGCAGCCATTTGTCAGAAGACATAGCCAAATATTTGACCTCTGTCTGTGATGCACAGCAAATGTGGCAAAATGAATACAGAATTTAAAGGCATTTTTAATGCTTCTACTTTTATGACCCACTAAACACGAGGTGGCGACTCACCAGTGGGTCACAAACCACAGTTTTCGAAACACCCTTCTCTCCGGAAAATGGTGCTACTGAAGTACCTGAGTACATATTGGAGTGTAACAAGGGAAATGAAATTCTCATAATCCATTTTAGGTCAAAATAATAAATCTGTATTTTTTGTTTCTCCATTACTTTTTTATTTCAAACTTCTGACGAGCACATGGACATTGACGAGGTAAAGCAAAACCATTGCTTGGATGGCTCATTTATTAACCCTACTACTAAAAGCTCTTCTACTTCAGCTTTGAGACACCTAAGGGTATCTGTGCGCTTAACAAATTGCATAAATGAATAAATAAAAGCACATCAGCAAATGAGTGCTTTTTCCAGGTGGGTTTAAATGAATATCACACTAAAATCAACAGAAACTTTATAGTTTTATAACTATTTAGACATAGTGCACACAATACATTCTTCTTCTTTTTATTATTAATATTTTATTCATTGTTTTGGATGACAGCCTTACAATATATAAAAAAAGAAAAACATGCCATATAGGGACAATTAAAAAAAACATGCACCTATCAATCTATCAATAAATTCATTAAAAAAAATTAAAATACAAAAGACAGAAAAGTGACTTTTCACTGAGGGCACACGTCCTGAGAAGAAAAGAATGGTTGAATTCTTCAACCATACTAAAGTGCAAGTCTAATGGGAAAGGGTACATATTACC
The DNA here is from genome assembly GCF_964261635.1 of Lissotriton helveticus. NCBI lineage: Eukaryota > Metazoa > Chordata > Amphibia > Caudata > Salamandridae > Lissotriton > Lissotriton helveticus. The sequence continues at coordinate 787,322,579 of NC_136071.1, read as the reverse complement.
GTCAGAGGCTACCCCCTAAATATAAACATATACATGACTGTTCCAGTGATGTATGTTCCTTTCTTCCAGTTGTGAGCAGTTTTTTCCCCCACCTAAGAAGTAAAAGTGCAGTGCAAAGAAATAGTGCACAATTATTCGACTTATACATAAAACTATGGTATGTTCCCTGAGTTCCTCTGGCATAATAAGGTACAATTGCCTTGGGGAAGGTAAATATTACCGTTGAAGGTCACCTCCTAAATATAACAATATTAGTTATGGAAACATAGGAGGTTAAGGATTATCTCTTTCCAGTTGTAAACAGTTTGTCCATCCACCTAGGAAGTAAGAGTGTGGTACTTTAAAGTAGTACAAAGTTATTCTACTGATAGATACAATTATAATGTGTTCTATGGTCGAAACAACCAAGTTTATAAAGCTTACCTACTTAAACATAATCCTAGAGTAAAGGGCAACTCTTTCAAGCATGGCCGCGTAACCCATAAATATGATGCTAAAGAGGTCATCACATTAACAACATCTGATTTGATACATACAGCCTTTGCTGGTTTCACACATCTGACCCCATAGTGTTAGAAAAGGGGAAGAAGTCATCTCTCCCGGGCGGCAACATATTTTTTGCAAAGCAGCATAAAACGGGTTAAATTATCCAGACCACCAACACTCATAGCAATCGAATCGGCCATCAAACATATGTATGCCTATCAGGAAATCCCTAGTTGGGAGGATACCTAGCCAGAATGTTAAATACAGTGTTCGCTTTAATTCAGGCTATACCATGTTCAGGTATTCTGGTCATGAAAGACCACAGGTGTTATTGAAGTAAATACTCATCAAGGATCCCGGCTTTAGCTCTCAGAATTTGTTTATCTGCACATAATCATGGTACCGTTCTTTAATCATAGCTGCAGTATCCTAACACTTTCAGAAGCATTCCACAGAGATATCAACTGTAATTCCTTTAACCTTTTTCGTGCATGTGACGACCATGTATATCCTCGATGGGGCAACTGGCTGTGACTTCCTCAAGAGTTTTTTAAAAGACTGTTATCTTAGGGTTTCTTACCAATCTCACGCAGTAGAGAATTGGCCTGAGAGCAATAGTTGCTGATATCGAGATAAAATTAAGCTCTGCGTACAGTTCCACTAGAAGGGTACCTAGCCCAAACTCCCGAAATTACGGAAGAAATTATTCTCAGCAACTTGGAGTGGGCAGACATTCCAGAATCCCCATAATTCTGCACCATACAGTGCGGCTACCACTGCTCTTTGCTTATATATTTGTAAAATAAAACTTATACTCTGGCACCAGCCTGGTATCTAAACTTTAAAACTGCTCCAGCCAATTTGCTCAGCACTAGCGTGGCATTCTGTATTTCTCTGTACCATCACAAATTCTCTGTAAATCGAATACTCAAATAGTCAAACTGCTTGACAATATCCAATGGGATACCTTTGACCAAAGGCTGTCGCTTGAAAGAAGAGGAGGGCCTCAATACCATACACTTTGTTTTACTAACATTTATGGCTAATGACATCTTCTCACAATACTCCACAAAACATGTTAGTAGCCTTTGGGTGACATTTTCTGTTCGTGCCATCAATACTGCATCATCCACGTACAGTAGTATTGGCACCCTCTTCCCAGCTACAGTTGGAATATCTTTGGCGTCTACCATCAATTGGTCAGCTGCATCATTTAAAAAGAGGCTAAATAGCATGGGAGCCAATATGCACCCCTGCAGGATATCTTTTTTGACCTGGAAGGGTGCAGTGCACTCCCCTCTGGCCCGTACCGTACTTTAGCTGTGTTATCAATATGCAGAGCCTGTATGGCCTTTATTAGCGAGGAGTCAGCATCCAATTTCTCCAATGATCTCCACAGCTTCTCTCTATCTACTAAATCAAAAGCTGCTTTCAAGTTCACAAATATTAGGTACAGCGATGTCATCCTCACCATCGTAAACTTATAAGAGATCATTTACAACCAGAGAGCCTGAATATTGGTCCCAATGCCAGGCCTAAACCCAGCTTGCACTTCAGTCAAGATGTTATGAGCATCGACCCACCCCTGAAGTCGGTTGAGCAGAATTTACCCCAGAATTGTTCCTTCACCATCTAGAAAGGAGATCAAATGGTAGTTGGATGAACTGGACCAATCGCCTTTCTTATGAATCAGCACAATAACAGCCGAACGCCATGAAGGGGGAACAGCGTTTCCAACAAGTGCTGATTAAACACTTTAGTAAGGATGCTACCCCATAAGTTCGGCTCTTCACAATATATATTGGTGGGCACCATATCAGGGCCTAGGGCTTTGTATTTCTTTACATCAGATAGAGGACTATCACCACCTCTGGTACTAAAATATCAATGACACAAGGCCCAGAGCAGATGTTCTCTCGGGCTGTCAGAGGTGTTATGGGGTTGACACCATATAAATTACTAAAGTGACCAGACTAGACAGATGGCCCAATTTGAGTTTCAATGGTGTGCACTGAGCCCCTCTCAGCCCAAGATAGCAATTGTCCGAATTTTTTGCAGTTTTTTTCCTGTGTCGCCTCCTTTAATGCTACCCAAAGGGTCAGTTGATACTGCAACTTCCTAGTTCTCAGGAGGCGTATATATAATAGGTCCTACACTCTCTGAATAGTAATTCGCTGTGTAGGCTATGGTGTTGTTGTACTAAAGCAGATAATACAACTCCCTTCATTCTATAGCATTCCTCATCATACCAAGTAACCCATTTGACCTTTTTCCCACCAACCATCAAGGCGTCTGCAGGCCCAATGGGCTTTGACCACAGGGCCTTCAGCTCCTCTGACATCTTTTTGTAGGCTACTAGGGTTATACCATTATCACCATATAGAAAATTCAGAATTACAGAACCATAGTTGATTACTATACTCTCCAGCAATGGCAGTATTAGTAGAAATTTCTCTCTGCTCCATCATATCTTTTTCTACAGTTCGATACCACACTTCCAATGGGCTGTTTTTGACAACTCCCTCATGCAGAATTCTAGGCAAAGTACCAAAGGATCATGATCACTCTCCACTCTTGTGACAACTGTCATATCGTGCACATATTCCCAGCACTCTATATTGATTGAAATATAATCTATTATAGAAGCGCTTCTCCCATTGTTAACGGTTACTCTAGCAGTACTATCTGAGGGGGTGAGACCATTAAAAAAACGCAGGTAGAAGTTTAGCAGAAGCTCAGGGAATACAACTCTCTTCTTAGTGGATTAAAAATTGCTCAAGGCAATAGATAACATTTAATACCATCCCATAAATATAAAAAGATTGTCTAATGTTCTGGTGATATAACACAAGACAATGTCATCACTACATTTTAAAGAATCCCAAGATAGCATTTTATGATTATAGCATTTACATGTTATGAAACTCTGATTAATACTTACACATTTTCCATGTAAGAAATGATCTCCAAATGTGGTTAATGATTTATTTCAGTACACAAAGTACATTCTCTTTTACTTTATTTTGTGTGTTATGTGTGAACAGTTCCCACTCGTCCAAAGTATCCATTCCACTATTACTGTCAAAACCAAAGTGTACCTTCCAAGAAAAACAAACTGAAAGGATGTGATATACTACACAGTGATTTATAACTAGTGTAAGAATGGAGCATTGTATGTATGGCTAAAAGTCAGCCATTGCCATCAACCTTAAGCTCTTGCCAATATCCTACTTGAGTGAATGTAGCTTTAAGGGATTACTATCTCGATCTAAAACTGCTTCTGGCAGCAGGCAATGAGACTTTCTGAAGCTCACTGAATTTTTAATACAATAAGGTACTGATTCTGACCTTTCTCCAAGTACGATACTTGGGACCACATCTCCTCTAAAATATAAGGCACTCAGATGGGGATAATGTGCTGCACGAGTAAGGGTAATTTGGTTAAACATCCTATTCTAACATATATCTTTGGTGAATGAATATCTTGATTAATGAACACCGAGAAACTATGTCTCTTTTCTCTCTGTGTCAATGTCAAGCAACTACAGACCCAGGTTTGTAGTGTAGTTTCTATCATCCCAATAGGCTCTGTGCATTGGAATAATACCTTCAATAGTAAAGGCCTAGACCAGACGTTAACTAGGTCTACTACTGTCGATATTAGACTTAACGTTTTGGGTTTGCCAGCTTAGCTCAGAGTTCACTAGAAACTTTCTCGAATGTTCAGGAAAGAATTAACTCCCCTGATTAGACAAGAAGGGATTTAGTTTCTGACAACCATAGAACATGACAACTTTGCTCTCCCCTAATCAAGAGTATATCTCGAGAGTCGTGTGAACAAAAGGCAATTTATTTTACTCAGTCAGTACGTGCATTCTTAGTCTCATCAGATTGTAGAGAAAAGGAAGAGACGGGCGTGTTCAATAAAAAGGTGTTATTTATTGATCAGTCTCTTTTCTCATACAAGAGAAATGGATCGATATTATTGCAATACTTATAGTTAAGTAAAGTGCATACATTAAAAGCAGAAGTATAAAATAATACTGTAAAAACATTGATATGGTTTCTAAGCCATATGAAGGTTTAAAATGATTAAAATATATTACATACACATATACATTTGACTAAACGTACTCAACTGGTGTTTCTAAATACGCCTACCCCGTGTACCTGACCTAAGTCTAATGCGTGGGCGGGAATAGAAAGTTACAGTTTAAGTTAAGTTTGTTTTGCCAAGTGAATGACTAAAGAATTCTCTGTGAGGGGTTATTCAGTTTTGTACCTGGAAGTTAGGATGAATGAGGGATGGTATCTCTCTCTCTGGTCTCGATATTCCAGGCTGCCTGCGAGGGCTACCCGGAAGCGCCGGTGCTGGGTTTCTCGGCAGGAGAAAGCAGCGCGTCTCGTTCTCAGCGCGTCAGGAAGGCGGGGCTGCGCCAGCGGGGTCTGCTCTGCTCTGGGCTTCGGCAAGTATGGCTGCTCCGTCTCGTCACCACCGCGTGTGTTTGCATAGGGCAATATCGGTAATATTTATACCTTTAAGGTGCCGAGATTGACGTAAGGATGGACATAGATACGTCAATAAGGATGTCATACGACTTGCTCGTTAGCACATTCTTTTGCTGAAGTTCTCGGTGAAATCAAAACAATGGCCGCAGGGTTTTGCCCAGGTTGTCATAGGTTTGATTTGTTATGAGAACTCCGTATGCCTTATCAGGGGCTGGAGGAATATCGCTTGTCTAATTAGATCGCAAGCGTTATGACCTAATCAGATAACACGTTCCTGTGCCGTAGTGTCACTGCGTCAGATAACGGTATCTGCATCATGGGGGTTTTCTGCCTCATGGGCTGACTGCTAGTTTACTTGTTGGTTTGTTAACCAGAATAGGGTCAGGAATAGGGGGATCGATTCAGGACCTATAGGAATACATCACACCCACTCCACGCTAACTATGGACATAATTACTAATCTATGCATAGCAAAACATACTATAGAGTATAGTGTATACCTTACCACCCCGAAATACATAAATGCATTTTGAAATTGTTCAAATATACGGAAAATTTGCAGTCACATGCATTGTATGCACTCAAGCTGTAGAATAATGCCAAAGTAATCACACATTTGTATACATTATTGCTATTTGGTATATTGAGAATTTACACATGAAATGGCTCTTAATACAGAAAAAAAGTTCGAGACCATTCCATCACAGAATAAAATATTTATGAACATACCAGCGGGCAGCTAATGTCTACAAGCTATCTAAAATTCAGAAACCTTAGTTCTCTAAGAATAGTTCTTACTTTAAGCAGAAGATAGTGTCCCGAAAAATATGCAAAATATTATGGGGCAGCTTAAAAATTGCTGTCCGTGAACTGGAGGGAAAATTGTTCATGTGACTTTATTTTTAAAGTTGAAGGCCGAATTCAGGGAACGCCGTGTGCGAGTTTGCTCAAAAGTCTCTATTTCTGCTCTGGTGAGAACATCATATCATTTAGGCTTTCGAAAAAACTGTCAACAGCTTCCTGAGAAAGTTCCACTAACTCGGAAAAAGGTGTAACCATGCATTCGTGCGCATGATTGTCTCCATTGACATTCTGATTTGCATTGCTGACAGAAGGTCGTACCTGTTCGATGCTGCTTTCATCTTGAACTTCACTACCCCTGAATCGTAGTGGTGAAGCTTCCACGAATGCCGTCATCAGGATTGGTAGCCTTTGAGGGCAGCACAAAGCATGAACCTTGATCGGGCTCAACAATGTTTCTGCATCCATTGGCGCATCCGATTGTAGCGTCAGACAGGTGTCTAACACGCATTCTTCTCCGCATAGCAGGCACCTTAATACAGGTAAAACACACCTTTGCCACATTGGTCGAAATGATAGAAACCAAGTCATGTTCAGGTCTCTAAGCCGGGAGAGTCCCAGGATTTTTAATATCCGGTCCCGGTATCCAATGGCTAGGATTGTTTCTTCCCTTGTCGCAAGAGTTTTGTCTGTGACATGGGTTGCCATAACGAAAAATAAGGACCAAGAATAGGATTCCTGCAATTAGTCCCAAGATCAGGGGAAGTCCGCCAAAAATCGAATGGACGAAATCTGGAAAAATACCCAGTATGGCTTTGAATGGTGTTAATGCCATCGAAAATACTGTCTTAAATACCTTTGAGACCCCATTGGTATCAGAAATATTTAAGATTTCGTTTAGTATTTCTGCGAAATGTATGGGGGAATTAGTTGATAACAATGAATGTATCTCTGCAGTCGTCCTTGCGACTTGTAGATCATACGTTTCTTTTGATGACGTGAGCCTTGTAGGCGTCTGAAGAAGCACTGTTTTCATTCTGCTTAAAGTATCTATTTGAATAGAAGTAATTTTCAAATTGGGCCATGCCCTTGCCTCCCTTTCTGGAAAGGAGCTGGGGAACAATGAGCGTCCACAGCACTTGACCTTCGCAGTCGTAGTTACGAGATAAGGAGTCCCGGGCATAAGACTACAACATCTGCGATCTACAATTAGAATGTAACTCCCATTATAGAGTCTTTGAAAGAATGGTTCTATCTCAGTTGCAGGTGCGCCTTGCTGGTGACATGAAAGGTTGTATGAATTCCCTTCACAGGCTCCATGCAAACTAATTCCGTTACACAGAAGCGTGCCGCTTAGTGACATCGCACAATTATTGCCACTAAGAAACACTTTCTGTCCTTTATTACTGACACATGCATGTGAATAGGGCAGGTTCCATGTTGTTTTTATGTACCCCTTTCCCAATTTTTCGTACATGCCAGTCTGTATATATTTTTGGCAGTATCGAAACCTGAAGGTTGAGATTGGAATATTTATTATCCCATGTATTATCCATTCACTGACAGGTCGTTCTGACATTGTCACTGGTAATCTTTCGAGTTTTTCAATGCTCAAGATTGTATAATCAGCACCCTTTTGCGCCATACTGATTTGTCTATCAGTAAGGTTAAAGATTTGGAATATTGACGTTGTGTTGATTAAACGCCAAGGCACATAGCCTGAAGGCAGATTTTGTAACGTCCAGCCAAGCTGTACAATAGAACGCAATTGTGACTGACTGTGTTGTAACAACAGTAAGTCCTGCGATAATATGTCGATTGCTGAAGACACAATGCTGTCCAAAGAAAAAATTCTGGAGGACAGAGTCATTAACCCATTGTCCACTACAGAAAGTGATTTTTCCAAATTAATACGGTCAATTTCCCGTATTCTCTCGGCTGTTTCAATTTGTGTAACCTTCCAGGCCTCATTGTATGCTGCATATACAGAGGCTGCTATGAAACGCTTTTGACGCTGTTTGCGTGGTCCCATAATGAAATCACGCAAGTCAGCACCATCAGTAAGTAAAGTTAGGTGTTGCTTAATTTCTGCCAGTGTGGAAGTTTGTAGCCACTGAAGGCATAATTTGCCCACACTGTAGGTGGTTATTATCCCTGGATGATGTCTTTGAGGATATCTAGGGTCTGGCCTGGTCATTTTGAACCCCTGTGTTTTGTTCAGGAATCTGTCTTGACAGTTATTAGTATCTGTGGGCCAGATCAACCACTGTTTCCAATCTGGATGTGTTCTGTTTTGGTTTAATACATAATTTACGTCTATCTCTTCATCTGTATCAGAGCTATTGCTGAACATTGTTGGCTTTGGAATAGACGGTTTATTTAAGTCTTTGATTTTGGCTAGGCCAAGACAGGTAGTTTGTTGAACAGTGTCATTTAAAAATATAATTTGTTCTGGGATCATGCAGGCTCTAAACAAAGATTCTATACCCTGTACTTGCCATTCTTTTGTGCCCCAAACACTTTTCAATTCAACATTTTTGTCCCAATAATCAAAACCAAAAGTATTCATTTTTTCAAAGAATGAGTCTGAATATATCAATTTTGTGTTTGTTATCATGGTCTTAGTTCCTGTCTTATTTGACATTTTGAAATAAAATGCTTCAGCATTACTTGTGTTAAAACCTGAAAAGTACGAATATTTGTCATAAACGGTTCTTGAGCTTCCTTTTGGAGGTGTTGCACAATGTTCCCATTGATTATAATTTAAAACATTTCTAGGTTGTGCAGATTTATGTAAAAAATGGTTACCATAGTGGTTATAGCAATACATACTATCATAATTTGTAGAACCCTGCAAATAATCATGTTTGGTAAATTTAGCAGACATTACTAAGTCAGACATCATATTATTAATGCTTTCGAAGTCCCAATCATCAGCAAATGAGTTTGGTTTTACAAAGTCACTCAAGGAGATCTTAATTTGGTGTGGATATCTCAGGATTTCAACCGGACCATAAATTTCGTAGTCAGTGTTGTCCCATGCTACCCCACCCGGTATAGGATTGGCTGTGAAGTTGACTGAAGAAAGTTCTCTTTTCTCGACGTGTGAAGATGTGTGTGGTTTGAGCATCAAGTTGATTTTCTGACTTGCTGTGTCCATTTTAGCATATTTTCCCTCAATGAAGCATCCCAATGTTAGTATCATGATGAGCCAAAGTATGAGGATAAATGCACCAAAACCCACCCAAAATTCAATCCATGGAGAAATCAGATATGTTTCTTTTAGTTGTTTCAAAAGTTCTTTAGCTTTATCTTTAAAGGTTTTTGATGATGGCTGTGTCTTTGATTCACTGAGGCTTTCAGAGGAATCATCGAAGTTTATGAAGTAGCCGGATGCAGTTCTGTCAATTGTTCCAATTGGTTCAGGATTTCTGTTTCTTGCATTTTCACTCGGTACTTCATTATAGATTGGTGTGTCTCTGCTAAATGTTTTTATTTGGGTTTTCAGAGGTCTGAGTTCTATTGCATTGTTGCATAGTCCTTGTTGTTCTTCTGTAGGCGTTTCGAATGTGATGAGCCTCTTTGTTAGGACCTCTGTACTGGTAGCAAACCTTGGTGTTCTGCTACTTATTGGGAGTCCACTTGGCCTACTGTTTGTTATCGGCCACATGATTGTGGTTTTACCAGGTCGATGGATACAACTCGGTTCTCCTTTTTACCAGCAAGTGGCGGTAGTACAACTGATCTTGTCCCGTTGACAGACAAGACAGGAACTGCTTTTCTGTAAGAAGGCCCAAATTCCTTCTTTTCCGCGATCTTTTCCCTGACTAGATCCCCGACTTTTGGAATCCAGACAGGTTTTGCTGGGACAGGTGGTGGTTCTTCAGTGGTTGTTGGCTGTTGTTTCAACTTTATGTTGCTCAGGTCTTTTCTTGTTTTGTTTAAGTCCTGCAAAATAGCCAAACGGTCTTTGATATCAAAGCTTTTTTCTTTCACCACTGAAGTCTGACTATCAATGTCAGAGATCAACATCCTAGTTCCAAATAATAATTCGTACGCACTGAATCCCTTCAGAGAATTTCTTGGCAAGTTATTTAGACTACGTTGGACACTTATTAGATGTTTGACCCACCCAGCTCCCGAACCTAATATCCTTTCCGTTATAGATTGCTTTATGCCTTGGTTTTTTCTTTACACCATCCCGTATCCCTCAGGAAGGAAGTGAGAAGATTCCCGCTGTGCTATGCTCATTTGGCCATGTTTCCCCTCAGGCTGGAGGGCTAGAGTGAAAACAATGGTCAGACGTAGCATGCTCTTAGCGTATATGCCATTTAGACTCGCAAATCTTTGTATAACAGTCCAGACGTCAGCCGAGTGCTGGTGATCTACATTATAAGTGGAAACTAGCCTGTATATGTTAATCGCAAGCCTTGCTTTTTACTCTTGATTTTTCCTGGAGTGAAACAACGAGATATTACACTGTTTCTCTCCCCACTGCGATTTCTGTTGCAGTTTGGGCAGTTTTTTACAAACATGGTGTGATGTAGGCTCATGCCTGGCCACCAGTACCTTGATTGTAATTCTTCCAGAGAATCTTTTAGTTTGAGGTGTCTAAGACCCTCGCCCATATGTGCGTCTGCGATTAACAAGTTTCTCCTGTCCATGTTTGGAATCACTCTATCCCCCACTCCAGGGATTCGAGCAAAAGGGACGGAGTTTGCATCGATTATGTATGTATAATTGAGTGGATAGTTGATCGGTAGCGCTGAGCAGTCGCCTTTTGATGACGTTTTCACCGCCAGCACTGTTTCACCGTCAATGTATTTTAATGTACGCTTTTTTCGAACTACGGAAGCCGATTTAGTGGCTGCCGCTGTGGCTGTTTCAGCCAATGAATTCCCTGCAACGTGAACGCCATCACGTTGATGACTCAGTGAGTGTGTCACGTGAGTCTTTGGTAGTTCTTTTTGTAAAAGAGCTATTTGTTCCCAGAGCAATTTCTGCTTTATTGGTGCATCACTGTCATCTTTGTAACCGTTTTGAATCCATGTCTGCAAATCCTTGTTATATGATTTGACGCAGTAATATGAATCTGACACTATCAGTGTCGGGAATTCGCGATCCGCATTATCTAGCGCCATTTTCAATGCTATTATTTCAGTCTGTTGTTCTGAATTAGTTTCAACTGAGTGTGTTTTTGTTAATAGAGTTCTTAGTTTACCTCCGCGCCACACTTCTTTTGTAATCCCACATGTGGGGTTGTATGCTTGTTCTCCCCAAACGGGGGTTGAGCATGTCCGTCTGTATAAATTACACAGGCGTAATGTCGTAAAGGCAGAATGTCGATTGGCAGAGGGAATGTTTTTTCATATTCTAGATTTTCCATTTCTTCTAGTTCTTGTAATACGGCACATTATTCTAGAAAATTGTCAGCCAGGCTATACTTGATAATTCATATCCTAAGAACAGGACTTTCAGATGGGCAATTCTGGATTTTTTAAAATTGAATTTGTAACCCTCTGCTGCGAACCCAAGTATTATGGTGTTCACTCTCTTCAAGTGAGTATCCAAGTCATCATCTGTTAAATAAATGTCATCGACATAAGATAATGCTTCATCATCATATATTTGTAGTAATTCTGTTACTCTCGCTGAGAATACTCCCGGGCTGTTCTTGTACCCCTGGGCTAACCGACAGAATTGTTTTTGAGTGCCATTTATTGAGAATGCAGACAAATATCTGCTCTCTGGTGCTATGTTTTGACAAAAGAATCCATTAGAGATGTCTAATGTTGTTTTGTATTTTTTGCGCACTATGTTATTCATTAGTGCAGCACTATGTGAGTTTTGTACTGCAAAAGTTTTGCAACATGAGTTAAGGTGTCGGTAATCCAAAACTAGACGGTATGAGTTGTCTGGTTTGGAGACCGGAAACAAAGGGTTGTTCATTTGTGAGGTGCAAGTTTCAATCACCCCCTGGTATTCTAGCTGATCTAGGATTTCTTTTACCTGTTTTTTAGCTTCTTGCTTAATTGGGTACTGCCTTTGTGCAGTAGGTTGTGATTTTAACTGGATTTTGTGAGGAGGAGAGTCCTCATCCAATCCCACGTAATTTTTATATAAAGCAGGAGCTAGAGCTACTGCCCACTTTCTGGCAAGTGTGTATTTTTTATGAATTGGGATATGATTTGAGAAGGCAGGCATAATTACTTCTTCGCCATGAGGGCACTCCCTGACAAACTCTGGTGGCCAGTCTTTCTCAGCTAGAAGGATATCATAGCCCTTGGAGAGATTGTCCCAAAATAGTCCCCTTATTTTTCTAGTCTTATCCCCCTCTATACGTAATGTTATTTCGTATATTTTGTGAGGTTTGCTAACTCTGGTGTCTGCAGTTTCCACTTGAAGATATTCATTTGTGTCCACTGTCTCCAGATGATTCATAAGGACTTTGCGAGCTATGCTCACTTCTGCTGCGCTGTCTAGCATTGTCTGAGCCCATTCTCCGTTTTTCAGTTGTGTCCTCAGTATTCTCGGCATTGTTAACTACCTTCATACTGGCTACCTTCTTTTTTGGAAATTGTAATTTCTTTTTTAGCTGAGCAGGTTCCTTGTCTTTGGACTTGGCGTGCTCTTCTCTTTGTTCTGATCGTCCTCTTCTTTCCGATTTCTGCGAGGAAGTCTGAAAAGATTGAGAGGGACGTGTATCAATGTCTTGATATCTATCAGGCTTTTTTATATTATCCCTATTTCTAAGGTTGTATCTTTTCCCAGAGGGGTCACTCTGAGGTGACCTGTGTCTTTGGTTCGGAGATGTTTCTCTTCGCCTAGGAGACCTTCCTCTGGACTGGAATTTCTTTTCTTTTGGATTGGATTGTTTGTTTCCATCCCAGTTCTTTTTTGGTGATGTAGAATTATTATTCAAAAATATTTTTTCAGGACTTTCAATCAGTTGTGGTTTTACTGGTATTCCACCTAAACTATCTCTACCTAGTTCCTCATAGGATTTTTCTATGATTCTGGCAATTTCAGCTGGTTGGTCTGCTATATCTGTTTCTTTTAATCTCTGGTGGATCGCCACATTTGCTGCTTCACCCTTTATGTTGGCTAATAGTATAGCCGAGACCTGCTTGAAGTCTTTCAGTAATTTCATACCAAGAGTTAAAGCGGGTTCTGGACCATATTCGTCTTGAATTTGTTTTAGCACATCTGGTATTACCGAAATGGATGGAACACCGTGCATTTTTGTGTAGATGGAAGCAAAGACTGTCCCCCAAGTGTCACAGTCCTCAATGTGTGGTGCGATTCCCATTGGAAGACAGATAGTCAGAATCCTGTGTTTTTCTAGCGGGGTGGTGTCTGGAAACACCGCCTCTATTTGGGTGATCTTTTGCGCTAGCCAGAATGGTATTTGTTCCCGTTTAGCCGGTACTTTACCTAGGCAGGACTGGATGTTCTGTGGTGTAATTTTATTTGTGTTCCCCTGGTGAGGGGTCAGCTGTGGAATTTTAATTGCTGGCTGAATTGTTGAAGTCCGCATCACATACTGGACTAATTGTCTATGTATTTTTATTAATTGTTTCAGCTGTGTTAACAGGTTAGCTGCAGACATCCCGTCGATGTCTGGATGTGGTGTGTATCCGGCTAGGACCGGCCACGTTGCTCCTGGTCTACCTAAAGGACCGAGCCTGGTGATGTGATTATTATGTTTTAGGGCGCCATTAAATAAGAGCAAATGCTCTTGAAATTTAAGTGGTACTTCCACCTCCTCGAAAGGAGTGTACATTTCAGGAGGTTCCTCTATTTTGTAATAGTGGAAGTACTTTGTTACAGGATTTGCTGCTGGAAAATGTATCCATGAATAGTATACCTCTGTCTGCCGATATTCGTGTGCCTCAATTACGAATATGACTGTACCACCTCTAGGTGTCAGTCCATTTTCTATAAGTTTTATGGTTATAGATTTCCTTTTGATGACCGGGATGAGTATTATCTCCGGGTCTGCGTCTTGCATAGTAGCATCAGCTGCTGCGAGTTCAGTTGCTATTCTAACTGTCTCTCTTTCTTCATCACTGTCCATTTTACCGACAGGATGGTTATTTCTTTTGTTTGCAGATCAGGTTTCTTATGGAAACAAAGATTAGATGCACAATATTTTGGAACAGTGTATCCTTCAACGTTGACTATACCAAGTACCATACATAGGAGTTCCCTCCTGCGAGGTCTGGCGGATATAACCTTTCACCACTCCAGACGTCTTTGGAGTATAATGGGAAAAAAGGGGTCTGAGTGAGAAGCACGACTGAGTTACTCTAAATGTCTTACGTTAGTTTTATCGCCCTTTCCAAACGCGTTGGGCGCCATGTAGTGTAGTTCCTATCATCCCAATAGGCTCTGCGCATTGGAATAATACCTTCAATAGTAAAGGCCTAGACCAGACGTTAACTAGGTCTACTACTGTCGATATTAGACTTAAAGTTTTGGGTTTGCCAGCTTAGCTCAGAGTTCACTAGAAACTTTCTCGAATGTTCAGGAAAGAATTAACTCCCCTGATTAGACAAGAAGGGATTTAGTTTCTGACAACCATAGAACATGACAACTTTGCCCTCCCCTAATCAAGAGTATATCTCGAGAGTCGTGTGAACAAAAGGCAATTTATTTTACTCAGTCAGTACGTGCATTCTTAGTCTCATCAGATTGTAGAGAAAAGGAAGAGACGGGCGTGTTCAATAAAAAGGTGTTATTTATTGATCAGTCTCTTTTCTCATACAAGAGAAATGGATCGATATTATTGCAATACTTATAGTTAAGTAAAGTGCATACATTAAAAGCAGAAGTATAAAATAATACTGTAAAAACATTGATATGGTTTCTAAGCCATATGAAGGTTTAAAATGATTAAAATATATTACATACACATATACATTTGACTAAACGTACTCAACTGGTGTTTCTAAATACGCCTACCCCGTGTACCTGACCTAAGTCTAATGAGTGGGCGGGAATAGAAAGTTACAGTTTAAGTTAAGTTTGTTTTGCCAAGTGAATGACTAAAGAATTCTCTGTGAGGGGTTATTCAGTTTTGTACCTGGAAGTTAGGATGAATGAGGGATGGTATCTCTCTCTCTGGTCTCGATATTCCAGGCTGCCTGCGAGGGCTACCCGGAAGCGCCGGTGCTGGGTTTCTCGGCAGGAGAAAGCAGCGCGTCTCGTTCTCAGCGCGTCAGGAAGGCGGGGCTGCGCCAGCGGGGTCTGCTCTGCTCTGGGCTTCGGCAAGTATGGCTGCTCCGTCTCGTCACCACCGCGTGTGTTTGCATAGGGCAATATCGGTAATATTTATACCTTTAAGGTGCCGAGATTGACGTAAGGATGGACATAGATACGTCAATAAGGATGTCATACGACTTGCTCGTTAGCACATTCTTTTGCTGAAGTTCTCGGTGAAATCAAAACAATGGCCTCAGGGTTTTGCCCAGGTTGTCATAGGTTTGATTTGTTATGAGAACTCCGTATGCCTTATCAGGGGCTGGAGGAATATCGCTTGTCTAATTAGATCGCAAGCGTTATGACCTAATCAGATAACACGTTCCTGTGCCGTAGTGTGACTGCGTCAGATAACGGTATCTGCATCATGGGGGTTTTCTGCCTCATGGGCTGACTGCTAGTTAACTTGCTGGTTTGTTAACCAGAATAGGGTCAGGAATAGGGGCATCGATTCAGGACCTATAGGAATACATCACAGGTTCACAAAACTAGTTTGTAAATCTGCAGTTGCAGGGCGCACCTTTGCACTGGGGTCAATGTAAGAGTTCAGGTAATTCACAAAGGTTTCTCTTTTTTTTTAAATTTTATTATTTTCTTGCAAGGAAATACAGCAATACATAAGTAAAACAAAAATACAACTTAAGTACATACGACTTACAAATCTGAAAGAAATTCAAACAGTATGATTAGATCCAGTCATGAATGGGTGCCCAAATTTTCTCCCCCAAAGCTCTTCTTTTAATCCCTTTTAACTTGTAGATAGCAGACTCGGTATTATACATAAACAATAGTTTTTCACGCCAAGTAAAAAATGAAGGAGGATCTGAATTAATCCACTCCCTAGTAATACAGGCTCTGGCTACCGCCATACATATAAATAAGAAATAAGATTCTGGCTTTGATCTAGAAGAAGTATGCTCGATACCCAATAACACCATCTCTATGGTTAGCGTAATATCACATTTAAGAACAACAAAAAGAAAGCTTTCCATTTGTTGAAAAAACACCCTTAATTTGGGACAAGAAAAAACATGTGTAAGTCATCAGCTGCGTATAACCCACAACGACTGCAATTTATTCCAATGGTCGTACTCCACTTAGCAACCTTACTTGGAGTATAATAAAGGTTATGTATGCACATAAAATGCTGAGATTTCATCATCCCTGTGATCAAGCATTCTGAAGCACACTTAATAGAAAACATAACATCAATACCAGGGATACCTAATGTATTAGCCCATTTCACTGACATTGTTCCATATCGTCCCCACATTCTTGAATCAGGCTTAAATAAAGAGAGCCTATACAGGCTTTTTTCTGTAAAAGTTCTAATAAAGGAATTTTAATCATTCTAATTGAAGTGGTAGATAAGTAACTCTGTAGAAAGCTTCGGAGCTGAAGAAATTTAAAAAAATCATTTCTTGCCAAAAAAAAGTTGTTCTCTAATTCCTGAAATGAAACAATTTGGCCATTAAAAAATAGATCACCCAAATATCGTAATCCTTTCTGCTCCCACCTATAAGTTGTTAAATCACAAAAAATAGCTGGCAAAAGACCAGACGAGCCTAGGGGGGTATAAAAATTTAGTTTGGATAAGCCAAGATGCTTTCGTACTTTTTGCCAGGCTCCAAAAGCCGCCTTCAACGTCTTGTATTTTGTTTTTTATGGTAGCTGGGCTCAACAACCTTAAGGAAACTGCCTTTCACCTTCTCACCCATAATCATCTCAAATATCGTTGGCGTTTGACAAAGGGGTATATTTACTCTATCTCCCACTATGAGAGGGCTGATAAATTGAAGTGTAGCCGCTAAATAATAAAATAAGAAATAAGGGACATTCCATCCCCCACACTCATTACTAAGTATCATTTTCTTAAGGGCTTTACGGTGGCGTTTATAGCCCCATAAAAACCTAGAGGTAGTCCTTTCTAAATTTTTAAAGCCGAGAGAGTGAAATTCCAGCGGTATAGTACGGTACATATAGAGCAGTTTTGGTAAGATCAGCATTTTTAACATGTTGAGTCTACCATACAATGATAGGTGTAGATGATCTAAGCGCTGTAACATATTATTAATTTGTATTATCACAGGATTTATGTTAAGTTCCGGTATTTTCTCTATGGGTAAAGAAATCTTAATTCCCAAATATATGACCTCTGAGGTAGTAGAAATATTCGGAGGTGGTTTATCCCCCGAACAAAGAATCTGCGTTTTCTCCAGGTTGAGTTTATAACCGGAGAATGATCCAAATTGCTTAGCAAGATCATTGATTGCTGGAAGAGCTGTCTGAACATCAATGGTGGTTATCACAATATCATCAGCATAAGCCAATGCGCGGTAGTTAGTATTAGCTAAAGAAATAGGTCTAATCTTTTGTTCCAAAATAAAGCGATTAATTAAAGGGTCAATATAAAGTGCAAAAAGTAAAGGCGAACAGGGACATCCTTGACGGGTGCCCCTCGTGATTAAAAAAAAAGGGGAAGCTTGACCATTAATTCGGATACATGCTTTTGGAGCAGTATACATAGTTTTAAGTGCTTTAAGAAAACCTGGACCTAGTCCTTTCCTGGCTAACATTTCCCACAGATAGCCCCAGGCAACCCGGTCAAAGGCTTTTTCAGCGTCTAAAAATACAAGTCCAACATTAGACCGAGTTGCCTGAGACCAATCCAGAAACGTGATCACCCGTCGAATATGATCTGCAGTGTCACGAGCAGGAATGAAGCCGTGTTGATATTTAGAAACTAGCGGAGAAATAATATTAGATAATCGTGAGGCAAGAATTTGAGAAAATTTTACTATCGACATTTATAAGTAAAATGGGACGAAAAGATGACGGTAACAAAGGGGGTTTGCCCTTTTTAAGAAATACAGTTATTATAGAATCTTGCCATGATTGAGGGGCGCTACCTTGTTGGGCTCTTAAACATAAATCAATTAGTTCTAATCTTAAAATACCACGAAAGCACTTGAAAAACTCCAAAGGAATAGCGTCAGGGCCTGCAGCTTTCCCAGAGGCTAAAGACAGCAGTGACAGTTCAATCTCCTCCCAAGTGATTGGCAGGTCCAGTTTCTCACTCTCCTGTGTAGATAAAATATCATTCAGAACAAATTCGGTAAATTTAGTAATCTGATCTGAACAATCTCCTACCACAACCTCAGTATATAGTTCAGAATAAAAATCACAGAATACTTTAAGTATGTCATCAGTTTTTTTAACAGTCGTTCCTACAGTGTTATTAATTTTATCTATGCTAGCAAGCATCGCTTTCTGCCTCGCCCTCTTGGCCAAGTGTTTTCCTGAATTTTCTCCCACTTCATAAAGTTCCGTTCGAAAAGCAGTAGTTTGCTGAGCAAACTTCAAAGCAAATCCTTGATGAATCTTAAATTTAAGAGCCAGTAACTCCCTAGTAATAGTGTCTGTAGCTAATCCCTTGTTACAAGCCTGCATCAACTGAATCTCCAACAGTCTTAAATTATTCATTTCTGCTTCCCCTTCCTTTCGAGTCTTCCTCTGTTTTCTAATTGAGTAGCTCAGTGTTTCTCCTCGAACCCCACACTTAAATGTATCCCAGACTACCTCTGGAGTAGCGGATCCCTTATTATTAGAAAAAAACTCAGGAATCCAAGTATTCATATACTCAACGTAAGATAAGTCGAACAGGAGCTTACGATCAAAAGACCACGTCCGGGGAGTAGGTGGAGTATTTAAAACAAAACTAAGAGTGATGGGGTTATGATCCGATATAATTTTTGGTAACACTCTATATTCCATTCGAGGAAGTTCGTTATGTAAAATCCCTAGCAACAAAGAAATAATCCAACCTAAAATGTCTTTGATGGGGAGCAGAGAAAAAAGTACTGCCAAAAATTCCCCCCCCCTTTTTATACCCCAAATCTATCAATCTATATTCATGAATAATCCCCTTAACTGCTTTAAATACACTTTTTTTTCTCCCTGCATATGGAGTATTTCCACAAATATCGAATGTCTCATCCAAGTGCAAATTAAAATCCCCACATAGTATTAACCGAGGTGCCCATAAAGCTAACAGGGGCATAAACCGAACAAATTGTTATGATCGATCCCCCGAGTTTGAGTTCAGCAATGACCCATCGCCCCAATGGATCCTCTTTAATCCTTTTAACTTCACCTAATCCCAACCTCTTTAAAATGGCCACCCCCGTATTGTAGAGTTTTGGCGTGAGCACCCCACAACCTCTAATCCAAGAACCTTAAGCCATCCTCTATTTGCCCAAGAGATATGAGTCTCCTGTATACAAATTAAGCCTATCCGCATAGTTTTTAACATTTGAGCCATTGTACCCCTTTTTCTTTTATCGTTTAAACCACAAACATTAATGGAGCATATCGTTAATTTAACCATTTTCTTGTTTTAGTACAGTTCGACAGTTCAACTTACAATAAGACAAAATTCCCAAGAATTGGCACCAACCACACAAAAATCCTAGACTTAAGAACTAAACATCCTTCAGCTGTATTTCCTTGCACCCCCAAAAATACTCTTTCCCACCCACTCCCCCCCCAGTACACCCCCCCAACCCACCCTCTTCCCGAAACCCCCCCATCGGAAGCTTACGGGCAAATGCCCTCATTGATGGAAAGTGAGTAAGAACTATGTAGCTCTGCCCGGGCCGTCCGGACCCAGATAATACCTCCAGCAAAAATAGAAAAAGAGAAAAAAAAAAAAAAAGGAGGAAACTACTAAAAGCATAGAAAAAAGTAAATGATCCTTATCCTGTCTCAGCTACATAGAAAAAAGTATATGATCCTTATCCTGTCTCAGCTACATTGCATCTAAGAATTGCTGTGCTTTAACCTCGGATACAAAAAACATAGTTTTCCCCTTATGCACAACCTTAAGTTTTGCAGGGTTTAGAAGAAAGGCTTGCCCCCCCTTAGACTGAATTGGTGCCATTAGCTGTTTGAACCTCCAACGTTGTTGCACTGTTACCGGGCAAAAATCGGGTCGTACAAAAAACTCATGCCCCAAGCCCTTTCTAGTCTTTGAGGGTCTAGCCAAGTCATACAAAGTCTCGCGAAGCAAATAATTCTGTAAACAAATGAGAATAGCTCTTGGATTCTTGTTTCCCCCCCCTTGATCACGTTTTTGATTGAAGGGAAAGCGATGAGCTCTTATAATTTCTTTATCCCATTCCCATCCTTTGAGATCTGGAAAAGCATCTAAAAACATCTCCACAGCAAAGCGACGGATATCTCTCCCTTCTGATTGTTCAGCTACCCCCAATATACGCAGGTTATTGCACCGTGCACGATTTTCCAGATCGGTCAGCTTCCAATCGATGTCTTGTCGAGTACTCTCCAAGTCCTTAATTGATATTTTTTGTGTAGAGAGTTCATCTTCTACAACAGAAATCTGGGCTTCAGTCTCTTGTACTCTCAAATTGGTTTCATTACTAGATTTAGCTAGGCGACGAACGACATTCTGCAATTTACGAACAGCTCCTTGAGTACGGAGCCCCTCTGCCTTGGTCTCCTCCCTATGAGCCATGATTAATCTATACATAGAGGTCTGCAACTTTTAGATAGACTTTAGTGTAATCTCCTCGTCCCCCTCCAATAGTTCTGGGAATTCAACCTGGGTTTCTAATGCCGCTCCAGCCCCTTCCCACTGCGGTTGGTCTACAAAGTCTAAGTTTTCACATATGAGGGGGTTTGGCACCTCTACAGCCCTGCGAACCGTATTAGGAGTTCCTTCATTCGCCAGGAAGTTGGAGCCAAGAAGATCTTCCTCGGAAGTTTGATTACAATCATCAGCCCAGTCTTTTACAAACAAATGTCCCTCATTGATCAACTCCTCATCAACTTCCCCATCAGATGTTGCCGACACATCAGACATGGAGTAAAATTGGCCCCCCGATTCAATAGATTCTACATCGTTTAAAGGCTGTTCACTCACCCGTGGCGAAACCCTGACTTCCTCCACTGCTTGGCAGAGCCCAGCTAAATCATCATTACTACTTTTTTCGAGAGAGGGAGACTCTGCAACTCCTCCAGCTGTAGGCGAGTCCAAGTTTAGAGGGGTCTGAACTGAAAGAAATGGGCCATGATTTTTCGAGATAGCACCAGACTGAACAGTAACAGGCCCTTGCATACTTCCTTCGATGTGACCACCAGATGTCTGAGTACTATTCTTAGATAAAGCAGCTGCATTCTTCTTCCTGAATAAATCAGGTATTACTGGCTCCTTAGTGACCCCATTTTGCTGACGAGCTCGGGTCGCAGGGGTTTCTCTATTAAGTGAATTAAGTTCTGGCGTTGGCCCTACTACAGTGTTTTTGGGAGCACTGGAAGTAATGTTAGCGGCATTGGCTGAGTTAATTGCAGCTTTTTTTTGACCCTTTGCCTTTGGGCGCCATAGTTGTCGCTTAAATAATAATCCAAAGCAGTGTAGAATAAGTTAGTAAACTGGTAAGTAAGTAGCAGGTGAGTAGCTGTAATAGCTATATCAGATATCCTTACACTGTTACCAGCAGTCAAAATAAAACTGATATAAATTGCTACTCAACGAAGATTGAGGCTTTTTAAAAGTTTGAAGTTTTCTTACTGCCTACTTACTGCTTAAAACGCTGTCTGGATATATTACAGTTTTTATAGTTTTATCTGGCAGCACCAATAAACCATCAAACAGAGCTATAACAGTAAGAGTAAGAGTACTTAAGTTTTTGTAGCGATGTATCCCCGGCGTATATTTGATGTAACTGCTACAACTTCAAGAGAGCTCTCCAGACTCCTCGATACAATGTAGCAAACTCCAGCAGACCAGCGCCTTCACATTCCTCCAGTCGCCGCCTTTCACCGCCTTTCACCGCCGTCTCTCGATCAAGGTAGGGCTCTCCGGAGGAGCTTGGCGGGCATCCGAGATGGCCGCGTGAGCACAGCGCTCCCCGGACCCCCGCCACCCCCGGCATAATATCCTGAATGAATCCTGATTTCTCACGAGGATCTGTATAGAGGACGTTGGGCTGAACTACCTGGACCTTTCAGAAATTTCTTTTGACACCGGGTGCCTGAGTTACGGTGCTTTGAACTTTTGGGCTCCGCCCTTGAGGTGCGCCCGGGACTGGGTGAGGTTCAGTGGCCGTCTTGGAGTTGAACAACAACGGCAAGGGGATTGGACTTGTGGGTCCCCTTCTTAAGTTTCGGTTTCGATTCTGCCTCTGACTGGGTCGTCGGCGAGAGGGTCGGACCAGAGCTGGGTCCAGGACACGAATCGGCTGTCGGGCCTTGGCTGGACTGTTCTCCTATTTGGCCGTCTCTATCCGAGTGGCACCCCGGTTGTGGTCCTTTGGTCCCGAGGCCTCCCCTTCGGGTGCCCGGTCCGTCGACCCTGGTGATTCTCCCTGTGACGCATCTCCAAAATGGCGGGCAGAGGGGACCGGGAGACGCGGAAGACGAAGACACCTCTGCGCGGGGGTCCGGTCCAATCTAATGTCATGGACCGTTATACCCACTCTAAGGGGTCCCCCGGTGCTGCCCTGCCCGGTTCCAGTGCATCTGACCATGTCGTTGATGCGTCGACGGAGCCTTCCTTGCAGGACATCATGGGCGCCATTTCTGGCATGCGGGAGTCGATAGGCCAACAATATGAAACCTTGGCCCACAAAATTGACACCGTGGCCATCGACGTGAACTTAATTCGAGCTGATCTCTCAAAGACGAACGAAAAGGTGAAGTCCTTGGACATCAAAGCATCCAGCCTCACGTCGGACGTCTCTGAGATACAGACGGAGATTGGCAATCTCCGTAGGGTGAACGATTTCATGACCCGGCGCTTGGAAGATTTTGAGAACAGGGCACGTCGCTGTAATGTTCGCGTGGTTGGTGTACCGGAGAATCCAGAACCTCACTCGGTTGATCTCCTGGTTGAAGACCTGATCCAAAACCACCTTTCTCCGACTGGCCTCAGTAAATTTTTCACAGTGGAGCGTGCACATCGTGTTCCGGGGGGCCAGGTTAAGCCAGGCGCCCCGCCGAGACCTATTGTTGCAAAACTGTTCCACTATAGGGATCGGGACGCTATCCTGCAGGCATCGCGGGTGAAGGGCCCGGTGGCCTTTGAGAATGCCACGGTGAACTTTTATCCGGACTTTTCCCAACAGGTCCAGAAGCAGCGGATGGGATTTCGTGGTGCCAAGAAGCGTCTTAGGGACATGGGGATGCGCTATGCTATGCTTTTTCCGGCCAGGCTGCGGGTTGAATACAATGACCGAACTTTCTTCTTTGATCGGCCGGATGCCGTGAATGACTGGCTGGACTCCTTGCCTGACAGACCTCCTGAGACTGAGTCCGAAGCCCACCCGGGCGGTGCTGAAGGTGGTGTAGAGAGCTGAATATTTCGTCTTTGCCTGGTGCCTTGTATTAAATGACTCTTTCCAGGGGTATATGCCTACGTTGCTCCATTGCTTATGTGGTTTGATGTACGTTCCTTTTTCTCGTTACTGGTCTTGCTCGGGGTGGCGGGTGGGACGGAGCCTTTCCTCCTCCGGGGTCTTTGTGTAGAATAGGGGTTCTTGGGCGACAGGCACACTGCAGGTTGGGGTGGCTTTTTAGCTTTTTGCAGGGGTGCAGGGTGGGGGGTGTTTTCGTGTTGTTTGGGGGGTGGGTGGTTGGGAAGTTCGTTGTTTGTGTGTTCTGTTTTCAAGGCGACTCTATCCGGTATTTGATGATGTATCTTGTGTCATGCTCATTGATGGGGGGTGTTGGCTTTGCTGGGTGGGATGGGGGGTAGCGGGTTGAGATTTGTTTCGTGGAACGTTAATGGTCTGGGGGATCGTATCAAGCGGAGTGTGGTGTTGAAATGTATACGACGTTTATCTCCTGATATTGTTTTTCTGCAGGAAACTCATTTGGTGGGCAATGTTTGTCAGGCGATGAATAGGTGGGGCTATCGCCTCGTAGCACATTCGGGGTTTACCTCGGGTTCTAGGGGTGTGGGCATCCTTGTTCGGGCTTCCCTCCCCCTAGCTATTGATGATGTGATTCTGGATGATCGGGGGCGTTATGCTGTCCTTGTAGGTCGCTATGAAGGTCGTGCCCTCTCCTTATTTACTGTTTACGTGCCCCCCGGCCTACAGACCTCAACCTTTTCTGATTTAGGCCGTGTGTTGTTGGACCTCCCTGATAGTACTCTCTTTATGGCTGGTGACTTTAATTCTGTGTTCTCGGGTCTACATGATCATCACCCCCCTAGGGATACTCCTGTGGCCCAACAGTGGTTGGGTGGGTTTTTGGACACGTTTGGCCTGGTGGATTGCTGGAGGCTTATGCATCCTACTCAACTTCAATACACCTTCCACTCTGGGGCCCATGGGAGCCTGTCTAGACTGGATTATTTCCTGATGCCGGCGGCACAGTCGCCAGCGGTGCGTGAGATTATACACCTCCCCAGGGGCATTTCTGACCACTCTCCGCTCTGGCTCCGTTTTGAGATTGGAGTGGAGGCAGTGGGCCGAGTGGCTCCCATCAACCCGTGGTACCTTACCTCCCCTGAGACCCGCAGCCTTTTGATTAAGTCCTTAGACGCATATTTTCTGGATAACGAGGGATCGGTTTCCTCAGCGGTTTCCCTATGGGAGGCCTTTAAGACGGTGATTCGTGGGCAGGCCCTCTCCCTTATTGTTGAAGCTAAGAGGGCGAGGAATAGGGAGGTGGTGGACCTTGAGGGGGAGATCTCTGCATTGGAGGATGCTTTGCAATCGGGTGTCACGTCTGCGAAACTCCATGCCCTGGGTCTGAAACAATTTGCCTATAAATCCATGGTCACGGATGCTGCTAAAGTGATGTTTCGGGAACAACAGGGTCGTTTGTATGATGTGGGGGACAAAGCGGGTAAATTGCTGGCGTGGCTGGATAAGAAGGAGAGAGCTAATCGTGTGGTGCCCGTGATTCAGTCTTCGAGTGGTGAGAGCGTGACGGACCCGATTGGAATTGTTGACTGTTTTGCTGAGTACTTCCGTGTGGTGTATACCCCTGTGTCTGTGAGGGATGTGGCTGACTCTCGCCTGCTATTGCGTGATATAGCTCTGCCCAGTGTCTCCGATTTGGATCGTGAAGCGTTGGATTCCCCCTTTACTGTTGATGAGATAGCTACTGCCATCCGTTCACTCCGTTCGGGCAAAGCATTGGGCCCGAACGGGTTGCCAATTGAACTGTACAAGTTGCGACCCGACAAAATGGCGCCATATCTTCGCGCCATGTTTTTGGAGTCCCGAGAATGGGGTATTCTCCCATATGATCAGCGACTGGCCACGATAGTTGTTATCCCCAAAGATGGTAAACCCCGGGACCTTTGTTCATCCTATAGGCCCATATCCCTGCTGAATGTTGAGCCCAAGGTATTGGCGAAACTCCTGGCGTCCCGCCTCCTGACGGTCATTAGTGACTTGGTCCATCCAGATCAATCCGGATTTATCCCGCATCGCAACACGGCTCTTAACCTACGTCGTCTCCACGGTGCGATTGCGAGGGCGGGGCATCTGACGGAGCCGGCCATTTTGGCTTCATTGGATGCCTCGATGGCTTTTGATACTGTGGAATGGCCTTATCTTTGGGCGGCTCTTGAGAAATTTGGTTTCGGGCCTGAGTTTATTGGTTGGATCCAGTTATTATATGCGGAACCTCTGGCGCAAGTAGTTGTAAATGGTAGAGTTTCGGCCCCGTTCACCCTTGGCAGGGGTACCCGTCAGGGCTGCCCCTTGTCTCCGTTGCTCTTTGCACTCGCCTTGGAGCCATTAGCTGCATGGCTTCGGTGGGAGCCTTCGCTCAAGGGGATCCGCTGGTCACCGGATTTTGAGGACCGCGTCTCGCTTTACGCGGACGACATTCTTTTATATCTCACCTCACCGCGTAAATCTCTGACTGTTTTATTTGATGTTCTCACTTCATTTGGTGCCAACTCAGGCCTCGTTATTAACTGGGCCAAGTCCTGCGTGTATGTTCTTTCGGGGGTCTTACCCCCATTGCCGAGCAGACTTCCTATCCAGGTGGTCCAGTCTGGCTTTAAATATTTAGGGATTTTCATTACGCTGGACCCCTCACTCCGATTTGAGCATAATCTCCTCCCCCCGTTGCTTAGATTGCGACTGGACGTGGCCCGTTGGCGTAAACTTCCTTTGTCCCCTCTGGGCAGGGCGGCTTTGTTTAAAATGATGTCCTTGCCGCGGTTCCTCTATGCGCTCCAAAATCCCTATGACGACATCCCCAAGACCTATTTCCGAGAGATCGAGTGTCTTCAGAGGCAATTGATTTGGGACGGGCGTCCCCGTATTGCCCTCGCAAAACTCACCATCCCGTGGTACGACGGGGGCATGGCGCTCCCCGACATCAAGCGATATTATTGGGCTTCCCAGTTGTCTGCTATTAATCACGTGATGTTTTCACCGGGTCGAAATCCTGCATTTGAGATGGATAGACTCCAGCTGCCGGGTGGGGACTTTAATAGAGCGCTTTATTCTCGATCGGCCGGGCGCCATCTTGTGGGCCCGTCCAGGATTGCAGTAACTGTGTGGCGAGCCGCGAATGTGAGTTTGGGTTGGGAGAATCGAATGACACTGGCGACGCCGCTTTATGCCTCGGAACGTTTGGGGTGTCTCTGGTCTACTAAGGGCTTCGACCGCTGGGATATGATTGGGATCTGTAAGGTGGGCGATGTCTGTTCGAAAGGTAGTGTGAAGTCATTCCAGGCCCTCCAGGCGGAATACGGGTTGAATGGTAGGGAATTTTTTCGTTATCTGCAGGTCCGACATGCCCTCGCCTCAGTCTTGACTCCTGATGAGGCCCTGCCTGAGTCTTCCCCCCTCGAGGATCGTGTCCTTGATGGGCACCTGCCTGATAGTACGATTTCTCTGATCTATAAGAAGCTGATTAATAATCGGGCGGACTTACTGGTCCGACTACGGGAGGTTTGGGTCGGCGATGGCTTGGAACTGGACGACGAGGATTGGCAGTCGGCGCTCTCCTCTCCCAAGGAGGTAGCCATCCCTGCCCGTCTCCGTTTGGTTCAACTTAAAATCCTTCATCGGGTGTATGTCACTGGTCCACGTTTGGTTATGATGGGCTTTTCCCTGGATGGGTTATGTAAGCGTGGTTGTGGGTCGAGTGCTACCTTTTTACACATTCTCTGGGAGTGCCCAGTTGTGGCTGCCTATTGGACGGCTGTGCTTGAGGTGATGACCGCTGTGACTGGTGTTGCCCTGCGGCCGGAGCCGCGACGGTGTCTGTTGAATGTATGGGAGCCCACTGATTACTCTGTAGCCCAGACCAGATGGGCTACCTTGGGTTACATGATTGCGAAACGGGATATTGCGCAACTCTGGGGCGCATCCAAGCCCCCTGAGGTCTCGAAATGGGAGGACAACATGGACTGGTCCATGTTTCGTGAGAAGACTGTATATGTGGCCAGGGGTAGACCCAGGGCGTGGACGAAGATTTGGGGCCAGTGGAATGAATATCGTGGGGATATCTGTGCCCCTCCCCTTGTCGGTACTACTGATGTTGTCCTGTCTCCCTAGGCGAGCGTTCCCGGAACCTTTTCATACTGTTTTGTGAATTTCTGATTCTCCCCGCTGCTCCCCCCCCCCGACCTTGTTTGAGCCTCAGGGCTCTTGTAATGTTATCCTGATTGTCGACTATCCCCTCCGTTCTTTGGGCTGACCTTGATTACTGTACATTCGCCTTTTTAGTGTTTGTTTTTCTTTTTGTATAAAACAAAATTCAATAGGCTCTGTGATATGTTGGGAGTAATGCTGGATACTTGATTTGTACTTGTCCACGGGAGTATATTTCTGATTTCTTCCTTGTGCCTTATTATTAGCGGCCAGCCCATGTGGTTGTAGGCCCATTCCTGTATTTTTCTATGCTTGCTCAAATAAAGGTTTTTGAAAAAAAAAAAGGTAGGGCTCTCCACGGCATTATACCCCCGCTGCCGCGGTCCGGCTGCCGCAGCATACAGCGTCACCAATCACCTCTCACCAACGCAGTACAGCTCACCACAGCTCCACGGCACCGCAGCCTCGAACACGACCCAGCAAACCGCAGCACATGCGCTGCAGCACACCTGCCGTCCAGAACACCGCACAAAGCAAACAGAGCCTAGAAAACGGAGCCTAGGAACCCCCAACAGGTACAGCGGAAGGGCTCATCTCCAAACGGTAACAGCATTAGCAGAAACAGTGATCCGGTCGGACCTCACGAGCAGAACGCCACAGCTCCTCACTCGGCTGCAGTAGGGGCCGCCATCTTGATTTATAACTAGTGTAAGGATGGAGCATTGTATGTATGACTAAAAGTCAGCCATTGCCATCAACCTTAAGCTCTTGCCAATATCCTACTTGAGTGAATGTAGCTTTAAGGGATTACTATCTCGATCTAAAACTGCTTCTGGCAGCAGGCAATGAGACTTTCTGAAGCTCACTGAAATTTTAATACAATAAAGTACTGATTCTGACCTTTTTCCAAGTATGATACTTGGGACCACATCTCCTCTAAAATATAAGGCACTCAGATGGGGATAATGTGCTGCACGAGTAAGGGTAATTTGGTTAAACATCCTATTCTAACATATATCTTTGGTGAATGAATATCTTGATTAATAAACACTGAGAAACTATGTCTCTTTTCTCTCTGTGTCAATGTCAAGCAACTACAGACCCAGGTTCACAAAACTAGTTTGTAAATCTGCAGTTGCAGGGCGCACCTTTGCACTGGGGTCAATGTAAGAGTTCAGGTAATTCACAAAGGTTTCTCAGTGTATATTTTGTAGTCAACCAAAGCTGCATGGATGAAGGGCCTAGTTAAAGCATCAAGTAATCTGTGTTCTCATGCATTGTTGAGCAGCCATGCATTCTCTCTCTCCAGTACATGGCAGTTGGAAATTAAATAAAATGTGTGTTTGTAAAGTGCTCATCTACCTGGGGATTTCGTAGACTTATAGGAGATGTTTTTGCTACTCAACTCAGTGGCACTCATATTTGCACTGCCCTAGGATGAAAGGTTGAGGAGGCCAGTGAGGATATTTGCCTATGAATGGGGTGCTAAGAAAGGACAGATCACTGCAGTAGATAAGTTAGTCTAAAACCTGTAAGAACAATGCGAAGAGTATTCCTTACTTTCTCTTACCTTTAAGTTAATCATGTTACTGATATATAGCAGTGCTTTCCAACATTTTTTGAACCACAACCCAATTTTTAGAAGGCAAGTACTTGCAACCAACAAGCTTTAATGGACATGGGTTTTATTATAATTTATGCATCATGTGGTAGCGCACTGTCAATTACATAGACCAAAGTTTCCTTTGAAGTGCCCTCTAACTTACACATGCATACAGTTTTACTGATAAAACTATATCCCACACCAATGATAATGTGTGGTCGGGTTTCAGGGAATATTTTTATAATTTGTGCATCACCAAGAAAAAAGGCTATTGATTTTTTTTATCCTATAAAAATATTTGTTTCTGTTGCACTTCAGAATGACAAAAAAATTGCTTTATTTTTGCTTTCCTTACTGCTGAATGTGCACAGTTAATTTACAGTTATTTACATTTTATTTTGTATTCCAAATAAATGACATACTACAGCCTTTTTTCAAACACCCTATACCCCAGCAAGATTTACAAATAATACATTTTCTTTTTCTTTCTCCTACGG
The DNA here is from genome assembly GCF_964261635.1 of Lissotriton helveticus. Classification (NCBI taxonomy): domain Eukaryota; kingdom Metazoa; phylum Chordata; class Amphibia; order Caudata; family Salamandridae; genus Lissotriton; species Lissotriton helveticus. Next base: position 787,292,832 of record NC_136071.1, on the reverse strand, counting down.
GAAATTCAGAGGAGTTTGTAAATCCCCATATAAACAAAATAGGTAGCAATTTGCCAGAAAACATAGCCAAATATTTGATCTCTGTCTTTGATGGACATCAAATGTGACAAAATGAATACAGAATTAAAAGACATTTTATTGCTTGTACTTTTCTGACCCACCAAACATCGGCTGGCGACCCAAAAGTGGGTCATGAACCACAGTTTGAGAATCACCGTTCTATATTGAAAATGGTACCACTGAAGAACCTGTGTACATATTTGAGTGTAACGGAGGATATTAAATTATCATAAAGCTTAAAAAGGCCAAAACAATAAATCAATTTTTCCTGTTTCTTCATAATTTTTATTCTAGAAAATTTGCGAGGACTGGGACATGGACGATGACAAGGTAAAGAAAAAACATTACTTGGACTGCTCAATGATTATCTCTACTACTCCAAGCATATCAGCAAAAGAGTCATTTTGAATGAATGTCACATTAAAATAAACAGCACCATTCTAGTTGTATAACTATTTGGAGATCGTGCACACAGTAGAAAACATTTAATGCCATCTCATAATGACAAAAAGAGGGTCTGATATTCTAGTGGTTTAGTAACACAAGACTTCACTACATTTTAAATAATGTTAAGATAGCATTTTAAGATTAAAGCATTTACCTTGTTATGAGAGTCTGATTAATACACACAAATTCTCAATTAGTTTTAGTCAAGAACGAATGTGAGAAATGATCTCCAGATATTGTTAATGGTATATTTACTTTTACTTCATTCTTTGTCATATGTGTGAACATTTTCCAGTTGACAAAGCACTAACCCTGGGTGGAGTTTGCGGAGTTGCGCTATGCGTAGCTCAGCCAAGTGGTACAAAAACTCTGCAGCGCTACGCGGGCTTCACGGAAACTGACCATACACAACGCAAAACTGTCAAATATTTAATTTTGCTTTTCTCTCTCTGGCGGGAAATTGAGAGGTGCCCAATGTTAACAAATGAGCAGCCATTTGTCAGAAGACATAGCCAATTATTTGACCTTAGTCTGTGATGCACAGCAAATGTGACAAAATGAATACAGAATTTAAAGGCATTTTTAATGCTTCTACATTTATGAGCCACTAAACACGAGGTGGCGACTCACCAGTGGGTCACAAACCACAGTTTTTGAAACACCCTTCTCTCCGGAAAATGGTGCTACTGAAGTACCTGAGTACATATTGGAGTGTAACAAGGGAAATGAAATTATCATAATCCATTTTAGGCCAAAATAATAAATCTGTATTTTCTGTTTCTCCATTACTTTTTTATTTCAGACTTCTGACGAGCACATGGACATAGACGAGGTAAAGCAAAACCATTGCTTGGATGGCTCATTTATTAACTCTACTACTAAAAGCTCTTCTAATTCAACGTTGAGACACCTAAGGGTATCTGTGCACTTAACAAAAACATAAATAAATAAATAAAAGCACATCAGCAAATGAGTGCTTTTTCCAGGTGGGTTTAAATGAATGTCACACTAAAATCAACAGAAACTTTATAGTTTTATTACTATTTGGATATAGTGCACACAATACATTATTCTTCTTATTATTATTATTATTTTATTTATTGTTTCAGATGACAGCCTTACAATATATAAAAAAAAGAAAAACATGCCATATAGGGACAATTAAAAAAAAACATGCACCCATCAATCTATCAATAAATTCATTAAAAAAAAACACAAAAGACAGAAAAGTGACTTTTCACTGAGGGCACACTTCCTGAGAAGAAAAGAATGGTTGAATTCTTCAACCATACTAAAGTGCAAGTCTAATGGGAAAGGGTACATTTTACCGTCAAAGGCAACCCCCTAAATATAAACATATACATCACTGTTCCAGTGATGTATGTTCCTTTCTTACAGTTGTGAGCAGTTTTTTCCCCCACCTAAGAAGTAAAAGTGCAGTGCAAAGAAATAGTGCACATTTATTCGACTTATAGATAAAACTATGGTATGTTCCCTGAGTTCCTCTGGCATAATAAGGTACAATTGCCTTGGGGAAGGTAAATATTACCGTTGAAAGTCACCTACTAAATATAACAATATTAGTTATGGAAACATAGGAGGTTAAGGATTATCTCTTTCCAGTTGTAAACAGTTTGTCCATCCACCTAGGAAGTAAGAGTGTGGTACTTTAAAGTAGTACAAAGTTATTCTACTGATAGATACAATTATCATGTGTTCTATGGTCGAAACAAGCAAGTTTATAAAGCTTACCTACTTAAACATAATCCTAGAGTAAAGGGCAACTCTTTCAAGCATGGGCGCGTAACCCATAAATATGATGCTAAAGAGGTATTCACATTAACAACATCTGATTTGATACATACAGCCTTTGCTGGTTTCACACATCTGACCCCATAGTGTTAGAAAAGGGGAAGAAGTCATCTCTCCCGGGCGGCAACATATTTTTTGCAAAGCAGCATAAAATGGGTTAAATTATCCAGACCACCAACACTCATAGCAATCGAATCGGCCATCAAACATATGTATACCTATCAGGAAATCCCTAGTTGGGAGGATACCTAGCCAGAATGTTAAATACAGTGTTCGCTTTAATTCGGGCTATACCATGTCCAGGTATTCTGGTCATGAAAGACCACAGGTGTTATTGAAGTAAATACTCATCAAGGATCCCGGCTTTAGCTCTCAGAATTTTTTTATCTGCACATAATCATGGTACCGTTCTTTAATCATAGCTGCAGTATCCTAACACTTTCAGAAGCATCCCACAGAGATATCAACTGTAACTCCTTCAACCTTTTTTGTGCATGTGACGACCATGTACATCCTCGTTTGGGCAACTGGCTGTGACTTCCTCAAGAGTTTTTTAAAAGACTGTGATCTTAGGGTTTCTTACCAATCTCACCCAGTAGAGAATTGGCCTGAGAGCAATAGTTTCTCATATCGAGATAAAATTAAGCTCTGCGTACAGTTCCACTAGAAGGGTACCTAGCCAAAACTCCAGAAATTACGGAAGAAATTATTCTCAGCAACTTGGAGTGGGCAGACATTCCAGAATCCCGATAATTCTGCACCATACAGTGCGGCTACCACTGCTCTTTGCTTATATATTTGTAAAATAAAACTTATATTCTGGCACCAGCCTGGTGTCTAAACTTTAAAACTGCTCCAGCCAATTTACTCAGCACTAGCGTGGCATTCTGTATTTCTCTGTCCCATCACAAATTCTCTGTAAATCGAATACTCAAATAGTCAAACTGCTTGACAATATCCAATGGGATACCTTCGACCAAAGGCTGTCGCTTGAAAGAAGAGGAGGGCCTCAATACCATACACTTTGTTTTACTAACATTTATGGTTAATGTCTTCTTGTCACAATACTCCACAAAACATGTTAGTAGCCTTTGGGTGGCGTTTTCTGTTCGTGCCATCAATACTGCATCATCCACGTATAGTAGTATTGGCACCCTCTTCCCAGCTACAGTTGGAATATCTTTGGCGTCTACCATCAATTGGTCAGCTGCATCATTTAAAAAGAGGCTAAATAACATGGGAGCCAATATGCACCCCTGCAGGATATCTTTTTTGACCTGGAAGGGTGCTGTGCACTCCCCTCTGGCCCGTACCGTACTTTAGCTGTGTTATCAATATGCAGAGCCTGTATGGCCTTTATTAGCGAGGAGTCAGCATCCAATTTCTCCAATGATCTCCACAGCTTCTCTCTATCTACTAAATCAAAAGCTGCTTTCAAGTTCACAAATATTAGGTACAGCGATGTCATCCTCACCATCGTAAACTTATAAGAGATCATTTACAACCAGAGAGCCTGAATATTGGTCCCAATGCCAGGCCTAAACCCAGCTTGCACTTCAGTCAAGATGTTATGAGCATCGACCCACCCCTGAATTGGGTTGAGCTGAATTTACCCCAGAATTGTTCCTTCACCATCTAGAAGGGAGATCAAATGGTAGTTGGATGAACTGGACCAATCACCTTTCTTATGAATCAGCACAATAACAGCCGAACGCCATGAAGGGGGAACAGCGTTTCCAACAAGTGCTGATTAAACACTTTAGTAAGGATGCTACCCCATAAGTTCGGCTCTTCACAATATATATTGGTGGGCACCATATCAGGGCCTAGGGCTTTGTATTTCTTTACATCAGATAGAGGACTCTCACCACCTCTGGTACTAAAATATCAATGACACGAGGCCCAGAGCAGATGTTCTCTCGGGCTGTCAGAGGTGTTATGGGGTTGACACCGTATAAATTACTAAAGTGACCAGACTAGACAGATGGCCCAATTTGAGTTTCAATGGTGTGCACTGAGCCCCTCTCAGCCCAAGATAGCAATTGTCCGAATTTTTTGCAGTTTTTTTCCTGTGTTGCCTCCTTTAATGCTACCCAAAGGGTCAGTTGATACTGCAATTTCCTAGTTCTCAAGAGGCGTATATATAATAGGTCCTACACTCTCTGAATAGTAATTCGCTGTGTAGGCTATGGTGTTGTAGTACTAAAGCAGATAATACAACTCCCTTCATTCTATAGCATTCCTCATCATACCAAGTAACCCATTTGACCTTTTTCCCACCAACCATCAAGGCGTCTGCAGGCCCAATGGGCTTTGAACACAGGGCCTTCAGCTCCTCTGACATCTTTTTGTAGGCTACTAGGGTTATACCATTATCACCATATAGAAAATTCAGAATTACAGAACCATAGTTGATTACTATACTCTCCAGCAATGGCAGTATTAGTAGAAATTTCTCTCTGCTCCATCATATCTTTTTCTACAGTTCGCTACCACACTTCCAATGGGCTGTTTTTGACACCTCCCTCATGCAGAATTCTAGGCAAAGTACCAAAGGATCATGATCACTCTCCACTCTTGTGACAACTGTCATATCATGCACATATTCCCAGCAATCTATATTGATTGAAATATATTCTATTATAGAAGCGCTTCTCCCATTATTAACGGTTACTCTAGCAGTACTATCTGAGGGGGTGGGACCATTAAAAAAACGCAGGTAGAAGTTTAGCAGAAGCTCAGGGAATACAACTCTCTTCTTAGTGGATTAAAAATTGCTCAAGGCAATAGATAACATTTAATACCATCCCATCAATATAAAAAGATTGTCTAATGTTCTGGTGATATAACACAAGACAATGTCATCACTACATTTTAAAGAATCCCAAGATAGCATTTTATGATTATAGCATTTACATGTTATGAAACTCTGATTAATACTTACACATTTTCCATGTAAGAAATGATCTCCAAATGTGGTTAATGATTTATTTCAGTACACAAAGTACATTCTCTTTTACTTTATTTTGTGTGTTATGTGTGAACAGTTCCCACTCGTCCAAAGTATCCATTCCACTATTACTGTCAAAACCAAAGTGTACCTTCCAAGAAAAACAAACTGAAAGGATGTGATATACTACACAGTGATTTATAACTAGTGTAAGAATGGAGCATTGTATGTATGACTAAAAGTCAGCCATTGCCATCAACCTTAAGCTCTTGCCAATATCCTACTTGAGTGAATGTAGCTTTAAGGGATTACTATCTCGATCTAAAACTGCTTCTGGCAGCAGGAAATGAGACTTTCTGAAGCTCACTGAAATTTTAATACAATAAGGTACTGATTCTGACCTTTCTCCAAGTACGATACTTGGGACCACATCTCCTCTAAAATATAAGGCATTCAGATGGGGATAATGTGCTGCAGGAGTAAGGGTAATTTGGTTAAACATCCTATTCTAACATACATCTTTGGTGAATGAATATCTTGATTAATGAACACTGAGAAACTATGTCTCTTTTCCCTCAGTGTCAATGTCAAGCAACTACAAACCCAGGTTCACAAAACTAGTTTGCAAATCTGCAGTTGCAGGGCGCACCTTTGCACTGGGGTCAATGTAAGAGTTCAGGTAATTCACAAAAGTTTCTCAGTGTATATTTTGTTGTCAACCAAAGCTGCATGGTGAAGGGCCTAGTTAAAGCATCAAGTAATCTGTGTTCTCATGCATTGTTGAGCAGCCATGCATTCTCTCTCTCCAGTACTTGGCAGGTGGGGAATTAAATAAAATGTGTGTTTGTAAAGTGCTCATCTACCTGGGGATTTCTTAGACTTATAGGTGATGTTTTTGTTACGCAACTCAGTGGCACTCATATTTGCACTGCCCTAGGATGAAAGGTTGAGGAGGCCAGTGAGGATATTTGCCTATAAATGGGATGCTAAGAAAGGACAGATCACTGCAGTAGATAAGTTAGTCTAAAACCTGTAAGCACAATGCGATGAGTATTCCTTACTTTCTCTTACCTTTAAGTTAATCATGTTACTGATATATAGCAGTGCTTTCCAAACTTTTTAGAACCACAACCCAATTTTTAGAAGGCAAGTATTTGCAACCAACAAGCTTTAATGGACATGAGGTTTTATTATAATTTATGCATCATGTGGTAGCGCACTGTCAATTACATAGACCAAAGTTTCCTTTGAAGTGCCCACTAACTTACACATGCATACAGTTTTACTGATAAAACTATATCCCACACCAATGATAATGTGTGATCGGGTTTCAGGGAATATTTTTATCATTTGTGCATCACCAAGAAAAAAGGCTATTGATTTTTTTATCCTATAAAAATATTTGTTTCCGTTGCACTTCAGAATGACAAAAAAATTGCTTTATTTTTGCTTTCCTAACTTCTGAATGTGCACAGTTAATTTACAGTTATTTACATTTTGTTTTGTATTCCAAATGAATGACATACTACCGCCTTTTTTCAAACACCCTATACCCCAGCAAGATTTACAAATAATACATTTTCTTTTTCTTTCTCTTACGGGAAATTCAGAGGAGTTTGTAAATCCCAATGTAAACAAAATAGGTAGCAATTTGCCAGAAAACATAGCCAAATATTTGATCTCTGTCTTTGATGGACATTAAATGTGACAAAATGAATACAGAATTAAAAGACATTTTATTGCTTGTACTATTATGACCCACCAAACATCGGCTGGAGACCCAAAAGTGGGTCATGAACCACAGTTTGAGAATCACCGTTCTATATTGAAAATGGTACCACTGAAGAACCTGTGTTCATATTTGAGTGTAACGGAGGATATTAAATGATCATAAAGCTTAAAAAGGCCAAAACAATAAATCAATTTTTCCTGTTTCTTCATAATTTTTTATTCTAGAAAATGTGAGAGGACTGGGACATGGACGATGACGAGGTAAAGAAAAAACATTACTTGGACTGCTCATTTATTATCTCTACTACTCCAAGCATATCAGCAAAAGAGTCATTTTGAAAGAATGTCACATTAAAATGAACAGCACCATTCTAGTTGTATAACTATTTGGAAGTCGTGCACACAGTAGAAAACATTTAATGCCATCTCATAATGACAAAAAGAGGGTCTGATATTCTAGTGGTTTAGTAACACAAGACTTCACTACATTTTAAATAATGTTAAGATAGCATTTTAAGATTAAAGCATTTACCTTGTTATGAGAGTCTGATTAATACACACAAATTCTCAATTAGTTGTAGTCAAGAACCAATGTGAGAAATGATCTCCAGATATTGTTAATGGTATATTTACTTTTACTTTATTCTTTGTCATATGTGTGAACAATTTCCAGTTGACAAAGCACTAACCCTGGGTGGAGTTTGCGGAGTTGCGCTATGCTTAGCTCAGCGAAGTGGTACAAAAACTCTGCAGCGCTACGCGGGCTTCAAGGAAACTGACCATACACGACGCAAAACTGTCAAATATTTAATTTTACTTTTCTCTCTCTGGCGGGAAATTGAGAGGTGCCTGTAAACACCAATCCCCATGTTAACAAATGAGCAGCCATTTGTCAGAAGACATAGCCAAATATTTGACCTCTGTCTGTGATGCACAGCAAATGTGACAAAATGAATACAGATTATAAAGCCATTTTTAATGCTTGTGCTTTTATGACCCACAAAACACGAGGTGGCGACTCACGAGTGGGTCACAAACCACAGTTTGCGAAACACCCTTCTCTCCGGAAAATGGTGCTACTAAAGTACCTGAGTACATATTGGAGTGCAACAAGGGAAATGAAATTATCATAAACCATTTTAGGCCAAAATAATAAATCTGTATTTTCTGTTTCTCCATTACTTTTTTATTTCAGACTTCTGATGAGGACATGGACATAGACGAGGTAAAGCAAAACCATTGCTTGGATGGCTCATTTATTAACTCTACAACTAAAAGCTCTTCTACTTCAGCGTTGGGACACCAAAGGGTATCTGTGCGCTTAACAAATTGCATAAATAAATAAATAAAAGCACATCAGCAAATGAGTGCTTTTTCCAGGTGGGTTTAAATGAATGTCACACTAAAATCAACAGAAACTTTATAGTTTTATAACTATTTGGACATAGTGCACACAATACATTATTCTTCTTCTTATTATTAATATTTTATTTATTGTTTCGGATGACAGCCTTACAATATATAAAAAAAGAAAAACATGCCTTATAGGGACAATTAAAAAAAAAACATGCAGCCATCAATCTATCAATAAATTCATTAAAAAAAATTTAAATACAAAAGACAGAAAAGTGACTTTTCACTGAGGGCACACGTCCTGAGAAGAAAAGAATGGTTGAATTCTTCAACCATACTAAAGTGCAAAGTGCAATGGGAAAGGGTACATATTACCGTCAGAGGCTATCCCCTAAATATAAACATGTACATCACTGTTCCAGTGATGTATGTTCCTTTCTTCCAGTTGTGAGCAGTTTTTTCCCCACCTAAGAAGTAAAAGTGCAGTGCCAAGAAATAGTGCACAATTATTTGACTTATACATAAAACTATGGTATGTTCCCTGAGTTCCTCTGGCATAATAAGGTAACATTGCCTTGGGGAAGGTAAATATTACCGTTGAAGGTCACCTCCTAAATATAACAATATTAGTTATGGAAACATAGGAGGTTAAGGATTATCTCTTTCCAGTTGTAAACAGTTTGTCCATCCACCTAGGAAGTAAGAGTGTGGTACTTTAAAGTAGTACAAAGTTATTCTACTGATAGATACAATTATAATGTGTTCTATGGTTGAAACAACCAAGTTTATAAAGCTTACCTACTTAAACATAATCCTAGAGTAAAGGGCAGCTCTTTCAAGCATGGCCGCGTAACCCATAAATATGATGCTAAAGAGGTAATCACATTAACAACATCTGATTTGATACATACAGCCTTTGCTGGTTTCACACATCTGACCCCATAGTGTTAGAAAAGGGGAAGAAGTCATCTCTCCCGGACCACCAACACTCATAGCAATCGAATCGGCCATCAAACATATGTATACCTATCAGGAAATCCCTAGTTGGGAGGATACCTAGCCAGAATGTCAAATACAGTGTTCGCTTTAATTCAGGCTATACCATGTCCAGGTATTCTGGTCATGAAAGACCACAGGTGTTATTGAAGTAAATACTCATCAAGGATCCCGACTTTAGCTCTCAGAATTTTTTTATCTGCACATAATCATGGTACCGTTCTTAACCGCATGCGTGCGGGCGGAATTCCGCCCGTACGCTGAGATTTGCGAAAGCGCACTTTACGTGACGAGCTGGGCTCGTCATGAGCGTGCGAGGAGGCTACCTCATGACGAGCCCAGCTCGTCATCAGCGTCGAAGGGGTTAAATCATAGCTGCAGTATCCTAACACTTTCAGAAGCATCCCACAGAGATATCAACTGTAATTCCTTCAACCTTTTTTTTGCATGTGACGACCATGTATATCCTCGATGGGGCAACTGGCTCTGACTTCCTCAAGAGTTTTTTAAAAGACTGTGATCTTAGGGTTTCTTACCAATCTCACCCAGTAGAGAATTGGCCTGAGAGCAATAGTTTCTGATATCGAGATAAAATGAAGCTCTGCGTACAGTTCCACTAGAAGGATACCTAGCCCAAACTCCAGAAATTACGGAAGAAATTATTCTCAGCAACTTGGAGTGGGCAGACATTCCAGAATCCCCATAATTCTGCACCATACAGTGCGGCTACCACTGCTCTTTGCTTATATATCTGTAAAATAAAACTTATACTTCTGGCACCAGCCTGGTGTCTAAACTTTAAAACTGCTCCAGCCAATTTGCTCAGCACTAGCGTGGCCTTCTGTATTTCTCTGTCCCATCACAAATTCTCTGTAAATCGAATACTCAAATAGTCAAACTGCTTGACAATATCCAAAGGGATACATTCGACCAAAGGCTGTCACTTGAAAGAAGAGGAGGGCCTCAATACCATACACTTTGTTTTGCTAACATTTATGGTTAATGACTTCTTGTCACAATACTCCACAAAACATGTTAGTAGCCTATGGGTGGCGTTTTCTGTTCGTGCCATCAATACTGCATCATCCGCGTATAGTAGTATTGGCACCCTCTTCCCAGCTACAGTTGGAATATCTTTGGGGTCTACCATCAATTGGTCAGCTGCATCATTTAAAAAGAGGCTAAATAGCATGGGAGCCAATATGCACCCCTGCAGGATATCTTTTTTGACCTGGAAGGGTGCAGTGCACTCCCCTCCGGCCCGTACCATATCTGTGTTATCAATATGCAGAGCCTGTATTGCCTTTATTAGCGAGGAGTCAGCACCCAATTCCTCCAATGATCTCCACAGCCTCTCTCTATCTACTAAATCAAAAGCTGCTTTCAAGTTCACAAATAATAGGTACAGCGATGTCATCCTCACCATCGTAGACTTATAAGAGATCATTTACAACCAGAGAGCCTGATCAATGGTCCCAATGCCAGGCCTAAACCCAGCTTGCACTTCAGTCAAGATGTTATGAGCATCGACCCACCCCTGAAGTCGGTTGAGCAGAATTTACCTCAGAATTGTTCCTTCACCATCTAGACGGCTGATCAAATGGAAGTTGGATGAACTGGACCAATCGCCTTTCTTATGGATCAGCACAATAACAGCTGAACGCCATGAAGGGGGAACAGCGTTTCCAGCAAGTGCTGAATAAACACTTTAGTAAGGATGCTACCCCAATTTGAGTTTCAATGGTGTGCACTGAGCCCCTCTCAGCCCAAGATAGCAATTGCCCGAATTTTTTGCAGTTTTTTTCCTGTGCCGCCTCCTTTAATGCTACCCAGAGGGTCAGTTGATACTGCAATTTCTTAGTTCTCAGGAGGCGTATATATAATCGGTCCTACAATCTCTGAATAGTAATTCGCTGTGTAGACTACGGTGTTGTTGTACTAAAGCAGATAATACAACTCCCTTCATTCTATAGCATTCCTCGACCAAGTAACCCATTTGCCCCTTTTCCCACCAACCATCAAGCCGTCTGCAGGCCCAATGGGCTTTGACCACAGGGCCTTCAGCTCCTCTGACATCTTTTTGTATGCTACTATTATACCATTATCACCATATAGAAAATTCAGAATTACAAAACTATAGTTGATTACTATACTCTCCAGCAATGGCAGTATTTGTAGAAATTTCTCTCTGCTCTATCATATCTTTTTCTACAGTTCGATACCACACTTCCAATGGGCTGTTCTTGACAACTCCCTCATTGTCAGAACCGCAAAACCAGGCGCTAGAATTTGCGGAGTGAATTCCCTGACTAGGGAGCAGGAGTTCCCTAATTGCAGCACGTGGACTGAACTGGTCCGTCACTGGAGACACAAGATGGCTCCCGAGGTGGCCACCAAAGTAGGACTAGAGGTGAGCGGTCTAGTCTATGAGGCCACAGCTGCAGGAGAGTAGGTGAGCAGCGCGAGCACCTCTGTGACGACGCACTTCACTGAGGTATTCAGTGAGAGAGGTCGTTATAGTCTTAGCGCATGTCCGTAGAATTTGTAGTTTAAATAAGGGTTGAAGTATTTCCACGGAGTTAAGCATCCGGAGAGCAGAGGAAAATAAAACTACCGCATAACTCGGCTTCATTGTTCAACGCAAGTTAATTCGAGAGCAGGAAGTCTGGAGATGAAAATGAGCCTTCGTTCGTCCTTGTGAAGAAGGTTATGAAGTTCAAGTTTGTGGAGCTGAAAGACGAACGGCAGAGCCCAGAGCTAAGTAAAACTGTCATTTTGTAGTGAATTATTTTGAGAGACTTTCCAGACCACTTGTCGAGTTGTTTACAGAACTTGAAGAGGAAGAGGGGCAGAATTCATTTCTTAAATGTTAAGAGACCTGAATGAAAAAATAACGCAACATGTAAAAGGTTAATACTTACAAGAACAGAGTTCGTGACATCAGGAGAACCTGTGAAAGGATAAAAGAAAAAAAAAATTAATTAACATCGCTGAGTCCATGAAATGTACTTAAGGAACTGCTTGTCAATAGTTAAAAAAAACTCACCAGAACAGAAGCTGAGAACACAGAAAAGGCCTGTAAAAGAAAACACAGGGTCAGTCTAATATACACATTAAAAAGTCAGCAGCACAAGGAACTGAAGGAATTAATAGAACCCCCTATAAGGAAGTACTCCTCAGTTAGTGAAGTAAGTGCACTTACATTAAAACTATTAAGACAAACTAGAATAGGTTAGACTGGTGGAACTAATGATTGTTTTCTTCTATTAGTAACAACTAACTGGCGAGGAGCACTGAATCTCATTTAAGCAGAAGAGAAGCAAGGTCCAGGAGAACTAGGGTGGGTGAGATATATTTAGTAGAGAAACACTAGAGTAGATTAGAGTAGAGATATAAATAGTAATGTTGTATTAATTTTCAGGTTCCACGGAAAGAATAGTCGAAGTACGCAGATAGCTGACAGAAGGAACCATTCCGGACCAGTCTCTTCTTTGTTTGTTATTTTATCCAATTCCCCCGTCCCCCGAGGTTATGATTGGAGGTTCTAAGTAAGACCTGCGAACATTGCCAAGTGGGATTAGGGACCTAGCATCTCTGTTCCCGTGCAAGACTGGTAACCCTTGATAGAGTATAATTTTAAGTTCTGACAGAGTGAAGTGCCGACGTTGCCTTCGCACCTGAACAGAGATGGCGGAAGGAATTGATGTACAATCCCTAGGAACAATTCTAGATGCAATACAAAAAGAACTAGGAGCAGTCAGAGAAGAAAATCGAAACCTTAGGCAAGAAGTAGTCAGTGCTAGAAAGGAAACTGCAGAATTAGCACAAAGACTTAGGTCATCCAGTAGTCTAGAAAGGGAAGCAATGAATCCAGTATTAGAAGCCTCCAATAGATCAACCACCTAAGTAATTCATTCCTTATCCCCGGTCATTCCAATAGCGGCACCCGAAAGGTTTAACGGGGATTCCCAGAAGGCGCAAATATTTCTTTCACAGTCCTCCTTGCACTTTATGTGCCGCCCTTCGATTTTCCCAGATGCGCAGTCCAAGGTAGCTTTCATACTCTTGTATCTAAGTGGAGACGCAGCTTCGTGGTCAATGCCCTTAGTCTCCCGGGATGACCCTCTGCTCAGGAACTTGGAAGAATTCAAGCAAGAATTCCTTCAGATTTTTGATAGACGGCGGATATCTCAGGTGGTGGATAATGAACTACTCGACTTGCGGCAAGGGATTCGAGATCTAATAGCGTACCTGGCCCAGTTCAACAAGCTGGTGGTCGAGACTGATTGGCCGGAGAGTAAGAGAGCCGGGGTGTTTTATCGTGGTTTGAGAGATGAACTAAAAGATACTTTGGCCCAAATTCCGAATCGACCCACAGAGATTTCGGCACTAATAGACTTAGTTTTGGAGATAGACTTTCATCAGGGAGAAAGAAGAGGAGAGAAGAAGAAAGATTTTAGAACCATTACTCCAAGGTTTGACAGGGTTCGATCAGAGGGCACAAGAAGTGCAGAGACCCAACAAGGAACCGAATCAATGCAGATTGGAACAATCAGAGGTCCTCTAACTAAGGAAGAGAAGGACAAGAGAAGAGCTGGTAATTTGTGCATGTACTGTGGGTCCGGGGGGCATTTCGTCCAAAAAAGCCCAGGAACACCTATAAGCCAAAGGAAAACTAACGGCACCACCTGTGGGAGGAGTTGACCAGGTGGATGCGAATCAAGAAATAACTCCAAAAGAACACTGAGTAGCGAACACGCTACAATCAGCGGCTCCACATTTAAACCTGTCCATGGAAGCGAGATTCAGGGAGACCATTCTGACAGAGGTATCGGTAATGATCGATTCCGGAGCCACAGGAAACTTTTGTGATTTAAGGTTTGTGACTAAGGTAGGCATTCAAGCTATCAAGAAGAGTAAGAGTGAGCCCGTCCGAGCGGTGGATGGAACCAACCTTTCGTCTGGACCAATTGTAAGTCACACCAAGGTAATTCAATTGATCTCAGGTGATGAGCATCAGGAAAGAATTCAGATTAACCTAATAGATGCACCACAATTTTAATTCTGGGTCTTCCGTGGCTTACAGAACATAATCCTACAATCGACTGGAGTTCCAGAACTATAGTGATGAACTCGAAGTATTGCCATGAGAATTGTTTTGACTCCGTGGAGAAATCTTGGGAAGCTAATCCGGCCTTATCTCTATGTTCCATTGGGATTTCCATGTGCGTAATAAATACCATTGAAGTCCCTGAAGAATGCAGTGAGTTTCAAGACGTGTTTAATGAAGTGGAAGCTGAGCAGTTGCCCCCACATCGAGTGTATGACTGCAAGATAGATCTGGAACCCGGTTCAAACTTGCCTTGCAGTCGCGTTTACGCGCTAACAGAAAAAGAAAACCACCATTTAAAAGAGTACTTGGATAAGTATCTTGCAAATGGATTTATCCGGCCTTCCCAGTCTCCCATCTCGTCTCCGTTGTTTTTCGTGCCAAAAAAGGAGGGAGACTTAAGGTCGTGTATCGACTTCAGGGCGATAAATAAAATTGATACAAAAGGGGATGATGGACGGAGCGTTTGAGCAAATCAAACACTCACCCCCAGTCAACTGATCTGGGTTTAATCCACCACCATTCTTTAGCCCACTCAGCCACCCCATTTCAGACATGGCTATATGCAAATCAGTCTGACCCTGTGCCTCATGGGAACAGTACAGCCCGAACTACCAAGCCATGTCTTCCATGGACCGGAAAAAAGCATCCTGGGACCGGTTTCGGATTCATAATCCTCATCAGCCAGGCTATCTTGAATCCAGTGGGCAAGTGAGCAAGGGACTCACGTCTGAGCATACCCTGCCACACTTAGGGCAAACAAAGCGAAACAAAAGGGGATGATGGACGGAGCGTTTGAGCAAATCAAACACTCACCCCCAGTCAACTGATCTGGGTTTAATCCACCACCATTCTTTAGCCCAATCAGCCACCCCATTTCCGACATGGCTATATGCAAATCAGTCTGACCCTGTGCCTCATGGGAACAGTACAGCCCGAACTGCCAAGCCATGTCTTCCATGGACCGGAAAAAAGCATCCTGGGACCGGTTTCGGATTCATAATCCTCATCAGCCAGGCTATCTTGAATCCAGTGGCCAAGTGAGCAAGGGACTCACGTCTGAGCATACCCTGCCACACTTAGGGCGAACAAAGAGATACAAAAGGGGATGATGGACGGAGCGTTTGAGCAAATCAAACACTCACCCCCAGTCAACTGATCTGGGTTTAATCCACCACCATTCTTTAGCCCACTCAGCCACCCCATTTCAGACATGGCTATATGCAAATCAGTCTGACCCTGTGCCTCATGGGAACAGTACAGCCCGAACTGCCAAGCCATGTCTTCCATGGCCCGGAAAAAAACATCCTGGGACCAGTTTCGGATTCATAATCCTCATCAGCCAGGCTATCTTGAATCCAGTGGCCAAGTGAGCAAGGGACTCACGTCTGAGCATACCCTGCCACACTTAGGGCAAACAAAGCGAAACAAAAGGGAATGATGGACGGAGCGTTTGAGCAAATCAAACACTCACCCCCAGTCAACTGATCTGGGTTTAATCCACCACCATTCTTTAGCCCAATCAGCCACCCCATTTCAGACATGGCTATATGCAAATCAGTCTGACCCTGTGCCTCATGGGAACAGTACAGCCCGAACTACCAAGCCATGTCTTCCATGGACCGGAAAAAAGCATCCTGGGACCGGTTTCGGATTCATAATCCTCATCAGCCAGGCTATCTTGAATCCAGTGGCCAAGTGAGCAAGGGACTCACGTCTGAGCATACCCTGCCACACTTAGGGCGAACTAAGCGATACAAAAGGGGATGATGGACGGAGCGTTTGAGCAAATCAAACACTCACCCCCAGTCAACTGATCTGGGTTTAATCCACCACCATTCTTTAGCCCAATCAGCCACCCCATTTCAGACATGGCTATATGCAAATCAGTCTGACCCTGTGCCTCATGGGAACAGTACAGCCCGAACTGCCAAGCCATGTCTTCCATGGACCGGAAAAAAGCATCCTGGGACCGGTTTCGGATTCATAATCCTCATCAGCCAGGCTATCTTGAATCCAGTGGCCAAGTGAGCAAGGGACTCACGTCTGAGCATACCCTGCCACACTTAGGGCGAACAAAGAGATACAAAAGGGGATGATGGACGGAGCGTTTGAGCAAATCAAACACTCACCCCCAGTCAACTGATCTGGGTTTAATCCACCACCATTCTTTAGCCCACTCAGCCACCCCATTTCAGACATGGCTATATGCAAATCAGTCTGACCCTGTGCCTCATGGGAACAGTACAGCCCGAACTGCCAAGCCATGTCTTCCATGGCCCGGAAAAAAACATCCTGGGACCAGTTTCGGATTCATAATCCTCATCAGCCAGGCTATCTTGAATCCAGTGGCCAAGTGAGCAAGGGACTCACGTCTGAGCATACCCTGCCACACTTAGGGCAAACAAAGCGAAACAAAAGGGAATGATGGACGGAGCGTTTGAGCAAATCAAACACTCACCCCCAGTCAACTGATCTGGGTTTAATCCACCACCATTCTTTAGCCCAATCAGCCACCCCATTTCAGACATGGCTATATGCAAATCAGTCTGACCCTGTGCCTCATGGGAACAGTACAGCCCGAACTGCCAAGCCATGTCTTCCATGGACCGGAAAAAAGCATCCTGGGACCGGTTTCGGATTCATAATCCTCATCAGCCAGGCTATCTTGAATCCAGTGGCCAAGTGAGCAAGGGACTCACGTCTGAGCATACCCTGCCACACTTAGGGCGAACTAAGCGATACAAAAGGGGATGATGGACCGAGCGTTTGAGCAAATCAAGCACTCACCCCCAGTCAATTGATCTGGGTTTAATCCACCACCATTCTTTAGCCCACTCAGCCACCCCATTTCAGACATGGCTATATGCAAATTAGTCTGACCCTGTGCCTCATGGAAACAGTACAGCCCGAACTGCCAAGCCATGTCTTCCATGGACCGGAAAAAAGCATCCTGGGACCGGTTTCGGATTCATAATCCTCATCAGCCAGGCTATCTTGAATCCAGTGGCCAAGTGAGCAAGGGACTTACGTCTGAGCATACCCTGCCACACTTAGGGCGAACAAAGCGATACAAAAGGGGATGATGGAAGGAGCGTTTGAGCAAATCAAGCACTCACCCCCAGTCAACTGATCTGGGTTTAATCCACCACCATTCTTTAGCCCACTCAGCCACCCCATTTCAGACATGGCTATATGCAAATCAGTCTGACCCTGTGCCTCATGGGAACAGTACAGCCCGAACTGCCAAGCCATGTCTTCCATGGACCAGAAAAAAGCATCCTGGGACTGGTTTCGGATTCATAATCCTCATTAGCCAGGCTATCTTGAATCCAGTGGCCAAGTGAGCAAGGGACTCACGTCTGAGCATACCCTGCCACACTTAGGGCGAACAAAGCGATACAAAAGGGGATGATGGACGGAGCGTTTGAGCAAATCAAACCCTCACCCCCAGTCAACTGATCTGGGTTTAATCCACCACCATTCTTTAGCCCAATCAGCCACCCCATTTCAGACATGGCTATATGCAAATCAGTCTGACCCTGTGCCTCATGGGAACAGTACAGCCCGAACTGCCAAGCCATGTCTTCCATGGACCGGAAAAAAGCATCCTGGGACCGGTTTCGGATTCATAATCCTCATTAGCCAGGCTATCTTGAATCCAGTGGCCAAGCGAGCAAGGTACTCACGTCTGAGCATACCCTGCCACACTTAGGGCGAACAAAGCGATACAAATAAAATTACCAAGAAAAACCGGTATCCACTGCCATTAATCTCTGTACTCTTGGATCAAGTTAAAGGAGCCCAAATTTACACAAAATTAGACCTGAGGGGCGCCTATTACTTAGTCCGAATGCGCAAAGGTGATGAGTGGAAGACGACATTTCGGACTAGATTTGGGCTTTTCGAATATCAAGTGATGCCCTATGGGTTATGTAATGCCCCGGCAGCCTTCCAACACTTCATCAACGACATCCTGAAGGAATTTATAGACCAGTGTGCAATTGTGTACATAGATGACATTTTGATTTACTCATCTGATGTGTCAAGCCACCATGAGCAAGTTAAAGGAGTTTTAAGAAAACTGCAAGAGCACAAATTATTCGTGAAATTGGAAAAATGCGCCTTTGATGTGTCACAAGTGGAGTTTTTAGGTTTTGTCCTCTCGCCTTCTGGTATTTTGATGGATCAGAGAAAAGTGGAAGCAGTAACGAACTGGGAGTCTCCTACGAGCGTAAAAGAAGTCCAAAGCTTTATTGGATTTGCCAATTTCTACCAGAGATTTATTGGTGAATTCTCCAGGAAGATTCTTCCTCTTACCAAATTACTGAGAAAAGGAACCAAGTTTGAATGGACGAAAGAGGCCGAGGAAGCCTTTCGCTCTTTGAAGACGGATTTCACCACAGCGCCAGTCCTGTTGCATGCTGATCCTAATGAGCCTTTCTATGTGGAGACCGATGCATCCGATCAAGCGGTGGGTGGAGTATTATCCCAGCGACACAAAACCACAGGACAGTTACACCCGGTCGCTTATCGCTCCAGAAAATTAACTTCGGCAGAAATTAACTACACCATCACGGAGAAGGAATTGCTAGCTATAAAAGACGCCTTCAAGGAGTGGCGACATTACCTGATGGGGGCTCAACATCAAGTAACCGTGTTTACGGATCATCGAAACCTGAAGTTCTTAAAGACTGCCAGAACCCTTACACCTAGACAGTTGAGATGGTCTCTGTATTTCGCAGATTACGATTTCGTGATCACGTATCGTCCTGGAACCCGGAATGGAAAGGCGGATGCGTTGTCCAGGATAGGCACAGAAGCACAGAAGACCCTTACAGAGAATCAACCAATCATACCGAGTGCAAGGATAATTGGAGTCACCACCTCAATCAGTCTAGATGTCGCGAAGGCCATGAGTCCAGAGGCCATGCAGGATTGAGCAAAAGAAGATCCAAATAGAGAGATCATCCGACAACTACCCTACCATCGAAAAGCCTTGTATGTTCCCACCGTTGAATTGCAACAACAAATCATGCGAGAATGCCACGATGATAAATTAGCTGGTGATAAAGGAGAAGCCAAAACCGAAGAGTTAATAAAGAGACACCATTGTTGGCATAGGATGACTTCAGATATTGAGAGGTATGTTAAGTCCTGTGAGATCTGCGCTCAGGGAAAATCGGAACGGCAGGCCCCAAGAGGTCTATTGCAGCCCTTGCCCACTCCTCCGTACCCATGGCATACAGTTACATTAGATCTCATTACTGACCTACCTAATAGTCAGGGATTTGATACTATCTTGGTGGTGGTGGATGCCTTTTCCAAGATGGCCCATTTTACTGCTCTAAAAGGGGTTCCTTCAGCCAAACAGATAGCCGCTCATTTCAGCTCTCAGATAGTAAAGATACATGGAATACCAAAAGTAGTGATCTCGGACAGAGGTTCTCAGTTTGTGTCTGACTTCTGGAGGGCCTTCATGGAAAGGTTGGGAACGGAAGTTAGATTCTCCACTAGTTATCATCCAGAGACTGATGGGCAGACAGAGAGGGTTAACCAAGAATTTGAACAGTATCTGCGACTATTTCTTTTAAAAGAGGAAGGAGATTGGTCGGATTATTTGTGGACGGCAGAATTTTCCCACAATAATGCGAACAACAGCTCAACAGGTTACTCCCCCTTTTATCTAAATTATGGCAGGCATCCGAATGCAACAATTTGGCAAACTGATACCTCAGTCCCAGCAGTAAAAGAAGTGGTATCGCATTTGCAACAAATACAGCTAAGGGCAGTAGATAATCTTACAAGAGCTAAAGAAAAGTATAAAGGCTATGCAGATAGGAAAAGAAGAGAAGGGCCAACCCTGAATACAGGAGATCCAGTTTGGTTAAGCACTAAGAACTTAAGATTAAAAGGTAATCGGAAATTTCAGCCCCGATTCATTGGCCCCTATCCGGTGGAAGAAAAAATCAATCAGGTCACCTACCGAGTAAAGTTACCACCTAAGTTAAAGATTCACCCAGTTTTCCATATTTCCTTGTTGAAGAAAGCTTCCGTAAACCTTAGAGTCAAAACTCCTCCTAAACCAATTCAGTTAGAAACTGGAACTGAGTTCGGGGTAAAGGAAATTTTAGACTCCAAGAAATCCAGAGGGAAACTGTCCTACTTAATTGACTGGAAGGGTTATGGTCCAGAGGAGCGGTCTTGGGAATTAGAAGAGGATGTTCATGCTCCTAAATTAATTAGGTCTTTTCACCAAAGGTTCCCCACAAAGCCGAGAGGGAAAGGAGCTACCTTGTTGGGGGGTACTGTCAGAACCGCAAAACCAGGCACTAGAATTTGCAGAGTGAATTCCCTGACTAGGGAGCAGGAGTTCCCTAATTGCAGCACGTGGACTGAACTGGTCCGTCACTGGAGACACAAGATGGCTCCCGAGGTGGCCACCAAAGTAGGACTAGAGGTGAGCGATCTAGTCTACGAGGCCACAGCTGCAGGAGAGTAGGTGAGCAGCGTGAGCGCCTCTGTGACGACGCACTTCACTGAGGTATTCAGTGAGAGAGGTCGTTATAGTCTTAGGGCATGTCCGTAGAATTTCTTGTTTAAATAAGGGTTGAAGTATTTCCACTGAGTTAAGCATCCGGAGAGCAGAGGAAAAGAAAACTACAGCATAACTCGGCTTCATTGTTCTACGCGAGTTAATTCGAGAGCAGGAAGTCTGGAGATGAAAATGAGCCTTCGTTCGTCCTTGTGAAGAAGGTTATGAAGTTCAAGTTCGAGGAGCTGAAAGACGAACGGCAGAGCCCAGAGCTAAGTAAAACTGTAATTTCGTAGTGAATTATTTTGAGAGACTTTCCATACCACTTGTCGAGTTGTTTACAGAACTTGAAGAGGAGGAGGGGCAGAATTTGTTTCTTAAATGTTAAGAGACCTGAATGAAAAAATAACGCAACATGTAAAAGGTTAATACTTACAAGAACAGAGTTCGTGACATCAGGAGAACCTGTGAAAGGACAAAAGAAAAAAAAATTAATTAACATCGCTGAGTCCATGAAATGTACTTAAGGAACTGCTTGTCAATAGTTAAAAAAAACTCACCAGAACAGAAGCTGAGAACACAGAAAAGGCCTGTAAAAGAAAAGACAGGGTCAGTCTAATATACACATTAAAAAGTCAGCAGCACAAGGAACTGAAGGAATTAATAGAACCCCCTATAAGGAAGTACTCCTCAGTTAGTGAAGTAAGTGCACTTACATTAAAACTATTAAGACAAACTAGAGTAGGTTAGACTGGTGGAACTAATGATTGTTTTCTTCTATTAGTAACAACTAACTGGCGAGGAACACTGAATCTCATTTAAGCAGAAGATAAGCAAGATCCAGGAGAACTAGGGTTGGTGAGATATATTTAGTAGAGAAACACTAGAGTAGATTAGAGTAGAGATATAAATAGTAATGTTGTATTAATTTTCAGGTTCCACGGAAAGAATAGTCGAAGTACGCACATAGCTGACAGAATGAACCATTCCGGACCAGTCTCTTCTTTGTTTGTTATTTTATCCAATTCCCCCGTCCCCCGAGGTTATGATTGGAGGTTCTAAGTAAGACCTGCGAACATTGCCAAGTGGGATTAGGGACCTAGCATCTCTGTTCCCGTGCAAGACTGGTAAGCCTTGATAGAGTATAAGTTTAAGTTCTGACACTCATGCACAGTTCTAGGCAAAGTACCACAGGATCATGATCACTCTCCACTCTTGTGACAACTGTCATATCGTGCACATATTCCCAGCACTCTATATTGATTAAAATATATTCTATTAGAGAAGCGCTTCTCCCATTGTTAACGGTTACTCTAGCAGTACAAGCTGAGGGGGTGGGACCATTAAAAAAACGCAGGTAGAAGTTTAGCAGAACCTCAGGGAATACAACTCTCTTCTTAGTGGATTTAAAATTGCTCAAGGCAATAGATAGCAATTAATACCATCCCATAAATATAAAAAGATGGTCTGATGTTCTGGTGATATACCACAAGACAAAGTCATCACTACATTTTAAAGAATCCCAAGATACCATTTTATGATTATAGCATTTACATGTTATGAAAGTCTGATTAATACTTACACATTTTCCATGTAAGAAATGATCTCCAAATGTGGTTAATGATTTATTTCAGTACACAAGGTACATTCTCTTTTACTTTATTTTGTGTGTTATGTGTGAACAGTTCCCACTCGTCCAAAGTATCCATTCCACTATTACTGTCAAAAACAAAGTGTACCTTCCAAGAAAAACAAACTGAAAGGATGTGATATACTACACAGTCATTTATAACTAGTGTAAGGATGGAGCATTGTATGTATGACTAAAAGTCAGCCATTGCCATCAACCTTAAGCTCTTGCCAATATCCTACTTGAGTGAATGTAGCTTTAAGGGATTACTATCTCGATCTAAAACTGCTTCTGGCAGTAGGCAATGAGACTTTCTGAAGCTCACTGAAATTTTAATGCAATAAAGTACTGATTCTGACCTTTCTCCAAGTACGATACTTGGGACCACATCTCCTCTAAAATATAAGGCACTCAGATGGGGATAATGTGCTGCACGAGTAAGGGTAATTTGGTTAAACATCCTATTCTAACATACATCTTTGGTGAATGAATATCTGGATTAATGAACACTGAGAAACTATGTCTCTTTTCTCTCAGTGTCAATGTCAAGCAACTACAGACCCAGGTTCACAAAACTAGTTTGTAAATCTGCAGTTGCAGGGCCCACCTTTGCACTGGGGTCAATGTAAGAGTTCAGGTAATTCACAAAGGTTTCTCAGTGTATATTTTGTTGTCAACCAAAGCTGCATGGTGAAGGGCCTAGTTAAAGCATCAAGTAATCTGTGTTCTCATGCATTGTTGAGCAGCCATGCATTCTTTCTCTCCAGTACATGGCAGTTCGGGAATTAAATAAAATGTGTATTTGTAAAGTGCTCCTCTACCTGGGGATTTCTTAGACTTATAGGAGATGTTTTTGTTACTCAACTCAGTGACACTCATATTTGCACTGCCCTAGGATGAAAGGCAGAGGAGGCCAGTGAGGATATTTGCCTATGAATGGGGTGCTAAGAAAGGACAGATCACTGCAGTAGATAAGTTAGTCTAAAACCTGTAAGCACAATGCGAAGAGTATTCCTTACTTTCTCTTACCTTTAAGTTAATCATGTTACTGATATATAGCAGTGATTTCCAACATTTTTAGAACTACAACCCAATTTTTAGAAGGCAAGTATTTGCAACCAACAAGCTTTAATGGACATGAGGTTTTATTATAATGTATGCATCATGTGGTAGCGCACTGTCAATTACATAGACCAAAGTTTCCTTTGAAGTGCCCACTAACTTATACATGCATACAGTTTTACTGATAAAACTATATCTCACACCAATGATAATGTGTGTTCGGGTTTCAGGGAATATTTTTATCATTTGTGCATCACCAAGAAAAAAGGCTATTGATTTTTTTTATCCTATAAAAATATTTGTTTCCGTTGCACTTCAGAATGACAAAAAAATTGCTTTATTTTTGCTTTCCTTACTGCTGAATGTGCACAGTTAATTTACAGTTATTTACATTTTGTTTTGTATTCCAAATAAATGACATACTACAGCCTTTTTTCAAACACCCTATACCCCAGCAAGATTTACAAATAATACATTTTCTTTTTCTTTCTCTTACGGGAAATTCAGAGGAGTTTGTAAATCCCCATGTAAACAAAATAGGTAGCAAATTGCCAGAAAACATAGCCAAATATTTGATCTCTGTCTTTGATGGACATCACATGTTACAAAATGAATACAGAATTAAAAGACATTTTATTGCTTGTACTTTTATGACCCACCAAACATCGGCTGGCGACCCAAAAGTGGGTCATGAACCACAGTTTGAGAATCACCATTCTATATTGAAAATGGTACCACTGAAGAACCTGTGTACATATTTGAGTTTAACGGAGGATATTAAATGATCATAAAGCTTAAAAAGGCCAAAACAATAAATCAATTTTTCCTGTTTCTTCATATTTTTTTATTCTAGAAAATTTGCGAGGACTGGGACATGGACCAAGATGAGGTAAAGAAAAAACATTATTGAACTGCTCATTTATTATCTCTACTACTCCAAGCATATCAGCAAAAGAGTCATTTTGAATGAATGTAACATAAAAATAAACAGCACCATTCTAGTTGTATAACTATTTGGAGATCGTGCACACAGTAGAAAACATTTAATGCCATCTCATAATGACAAAAAGAGGGTCTGATATTCTAGTGGTTTAGTAACACAAGACTTCACTACATTTTAAATATTGTTAAGATAGCATTTTAAGATTAAAGCATTTACCTTGTTATGAGAGTCTGATTAACACACACAAATTCTCAATTAGTTTTAGTCAAGAACCAATGTGAGAAATGATCTCCAGATATTGTTAATGGTATATTTACTTTTACTTTATACTTTGTCAAATGTGTGAACAATTTCCAGTTGACAAAGCACTAACCCTGGGTGGAGTTTGCGGAGTTGCGCTATGCGTAGCTCAGCCAAGTGGTACAAAAACTCTGCAGCGCTACGCGGGCTTCATGGAAACTGACCATACACAAAGCAAAACTGTCAAATATTTAATTTTACTTTTCTCTCTCTGGCGGGAAATTGAGAGGTGCCTGTAAACACCAATCCCTATGTTAACAAATGAGCAGCCATTTGTCAGAAGACATAGCCAAATATTTGACCTCTGTCTGTGATGCACAGCAAATGTGACAAAATGAATACAGATTTTAAAGCCATTTTTAATGCTTGTACTTTTATGACCCACTAAACACGAGGTGGCGACTCACCAGTGGGTTACAAACCACAGTTTGCGAAACACCTTTCTCTCTGGAAAATGCTGCTACTAAAGTACCTGAGTACATTTTGGAGTGTAACAAGGGAAAATGAAATGATCATAATCCATTTTAGGCCAAAATGATAAATCTGTATTTTCTGTTTCTCCATTACTTTTTTATTTCAGACTTCTGACGAGCACATGGACATTGACGAGGTAAAGCAAAACCATTGCTTGGATGGCTCATTTATTAACTCTACTACTAAAAGCTCTTCTACTTCAGCGTTGAGACACCTAAGGGTATCTGGGCACTTAACAAATTGCATATATAAATAAATAAAAGCACATCAGCAAATTAGTGCTTTTTCCAAGTGGGTTTAAATGAATGTCACACTAAAATCAACAGAAACTTTATAGTTTTATAACTATTTGGACATAGTGCACACAATACATTATTCTTCTTATTATTATTATTAATTTATTTATTGTTTCGGATGACAGCCTTACAATATATAAAAAAAGAAAAACATGCCATATAGGGACAATTAAAAAAAAACATGCACCCATCAATCTATCAATAAATTCATTAAAAAAATTAAATTACAAGAGACAGAAAAGTGACTTTTCACTGAGGGCACACATCCTGAGAAGAAAAGAATGGTTGAATTCTTCAACCATATTAAAGTGCAAGTCTAATGGGAAAGGGTACATATTACCGTCAGAGGCTACCCCCTAAATATAAACATATACATCACTGTTCCAGTGATGTATGTTCCTTTCTTACAGTTGTGAGCAGTTTTTTCCCCCACCTAAGAAGTAAAAGTGCAGTGCAAAGAAATAGTGCACAATTATTTGACTTATACATAAAACTATGGTATGTTCCCTGAGTTCCTCTGGCATAATAAGGTACAATTGCCTTGGGGAAGGTAAATATTACTGTTGAAGGTCACCTCCTAAATGTAACAATATTAGTTATGGAAACATAGCAGGTTAAGGATTATCTCTTTCCAGTTGTAAACAGTTTGTCCATCCACCTAGGAAGTAAGAGTGTGCGACTTTAAGTAGTACAAAGTTATTCTACTGATAGATACAATTATAATGTGTTCTATGGTCGAAACAACCAAGTTTATAAAGCTTACCTACTTAAACATAATCCTAGAGTAAAGGGCAACTCTTTCAAGCATGGCCGCGTAACCCATAAATATGATGCTAAAGAGGTAATCACATTAACAACATCTGATTTGATACATACAGCCTTTGCTGGTTTCACACATCTGACCCCATAGTGTTAGAAAAGGGGAAGAAGTCATCTCTCCCGGGCGGCAACATATTTTTTGCAAAGCAGCATAAAATGGGTTAAATTATCCAGACCACCAACACTCATAGCAATCGAATCGGCCATCAAACATATGTATACCTATCAGGAAATCCCTAGTTGGGAGGATACCTAGCCAGAATGTTAAATACAGTGTTCGCTTTAATTCAGGCTATACCATGTCCAGGTATTCTGGTCATGAAAGACCACAGGTGTTATTGAAGTAAATACTCATCAAGGATCCCGGCTTTAGCTCTCAGAATTTTTTTATCTGCACATAATCATGGTACCGTTCTTTAATCATAGCTGCAATATCCTAACACTTTCAGAAGCATCCCACAGAGATATCAACTGTAATTCCTTCAAATTTTTTCGTGCATGTGACGACCATGTATATCCTCGATGGGGCAGCTGGCTGTGACTTCCTCAAGAGTTTTTTAAAAGACGGTGATCTTAGGGTTTCTTACCAATCTCACCCAGTAGAGAATTGGCCTGAGAGCAATAGTTTCTGATATTGAGATAAAATTAAGCTCTGCGTACAGTTCCACTAGAAGGGTACCTAGCCCAAACTCCAGAAATTACGGAAGAAATTATTCTCAGCAACTTGGAGTGGGCAGACATTCCAGAATCCCCATAATTCTGCACCATACAGTGCGGCTACCACTGCTCTTTGCTTATATATTTGTAAAATAAAACTTATACTCTGGCACCAGCCTGGTGTCTAAACTTTAAAACTGCTCCAGCCAATTTGCTCAGCACTAGCGCGGCATTCTGTATTTCTCTGTCCCATCGCAAATTCTCTGTAAATCGAATACTCAAATAGTCAAACTGCTTGACAATATCCAATGGGATACCTTCGACCAAAGGCTGGCGCTTGAAAGAAGAGGAGGGCCTCAATACCATACACTTTGTTTTACTAACATTTATGGTTAATAACTTCTTTTCACAATACTCCACAAAACATGTTAGTAGCCGTTGGGTGGCGTTTTCTGTTTGTGCCATCAATACTGCATCATCCACGTATAGTAGTATTGGCACCCTCTTCCCAGCTACAGTTGGAATATCTTTGGCGTCTACCATCAATTGGTCAGTTGCATCATTTAAAAAGAGGCTAAATAGCATGGGAGCCAATATGCACCCCTGCAGGATATCTTTTTTGACCTGGAAGGGTGCAGTGCACTCCCCTCCGGCCCGTACCGTACTTAAGCTGTGTTATCAATATGCAGAGCCTGTATGGCCTTTATTAGCGAGGAGTCAGCACCCAATTTCTCCAATGATCTCCACAGCTTCTCTCTATCTACTAAATCAAAAGCTGCTTTCAAGTTCACAAATATTAGGTACAGCGATGTCATCCTCACCATCGTAAACTTATATGAGATCATTTACAACCAGAGAGCCTGAATATTGGTCCCAATGCCAGCATTAAACCCAGCTTGCACTTCAGTCAAGATGTTATGAGCATCGACCCACCCCTGAAGTTGGTTGAGCAGAATTTACCCCAGAATTGTTCCTTCACCATCTAGAAGGGAGATCAAATTGAAGTTGGATGAACTGGACCAATCGCCTTTCTTATGAATCAGCACAATAACAGCCGAACGCCATGAAGGGGGAACAGCGTTTCCAACAAGTGCTGATTAAACACTTTAGTAAGGATGCTACCCCATAAGTTCGACTCTTCACAATATATATTGGTGGGCACCATATCAGGGCCTAGGGCTTTGTATTTCTTTACATCAGATAGAGGACTCTCACCACCTCTGGTACTAAAATATCAATGACACGAGGCCCAGAGCAGATGTTCTCTCGGGCTGTCAGAGGTGTTATGGGGTTGACACTATATAAATTACTAAAGTGACCAGACTAGACAGATGGCCCAATTTGAGTTTCAATGGGGTGCACTGAGCACCTCTCAGCCCAAGATAGCAATTGTCCGAATTTTTTGCAGTTTTTTTCCTGTGTCGCCTCCTTTAATGCTACTCAGAGGGTCAGTTTATACTGCAATTTCCTAGTTCTCAGGAGGCGTATATATAATAGGTCCTACACTCTCTGAATAGTAATTCGCTGTGTAGGTTATGGTGTTGTTGTACTAAAGCAGATAATACAACTCCCTTCATTCTATAGCATTCCTCATCATACCAAGTAACCCATTTGACCCTTTTCCCACCAACCATCAAGGCGTCTGCAGGCACAATGGGCTCTGACCACAGGGCCTTCAGCTCCTCTGACATCTTTTTGTAGGCTACTAGGGTTATACCATTATCACCATATAGAAAATTCAGAATTACAGAACCATAGTTGATTACTATACTCTCCAGCAATGGCAGTATTAGTAGAAATTTCTCCCTGCTCCATCATATCTTTTTCTACAGTTCGATACCACACTTCCAATGGGCTGTTTTTGACAACTCCCTCATGCAGAATTCTAGGCAAAGTACCAAACGATCATGATCACTCTCCACTCTTGTGACAACTGTCATATCGTGCACATATTCCCAGCACTCTATCTTGATTGAAATATAATCTATTATAGAAGCGTTTGTCCCATTGTTAATGGTTACTCTAGCAGTACTATCTGAGGGGGTGGGAACATTAAAAAAACGCAGGTAGAAGTTTAGCAGAAGCTCAGGGAATACAACTCTCTTCTTAGTGGATTAAAAATTGCTCAAGCCAATAGATAACATTTAATACCATCCCATAAATATAAAAAGATTGTCTAATGTTCTGGTGATATAACACAAGACAATGTCATCACAACATTTTAAACAATCCCAAGATAGCATTTTATGATGATAGCATTTACATGTTATGAAAGTCTGATTAATACTTACACATTTTCCATGTAAGAAATGATCTCCAAATGTGGTTAATGATTTATTTCAGTACACAAAATACATTCTCTTTTACTTTATTTTGTGTGTTATGTGTGAACAGTTCCCACTCGTCCAAAGTATCCATTCCACTATTACTGTCAAAAACAAAGTGTACCTTCCAAGAAAAACAAACTGAAAGGAGGTGATATACTACACAGTGATTTATAACTAGTGTAAGGATGGATCATTGTATGTATGATTAAAAGTCAGCCATTGCCATCAACCTTAAGCTCTTGCCAACATCCTACTTGAGTGAATGTAGCTTTAAGGGATTACTATCTCGATCTAAAACTGCTTCTGGCAGCAGGCAATGAGACTTTCTGAAGCTCACTGAAATTTTAATACAATAAGGTACTGATTCTGACCTTTCTCCAAGTACGATACTTGGGACCACATCTCCTCTAAAATATAAGGCACTCAGATGATGATAATGTGCTGCACGAGTAAGGGTAATTTGGTTAAACATCCTATTCTAACATACATCTTTGGGGAATGAATATCTTGATTAATGAACACTGAGAAACTATGTCTCTTTTCTCTCTGTGTCAATGTCGAGCAACTACAGACCCAGGTTCACAAAACTAGTCTGTAAATCTGCAGTTGCAGGCGTACCTTTGCACTGGGGTCAATGCAAGAGTTCAGGTAATTCACAAAGGTTTCTCAGTGTATATTTTGTAGTCAACCAAAGCTGCATGGTGAAGGGCCTAGTTAAAGCATCAAGTAATCTGTGTTCTCCTGCATTGTTGAGCAGCCATGCATTCTCTCTCTCCAGTACATGGCAGTTGGGGAATTAAATAAAATGTGTGTTTGTAAAGTGCTCATCTACCTGGGGATTTCGTAGACTTATAGGAGATGTTTTTGTTACTCAACTCTGTGGCACTCATATTTGCACTGCCTTAGGATGAAAGGTTGAGGAGGCCAGTGAGGATATTTGTCTATGAATGGGGTGCTAAGAAAGGACAGATCACTGCAGTAGATAAGTTAGTCTAAAACCTGTAAGCACAATGCGAAGAGTATTCCTTACTTTCTCTTACCTTTAAGTTAATCATGTTACTGATATATAGCAGTGCTTTCCAACATTTTTAGAACCACAACCCAATTTTTAGAAGGCAAGTATTTGCAACCAACAAGCTTTAATGGACATGAGGTTTTATTATAATTTATGCATCATGTGGTAGAGCACTGTCAATTACATAGACCAAAGTTTCCTTTGAAGTGCCCACTAACTTACACATGCATACAGTTTTACTGATAAAACTATATCCCACACCAATGATAATGTGTGGTCGGGTTTCAGGGAATATTTTTATCATTTGTGCATCACCAAGAAAAAAGGATATTGATTTTTTTTATCCTATAAAAAATAATTGTTTCCGTTGCACTTCAGAATGACAAAAAAATTGCTTTATTTTTGCTTTCCTTACTGCTGAATGTGCACAGTTAATTTACAGTTATTTACATTTTGTTTTGTATTCCAAATAAATGACATACTACAGCCTTTTTTCAAACACCCTATACCCCAGTAAGATTTACAAATAATACATTTTCTTTTTCTTTCTCTTACGGGAAATTCAGAGGAGTTTGTAAATCCCCATGTAAACAAAATAGGTAGCAATTTGCCAGAAAACATAGCCAAATATTTGATCTCTGTCTTTGATGGACATCAAATGTGACAAAATGAATACAGAATTAAAAGACATTTTATTGCTTGTACTTTTATGACCCACCAAACATGGGTCATGAACCACAGTTTGAGAATCACCGTTCTATATTGAAAATGGTACCACTGAAGAACCTGTGTACATATTTGAGTGTAACGGAGGATATTACATTATCATAAAGCTTAAAAAAGGCCAAAACAATAAATCAATTTTTCCTGTTTCTTCATTTTTTTTATTCTAGAAAATTTGCGAGGACTGGGACATGGACGATGACAAGGTAAAGAAAAAACATTCCTTGGACTGCTCATTTATTATCTCTACTACTCCAAGCATATCAGCAAAAGAGTCATTTTGAATGAATGTCACATTAAAATAAACAGCACCATTCTAGTTGTATAACTATTTGGAGATCGTTCACACAGTAGAAAACATTTAATGCCATCTCATAATGACAAAAAGAGGGTCTGATATTCTAGTGGTTTAGTAACACAAGACTACACTACATTTTAAATAATGTTAAGATTGCATTTTAAGATTAAAGCATTTACCTTGTTATGAGAGTCTGATTAATACGCACAAATTCTCAATTAGTTTTAGTCAAGAACCAATGTGAGAAATGATCTCCAGATATTGTTAATGGTATATTTACTTTTACTTTATTCTTTGTCATATGTGTGAACAATTTCCAGTTGACAAAGCACTAACCCTGGGTGTAGTTTGCGGAGTTGCGCTATGCGTAGCTCAGCCAAGTGGTACAGAAACTCTGCAGCGCTACGCGGGCTTCACGGAAACTGACCATACACAACGCAAAACTGTCAAATATTTAACTTTACTTTTCTCTCTCTGGCGGGAAATTGAGAGGTGCCTGTAAACACCAATCCCCATGTTAACAAATGGGCAGCCATTTGCCAGAAGACATAGCCAAACATTTGACCTCTGTCTGTGATGCACAGCAAATGTGACAAAATGAATACAGAATTTAAAGGCATTTTTAATGCTTCTACTTTTATGACCCACTAAACACGAGGTGGCGACTCAACAGTGGGTCACAAACCACAGTTTGCGAAACACCCTTCTCTCAGGAAAATGGTGCTACTGAAGTACCTGAGTACATATTGGAGTGTAACAAGGGAAATGAAATTCCCATAATCCATTTTTGGTCAAAATAATAAATCTGTATTTTCTGTTTCTCCATTACTTTTTTATTTCAGACTTCTGACGAGCACATGGACATTGACGAGGTAAAGCAAAACCATTGCTTGGATGGCTCATTTATTAACTCTACTACTAAAAGCTCTTCTACTTCAGCGTTGAGACACCTAAGGGTATCTGTGCGCTTAACAAATTACATAAATAAATAAATAAAAGCACATCAGCAAATGAGTGCTTTTTCCAGGTGGGTTTAAATGAATGTCACACTAAAATCAACAGAAACTTTATAGTTTTATAACTATTTGGACATAGTGAACACAATACATTATTCTTCTTATTATTATTATTATTTTATTTATTGTTTTAGATGACACCCTTACAATATATAAAAAAAGAAAAACATGCCATATAGGGACAATTAAAAAAAAACATGCACCCATCAATCTATCAATAAATTCATTAAAAAAAATGAAAATACAAAAGACAGAAAAGTGACTTTTCACTGAGGGCACACGTCATGAGAAGAAAAGAATGGTTGAATTCTTCAACCATACTAAAGTGCAAATCTAATGGGAAAGGGTACATATTACCGTCAGAGGCTACCCCCTAAATATAAACATATACATCACTGTTCCAGTGATGTATGTTCCTTTCTTCCAGTTGTGAGCAGTTTTTTCCCCCACCTAAGAAGTAAAAGTGCAGTGCAAAGAAATAGTGCACAATTATTTGACTTATACATAAAACTATGGTATGTTCCCTGAGTTCCTCTGGCATAATAAGGTACAATTGCCTTGGGGAAGGTAAATATTACCGTTGAAGGTCACCTCCTAAATATAACAATATTAGTTATGGAAACATAGGAGGTCAAGGATTATCTCTTTCCAGTTGTAAACAGTTTGTCCATCCACCTAGGAAAAAAGAGTGTGGTACTTTAAAGTAGTACAAAGTTATTCTACTGATAGATACAATTATAATGTGTTCTATGGTCGAAACAACCAAGTTTATAAAGCTTACCTACTTAAACATAATCCTAGAGTAAAGGGCAACTCTTTCAAGCATGGCCGCATAACCCATAAATATGATGCTAAAGAGGTAATCACATTAACAACATCTGATTTGATACATACAGCCTTTGCTGGTTTCACACATCTGACCCCATAGTGTTAGAAAAGGGGAAGAAGTCATCTCTCCCGGGCGGCAACATATTTTTTGCAAAGCAGCATAAAACTGGTTAAATTATCCAGACCACCAACACTCATAGCAATCGAATCGGCCATCAAACATATGTATACCTATCAGGAAATCCCTAGTTGGGAGGATACCTAGCCAGAATGTTAAATACAGTGTTCGCTTTAACTCAGGCTATACCATGTCCAGGTATTCTGGTCAGGAAAGACCACAGGTGTTATTGAAGTAAATACTCATCAAGGATCCCGGCTTTAGCTGTCAGAATTTTTTTATCTGCACATAATCATGGTACCGTTCTTTAATCATAGCTGCAGTATCCTAACACTTTCAGAAGCATCCCACAGAGATATCAACTGTAATTCCTTCAACCTTTTTCGTGCATGTGACGACCATGTATATCCTCGATGGGGCAACTGGCTGTGACTTCCTCAAGAGTTTTTTAAAAGACTGTGATCTTAGGGTTTCTTACCAATCTCACCCAGTAGAGAATTAGCCTGAGAGCAATAGTTGCTGATATCGAGATAAAATTAAGCTCTGCGTACAGTTCCACTAGAAGGGTACCTAGCCCAAACTCCGGAAATTACGGAAGAAATTATTCTCAGCAACTTGGAGTGGGCAGACATTCCAGAATCCCCATAATTCTGCACCATACAGTGCAGCTACCACTGCTCTTCGCTTATATATTTGTAAAATAAAAATTATACTCTGGCACCAGCCTGGTGTCTAAACTTTAAAACTGCTCCAGCCAATTTGCTCAGCACTAGCGTGGCATTCTGTATTTCTCTCTCCCATCACAAATTCTCTGTAAATCGAATACTCAAATAGTCAAACTGCTTGACAATATCCAATGGGATACCTTCGACCAAAGGCTGTCGCTTGAAAGAAGAGGAGGGCCTCAATACCATACACTTTGTTTTACTAACATTTATGGTTAATGACTTCTTGTCACAATACTCCACAAAACATGTTAGTAGCCTTTGGGTGGCGTTTTCTGTTCGTGCCATCAATACTGCATCATCCACGTATAGTAGTATTGGCACCCTCTTCCCAGCTACAGTTGGAATATCTTTGGCGTCTACCATCAATTGGTCAGCTGCATCATTTAAAAAGAGGCTAAATAGCATGGGAGCCAATATGCACCCCTGCAGGATATCTTTTTTGACCTGGAAGGGTGCAGTGCACTCCCCTCCGGCCCGTACCGTATCTGTGTTATCAATATGCAGAGCCTGTATTGCCTTTATTAGCGAAGAGTCAGCACCCAATTCCTCCAATGATCTCCACAGCTTCTCTCTATCTACTATATCAAAAGCTTCTTTCAAGTTCACAAATATTAGGTACAGCGATGTCATCCTCACCATCGTAAACTTATAAGAGATCATTTACAACCAGAGAGCCTGATCAATGGTCCCAATGCCAGGTCTAAACCTAGCTTGCACTTCAGTCAAGATGTTATGAGCATCGACCCACCCCTGAAGTCAGTTGAGCAGAATTTACCTCAGAATTGTTCCTTCACCATCTAGAAGGGAGATCAAATGGTAGTTGGATGAACTGGACCAATCGCCTTTCTTATGGATCAGCACAATAACAGCCGAACGCCATGAAGGGGGAAGAGCGTTTCCAGCAATTGCTGATTAAACACTTTAGTAAGGATGCTACCCCAATTTGAGTTTCAATGGTGTGCACTGAGCCCCTCTCAGCCCAAGATAGCAATTGCCCGAATTTTTTGCAGTTTTTTTCCTGTGCCGCCTCCTTTAATGCTACCCAGAGGGTCAGTTGATACTGCAATTTCTTAGTTCTCAGGAGGCGTATATATAATCGGTCCTACAATCTCTGAATAGTAATTCGCTGTGTAGACTATGGTGTTGTTGTACTAAAGCAGATAATACAACTCACTTCATTCTATAGCATTCACCAACCAAGTAACCCATTTGCCCCTTTTCCCACCAACCATCAAGGCGTCTGCAGGCACAATGGGCTTTGACCACAGGGCCTCCAGCTCCTCTGACATCTTTTTGTAGGCTACTAGGGTTACACCATTATCACCATATATAAAATTCAGAATTACCGAACCATAGTTGATTACTATACTCTCCAGCAATGGCAGTATTTGTAGAACTTTCTCTCTGCTCTATCATATCTTTTTCTACAGTTCGATACCACACTTCCAATGGGCTGTTTTTAACAACTCCCTCATGCACAATTCTAGGCAAAGTACCACAGGATCATGATCACTCTCCACTCTTGTGACAACTGTCATATCGTGCACATATTCCCAGCACTCTATATTGATTGAAATATATTCTATTATAGAAGCGCTTCTCCCATTGTTAACGGTTACTCTAGCAGTACTATCGGAGGGGGAGGGACCATTAAAAAATTCGCAGGTA
The DNA here is from genome assembly GCF_964261635.1 of Lissotriton helveticus. Classification (NCBI taxonomy): domain Eukaryota; kingdom Metazoa; phylum Chordata; class Amphibia; order Caudata; family Salamandridae; genus Lissotriton; species Lissotriton helveticus. The sequence continues at coordinate 787,256,936 of NC_136071.1, read as the reverse complement.
GAAGTTTAGCAGAAGCTCAGGGAATAGAACTCTCTTATTAGTGGAGTTAAAAATTGCTCAAGGCAATAGATAACATTTAATACCATCCCATAAATATAAAAAGATGGTCTAATGTTCTGGTGATATAACACAAGACAATGTCATCACTACATTTTAAAGAATCCCAAGATAGCTTTTATGATTATAGCATTTACATGTTATGAAAGTCTGATTAATACTTACACATTTTCCATGTAAGAAATGATCTCCAAATGTGGTTAATGATTTATTTCAGTACACAAAGTACATTCTCTTTTACTTTATTTTGTGTGTTATGTGTGAACAGTTCCCACTCGTCCAAAGTATCCATTCCACTATTACTGTCAAAAACAAAGTGTACCTTCCAAGAAAAACAAACTGAAAGTATGTGATATACTACACAGTGATTTATAACTAGTGTAAGGATGGAGCATTGTATGTATGACTAAAGGTCAGCCATTGCCATCAACCTTAAGCTCTTGCCAATATCCTACTTGAGTGAATGTAGCTTTAAGGGATTACTATCTCGATCTAAAACTGCTTCTGGCAGCAGGCAATGAGACTTTCTGAAGCTCAGTGAAATTTTAATACAATAAGGTACTGATTCTGACCTTTCTCCAAGTACGATACTTGGGACCATATCTCCTCTAAAATATATGGCAGTCAGATGGGGATAATCTGCTGCACAAGTAAGGGTAATTTGGTTAAACATCCTATTCTAACATACATCTTTGGTGAATGAATATCTGGATTAATGAACACTGAGAAACTATGTCTCTTTTCTCTCAGTGTCAATGTCAAGCAACTACAGACCCAGGTTCACAAAACTAGTTTGTAAATCTGCAGTTGCAGGGCGCACCTTTGCACTGGGGTCAATGTAAGAGTTCAGGTAATTCACAAAGGTTTCTCAGTGTATATTTTGTAGTCAACCAAAGCTGCATGGTGAAGGGCCTAGTTAAAGCATCAAGTAATCTGTGTTCTCATGCACTGTTGAGCAGCCATGCATTCTCTCTCTCCAGTACATGGCAGTTCGGGAATTAAATAAAATGTGTATTTGTAAAGTGCTCATCTACCTGGGGATTTCTTAGACTTATAGGAGATGTTTTTGCTACTCAACTCAGTGGCACTCATATTTGCACTGCCCTAGGATGAAAGGTTGAGGAGGCCAGTGAGGATATTTGCCTATGAATGGGGTGCTAAGAAAGAACAGATCACTGCAGTAGATAAGTTAGTCTAAAACCTGTAAGCACAATGCGAAGAGTATTCCTTACTTTTTCTTACCTTTAAGTTAATCATGTTACTGATATATAGCAGTGCTTTCCAACATTTTTAGAACCACAACCCAATTTTTAGAAGGCAAGTATTTGCAACCAACAAGCTTTAATGGACATGAGGTTTGATTATAATGTATGCATCATGTGGTAGCGCACTGTCAATTACATAGACCAAAGTTTCCTTTGAAGTGCCCACTAACTTACACATGCATACAGATTTGCTGATAAAACTATATCCCACACCAATGATAATATGTGGTTGTGTTTCAGGGAATTTTTTTATCATTTGTGCATCACCAAGAAAAAAGGCTATTGATTTTTTTTCATCCTCTAAAAATATTTGTTTATGTTGCACTTCAGAATGACAAAAAAATTGCTTTCTTTTTGCTTTCCTTACTGCTGAATGTGCACAGTTAATTTACAGTTATTTACATTTTGTTTTGTATTCCAAATAAATGACATGCTACAGCCTTTTTTCAAACACCCTATACCCCAGCAAGATTTACAAATAATACATTTTCTTTTTCTTTCTCTTACGGGAAATTCAGAGGAGTTTGTAAATCCCCATGTAAACAAAATAGGTAGCAATTTGCCAGAAAACATAGCCAAATATTTGATCTCTGTCTTTGATGGACATAAAATGTGACAAAATGAATACAGAATTAAAAGACATTTTATTGCTTGTACTTTTATGACCCATCAAACATCGGCTGGCGACCCAAAAGTGGGTCATGAACCACAGTTTGAGAATCAACGTTCTATATTGAAAATGGTACCACTGAAGAACCTGTGTACATATTTGAGTGTAACGGAGGATATTAAATTATCATAAACCTTAAAAAGGCCAAAACAATAAATCAATTTTTCCTGTTTCTTCATTTTTTTTATTCTAGAAAATTTGTGAGGACTGGGACATGGACGACGACGAGGTAAAGAAAAAACATTACTTGGACTGCTCATTTATTATCTCTACTACTCCAAGCATATCAGCAAAAGAGTCATTTTGAATGAATGTCACATTAAAATAAACAGCACCATTCTAGTTGTATAACTATTTGGAGATCGTTCACACAGTAGAAAACATTTAATGCCATCTCATAATGACAAAAAGAGGGTCTGATATTCTAGTGGTTTAGTAACACAAGACTTCACTAAATTTAAAATAATGTTAAGATTGTATTTTAAGATTAAAGCATTTACCTTGTTATGAGAGTCTGATTAATACACACAAATTCTCAATTTGTTTTAGTCAAGAACCAATGTGAGAAATGATCTCCAGATATTGTTAATGGTATATTTACTTTTACTTTATACTTTGTCAAATGTGTGAACAATTTCCAGTTGACAAAGCACTAACCCTGGGTGGAGTTTGCGGAGTTGCGCTATGCGTAGCTCAGCCAAGTGGTACAAAAACTCTGCAGCGCTACGCGGGCTTCATGGAAACTGACCATACACAAAGCAAAACTGTCAAATATTTAATTTTACTTTTCTCTCTCTGGCGGGAAATTGAGAGGTGCCTGTAAACACCAATCCCCATGTTAACAAATGAGCAGCCATTTGTCAGAAGACATAGCCAAATATTTGACCTCTGTCTGTGATGCACAGCAAATGTGACAAAATGAATACAGATTTTAAAGCCATTTTTAATGCTTGTACTTTTATGACCCACTAAACACGAGGTGGCGACTCACCAGTGGGTTACAAACCACAGTTTGCGAAACACCTTTCTCTCTGGAAAATGCTGCTACTAAAGTACCTGAGTACATTTTGGAGTGTAACAAGGGAAATGAAATGATCATAATCCATTTTAGGCCAAAATGATAAATCTGTATTTTCTGTTTCTCCATTACTTTTTTATTTCAGACTTCTGACGAGCACATGGACATTGACGAGGTAAAGCAAAACCATTGCTTGGATGGCTCATTTATTAACTCTACTACTAAAAGCTCTTCTACTTCAGCGTTGAGACACCTAAGGGTATCTGGGCACTTAACAAATTGCATATATAAATAAATAAAAGCACATCAGCAAATTAGTGCTTTTTCCAAGTGGGTTTAAATGAATGTCACACTAAAATCAACAGAAACTTTATAGTTTTATAACTATTTGGACATAGTGCACACAATACATTATTCTTCTTCTTCTTATTATTAATTTATTTATTGTTTCGGATGACAGCCTTACAATATATAAAAAAAGAAAAACATGCCATATAGGGACAATTAAAAAAAAACATGCACCCATCAATCTATCAATAAATTCATTAAAAAAATTAAATTACAAGAGACAGAAAAGTGACTTTTCACTGAGGGCACACATCCTGAGAAGAAAAGAATGGTTGAATTCTTCAACCATACTAAAGTGCAAGTCTAATGGGAAAGGGTACATATTACCGTCAGAGGCTACCCCCTAAATATAAACATATACATCACTGTTCCAGTGATGTATGTTCCTTTCTTACAGTTGTGAGCAGTTTTTTCCCCCACCTAAGAAGTAAAAGTGCAGTGCAAAGAAATAGTGCACAATTATTTGACTTATACATAAAACTATGGTATGTTCCCTGAGTTCCTCTGGCATAATAGGGTACAATTGCCTTGGGGAAGGTAAATATTACCGTTGAAGGTCACCTCCTAAATGTAACAATATTAGTTATGGAAACATAGCAGGTTAAGGATTATCTCTTTCCAGTTGTAAACAGTTTGTCCATCCACCTAGGAAGTAAGAGTGTGCGACTTTAAGTAGTACAAAGTTATTCTACTGATAGATACAATTATAATGTGTTCTATGGTCGAAACAACCAAGTTTATAAAGCTTACCTACTTAAACATAATCCTAGAGTAAAGGGCAACTCTTTCAAGCATGGCCGCGTAACCCATAAATATGATGCTAAAGAGGTAATCACATTAACAACATCTGATTTGATACATACAGCCTTTGCTGGTTTCACACATCTGACCCCATAGTGTTAGAAAAGGGGAAGAAGTCATCTCTCCCGGGCGGCAACATATTTTTTGCAAAGCAGCATAAAATGGGTTAAATTATCCAGACCACCAACACTCATAGCAATCGAATCGGCCATCAAACATATGTATACCTATCAGGAAATCCCTAGTTGGGGAGGATACCTAGCCAGAATGTTAAATACAGTGTTCGCTTTAATTCAGGCTATACCATGTCCAGGTATTCTGGTCATGAAAGACCACAGGTGTTATTGAAGTAAATACTCATCAAGGATCCCGGCTTTAGCTCTCAGAATTTTTTTATCTGCACATAATCATGGTACCGTTCTTTAATCATAGCTGCAATATCCTAACACTTTCAGAAGCATCCCACAGAGATATCAACTGTAATTCCTTCAAATTTTTTCGTGCATGTGACGACCATGTATATCCTCGATGGGGCAGCTGGCTGTGACTTCCTCAAGAGTTTTTTAAAAGACGGTGATCTTAGGGTTTCTTACCAATCTCACCCAGTAGAGAATTGGCCTGAGAGCAATAGTTTCTGATATTGAGATAAAATTAAGCTCTGCGTACAGTTCCACTAGAAGGGTACCTAGCCCAAACTCCAGAAATTACGGAAGAAATTATTCTCAGCAACTTGGAGTGGGCAGACATTCCAGAATCCCCATAATTCTGCACCATACAGTGCGGCTACCACTGCTCTTTGCTTATATATTTGTAAAATAAAACTTATACTCTGGCACCAGCCTGGTGTCTAAACTTTAAAACTGCTCCAGCCAATTTGCTCAGCACTAGCGCGGCATTCTGTATTTCTCTGTCCCATCGCAAATTCTCTGTAAATCGAATACTCAAATAGTCAAACTGCTTGACAATATCCAATGGGATACCTTCGACCAAAGGCTGGCGCTTGAAAGAAGAGGAGGGCCTCAATACCATACACTTTGTTTTACTAACATTTATGGTTAATAACTTCTTTTCACAATACTCCACAAAACATGTTAGTAGCCGTTGGGTGGCGTTTTCTGTTTGTGCCATCAATACTGCATCATCCACGTATAGTAGTATTGGCACCCTCTTCCCAGCTACAGTTGGAATATCTTTGGCGTCTACCATCAATTGGTCAGTTGCATCATTTAAAAAGAGGCTAAATAGCATGGGAGCCAATATGCACCCCTGCAGGATATCTTTTTTGACCTGGAAGGGTGCAGTGCACTCCCCTCCGGCCCGTACCGTACTTAAGCTGTGTTATCAATATGCAGAGCCTGTATGGCCTTTATTAGCGAGGAGTCAGCACCCAATTTCTCCAATGATCTCCACAGCTTCTCTCTATCTACTAAATCAAAAGCTGCTTTCAAGTTCACAAATATTAGGTACAGCGATGTCATCCTCACCATCGTAAACTTATATGAGATCATTTACAACCAGAGAGCCTGAATATTGGTCCCAATGCCAGCATTAAACCCAGCTTGCACTTCAGTCAAGATGTTATGAGCATCGACCCACCCCTGAAGTTGGTTGAGCAGAATTTACCCCAGAATTGTTCCTTCACCATCTAGAAGGGAGATCAAATTGAAGTTGGATGAACTGGACCAATCGCCTTTCTTATGAATCAGCACAATAACAGCCGAACGCCATGAAGGGGGAACAGCGTTTCCAACAAGTGCTGATTAAACACTTTAGTAAGGATGCTACCCCATAAGTTCGACTCTTCACAATATATATTGGTGGGCACCATATCAGGGCCTAGGGCTTTGTATTTCTTTACATCAGATAGAGGACTCTCACCACCTCTGGTACTAAAATATCAATGACACGAGGCCCAGAGCAGATGTTCTCTCGGGCTGTCAGAGGTGTTATGGGGTTGACACTATATAAATTACTAAAGTGACCAGACTAGACAGATGGCCCAATTTGAGTTTCAATGGGGTGCACTGAGCACCTCTCAGCCCAAGATAGCAATTGTCCGAATTTTTTGCAGTTTTTTTCCTGTGTCGCCTCCTTTAATGCTACTCAGAGGGTCAGTTTATACTGCAATTTCCTAGTTCTCAGGAGGCGTATATATAATAGGTCCTACACTCTCTGAATAGTAATTCGCTGTGTAGGTTATGGTGTTGTTGTACTAAAGCAGATAATACAACTCCCTTCATTCTATAGCATTCCTCATCATACCAAGTAACCCATTTGACCCTTTTCCCACCAACCATCAAGGCGTCTGCAGGCACAATGGGCTCTGACCACAGGGCCTTCAGCTCCTCTGACATCTTTTTGTAGGCTACTAGGGTTATACCATTATCACCATATAGAAAATTCAGAATTACAGAACCATAGTTGATTACTATACTCTCCAGCAATGGCAGTATTAGTAGAAATTTCTCCCTGCTCCATCATATCTTTTTCTACAGTTCGATACCACACTTCCAATGGGCTGTTTTTGACAACTCCCTCATGCAGAATTCTAGGCAAAGTACCAAACGATCATGATCACTCTCCACTCTTGTGACAACTGTCATATCGTGCACATATTCCCAGCACTCTATCTTGATTGAAATATAATCTATTATAGAAGCGCTTGTCCCATTGTTAATGGTTACTCTAGCAGTACTATCTGAGGGGGTGGGAACATTAAAAAAACGCAGGTAGAAGTTTAGCAGAAGCTCAGGGAATACAACTCTCTTCTTAGTGGATTAAAAATTGCTCAAGCCAATAGATAACATTTAATACCATCCCATAAATATAAAAAGATTGTCTAATGTTCTGGTGATATAACACAAGACAATGTCATCACAACATTTTAAACAATCCCAAGATAGCATTTTATGATGATAGCATTTACATGTTATGAAAGTCTGATTAATACTTACACATTTTCCATGTAAGAAATGATCTCCAAATGTGGTTAATGATTTATTTCAGTACACAAAATACATTCTCTTTTACTTTATTTTGTGTGTTATGTGTGAACAGTTCCCACTCGTCCAAAGTATCCATTCCACTATTACTGTCAAAAACAAAGTGTACCTTCCAAGAAAAACAAACTGAAAGGAGGTGATATACTACACAGTGATTTATAACTAGTGTAAGGATGGATCATTGTATGTATGATTAAAAGTCAGCCATTGCCATCAACCTTAAGCTCTTGCCAACATCCTACTTGAGTGAATGTAGCTTTAAGGGATTACTATCTCGATCTAAAACTGCTTCTGGCAGCAGGCAATGAGACTTTCTGAAGCTCACTGAAATTTTAATACAATAAGGTACTGATTCTGACCTTTCTCCAAGTACGATACTTGGGACCACATCTCCTCTAAAATATAAGGCACTCAGATGATGATAATGTGCTGCACGAGTAAGGGTAATTTGGTTAAACATCCTATTCTAACATACATCTTTGGTGAATGAATATCTTGATTAATGAACACTGAGAAACTATGTCTCTTTTCTCTCTGTGTCAATGTCGAGCAACTACAGACCCAGGTTCACAAAACTAGTCTGTAAATCTGCAGTTGCAGGCGTACCTTTGCACTGGGGTCAATGCAAGAGTTCAGGTAATTCACAAAGGTTTCTCAGTGTATATTTTGTAGTCAACCAAAGCTGCATGGTGAAGGGCCTAGTTAAAGCATCAAGTAATCTGTGTTCTCCTGCATTGTTGAGCAGCCATGCATTCTCTCTCTCCAGTACATGGCAGTTGGGGAATTAAATAAAATGTGTGTTTGTAAAGTGCTCATCTACCTGGGGATTTCGTAGACTTATAGGAGATGTTTTTGTTACTCAACTCTGTGGCACTCATATTTGCACTGCCTTAGGATGAAAGGTTGAGGAGGCCAGTGAGGATATTTGTCTATGAATGGGGTGCTAAGAAAGGACAGATCACTGCAGTAGATAAGTTAGTCTAAAACCTGTAAGCACAATGCGAAGAGTATTCCTTACTTTCTCTTACCTTTAAGTTAATCATGTTACTGATATATAGCAGTGCTTTCCAACATTTTTAGAACCACAACCCAATTTTTAGAAGGCAAGTATTTGCAACCAACAAGCTTTAATGGACATGAGGTTTTATTATAATTTATGCATCATGTGGTAGAGCACTGTCAATTACATAGACCAAAGTTTCCTTTGAAGTGCCCACTAACTTACACATGCATACAGTTTTACTGATAAAACTATATCCCACACCAATGATAATGTGTGGTCGGGTTTCAGGGAATATTTTTATCATTTGTGCATCACCAAGAAAAAAGGATATTGATTTTTTTTATCCTATAAAAAATAATTGTTTCCGTTGCACTTCAGAATGACAAAAAAATTGCTTTATTTTTGCTTTCCTTACTGCTGAATGTGCACAGTTAATTTACAGTTATTTACATTTTGTTTTGTATTCCAAATAAATGACATACTACAGCCTTTTTTCAAACACCCTATACCCCAGTAAGATTTACAAATAATACATTTTCTTTTTCTTTCTCTTACGGGAAATTCAGAGGAGTTTGTAAATCCCCATGTAAACAAAATAGGTAGCAATTTGCCAGAAAACATAGCCAAATATTTGATCTCTGTCTTTGATGGACATCAAATGTGACAAAATGAATACAGAATTAAAAGACATTTTATTGCTTGTACTTTTATGACCCACCAAACATGGGTCATGAACCACAGTTTGAGAATCACCGTTCTATATTGAAAATGGTACCACTGAAGAACCTGTGTACATATTTGAGTGTAACGGAGGATATTACATTATCATAAAGCTTAAAAAAGGCCAAAACAATAAATCAATTTTTCCTGTTTCTTCATTTTTTTTATTCTAGAAAATTTGCGAGGACTGGGACATGGACGATGACAAGGTAAAGAAAAAACATTACTTGGACTGCTCATTTATTATCTCTACTACTCCAAGCATATCAGCAAAAGAGTCATTTTGAATGAATGTCACATTAAAATAAACAGCACCATTCTAGTTGTATAACTATTTGGAGATCGTTCACACAGTAGAAAACATTTAATGCTATCTCATAATGACAAAAAGAGGGTCTGATATTCTAGTGGTTTAGTAACACAAGACTTCACTACATTTTAAATAATGTTAAGATTGCATTTTAAGATTAAAGCATTTACCTTGTTATGAGAGTCTGATTAATACGCACAAATTCTCAATTAGTTTTAGTCAAGAACCAATGTGAGAAATGATCTCCAGATATTGTTAATGGTATATTTACTTTTACTTTATTCTTTGTCATATGTGTGAACAATTTCCAGTTGACAAAGCACTAACCCTGGGTGTAGTTTGCGGAGTTGCGCTATGCGTAGCTCAGCCAAGTGGTACAGAAACTCTGCAGCGCTACGCGGGCTTCACGGAAACTGACCATACACAACGCAAAACTGTCAAATATTTAACTTTACTTTTCTCTCTCTGGCGGGAAATTGAGAGGTGCCTGTAAACACCAATCCCCATGTTAACAAATGGGCAGCCATTTGCCAGAAGACATAGCCAAACATTTGACCTCTGTCTGTGATGCACAGCAAATGTGACAAAATGAATACAGAATTTAAAGGCATTTTTAATGCTTCTACTTTTATGACCCACTAAACACGAGGTGGCGACTCAACAGTGGGTCACAAACCACAGTTTGCGAAACACCCTTCTCTCAGGAAAATGGTGCTACTGAAGTACCTGAGTACATATTGGAGTGTAACAAGGGAAATGAAATTCCCATAATCCATTTTTGGTCAAAATAATAAATCTGTATTTTCTGTTTCTCCATTACTTTTTTATTTCAGACTTCTGACGAGCACATGGACATTGACGAGGTAAAGCAAAACCATTGCTTGGATGGCTCATTTATTAACTCTACTACTAAAAGCTCTTCTACTTCAGCGTTGAGACACCTAAGGGTATCTGTGCGCTTAACAAATTACATAAATAAATAAATAAAAGCACATCAGCAAATGAGTGCTTTTTCCAGGTGGGTTTAAATGAATGTCACACTAAAATCAACAGAAACTTTATAGTTTTATAACTATTTGGACATAGTGAACACAATACATTATTCTTCTTCTTATTATTATTATTTTATTTATTGTTTTAGATGACACCCTTACAATATATAAAAAAAGAAAAACATGCCATATAGGGACAATTAAAAAAAAACATGCACCCATCAATCTATCAATAAATTCATTAAAAAAAATGAAAATACAAAAGACAGAAAAGTGACTTTTCACTGAGGGCACACGTCATGAGAAGAAAAGAATGGTTGAATTCTTCAACCATACTAAAGTGCAAATCTAATGGGAAAGGGTACATATTACCGTCAGAGGCTACCCCCTAAATATAAACATATACATCACTGTTCCAGTGATGTATGTTCCTTTCTTCCAGTTGTGAGCAGTTTTTTCCCCCACCTAAGAAGTAAAAGTGCAGTGCAAAGAAATAGTGCACAATTATTTGACTTATACATAAAACTATGGTATGTTCCCTGAGTTCCTCTGGCATAATAAGGTACAATTGCCTTGGGGAAGGTAAATATTACCGTTGAAGGTCACCTCCTAAATATAACAATATTAGTTATGGAAACATAGGAGGTCAAGGATTATCTCTTTCCAGTTGTAAACAGTTTGTCCATCCACCTAGGAAAAAAGAGTGTGGTACTTTAAAGTAGTACAAAGTTATTCTACTGATAGATACAATTATAATGTGTTCTATGGTCGAAACAACCAAGTTTATAAAGCTTACCTACTTAAACATAATCCTAGAGTAAAGGGCAACTCTTTCAAGCGTGGCCGCATAACCCATAAATATGATGCTAAAGAGGTAATCACATTAACAACATCTGATTTGATACATACAGCCTTTGCTGGTTTCACACATCTGACCCCATAGTGTTAGAAAAGGGGAAGAAGTCATCTCTCCCGGGCGGCAACATATTTTTTGCAAAGCAGCATAAAACTGGTTAAATTATCCAGACCACCAACACTCATAGCAATCGAATCGGCCATCAAACATATGTATACCTATCAGGAAATCCCTAGTTGGGAGGATACCTAGCCAGAATGTTAAATACAGTGTTCGCTTTAACTCAGGCTATACCATGTCCAGGTATTCTGGTCAGGAAAGACCACAGGTGTTATTGAAGTAAATACTCATCAAGGATCCCGGCTTTAGCTGTCAGAATTTTTTTATCTGCACATAATCATGGTACCGTTCTTTAATCATAGCTGCAGTATCCTAACACTTTCAGAAGCATCCCACAGAGATATCAACTGTAATTCCTTCAACCTTTTTCGTGCATGTGACGACCATGTATATCCTCGATGGGGCAACTGGCTGTGACTTCCTCAAGAGTTTTTTAAAAGACTGTGATCTTAGGGTTTCTTACCAATCTCACCCAGTAGAGAATTAGCCTGAGAGCAATAGTTGCTGATATCGAGATAAAATTAAGCTCTGCGTACAGTTCCACTAGAAGGGTACCTAGCCCAAACTCCGGAAATTACGGAAGAAATTATTCTCAGCAACTTGGAGTGGGCAGACATTCCAGAATCCCCATAATTCTGCACCATACAGTGCAGCTACCACTGCTCTTCGCTTATATATTTGTAAAATAAAAATTATACTCTGGCACCAGCCTGGTGTCTAAACTTTAAAACTGCTCCAGCCAATTTGCTCAGCACTAGCGTGGCATTCTGTATTTCTCTCTCCCATCACAAATTCTCTGTAAATCGAATACTCAAATAGTCAAACTGCTTGACAATATCCAATGGGATACCTTCGACCAAAGGCTGTCGCTTGAAAGAAGAGGAGGGCCTCAATACCATACACTTTGTTTTACTAACATTTATGGTTAATGACTTCTTGTCACAATACTCCACAAAACATGTTAGTAGCCTTTGGGTGGCGTTTTCTGTTCGTGCCATCAATACTGCATCATCCACGTATAGTAGTATTGGCACCCTCTTCCCAGCTACAGTTGGAATATCTTTGGCGTCTACCATCAATTGGTCAGCTGCATCATTTAAAAAGAGGCTAAATAGCATGGGAGCCAATATGCACCCCTGCAGGATATCTTTTTTGACCTGGAAGGGTGCAGTGCACTCCCCTCCGGCCCGTACCGTATCTGTGTTATCAATATGCAGAGCCTGTATTGCCTTTATTAGCGAAGAGTCAGCACCCAATTCCTCCAATGATCTCCACAGCTTCTCTCTATCTACTATATCAAAAGCTTCTTTCAAGTTCACAAATATTAGGTACAGCGATGTCATCCTCACCATCGTAAACTTATAAGAGATCATTTACAACCAGAGAGCCTGATCAATGGTCCCAATGCCAGGTCTAAACCTAGCTTGCACTTCAGTCAAGATGTTATGAGCATCGACCCACCCCTGAAGTCAGTTGAGCAGAATTTACCTCAGAATTGTTCCTTCACCATCTAGAAGGGAGATCAAATGGTAGTTGGATGAACTGGACCAATCGCCTTTCTTATGGATCAGCACAATAACAGCCGAACGCCATGAAGGGGGAAGAGCGTTTCCAGCAATTGCTGATTAAACACTTTAGTAAGGATGCTACCCCAATTTGAGTTTCAATGGTGTGCACTGAGCCCCTCTCAGCCCAAGATAGCAATTGCCCGAATTTTTTGCAGTTTTTTTCCTGTGCCGCCTCCTTTAATGCTACCCAGAGGGTCAGTTGATACTGCAATTTCTTAGTTCTCAGGAGGCGTATATATAATCGGTCCTACAATCTCTGAATAGTAATTCGCTGTGTAGACTATGGTGTTGTTGTACTAAAGCAGATAATACAACTCACTTCATTCTATAGCATTCACCAACCAAGTAACCCATTTGCCCCTTTTCCCACCAACCATCAAGGCGTCTGCAGGCACAATGGGCTTTGACCACAGGGCCTCCAGCTCCTCTGACATCTTTTTGTAGGCTACTAGGGTTACACCATTATCACCATATATAAAATTCAGAATTACAGAACCATAGTTGATTACTATACTCTCCAGCAATGGCAGTATTTGTAGAACTTTCTCTCTGCTCTATCATATCTTTTTCTACAGTTCGATACCACACTTCCAATGGGCTGTTTTTAACAACTCCCTCATGCACAATTCTAGGCAAAGTACCACAGGATCATGATCACTCTCCACTCTTGTGACAACTGTCATATCGTGCACATATTCCCAGCACTCTATATTGATTGAAATATATTCTATTATAGAAGCGCTTCTCCCATTGTTAACGGTTACTCTAGCAGTACTATCGGAGGGGGAGGGACCATTAAAAAATTCGCAGGTAGAAGTTTAGCAGAAGCTCAGGGAATAGAACTCTTATTGGTGGAGTTAAAAATTGCTCAAGGCAATAGATAACATTTAATACCATCCCATAAATATAAAAAGATGGTCTAATGTTCTGGTGATATAACACAAGACAATGTCATCACTACATTTTAAAGAATCCCAAGATAGCTTTTATGATTATAGCATTTACATGTTATGAAAGTCTGATTAATACTTACACATTTTCCATGTAAGAAATGATCTCCAAATGTGGTTAATGATTTATTTCAGTACACAAAGTACATTCTCTTTTACTTTATTTTGTGTGTTATGTGTGAACAGTTCCCACTCGTCCAAAGTATCCATTCCACTATTACTGTCAAAAACAAAGTGTACCTTCCAAGAAAAACAAACTGAAAGTATGTGATATACTACACAGTGATTTATAACTAGTGTAAGGATGGAGCATTGTATGTATGACTAAAGGTCAGCCATTGCCATCAACCTTAAGCTCTTGCCAATATCCTACTTGAGTGAATGTAGCTTTAAGGGATTACTATCTCGATCTAAAACTGCTTCTGGCAGCAGGCAATGAGACTTTCTGAAGCTCAGTGAAATTTTAATACAATAAGGTACTGATTCTGACCTTTCTCCAAGTACGATACTTGGGACCATATCTCCTCTAAAATATATGGCAGTCAGATGGGGATAATCTGCTGCACAAGTAAGGGTAATTTGGTTAAACATCCTATTCTAACATACATCTTTGGTGAATGAATATCTGGATTAATGAACACTGAGAAACTATGTCTCTTTTCTCTCAGTGTCAATGTCAAGCAACTACAGACCCAGGTTCACAAAACTAGTTTGTAAATCTGCAGTTGCAGGGCGCACCTTTGCACTGGGGTCAATGTAAGAGTTCAGGTAATTCACAAAGGTTTCTCAGTGTATATTTTGTAGTCAACCAAAGCTGCATGGTGAAGGGCCTAGTTAAAGCAGCAAGTAATCTGTGTTCTCATGCACTGTTGAGCAGCCATGCATTCTCTCTCTCCAGTACATGGCAGTTCGGGAATTAAATAAAATGTGTATTTGTAAAGTGCTCATCTACCTGGGGATTTCTTAGACTTATAGGAGATGTTTTTGCTACTCAACTCAGTGGCACTCATATTTGCACTGCCCTAGGATGAAAGGTTGAGGAGGCCAGTGAGGATATTTGCCTATGAATGGGGTGCTAAGAAAGAACAGATCACTGCAGTAGATAAGTTAGTCTAAAACCTGTAAGCACAATGCGAAGAGTATTCCTTACTTTTTCTTACCTTTAAGTTAATCATGTTACTGATATATAGCAGTGCTTTCCAACATTTTTAGAACCACAACCCAATTTTTAGAAGGCAAGTATTTGCAACCAACAAGCTTTAATGGACATGAGGTTTGATTATAATGTATGCATCATGTGGTAGCGCACTGTCAATTACATAGACCAAAGTTTCCTTTGAAGTGCCCACTAACTTACACATGCATACAGATTTGCTGATAAAACTATATCCCACACCAATGATAATGTGTGGTTGGGTTTCAGGGAATTTTTTTATCATTTGTGCATCACCAAGAAAAAAGGCTATTGATTTTTTTTCATCCTCTAAAAATATTTGTTTATGTTGCACTTCAGAATGACAAAAAAATTGCTTTCTTTTTGCTTTCCTTACTGCTGAATGTGCACAGTTAATTTACAGTTATTTACATTTTGTTTTGTATTCCAAATAAATGACATGCTACAGCCTTTTTTCAAACACCCTATACCCCAGCAAGATTTACAAATAATACATTTTCTTTTTCTTTCTCTTACGGGAAATTCAGAGGAGTTTGTAAATCCCCATGTAAACAAAATAGGTAGCAATTTGCCAGAAAACATAGCCAAATATTTGATCTCTGTCTTTGATGGACATAAAATGTGACAAAATGAATACAGAATTAAAAGACATTTTATTGCTTGTACTTTTATGACCCACCAAACATCGGCTGGCGACCCAAAAGTGGGTCATGAACCACAGTTTGAGAATCACCGTTCTATATTGAAAATGGTACCACTGAAGAACCTGTGTACATATTTGAGTGTAACGGAGGATATTAAATTATCATAAACCTTAAAAAGGCCAAAACAATAAATCAATTTTTCCTGTTTCTTCATTTTTTTTATTCTAGAAAATTTGTGAGGACTGGGACATGGACGACGACGAGGTAAAGAAAAAACATTACTTGGACTGCTCATTTATTATCTCTACTACTCCAAGCATATCAGCAAAAGAGTCATTTTGAATGAATGTCACATTAAAATAAACAGCACCATTCTAGTTGTATAACTATTTGGAGATCGTTCACACAGTAGAAAACATTTAATGCCATCTCATAATGACAAAAAGAGGGTCTGATATTCTAGTGGTTTAGTAACACAAGACTTCACTAAATTTAAAATAATGTTAAGATTGTATTTTAAGATTAAAGCATTTACCTTGTTATGAGAGTCTGATTAATACACACAAATTCTCAATTTGTTTTAGTCAAGAACCAATGTGAGAAATGATCTCCAGATATTGTTAATGGTATATTTACTTTTACTTTATTCTTTGTCATATGTGTGAACAATTTCCAGTTGACAAAGCACTAACCCTGGGTGGAGTTTGCGGAGTTGCGCTATGCGTAGCTCAGCGAAGTGGTACAAAAACTCAGCAGCGCTACGCGGGCTTCACGGAAGCTGACCATACACAACGCAAAACTGTCAAATATTGAATTTTTCTTTTCTCACTCTGGCGGGAAATTGAGAGGTGCCTGTAAACACCAATCCCCATATTAACAAATGAGCAGCCATTTGTCAGAAGACATAGCCAAATATTTGACCTCTGTCTGTGATGCACAGCAAATGTGACAAATTTAATACAAAATTTAAAGGCATTATTAATGCTTCTACTTTTATGACCCACTAAACACGAGGTGGCGACTCACCAGTGGGTCACAAACCACAGTTTGCGAAACACCCTTCTCTCCGGAAAATGGTGCTACTGAAGTACCTGAGTACATATTGGAGTGTAACAAGGGAAATGAAATTATCATAATCCATTTTAGGCCAAAATAATACATCTGTATTTTCTGTTTCTCCATTACTTTTTTATTTCAGACTTCTGACGAGGACATGGACATAGACAAGGTAAAGCAAAACCATTGCTTGGATGGCTCATTAATTAACTCTACTACTAAAAGCTCTTCTACTTCAGCGTTGAGACACCTAAGGGTATCTGTGCGCTTAACAAATTGCATAAATAAATAAATAAAAGCACATCAGAAAATGAGTGCTTTTTCCAGGTGGGTTTAAATGAATGTCACACTAAAATCAACAGAAACTTTATAGTTTTATAACTATTTGGACATAGTGCACACAATACATAATTCTTCTTCTTATTATTATTATTTTATTTATTGTTTCGGATGACAGCCTTACAATATATAAAAAAAGAAAAACATGCCATATTGGGACAATTAAAAAAAAACATGCACCCATCAATCTATCAATAAATTCATTAAAAAAAAAATGAAAATACAAAAGACAGAAAAGTGACTTTTCACTGAGGGCACATGTCCTGAGAAGAAAAGAATGGTTGAATTCTTCAACCATACTAAAGTGCAAATCTAATGGGAAAGGGTACATATTACCGTCAGAGGCTACCCCCTAAATATAAACATATACATCACTGTTCCAGTGATGTATGTTCCTTTCTTCCAGTTGTGAGCAGTTTTTTCCCCCACCTAAGAAGTAAAAGTGCAGTGCAAAGAAATAGTGCACAATTATTCGACTTATACATAAAACTATGGTATGTTCCCTGAGTTCCAGCTGCATAATAAGGTACAATTGCCTTGGGGAAGGTAAATATTACCGTTGAAGGTCACCTCCTAAATATAACAATATTAGTTATGGAAACATAGGAGGTTAAGGATTATCTCTTTCCAGTTGTAAACAGTTTGTCCATCCACCTAGGAAAAAAGAGTGTGGTACTTTAAAGTAGTACAAAGTTATTCTACTGATAGATACAATTATAATGTGTTCTATGGTCGAAACAACCAAGTTTATAAAGCTTACCTACTTAAATATAATCCTAGAGTAATGGGCAACTCTTTCAAGCATGGCCGCATAACCCATAAATATGATGCTAAAGAGGTAATCACATTAACAACATCTGATTTGATACATATAGCCTTTGCTGGTTTCACACATCTGACCCCATAGTGTTCGAAAAGGGGAAGAAGTCATCTCTCCCGGGCGGCAACATATTTTTTGCAAAGCAGCATAAAATGGGCTAAATTATCCAGACCACCAACACTCATAGCAATCGAATCGGCCATCAAACATATGTATACCTACCAGGAAATCCCTAGTTGGGAGGATACCTAGCCAGAAAGTTAAATACAGTGTTCGCTTTAATTCAGGCTATACCATGTCCAGGTATTCTGGTCATGAAAGACCACAGGTGTTATTGAAGTAAATACTCATCAAGGATCCCGGCTTTAGCTCTCAGAATTTTTTTATCTGCACATAATCACGGTACCGTTCTTTAATCATAGCTGCAGTATCCTAACACTTTCAGAAGCATCCCACAGAGATATCAACTGTAATTCCTTCAACATTTTTTGTCCATGTGACGACCATCTATATCCTCGATGGGGCAACTGGCTGTGACTTCCTCAAGAGATTTTTTAAAAGACTGTGATCTTAGGGTTTCTTACCAATCTCACCCAGTAGAGAATTGGCCTGAGAGCAATAGTTTCTGATATCGAGACAAAATTAAGCTCTGCGTACAGTTCCACTAGAAGGGTACCTAGCCTAAACTCCAGAAATTACGGAAGAAATTATTCTCACAACTTGGAGTGGGCAGACATTCCAGAATCCCCATAATTATGCACCATACAGTGCGGCTACCACTGCTCTTTGCTTATATATTTGTAAAATAAAACCTATACTTCTGGCACCAGCCTGGTGTCTAAACTTTAAAACTGCTCCAGCCAATTCGTTCAGCACTAGCGTGGCCTTCTGTATTTCTCTGACCCATCACAAATTCTCTGTAAATCGAATACTCAAATAGTCAAACTGCTTGACAATATCCAATGGGATACCTTCGACCAAAGGCTGTCGCTTGAAAGAAGAGGAGGGCCTCAATACCATACACTTTGTTTTACTAACATTTATGGTTAATGACTTCTTGTCACAATACTCCACCAAACATGTTAGTAGCCTATGGGTGGTGTTTTCTGTTCGTGCCATCAATACTGCATCATCCGCGTATAGTAGTATTGGCACCCTCTTCCCAGCTACAGTTGGAATATCTTTGGCGTCTACCATTAATTGGTCAGCTGCATCATTTAAAAAGAGGCTAAATAGCATGCGAGCCAATATGCACCCCTGCAGGATATCTTTTTTGACCTGGAAGGGTGCAGTACACTCCCCTCCAGCCCGAACCGTATCTGTGTTATCAATATGCAGAGCCTGTATGGCCTTTATTAGCAAGGAGTCAGCACCCAATTCCTCCAATGATCTCCACAGCTTCTCTCTATCTACTAAATCAAAAGCTGCTTTCAAGTTCACAAATATTAGGTACAGCGATGTCATCCTCACCATCGTAAACTTATAAGAGATCATTTACAACCAGAGAGCCTGATCAATGGTCCCAATGCCAGGCCTAAACCCAGCTGGCACTTCAGTCAAGATGTTATGAGCATCGACCCACCCCTGAAGTCAGTTGAGCAGAATTTACCCCAGAATTGTTCCTTCACCATCTAGAAGGGAGATCAAATGGTAGTTGTATGAACTGGACCAATCGCCTTTCTTATGGATCAGCACAATAACAGCCGAACGCCATGAAGGGGGAACAGCGTTTCCAGCAAGTGCTGATTAAACATTTTAGTAAGGATGCTACCCCAATTTGAGTTTCAATGATGTGCACTGAGCCCCTCTCAGCCCAAGATAGCAATTGCCCGAATTTTTTGCCGTTTTTTTCCTGTGCCGCCTCCTTTAATGCTACCCAGAGGGTCAGTTGATACTGCAATTTCTTAGTTCTCAGGAGGCGTATATATAATTGGTCCTACACTCTCTGAATAGTAATTCGCTGTGTAGGCTATGGTGTTGTTGTACTAAAGCAGATAATACAACTCCCTTCATTCTATAGCATTCCTCATCATACCAAGTAACCCATTTGCCCCTTTTCCCACCAACCATCAAGGCGTCTGCAGGCCCAATGGGCTTTGACCACAGGGCCTTCAGCTCCTCTGACATCTTTTTGTAGGCTACTAGGGTTATACCATTATCACCATATAGAAAATTCAGAATTACAGAACCATAGTTGATTACTATACTCTCCAGCAATGACAGTATTTGTAGAAATTTCTCTCTGCTCCATCATATCTTTTTCTACAGTTCGATACCACACTTCCAATGGGCTGTTTTTGACAACTCCCTCATGCACAATTCTAGGCCAAGTACCACAGGATCATGATCACTTTCCACTCTTGTGACAACTGTCATATCGTGCACATATTCCCAGCACTCTATATTGATTGAAATATAATCTATTATAGAAGCGCTTCTCCCATTGTTAACGGTTACTCTAGCAGTACTATCTGAGGGGGTGGGACCATTAATAAAACGCAGGTAGCAGTTTAGCAGAAGCTCAGGGAATACACCTCTCTTCTTAGTGGATTACAAATTGCTCAAGGCAATAGATAACATTTAATACCATCCCATAAATATAAAAAGATGGTCTAATGTTCTGGTGATATAACACAAGACAATGTCATCACTACATTTTAAAGAATCCCAAGATAGCATTTTATGATTATAGCATTTACATGTTATGAAAGTCTGATTAATACTTACACATTTTCCATGTAAGAAATGATTTCCAAATGTGGTTAATGATTTATTTCAGTACACCAAGTACATTCTCTTTTACTTTATTTTGTGTGTTATGTGTGAACAGTTCCCACTCGTCCAAAGTATCCATTCCACTATTACTGTCAAAAACAAAGTGTACCTTGTAAGGAAAACAAACTGAAATTATGTGATATACTACACAGTGATTTATAACTAGTGTAAGGATGGAGCATTGTATGTATGACTAAAAGTCAGCCATTGCTATCAACCTTAAGCTCTTGCCAATATCCTGCTTGAGTGAATGTAGCTTTATGGGATTACTATCTCGATCTAAAACTGCTTCTGGCAGCAGACAACGAGACTTTCTGAAGCTCACTGAAATTTTAATACAATAGGGTACTGATTCTGACCTTTCTCCAAGTACGATACTTGGGACCACATCTCCTCTAAAATATAAGGCACTCAGATGGGGATAATGTGCTGCACGAGTAAGGGTAATTTGGTTAAACATCCTATTCTAATATACATCTTTGGTGAATGAATATCTTGATTAATGAACACTGAGAAACTATGTCTCTTTTCTCTCAGTGTCAATGTCAAGCAACTACAGACCCAGGTTCAAGAAACAAGTTTGTGAATCTGCAGTTGCAGGGCACACCTTTGCACTGGGGTCAATGTAAGAGTTCAGGTAATTCACAAAGGTTTCTCAGTGTATATTTTGTAGTCAACCAAAGCTGCATGGTGAAGGGCCTAGTTAAAGCATCAAGTAATCTGTGTTCTCATGCATTGTTGAGCAGCCATGCATTCTCTCTCTCCAGTACATGGCAATTGAGGAATTAAATAAAATGTGTGTTTGTAAAGTGCTCATCTACCTGTGGATTTCTTAGACTTATAGGAAATGTTTTTGTTACTCAACTCCGTGGCACTCATATTTGCACTGCCCTAGGATGAAAGGTTGAGGAGGCCAGTGAGGATACTTGCCTATGAATAGGGTGCTAAGAAAGGACAGATCACTGCAGTAGATAAGTTAGTCTAAAACCTGTAAGCACAATACGAAGAGTATTCCTTACTTTTTCTTACCTTTAAGTTAATCATATTACTGATATATAGCAGTGCTTTCCAACATTTTTAGAACCACAACCCAATTTTTAGAAGGCAAGTATTTGCAACCAACAAGCTTTAATGGACATGAGGTTTTATTATAATTCATGCATCATGTGGTAGCGCACTGTCAATTACATAGACCAAAGTTTCCTTTGAAGTGCCCACTAACTTACACATGCATACAGTTTTACTGATAAAACTATATCCCACACCAATGATAATGTGTGGTGGGGTTTCAGGGAATATTTTTATCATTTGTGCATCACCAAGAAAAAAGGCTATTGATTTTTTTTATCCTATAAAAATATTTGTTTCCGTTGCACTTCAGAATGACAATTTTTTTTTTTTTTTTTTGCTTTCCTTACTGCTGAATGTGCACAGTTAATTTACAGTTATTTACATTTTGTTTTGTATTCCAAATAAATGACATACTACAGCCTTTTTTCAAACACCCTATACCCCAGCAAGATTTACAAATAATACATTTTCTTTTTCTTTCTCTTACGGGAAATCCAGAGGAGTTTGTAAATCCCCATGTAAACAAAATAGGTAGCAATTTGCCAGAAAACATAGCCAAATATTTGATCTCTGTCTTTGATGGACATCAAATGTGACAAAATGAATACAGAATTAAAAGACATTTTATTGCTTGTACTTTTATGACCCACCAAACATCGGCTGGCGACCCAAAAGTGGGTCATGAACCACAGTTTTAGAATCACAGTTCTATATTGAAAATGGTACCAATGAAGAACCTGTGTACATATTTGAGTGTAACGGAGGATATTAAATTATCATAAAGCTTAAAAAAGGCCAAAACAATAAATCAATTTTTCCTGTTTCTTCATTTTTTTTATTCTAGAAAATTTGCGAGGACTGGGACATGGACGATGACAAGGTAAAGAAAAAACATTACTTGGACTGCTCAATGATTATCTCTACTACTTCAAGCATATCAGCAAAAGAGTCATTTTGAATGAATGTCACATTAAAATAAACAACACCATTCTAGTTGTATAACTATTTGGAGATCGTTCACACAGTAGAAAACATTTATTGCCATCTCATAATGACAAAAAGAGGGTCTGATATTCTAGTGGTTTAGTAACACAAGACTTCACTACATTTTAAATAATGTTAAGATAGCATTTTAAGATTAAAGCATTTACCTTGTTATGAGAGTCTGATTAATACACACAAATTCTCAATTAGTTTTAGTCAAGAACCAATGTGAGACACGATCTCCAGATGTTGTTAATGGTATATTTACTTTTACTTTATTCTTTGTCATCTGTGTGCACAATTTCCAGTTGACAAAGCACTAACCCTGGGTGGAGTTTGTGGAGTTGCGCTATGCGTAGTTCAGCGAAGTGGTACAAAAACTCTGCAGCGCTACGCGGTCTTCATGGAAACGGACCATACACAACGCAAGTGCGTGCTGCTTTTCTTTTCTGCTGCTCACGTAGATTTGTACGCGAGCGGCAGCTTTCTCATCGCGACCACTCGCAATTAGAAACCTGTCCCACCTGCGTTAAGAAATCTCGCCGGGATGTTTATTTTCCTTGCTCGCGCTCTTCAACTTGATGTTGACGATTGTGAACAAGGAAAATTCTTGCCGGGAGGTTGATTGTCCTCGCTCGCGGTCGCCATCATGACGTTGACGAACGTGAGCAAGGAAAAAACTCCGCTCCACGATGGTAACTCCGCGAGCGGAGTGTAGTGCGGAGTTCGGGAAACAATGCAAACTCCGCGAGCGGAGTGAAGTTCACCGCCCAGGGTTACAAAGCACCCATTCCTGTGCTGTTGTCAATAAGAAAGTTTATCTTCCAAGAAAACACATTGAAGGAAGTCATATTCAAAAGCAGTGATCTATCACATTAATGTGAGACTGGAGCATTGTATGTCTCCAGAAGGCAGTCATTGCCATCAACTCAAGCTCTTGCTCTTGCGTTGACTGAAATGTAGTTTTAAGGTATTACTACCTCAAACATAAAACTGCTTCTGGCAGAACACAATGAGACTTGCTGAAGTTGACTGTACTGTTAATACAATAATGTACTGATTTTGACATTTCTCTAAGGACAATACTTCGGACTATGACTCCGCTGAAGTATAAAGCTCTCAGATAGGGATAATGTGCTGCATGAATAAGGATAATTGATTAAAAGCCCTATTTCAATACATCTTATGTGAATGATTATCTTGATTAATGAACACTGAGAAGTTATGTCTCTTTTCACTCAGTGTCAATGGCAAACAACTACAGACCCAGATTCACATAACTAGTTAGTAAATCTGCACTTGCAGGGAACACCTTTGCACGGGGGTTAATATAAGAGATTAGGTAATTCACAAAAACTTCTCAGTGTATATCTCGAAGTCAACAAAAGCTGCCTGGAGAAGGGCCTAGTTAAAGCTTCAAGTATTATACATTGTCATGCATTTTTGAGCTGCCATGCATTCTCTATTTCCAGCACCTGGCAGTTTGTGAATGTAATAACATGCATGTTTGTAAAACGCTTAACTACCTGGTGATTTATTTGACTTATAGGAGATATTTTTTGTTACTCAACTTCATTGGCACTCATATTTGCATTGCCCGAGGATGAAAGGGTGAGCAAAGACCTGGACGCTTCATCGGAACAGTCCATCAGGGAAGATAGCTCTTCTGCAGTGTGGTCCATTGGAGAAGAATTTCAACAACGCCTGACAGTGACACCTTAAACAGCAGATGATCTAATGTGAGTTATGACTCTCATGACATTGTGTGAATAGCTACATTAATACTCACGCTGCATGCCAAGACATCATTGGCAGGTGCGGGGGCACAAGAGCGGGGCTTCATACGTAAGTTGACCACAGGGGCTTGGACAGCTACCTAGCTACAGAGCATCACGTAACCACAGATGCGCCGCAATCCCAATTGAATGTTAATTCAGGGCCTACACATGTGTGACTATTGCACCCCCCAGCAGACACAACCACCCCTCAAGACCCCGATGTGACCAGTCGGTACTTGCCACTTGGCAAAGTTTGTAGTTGGGCAGATATACTTTGTCCCTCTGCTCACTCTGTGTTAAGCAATATTGCATTTTTAGTTTGACACATTATTTTGTCATGGTCATGCGCATATTGTTCTCACAGGCGTGCCCCCACCTATAACTCAAGAGCAGCACTAGCAATTTTCCCTCAGCAAGCAGCACCACCTCACACAGCAATGTTCCAACCTATATAAAATATGTTACCCACAAACATCATCACCTGGAATATAAGAAATATGCACACACCAGTGTGTCGATATGAAACTTACGCTTACCTCAAACGTCACGCAACTCACGTAACATTACTGCAAGAGACACATCTCGTGCAACCCGAGATCAGAAGACTACAGCACAGATGGCAAGGGAAATTAATCACCACAGGATACTCTTTCTAAACTAGAGGAGCCCTCATCTGGATACAACAAGGAACCCCCTTTCTTCCAGAGGAGGTAGAAATAGACACGCACTGTAGCTTTGTGCTGATGAAAGGCAGATTAAATAGACAACACATACTATTATGTGCTCTGTCTCCGGGCACTTGCTGACTACCTAACACGAAATTCACCAAGAATTTACCAAACACGACACTAAACTATATAAATCAGCTTTCAGTGTAGGTCCCACGTGGACTTCGTATCCCCTTTGCCCATGTTGATGGTGTCCCCAGTGCAGATGGCAGAACTAGACGAACCAGTAACACTCTTAGGGGTTCAGACTGCCATTCAAGCACTGGCTATAGGTAGGGCACTTGGGCCAGGCGGGCTGCCAGCTGAATTTTACAAGGCATATACAATAGTTCTAGCTCTGCATCTACTATCATTATACAATAGCTCACAGGAGGCATCCATCCTCCTAGGGACGCTACACGAATCTCTACTCCTCTCACTGCCTAAACCAGATATGAACCTGAACTATTGTGTTCTTATCGTCCCTTAGCACTATTAAACACAGACTACAAGATACTGGCCAAAATCTTAGCAAATCAATAGGGCCTAATGGTACCCCAGCTTGTCCACGCCGATTAAAATGGCTTTGTGCCGGCTTGTAGCACATTGTTGTACTTGCAGCACTTTTCCGAGTAGCTAATTATTGGATGGAATGCTGGCCACATTCAGGTTGCTTGGTACACGACCTGGAGAAAGCTATAATGGGAATTCCTATTTGCCACCCTAGCTAGGTACAAACTAGGTGCCCATTTCCTGAGTCTTGTTAAAGTCTTGTATGCCCAGCCCACTGCACAAGTCAAGACAGGTCCCTACGTATCTGACTTGATTCACATTGGACATGCTCTCCCCATTACTGTTTGCCCTAGCCATAGAACCACTGGCTGAGACTTTACGTATTCAAAAGAAGAATGGGGAATCTCCCTGGGAGATGGCGTACGCGTGGCATCACAGTACACTGATGACCTGCTGATACACCTCCGGGATGTAAGGGAGCCATTTAATGTCATAGAAAAGACGCTGTTGAACTTTGCCCCCTGTCGGGCCTGTGCGTGAACTAGGGTAAATCATGCCTATACCCATTAGCTGAGGCAACCTCCAACCCAGCACTCGTGGTCAATGGCGTTGTGGTGCAATGGCGACCATTGGCATTCTGCTACCTAGTGGTCCGCATCTACCACCTGCCAGAGGATCTACTAGAAGGGAACCTCACACGAGCCATCAATGCGATCAAATTGGAAATTATATTCTGGCGCACCCTTCCCCTTGCAGTCATGGGTCAAATTACGCTCTTAAAAATGGTGGTCCTCCCACGACTGCTATATTACTTCACAAGCCTACCTCTGTATATCAAGCCCCCAATTTTCGGCCCGTTTAAACGCACTATACAAGACTTCATATGGCATGACTCACAATGTAGAATATCGTTAGCCAAGCTCTACTGGCCGACGGATCCGGGAGGGCTAGTTGTACCAAACATGGTGGACTATTACCTAGCAGCGCAAATACAGTGGATTAGCGGGCTGTACTTAGTAGAAACTGCTACACAGCAGCCAGTGCGCATGCACCCCTGCATCATAAGTCTATTACATCCTAGCAGGAAAGGAGAAGCACTGCCCAATTAATGCTAGGGGTAGCCCATAGCTGTATTCTCTGCAGCCTGTGACTCACAAGAAATGCCATCCAATAGGGGCCTTCTCTACCGATAAAGGGCACACCTGGAAAACACAGTGCCATCACTACAACAGAACTATCTGCCTGGGAGGAAGTAGGGGTACATACACTAGGAGATATGTACCATGACAAACAATGAATGCCCTTTGAGTGACTGGCCACAAGGCCAATTCATTGTGGGGAGACATAGGCCAAGAGCCCACAACACACCTTAACATAGAATACATGCTTAGGATGGGCACCGGAAGACACCTCACAAAGTGGGTCGCGGAAACCCTGAGGATGCATGCAGCACATCCATTGGTGTCGCTCAGACAGCACTGGGTCACTGATCTCCACAGGAAATGCACGGAGCGAGAATGGTCGACTATACATGAGGGGGCCACACACATTCCAAGAAATGCCAGGTTTCGACTGCTACAATATTTCATAATACATAGAGCATACCTGACACCAGCTAAAATAAAGAAATACTTCAACCGCACTGATGACCAATGCCCTAGATGTAGGCAGGAAGATGGGGATCTATTACATGTGTTAAAGGGCTACACTGCTCTTGTCTCTTATGGGAAGCTGTCACTGCATACTTATTGCAATGTACTGACCAAGCCGTGGAATGTAATTGGGAAGTCTGCATTATGGGCTTATATCGTACAACTAAAAAACACAAGGCTAAGCACTTGATTACTAGATGCTGGAAGTTCTCAGAATCCCCACCTAAGAAGGCTCAGTATCTATCACTGGTGAATTGGGCTCAGGTGGAAAGTGTTAAATGACACCTTAGGACACCCTAGGGTTGTGTAAACTCCTGATAGCGGCGACATGGGACGCGATTCTACTTGACTTTCACAATGCCTGGCCGGAGGGCGAAGAGATGCAATGGGCATCTCAGGACACAGATAGGATATGAACACCAGTAGCCAGCCCAGAGTAACATGGGTAACTAAATGAGACCTAAAGCTTGAGGCTCTGCGTGACCTCATACCTGGAACACCTTGCACACATATCCAGGGTACACAACAACATATTAGTAAAATGGGGACTATACCACGCAGAAACATCATACTAACTATGAGAATCAATAGACAGAGACATGGAAGTGGGCCAGCCACTGGAGGACAACAGAATATAAAGTTGGGCAACAGTTACCTTCACGCTTACCTATCCATCATAACTCTTACCCCACTCCCCAATCCCATCCCCTCCTGACCTACACCCCACATGCTGTGCATAGAAAACACACCAATGATGACATGGTCAAATAACTGTGATCTGCATGTGTTTACCTCTGATATACGCACATGTGAATGTCTTCCAATAATAATTGTTAGAAATCAATAAAATAAATGTCAACCAAAAAAACCAAGCATGCTGTACTCGCATTCATTATTTTTTTTAAACTCTTTTTATTGATGAATAAAGACAATACAGAAAGAAAAAGAAAACGTCAGGTGATCACATACAGTCTAATACACACAGGTTATTCCGGCCAGATACAGGATCTATATCTATATTGTAACGTGCTAGGATCATGGGGAATCTTGTGCATCCAATCTCAAACTTGGCAATGGCGGTTCACAAATCTCTCCCCAGTGTGTATTCCTAACTTCCCACACCTTCTCCCATTTCCTCGGGCATCCCCTGGCTATGAACACAGACTTCTCCATGAACATGCACCAGTCAAGATCTTCCGCCCACTGGGTTGTCAGGGGCGGTTGGCTAGCTTCCCAGAGCCTGGCAATGTGACCCATTGCTTCTGATACACATTCAGATCTGTAGGCTCCCATACGTTCAACAAACACCGTCGAGCTTCCGGTAGTATCTCCGCCCCCAAGACATCCTTCAACACATCGTGAATCGTCATCCAGAACATCTGTATCACCACGCAATGCCATAAGGTATGTATCAGGGTGCCAGATTCTCCACACCATCTCCTGCACTCACCACCCTCCCCCCGCCTCATTCGTGCCAATCGGGGCCCTGTGATATAAGACCTATGTAGTATCTTCAATTGTAAAAGTTGGAGCCTCATCTGAATTGCAACCACCTTAGGAGAGGAAACCGCTGCCATCCAGTCTTCATTATCCAATTCCAATCCATCCATTCACCATTGGGCTCTAATGCGCTACAGGGGATTCTCCATGTTGTTGACCAGCTTCCTATAAATCAAAGAGATCGTTTTCTCTGGAATTTGCCCGTCAAGCACGCGATCTTCAAGGGGAGACGACTCCGGGAGAACGGAACC
Source organism: Lissotriton helveticus (assembly GCF_964261635.1). Classification (NCBI taxonomy): domain Eukaryota; kingdom Metazoa; phylum Chordata; class Amphibia; order Caudata; family Salamandridae; genus Lissotriton; species Lissotriton helveticus. The sequence continues at coordinate 787,227,992 of NC_136071.1, read as the reverse complement.
CTAAGGTATATGCGCAGCAAGGGCATGCCTCACCTCCAAATACCGAAACCGCTCGCTATTATGTAAGCCATAAGTTGTCTGAAGAGACTCAAATGTAAGTACCGCATCCTTCCCCCAAACCTCCTTTATTTGAGTGATACAGATAGTGTCCCACTTATCGAACTCCTTAGTTTTCCAAAGGCTACCCAGCTTCTCCGAATTCAACAGGGGGTTGCCAGTGTAAGTCGACCTTCCCACCATAGACACCTGTTAGCCACATGCCACACCTGCACCGCATATGCAGTCGGGCCGGTCAATGCGAATTTCCCCTTTTTGGCATACAGTGCTCTATCATTCCTCCCAGTGCCTGTCCCTGGTCCATGGCAAATCCCGGGTTCCCGGGGGGCCATAAACAATGTGATTCACCGCAGCCAACTGCGAAGCCCAATAATATCTCCGCAAATCTGGGAGACCTATCCCGCCACCGTACCATGGGAGAGTGAGCTTGACAAACGCAATTCGGGCCCTACCATCCCATAGAAGCTGCCTCTGCAGAGTCTCTATTTTTTTAAAATAGGAGGTCGGCACAGGATCCATCGAATTCTGCAAGGCATAAAGAAACCGGCCAGGGCCATCATTTTGAAAAGAGTGGCTCGCCCGAGCATGGATAGCGGAAGAGTCTTGCATGCATTATTAAGTTTCCATGCATTCTCTCTGTCCAACCCTTGGTAGTTTAGGAATTAAATACCGTGTGTTTGTAAAGCGCACATCTACCTGGGGATTTCTTGGACTCATACAAGATATTTCTTGTTACTCAACTCAGTGGTACTCATTTTTGCATTGAAGATAAAAGGTTGAGCGGACCAATGAGGATATTTTTCTATAAATGAGTTGCTAATGAAAAATCACTGCAGTAGATAAGTTAGTCTACTGCCTGGAAGTACAATACAAAGAGGAGTACTCACTTTCTCTTTTGTTGTAGTTAATAATGTTAATGTTATATAGCAGTACTTTTCAAACCATTTAGAACCACAACACAATTTTTAGAAGGCGAGCATTTGCAACCAACTAGCTTTAATGGCCATGGGGCGGTGTTTTGTAATATAATTGTATCATCATATGGTAGTGCACTATCATTTACAGAGAGCACATTTTCCTTTGAAGTGGCCATTAAATTTCTACAGACATAAAGTTATGATACAACTGTATTGCACACAAATGATAATGTATGGTCAGGTTTCAGTGAATATTTATCGTTTGTGCATCACCAGGGAAAGTGTCTTGATTTGTTGTTATCTTATTAAACTATTTTTTCCATCCCACTTTAGAATTACCTAAAATGTGCTTTGTTTTTGCTTTCCTAATTGCTGAATGTGTACAGGTCATTAACAGGTATTTACATTTTGCTATGTATTACAAATAAATGGCATACTACAGATTTTTATTTCACACTCCCGGTACACCAGTAAGACTGTCAACTAATTAATTTTACTTTTCTATCTTTGATGGGAAATTGAGAGGAGTTTGTAAACACCAATCCCCATGTTAAGAAAGTAGCCAGCAATTTGTCAGAAGACATAGCCAAACATTCGACCTCTGTCTTTGATACGCAGCAAATATGACAAAATGAATAGAGAATTTAAAGACCTCTTTATTGCTTGTACTTTCATGACCCACCAAACATCCGCTGGTGACCCACCAGTGGGTCACAAACCACAATTTGAGAATTACCTTTCTATAGTGAAAATGGTACCACTAAAGTACCTGTGTCCAAAGTGCTGTTTGTATACAGTTGATTTAGAGGTATTTCCATTTTGTTATGTGTTACAAAAAGTGGCATCCTAGATCCTTTTCTTTCACACTTCCTGCACCTCAGCAAGATTGCTGCATAATTCACTTTACTTTTCTTTCTCTGACTGCAAAGTGAGAGATGTTTGTAAACACCAATTCCCATGTTAAACAAATAAACAGCAATTTGCCAGAAGACATAGCCTGACATTTATCCTCTGTCCATAAAGTGCAGCAAATGTGGCTGTATAAATACAGAATTTAACAGCTTCTTGATTTATTGCTTGGAAATTCGTGACCCAACCAAAAATAGTCTGGCAACCTAACAGTGGGTCACGACCCATGGTTTGGGAAAGAGTGGTCTATAGTGAAAATACCACTAAAGTACTTATGTACATATTTAAGTATGAAGTAGGAAATATAATGATCATAATCCATTCTAGACCAAAACGATAAAGCTGTGCTTTATGTTTTATTATTTTTTATTCCCGATTTGCAATTCTGATGACTCAGACATGGACAACAACATGGATCAGGTAAAGCAACCCCATTAACTCTACTAACAAAAACACCACCAACATAGTGCTTTCTCCAGGTGATTTGAAAGAATGTTTCTCACTAAAATCACCATCTAATTTATACCTGTGTAGCTATTTGGGGATAGTGTTCACAATAGAAAACCTTCAATACCATCTCATAAATACAACAATAGGGTCTGAAGTCCTAGTGTTAAAATAATACACCAGACAAAGTCAGCAGTACATTTTAAAGAACCCTGAGATAGCATTTTAAGACCATAACATTTACCTTTTCATAGATGATATGTCTGAGTAATACTCATAAATGCTCAATTCGTTTTAGGCAAAAATCCATAGGTAAAATGATCTCCAAATATGATTAATGGTATATTACAATACTCACAGTACACTTTTATCTACTTTATTCTGTGTCATATGTATGAACCGTTTCCAATGTTGCAGAGCTTTGTTTCCACTGTTGTGTAATATGAAATTGTATCCCCTGAGAAAAACACACTGAGTGATTTTATATAGAGGTGTGAGGCATCCGCTGGCGTGTGATCCGGGGTCGGTTAATTAGAGGGGGTGCCACCACAAGATTGCACCGCAGCGTTAAAGCGTCGCCAACTGGTGAGAGTTGCAGAACCATTGCCGAAGTACCACAAACCTGCACCACAGCATTGGTCAACCAGTCGTCCAGCCGGGACTCAGCAGCGGCAGAATTTCACGATCTATTGGAGCCAGCAGACCCAGCAGCGCCTTAGCAGAGCCTCGGTGTCTGGCTATCGCAAGCTCCCCAGACCCTCAACAGCTCTAGTTGAGTTAGTCCAGCGCTCCATCAGCTACCCCAGTCGATCCTGCAGCATAAGCATAACCCTAAGCCTTAGCCAATCAGCCAATCAGTCAACGCCGCATGTCTCAGCGTCATCTCAGGCATCCCAGGCACCTCAGTCATCCAGCTGGTAGTCTGGCTGCACCAGCCACAGCCAATTGGACAACGCTATTTAACGCTATGAGATCCGGGAAAGTAAGAAAAACAACAAAACGGAGGAAATTGAAACAGCCAGCACTGGTCGAGGAGCCTCACCCGGGCACCCACAAGCCCACTGGAGCATGCATATTCTCCCCTAACAACCTTAGTAATTCCAGTAATTCCAGCCACAAAAATTCAAAAGGCAAGATTACGGGCTTAGATGCGACATCAACCTTAAAAAGAGCGAACCTGCTGGATTACTTCAAAAAAGTACCAACAATGACAAATACTTCTCTACAGCTTCAGCCTCAGTCCCCACTCCAATCCCAGTCTCAGGAGGCACCTAAGTGCGGAGCTTCGACCCAGCTCCCGGACTCCAACACACTTCTTCTTCAGCCCTTACTCCCACAACAGCAGTCAATCGAATTAAAAAAGACAGTCAAACCTGTGGGAGTGTACATCTTCGGCTCAGTACCCAACGACTCCACACTGGCATGGCAGGAGGACGTAAATTCCAAGCCGTACCTTTTTTCCCATCACCCCGACCCTCCATACGACCAGCATCCAGGCCAGCGAGCTTCGCCAACAACAGCGGACAATCAAGGAACGAGTCAGCCGCAGTTAGGTCCATCAAGCGCATGGGATAGCCGGAGTTTTAGCCGGAGCGCCATCACAGGTCATACCCAGAAACCGGGCACATCGGTTACATCCTCCCAACAAGCCTCCGACGTAGCGAAGGCAGCCGCAACGACCTCACATGGTCAGTCAACTGTAGCTCAAATTCATGTGCAAAGCGCCGCCTCAAGTAGCAATAATTCTCAATTGCTCCACCTGTCTCAAACCGCGAGCACACCCAAGGAGCCACTGCCAGTGTTAAGTCCTAAGGACATCGTACTCTTATCACCAACAATGGCATCGCCTCAAAAGTCCCCCAAAATTGCCGATGCAAATGATCAGCTCTTAGCGGACTTGTCTTTTTTCTTTAAAAGCCCTAAAAAACCCATCAAAGATACGCTAAATACCAAACCCGCTCAAGAAGACCCCATAGCAACTAGTGTCTGGCCACAACTTCTCCAAACTTTCCAGCAGACTGTCAATGCACTGAATTACCACTCGGACAAGCTAGACGTGCAGGTTGATCTTTTAAATACCCTAGCGTTGTTCACTGCAGGAATCGACACCAAACTCGATAAACTTAATAATTTAATTCTTGGAGCGCAAGCCTCGACAAAGCTTGTACAGTCGGTTTGTTGCTGTTTTCCAATAATTGATTCACTTTCATTGCTTCCAGCTTTCCTAACCAGCGTTATAAATGAAGTAAAGATGCTGAAAGGAGACAACTTTTATACAACTCCCTGCCCGCAACAGCAAAATTAGTCTGGAACGACCCAACCTACAGCCAACTTGAGACCCACCGCAAATAACAGCGCCAAATTGATCGGGGACTCAGCGCCCTGTCAAAACCAGCAGAGCAAGCAGCCAAAACCCAGTCAGTTACAACCGGACCCATCCAAAGCAATAACGGAAACTGCAGGGAGCCCTAGCAGGTGAACCACCTGCATGGTCCACTTATCAATGGGGCCTACGGCCAACCTAGCGACCCTGTCCTCATCCAACCAGGAAGTGTCGCCGGCTCCAGAATTCCACCTTAGTAAGAGAGAGCGGAAACGCCAGCCCAAGCATAGGAACAAAGCAAGGGCAAAACCAATAGCTGTCTACCTGGAATACTATCCCCTCTTTGCAAAGGCAGCCATCAAACAGCCCCTGTGCAAGGTAGCCGCCCCTTCTCCCTTAGGAACCTCCAGCCTGATCATTCCAAAAGGGGACTCACCTGTAAACGTTATTGAATCCCCTAAGGAGAGTTTACAAGAGGTAAATGAGCCTGTAGAGCAACCAGTAGTTGACAAGCCCAGCACCGCTCCAGTGAAGCCAAGTACGAGCATCAAGAACACAAGCACATTGAGGCCAAAAGAGTTCCAAGTCAAGATAAAAGAAGTACCAGTTCTAACTGCCCCTCGCGGGGTCCCCTCAATAATAGGACTGATTCCAACAAAAACAATCTATAACGGAAAAACAACTTCTTCCACAAATCCTCTGTGTTCGGGGGAAGCCCGTCAATGTCAGACACAAGTGAAGCAGGTATTGGAGGGCGGTCCCCTAAATAGTAAATTGAACGAGATGGCTCCAAGTCCAAAACACATGGAGACCACTAAGGAAGCATCATCCCTTCGCATTTTACTGGCACCTGAATACACATCGAAGGGTCGCCAGGACATACTCAACAGAGCAAATATATTAAAACTAGTAGATGGCATTCCGGGCTTCGCAGGTTTGGCTTCAGATGACATAGAATCTATCGAATTCCTTCCTCCAAGAGGTGCCCAGCCGTCGGAGGTAACCCTGGTGACCCTCAAGTCGCCCAGGTGGGTAGGTGTGTTTTTGGAACACAAGGCCACATTGAGGGAATGGGGCATTCGAATGTCCCAATACTCCACGGCAGGCTACCCAACCGCATTACTAAAGCAGCCAACAACACCCTAAAAAGCTGGAACTGTAAGACGGAAAGACCACCAAAACCATATTCGATATTAAAAAATGCGTTGGGACCGAAAGAAGACCATGAAACCTCGCTAAAAGCGGTCTCAAATAAAGACGTATGTCAATCATGGGAATGGCTCCCATCCATCCTGTCAACAAGTACAAAGGAATGACCTCTTGTACCATCAACAATGGGTGACAACAACAAACACCCGACCAAGCTGATCCTTCCAGCAGCTGCACTAACAACTGTACCCAACCCACCAGCGGATCCCATTTTCCAAATCTGTTCATGGAACATCAGCGGCCTCCACCAAAAAATTACTAACCGGACACCTTAGCCTTTCTGTGTGACCATGCAGTAATAGCCCTGCAGGAAACTTGGGCCACACAGGGATGGCCAGTCACCGGCTTTTTAGAGCTATGGAAACCAGCTCTTAGGGACAGCCGCTTTGGTCACTCTAAAGGTGGGCTGTCAATATACATATCAGACTCCATAAAAGGTCCAAATTCACGTATACCCCTCGAGGAGGACTGGCTACTCGGGGTAGAAATCAACACATGACGGAAAAACCGCCCACTTTTTATTCTAAACGTGTACATTAATCCTAGTACACACACAAAAAAAGCCCACCTGGCACGTCTAACGGAAATCATGAACGAGTTAGTTGTGGATTATCCTAACTCAGATTGTATCGTCACGGGGGATTTTAACACCAACCTATTCCAAGGGGAGCCAGCAGACCTAGATGGGCCTTTCTTATTTCCTATCACTGAGTTTAGGACTCAAACCATCCCACCCAACCAAGCCCAATGTGGGCTGGGCGAACTCTGTGCGATGAGATTCTACAGCGCAGGATTTCTTGTTATTAAAGGTAGGTCGGCATATGACACTCCACCAAACTGGACCTGGACAAATGGCAGAAAACAATCTTATTTGGACTACTCCATCTGAGACGCCACTCTGCTTAAATGTTTAGCCAATTTTCACATTAGTCCACGAACTGAAAGTGACCATAGGCCCCAGGTCATATCCCTTAATATAAGGCCAGCTACTCATAAACCTGCTCCCCCAACCTGCCGGGGCATACACATGGAAAATCTAAAGCGCCTCAAGTGGAGCGAAGCCATCAGCCCGGATATCCTCCATGTAAGCATGGGCATTATAAGTGAAGGAATCAAGCAAGAGGCTTCTCCTACCGCAACATGGTCGACGCTCTGCTCGCACTTGACCAACCTCTTTCCCGCAAAATCACAACCCCAAAGGGCAACCCACGCCCGTCCGTTTTCAATTTCACCTCTAACCAAGTCACTCAAGAAGCACAGAAATAACGCCCTACGTGCATTGGCAAAATCCCCGGGGAACAGTGATTGTTTAATTCTCTATCAAACGGCCCAAAAATCGTTCAATTTGGCTATAAGAAAAGATAAACGATTACACGACAACCAATTCTGGTGTACGTTGGTATGGGAGAGTAAGAGCAGAAACTTCATAACATTTTGGGCCCTAATCAATCGGTCTAATGGCAGTACATCCATGTTGGGATCCGCAAACATCCAGGAATCAGACTGGGTCTCATTTCTAACGGACCACTTTAAGTCTCCTGAACATCCTGGGCTCACTGGTAGTAACACCCCAAACGATATTGATATGGGCCCTTGTATTAAGCGGAGTATACCAACTAAGTCCACTCACCCCGCTTACGAGGACCCCGAAGCGAAACAAGAAGGGGTTGCCAAAGCAATAACAAAAGCAAGAGCCGATGGCGCGCCAGGCCCTAATGGACTGCCACAGAGCCTGTTTAAATCGGACATTCCCTTCTGGTCAAGTACCCTAACAAACCTCTTCAACTACGCTCTGCGAACATCCACAATTCCTGATTCAATTTATAAATCAGGACCACGTGCCTCACCCAACAACTATAGACTCATCACCCTTTTGGACAATGAGGCAAAGCACTACGCAGGCCTACTCTTGGAACACTTGAGACTATGGGTAAAAGACCAGAACCTAATGTCGATGACCCAAACAGGGTTCACTGCCAACTCAGGGAGTAGGACGAATCTGCTAGTAGTATCAACCATTGTCGACAAAGCTTTTTTAACATCCAGGTCAGTGTTTAGCTGCTTTGTCGACTTCAAAGCAGCATTTGATAGTGTCCCCAGGGCCGCCTTATGGGTAAAATTAAGGAAGTGGGGGATTCCAACGCCTTTGTTAGAGGCCATTATCCAACTACACTCCCGTACCTGGGTCCGGGTGAAGTTGGGGTCCGGCACACATCTCTCGCGGAAAATAATGACAACTAGGGGCATGAAGCAGGGATGTGTTCTGGCCCCCCTTCTCTTCAACCTGTTTATAGCTGACCTCCCGACAACCTTGGACGAGACAAATAGCCACCCCCCAAAGGTGGGAGGCCAATCGCCAAACAACCTACTGTATGCTGACGACTTGGTTCTCTTTAGCCTTACGAGGGTCGGGCTACAAAGGCTTCTGGACAAACTGCTCAATTATACAAAAACGAACCAGCTAGAGGTAAATTTAAAGAAAACGCAAGTTGTCCCCTTTGGCAAAAAACGTTACACCGGCGGTGGGTGGTCATTTAACAACGTACCCCTCGTCATCGGCCAATCGTACAAATATCTAGGTGTCCATCTGGACTCTAGACGCAATCTCTTAAAGCAGCGTCGAGAGATCTTAGTTAAAGCCACGACATTAGCAGTGTCACTAGGCAAGCTCTCTAAAAAACTCTCAGGTCCAACTCTAATGCCCTTGTTAGAAGTAATGAGAGCTAAAATTGGCCCCACCTTATCATACGGCAAGGAAACATTCAGGGGTAAACTGAACACCACTTTGAATAGGCACACAACCAAAATCTATAAAAAGGTCCTCCAGTTGCCAAGGTCCGCTTCTGCTGCTCTGATAAGACTAGAGTTTAGTCTACTAAATTACAATGCCTCAGACACTGGGGTATACCTGAACCTCTGCCATAAACTGAGGCAGGCGGATCCAGGCACACTGGAATCCTTAGTCTGGTTAGAAATCTCCCGGAATAACTCAGGTGGAACATTCGGTCGCCTCTTCAAGGACGCAATTCAGCAATTTTCAGCGAGTGAACTATGGGCGCTTAACCCCGGTCAGACAGCTTTTAAAACGGGTATTAAAAAATGTGTGAAAATGAAATCTATTAGTATGGACAAAGCACACTTTTCAAAACGAAGCCACGCTTGGGCCCTGTTAAACTCATACAGCCGGTTAGTCCCTGCCTCTTACTTGGCCTGCACATACACGTTATATCTTAAACGCAGTTTTACCGCTATCAGAATGGGTAATTGGCGATTCCTGCAAGATTTACCTGCATGGCGACGCACGGCAGAGGTCGTAACTTGCAGAGGATGTGGCAAAGTAGCTGAAACTCTGACGCATGTGGTCTGCCTCTGCCCAGCCTTTAACTCCGAACGCAAGTCCAAATTTAAAGCTGATTGGAACAACCTGGGCGTCCGATCCTGCAGGCAAGCGATCATAGTGGCCTTGAACCCCGAAAATACCTCCTTAAACAGAAAACTCACAAAATTCATTCAGCTGGCCTACCGCAACCTTAACCAAATCGGGTCCAGCTAACCACCCCCCCTATATTTTTTAATCCTGTTGTTCTTAACAATAGCTTTTAACTTTGAGGGGGGATAAAATGAAATCTTATCATTGAAATAGGTCTGATGGTAGTTCTGCACATGTATGGCATCATGGGCAACGGGTATTTTATAAAAAGGGTTGACGGGAAAAGCATTTTCGCCTTGTGTATTTATTTTTCATTTAAACAGTTCTGAATTAAGGAGGCCCAAGATTGGATTACCTCTTCTTTTACACTGCCGCATATTAACTGCTACATGCTTTCTTCTTGTTTTTAACAGTCGCTGTACATTGTGAACTATGTAACTTCTTTTAAAGATATATGTTTATATCTTAATAAAGATTTTTTGATTTGATTTTATATTCTATATAAACTATAACTCTAATAAAAGGATGGAGCATTATTCAACTCTAGACTGCAGCCATTACCGCCAGCATAACGCTCTTACTAATGTCCTACTTTAGTGAAGTGTAGTTTTAAGCAGTTACCAGCTCAAATCTAAAACTGCTTTTGGCAGTACACAATGACACACGCTGAAGCTCGAGTAACTGTGAATACAATCATATACTGATTCTAACCTTTCTCCAAGGACAATACTTGGGACAGTGACTTGATTAATGGTGCTCCACAAAATAGGATAATTTATCATAAATAATATTAAAATTATTTTTTTATAAAAAGAATGTCTTGATTAATGATCACTGAGAATGTATGTACTTGGTCACCCAATATCAATGTCAAACAACTACAGATCTATATTCACAAAACTAGTTTGAGAAACTGCACTTGTAGGGCACACCTATGCACATGTGTGGGTGTGTCTTTAAGTAATTCACAATGGTTTCCATATGTATATAAATTGAAGCCTATAAAAGTTGCATGGAAGAGGGCCCAGTTAAAGCATAAGCATTCTATACTATCAGGAATTGGTGAGCTGCCACTCATTATGTAGCTCCTACTCACGTTAGTTTGGGAATTACATAACATGTGTACTTGTAAAGTGCACAAGCACCAGGAATTTCTTGGAACAATGGTATATTTTAGTCATAATCCATTGTAGGCCAATACTCTAAAATTATGTTTTTGATTTCTCTATTATTTTTTATTCCATATTTGTATTTGCTGATGGATCAGAGATGGAGATGGAGCTGGATCTGGTAAAATAAACCCATTGAATGGACAGTTCCTTTATTAACTCTACTAACAAAAAAACAGCGAACAAGTGATTTTTCAGGTAGTGCTCAAAGAATGTTAACAACTACATTTTACTTGTGGGTCTATTTGGAGAAAGTGTACACAATAAATAACCTTTAGTGCCAACTCATAATGGTAATAAGAGGGTCTAAGTTTCTAGTGATGTAATAATATACCAAACATTTTTGGCGATCAGGCTGTCCTCCATTAGGAAGATGGAGCTTTTTATTCCGTCACCCCAGCGAATGTCCTGACTGCCAAATTTATAAATGTCCGTCAGGTCGGTGAGCATTTAATGCATTGTCAAAAACCGCCATCAGGGCAGTTCGTGTCAATGCATTGTAACTTTGCTGTATAGCGCCGTCAAACCTGATAAAGATGTACAGCAGTTACTTTTTTTATTTTTGGAAAACAATAAGCCAAAGCAGGATTTTGTTTTTTAAAATAGTCCCCCCTCACCATAGGAGTTATTTCCCATTGTGAGGGGGACATTTTTCAGTTTTTACTGCCTCTTATTCTCAGGGTTTTTCTGGCAGTAACAGGCAGTGAAAACGAACCTATATGTCAGCCCACCTAAATTAGGTTGGTGGACATTCAGGTCAGCCTCCATCTGCCCTTACTACACCGGGCCGTCAGAGAGTTCCAACCGTGGTGGACATGGAGGAGTCACAGCCGTGGTTACACTAACGGTCCACCTGATTTGAAATATGGTAGGGAACATTACATTGGCAGGATGCACACTTTATCACCATTGCGACAGAGCACCCTTTCAGGGTAACGGTGTAAATTCATGGTGAAGGGGTTTACCAGCTGGATACAGAGTTGTAATCTGCTAGATATTTGGAGGTTACACTACGAATGACAAAGGATTAGTTATTTTATTCTACCTTATATGATGTGCTAGCGCTCCTCGACAGAGTGTTATGCTCGAGCCAGCTGGGGCCATCTTTGGGGAGTCCAGAGTACCTGGGGAGAAAGATTTCTGACCACAAATCCCTCGTAGTGACATGGCAGGGGGCTGGATGCTGAGTGAATTTGGCTGGAAAAGACAATTCATGTTCTTGAATTGGAGGTGGCAGAAAACCCCAATGCAAAACAGAGGCTTTATAGTAGCAAAACCGAATGTACAAAACGTATTGACAAGCTCCAATGTCACCATTACCATGAATATGTCATCAGAGTACATGGGAGGGAGAACAGGTCAAGGAGACTGCTGGCTTGGCTTGTTAGACTGGAGTCAAGAGGCTCTCCAGTATCACACATCCAGAAGACCAGAGGCTCAATGATTTATGAGCAGGGAAAAATGTACAACTCCCTCTTAGACTACAATAAGAAACTATAAGGTGCACAAGAAGAGGCTACCCAAGAGGCAGCAATAGCTTTCCTTGACAGGGCCCCATTCAGGGTACTAGGGCAGGGAGATAAGAAGGCACTGGGTGGCCCACTAACCTAGAATGAAATATGAGGTGCCAATAAAAAGCTGGTAAGAGGAAAGAGACTGGGGCTGGATGAGCTGCTGGCTGATGATACTTACCCTAACCTCCTAGTTCCACAGTTGACTAGAGGTAGAAGGTAGAGCTCCCTGCGACAACACAAGAGGCGCAACTGGTCTCCTTACCAAAGCCAGGTAAAGCAAGCTAAAGATACAGTTAATCAATTAAACATACTTTATTCAGCTGTTAGGCAACAAAAGTCAATAAATATACATACATAAAAGTTCTTCAATATTAAACATTTAAAATCATTTACAATTGAATAAAAAAGAAACTGAGTCTCATATTGCACCAAGTAATACATTTTCTGTTATTTTCTAAAACACAATCACATAAAAATGGGGTACATCAGAAGAGAAACAAAGACTTCGAAAGACTCAGATACGATCAGTTTGCACCAACTGCTCTCTATTCTGGACCTTGTTTTTATAATTCTTAGCAAGATTCTCACGACACGCTTCTCCCATCACATCCTGATTTTGATTCATAGAGACCAGAATGGATTTATACTGATGCATATCATGTTGCACAATTTGAGTAGACTGTGTTGTGTCTTGGACAAGACGGATGTGGCTGCTCTCCCGCAGGCACAGTTTGCTTCCGTGGATCTGGAGAAAGTGTTCGATATGGTACAATGGAGTTCTCGTTGATTGAGACACGTTATGCTAATCTGAGGATAAGATGGGAGTGTGAATCTCTTCTTAAGCCCCAATATATCATGGTAGACAAGGTTGCCCATTCTTTCCATTGCTTTTCTCTATAGTAATTGAATTTCTGTCAGCAGTGGGTAGGGCGGAGGCTGGGGGGTAGAGGTTTTCTACAATGGATGATACCCATATACTATCCTTAAATGCTGACACATTATTTTACATCAGAAATGAAGAACCTGACTTGACTTAGCTGATACTAAGGGACTTTAAAGAAAACTAGATGCAGAAAGCAAACAATCGCAAAACGCATCTCTTCCCCCTAAGACCGGAGTGAGAGAAGCATAATATAGAGATGTTGGGAATGCTATGGATCCCGAACTTTTAAATAGTATGAAGTGAATATATACCACTCCCCTTCTGACTTGAGAAATGGGAATTTGAGGGGTTGTACTTTGGGCACTCAATGGTTTGGTGGCAATGTGGAGGTAACTACAGATTCCAAATATGATGAGAATAGCCTTAACAAATTTGAGTTTCTTACCCAGGCTGCTCTATTTCTTTGTCAATTTGCTGGTGTGTATTCCCTGGCAAAGGTTCCAGTGGTTGGATTCCTTGATACAGGATTTGATCTGAGATACGGAGAGGAAGAGAGTTTCCCAAGACACGCTTAAGTATCTAACCCCCTCAGGAGGCCTTAGTGTTCCTGATTTAAAGCTATTTTACCCCGAACCACAGCAACAATGGATTGTGCATTGGTTAGACGGAGAGGGGACTGGCGATATGGGAAAAGTCCGAAGGGAGCTTAATAAGGTAACATCACCCCAGAAAATGCAGACCTTACTCACCATAGCCTTGAAATGCTTGAATAAATATGCCAAGCTGCCTGAACACTATTCTCTCTGTACTTCCTTGCAATACCACTTGCAGGTCTGCCATAGAGGGCAAGGGGAGGAAATAATCCATTGGTTTTTAAGGCTCACCATCTAGCACAATGGACTAAAATTGGCTTAATTATGTTAGGAGACTTATGTAAATGGTACTGTCATATCTTTGGAGTAGTTGCGACATGCCTTTGGTCTGGCCTCTGAACAGTTCCTGACATATGGGGCACTCACAGATGCATTCATATAATTATGGAACTTGACAGCGGGAGAACCCACACAACACGCTGTCCTGCAGCTGCTTTCAACAATAGAAAATGGGAGATATTTGTTTGTATAGGGCACTCAATGGGGTGATGCGGGTTGGCCAACTAAAGGCAAGACATGGGTAGAAAGAGGACCTAGGCCATGCCATAGTAGACGGGAAATGGGACAGGAAACTGAATTACACAAAGAAGGTGTCCCACAACACAAGATTGAAATGTATTCACCTAAACCAAACCTACCTCACCCCCAAGAAAATCGGGGATATATATGGTGGAGAACCGAGACCTTGCCTCATACGTTAATCTCAATCTGCTAATTCCCTAAAATTGAACTGGAGCTGCCCTAATTTACAAACTTATTGGCTGAATATTTTCACACAGTTAGGAGGGACCCTGGGTAGAGGCATTGAGATGACACCAGATAACTGCTTATTAGAGATGGTTCCATAGGCCACAGAACACAAAATCTAGGAACATCCTGTTGGGAATTGCTCTTGCTCTGGCCATAAAACTGGCTGCGAGGGCATGGATATCTAAAGAGGGCTCGACCAGTATGAGATGAAAAGCTGAGGTAGAATATTTGTCTAGGGCTGAGGAAGAAGCGCTTCCAAGAGAAGAAACAAGTGATGTGCGCAGGAGGCCCCTATCCGATTTATGGAGTGAGGTGCTCCAATCCTTTCTGGAATACCCTAACCAAGCCAGTGCTCCAAGAAATACCGCCATAGTTTCCACAGTCAGTGCCCGAGATAAAGGGAACAGAGACCCCCAAGATTGATAACCTCGCACAGGCCTTGGCGGACCAGGCCAAAGTAGGCCTATCAGAATCTTCCTAGCACTCTGCTATAGCCTATGTAAATGAAGACCATTTCTTGTGAGAATTAAAGGACAGGGACCAGTGGGTGCAACTGGTTTCTAATAAGTTTGCTCATTCATAATTTAGAAACCTCAATCGAAAGAATCCTTTCTTTATGTACAACCCATAAAATTTGTATAAGATATGTACAGTGGACACTTATTGTACAGATTACACAATGTAAACAATAAGAAGAGGTTTAAACACTGGTGGGGTAGCTTATGCTGGCTGCCAATTAATTTCTCTATGCAGGTCTACCCGCTGATCAAGCCATCCCCTCACCCCTGGTTGTTCCCTTCGGTCATTCAAGATGGTGTTGACTTCCACTTGCGCCAAGCATAGGGTCAAGGAGAATTTGAACTAAAGTAGTGCATGCGGCTGGTGGCCTTCTTCTCATGGTCCCTTTGTGCTCCTTGAGTCCCTCCTATTTTTGCAGGCAGTAGCCATAGGCTGAGGTCAGGGCACCCGTTTTTGTCATCAATTAATGCTGGTAGTCGGACTACTATATCTCTCCAGACCGCCAGACAGGGTCTTGTAGGGTTTGCTGTTTTTTTCAGCCCAGCTTCCTTCCCCCTACAGCATGAGTTAGAATAACTCGGGGGTATCTGTTTCTTGAATATTTAAGTCAATCTACCCACTAAGAAACCCTCGGAAAAAAAATCTGGGTAGTAACACCTCCAGCGTTTTCAGGGAAGATTAGTGATTTACATACTTTAAAAATTACATGCTAAAGTAAATCAAATATACAACCTGGGAGCAAAAGCCAATGGCACATTAAGTGCTCACTTAAAGGGCACAAAACACAAGAAAGACGAAAGTCCAGAGAAAGTCCCACAAGACATAAGGACCAAAAGCAGCATTCATGTAAACTGCCACCTGCTGTGCAGTAAAAAGAAACTAATAAGTGGAGTTCAATTAACTTATATTCAGTACCTTTAAACTCAATGCTGATCATCCAGACTACTAGATCAAGGGCAATTAACAAAAACTTAAAAGAGAGAACAGGCAGCTCTTCTACTATCACCAGCACAAGCACCAGAGTGGCCCTACAAATAAAGGACTTAATATCATTCTTAAAACTTCAGATTGGAAAATTACCTCCCCCAATTATTGGGCGCATAATGGAAATTAGAACATTGGAATGTTGGAAGCTCCATTGAAATGAATGGAATGCTCCGGGCTTATAATGGCTTGTATAAGCCTGGAGCTCCAACATTCCAATGTTTCTTTGTTCACAGCTCTGGCTGTGAACAAAGGCTTCAGGGAGCCTGAGAGGATTCCAATCCCCTCACCCTCCCATAAGGCTTTGTTCTTTTTTGTTAGAACATTCTGCCCTCTAGTGGCAGAATGTTCTAATATCCTTATAGCCCTTCGTAGCTGGGCTTTACCGGCTATTAAAGTCCCGCTCCCTTGTTAAAGGCCCCTGGAGAGGGCCATTAATAGCCGGTATAGCCCTCTACGGCGGGCTATAAGGCTATAATAAAATCTCAAAGCAGGTAGCAGACACTTATGTGTCCCCAACAGCAAACCAATTTTTTATTATATTTCACAGCTCAGAGGCCATATATTCCTACTACCCAGGGTGCAAACAGAACACACACATATGTAAAGGCTCTTGGGTTCAGGGAGCACGAGCAACATGCACTAAATAGGTTCTCCAGTTTTTTTAGCCCGCTTTCCATTTACACACGAATGAAATATCAACCGAGATAAAATCAACCTGTCATGCTGAAAGGGATAGAGAACTGGATTGTTGGTAACAACTTGCATCCACCAGTTTTTAAAACACTTCAGCAATGGAAGCAGACCTATCAATGAATGTTGTGGAGGACATGTGGAGACCATTATTTACCACACTTACCACCACAGCACAGGGAATTGACTACCAATCCCAAACATTTGATCTCCCAATATCTCTACTTGAAACCTTAGCACAATACAAGTCTGCAATTGACTTATCATGTCTTGGAAGTGTAAATACATGTGTACAAAGCTTATTACAGAATGCTGAGAAGCAAGCTTCTTTAGCATCTCAAGAATGTTTCTTCGCATTATCATTAAAAAACTCACCACCTTGCCATCCATTGTCAGCACCTTCATTCAGAAAGATAAAGCTCTCAAAAATAAGCAACCTGTTACCTCTTCAATACCAGTCATCTGAAGCACAGATGATGTAGATGATGCACCTGAAATCGCCGACAATCAGGAACACATTAGAACAATATCTTTACATAATAAATCACAATCTATTCAAAATCAGCCATTTACAATGTTGTCCAAGTGCAATAGAAAAAGGCAAAGAATGGCAAAAAGAGGGACAATGCAGTAAAAGTGAAAGACAAAAATCTGATAGCAAACCTTTGGCTGATTTTCAAATAATGACTTCCAGCAATAAATAAGCTGGAAGAATTATACATCCTTAGTGAAATAAATGCCTCACAAGAAGCCAAAGGAATCATTGTCACAAACAGTAAATCCATAAACAGCCATTCAGCCCACTGGCACTGGGCAGTATACATTAAAGGTGCCAGCCACTGTCCAACATCTGTTTCAGTAAGTGTCTTTCAACAGAATGTGTGGAGAAACCGTATAAGCCCTGTTTTACAACCACAAGTTCACACAGCTGACAATACTTAGCCGCAAGATAATGACCCATTTTCAGTAACAGCAAAAAAGGAAATTACAAATTTGGGAGCTAATAGATATATAAAAAACTTAGACCCAGTCCCAACACCATTAAAATCCGGCATGGTGCCATCAATCTGCCTTTAAAGGACATCAGCTGGAATAATCAGTAATAACAATCATTCTTCCTAAATAGAAATCAAGGCGTACTAAAGATATTTTAAACAGAGATAACATCATCAGATTACTAAGTTAAAAGGAAAGGGGTCAGGGGATAGTATGCCTGGTGTTTCACACCCCCAGCAACAAGACCTCACTGGTGTGGAACAGAATTGACATGTCTTCAAATGAAGGAGAACCTTTCATTATTTAACAAATTTGATGCTCCAATAATATAGACAATGCACTCAAACTTTCTCCTAATCTTGCATTCTTTATTCTTTATTTATATTTGGACAAAAAGATCTTCTGGTAGAAAACATCCAACATGTTTTGAGATAACACCTCTTTATGAAGGCAATGATTCAGTTCTAGAATTGGATTTTCCAGTGAATTTCAGCATTTTAATTGTGAATCTATCCCGTTTCTTAATGGTTTCAAGAGTGCCCTGAAAATATCATGGAACTATGGGTTCTGACAATTCAGATTAGAACTATAGGCTCTCACCATGATATTTTCATGACACTCCTGATACCATAAAAATATTGAATACTTGGGTTCAGGTCAAGTTTGGAGATAACCAGAAGGATTTCTGAGAAAATACTCATGCAAGGAGGCCTTAAGCAAGGCTGCGTCTTAGCACCATCACTATTCAATCTTTATATTGCAAATTTAAGTCTTCACTTTTACACAGCCAAATCTCATTCAGCCAAAAGGCCCATAGGAATGAATGGGGAGTATTCCTTATTTGCGATTAGCAATTTGCTACTCGCAAATAAGATAGCGATTTAAAGGGTGCCAGGGGTGTCCAAAGGACACCCTGTAGCACCCCTTAAATGCAAATTGAAACAGGTGTTGCGCACACACATGTCCAAAGGACATGTGTGTGTGCAACATGCAACTTAGAAAAATGCTTTTAAAAGCATTTTTCTAAGTTTTTGCTTTTTACCGAGAGGTCTGACCTCTCAGTAAATAGCAGCCCGAAATTGCGAATTAGCAATTTCAAAATGGTTGATGAATTGCATTTAAGGAATCTCAAATAGAGATTCCTTAAATGTAATTTCTCGCAATTTAGCGAATTAGCAATTACCGATTTTTGCATTTGGGAAGATGAATCCCAAATGCAAAAATTGCGCTTGCAAAGGGCCAGATTCTCAGATTCTGGCCCTTTGCGAGCGCAATTCGGCTTGATGAATCAGGCTGTTAGTCCATCAAAAAACAATAAATACAAATACTTGGGGTTTGGCTAGATGACCAAGGTGGCTACCTTCAATACATTGTAACACCAAAAATCACATCCTTACTCTTTGCTCTTCAATTACTTTTTAAATTGGTAATGGATCCTTCAGTTATGCTAATTTTAAAAGCAATCGAAGCCAAGCTGTTTCCCATCATTGCATCTGGTACCAAGGTTTTTCTTGACAAACCTGGAACTTTTTTAAACAACATCCAACATGAAATCTATCCCCCTTTATTCGACCTGCCCCAAAACCTATCTCCCGCACAGTTCAGGCTTGAGTTCTGCCTAGTCGAACAGAAAGCAGCTTTTCTAAATATACATGCACACACCAAGAACGGCAAAAAGTACATTGGTCACACAATTGGTGGGGAATGAATCTTGCCCAACCTAAAAAGTATAATTCCTGGATGAATGTCTTGATTGCCAGTTTGCAACTGGAAGGAGTTGAACATGCACCACACTCTCTGTTTAAGAAGAAGTTAAATAAAGTGATAAAGGACATTATCTTCACCTTGAATGAAAATCACCTTGTTAAAAAAAATTATTGCATGGCTCATAATAAACTTGTATAAAAGTCACAAAGTACAGGGCTATTTGGCTGAACCTTTCAAAGCTTATCACAAAATTTGACTACTGCAGCTTCGTTTGTGTTACCTCTCATCTCTTGATATCGTGCCTAAATGGGTAGAATAAAATAGTGAACTCTTAAAACCTATCCAGCACTAATGGGATGCCATATCTGAGTGAAGTGGTGAGTATAAATAAGATCATATCGATTGCTATCTATTTTAAATGTCTCACTGTTTGCACAAGCACATTTCACACTGCTCACTGAGCACCTTGTTTTTTTAAAGATCTGTTTATTAAACATATATGGCACATTTACACCATTCAGGTTCATCATAATACGTATCATCATATATAGTACTGCTCGTTTTCCAGTAACATCATGTCTGCTTACACTTGTCTCGCTTGCATGCTCGCCCGTACACAGAGCACCTTTTTCTAATGAATTTTCGTCTATACAGTGAATTGAACTACCACCAAACAAATATACTACTTGTAAAGAGAAACTATTTTGTATGGTTATTGTGTTCTTCATAATATATTTACAACAATAATGTGTTTAAGAGAGGAATGTTTTGAAGCAGACCATCTGTAAATTTATAATTCATATTTTGAGCATTTCCAACAGAACCAAACTCTTGGTTATGTATAAGAGGAATATATGGTAACCTCATACTGTTTAGTGTGTATCTACTTTAAAAAATAGCATTTTCTAGTGTTGGGGTAAATTTTGCAACTATGAGTTTAAATAGGTAAACTATTAATGCCACAGAAGGAGCTGTGTAATGTCACGTCATTGTAATTCCTTGCTATATAATTTAGTCAAACCAGTTGCATTATTCAAGTGGCCGTGTTTATAGTTTAATACATGGCTCCACATCACACACATTTATCATACCCAGTAAGCCATACTTATATAGTTGTGTCGGCGTGTAGTAAGTTTACAGAGATTCCAGTTTGGTGTAAGCATCTGCATAAGTGTGCAAAAGAAGCCCCAGTCATTTTTGGATAGAGGTGTGTCCAGCATGGTGTTCCATCTCGCCAGCGCCTGTTCAGTATGCCTGTATTGTTCGTGTTGAGCTGTGTTATAGAGTTCAGTTATAAGGCACTGGCGTGTTGGTGCCGTCAATTGTATCTGTGGTGCATTAAGTGTTGGGGGTTCGTGGGGGAATGTTGAATACATATTCTTGACTGCTAATCGCAGTCGCAAGTTTGTAAAGGGCATTAGAGGGGTGTGATACAAAAGGGGATGATGGACGGAGCGCTTGAGCAAATCAAACACTCACCCCCAGTCAACTGATCTGGGTTTAATCCATCACACTTATTTAGCCCACTCAGCCACCCCATTTCAGACATGGCTATATGCAAATCAGTCTGACCCTGTGCCTCATGGGAACAGTCCAGCCCGAACTGCCAAGCCATGTCTTCCATGGACCGGAAACAAGCATCCTGGGACCGGTTTCGGATTCATAATCCTCATCAGCCAGGCTATCTTGAATCCAGTGGCCAAGTGAGCAAGGGACTCACGTCTGAGCATACCCTGCCACACTTAGGGCAAACAAAGCGATACAAAAGGGGATGATGGACGGCGCGCTTGAGCAAATCAAACACTCACCCCCAGTCAACTGATCTGGGTTTAATCCATCACACTTCTTTAGCCCACTCAGCCACCCCATTTCAGACATGGCTATATGCAAATCAGTCTGACCCTGTGCCTCATGGGAACAGTCCAGCCCGAACTGCCAAGCCATGTCTTCCATGGACCGGAAACAAGCATCCTGGGGTGTGGACTATGTTTAGCAAGACATGTGAGGATTTAACAACTTGTCCATCATTAAACATATCGCCCTTTGTGTGCAGGCCCATTTTGTCCAATATTCCCTGTGCCCACTGCTCTTGTGTTACTGATATTTCTGAGTGAAGCATTAATGGGAGGGCAGGAGTGTATACTGGAAGCTTATGGGCATGGAGCCCCAGAGTGTGCCATGCTTCTATAGTGCTTTATAACAGGTTTATCGTAGAATGTGGGATACCCTGCCTCTTTTGTGGTATGAGAGGGGCCAATGGAGTTGGGTGTGCTTTGTCTGATTCTATGGCAACATGTGGAAGGCAATTCCGGGGATGTAGCCAGTAGTGTGCGTAATGTGCTTGGGCCAGAGATAATAAAGTTGTAAGCCCAGAGCTCCAAAGCCTCCTTGGGCGTATGGACGTGTGAGCGCCTTCTAGTCAACTCTTGGTTGCCACCCACGAGAGCATGTTGATATGCAAATGCAATTTCAGAATTAATTGTTGTGACAGGGTAATGGGTATGTTGAAGAATAAATACAAGAAATGCGGCAACACAATAATTCTTTGAATCGCTAGCCGGCCTGCCAAGGATATTGGCAATTGGATCCACCGGCAACCTGGCTTCCTAGTTTGGAGAGTGCTTTCACATAATTCTCATGGACCACTTGTTCTGAATCATGGTGTACCCAGATTCCTAGGTATTTAATCAGGTCTGTTTGCCATAGAAGGGGAAAGTCCAGAAGAAACTGTTGTGTGCAGGGTGTCACCGGAACAAACACTGACTTAGACCATTTATGCTTAGACCGGAGTACTGTTCAAAGCGAGTGCATTACCGGATCATTGGGTTTAAATTGTGTGCTGTGTTGCAGACATATAATGCCATGCCATCTACATATAATGAAATGCTTATGGGTCACAATCGGAACCGCAGTGCTGCATTCACGAGCCGTTGGTGTATTTTGCCTGCCAGCGGCTTAAGGGCTAATGTAAACAATAGCGGAGGTCAGGGGACATCCTTGGCGGGTTCTTCTGTAGATCCGCAACGTATCCGCTGTTGCCATTAATACGAATTCTGGCAACCGATTCCAGGAAAGAAAGGTTTGCGGGAACCCCATTGTGCGGAGGACTGGGAACATAAATTCCCACTCCACTGAGTCAAATGCTTTGGCAGCATCTAAGAGCGCAGCTGCTGCTAGCAGATCAGGGTCCAATTGGTGGAATAAGGCAAAGATTGTGCATAGATTATGAGTTGTCGAGTGAGCTGGAATAAATCCTGATTGATCAGGTAATACTAGGTGTTGAATCAAAGGTTGTAATCTAATAGCTAGTATTTTGGCAAAAAATTTGGTATCTGTGTTTATAAGTGAAAGAGGTCTATAAGAAACACAATGGTCTGGATTCTTATCTAGCTTAATTCATGTTCTTAACAGATCCTCTCGTAAATTTGGGGGGAGCACACCTCTTTCATAGGCTTCTGTGTACATTGAGAGCAGATATGGGGACACTAGGTCACTAAATTCCTTATACAATTCACCAGGTAGGCCGTCTGTTCCAGAGGCCTTACCATTTGGAAGGATCTTTATTGTCTCCTTAACTTCGTCTTCTGTTATAGGTTGCATTAAATATTTCCTATGTCCATCAGGGAGCCAGGACAGGGTAATATCATTCAGGTAATCTGAGGTGTCATTAGCTGAGGTAGTCAGCATTGTTGAATACAGACGCGAGTAGTAGTATTACAGATTGTGTACCATATTGTTTCCTGCCTTGTGTATCAGTTATCTGCACTATTTAAATGAGAGTTCAAGAGGTTTGTAGTCGTGCCACGAGACAGCGGCCAGGTCGGCCACCCTCACCGTACCTTTGTGAGTATGTCTTCGTGATAGGAATCTTACTTCACTTTCTGCTAGCTCCTGATAAGAAGTCATTTTTACTCTAATGGGCTCAAGTAGTGTGGTATCTGGTGTTTGTTCGTATTCCCTAACGAATAGTCTATCCTTGACCATGAGTTATGTGTGGATGAGGAAAACGTGCCCTCTTGTCTGTCTGGGTTTCGCAGCCTCCAGAGATCAATTAGGTTTCGATCGTCCATACCATTTCTAAGTACCCTCGATGCATGTTTGACTTATCTGTCAGTGCTTGTTGATCTGTCCACAGTCGGGTCACTGCGAGTATTGAGCTCTCCTCACCACACTACCTCAGTGGTGCCACCTCATCTAGTCACCGCCTGTCTGTGAATAGAATGCCGGAGCATCAGTGTTTGGTCCATAAACGTCTACTAATGTCAGTACTGTGCACCAAAGTTTCCTTGTATTATGACGTACCAGCATTAAGTGTCCGTAATTGTATGTAATGCTGTGAATGGGGTGCCTTTCTTAACCATCAGTAATACCCTGCAGGCATATGTCGAGTAGGAGGATGCTATACGTATGGATGCCCATCTGGTACCCACATTTAGCAAGGTGTGGTTTGTAAGAGGTGTTTCCTGGAGGCATGCTACCTCGACCCCATGGTGGTCAATATAGGTCAGTTACTGTCTAGTTTTTCAAGGATTGTTTAAGTCCCTGACGTAAGTAGGGTCAGAGTTGTAAGAGTTTGTGCCATAGTGCAGTCTAGTATCATGTCTCAGGATGTGCAAGGAAATACATCGCTCAGACTCTAGCAGTAAGTCTGCCGTACTAGTTGGTGCTAATAGAAACAGTTTTCAACCCCAATCTGTACCCAGCCCCCCAAATCCAACACCCCAATTGTATCAGAGACAATCCTTTCTCTTGGCCTAGATTCCCCAAATTCCCCCTCCCCTACAAAGTTGGAAGCAAAGTGTGGTGCACACATGGGAACAGAAACGGCCCCGCCAATAACCCCCGCTTTGTGGCATTTGCGGCGGTGCTGCTCGTCTGTTATCTTCGGAGCACCAGTATCACAATATCTGTTAGAAGGACCTTGCCTACTGTACTTTGCAATATTGGGTCATCTCTGATGCCCCCGGCCTTCACGATAAGAGAGACATTTTGCAGAGGTAACAATTATCAATGGCCGCCTTGCTATTTTTTCCCTTAGCCAGGGAGTGATATTTCTAGTTGTACGTTATGGTCATATCATAGTGTGGGGCCAGGTTTCAGATTATATTATTAAGCCGGGTCATCTATTCTTGAATTATGATCTTGTTTGTCTGCTTCACCTCTGGGAGATTTCGGTCGGGTGCTTGATCTCTTCCGCTGTTGTAGAAACTGCTGTAGGTTTTTAGGATCTCCAAAGACCTTCGATCTGCCATCTATTGTGATCTTGAGGCAAGCTGTATACAGCATAGCAATATTCATTTCTTAGAGCTTCCTTTTCATTGACAGGAATTTCTCTCATGCCTCTTCTACCTGTACGATGAAATCCAGGTAGATGGAAATCTCTGCACCCTCATACCTGAGTGTCTGCAATTCCCTGGAAGGACGCAATGCTGCATTCCGGTCTCTACAGTTGAGAATCCTCGATATGATGGGGCGTGGCCTCGCCCCACGAAGAGGCTGTGGTGCAAGCGATCTATGTTCTCGCTCTACTACAAATATTTCGGAAAAGGCTTCTCTCCTTAACAAGTCAGCAAGCAGATTTTCTATGACTCGCTCCATTGTTTCAGCATTTCTAGTTATTCTGCGGTTATTGTACCTAGGATGTGCCTCCAGATCCTCGGCTTTGGCCTGGAGTGATTCTAGTGCTTTCTCCATCTTTTTCTGATTCTCCGCAGTTAAATTCTGAGCATCTTCCGTGTCAGACAGCCTATGCTCCATCATGTAAAGTCGCTCTGTGTGCTTATCTATTCACTCTGACATTCTGTCAATGCGATATGTCAGAGCATCCAATTTCCCGTCGATAGCAGTTAGAGTAACTTGCATTGCGGTGAGGATTTGGTGCAGATCCTCTCCAAGTTCACTTCCTGAGGAGGTGCGTTGGCACCCGGTATCTCGTGGTCTTCACTTCTTAGCCCCAGGGGCTTGCATTGTTCAAATTGCAGCTTTAACTGTGTTTTATCTGCTTTCCCCATGTTCTTAATGCACTGGCACTGGGAGGAGTGAGATATAGAGGGATGCTTCCTTTCCAATGCTGCACTATGAGTTATGTGCCAGCCCAATGATGCCTTTCCTGTAGTTCAGTGCGGTTTTCAGGTATGCTGTGGGACGCGGTGTCATGGGGATGAAGCTATTTACTGTCAACTATGCTTCCCCAATGTTCTTTTAATGCAAATGTAACTCCAATATCCGTCCCCACGAGTTCCTGCCACCCTACTACCTCAAAGGGGCCGTCGATCTGCTACAGTGATGTACGTATGTAGCGTGTCCCAGTGTTTTTGAGTTATTATATATGTATTGTGGCCTGTATTGCAGAAACAGTTTTGAGTAGCAGACTGGAGTCTTGCCGTAAGGATTCAATTTAAGGCCTCCGTGGTGTGTTTAGTGCAGATCGGCAGTATCTGCAAACTTCAATCTACTTTTGAAGCATCTTCGTTGGCAGCGCCTGCTGCGTGTGTCGCAGCAGCCTTAGCGGGCCTGGCCCCAAATGGTAGGCAGGTCAGCAGGAGGGAGGCCGTCAACACCCCTACCTCACGGTTCTCCACACCAATGGCCACTCTCCACCAGGCCCATGACAAGGCCCCGTGCTGTTTCCTGCATTCGTCTGCACCCCCACTCACCAGGTCCAGGTAGGAGGCTTGCAGGCTTCTGGTACAGCATGCTTGGCTCCGCTGCAATTTTTTTTATCAGATCTGTGTGGGTTTTGTCCTCCGGAGCACTGCCCAACCCCTCTCAGGTAGCGGTCTGGGTGCGTCTGTCGGCTTCCACTGTATTCTCTGCCTCTCTGGTCTTGCGGGCTCCTGCGGACTCTGCTGCGTTGGTAGGTTCAGTCTCTTTCCGGCCTGCGAGGTTGCAGTTGCTGATGGTTACTGCTTGTGGTGCAGTTGCTGATGGTTACTGCTTGCGGTGCTATGATTTTCCGAGCCCCTGATCTTGACGGCACCTCTCAGGGGCACCAGATCTCAAATGCAGTGTTTATGGCTTTTGTACGGAGGCTACTAAATCAAGTCTATTAAAAGTCCTATTTATAGTGCTCCCTCTTAATCCTCAACAAGTACAAAGTGGGCTGGTAATCTTACATTTGAAAATTGTAGGGTTTTTAATTTATCAGCAATTGCATCAGGGTCCTGATCAGAAAGATAGAACTGTTCCCTCTCCAGGGACAGATGCAAAACAATAAACCTTGCATGATCATTGCTACCTGAAGCTTTGTACTCCTTAAAATATAACTATTACTAGATTTTGAAGATGTTTTACTCTGCATATAACCAAACAATATATTTGCTTGACCAAAAACTACAGTTTGCTCAGAACCATGTGAAACATTGAGGAGACTCTACCTATGCTCCAATTCCACAAACAGGATACTTTAGTATCACAATATGAGGATATTGTGAATTAAGGACATGCGTAGTCATTTGCAAATTTAAAATATATTTGTAATTGTTATAACATTTACAAACAAAAGGCTAACCATTAAAATGTTATGTTACTTAATTTCAAACTTTACTTAAAAAATTAAAAAACATATTTTTCTGCCTCTATTATAACTTTACCTGAGAGCCATTTGTTCTAAGCTAAGAGAATGCACATCTCCAGTAGTGACATGCAACCATTAACCATAAATTCTATTTGCTGGGGACAGAGAGAGTATCGGCCTGATTCCAGAGAAATCTGAAGGTATGGGCAAAGTGTGCACTTGCCCAGGGCCCCCACCTTCCAAGGGGCTTTGTGAAAGTGATTTCTTTCTCTATCATAATTCTGTTCAAATATTGAGCTCACCTTTTCAAAACTGTTTAGCATCATGGGGCTTGAATTAGCAGAAAATGGGTAATAAAATGCAAAGTTGTTCTGAAAAGGGGCCCCCAAAATATTTCATGCCTGGGGCCCCTAAAATGCTTAAGATGGCATTGCCTGAGTCACAAATGTAACTTACAGTTTTTGAGTAAATGACACTTTTCAATACGTTTACTACTTTTTGCTTATATATATTTTTAAAATATTTTTTATTTAAAAATGGACAGATACCAGGAATACAGTGAACATAAGGAAGGAAGTAACATGGTAAATATACAATAAATGGAAGCAATAATATAAATTACAACCTTATGTAATGGTTTGAAGAAGTGTAGATTGTGGTACCTTACAAATCAATATTTACCTAGATAATTTTTAGAGTAGTAATGAGAAAAGAGAGAGAGAGAGTGTTAAGAAGAAGGAAGAAAGACGATAAAGGAATAAAGAGAAAAGAGGAAAGGGAGGGAGAAAAATTAACAGGTAAGAATTAGTGTAACTGAGAGTTTTTAGATGGAAAAGTAGTAAAAGGTAACCAAAGTAAATCAGACTTAATTTTCTGAGCTACAGATGAAGATGAAACAATGGAAATTCTGTTTCTTAACAAATAAGGTTCCATCATATTAACATGCATATTTTGGAATTGTCTTTCCAGCAAGTAAGAAAAACTTTAAATGCAAGAGTAATAAAAAGATCAAACAGTTTCGGCTTTAGCACTGTATCATGAGAATCAAACTACAAGGATCAACAAAATGCATTTTGAAATAAGGGAATATCAAGATGATAAATCTTGGAACATTTGGTCAAGAGGGATTTCCAAAATTTGAGGACATTAGGACAATGGAAAACCAAATGACATAGTGTACCATTGGTGGGAAGGCATAACCAGCAAAGGGGAGAAGAAGATGGTTTAATTTTGTGCAACAATACTGGTGTTCTAACAGCTCTATTGTAAAGAAATAATAAAGATTGAGTGATATTAGCAGCTCTTTAAGTGGAAAAAAGGTTATGCCATAATTTTTCCCACTTTTGTGGAGAAAGGATGATGGACGATCAAGTTCCCAAGCGAGTTCGATTGGGTATTTTAGTCTTTCAGAGATAGGAGTAGATAGAAGTTTATATATAGATGAGATGTTGTGTTAAGGGAATAAATGGAGAATTGTTAATAGGAACGTTTTTAGATGAAAGAAATTATAGAAGTGTCTGTGATAATTGAGAGTATTGAGATAAGTAGGAAGAGGGTAAGTCATAAAGGTCTTGTAATTTATTAAAAGGCATAACAGAGTTATGGGATACAAGTTGGTGGATATATAAAATATTCTTCTCTTTCCAATGTTTGAAATAGAATGATTAATGGAGAAACCTAATGAATTTATTATACCAAATAGAGAAGGCAAAGAATGCCTGATGAAAGTTGGATCCATCCATAAACAGCGAGTGTAACAAGTATTGGGAATGTTTTAAAATAGGGTATTTAAATATGAAGGAGCAATTAGACATAAAAATCATGTAATAGAGAACTTTCAAAATTAATCTAACGAGGTATCGGAGCATCATGGTAGTGTCTATTTAGTGCATATGCTTCTCTGATTGGAAAAGCAATGTGATATAGCTTAAAATTAGGAAATCGAACACCTCCTTCATTCTTAGATTTGATTAATTTAGTTAAAGCAATACGGGCAGGTTTATTGTTCCCAAGAAATTTAGTACAGATAGAATTAATTTGGTTAAAATAATAATTATGAATTTTAAAGGTTAACATAAATAGCCGAAATAGAATAAGTGGTGCAATCAGCATTTTAATGGATCCAACTTGCACCGCCAGGACAAATGTAGGGGGGACCATGAGGAGAGTACATTTTGAATCTTAATTTTCAAAGCAGTAAAATGATGGGTAAGAGTTTGGGGAATGGTAGGGGAAAACATACACCAATATATTTAATTTTTGATGAACATCATTTAAAGTTGGTGTCAGAAAACATGAATTGATAACAGAGAATTTAAAGGTAAAACTTCAGTTTTAGTGAAATTTAATTTGTATCCAGATACCTAAGAATATAAGTCAATCTCCTGTAAAAAAAAAAAAGGGGGTAAGGAGGTTAGGGGTTTTCGATAGGTAAATTAAGATTTCATCTGCAGACAATTTAATTTCATGGGAATTATGAATAAAACCAGTTATCAAAGGGTTATGGCGAATGGGCTCAAGGAAGGGTTCAAGACATAAAAGAAATAGAAGAGGGGCGAGAGGGGACAGCCTTGCCATGTGCCTCTGTGCAAATTAAAATAAGGAGACAAAAGACCATTAACAGATACACACACACACAGAGATCGGAATATAATAATTTGATAAATGAAATGGGGCCGATACTGAACCATTGAAGAGTTTTGAACATGTATTGCCAATTTATGCGATCAAAAGCTTTTTCAGCATCAAGGGATAATGCGGCTAGAGGGTCAGAGTAATTACTCCCCGATGAGAATATTAGAGAACATTCTATCATTGTATGAGTTGAGCCTGCCCTTAATAAAACCAGATTGGTCAGGTTTAATAAGTAGGGGAATAACCCCTTCCAATCTAAAGGCAAGAATTGTTGCATAAACTTTGCAGTCATAATTGATTAAGGAGATTGGGCGATAATTTTGACAAAGGAGAGATCTTTATAGGGTTTAGGGAGAATTACAATACGGCCATCAAGAAAGGAGCCTTCAGGTTTAGAATGTAATATAAAGGAGGTAAAAAGCTCAAGTAGTGCGAAGAAAAAATAGATGAAAAAGAGAAAATAAGTTCAATAGAGAAGCCATCAGGACCAGGGGCCTTAGCTCTTTTTAAGTATTTCATTGCTTCTAATATCTCCTGAAGAGTTATATCTTTTTTCAAAGAGAGACATAAAGGGGCCCATTAGGATGTTGGGCAATGCCGCCACGGAAAAGCATGCGGTCTTCACTTTGGTGGCCAGTTGCAGGCCCCCATGGTGAAGGTGAGGTGGGGGGTGCACATGGGGGGTACCTGTGGTACCCCCCTGCATGCATTTGCCTTGCCTGCTGCTCTCTGTATGCAAATGCAGCACATGCATTTCTAACATTGCGGCGGGTGCTGGTGTAAACACCGCCCGCCGCAATGTTATAAATGCATGATGCGCCCGCCAGTGTGGTGGGCGCATCATAATTTGGATGGCGGGACCGCCGCTCAGCTCGCAGCAAAGTCCGCCCGCCATCCTAATGGGGGCCATAATCTGGAGCAGAGTTAGGATAGGGGAGACCATCAAAGAATAACTGCGTCATTTGTGGTGGGATGGGTGTTGTTTATATATAATGAGTGTTAATAGGACTGGAATGCCATAAAAATATCAGAATTCATTTGAGTGTTAGTATGGGTATTACAAATAGGGCCAATGGTTTTCTTTTCTGACTTGACTTTTAAATAATTAGCCAATATTTTACCCGCTTTGTTTTGACCCCCATGATATTTGGATTTAATTTTAAGTAAGATATTACAAGCATCAATTGTGGCCAATTTATTTAGGTCAGATTTAGCCTTAATTAGATCCCGGAGGTGAACAGGGGATTTGGAAGTATAATAAGAGTCTTCAATGGTCTTAATATGATTAAGGGAGGAAATGTATTGTGAGTTTAATTACTTTTTTTCTAGCAGTGTAGGTGATGGTGAAAGCTCTAAACGAGGCTTTAAAGGCATCCCAATTTTTAAGAAGAGAGGTGTCACTTGACTTGTTAAATTGAAAACATTATTTTATATAGAAGGTAGCACTTAAAATAAAAGTTTGATCAGATAATAAAGAATTATTAAATCTCCATCTAGCCTGTTTGGGAATGGTAAGGGACAAATCAAGGGAAACTGATACCTGGGCGTGATTTGAGATAAAAATAGAACCAATCTTAGGGGATTGGAGTGAGGGTAATACAGATTTTTAAATCAAAACGTAATCGAGGCGAGACATAGTATCATGAACATTAGAAAAGAACATGAATTCATAACAATCAGGATTTTTTTTAAAAATATGTTTATTATGGCAAAGATAGTAGAAAGGCACAAATTGTACAGTCATCAAGCCAGTTAATATGTAGAAACAGGGAGGTTAGCCCCAATGTAGATACACAGCCAAGTACGGCCCACATCCCGGAGGCAGGGCGGCGTCAGAGCGAACCCATGTACAAGTAGAGAAAATTGCATTTGTGCTTTAAATATCAGAAAAACAGTATCAATGTCTACGCCAATTTTCTTATGTTACATTTCCACACTTCATAACGGTATAACAGTAACGTGGAACCCCGTGAATGGCATTTCTAGTGCTGATCCGAATACAGAAGGGGTCGAATGCAAGGGCCAGTTAGGGCGCAGTCATCACAAGGTAGGGTGGTCAAATGGGAATCACCGCGAAACACATACATAGCTATCAAGGAATACTAGCGTGGCACAGGGGACCTCTACACCGTCTCCCAACACCCCACCTCAGACCCCCCCCCCCATCTCCCAACTCCGAGGAAGCGGAGGAAAACAACTCAGCGCTAGTGGCGTCCGAATCATCCTCCTCCAGTCCCTCCAGACACATAGTTCTCCAGGCGAGTAAATCATCCTGAAGCTTCTCATCCCTACGAGTGCGCTGCATGTGTGTCTCCTCCGCCAAGGCCCATTCCTTAGCGTCTCGTAACCAGTGAGAGAGTTCGGGCGCCCTCTGGCCCATCCATGTAATAGCCACCCGTCTCCTCGCCAGAACCAACAGAAGTTGCAACAGTTTGTAAGACAGACCTTTTTTCTTCGGCTTAGGTACTAACGCCAGCAGACAGTGAAGCGGGTCCAGCTGCAATCTAAGATGCGTGGTCCGGGCAATATGTGGCACCACCCGTGCCAAAAATCGTGTACCAAGGGACATTCCCATGCCAAGTGCAGAAATCCCGCCCTCTCCATCCCATATCTAGGGCAGTTATGGCGTCTATCTGACGAAATACGGTGGCGGGAGACGGGTGTCATGTAGGTGCGATGAACAAAGTTGAAATGAATAAGTTTGAAACGCGCATTGCAGGACACTTTGCGAGTCAACAGTCCAATCCGCGTTCTCTGGGCAGGGTCCAATTCTATCCCCAGGTCTGCCTCCCAAGCTGCCCAGGCCGGGGCCAATGGGGGAGTTGAGTCTCCTCGCATGGCAGAGTAAAGGAGGGAGACCAGGCGTCTGCCCCTTCCACAGGATAAAATGATGTCCAGGGTATTAGTGAGCTGGGGTGCCTCTGGGAACTGGGGCCATGTCGTCCTGGCCACGTCCCTGAGACTCCCGTAATGCAGGTATTGGCCCTCACCAAGTCCGAAAGATTCCACTGCCCTCTCAAAGGACAAAAAAGAGTCGTCCGGATAGAGATCCGCGAGGGTCTCGCAACCGCCCAGGTGCCACTCTCGGAAGGACATATTTGCCTCCAGTTTGAGTATCGGGGCTAAGATCCAAATTGGGAGCTCCCTATGAAACGGCGCATGTCTCAATACCTTCTCGACGAACCGCTGCCAAATATCAGCCGTATGCCTTACGACATAGGGCAGAGTGTCATCTGCGCCCCGACCTTGCATGAAAGCCTCCTGCAGGTCCTTGTCCGTAGCCGCACCAGCCAAAAATGCCAGCTCCCAGTTCCCATCCCCAGCAAACCACCTGGCTGCCGGGAGAAGCTGCGCAGCATAGTAATACAGGTCAAATCGCGGGGCCTCGAGGCCACCTTCATCCCAGCACCTTGTTACCGTGTGCAACGCGACCCTACTGCGACCACCTGCCCAGAGCAGGGAGGTGAGGAGGGAGTTCAGCGTGCGAAACACCCGGGGTGGCTAAGGGCATAGAGTATTCTGCAGCACATAGAGGACTCTCGGGAGCATCACCATTTTGGCAACTGCCAGCCGCCCCATGAGAAAGAGAGGGAGTGTGTTCCAAAAGGCAACAGATTTACTGAGGGCTGCGAGAATTTTGTCAATATTGAGAGCCAGGAGAGTCTCGTCAGAGGCAGCCACCTGAATACCCAGGTACCGGAACGCCAGCCGTTCACATCGGAGGCCGAAATAGGGGGGTTCCGCATCCGGGTCAGGGACAGCAGCATTCAGCGGGAACACCAGAGATTTGTTGACATTCATGCGCAGGCCAGAGGCTGCGCCAAAGCGGTCCAAAAGTTGCAACAGAGCGGGGAGGGCCTCCAACGGGGAGGTCAGATAGAAGAGCGCATCATCAGCGTAGAGGGAGATGACATTGGTAGTGTCCCCCACTACTATGCCCCAGTCGTGCAATTCCTTGCGGGCAGAGACGGCCAGAGGCTCAATTGCGAGTGAAAAAAGGAGGGGGGAGAGGGGACAACCCTGACGGGTGCCCCTCCCCAACGACCATTCGTCGGAGCGGGCCGCTCCCAGTCGCACCCTGGCCCGGGGCACTCCGTAGAGCACCCGGATCCAGTCGCGAAAACCAGGGCCAAATCCCATTTTCAGAAGCACATGCATCAGATAGCCCCAGTGCACCGTGTCAAAGGTTTTAGCCAAGTCCACGGAGACCAACACGTGAGGGACCTCGCGTCCCCGGACTTCATGCAATATGTGATTCAGGCGACGCAAATTCATCGCAGTATTGCGACCGGGGACAAAGCCACACTGGTCTGGATGGACGAGCCGGGTCACGTGTGGGGCAAGGCGAGTGGCCAGCAGTTTAGTGAGGATTTTTGCATCTGAGTTTATCAATGTGATAGGGCGATAAGCTGCGGGGTCTGTTTTGTCTCCACCCGGTTTCAAGATCATACAGACCTCGCCCTGATTCAAAGTGGGCGGAAGGGTGCCCGTACGCAAAGCTTCATTATAAACTTGTAGGAGGAGGGGGGCAAGGGTAGGTCCGAAAGCTTGAGAAAACTCCGCTGGGAAGCCATCCCCGCCAGGAGTCCTGGCCCGGGGGAGGGCAGCTATCGCCACGGTAATTTCACCCAGCGTCAGCTTTACATCAAGTTCCTTCGCCGCTGCCTCCGGCAGGGTCTGTAGGCAGAGGTCTGCAAGATATAAGCGACAGACATCCTCCGATATAGACGGGTCAGCCTCATACACGAGTCGCAGATCTCTCAGAACTGCAAGGACGTCAGCCTCCGAGTGGACCATATCACCACTGGGGCCCCGTAGGGCTACGATTCGTTCGGGCGTGAACTCACAACGAAGTATCCAGGCCAACAAGCGTCCAGACTTATCTCCTTCTCGATGTAGTCTCTGCCTGTATTGGCCCAGTGTAAATTTATCTAGCCTCGTGAGTATGTCGTGGATCGACACCAGGGCGAGGCCCTCCGCCTGTCGATCCGATGCGTCCGGATCAGACTGGGATTGAGCTCGCAGGAGCGCAGCCTCCGCAGTCTGCAAGTCCGAGAGCAGTTGTTTCCTAACTCCGTACGATAGGCCCATACACGCTCCACGCACGACTGCCTTCAGTGCCTCCCATTTGGTGGAGTAGGACAGATCATTCCCCGCCCAGTTGAGTTCCAGGTAGTCGGAGAGCGACAACGCCACATGGTCCCGGGCCACCGGGTCCTGAAGCAGGTCGGTCGGCAATCTCCACGTGCGCGGACGCTCCGTACGATCAGGCCACTGCGCCACGCACGTGACCGGAGTATGATCTGACAGGTATCGGGCCTGGTGTGTAACCGTCAACGTAAGGGAGGAGGGAAGATTGGCCGCGAGCACTCGGTCTAGCCTACTATGTGTGCCATGCGTGGGGGTATAACACGTGTAAAGCTTCAATACTGGGTGGCAGGTACGCCAGACATCCACTGCCCCGATATTACGCATCACTTCCCGTAATCGCGCCGTCATACGGGGCTTAGTGCCCGCTCTGGGTGGATGACGGTCCAGCTCATGATGCAGTACACAATTGAAATCCCCGAACCAGAGGAGGGGTACGTCTAGGCTCGGAGCCACAAGATCCTGTATCTGGGAAAAGAAAGCCGGGTCATCAATGTTCGGTGCATACGTGTTAAGGAACAGGAGTTCCTTGTCATCCAGTCTGAGTCTCACTAGTATGTACCTGCCTTCCACATCCGCACCTATAGATTGGACAGCACAGGGGATCCCCGGGGCCACCCAAATTAGAACCCCCCTAGCATATGTAGAATAGGAGGAGTGGAAAATCTGACCTCTCCACTTCTTGGCCAGCCGTTGTACTCCGTCCTCATCTAAATGGGTCTCCTGTAAACAAGCAATTGAAACCCCGTGGCGTTTAAGGAAAGTAAGGACCCTATGTCTCTTAGTGCACGTACCCAAGCCACGCACATTCCACGTTAAAAACTTAAATCCCATGACCAACAATCACGCCCAAACAGGCTGCAGTGTAAGCGCATCCTGAACCGTCTCCGTTCGGCCCCCGCAACATACAAATATTGGGATGCAGCACATAGGACAAGCTCCCCACAAATCGGAATCAAGACACACATAATGCCAGTGTCATCTGAAACAGGAACCCAATCCCACCCCCCAACAACCCCAACATACGAAACGTTTGCATAACCCCCCCATCCCCACCACCCACGAGCAATAGGATAGCAACAACCAAAACCGCCACCCCGCCCTTCCCCTGCCAGTGCCAGGACGTGCACAGCCACCCCATACAACACACTCCACACACACTCACACACAGCAAAACAACCCCCCCAACCCACCCTCCCAGCTCCCCGAAAGACCTCGCGATTCTGGTAGAAGAACCCGGGCACATCTCCCTCGCTAAGTCAGCAATGTGGGAACGACATAGATCACCCTCACCTCCTACCCCCCGCAGCACATATGACCCAGACTCCAATCACAAGGTACCAACCAGTGTTCAAGAAGGGTCCCAGCGATAACGATGAATACGGTAGATCAAGGAGTTGCAGGGCCATGGAGAACTGCAGAACAAGGCGGGTGTACAGAGGAG
The DNA here is from genome assembly GCF_964261635.1 of Lissotriton helveticus. Lineage (NCBI taxonomy): Eukaryota > Metazoa > Chordata > Amphibia > Caudata > Salamandridae > Lissotriton > Lissotriton helveticus. Next base: position 787,192,090 of record NC_136071.1, on the reverse strand, counting down.
TCAGAGGAGGTAGAGCAAAGATCCTTCCAATTCCGGCGCCTGTAAGGCAGTCTCCGGGACCACCGTAGCTGTAGACTCCGTGAGTAGTAGCGTTTCCTGCAAAGTGTCCGGTACCAAGATATCATTAGGGGCCGCCGCCCCAGTCGAGCTCGGGCCAGATCGCGTAGGCGAGTCTTCCATAAGGATGGCCCCGTCCGGTCCAACCGTGGGTCGAGCTTCAGGAGATCCACGGGACCCAGAACGGCGGTTTCTCCTGCCACGCCGCCTCTTCTGTGGCCTGGTCCCCCAAGTGTCGCGCGAGCCCCCTCTCTCACCTGGGGGCAGATCGTCCCCTCTGATCTCAAGCCACTCCCATACCTCCGCCGGTGTTTCAAAGAAGTGCGCCCGGCCCTGGGAGAGCACTTTGAGCTTGGCAGGATATAGAAGCATGTACTGAAGCTGAATTGAACGTAGCTTCTGCTTAACTCCCAAGTAGGATTTCCTTCGTTCCTGCACCTGCTGGGTATAGTCAGGGTAGATTGATATGCGACTGTTCTCAATCGTGTGAGGCCCTGACTCCCTCGCCGCCCTGAGAATGCAGTCTCGGTCTTTGTAGTTCAGGATTTTCGCGATGAGGGCTCTAGGGGCCTCCCCCGGTCGTGGAGGGGGTACCTGGGCCCTGTGTGCCCGTTCCACTATGAAGACGCTGGACAACCCATTCGGACATAGGTGCTCTCGGATCCAAGTCTCTAGGAAGCGCTCAGGGTTCCCCGCCTCCAGCCGCTCCGGCACTCCCAGGACCCTTATGTTGCTCCGACGCGCCCTCCCTTCCGCATCCTCCGCACGCCTCTCCAACGCACGGGTAGTAGAGGTGAGTTGGGCGAGCGACTTTTGCAGGGAAGCGACCTCCCCCTGTAGTTGAGCGATGTTTCCCTCCACATAAGAAACCTTGTCCGCTACCTTGCGGAGATCTGTCCGCAATAGGTTGACATCGATGGAGACTGTCTCTATCTGGCGTTCCAGGGCAGTGTGTGAACCCTGAATAGCCTTGAGGAGTTCCGCTCTGGACGGTTCCGATGGGTCCTCACCCCCGTCTTCAGTGCCCGTCTGGCGTGTGATCCTCTGTGGCTGCAGGCGAGGGGTAGTATACTGCACGATTGTATTAGGCTGGGAGGTCTTAGTGCCCCGACTCGAACGGCCCGCCATAGTGAGTGGTGCAAATTCGTGCGTTGCAAACTGCGCACCTCAGGTCAAGCTGGCCAAGGGGGGCCCCCCCCGAGAGCAATCCAAGGTAGAAAAAACGGAGGAGACGCTCACCACAGTGCAGAGGGGATGTAGTGCAAGTGGCGCCCAGGCAGTTCAAGCAGACCAAGAGGCAAGGCAGCGTAGGAGCAGCTCACGTCCACCCACCTCCACTGGGTGACCAGGTTTCAGGGCCTCGTCGAGACACAAATGGGCATTACAGGATGGAGCGCGGAGACCACCACCTCCTCTCGTCGCGCTCCTCGCTTCCCTCAGGGCATCCGCCGAAGATCACCCAGCAATGGGCAGGGTAGGACACAGACGCACCCCGCCACCAGCTGCCACGGACCTCCCAGAGGCCGCCCGGTACTGTGCTCAAAATGGCGGATGCACGGGGGAGGGGGCGCAATCCGTCCGCTGGGCCCAGCGACTCCGCTCCTCAATTACCCCCGCTGCAGGGTGATAGCGGAGGGTAAAAACCCCCTCCGGGCGCAGGACAAGAACCGGTGGGGGGAGGCACACAGGCGGTAAGACCCCGCAGGAACCAAGGAAGGGGCCGGGTCCGATCAGGTGCACAAAAGTCCGGCACCTCCACACGTACTCCACGCTGCTATCAGGAGCCAGGGCCAGTGGCACTCACATCCCCCACCTCCGGGAGCAGCCGCCCCGGTGACCAGGCGCGCAGCCTCCAATAACAGCAAATGGGAGGGGGGGCAGTATTCCGGCACAGGGCCCTGCACAAAGTGGACGGCGCCTCCGTCCCGTCCCACTCCTCACCGCACAACAGGAAGGCCCCTGCGTCACCGCCACTCGACCCTCCGAGCTCGGACCGGGTCTCCAGGTATGTCACTTGCGCTCGTCAGGGGGCACACTCAGGTCGGGGAAGCCCCAGATGGTGCACCCGCAGTCCGGCTCCAGCGAGCAGGCCCAGTCCGCGGCATCGCGTGATGAGACGCGCCGGCGCCGCCTCCAGCAGCAGTCAGGTCAGCGCTCGCGGGGGATCACAGGTCGCGGGTCCGATCTGGCAAACACAGGAGTTTCGGCGGGGTCACCGCCACCTCCGACACGCTTTCCAGCAAGCGGGAGATCCCGGGCAGGATAATTTCAAGGATTTAGCTAGTCTTCGGGACGGAGCTGGTGGAGCTCACGTCCTGTCGGCCATGCTGCTTGGCCACGCCCCCCCATAACAATCAGGATTACTAGTTCTCCAGGCATCATGCTTTATGGGATTTATCAGTTTTATATTCACTATCTGATTTTCTGGCAGAAAAGGGGTCAAGCCCATTATTAAAATCTCAAGCAACAATAATATTGGGGTTAGTAATTGAAGGTAATTTTAATTTAATATTGTGCCAAAAAACCTGGGTCTGGCTTAACCGTTCCATAAATATAAAAGAAAGTGACAAGTTTTTTATGGACCGTGGCATGAAGTGTTACCCATCATCCACTCGCATCATTTTCAGTTGATACAATTTGTAGTTTCAAAGATTTATGACAAAGGATGGCACGCCATCTTTACGATTTATAGCTGGCGAGAAAACATCCTGACCCACCCATTGACGCTTGAGTTTAAGAGATAAACATCATTACAGTGGGTTTCCTGCAAAAAAGCAATCTGACAAACAAGTTTTGATAAATGAGAAAGTACCTTTTGACGCTTGACAGGATGACCCAGACCATGGACGTTCCACGATACAACATTAAACATAATAATGTTTAAGGAGCAGGGGAATAATCACATTGATGACGAACTGCAAAAAACAGCAAATAAGACGAAAGACACTGGTTATAAAAATCAGGAAACATACTAAAAACAATAAGAACATAAGGGAACAAATAGAGCAATCATTTATATAGATAATAAAAGAGGGGAAGGGTGACAGGTGAAGGAGGAGTAAGAGATAGAAAAAACAGAGAGAGGAAAGATGGAAAAGAAGTGAAAGAAATAAAGGACAACAGGGAGAGATCCAGGACAAAAAGCCAGATCTGAAATATAAAGAGAAGGAAATAAGAATCGGGCATGTCAGCACTTGAGAACAAGAACAACAGGAAAAGATGGAGCTGAAGGAGATAAGGAAGTAGGAGATTTAGAGAATTATGAATATGATTAGGCAGCGTAGGACATAGTGAAGGTAAAAAGAACAGAGACTACAGCAAAATATAACTAAATGTGAGGCATTAACAGGTTAAATGAATTAAGAGCATTGAGCATTTGTGCCCATAGGTATTGTAGTAACGGAATGCAAAAACGGTCTTAGTTTAGATGGATCCTCAAATGAACGAGATACACCTTCATGGGTAATCTTGCAAAGATAGGGATGTAGGATGCCATAACAAATGTACATAGATCTTAATTGTGGACGAAGAGAAAGGAATTCTTTACGTCTGGCATTGGTAGCGTTGGAAAGATCCTGTGATATGAAGTTGTTATGACCAGACCAGACCAGACAGTGTTTTTCCTGGCAACTTTTGATACATGCATCAGTTCAGTGAATTCGAGAAAAAGCATAATAATACCACGTGGTTTGTTGGAGTGAGGTCGAGGATGACCAAGACGATGGTCACGCTGAATATTGAGAGGAGTTGAAGAATGTAGGTTGAGAAGGTCAGAAAGAAATTTCTTTAAGAAGGAAAGGAGATCCAGACTCTCAACATTTTCATGAAGACCATACAGCCGAAGATTCTTCCTTCTATTGCAGTTTTCTAAATTCTCTGAATGGAGCTTAAGCTTGTAGATTTCTTGCTCCAATAACGTAACTTTAGTTACCACATCTTGTAAGGTTGCTAATACGGACATTTTACTTTCCATGCTGATCCATTGGTCCTCAACCAGTTGAAGCTTTTCATTGGTGGTATTCATAAAAGGTTTCAAAGCACAAAGTTCATCTACAATTCAGTCCAGTACCGGATTTGAAGATGACTGGTCCGAAGATGGAGGTTCATTTTTGGCTCTTTTCGGTTTATTACCAGATGAAGATGTCTTTGCAAGAGAAAGTTGATCACTAGCCATCTTGATAAAATGAACTTGACAGTAAGTAGGATTTTTATAAGTAGAGATCCTTCCCATAAAAGTATATGCTCAATGATATAGAGTTCAGTGAGAATGTGAGAGTATTTCAGATGCAATGACGATGAATGACACAACACAATCCCATATACCGGGACTATGGTGAGTAGCAAACTATAAAGAGGAGGAACTCACATAAAGGCCAAAATGTGAAGTGATTAAAAAAAAATCCCTCACACCGCACAAAAATCTGTTTGCATTCTCTCAGGCACAAGGCATTTGTGGAGAACCAGATTTATTCCGCTTCAATAAAAGCCATGAGAAAAAACAGAGAAGGCAGTATAATAATGAGGCAGAGTCTCCATCTGTAAGGGAGTATTACAACTTGTGCACAGTGCAAGGCATAAAGGAGACAAGGGCGATGGTGTTCCTTGAGAGATGACTCAAACACTTCCAAATACAAGAGAGCGCTTCAAGAGCCTTCCCTCACATGCACCAGATGACTTTCCAGTTGCCTCAAAAGATGGTGTTTTTTAGCTGCCTATTCATTATCCTGCCTTCTACCTTTATTTAAACATGACTGAGGCTTGAGGTAGCAAAGGCACATTCAATAATGTGAGGGAGCACCTCAACACACCAAAGTGAACCGGCATTAATCCACACCAGTGGATATTGTTTCTAGCAATGTGGCCACCGCGCATACAAAATGGCGGCGGCTCACGTCAGGAGAAACGGAGATGCGGTGAAAGTAAAAGAAATGTGAGTTCCGAACTCACCCCTTGACACCAATGTGTGATACCATGTATCCGGAAGTTCATTCTGCCAAGAAGACGCGGAACAAGGTCATAAGGCGGCTGTAATCCCCCTCGTAGGCTCCGTGAAGCGGCTGAGCTCCGCAGACACTCACCTTCTTGACGTGCACGTAAACCACGCCCCCTACTTTTTGTTTATTAACAAAATCTGAGTGTATATTGCTACTAAAAAAAACAGTAGTAAGGCCAGCACCATACATGGCCAACCAATGGTACTGTCAAAGAGGAGGAAGGTACCCCTATAAAGTTTATAGGGAGGGAGTATGTGCAAAACCAAAAGGACATAAACCATTTCTAGTGTTGTGATGTGAGATGGAGATAGTGGTCTGCAGACAATCAAAGTTGGACTTTGTTTCTAAAACAAATTTAAAAAAATGTTTTTTAATATAAAATGGTTTTAATAAAACGTTGATTTGTACAGACATCTCAAAGAGATAATCGTAACAATTAGATACTAGGGTTCACAGTATTGCTAGGCGTCTAAATACATTGGGTTTTTTTATATTTAGATTTAAATAAAAGTACTGTTTTGTCCTGATGAAGGTGGAAATTATCTACTGTACACCGAAACGCCGCATCGACTGTTTTTTACATATTACACTTGTCTCATCAAGATAAAGAGACACGTTTATATCATTTTTTAGATTGTAACCCTTAGGGAGGTCCAAGTATGATTGTACAGGAATAAAAATGATTTTCCACTAATTTTTTTTTTAGATGTGCTTCTGTAGTGTACTGTGATACCCAGAAATTTATTAGAATATTCTTATTTTGTCAAATGAGTTTAAGCCTGTGATACCAGACTTTGTGTTGATGCTCATAAGTAAAAGTTGCTGTGATTAATAGATTTCTCTTATGCAACCCCTGGTACTGCAACACCATCCCACAGAAAAGTAGAAATAGTTAAAAGAAAAGTTGTTTGGGATTGTTGACATATATGGGACTATGAATACAATGTTCAATGTATCCTTATGAAAACTAATAACACGTTCTACTTTGTACATCCTTAAAGGGAAGTCTGCTTAAAGAGTCCTGTTGAACACTACTTGAATACTATAGTAGCTGACTTTTCAGGTGTTGACTTGCACATTGAGGGGTTCAGCGTACTAGGAACACCACAGAGCCCAACATTTGCCTACTTTGGAAGGCTGACGGATGATTCCCTCCCCTTGCGCATGCCCATAGCTTAATAAGATATCCCTTCTGCTCCCCACTTGTAATGAACATGGCCACTACAGTGCAGTCCATCAAAAGCTGAACAAGATATCATAGGGAGAAAATTCTGGAAACAAACTAATAAAGGGCTAAATGAAACACACTATGGTCCTGGGTTACTAATGTTTTGCCACGGTGTTTGCACAATGGCAAGTGATGCAAAAAGAAGTGGTGATTCCCGTGTAAAAGCTGCTTCATGACAAAAGTTTGTCCTCATTCAGCGCCCACACCTCTTTGCGTCAGCTCCCTGTTTATATATGCAAGGGGGTATGTCTGACTCAGGCTGACACAAAATCGTAGATATTGGTACAAAGCAATATCTACTAAAGTAGCATTATATATGGCTTTGCATCCAATACTCACGCTTAGTGTAATCAGGTGGAAGCAAGGGGTCAAGCGGTATATAGCCTAGTGTACCCACATAAAATATGCATGTTTTGTACTAAAGCATACATCTACCATGTGTAACCCATATTTGAGGATTCACACATGAGTACTTCTACTTGAGGTTGAAACTCCTGCACCAGTACTAGGCTACGCACTGCCGGCTCACCTCTGCACCATACTGCAAGCCTGAACTTCACACACAACAGCCAGATTCAGCGTGATTACCAATAATTACATAATTGGTAGATGGCTCTTGCAGAATCTGGTGCTGTGCTACTGTCTGTCCTCTGCACAGCGTAGTGCTGTATGATATATGATATAATAACTGGTATTTCTAAAGCGCTCGTTCACCAACGGTTTCTTGGCGCTGATTTAGGGACGACGTGAACAGGTGCATAGGGTGAGCTAATGATCGTAGGCCTGAGAGAAAAGCCAAGTTTTCAGGGATTTTCTGAACATGGGATATGAGTCGATTTGACGTAGTTCAGGGGGCAGCGTGTTCCAGAACTGAGGTGCCAAGAATGTGAATCGAAGTCCACCCAGTTTCTTCCGTTTAAAGGAATGAGGGGTCAACAGATTGGAGCTAGCCGAGCGAAGGGCGCGACGGGGGACATAGCGCTGAATTCTGTTGGCTATGAAGACAGGACCATGAGACGAGATGTCTCTATGAGCCAGACAGCCCACTTTGAAGAAGCAGCATTGGGCAACTGGGAGCCAGTGAAGGCTTTTAAGCAGGGGTTTCACATGGTGCGACCTAGGCTGTCTAAGTATCAGTCTGGCTGCTTGATTCTGCACCAGTTGAAGCCTTTGTAGTTGGTAGGCGGGGATTCCGGCATATAGTGAATTTGCATAATCAATGCGAGACATGACTAAGGACAGAGTAACTTGAACAAGGGCCTCAAAGGAGAGAAATCTGCTAATTTTCTGAATCCTACGTAGATGGAAGAAGCAGGAGGAAACTACTGTCTTGATCTGGGTTTTTTGGGTGAGATCACTGCTGATTGTGACAGCCAGGCTTTTGACCGTGCTGACTGGGGAGGGGGGGGGGGGCAGGGCGGATGGCCAAAAGTTTAGGTTCCACGGGTTAACTGCGGCCCTGGTGAGAACCAGCTCGGTCTTATCTGGGTTTAATTTTAATTGGCTTTGATTCATCCAATTACTAATGAGCGTCATGGTGGATTGGAAAGTTTCCATTGCGTGGGGTGATGAATCAATAGTGAAGACCAGCTGGATGTCGTCGGCGTAGTTAAAGATGGCTACGTCTCTCTTCCGTAAATTGGAGATGAGCGGACGGATGTACAGATTGAATAGGAGCAGGGAGAGAGAAGACCCCTGAGGAACCCCACAAGTGAGTCTCTTTTTCTCAGAGGAGAAGTCAGAGAAGCGAACGGCTTGATGACGATTGCTGAGGAAGGAGTGGATCCATTTTTGGGGGGTGCCCAGGATGCTGGCGCTCTCGACCCGTTCAGCCTGTAGATTGTGGTCGACTGTGTCGAACGCCGCCGACAGATCAAGGAGCACTAGGGCCTGTGAGATGTTTTGGTCTGCTCCTTTTCTTAGTTCATCATGGACTGTTAACATGATGGATTCAGTGGAGTGTTCCTGTCTAAAACCTGCTTGGTGTGGGGCCAGGTAGAGTGAGTGTTCCACAAATGTGCTAAGACAGTTTGCAACATGGGCCTCCAGAATTTTGCTCAAAAATGGTAGGAGCGAGATGGGTCGAAAGTTGCTGGGAGCGAGAGGGTCGGCTCCTACTTTTTTCCGGATAGGTCTGACTTCTGCGGTTTTAAAACAGTTTGGGACGATGCCGGTGGCTAGAGAGTTATTGAGGAGGGATAGTGGGAGTTCTGGAAGCTGGAGGAAGATCTCCCGGGCAATGTGGGGGGAACAGCTGTCAATGGGTGAGCCCGAGCGGACTCTTTTGAGTAGGGAAAAGAAAATCTCCTCAGTGATAGATGGAAACTGATCAAAGGAAAGCAGGTTGTGACGAGTCGAATCGGGTTCCAGAGGGGGGGAGCTCCTGGGGATACTGGCTTTGATTTTAGATACCTTATCAATAAAATAGGTATTGAGGGAGTCACAGAACTGTTGTGAGGGAACTGGTTTAGTGGTGATGCGATCGGGTTTGACGAGTTTGTCTACAATGTGAAGGATGTCTTTGGCTTTATTAGTAGAGTTGAGAACCTTTAGTGAGAAGTAGTCTGATTTGGCTTTTAGGATGGTGCCTTTGTATTCCTTGAGTGCTACCACGAAGATGGATTTTTTTACGGGGCAGTAGTCTTGTCTCCACTCGCGCTCAGCTTGACGCAAGGTCAGTTTCATTTCCTTAAGGTTATTGGTGAACTAGCGCTGGGCGTCGTGTGGTCTTCTGTGTTTGACCTTCCTAAGAAGTGCCAGTCTATCTCTGGCAGTAGCTAGCCATGTATTGATGTTTTCTGCCTGGGCATGGGGGAGGCCTGAGGACCCGAGAGAGGGGGATCGAGGGGTATAGAGGAGGATAGGATGGAGCAGAGCTCAGGGATGCTGACCCGGCTCCAGTTCCTTGCCTGGCCGGTCCCTGGGGGAGGGGATTTAGGGATGGGTGAGGTCAGGATAGAAAAATAAATACATTGGTGGTCCGACCAGGTACAGGGGGTGACTTGTAGATTTAAAATCTCCAGGTTGGATGTCCAGACCTGGTCCAATATATGCCCCTTGACGTGAGTGGCTACTTTAATGTGCTGGGTGAGATTCATCCCAGTCAGTGATTCCGTAAACGCTACTGAGGGGGTGGTTTCATGTTCGTCATATGGCCAATAGTTGAAGTCCCCAATTATTAGCAGCCTGGCGTGATTTATGGCAAGTTATGCGATGATATTTGCAAAGGTTGCGGGAAAATGGGCATGTGGCTGGGGGGGTCTATAGACTAACGCACAGACCAAAGGGTAAGAGATAGACTCAAGTCTGAAAAAAAGACAGTCTACCAAGGGGATTTGAGAGATAGGTAGCGAGGTGAATTTATGGGTTTGTGATATTATGGCCGCCACTCCACCACCAGCCTTAGGCTCAGATCTATTGGCCTGTAGGGCGTAGTAGTTGCCTGGGATGGCTGCTAGTATATCAGGTGTGGATTCTGCTGTCAGCCAAGTTTCAGATAGAAGTAAAATGTCGGGCTTGTGGGTGTCAAGGAGATAGAAGATCTCTAATTGGTGTTTGACCATTGAGCGGCTGTTAATGTACCAGATGGACAAGCTGTTGTGGGTCTTTGTTCCGAGGAAGGGGGGGAGAGTGTGGGGGATAGTTATTTGGGCCTTGGCGGGTGGTGGGGAGTGGAAAGAAAGGGGGTCGGTGTTTTTGGCTGTACTTGGATGGGTAGGTGAAAGTATGGATGGGTGAATGAAAGGATAGATGGATAAGTGGCTGAAGGAGTGGGTGGATGAAAGGATGATGGATAAGTGGGTGAAATGATGAATGGGTGAGTGAAACGGTGGAAGGATGAGTGGGTGAGATGACAGGTGAATGAGTGTGTGGAGGATAGCAAGTGAATCGATGGGTGAGGGGATAGGTGCATGGGTAGGTGAAAGGATATCAGAGTAAATGGAAATGTGAGAGGATGGATAGTGGGTGAAAGGATGTCAGAATAAATGGAAATCTCAGAGGGTGGATGGGTGAATGGCTGGATTAAAGGATGGCAGAGTAAATGGAAATCTGAGTGGATTGATGGATCAACTGGTGAAGGGATGGCAGAGAAAGTGGAAATCGGACATTAATGGATGAATGAATAGATGTGTGGTTAAAAGTATTGCAAAGGAAATGGAAATCATAGAAGATAATTGATGCGTGGGTGATTAAAAAAATTGTATGGTTAATAGAAAGCTGAGATGATAGATTGATGGATAAAAGGATGATGGAATAAATGGAAATCTGAGAAGATGGACAGATGGGCAGGTGGTTGAAAGGATGGCAGGGTAAATGAAAATCTGAAAAGAAGGATGGATGGAAAAGCAAATTGCAATTTGAGAGGGTGGATGGATGACAGTAAATTAAGATTGGTAAGGATGGACAAAAGAATCAATTGATGGATGAAAAGCTTTTTTGATGATGTACAAGTTAAATCATTGGTGGGTGGATGTTTGCATAGATGAACAGAATAGCCAATGGATGGATGGAATGGTGAAAGATTGAATGGTGGATGAAAGAATGGCTGGATGACAGAATGTAACCGTGAAATGGTAGATGTCAGAGGGTGGATGTAAATGTGAAAGGATGAATGGATAGATGGTTGGATGGAAGAGACAAGGGAGCTCTTCTGGTGGGGGGTCAGGCTCACTTGCTTCGCTTGCTTTGGTTCAAAGTGAGGGGTATGTTAATATTCTGGTTACTTCCATGTAATGGAATAAAGACCTCAGATTTCATGCCTAGAGGCACAACAAGGTACACAGAGACTTTAAATGACTTGGTGTATTTTGATAGCTAATACAACCACACTATTTGTCAGATGCTCATAATCTACGTAGGTTTGGGTTTTATTTAACCTTCGCCTTAACATGTTTAATAATTCCTGATTTGTTTATATTATTTATTCAAAATCATTATAATGCACAGGAGTTGAAGACAATTAGTGTATAAAAATCATCATATTTTGTAAAATGCCAACAATTATGGGTGCAGGCTGATTTCAGGAGCAGGAAGGGGCTCTAAACGTACCACCTGCCAATGAAAGATTCTCTGACAATGTTGACTGACTCTAAAGGCTCCCACCTACTAGAGCGTAACTCAGTAGAAGAGTGAGAGAGTCACATGACAGTTTTCTTTTTCTTGAAAAAGGTTATAGTTTCCTTCTGGGGCTTGAGGAAACTATTGGGCTTGAGCCCAATAATTTGGTGGCAGCACAACAGCTGATTTGTGTAGGATTCCAAGGAGATCTTATTTTCTGCTCACTTGAATTGTTCCTGTCTGTGAACACTAAGATGTATGCATCATTTGGTATCATTGGACCTGGAGGGTCTTAGTAATAAAGTATTGCTGATGCTCTGCCTCGTGCTGATCCAATTCTTGATACATGTTTACTGACCACACTGACAAAAAGAAACAGCTGTTTACCCATTTTTTCTAACCACACACAAGTAGCTTCTATCCCATTAGTCTACAGAAAACATTTACTATTTAATACTTGAATAGAATGCTGGTTTAAAACAAAACTACTCATAGCCCAACATCCTTCAACAGCACTTTTATATCTTGCACATATATTCTTCCATCAGTTATGACTTAGACAAACACATTGTAAACAGACAGCAATTCTTAAACTTTAATTGGTAAGTACTGCTGAATGTTCAAAATTCAGTGGCTAAAAGTATATTTGCCATGTTGCACTATACTATTAACCCCTTCCATGCTCATGACGGAACGGTTCCGTCATGAGCTACGGTTGAGCTGTGCTCATGACGGAACCGTTCCGTCATGACCACGTTCGTTTCTATTAGGGCGCAGCACCGGAGGGGGAAACGCGGTCGCACTGAAAAGGTTAATGGTCTTTTGGTCCAAGATGCAGTAGGCCGAATGGTTGCCAGAAACACCTCATTCAGGTTAGAGGGGAAAGCACACAGTGTAAAACTGAAGATTGTCAAGTACTGGAAATTAAAGATTCAGGACAAACAAGGAGACGGAGAGGCCTGGAATTTGTTAATCGGCATCCTGGTCTGTGTATATTTGTTTGAACTGGTATGCTCTCCTGAATATTAAAACAATGGGCGTGGAGGCTTCGCCTCTTTACATTCACATAAAAATGCAGCAAAACTAGCAAAGCTTAAAATCAGTTTTTTAATGAAGAAAATACCCCCTTGTAAGTTTCTGGAATGGAGGGCACTGCAGCCCCACTCAGCCACACCAGCACTGCATTGTTGCTGTGGTATGTGGAATTGTGACAGCGTTTTACTATTTGCTCCCCTGGGCAGGCCCAAAGTCTAAGTATTTGCAGGGTTGACAATTGTACAGCCTGAGGCCTGTGAGGTAATCAGCTAGGCAAAGAGCTAGCATCAAGACCTAGTCTCCACCCCATGATGGCGTAGAGGTAAAGTTAGCTCTGGGTGTTTTAGATGCAAGCCCGAAGCACTAAGCCTCCACGTCAGTCAGGGAGTGGAGAGCATTATCACCCCACCCTTCACCAACTCGTTACAGGGTGTGGGTGGGACCCCTCAGGATGTGGGTGAGACCCCTCATGGGACCCCTCCCCACACCCTGTGACGAGTTGGGTAAGGGTATGGGAGGTGGGAAGCCAAGATCGAGTCTGTGCAGACTCAACTTGTGGCATGTCTGAGACCGCTTCCCTTGTGGTGTGAGTTTGTTCATTCTGGTGTGGTGGCACGCGCATCTGTAGTAACACTGTCAGCCACATAAATGATTAACGGCAGTGCCAGTGGCTAGTGAGCTAGTCCCCGAATGGACGCTTGGGCACAGCAGTACTGGAAATTAAAGATTAGGCTGCAGACGAGGTTAATGCAGTGACTGACTCTTGGTTGTAGACATATGTGAAGGGGTCGGCAGGCAGTTCACCACCAGATAAGGGCACAGCACAGGACTATAGAAAAATAAATTGATAGCACAGGCCCATTTGGTTAGTTCATATTATTGGTCCCATTTAGGATCTTGCCATGAACTGACAACAGGATAGTGGATGACTGTCACCAGACGTAAGGTAGATCCTTGACAAAGCCTGCATGTGGGTATGTCCTGCAGGCCTTAGGGTGAGGAGGGCATTTTGCCCCATGAGTCGGTTCAGACTATGAATATATGGGTCTCTCAGGGGCCACTCAAGTTATCACTTTTTCACACTATCTATTCACAGACAAATATATTGGAGTTGTCTGTCTGGCGACATTAGAACTAAAATGTAATATGATTTTAAAATGGCAAAAAGAGGTGAAACGCGTTAAGCATGGAATCAATGCAATAATCAGCTCTTTTAAACATACTTTATAGTCCAGAATAATCTTGAATCCTTCTGATATGAGGCAAATGACCGACCCCCCCAAAAAATAATTTGGGGGTACCAACTGGCGACCTCTCTATTGGACAGATGCCGCTAGTTTTTAACTTCCCATAATTTGTATGGCATTGTAGCTACATTTACTTATCCATTACACTCTGATGAGGTTGCAAAGCCTGGGCCTCTTGGCAGCATTCCACTGCACAGAAATCGCCTGTCCGTCAACATTACCCGGCGCACACATGGCAGGAGAACTTTGAATACCAAGGTCCCCTTCCTCTTTGGGTCCCTGGATAGGCAGACTCTATCTGATCCCTTTGGAGTCTCCAGATTGCTGTCAGTGTCCAGCTCCACCTGCCGCCTCTCGTTACTGCCCTTGTTCAATGTCACAACGAGAAAGCCAGGGTTGGATTGGGATCAAAAATAGGCTTGGGCAGGCATGCTAAAAAATGTTTGAGGATTGTTTTTTTAAGTTTTATGGGCAAAATACCCGTAGACTCACTGCAAACAGCGAGCCCTTAGAGAAACAATGCAGGGAGGGGAGAGAGATCGTGATCGAAGAGAAAGGCGGGGCCGGAATTGGCTACGCCACAAGTATGGCGGGTGCACCGGCCTCCCTCCCGCGATCACGGAGGCAAGCCTGTCGCGCAGTATTGACACGACAGACGAGCCTCAAAGCTGGTTGGTCCCTGGTCCTTAGAGTGACCCGGAAGTGCGGGTCACATAAGGAGCGAAGGTCAGGCCGGTTAGAACCGACCTGGCAGGTTAGGTTTAAAATGCTGAGGAGCGCAAGAGTCTTCCTCTTTGACTCCGCGCTCCACAGCCTGCCACACCAGCCTCTAGAGAGGCTGTAATTGTTTTCCCCACCCACCGTCCCCTAAAGAAGATTATGGGTGTTGTGATTAATGTTGTTTTTTCACAGGTTTGTTGCATATGTAATGGATTACAGGTGTGTTGTAGTAATATGTTTTGTTCCTTAGAACTTTGTCACATTTACAGGTCATCAATCGTTGTATTTTGTGCTATTCCTTGGTCAGGCAGTTAGGTCATGATTGGTGAGCAGTAAATATAAGGTCCTTAGAGGGCGGCGCCATTCTTGAATGGGGTCGCCCAAGGGAAGGGACAAGTGGTCTCTCCTAGAACTCCAGGGGCAGTTACAGCCGGTTGGTTAGATGGGTGCGTGGGAGGGGGGGAGTCACGATTTCTCGAGGCTGGTTGGCCACCCTGCACGTGCACAATGACACCAGTAAACGGCGCAGAAATGCAAGGGCCCCCTTCAATGGAATTAATAGAACGTATGGGGGTAACCGAGGGGGAGTACCCTCACGGTAAACGGGCCCACTGCGCATGCGCTCTCCGACTGGATGGCGTGGTTAATTGATAAGGATCTGACACCAGTTAGTGACCTTGCCGTAGGCCCAAATAGGATACGCAGAAAAGTAAATGCTGTATGATTATGGATGATATGTTAGATTCGGATAGGAAATACCTTTGTACTAGAATTATGTTAAGGTTAGCCAACTGGCATATGTATTTATCAATTGTAATCAATGTAATGAAAATGTTTTGTGCGTACTCATGTAAATATTTGTTTATTTCAATTTTGTTTAATTTTTATGTTTAATAAATACGGCCGAGGGTTATACGACCCCCGCTTCCAAAGAAATTCCTCTCATGTCATTTAATAAGGTTTGATAAGGGAGGGGGTTGGGTTTAGGTAGTGCATGGCCATAACACAAAGCCGACGGGACAAGAATCGGAGTTAAGATAGCTGAGAGTTTAATGGATGTGAAAGTTTTGCTGCAGTCTCTCCTTCACCTAGTCCACAATATCTGTTTTATTAATATAAATAGTGCATCCCGCTAACATGGACATATAGTCGCACTCAGAAGCCAGCCACCTCTGTAGACAAGCAAACGCCAGATCATTTAAGTAAATAAAAAAATCAGTGCAGAACCCAAGACATACTGCATCGATGGAGAGGATTTCAAACAGACACGTCAAGATAAATGAAAAAGGCACAAAAGCAAACAACAAAGGGTGTTGGCCAATAGCTTGTTTGTGTTGGTTAAATGCATTGCACGTATTGTTTTATTAGGCGAGGGAAGGTCATTCTTATCCTGAGTCTCATGACATCACCAGATCGCCTCAGAACACCACCCCCTGTACAGGTGCACTCTGCACAGACCTCCTCCTTGGGTAGCACTTCTTGGCTCAGTGGTATTTCCTCTCCAGGCAGCACTTAACAGGACAAGATGATGGACAAGAGGCGAAGGGCGGCAGGGAGCTCCCCTGTGGTGGAACCTGAACGGAAGGGACTCCCCTTTCTTGCACCCTGGGACGGGGAACCGCTGTACCTGGAGGCCGCCTTGGAGCAGAAGGAGGAGAAGCTGCTACTGGCCGCACATCTTGGCAAAGCGCTCCTAGAGGGGAACGAGGAGCTAAGCTATGAGCAGAGAACAGGAGGGTGACAGAGCGAGCCGCAAGGGGCCGAGGCACTGCACGGGACCGAAGCCAGCGAGCCGTATATCGCATAGTACCAGCCGGTGAGAGAACTCCTCTGCTGCATATTGAAATATGCGTGGAAATTGCACCTCTGAAAGTGGAAACTTGGCAGGACTAAGTTTCCATTACATGGCCTGACATTTTTCTGATGTCTCTTCAACATGTCATTATCAGTTATCCAAAACCTGTCCATCTATTGTCTAGTTTGGCCGTTCTCATCCAGCAACTTTGTACAGTATACTGTGAAATGTGTGATACTTCTTAAATGTCTGGATATGTGAATAAAGGGCCAGGTTTCAATACAGACAGGCTTGTTGTTAAAAAAATAAGGTTGTGTGCACAGCACCTTTGTGTATTCTCTCTTGGATGTTTGCAATTTGTGTATTTAAAAATATATAATAACACTGTGCATTATACATATGATGTTTAACTCCTGTAGCCTGATTTTTTGTTGTTAAAAAATGCATTTATACCAGCAGGTCTGTAACACCCCATTCTTTAGCATTTGATGTGGTAGATGGAGTGAAAGAGCTTACTGAGTACCAAACGTTATACTTTCATCTGTGCACCTTGCATGCCTTTTCATTTTGTAGTGCTATATTAGCCTAGGATGCAACACCTCTAAGAGAAAATAAATCTTGTGTTCCTTCCTGCGCACCGACCAGATCTACACTTGTAATGCTTCACTTGTTTATACTGTTCCAAAACCATTGAGTTTGAGAACCATAAAATCAAGCATCTGTGTGATGGGTGCCAATAAACAGACTCAACTAGTACTCATATTTAGGGATTGTAGTAGAAAATACTTAGCTTTGCAATTAGCTGAATGTAGGCTCAAACTATTACTCAAGTTTTCTGTAATTGTACTCATCTTTTTCATTCCCCTTGATGTATCCCATTTTCACCACACTACTTTTGGCTATCCTAAATTTCTTTCTGCCATAAATATCTCTCTATCCCCATATCCTCAATCTTCCTTCCCTAGTCATACTTCTGCCATTCAATTGTAGATCTATATTCATTATTTCCATAGTAAAAGAAATTCAAATGTGTTTGCTCTTTGCTATCTCTATTCTGTCCATCTCCAGCACAGATTCATTGAACTTCAGAAATAAATATGCGGCTTTTACAGAACTATTGGCATGGTCATTTACAAACAGCCCTGTAAGTGAAGGACCGTTGCTATGCATTTTCATGGTGCCCCAAATGTAAAATACATAGGCACGTGCATGTACTTCCCTGTATGTGAACCAGGCATAGTTATGGCTATTTCCACAACTAATTGCTTGGTATGTAAGAGATTTTTGCAGTGCCATATTGCGCTTTATCCAGGGTCCAGTATCCACTCACTGATTGGCAGCACAAGGCAGGAAAGGTTGCCAATCTGATTTCGTACTGAAAGGAGTCACTGTGACTTGGTCACCTGGTTTAGGTAAACAGATGAAGAGCGAGCAGGAGGGCAGATGGACAGTGCGTAACTGCGCAAGTGGGAGGGAAAACACTTTGCATATTGACACAGTTCTAAGCCCACACAAAACTTCTTCCCGTACACAAAAGTAGCTTGTCAGTGCGTAAGGCAAGTTCAGGTGAAAGTTACCTGAGCAGCAGTCACAGCGCGTGCTTTCTCCTGGACTGCAGCCTGCAGGCAGCAATAACTAAGTGCCAGTCTCTGAAAGCATGATTGCAGCGTGTGTGCCCTCGTCGAAATTGCCATTTTTGCACCAAGGCTGGTGACTGTTGAACAGTGATGTAATGAAGGGGGCTCCATGAAAGGTACTTTGAGAATGGCAGCGCCCCCAGGATACTCCTGTCTTTGCCAATTGTCTTATGCCCCCCCACCCGAGTCTGTACCCAGGAGAGTAGGTTTCAATT
Source organism: Lissotriton helveticus (assembly GCF_964261635.1). NCBI lineage: Eukaryota > Metazoa > Chordata > Amphibia > Caudata > Salamandridae > Lissotriton > Lissotriton helveticus. The sequence goes on along the minus strand of NC_136071.1, from coordinate 787,174,104 downwards.
GTTCAGCAGGTGCAGTCCACCATGTCTCAGGAGTGCAACAGGGTACTATGCGAGTGCCAATATCCTTACACATGCTTCTACCACACACCCCAGCGTCAATGTACAGGAAACCTTTTAGAAAGCTTTTTACACCTTTATTTTTAATGTATTCGCCCATGAGTGTATCTCCCTGTTTTCATAGTGAGCCATAGGAGTCATAAAGTATTATTTCGACTGACAGGCTGATGAGCCCACAAACAAGGCCTTTCCACCATCAGCTCAGCTTTAACAGATGGCTAAGCAGTGACTGAAAGACACAAGCTGAAAGAGAGAGCACACTGTGGGTACAAAGTGTAGAAGCTGCATGAGTTTTTAGGAGCCGAGTGTAAAATTTAGAACAACACTAAAGGGCGAGGGGTTGAGGCAGAGAGACCGGTTTGGGGAAGGATGAGGTCTTGTATGTACATTTATTTTGGATGCAGCTGCGTCCCAGCATGGCATTTGGATGTGACCATGGCAGCAATTAAAAAAAAAAGAAGCTGGGGACTAACTTAGGAAGTACGTAAATGACATCATGGGACGTAACATCATAGTGTGTGGCATTAAGGGACGACATTTAGCAAGTGGCATCACCGGAATTGGCATCACAACCCCAAACCTCAAGGGAAGTGATATCACAAGAAGTGCCAAAAATTGAATAATTTGCTTAATTGGTAAGTCTGCATTTTAAAATATCTTATGGGGTTAAGGCACCTGCTGCAGAGATGTTTGTGTGCCCAGTAAATCTCAATGAATAATAATAATAGTAGGATAACTCTGGAGGTTAACATATTTGCTGGATAGATGTGTGTTTTGTCTAGTTCCAAATTTGCATTAGAGTAGCATAGAGAGTTAAGGTGTCTCCTGCAAAGCATTTCATGTAACGTGCAGATGACATCTTTATTTTAGGTAGATAGGTAAGTGAGTTACTGCTTTTGCCTTTTTACACACAGATCCTTTGTTACTTGCAGTTCATAAATTGTAATCCTTCTAATATTACAGACTGAGCTATGAAGGACATGTGACTCTTACTCCTTGTAACCTTCGGTGCCTGATGTAACACATCCTGTGCGTTGATTTACACATTTGTATGATGTATTGTTAATGTTGAATGTGTAAGAATGGTGTAAAGTGATGATGCGTGGGCCCCCGTGAAGCCCAAACCTCCCCATACCTGCATCCAATCATTCCATGGCAATGTGATATCTTTCACCCCACTCCACAACAAGAGCACGAAATCCGAGCTGTAGGTATTGCAAAAGCCTCAAGCTCTTATTGTGTTTTCTTTGGTCTAGGTGTACCTTTCATGCTAGATTCCTGGAACCGTTCCATGGGACACTCTGCTGCCCTGTGACCCTCAAATGGTTGCCTGTGTCTGCTTCTGAGGAGTTAAGAGGTGGGGTGTTTCAGAACTGTTCCCAAAAGTTAGGCATTGATAGCCTGCAGAACGTGGAAGCATGCAGTGCATCTCTGACCTCTGCCTGGATGCAGGTGAGACAGGGTGTTTGATAACGTCAAGGAACCGTGAGTAAGAATGATGCCAGGTTTGAAACATACATAAGGTAATGGAAATTTTGCACATGACTTTATTGTGGGCTTATGTTGTGGAATTAAGAGCTGCTTTAACATATTCAACGTTTTCAGTGGTTTCTGCAATGTATCCACTGGACACTAGTCTAATAGCTTATGTCATATTTTATTTATCCTCATGCACCAAGGAATAAGTCAGCTGGTAGTTTAATGACAGATACCAGAGAGGAAATTAGCAGAAAGTTTTTCTACAGGCACCAGAGGAAATCAGAGGATAATTTACCAAGCAACCTGGAAGTAATCAGCAGGTAGCTTATCAACAGGAATGATAGGCAACAGAGAGGAAACCAGCAGAAAGGTTTTCTACAGGCACCAGAGTAAATCAGCAGTTAGTTTAACAAGCACCCGCGCGGAAATCAGCTGATAGCTTATCAACAGGAACAAGAGAGGAACTCAGCAGGAAGGTTGTTTCCAGGTTCTAGAGGAACTCAGCAGATGGTTTAACAGGAAGCACCATTTACCAAATAAGCTGAAAGTTCATCACCTCTCGCTAAAAAGGAATTTGAGGTACAACTGCAAGTCCAAATCACAAGGATAGACAAATAACAACTATCTACTGCTACTTGTGTGTACTTGATGACATTTCTTGTTAGTATAACAATGGTATTTTAAATAATATTCATGGGTGTTTTCTCTTAGGTAATAAATCTATAATCTAGTTTAGGCTTTCTTTCTACTGTTCATTTTATGGTTTGCCTAAATAAACACAGTCAACATTTTACTCACAAAACCATTTTTGAGAATGACGCATGAAGATACACTTTGGGTGAAAAGACTAGGACCTGATAAACCTGAAATAAACATTGAACAGTCTGTAAAAGACAGGGGGAAGGGTTACACACACAGGTTTATAGGAACCTGGTTTGATAAAATGGGGTGGTTAACTGCCAGCTCTTCTAAGAATGCCTTGTTTTGTTTCCCCTGCTTGCTCTTTGTGGGTGAAGCTAGCTGGACTACAACAGGAGTTACTGACCTTAAACATCTGGCAGAAAAATATAGAGGCATGATTGCAGTGAATCCCACTCGATGAATGTATTAAAGTTATCTTTGTTTCGAAAATCGAACATTGAACTGCAGTTAAATTAAGCCTACCGCAAGGAGGTAATCAAACAATGAAGAGGTTGATAAGACCCGTTATACATTGTCCAAATTCATTGACTGTGTAAGATTTTGTGGAGCCTTTGACTTGACATTGCGGGGCCCGATGAAATAGAAGACTCCCTAAATCCATGTGTCTTTAGAGGGCTGGGTAATTTTGTGTCCATTATAGACAGCGCAATGGAAGCACACTTGAAAAGTCAAGGCACTTCTAAAACACTCCAGAATGAGTTGCTTGTCTGTATGTAACAAAAGAAACTACAATACAGCAATTAAGAAGCACCGATTACCTAGCTCTCCAGGCCGATGATACAACTGATGTCTCTACCATGACGCATTCAGTATTTTTTTTCTGCTACATTGCTGGCAATTTCAAGGTAGTGGGATGATTTTATTGCTTTTCAAATCTAAAAGATTCATCTGCATATACAATTTAGAAGCTTTTTTTAGTAAACTTAACCTGATTTTTCCAGAGCAGTGTGGTAAAGATAAGTCAATTACTGAGAGCTATGATGGTGCCAGTGTCATGCGTGCCGCTGGTGGTGTTAAAAAAAATCAGTAACATCTACCCAAATACACACTATGTCCATTTCTATGCCCACCAACTAAATCTAATCATGACAAGCTGCATAGAAAATATCCAGAGCCAGAATTGTCTTTAAAGTGTTGGATAGCATTACTGCTCTTTTTTCCTTTTTCCAAAACAGGCTGAGATTCTTGGACAGATAGTGGCAAAAAGAATACCGAAAGGGTCTGCAACTTGCTGGAACTTCAACAAATGAGCTATCAATATAATTCATGAATAAAGAGATGACCTTGTAGAATGCATGAAATCTATTACAGAAAACAGTACATTTGATTCTACTTCTGTATGGGAATCTGGACTCTACATTGCCACATATATCTCAATTTACAAACGGCAAACTGCAGATAAGTACCTTGATTCAGGAGGGAAAAGAAGTATGTGACATTATTGCGGAGCATGACAGGATGTGTTTGCATTTACAAGCATCTCATCAGTGGAGCACTACTACATAGTGACCTGTTTCAAAAACATAGCAAATGTTTTCCTACTACAGGTCTCAATGAAACAGAGGAAGCATATCCAATGCTAAAAGTCAAGATTGCACACTGAACTATCAATCCTGTAAGTAAGATAGGATTTTCATCAGGCTATAGGCAATGCCATAGCTTTATACATATTATGTCAAAACAACTTACAGAAATAATTTTCTGAGAATTTTAAGTCATTGAGAATTGTCATTACAACACCTCTAACAACATCTGAAGCTGAAAGATGATTTTTTTTCACACTTAAGAGGATAAAACATTTTTTAGGAAACACAATGGCTGAAGCTCGACTAAATGCATTGGCCATGCTGCCAATGGAAAAAGTACTAATGAATCAAATTCCAGAATTCAACAAAAGAACTATTAAAAAGTTTGCTCACATTAAAGACCGGCTTGCAAACTTTCTGTATAAATACAAACCATATAATTGCACGTAGTGTTGTCAATCAGTGGTCCTAGTGAATATAGTTTTGGTTAACATTTTATTGTATGTAACATTAAAGAATACTTGAGGAACCTTGTATTAAATTAAATGCACCATGTTTTCAATGTATGTTTCAGTATTTTGCATCACCTGAGAGGAATTCAGACTTACTTATCTTTACAAAGCCATATATGCTTGGTGTTGTTTCAGGGGATTAGTTAATGCACCTTTCTCTGAACCTTTGTTCAAAGTTCCCCAGCAAATATGGCCCAGTTTTGTAAATATTCAACACTCTCGCAAGCTTTGGACTAACTTAAAACTACAGCCAGGCAGAATGGGACCATGTACCTTCAATGACATACTTAAAGACGGTGTATGCTGGGCAACAATCAGTCTTGCAAGAATCTACAGGATTATGTGTATTGGTCTCATCTTTCCTGAGGGTATTATAGTCTTGTTTTGCAAAATGTAACTGTACAGCAATGTCCTTTAGGAGAAGGGATTTTCTGCTGGCTATCTGTTTGATGAAGCTGTAGCTGTTCACACTTTCCTATTTGCAAAATCATGAATTGTAATGTTTGCTGTGCTGGTAGAGACCTGTAGAATCCTGGACATAGTTGTGGTTTTACCATATGACTATGGACTGATACTGAGTGAATGTGTTAATAATATTGCTTACTTTATAATGATTGACTTATTTTATGAATGGATATGGTTTACTATATACTCATCCACTGAAGAGTAGAGTAGATTATTTGACACCATTGGAAATCTTTAGATCTACACTTGACGCATTACCTCAAACTTGATTGCTTACACATCGTAAAAAAGTTCAAACAATTTTATAAGGGTGGCATCACTTCAGGTTGATCAAGTGGTCAGTTCAGTAGAAACTGAGTGTAATTCCCCCAACTAAAGTGATGCAGAAACTATAAGGGTGCAGTTACATTGTTATGCCAGGCGTCTGACTGTTGACTCATTTAGGATTGATAAATGATGATATATCAATTTATAATAGCGGCAGCCTATGGATTTCATGTTAGCTGGGGTTAGAGGCGAATGAGGACAAAGAGAAAGAAGAAAAAAAAGAATGTTTGATTGTATGTTGGATCATGTAGACTTTTCTACAAGTAAGATTTTGTGATGGTTTCTTGGGTGTCAGATAATATAAAAGTGTAAACCGATACAACTTTGGGACAGTTATGTTTCTTCTTTACACCAATACATATTTCATTTCATTATCATATAGGTTTTCTAAAGTATTGGTTAACCAGAATCCTTATCAGAGATGTACAAAATATTTAACCTTAAAATAGATAAATTTGCTTTTGAACTATTACACCTTCCCTACACACAGATTTTGGTCATCTTTCTCTTGAAAAATGTTTTAAAAAGAATGTTACCCTACTTGGGGCCTTATTATACAATTGGCATATTTTCACTGTTTGCACCTGGCACAAACAATGAAAATGTGGCATATTAACATGAATGTACCGTCCCCAGGGCAGCTGTAAACATGTGCTACCCTAGGGGCAACGCATTCCTGTGAAAAACGGAGCGGCTGCTTTGAAGCAGCTCCGTGTTTTCACAGTACAGGCGGCAACCCGCCTGCACTTTGAAGGGGGAATAGAGATTCCATTGCAGGCGAGTGCAGTGAGTGACTGCCCCCACCTGCAAGGGGATGCCTGGGGGGTTCCTGGAACTCTCTTTTCCCCCTCCACAGGGCAGCCGTCAAAGGCACACTGACAGTGCTCCACCTTTTAGGTGGCACACAGTCAGTGTGCCTCCTGACAGTTTCTTTGCCTCTGCGCCCGAGTCTGTAATAAAGTGAGGGCACAGAGCCAAGGGGGATTCTTTCATTTGCATTGAGCCACGCCACCATGCAAATGAGAGAACGCCCTCTGAAGATAGCACTGGTGTTTGATGTGTGCCTGTGCTATCGGTATTACAGAAGGGGACGCACAAGCATCTGCGGCCCCTTCTGTAATACCAAAGTGCCCCGGGGGAGCACAAAGCTGGCTCAAACACCCGTTGCGCCCTTGGGCACTGCTATAATACCGCCCATGGCTTTTTAAATATAAATATAAATAAAGTATTCTACAGTAATCGTTGACCAACTGGCTTTGGGGTGATGGATATTTACTTTTTGTTATTGAACTGTAAAGCTACCCTGCTCAAAGTTTGGTTGACTTTCTAGAAGATAAAAAAAAAATCTTTGAATGCTTATTTCTTCCATCTGTAGCCTATTATATAAATATTTTTTTCACCTCCTGTTTAATAGGCTTTGAACAAATGATTCAGAAAAGAAACAGACATGCACTAAAGGTAGGAAAAACATTTCATCTGTTGCATGTACATATTTGATCTCTGCATGTTTCTATGTGTTTTTAATTTATGCAAGTTGCCTTTAGGCACGATATTGAGTTTTAACATGTAAACACTAACCAATAAATTATTCTATTGAATAAGTAGGCATTTGACTATGTTGGACAATCCTGAATGCCATTTTATAGCCTGCATGCACTAGCTCAGTAGACAGCTCCAACCTATGTATGCAACAGCACCAACATTACAATTGTGATTAGTAGCCCCTACCCATTTTAGTATCCTCAATATATCAGCCTGAAATGTATTCACATGAAAATAAGTGAACTACCTTTACAATTATGATGTGAGGGAGATGATAACCCCGAAACGCCTTGACTACTCTACACTTCGCTAAAGTTGGTCAGGCCTGTTTAACAACCCAGCCTATGTTCTTTTGATTTTAAGAAAATTGGGCTATAAAAGACAGCTTTTTATCCAATTTTTATTTAATAAGATTTGAACAGGAAATGGCAACTAACCTGTCGAAAAAATGCTGTGCATCCGCAACCCCCTGGCCCGGGCCCGTGCCCAGCCTCACCACTCACAAACCTCACCAGCTGCTGCTGAATTGTCTACTTTGACCACAGGAAACTACAAGGCGTAACTCAGGTCAGAAAGTTAGACTGTGGATTGTTTATGTACTACTCACCAATCCGTAAAGCATGACTGGGTACCTGCACCGTCCAACTGCCCATAGAAACGGAATGGAAACAGCAATGTAGAAAGAACACTTATTTCTCCTGTGAACTTCCTGCAGAACTCCACCGTAGCTTAAACTTTTGAGTAAATTACACTTGGGATCAAGGTTCCTATTTGTTTGCTTATTCAGAAATTCAGAATGTAAGTTACTAACAAACACAGAAGTAATTCCAGCACCACACATGGCCATCACACTCACTTGGAAAATAATGGAGGTAGGGAATTAAAATAAAACACCATAGGAAATAATGTTAAATGAAATATAATTATTTTAAATAGTTAAAATTATAAATACATATAATTTAGTGTTAAAAAATATAAATATAGTACATATTTATTATTTAATTATAAAACTTCATTGCCCTATACCAAATTAATGTAACAATAATTGTTATTAAACTATAACTACATTAATTTCAACAAAATCTGTGAATTATTTGTAATATTTATTGATGCACAATATAGGTTTTCCAATGAGAAATTATTTTTCTGAATAATAATTTTAATTACGTTTTTTATACTTCCATGAAATTTATTACAAAATTAAGTTAATAATGCAGTAGTATTTTGTTGTTCTACATTTAAAATAAATATACACAATACATTTTCATTAACCCCTTGCGTGCTGTGGACTGCCCCCGGACATCACACATCACGGTCGGCGTGTGTGGAGGACGGCCCGAGGCCGTCCGAACCCTATCCACATTTCATTTCGCCCGCACAGTGCGAAAATTTGGCCAGCGCACAAAGGGGTTAGTATATAACACAACAATATTTGTTATATTTATTTTTATGGTAAATAAACTTTTTTATTTTCCCTACACTCTACCACGTGGCGATCTCCACCCCTTCTGTGGAGTCTCTCTATGGTAAAATATAGGGGGAAAAAACATTTATTTAACTTGAAATTTCATATTAATATCACTTATCTTTAAAACATAATATTCTCCATAAAAGGAGATAGTGAAAAATGATGGGAGATGTTTTCCAAACCGTATCTCTGCAATTGAAACATTCAATAACTCTTGCGAGAACTTGAAAACTGCAAAAGTCAAGCAGTACAAAGAGGACACCTTCCCTAGTGGAAATGCTTGTTATTCAAAACTTGACAGTTGTGCCTGACTAGAGTGTCACAAGCCCAGGTTCATCTGCAAAAGTTCTGTCTTTGATCCTGGAGCCTGTCTGAGTATTGGTTTTCTGAGGATTTGTTTTGTTAATCGTTTTGTCATATAGATATGCTTTGCCTTCAGACTGTGTTAAGTTAGCATGAGCTTATTACGAGCTTAAACGCCGTTTTACCTTTCTGCTGCTTCTGCACACGGCACATATTGTTATTAGAGCTTTGAGCCTAGTAGAATATTTTTCTTCACACGAGAATAATATGTTTTGCTATTGTATCAGCTTTGCTTGGTAAGCTATGTCTGTACAGTGAGTGCCGAGGCCTTCAAGGTTATTTCAACACAGTGGTTGTTGTGAGGTCTGATCTTCGCACGTTCTAGACATAACATATATGCAGCTGCGGTCACCTCTGGCTTTAGGCGCGTTTAATATTGCACTGCACAGAGCATGCCGACACACTTGATGACTCCTTTGCATGCAGAGAGCTGGTGAAAGATGATGTGATCCCGTTCCACAAGGATCAGAGGTATGGGCCCCCCTTCTAAAACCCAAAGAGACCTTCTTTAGATATAATATAATATACTAGCAAGGGAGGGTAAGACTTAGGTGCCATTTAACCTTCTTCCCTCTAGCATTTTAACATGCTTTCTCCCTTTGTATTTTATGGACTAGTAACTATGCTGATTACTTTGTTTCTTATAATATGTTTGCTTGTATTAGCTAAGATACTGCGCTTGAGAACACTGCATTAGAAATAAACATTTCAAAGTTGCACGTGTCTTCATTTACTCCTCGTTCTGGATTGATATGTTGGTATAACCAAAGAGTGTTCATGTGTTCCACGTTACCTGAGGTGTTCTAAGTCCATGTTCTGGGTTGTCTAAACATTGGGAGTTTGTAAGAACCAATGAGACACTGATTGCTAGTCTGGTAGGGGATTTTGGGTACTAAGGTGAGTTTTGGCACACCCTAATTCACTGAGGTTCCACGGGTTAACTGCGGCCCTGGTGAGAACCAGCTCGGTCTTATCTGGGTTTAATTTTAATTGGCTTTGATTCATCCAATTACTAATAAGCGTCATGGTGGATTGGAAAGTTTCCATTGCGTGGGGTGATGAATCAATAGTGAAGACCAGCTGGATGTCGTTGGCGTAGTTAAAGATGGCTACGTCTCTCTTCCGTAAATTGGAGATGAGCGGACGGATGTACAGATTGAATAGGAGCGGGGAGAGAGAAGACCCCTGAGGAACCCCACAAGTGAGTCTCTTTTTCTCAGAGGAGAAGTCAGAGAGGCGAACGGCTTGGTGACGATTGCTGAGGAAGGAGTGGATCCATTTTTGGGGGGTGTCCAGGATGCTGGCGCTCTCGACCCGTTCAGCCTGTAGATTGTGGTCGATGGTGTCGAACGCCGCCGACAGATCTAGGAGCACTAGGAACTGTGAGATGTTTTGGTCTGCTCCTTTTCTTAGTTCATCATGGACTGTTAACATGATGGATTCAGTGGAGTGTTCCGGTCTAAAACCTGCTTGGAGTGGGTCCAGGTAGTGTGAGTGTTCCACAAATGTGCTAAGACGGTTTGCAACATGGGCATCCAGAATTTTGCTCAAAAATGGTAGGAGCGAGATGGGTCGAAAGTTGCTGGGAACGAGAGGGTCGGCTCCTACTTTTTTCCGGATAGGTCTGACTTCTGCAGTTTTAAAACAGTTTGGGACGATGCCGGTGGCTAGAGAGTTATTGAGGAGGGATAGTGTGAGTTCTGGAAGCTGGAGGAAGATCTCCAGGGCGATGTGGGGGGGAACAGCTGTCAATGGGTGAGCCCGAGCGGACTCTTTTGAGTAGGGAAAAGAAAATCTCCTCAGTGATAGATGGAAACTGATCAAAGGAAAGCAGGTTGTGACTAGTCAAATCGGGTTCCAGAGGGGGGGAGCTCCTGGGGATACTGGCTTTGATTTTAGATACCTTATCAATAAAATAGGTATTGAGGGAGTCACAGAGCTGTTGTGAGGGAACTGGTTTAGTGGTGATGCGATCGGGTTTGACGAGTTCGTCTACAATGTGAAGGATGTCTTTGGCTTTATTAGTAGAGTTGAGAACCTTTAGTGAGAAGTAGTCTGATTTGGCTTTTAGGATGGCGCCTTTGTATTCCTTGAGTGCTACCACGAAGATGGATTTTTTTACGGGGCAGTAGTCTTGTCTCCACTCGCGCTCAGCTTGACGCAAGGTCAGTTTCATTTCCTTAAGGTTATTGGTGAACTAGCGCTGGGCGTCGTGTGGTCTTCTGTGTTTGACCTTCCTAAGAAGTGCCAGTCTATCTCTGGCAGTAGCTAGCCAAGTATTGATGTTTTCTGCCTGGGCATGGGGGGAGGCCTGAGGACCCGAGAGAGGGGGTTCCGGGGGTATAGAGGAGGATAGGATGGAGCAGAGCTCAGGGATGCTGACCCAGCTCCAGTTCCTTGCCTGGCCGGTCCCTGGGGGAGGGGATTTAGGGATGGGTCAGGTCAGGATAGAAAAATAAATAAATTGGTGGTCCGACCAGGTACAGGGGGTGACTTGTAGATTTAAAATCTCCAGGTTGGATGTCCAGACCTGGTCCAATATATGCCCCTTGACGTGAGTGGCTGCTTTAATGTGCTGGGTGAGATTCATCCAGTCAGTGATTCCGTAAACGCTACTGAGAGGGTGGTTTCATGTTCGTCATATGGCCAATAGTTGATGTCCCCAATTATTAGCAGCCTGGCGTGATTTATGGCAAGTTCTGCGATGATATTTGCAAAGGTTGCGGGAAAATGGGCATGTGGCTGGGGGGGTCTATAGACTAACGCACAGACCAAAGGGTAAGAGATAGACTCAAGTCTGAAAAAAAGACAGTCTACCAAGGGGATTTGAGAGATAGGTAGCGAGGTGAATTTATGGGTTTGTGATATTATGGCCGCCACTCCACCACCAGCCTTAGGCTCAGATCTATTGGCCCTGTAGGGCGTAGTAGTTGCCTGGGATGGCTGCTAGTATATCAGGTGTGGATTCTGCTGTCGGACAAGTTTCAGATAAAAGCAAAATGTCGGGCTTGTGGGTGTCAAGGAGATAGAAGATCTCTAATTGGTGTTTGACCATTGAGCGGCTGTTAATGTACCAGATGGACAAGCTGTTGTGGGTCTTTGTTCCGAGGAAGGGGGGGAGAGTGTGGGGGATAGTTATTTGGGCCTTGGCGGGTGGTGGGGAGTGGAAAGAAAGGGGGTCGGTGTTTTTGGCTGTACTTGGATGGGTAGGTGAAAGTATGGATGGGTGAATGAAAGGATGGATGGATAAGTGGGTGAAGGAGTGGCTGGATGAAAAGATGATGGATAAGTGGGTGAAATGATGAATGGGTGAGTGAAACGGTGGAAGGATGAGTGGGTGAGATGACAGGTGAATGAGTGTATCGATGGGTGAGGGGATAGGTGCATGGGTAGGTGAAAGGATATCAGAGTAAATGGAAATGTGAGAGGATGGATAGTGGGTGAAAGGATGTCAGAATAAATGGAAATCTCAGAGGGTGGATGGGTGAATGGCTGGATTAAAGGATGGCAGAGTAAATGGAAATCTGAGTGGATTGATGGATCAACTGGTGAAGGGATGGCAGAGAAAGTGGAAATCGGACATTAATGGATGAATGAATAGATGTGCGGTTAAAAGTATTGCAAAGGAAATGGAAATCATAGAAGGTAATTGATCCGTGGGTGATTAAAAAAATTGTATGGTTAACAGAAAGCTGAGATGATAGATTGATGGATAAAAGGATGATGGAATAAATGGAAATCTGAGAAGATGGACAGATGGGCAGGTGGTTGAAAGGATAGCAGGGTAAATGGAAATCTGAAAAGAAGGATGGATGGAAAAGCAAATTGCAATTTGAGAGGGTGGATGGATGACAGTACATTAAGATTGGTAAGGATGGACAAAAGAATCAATTGATGGATGAAAAGCTTTTTTGATGATGTACAAGTTAAATCATTGGTGGGTGGATGTTTGCATAGATGAACAGAATAGCCAATGGATGGATGGAATGGTGAAAGATTGAATGGTGGATGAAAGAATGGCTGGATGACAGAATGTAACCGTGAAATGGTAGATATCAGAGGGTGGATGTAAAAGTGAAAGGATGAATGGATAGATGGTTGGATGGAAGAGACAAGGGAGGTCTTCTGGTGGGGGTCAGGCTCACTTGCTTCGCTTGCTTTGGTTCAAAGTGAGGGGTATGTTAATATTCTGGCTACTTCCATGTAATGGAATAAAGACCTCAGATTTCATGCCTAGTGGCACAACAAGGTACACATAGAGACTTTAAATGACTTGGTGTATTTTGATAGGTAATACAACCACAATATTTGTCAGATGCTCAGAATCTACGTAGGTTTAGGTTTTATTCAACCTTCGCCTTAACATGTTTAATAATTCCTGATTTGTTTATATTATTTATTCAAAATCATTATAATGCACAGGAGTTGAAGACAATTAGTGTATAAAAATCATCATATTTTGTAAAATGCCAACAATTATGGGTGCAGACTGATTTCAGGGTGCAGGAAGGGGCTCTAAACGTACCACCTGCCAATGAAAGATTCTCTGACAATGTTGACTGACTCTAAAGGCCCCCACCTACTAGAGCGTAACTCAGTAGAAGAGTGAGAGAGTCACATGACAGTTTTCTTTTTCTTGAAAAAGGTTATAGTTTCCTTCTGGGGCTTGAGGAAACTATTGGGCTTGAGCCCAATAATTTGGTGGCAGCACAACAGCTGATTTGTGTAGGATTCCAGGGACATCTTATTTTCTGCTCACTTGAATTGTTCCTCTCTGTGATCACTAAGATGTATGCATCCTTTGGTATCATTGGACCTGGATGGTCTTAGTAATAAAGTATTGCTGATGCTCTGCCTCGTGCTGATCCAATTCTTGATACATGTTTACTGACCACACTGACAAAAAGAAACAGCTGTTTACACAATTTTTCCAACCACACACAAGTAGCTTCTATCCCATTAGTCTACAGAAAACATTTACTATTTAATACTTGAAAAGAATGCTGGTTTAACACAAAACAACTCATAGCCAAACATCCTTCAACAGCACTTTTATATCTTGCACGTATATTCTTCCAACAGTTATGACTTAGACAAACACATTGTAAACAGACAGCAATTCTTAAACTTTAATTGGTAAGTACTGCTGAATGTTCAAAATTCAGTGACTAAAAGTATATTTGCAATGTTGCACTATACACTTGATGGTCTTTTGGTCCAAGATGCAATAGGCCGCATGGTTGCCGGAAACACCTCATTCAGGTTAGAGGGGAAAGCACACAGTGTAAAACTGAAGATTGTCAAGTACTGGAAATTAAAGATTCAGGACAAACAAAGGGACGGTGAGGCCTGGAATTTGTTAATCGGCATCCTGGTCTGTGTATATTTGTTTGAACTGGTATGCTCTCCTGAATATTAAAACAATGGGCGTGGAGGCTTCGCCTCTGTACATTCACATAAAAATGCAGCAAAACTAGCAAAGCTTAAAATCAGTTTTTTAATGAAGAAAATACACCCTTGTAAGTTTCTGGAATGGGGGGCACTGCAGCCCCACTCAGCCACACCAGTACGGCATTGTTGCTGTGGTATGTGGACATGTGACAGCGCTTTAATATTTGCTCCCCTGGGCAGGCCCAAAGTCTAAGTATTTGCAGGGTTGACAATTGTACAGCCTGAGGCCTTTGAGGTAATCAGCTAGGCAAAGAGCTAGCATCAAGACCCAGTCTCCACCTCATGACGGTGTGGAGGTAAAGTTAGCTCCGGGTGGTTTAGATGCAAGCCCGAAGCACTAAGCCTCCATGTCAGTCAGGGAGTGGAGAGCATTATCACCCCACCCTTTACCAACTCGTTACAGGGTATGGGTGGGACCCCTCAGGATATGGGTGAGACCCCTCGTGGGAACCCTCCCCACACCCTGTGACAAGTTGGATAAGGGTATGGGAGGTGGGAAGCCAAGATCGAGTCTGTGCAGACTCAACTTGTGGCATGTCTGAGACCGCTTCCCTTGTGGTGTGAGTTTGTTCATTCTGGTGTGGGGGCACGTGCATCTGTAGTAACACTGTCAGCCACATAAATGATTAACGGCAGTGCCAGTGGCTAGTCCCGGAATGGCCGCTTGGGCACAGCAGTACTGGAAATTAAAGATTAGGCTGCAGACGAGGTTACTGAAGTGACGGACTATTGGTTGTAGACATATGTGAAGGAGTCGGCAGGCAGTTCACCACCAGATAAGTGCACAGCACAGGACTATAGAAAAATAAATTGATAGCACAGGCCCATTTGGTTAGTTCCTGTTATTGGTCCCATTTAGGATCTTGCCATGAACTGACAACAGGATAGTGGATGACTGTCACCAGACGTAAGGTAGATCCTTGACAAAGCTGCATGTGGGTGTGTACTGCAGGCCTTAGGGTGAGGAGGGCATATTGCCCCATGAGTCGGTTCAGACTATGAATATATGGGTCTCTCAGGGGCCACTTAAGTTAACACTTTTTTACACTATCTATACACAGACAAATATATTGGCGTTGTCTGTCTGGCGACATTAGCACTATAATGTAATATGATTTTAAAATGGCAAAAAGAGGTGAAACGCGTTAAGCATGGAATCAATGCAATAATCACCTCTTTTAAACATACTTTATAGTCCAGAATAATCTTGAATCCTTCTGATATAGGGCAAATGACCGACCCCCCTCAAAAAATAATTTGGAGGCACCTACTGGCGACCTCTCTATTGGACAGATGCCGCTAGTTTTTAACGTCCCATAATTTGCATGGCATTGTAGCTACATTTACATATCCATTACACTCTGATGAGGTTGCAAAGCCTGGGCCTCTTGGCAGCATTCCACTGCACAGAAATTGCCTGTCCGTCAACTTTACCCGGAGCACACACAGCAGGAGAACTTTGAATACCAAGGTCCCCTTCCCCTCTGGGTCCCTGAATAGGCAGACACTATCTGATCCCTTTGGAGTCTCCAGATTGCTGTCAATGTCCAGCTCCACCTGCCACCTCTCGTTACTGCCCTTGTTCAATGTCTCAACGAGAATGCCAGGGTTGGATTGGGATCAAAAATAGGCTTGGGCAGGCATGCTAAAAAACGTTTGAGGATTGTTTTTTTATGTTTTATGGGCAAAATACCGGTAGACTCACTGTAAACAGCGAGCCCTTAGGGAAACAATGCAGGGAGGGGAGAGAGATCGTGAGCGAAGAGAAAGGCGGGCCGGAATTGGCCACGCCACAAGTATTGCGGGCGCACCGGCCTCCCTCCCTCGATCACGGAGGCAAGCCTGTCGCGCAGTATTGACACGACAGACGCGCCTCAAAGCTGGTTGGTCCCCGGTCCTTAGAGTGACCCGGAAGTGATAGACTCACTTCCGGGTCACATAAGGAGCGGAAGTCAGGCCGGTTTGAACCGACCTGGCAGGTTAGGTTTAAAATGCTGAGGAGCGCGAGAGTCTTCCTCTTTGACTCCGCGCTCCACAGCCTGCCACACCAGCCTCTAGAGAGGCTGTAATTGTTTTCCCCACCCACCGTCCCCTAAAGCAGATTATGGGTGTTGTGATTAATGTTGTTTTTTCACAGGTTTGTTGCATATGTAATGGATTACAGGTGTGTTGTAGTAATATGTTTTGTTCCTTAGAACTTTATCCCATTTACAGGTCATCAATCATTGTATTTTGAGCTATTTCTTGGTCAGGCAGTAAGGTCCTGATTGGTGAGCAGTAAATTTAAGGTCCTTAGAGGGCGGCGCCATTCTTGAATGGGGTCGCCCAAGGGGAGGGATAAGTGGTCACTCCTAGAACTCCAGGAGCAGTTACAGCCGGTTGGTTAGATGGGTGCGGGGGAGGGGACGAGTCACGATTTCTCTAGGCTGGTTTGCCATCCCGCACGTGCACAATGACGCCAGTAAACGGCACAGAAATGCAAGGGCCCCCTTCAATGGAATTAATAGAACGCATGGGGTAACCGAGGGGGGAGTACCCTCATGGTAAATGGGCCCTCTGCGCAAGCGCTCTCCGACTGGAGGGCGTGGTTAATTGATAAGGATCTGACACCAGTTAGTGACCTTGCCGTAGGCCCAAATAGGATACGCAGAAAAGTAAATGCTGTATGATTATGGATGATATGTTAGATTCGGATAGGAAATACCTTTGTACTAGCATTAAGTTAAGGTTAGCCATCTGACATATGTATTTATCAATTGTAATCAATGTAATGCAAATGTTTTGTGCGTACTCATGTAAATATTTGTTTATTTCAATTTTGTTAAATTTTTATGTTTAATAAATACGGCCTGGGGTCATACGACCCCCGCTTCCAAAGAAATTCCTCTCATGTCATTTAATAAGGTTTGATAAGGGAGGGGGTGGGGTTTAGGTAGTGCCTGGCCATAACACAAAGCCGACGGGACAAGAATCGGAGATAAGATAACTGAGAGTTTAATGGATGTGCTGTCAACAAAATGGCATCCACTTTAAGGTTATAGACTTGAACAGGGACAGAGTGAGGGTACTCAGTTTTTCATCTTGTGATAAAAATTCAAGGAGTTGAGTCAGAGAAAAATCTCAATTCAAACACATCAATGGCACGATTATGCATGAATGTATTAATGCAGGATTTCACACCAGGCTGAAAAACACTATGAGTGCCACATGGCTGGCTGTTACAAGATTTTGGTTCCTGCTAGCTCGCTCCTAAATGTATAATACGTCCAAACTGATCATGCCCATCCGCCATTTTGTCTCCACATGCCAGGCCAGTGCATATATATTAAGTTGGGGCTCAAAGATCAACGTTTTGCTGCAGACTCTCCTTCATCTAGTCCACAATATCTGTTTTAATAATATAAATAGTGCATCCCCCTAACATGGACATATAGTCGCACTCAGATGCCAGCCACCTCTGTAGACGAGCAAATGCCAGATCATTTAAGTAAATAAAAACATCAGTGCAGAACCCAAGACATACTGCATCGATGGAGAGGATTTCAAACAGACACGTCAAGATAAATGAAAAAGGCACAAAAGCCAACAACAATGGGTGTTGGCCAATAGCTTGTTTGTGTTGGTTAAATGCATTGCACGTATTGTTTTATTAGGCGAGGGAAGGTCATTCTTATCCTGAGTCTCATGACATCACCAGATCGCCTCAGAACACCACCCCCGGTACAGGTGCACTCTGCACTGACCTGCCCCTCGGGTTGCACTTCTTGGCTCAGTGGTATTTCCTCTCCAGGCAGCACTTAACAGGACAAGATGATGGACAAGAGGCGAAGGGCGGCAGGGAGCTCCCCTGGGGTGGAACCTGAACGGAAGGGATCCCCCTTTCTTGCACCCTGGGACGGGGAACCGCTGTACCTGGAGGCCGCCCTGAAAAGAAAGAGCAGCCGCTACTGGCCGCACAACTTGGCAAAGCGCTCCTAGAGGAGAACGAGGAGCTACGAGCAGAGAACAAGAGGCAGCAGGAGCGAGCAGCAAGCGGCTGAGGCACTGCACAGGACCGAAGCCAGCGAGCGGTATAGCGCATAGTACCAGCCGGTGAGAGAACTCCGCTGCTGCATATAGAAATACGCTTGGAAATTGCACCTCTGAAAGTGGAAACTTGGCAGGGCTAAGTTTCCATTACATGGCCTGACATTTTTCTGATGTCTCTTCAACATGTCATTATCAGTTATCCAAAACCAAGCTGTCCATCTATTGTCTAGTTTGGCCGTTCTCATCCAGCTACTTTGTACAGTATACTGTGAAATTTGTGATACTTCTTAAATGTCTGGATATGTGAATAAAGGGCCAGGTTTCAATGCAGACAGGCTTGTTGTTGAACAAATAAGGTTGTGTGCACAGCACCTTTGTGTATTCTCTCTTGGATGTTTGCAATTTGTGTTTTCAAAAAAATATAATAACACTGTGCATTATACATATGATGTTTAACTCCTGTAGCCTGACTTTTTTGTTGTTAAAAAAATGCATTTATACCAGCAGGTCTGTAACCCCTCATTCTTTAGCATTTGATGTGGTAGATGGAGTGAAAGAGCTTACTGAGTACCAAACTTTATACTTTTTTCTGTGCACCTTGCATGCCTTTTCATTTTGTAGGGCTATGTTAGCCTAGGTGCAACACCTCTAAGAGAAAATAAATCTTGTGTTCCTTCCTGCGCACTGTCCAGATCTACACTTGTAATCCTTCACTTGTTTATACTGTTCCAAAACCATTGAGTTTGAGAACCATAAAATCAAGCATCGGTGTGATGGGTGCCAAAAAACAGACTCTCAACTAGTACTCATATTTAGGGATTGTAGTAGAAAATACATAACTTTGCAATTAGCTGAATGTAAGCTCAAACTATTACTCGAGTTTTCTGTAATTATACTCATCTTTTTCATTCCCCTTGATGTATCCCATTTTCACCACACTACTTTTGGCTATCCTAAATTTCTTTCTGCCATAAATATCTCTCTATCCACATATCCTTAATCTTCCTTCCCTAGTCATACTTCTGCCATTCAATTGTAGATCTATATTCATTATTTCCATAGTAAAAGAAATTCAAATGTGTTTGCTCTTTGCTATCTCTATTCTGTCCATCTCCAGCACAGATTCATTGAACTTCAGAAATAAATATGCTGCTTTTAAAGAACTATTGCCATGGTCATTTACAAACAGCCCTGTAAGTGAAGGACCGTTGCTATGCATTTTCATGGTGCCCCAAATGTAAAATACATAGGCACGTGCATGTACTTCCCTGTATGTGAACCAGGCATAGTTATGGCTATTTCCACAACTAATTGCTTGGTATGTAAGAGATTTTTGCAGTGCCATATTGCGCTTTATCCAGGGTCCAGTATCCACTCACTGATTGGTAGCACAAGGCAGGAAAGGTTGCCAATCTGATTTCGTACTGAAAGGAGTCACTGTGACTTGGTCACCTGGTTTAGGTAAACAGATGAAGAGCGAGCAGGGGGGCAGATGGACAGTGCGTAACTGCGCAAGTGGGAGGGAAAACACTTTGCATATTGACACAGTTCTAAGCCCACACAACACTTCTTCCCGTACACAAAAGTAGCTTGTCAGTGCGTAAGGCATGGTCAGGGGAAAGTTACTTGAGCAGCAGTCACAGTGCGTGCTTTCTCCTGGACTGCAGCCTGCAGGCAGCAATAACTAAGTGCCAGTCTCTGAAAGCATGATTGCAGCTTGTGTGCCCTCGTCGAAATTGCCATTTTTGCACCAAGGCTGGTGACTGTTGAACAGTGATGTAATGAAGGGTCCATGAAAGGTGCTTTGAGAATTCCAGCGCCCCCAGGATACTCCTGTCTTTGCCAATTGTCTTATGCCCCCCCCCACCGAGTCTGTATCCAGGAGAGTAGGTTTCAATTGTTCAGCAGGTGCAGTCCACCATGTCTCAGGAGTGCAACAGGGTACTATGCGAGTGCCAACATCCTTACACATGCTTCTACCACACACCCCAGCGTCAATGTGCATGAAACCTTTTAGAAAGCATTTTACACCTTTATTTTTATTGTATTCGCCCATGAGTGTATCTCCCTGTTTTCATAGTGAGCCATAGGAGTCATAAAGTATTATTTCGACTGACAGGCTGATGAGCCCACAAACAAGGCCTTTCCACCATCAGCTCAGCTTTAACAGATGGCTAAGCAGTGACTGAAAGCCACCAGCGGAAAGAGAGAGTACACTGTGGGTACAAAGTGTAGAAACTGCATGATTTTATAGGAGCTGAGTGTAAAATTTAGAACAACACTAAAGGGTGAGGGGTTGAGGCAGAGAGACTGGTTTAGGGAGGATGATGTCTTGTATGTACATTTATTTTGGATGCAGCTGCATCCCGGCAAGGCATTTGGATGTGACCATGGCAGCAATTAAAAAAAAAGCTGGGGACTAACTTAGGCGGTCCGTAAATGACATCATGGGACGTGACATTATAGTGTGTGGCATTAAGGGATGACATTTAGCAAGTGGCATCACCGGAACTGGCATCACAACCCCAAACCTCAAAGGAAGTGATATCACAAGAAGTGTAAAAAATGGAAAATTAGCTTAATTGGTTACAAAGTCTGCATTTTAAAATATCTTATGGGGTTAAGGCACCAGCTGCAGAGATGTTTGTGTGCCCAGTAAATCTCAATGAATAATAATAATGGTAAGATAACTCTGGAGGTTAACATATTTGCTGGATAGATTTGTGTTTTGTCTAGTTCCAGTTTTGCATTAGAGTAGCATAAAGAGTTAAGGTGTCTCCTGCAAAGCATGTCATGTAACGTGCAGATGACATTTTTATTTTAGGTAGATAGGTAAGTGAGTTAATACTTTTGCCTTTTAACACACAGATCCTTTGTTACTTGCAGTTAATACATTGTAATCCTTCTAATATACCACACTGAGCTATGAAGGACATGTGACTCTTACTCCTTGTAACCCTCGGTGCCTGATGTAACACATCCTGTATGTTGATTTACACATATATGTATGATGTATTGTCAATGTTGTATGTGTAAGAATGGTGTAAAGTGATGATGCGTGGGCCCCGTGAAGCCAAATACTCCCCTTACCTGCATCCAATCATTCCATGGCAATGTGATGTCTTTCACCCCACTCCACAAGAAGAGCACGAAATCCGGCTGTAGGTATTGCAAAAGCCTCAAGCTCTTATTGTGTTTTCTTTGGTCTAGGTGTACCTTTCGTGCCAGATTCCTGGTACCTTTCCATGGGACACTCTGCTGCCCTGTGACCCTCAAATGGTTGCCTGTGTCTGCTTCTGAGGAGTTAAGAGGTGGGGTGTTTCAGAACTGTTCCCAAAAGTTAGACATTGACAGCCTGCAGAACATGGAAGCATGCAGTGCATCTCTGACCTCTGCCTGGATGCAGGTGAGACAGGGAGTTTGATAACGTCAAGGAACTGTGAGTAAGAATGATGCCAGGGTTGAAACATACAAAGGTAATGGCAATTTTGTACATGGCTTTAGTGTGGGCTTATTTTCTTGCTGCAAAATGTGGAATTAAGAACTGCTTTAACATATTCAAAGTTTTCAGTGGTTTCTGCAATCTATCCAGCGGACACTAGTCTAATAGCTTATGTCATATTTTAATGATCCTCATGCAGTAAGGAATAAGTCAGCCGGTAGGTTAATGACACCAGAAAGGAAATGAACAGAAAGGTTTTCTTCAGGCACCAGAGGAAATCAAAGGATAATTTACCAAGCAACCTGGAAGTAATCAGCAGGTAGCTTATCAACAGGAATGATAGGCAACAGAGAGGAAACCAGCAGAAAGGTTTTCTACAGTCACCAGAGGAAATCAGAGGATAATTTACCAAGCAACCTGGAAATAATCAGCAGGTAGCTTAACAATAGGAATGATAGGCAACAGAGAGGAAACCAGCAGAAAGGTTTTCTACAGGCACCAGAGTAAATCAGCAGTTAGTTTAACAAGCACCCGGGCGGATATCAGCTGATAGCTTACCAACAGAAACAAGAGAGGAACTCAGCAGGAAAGTTGTTTCCAGGTTCTAGAGTTACTCAGCAGATAGTTTAACAGGAAGCACCATTTACTAAATAAGCTGAAAGTTCATCACCTATCGCTAAAAAGGAATTTGAGATATAACTGCAAGTCCAAATCAGAAGTGATAGACAAATAACAACTATCTACTGCTACTTGTGTGTACTTGATGACATTTCTTGTTAGTATATTGATGGTATTTTAAATAATATTCATGGGTGTTTTCTCTTAGGTGATAAATCTATAATCTAGTTTTGGATTTCTTTCTACTGTTCATTTTATTGTTTGCCTAAATAAACACAGTCAACATTTTACTCACAAAACCATCTTGGGGAATTACGCGTGAAGATACACTTTGGGTGAAAAGACTAGGATCTGATAAACCTGAAATAAACATTGAACAGTCTGTAAAAGACAGGGAGATGGGTTACACACACAGGTTTATATGAACCTAGTTTGATCAAATGGGTGGTTAACTGCCAGCTCTTCTAAGAATGCATTGTTCTGTTTCCCCTGCTTGCTCTTTATGGGTGAAGCTAGCTGGACTACAACAGGAGTTACTGACCTTAAACATCTGGCAGAAAAATAAAGAGGCATGATTGCAGTGAATCCCACTTGACCAATGTATTAAAGTTATCTTTGTTTCGAAAATCGAACATTGAACTGCAGTTAAATTAAGCCTACCGCAAGGGAGTAATCAAACAATGAGGAACTTGATAAGACCCGTTATATATTATCCAAATTGATTCACTGTGTAAGATTTTGTGGAGCCTTTGACTTGACATTGCGGGGTACAATGAAATAGAAGACTCCCTAAATCCATGTGTCTTCAGAGGGCTGGCTAATTTTGTGTCCAGTATACACAGTGCAATGGAAGAACACTTGAAAAGTCAAGGCACTTCTAAAACAATCCAGAATGAGTTGCCTGTCTGTATGTAATAAAATAAACTACTATACAGCAATTAAGAAGCACCGATTACCTAGCTATCCAGGCCGATGATACAACTGATGTCTTTACAATGACGCATTCAGTATTTGTTTTCTGCTACATTGCTGGCAATTCCAAGGTAGTGGGATGATTTTATTGCTTTTCAAATCTTAAAGATTCATCTGCAGATATAATTTCGCAGGTTTTTTTAGTGAACTCAACCTTATTTTCCCAGAGCAGTGTGGTAATTGCTGAGAGCTATGATGTTGCCAGTGTCATGCGTGCCTCTGGTGGTGTTAAAACAAATCAGGGACATCTACCCAAATACACACTACGCTCATTACTATGTCCACCAACTAAATCTAATCATGACAAGCTGCATCGAAAATATCCAGAGTCAGAATGGCCTTTAAAGTGTTGGGTAGCATTACTGCTCTTTTTTCCTTTTTCCAAAACAGGCTTAGGTTCTGGACATATAGTGGCAAAAATAATACCGAAAGGGTCTGCAACTTGCTGGAACTTCAACAACCGAGCTATCAATATAATTCACGAATAAAGAGATGACCTTGTAGAATGCATGAAATCTATTACAGAAAACAGAACATTTGATTCTACTACTGTATGTGAAGCAAAGGACTTATCTAGAACTCTGGAAAACAAGGTGTTTATTTATTTATTTATTTGTTCCACAGTATAATGCCCCATGTTAATATTTTGTACAATCAATTACAAAAACAAGACATTGATACTGTATGTGTTCAAAGGGACACTTCAGACTTTGTGATCATCATTAATAAAGTATGGGAATCCATTGACAATCTGGACTCTACATTGCCACATAAATCTCAATTTACAAACGTCAAACTGCAGATAAGCACCTTGATTCAGGAGGGAATAGAAGTATGTGACATTATAGTGGTGCATGACAGGATGCGTTTGCATATAAAAGCATCTCATCAGTGCAGCACTACTACATAGTGACCTGTTTCAAAAACATAGCAAATGTTTTCCTACTACATGTGTCAATGAAACAGTGAAAGCATATCCAATGCTAAAAGTCAAGTTTGCACACTGAACTATTAAGCCTGTAAGTAAGATAGGATTTTAATCAGGCTACAGGCAATGCCATAGCTTTATAAATATTATTATGTCAAAATAAAACTTACAGAAATCGTTTTCTGAGACTTTTAAGTCATTGAGAATTGTCATTACAACACCTCTAACAACATCTAACAACATCTGAAGCTGTTTTTTGTCACACTGAAGAGGATAAAAAAATGTTTAGGAAATCAAATTCCAGAATTCAACACAAGAACTATTAAAAAGTTTGCACACATTAAAGACCGGCTTGCAAACTTTCTGTATAAATACAAACCATGGAAATGCACGTAGTGTTGACAATGATTGGTCCTAGTGAATGCAGTTTTGGTTAACATTTTATTGTACTGTAGGAGTATTGTATGAAAGTAAATGCACCATGTTTTCAATGTAGGTGTCAGTATTTTGCATCACCTGAGAGGAATTCAGACTTACTTATCTTTACAAAGCCATATATGCTTGGTGTAGTTTCAGGGGATTAGTTAATGCACCTTTCTCTGAACCTTTTTTCAAAGTTCCCCAGCAAATATGACACAGTTTTCTAAATATTCGACGCTCTGGCAAGCTTTGGACTAACTTAAAACTACAGCCAGGCAGAATGGGACCATGTACCTACTTAAAGACGGTGCATGCTGGGCAAAAATCAGTCTTGCAAGAATCTGCAGGGTTATGTGTATTGGTCTCATCTTTCCTGAGGGTATTATAGTCTTGTTTTGCAAAATGTAACTGTACAGCAATGTCCTTTAGGAGAAGGGATTTTCTGCTGGCTATCTATTTGATGAAGCTGTAGCTGTTCGCCCTTTTCCTATTTGCAAAATCATAAATTGTAATGTTTGCTGTGCTGGTAGAGACCTGTAGAATCCTGGACATAGTTGTGGTTTTACCATATCAATGACTATGAGCATCAAATGGACTGACGAATGAGTGAATTTGTTAATAATATTACTTACTCTATAATGATTGACTTAATTTATGAATGCATATGGTTTAATATATACTCATCCACTGAAGAGTACAGTAAATTATTTGACACCATTGGATATCTTTAGATCTACACTTGACGCGTTACCTCAAACTTGATTGCTTAACACATCGTAAAAAAGTTCAAACAATTTTATAAGGGTGGCATCACTTCATGTTGATCAAGTGCTCTGTTCAGTAGAAACTGACTGTTATCCCCCAACTGAAGTGATGCAGAAACTATAAGGGTGCAGTTACATTTTAATGCCAGGCGTTTGACTGTTGACTCATTTAGGATTGATAAATGATGATATAACAATGTTTGATTGGATGTTGGCTCATGTAGAATTTTCTACAAGTAAGATTTTGTGATGGCTTCTTAGCCGTCTGATAATATAAACGTGTAAACCAATACAACTTTGGGAAAGATATGTTTCTTCTTTACACCAATACATATTTCATTTAATTATTTATATAGGTTTTCTAAAGTATTGGGTTAACCAAAATCCTTATCAGAGATGTACAAAGTATTTAACCTTAAACTAGATAAATTTACTTTTGAACAATTAAACCTTTCCTACAC
The DNA here is from genome assembly GCF_964261635.1 of Lissotriton helveticus. Lineage (NCBI taxonomy): Eukaryota > Metazoa > Chordata > Amphibia > Caudata > Salamandridae > Lissotriton > Lissotriton helveticus. The sequence goes on along the minus strand of NC_136071.1, from coordinate 787,148,578 downwards.
ATAGATTTTGGTCATCTTGATCTTAAAAATATTTTAAAAAGAATGTAACCCTACTTGGGGCCTTATTATACAATTGGATAGTTTCACTGTTTGCAACCGGCACAAACAATGTAAATGTGGCATATTAACATGAATGCACTGCCCCCAGGGTAGCTGTAAACATGTGCTACCCTAGGGGCAGCTCATTCCTGTGAAAAACGGAGCGGCTGATTTGAAGCTGCTGTGTGTTTTAACAGTACAGTCGGCAACCCGCCTGCACTTTGAAGGGGGAATAGAAATACCCTTGCAGGCGAGTGCAGTGAGTGACTGCCCCCACCTGCAAGGGGATGTCTAGGGGGTTCAGGGAACCCTCTTTTCCCCCTCCAGAGGTGGCACACAGTCTCCCCCCCCCCTTTTAGGTGGCACACAGTCAGTGTGCCTCCTGACAGCTTCTTTGCTTCTGCACCAGAGTCTGAAGGGAATCCTTCATTTGCATTGGGCCACGCCCCCATGCAAATGAGAGAACGCCCTCTGAAGATAGTACTGGTGTTTTATGTGTGCCTACGCTATCGGTATTACAGAAGGAGATGCACAAGCGTCTGCGGCCCCTTCTGGAATACTAAAGTGCCAAGGGGGAGTGCAAAGCGGGCTCAAACACCTGTTGCGCCCTTGGGCACTGCTATACAGTGGCCCATGGCTATTTAAATGTGAATATAAAGAAAGTATTCTACAGTAATCATTGACCAACTGGCATTGGGGTGATGGATATTTACTTTGTTATTGAACTCTAAAGTTACCCTGCTCAAAGTTTGGTTGACTTTATAAAAGATTAAAAAAAATCTACGCATGCTTATTTCTTCCATCTGTAGCCTATTATATAAATATTTCTTTCACCTCATGTGTACTAGTCTTTGAACAAATGATTCAGAAAAGAAACAAAATGGGGAGTGGCGTGGCACTCAATAAGGTATTCGAAAATATAGAATATCTGTTTTTTAGGTGCTGGCCGGTCTGCTCCCTCTGCCCTGCAGGGAGTTAGTGAAATGCAAAATAACAGCTGTCTGGATTGACAGATTGGCCCGCCGCACTCTTTTGGGAGAGTGTCCTCTTCAACAATTCAAACTCGTTAAGTTCAAGTTATTCAAATTTGTCAGCAAGAAAGTATACGCACAGTAATCCGATAACTCAATTAATTCATTGATGTTTATTTACTGTGATTCAGTTTGTAAAGTAACGTTGTTGTCTCTCAAACTATTGTAAAAGTTCATAGGTAATCCTTTTGAAAATATACATGGCACAAAGTTCATCCACATGCCCAATGCATTTCGTGCTGGGAAGCACTTCATCAGGGGACATACATTTCTGTGGGGTAATTGAAACAAACGAAAGTTGGTAGGGAGAAGCAGGTCACAGTCTGCGTTAAAACAAACAGTATAATCCTTTTACAGTGACTATAAATCATATAACAAAGTGCTCTGGGTGCTCAATGACACTGATGCTTAAATCGTCAACATTTATCAAACACGGTCTCTCCTAATGATAATGTGACATTCAATAACGATAGAATCAAGTGCTGGTGAAAAATACGGTAAGAAACGGTAAAAAAGTGAGTGTCCCGCTCTTGGAATACTACGTGCCAATTGCGAATATTATTTAAGTCTGAAAATCGTAAAATCAAATGCTGCAAAGCTGATAAAGGAGGTGCAATTGTTGTGATGGACATGGAATACTATACGGATAGCGTACAGAAGCACGTGTATGATGGAAATCTATATATGACACTCCCTAATGATCCTACAATCATTTTTAAGGAAACATTGACCAGCATCATCAACAAGGCTGTTGAAATGGGTACTATAACCGAAAAGGATAAACGCTTTCTGATTCAAGACCATCCTAAGTGTCCCAGCATTCATATGCTTCCGAAGATACATAAAGATCTGACAAAACCCCCCTTTAGACCGATTGTATCAACAAGGGGTTCTATCCACGAACCAATAGGTAAATATTTGGACCAACATCTCCAACCGCTTGTCCAAAATATGACTACCTACTTGCGGGATACCACCGACTTTCTCATGAAATTGAGAGATACAGAACTAGACGTTACCACGGAAACAACCATCTGCACCATAGATGTATGTTCATTATATACCTCTATCCCCCATAACAGAGGCATTGAAGCCCTTGAGTCATTCCTAATCAATCACAACATCAAACAAGATTTGAAAGGCTTCTTGCTTGAATTACTTCATTTTACACTGTACCACAGTTACTTTTCATGGAATGACAACCACTTTCAACAGTTGGCTGGAACCTCCATGGGGAATTGCGCAGCACCCTGCTACGCAAATCTTTTCATGCACCGATTAGAACTTGATCATATCCTTGAAAATCCCCGATGGCAACACAAGATTCAAAAATACTGGAGATACATCGACGATATCTTTCTCATATGGAAAGGTCCGTCCACGGACATGGTAGAATTTATGGAGGACATAAATAGCATTGATGACCACATACAATTCACCCATACCATCAGTACTGGCTCTATTCCTTACCTGGATGTTCTTGTTTCCATACAAGACAACTGTTTTCAAACTGATGTTTACTCAAAAAAGACCGACAGAAACAATCTGCTGATCTTTGACAGCTGTCATCCATTATCACTTAAACGTCATCTACCTTACTCTCAACTGCTGAGAATGAAACGAATATCATCAACTGATCAAATTTTTGAAAGGAATGCAGATTCCATGATTGCAAAGTTTCGAGAGAGAAAATACCCAGCTACCATTCTGGAAGAAGCTAAAATTAGAACACAAGGCATCCCTAGAGAGGATTTGTTGAAAACCAAGAGTAAAGAATCAAAACAGAACAGACCAGTCTTTGTGTCAAAATTTTCAAACTCAAGCAACCAAATTAAGAGAACCATTTTGAAAAATTGGGAGATGATCGAGAAGGAGCCTGACTTCAAAGGAATTTTTGACAAACCATTATTTGCTTATCAGAGATCCAGGAACATCAAGGATCTCATTGAAAAAGACACACCAAGCAAAAAAGAGAAATTTTCTGGCACAATCCCATGTGCCAATTGTGGGCATTGCAACAATATAATTCGAGGTAACACTGTTAACCACCCGACCACAGGCAAAACCATAAAATTGTTCACGAATGCCACATGTGATTCAAAGAACGTGGTATACCTGCTAAAATGCCCATGTGGACTGGCCTATGTGGGCAAAACGGAGCGAAAAATTAAAATTCGATTGACAGAGCACAAAAGCACTATAAGAAATAAATCCACAAAGGCTCCAGTAGCTGTACACTACATCACTAATAACCATAACATCAGTCAAATGCGTTTTATGGTTTTGGAGTGTGTTCCTGTCAAACAAGGCTATGATAACAAGAAAAGACTGCTTCAACGAGAAACATTCTGGATCAAAAAGTTAAACTCTTGCCACCCCACGGGGCTCAATGAACGTCTTGAATACAGTTGTTTCCTGTAAATTTAGATAGACACTGTGAGCATTGATATTGCAGCACCAGCACTTTAATTTTGATTTAACATTTTTAATTTCATGTTTGGTAAATTGTCTATTCATTGAACATTCATGTGTATGTTCTATTAGGTTTGCACTATTTAGAATATATTTTGCATTATCATTGAGAACACTTGGTTCTAGGACTGATTTCGTGTATGTTGACACTGGCGACTTAGGCATTATTGACCATTCTAAGATGGCCGCGAGTTTCACCCAACAGACACAGCACACGCATTCTTGTGAAACGGATTGTTTCATACAGACAAGCAAACTAATCACATAAGCATGTTGGATGTAATACACGACGTTTTTCTTTTTTACATTAGCCACATTCGGTGGACTGTGTTCACCCATTACCTTCGGTGTCCAATGTTGATAAATACACATCACATACGGTAGGCGCATGCGCGTAATCATTTTGACATGCCAGAGGCTGAGAACGGCGGTTTAGAACTAGGCGTCTCCACCATCTAACAATCGGTGAGTGTTTGCAAAGCGTGTCAGTGAAGCGACCTTGCATGTTTTAGTGTTCATGTCAGTGAACGTTTGACTTAAATATTATTCGCAATTGGCACGTAGTATTCCAAGAGCGGAACACTCACTTTATTACCGTTTCTTACCGTATTTTTCACCAGCACTTGATTCTATCGTTATTGAATGTCACATTATCATTAGGAGAGACCGTGTTTGATAAATGTTGACGATTTAAGCATCAGTGTCATTGAGCACCCAGAGCACTTTGTTATATGATTTATAGTCACTGTAAAAGGATTATACTGTTTGTTTTAACGCAGACTGTGACCTGCTTCTCCCTACCAACTTTCGTTTGTTTCAATTACCCCACAGAAATGTATGTCCCCTGATGAAGTGCTTCCCAGCACGAAATGCATTGGGCATGTGGATGAACTTTGTGCCATGTATATTTTCAAAAGGATTACCTATGAACTTTTACAATAGTTTGAGAGACAACAACGTTACTTTACAAACTGAATCACAGTAAATAAACATCAATGAATTAATTGAGTTATCGGATTACTGTGCGTATACTTTCTTGCTGACAAATTTGAATAACTTGAACTTAACGAGTTTGAATTGTTGAAGAGGACACTCTCCCAAAAGAGTGCGGCGGGCCAATCTGTCAATCCAGACAGCTGTTATTCAGAAAAGAAACAGACATGCACTAAAGGTAGGGAAAACATTTTATGTGTTGCATGTACATATTTTATCTCTGCATGTTTCTATGTGTTTTGATTTATGCAAGTTGCCTTTAGGCATGATATTGAGTTTCAACATGTGAACACTAACCAATAAATTATTCTATGGAATCAGTAGGCATTTGACTCTGTTGGACCATCATGAATGCCATTTTATCGCCTGCATGCACTAGCTCAGTAGACAGCTCCAACCTATGTATGCAACAGCACCAACATTACAATTGTGATTAGTAGCCCCTACCCATTTTAGTATCCTCAATATATCAGCCTGAAATGTATTCACATGAAAATAAGTGAACTAACTTTACAATCATGTTGTGAGGGAGATGATAACCCCGAAATGTCTTGACTACTCTACACTTTGCTAAAGAAGGAGGTGAGGCCTGTCTAACAACCCAGCCTATGTTCTCTTGATTTTAAGAAAATTAGGCCAAAAAAGACAGCTTTTTATCCCATTTTTGTTTAATAAGATTTGTACAGGAAATGGCAACTAACCTGTCGAAAAAATGCTGTGCCTCCGCAACACCCTGGCCGGTGCCCAACCTCACACTCACAAACCTCACCAGCTGCCACTGAATTGTCTACTTTGACCACAGGAAACTAAAAGGAGTAACTCGGGTCAGAAAGTTAGACTGTGGATTTCTTATGTACTACTCACCAATCCGTAAAGTGTGGCTAGGTACCTGCACCGTCCAACTGCCCATAGAAACGGAATAGAAGCAGCAATGTAGAAAGAACAATTATTTCTCCTGTGAACTTCCTGCAGAGCTCCACCAGACCCCTGATTCACAAAGGTAGCTTACACTTTTGAGTAAATTACACTTGGGAGCAAGGTTACTATTTGTTTGCTTATTCATAAATTCATAATGTAAGTTACTACTAACAAACACATAAGTAATTCCAGCACCACACATGGCCAACACACACACTTAGAAAATAATGGAGGTAGGGAATTAAAATAAAACACCATAGGAAATAATGTTAAATTGAATATAATTATTTTAAATAGTTACAATTATAAATACATATAAATTAGTGCTAAAAAATATACATATAGTACATATTATAACCAAATTAATGTAACAATAATTGTTATTAAACTATAACTACATTAATTTCAACAAAATCTATGTATTACTTGTAATATTTATTGATGCACAATACATGTTTTCCGATGAGAAATTGTTTTTTAAATATAAACTTCTAAATAATAGTTTTAATTTAACTTTTTATACTTCTATGAAATTTATTATAGTTAAGTTAATAATGCCGTAGTATTTTGTTGTTCTACATTTAAAATATGCACAATACATTTTCATTATCCCCTCGCGTGCTATGGACGGCCCCCGAACGTCACACGTCACACGTCACGGTGGGCGTGTGCGGAGGACGGCCGGGGGCCATCCGAACCCCGCCCACTCTTCATTTTGCCCGCACAGTGTGAAAACTTGGCCAGCCCACAAGGGGTTAATATATAAAACAACAATATTTGTTATATTTATTTTCATGTTAAATAAACTTTTTTTATTTTCCTTACACTCTGTGTGGCGATCTCCACCCCTTCTGTGTAGTCTCTCTATGGGAAAGTATAGGGGGGAAAAAAAACATTTATTTAACCTGAAATTTCACATTAATATCACTTATCCTTAAAACGTATTATTCTCCCTAAAAGGAGATAGTGAAAGATGATGGGAGATGTTTTCCAAACTGTATCACTGCAATTGAAACATCCAATAACTCTTCGAGAACTTGAAAACTGCAAAAGTCAAGCAGTACAAAGTGGATTACTTCCCTAATGCAAATGCTTGTTGTTCAAAACATGACAGTTCTGCCTGACTAGAGTGTCACAAGCCCAGGTTCATCTGCATAAGTTCTGTCAATGGTCCTGGAGCCTGTCTGAGTATCGGTTTTCTGAGGATTTGTTTTGTTAATCATTTATTGTAGGAATATCTTTCCCATAGCTACTTAACTTTGGAAGCCTTTGTGAAAACTATGCTTGAACGGAATCCTTGTGGATAAAAGACTCTTTCTTGAAATGGCCTCGTGTTACTTTGATTAATTCTAGGTCTTCTGGTTAAAATACATTTTAGGTTATAGACTTTCATGGAACTCTCATCTCAGAGAAAAATAATAGGTGTTGGAGTACGGATACTCGTATCTCAAAAGTTTAGTATGATCATCATACAAACCCCACCACTGGTCGCATTAACCTTTTTTAGTTGCCAAGGAGAGTGGGTAAGGAGCTATGAATTACAGTAATTTCCACAGACAGTGAAGACCAATTGGGACCAATTAGGACACAAAGCAAAGAGAAGGGAGTTTAAATAGAATTATTAGCAAATTTGTTAAAACCAAATCATTAGTTTATTTGGCATCCAATTTTTACAGAATTAAATGGTCTTGACATCAATATTTTAGGTATAATAGAAAATTTTCAAGAATCACAAATACAACAGAGAATATGCAACAAGTGTGCACCATAAAGAAATCCCTAATCTAAATTAAGGAAGGATAGATCAGGAAAGGCCATTAAGTTAGGCAATTAAAGTAAGGTATCCCCTTCAGGAAACCAAATGAAGGTTTCTAATTTGAGAATTGCAATGCTTAGGCATAATGCCTTTGAACTTAACCAGGAAGATTTGCAAAGTTGAAAAGAGTCTTCTCAGTTTAATGTCAGCAAGCATCTCCGGGTTTGCTCTTAACTAGTCTACAAAAACACGGTATTATAATTCACCAGAAACACTAACTGCAACATTTTAGTAAATGGTTGCCACTCTCAGGAGCTAATCGTTTGTCTCCAAACTCTGGCAGCAGGTAAACTCCTTTAGTTACCATGTATTACAAAGGTCCATGTATGGCTATGTCCCGGAATTGTTTCAGTGGTCAGAATATCGATACAGACAGCTCTTCCTATGAGTCGCAGTACTTTGCATCTTATCCTCCTTCTGGTGAGAACATCACTATTGTCTAATACATAACAAATGCCTATACCTATTCACTAGCTACCAGAAGGCTTCTGTAAAAACACAGCATCTGCAGCAGGGAAAAAGGGGGGGGGGGGGACATTGCATGCAAAACAACTGTGCAAATGTGAGCAGGCAGTAATATTAGACTTAATTCATTACAACATGTTTGCTTGTGCGTTGCATATATCATCTAAATGTGATTACCTACTTCAAATTATATGGTAAATATGCACGTTATTTGACGTTGTAAATCACACTTTGTTAAATGACATTTTCCAATATGTTGTGTGCAATTAATATAATTGCTAATGACTTGTTTTTAGCTTGTTTGCGAAATCAATTGGTTTGTTGAATGGGCTATAATAACAAATCGGTGGTAGACAATTAAGGTATTTTGTCATAATACATAAAGCATAAATAATTTTGGGCAGTACTTCCCAAATATTTTAGAATCATGACCCACTTATTAGAACAACAAACTTTCACAACCCACCTAGCTTTAAAAGACATGAGGCAGTGATTTTTTTTAATGCAACTAAAGTATCATGCGTCAGAGCACTGTCATTAGCATACAGCACATTTTCCATTGAAATGGGCATCACATTTGCACATAGATACAGTTTTACTGATAAAGCTGTATTGCACAAAAAAGAAAAAGTTTGGAAATTCGGTTTCAGTGAATAGTTATCATTCATTTGTACATCACCAAGTGATGAATTCTTTTGATCCTATTAAACTATTTGCATCCATCACACTTCAGAATTACACAGAATGTGCTTCATTGTTGCTTTCTTAACTGCTAAGTATATAAAATGAATTTATAGATATTTGTATTATGTTTTATTTTACTGTCAGAACCCTTTTCAGAGGGCCATGAGACATGCAGCGCTACTGTGCCCAACAATGGTGCTTGAGGCCTTTTTACTTCTGATATCCTGGGTAACGACCTAATATAGATCCCAAGCAACTGGGCCAAGTACCCCTTCTGCACTTGACTCTCAGTGATAGCTGTGGACGAGATGTCAAAGGCTCCCTCGGGGAAAAAGTGCAGATACGGATTAGTGAAAACAGCTAATAACTAACTGCACGCAGTAATGTCAATAAATCAATATCCAGTCAAGGACTTGCCTTTATATGAAAAAGTATTTTATTTCTAACTCTACACACGCAAAGGAATATGGCATTCATAAGCAACAACACATTCCCTTTGAGGTTGGAGCTGCAGTGTTTGTCAGGCAAATCCTTGTCCCACTCTATTCCTTTTAACATGGATGGGATAATTCCCCATTCACTGGTGGGCATAGCCAAGAAACGCACTCTAGTAGACTGTATTTAAGAGTTCCCATTTGATTCTTAGGAATTAGTAAAAGGTGTCTATGGCACAGCAGCACATTTAGCAGCAAGTTCCACGGACCAAACAAGCTCAATTCCAGCCTTACCTGCTCCTGCAGCAAGGAAGCATTCAGCATGCCTGCAGGTGCCCTGGCCGCGGTCCTCACAAGCTCTGATCCTGTTCGGCGAAATTGGGCTGCTTTTGGTTTATGCGGCAGCCCCCAGGCTGGTGCTGGCTCTCTCCCAAGCAGCGCTTGCAGCTTTATCTGCAGTTGCAGAAAGTCATTCTTTTTCACATGGGGGATGGGAGGAGGTTGGTCTTCCAACTGTCGACAGGAGCTCAGCAAGGGTGTGATGTCCTCAGCATCATCTAAGGTCTTCAGGGTTCTATCATGGGTGGACCATGATGTTTGGGACTTGATGCTCTGGTCGCAGCTTTGCTCTTGTCTCAGACAAAAGCCCAAACTCTTTGACAGCATAGTACCAGCAGACCATCTTGGCATGCGGTGTTGCAGCAGTACCTCTGGACAAAAACGCAGATTCTGCTGGTGCAATCACCCACCCCATGGGGGCATTCCTGGTATAAGGGGTTACCGCTAAGGCATTCACGTGTCCTGGTGTACTGGTCAGACCATGACCTCAACGGTGGCCATCTCTGGCATACAGGGTCACTGCAACAAGGCTGCACAGGCTTGGCACTCCCCACACAGCACTCGATGCATGGCTCAGTCCAATGTGGCCTTTCACTGGCATTAGGGGGGTCACCAAATCAATCCTGCACATGGGCAACAACCCAATCAGTGCACAGATGTATCCTCACACACCACCCAGGGAGTCCTCTCCCTCACAGGGCACCCTGGTCTTGGCAAGCAGACAGATGCTGGCGCTCCAGGCACCAGGTTCTAGGGCATGTGGTCTTGGTTTCCCTGAGTGATGTTATCTTCCTCAGCAGAGAAACTAACAGGATTTGTCCCTCAGTTCTGGTCACAGGCAGACGTCTTGCAGAGCTTCCCCTAATAGACAGCCCATATCACTACTTGACAGATGACAGATGTTGGGGACTCAACCTCCTTGTCAATTTCCAGACACCAAATATGACTTAGGGTCTGAGACTTTGAAATTTTATGTTTGGATTCTGCTTCTTTTGAAATTAAGTGTACACTTTTCTATTTTCTCTGTGTTAGATGGGCGTGGGACGGACTGCAGAGCCACGCTAACCTAAAGTGCATCTACCCTCCCTCCATCCCCATAGTGTGCAACCCTATGGTACCAGCACTACAAGACGACGGAGTAAACACAAGACATCAATTAATAACTGTTCCATTAATGTATTTCTACTTTCATTATCGCACAGTCCTCTTTCCACTATTTATTCACGCCACGTCTACTGTTCAGCGTTTACTTACTGGTTTACACTGAGTATGCGCAGGTCTACTTTCGGGTAAGTGCTCTGTTCAATCCCGCTCCTACCACTTGGGTTTTACCGTTTACAATTCAATTCAAATAGTCTTTATTCGATTACATAATCATAAAAGACATTTACATTTTAAAACAATAACCATAAAATCATTAAAATTCATTCCTTACAAAATACAGGATTCCCATAAAAATAATCCAAAGTTACTTTTTCCGGAGATACAAAAATACAATAATTTAATATAAAATTCATTATAAAAAGCAGTAGTATCAATAAAAACGGCTGCAGCCTATAAACCAGGTTTCAAATAAAACCCAATTAATACAATCCATCTCTTACATTCATTAATTACTCACACTGTGGGTACGGATTATCCACAAGCCATGTACGAATTTGGCGATCGCGATTATAATTAGATCATTTCCATCTGTTTTTAAAATCCTTAGGGCTTCAGAGCCGGTAGTAATCCCCATCAGCTGACAAATGGGCTTTAACCATTTATGCCTCAAGTTCTTATAGACTGGGCAAATGAAGAAAACATGGGCAATGGATTCTATTTGTGTTGGGCAAAACGGGCATTCCATACTGGAACTTGTACCCCATTTACCTGTAAATGTTTTAATAGGAAGGGTGCCTATCCTAAATTGGTGGTACCATTTCCCATCGCAGGGAACCGTTATAAGGTCCCAGTATTTTTCGTAAACGGGTGCATGTTTGGTCTCTAAAAAGTCCCTTGACAGGTAAGCACTCGTCAGGGCCGAAGAACGATTCATCATGACCATATTCCAGTATAGCCCCTTTAGTTCTTTGCGGGATGGAAATGTAACATTAGTTGGGTTTTGCCACAACATGTTAAGCCCCAAATCACACAGTGTTGACTTTACCTGCCTCAGCCATAGAATTTTTCACGCACCAGCTGCATCCCTGACCTCCAGGAGGGCATAGGCATACTCGGTTAGCTCCGGGGTGACCCAGAGCCTCCTCCAGAAGGCCACGGGTATAAAACGAGCCATATCCTCTAAATACTGGCTTCCCAAATCATAATAAAGCGGTAGTAGAGGAGTGGATTGGGTTAAGCCCGTAATAGCCCTCATAAATTTATTTTGCGAGGTCGAGAGTGCAGATAGAATACTAAAACCCCATAATTCTGCCCCATACAATACTGAAGCTGTAATTTTTGCATTGTAAATATTCAAAATGGGGGCGATCGGCATAGTGTGGGATAACCGGTGTTCTTTTAACAGAGCACTAGACAGTTGAGCATGTCTAAGCAACAAAAGGTCCAAATGTGGGTTCCAAATAAGTTTCGGACTTAATGTAATACCAAGGTAAGAAAAAACATTTGTCTGCTCAAGTATAGCATTGTTCGTGGTAACTCTCCCTTTTACTATTTTCTGTTTATGGAGGACCATGAACTTGGTCTTGTCTACATTTATTATAAGACCATAGTCCTTACAAAATGACTCAAACCTTGCTATTGCCAACTGCAGACCTTGCTGGGTTTTTGATAGTAGTAGGGTGTCGTCGGCAAACATTAACAAGGGTATTCTACTTCCATTTAGGGTCGGAGCATCAGTAGGGCAATTATCATAATACTTCATCACCCTATTAATGTAAAGTGAAAATAGAGTCGGTGCCAATACACACCCCTGCCGAACCCCTTGTGCAATCTGGAATCTATCAGTCACTTGGCCTTGCTGGCCCCAACGGACTTGGGCAAAGTTTGCTTCATGAAGTTTAATCAGAAGTGCCAACAAGTCCAAGGGCATACCCTGTTCGGCTTAAACATCCCACAACTTGGCTGTAGGGACCTAGTCGAAAGCCGACTTTAAGTCTACGAAAGCGGCATATAATCTGCCGCCATTAAGGATCGGGACTCGCCAATAAATTAAAACAAATTTAAAAACCTGGTCTACTGTACTCTGGTGTGAGCGGAACCCCGCCTGTAGAGGGGAGAAGATATTAAACTCTTCGATACAATCTTGAATTCGACTTAACACAAGCCTGGCTGTCACCTTCTGTAAACAGCCAATTAGACTGATGGGCATGTAATTACCAGGATCTGATCTATCCCCTTTTTTAAAAATAGGTAAGATCTCCGCCCCTTTCCATGACTCAGGGATTGGGGAGCCCTTTGCTATGGCATTTACAAGAGTCTGTATGTATATTACCCATAGTGCCTTATTATACAAAAACAGATCTGCAGGAACACAATCAAGCCCGGGAGCTCTGCCACTTCGTACACTATTAAGAGCAGCTTCTACTCCCTGTTTAGTAAAATACAATACAGGAATACCAACTTGATTGTCCAAGGGCCCCTGTGGTAATTCACAATCTCTATGTTCAATGGCAAATTGTTTTTTAAAATGCAAAACCCATTGCTCGGGCGCTACGTGATTGGTAGGTGGTTGGCTAGTTCTTCCCTTACCCCACTTCTTCAACAAGTGCCAAAATCTAGTCATATTCCTGTCTAAGCTGGCACCACACAGCTCTTGCCAGTAGTCTTCATCCCATTCTTTCTATGCTTTGTATAGTGCCAGCAATACCATTTACATATTTCACAACTTTCATTACATGGAGGTTTCCTTCTACATTTTTGTCTTCAGGTGTTTTACTTGGGTCGACTCGACTCATTACATTATGGGCAGACTATTCACCAACGGGTGAGTGTCAAAATGTTTATATTTTCGTTCATATTTCCATTCACTTTTTGCAGTAACTCTCCTTTGTAGTAACCTATTCGCACTGCTTTCAGGAGGACTAAAACATAACGCACTACCCTATACTCTGTGGCTGACCAACTCGGTATGAATAGTATTGAATACTTCCCACTTTGCATTTTTTACCCCCCCAGTTCTATTCTTACCAATATTTCCTTTTCTCACAGTTTGCTCATTTTTATGGGCACCTCACCGATACGCATTTTCCCTGAGATTATTATTCTTATTTTCTGAGGTAAGCATTTTCCTTTTAAAAAAAAAAAAAAAAACTGGCACCTTGTTTCTGGCTATTTTCCCTTGGCTTCATTAGTCACCAGCACCACTCGAGAACGCATTCAACTTGATAAATAGGCACTACCCCCCACCAGGGATGAATTCTCTCTGGGAATTTTTCTCACTATCCGGTGCATCTACTTTACCCCATGCCTGTTTTGTACAATGTCACACGATCTGGTTTTGATCTTCTATTACAACTATTTGTTGATGAGTGGAATTCCTCTATGTATAAATGTAAATAAAACACATTGCTTGTATTTGTTTATCCACAGATATGCCCCTGAGGAAGGGACCCCAGAGCCCCGAAATGCATGGGATTAATAACAAGATTTTGTCAACAATGGGAAGATACTTATACGTCTCAAAAAAGACTACGGGGCCCATTAGGAAGGCGGGCGGATTGCCCCCGCCGGGCTGGCGGTCGCCACCGCCAGCCTGGCGGGGGCAATCCACCCACCACCCTCTCCTGAATGCCCCCCTGCCATATTAGTATGGCGGGGGGACCGCGGCGGACGGAAAGACCGTCCGCCGCTTTTCTGCCCCGGTCGCCTTGCGGCCGGGGCGGAATAGGTTTATTATGGTGGCGGTGTCTACACCGCCAGCCATATTAGCATGGGCTTGCAGACATGCCTTTCCGTGGCTGCGATGCCGCCACGGAAAGGCATGCGGTCTTCACTTTGGGGGCCCCCTGCGGGCCCCCGGAGTGAAGGACAGGTGGAGGGTGCACACGGGGGTACCTGTGGTACCACCTGCATTTGCATTAACGAAGCAGCAGGCACCGCGCGGTGCCTGCCGCTTTGTTAATGCAAATGCATTCGTGCATTTTCAGCATTGTGGCGGGCGGTGCTGAGTGCATCGCCCGCCACAATGCTGATAATGCAGGATGCGCCCGCCACAGTGGCGGGTGCATCCTAATACCCCCCCCCCCACGGGACCCCCGCCCTTATGGCGGGCAGTCCCAAACACCGATAGGATGGCGGGGGGACTAAGTCCGCCCGCCATCCTAATGGACGCCTAAGTATTTATGTTTTGTAAATTTCGTCAGACAAAAATCATTGTTGCACGCTATGAATGCATAATAATTGTTTATTGTCAAACAAAAAGGTTGCATCTATTTTACAATGGTGTGAAAAAAATATAGACATTAATGGAACAGTTATTAATTGATGTCTTGTGTTTACTTTTGATGTAAATTGTTAAAAATCAGTTATTGGTATAAGGAACAGTGCTCCCCACACACAGGTACCTCTCCTGTTTCTACTGATTTTCATTAGCACGTGGGGTCAACACAGGCAGTGGGGCAGCACCCTTGGTTAAAATAGATTCACAGGAGTAGAATCATATAAAACAGGCAGTGCAACTCTTCCTTTCTGACTAATAAGGACTTACCACAGTCACATCTCTGCCTAACAGCTATGCTCCTACTAATGGCCAAGTGTCAACTCGCCTAACATTGGGGGAAGAAAGACGCTCCCAAGGTCACACTATGGTTGCAAGATGCTACATACTGCCAGGATCAACTAGACATCTACTGGGAGCCCGACCAAAAGACATTTGTGAGCCATTTTAACATATTTGAGGTCGCAAGACACTCCACCGCCCTAAACACAAGCCGCGTATCATCCATATTGGAATTTTTACTATTTGTATATCTAATGAGGAAGTATTACATATTGTGAGACCAAATTGTATTGCTAGTCCTGATCCATGCCCCTGTGATCAGCGACGGTTTGGTAACGAGGGCACTCGGGCAATGCCGAAGGGCCGGTGTCCAGTTCCAGCTGTGGGCTGCTTTTTTAAGCCGTCTGGGGGGCCACTTTGTGCTGTTTCTGTATTGGTCAAAGCCGCCAGCGGCCCAGTGGGTGCCTGAGCGGCCTTTTCTGGAGATAAATGGGAGTCCATTACCTTTCTCTTATCACTGGCAGAGGTTTCACTCCCTTTCTCTCGCTGGGCCAGCCACATAATGTGTGCATATTGAGCTAAAGTGGCCTCACTTGTTTTCAGGTGTTTCACCACTGTAATCTAATCCGTGAATTATTTTTTTACCCCCCCCCCCCTTTTTTTGGAATAAAATTTCGCTGAAGCAGTGTTTTGCAAGGCAATATGCAAATGTGGCCACTTTTCTTTTACCGTGCCCAAGCCGATTTTTAATCCCAATCCAACCCTGCCCGTGGTACTACCCTAAGTGATATGTCTATATTCTGTAATTCCTTCTCATGCTACTACACCCATGGATCAAGATTGAACTATGGGGGGAGGAGCCTAGCCTGCGACGGAGATGGCCGCCTAGGATATCGGCTCCGCCGACCCTTGCGCTTTTCTTCATTATCCTGTTCTTTATCCTGTCCTTCTGCCCAGCGACTGCAACGGTGATACTCTCCTGCCTACGCCGGTGTGTCTCCCGGCGAAACCCGAGTCGTATTGGTGGTGATCCGCCCTTGCTCCTTTCCCGGCCCGGCGCAGCTGGGGGACCGGGGCTTTGTTCGTTGGTCCGGCCGGCCTCGGCCGCAGCGGTGGCGGTCAGCACGGAGGAGGAGGAGCCGGTCGGCGGTTGGGAGGCTGCCGAGTTGTTCTTGTCGCTGCAGCGCCTCGTCCCGCTGGGTTATCCTGTGTGCCTGGATACATTGTATCTCTGCAATTGCCTGGCTTGGGAGCTGTCGGAACAGTTTCTTTGTTTCCTCGGCTGGTAGCGGACGCCATTTTCTGCTCAGCCCCTCGGCTTTTGACAGTGGAGTGCTCTGAGCTCATTTGGGGGTCCGGAGGTTGCCTGAACACGACTGAGCCTGTACCGCGATGCCCACAGTCGCGCCCATATCTCTGGCCCGGTGGCCGCTGGCGAAAAGTCGGCGCAGTGAACAGTGGGCGGCGAGTTACGATGGCGCTCGGCTTCCCGGGCTGCCTTTCATTAGTGAGCCTGGTGTGGTTGAAGCTGCTCTTCTCTCTCTGCCTGCGAAGCCGCTGGGGACCGGTGATGTCCTGTGTGCTCTGGAGGCGGTTGGGGCTGCTCTTCGTGTCCTTGCACGAGATCTGGGGTGCAGGCTCGATGCTATTTCTCCTGTGGGCCGTGGTTGCCCCCCCGTGCGGCACACTGCGCCACACCCTGAGCCAATTCCTATTGATCTCCATGCCGGGGTGCCTATTGAGAGGTTGGAGGATTATGGATCTGACTCTGCTGAGGTGCTGACCACGATGCTCCGGAGGAGATCTGGAATTTATGGTTTCGTACGCTGGCTGGGATGTCCTCCCTGGGCGCCATTTTTGTCATCTCCTTTGTGTGCTGGTGGCGTGACTCTACATCCATTCCTGGGACTGTTGTTGTCGCTCTGGCCGGCTGCTTCCGACTTCCAGTTTCACTGCCCTGTTTCTGTTTGCACCACTCCCGGACATGTGACTGTGTTTGGCGTGGGCTTTTGTGGGCGACCTCCCATCCTCTGCTGGCTGTTACGGGACTGTTTCTTCTCCGCGGCGCTGGCCGGACGGCTGGACTCCATCAACCAACATGATCGCAAGGGACAAGGTTAAGACAGTTTTTTTGGGTCGCTATTCATTCCGTTGCTGGGACTGTATTGCGTGAGCGGGACATTGATTACACCGGCCGTTGGTATCCTGTCTTATGTGAGAGCCTGTAACTCGTGGCCGGGTACATATTTGTTGGTGGTCTTCTTCTTCTTCTGTTGATCCTTACCACCTTCGTTGTCTCATTCTCTCCTCCTCCATTCTTTGTACTTGTTGTACTTTTTCCCTTCTTTGGGGCAGTTCCGGGGCGACAGGCACGCTGTTTATGGGCTGGGCCGTAGCCATCACAGGGGTGGAGGGTGGCGGGTGTGGGGGGGGTTTGTTATTTTAGTTTTTTTTGTTCTATGGTCCCTTTCGCTCTTTTCTAGCTTGGGAGGGTTCTTTCCCCTTTGTAGGGCTGGCTGTCCCTTGGTTTTGTGCCTTCTTTCTTTCTCGGGCGTCTTCTTAAGCCCCTGTCTTTCTCTTACTGGGGTGGGACTTCTGGGGTGATCTCGGGGAATGTTGTTTATTGTATGGTGACCTGCTAATTGATATTACCATCTCGGTTGTTTAGCTTATTTGGTAGTTATAGTCATTGCCTGCCTCAGTTTGTTATCCGGGTATGTCCCCCATGTCTTTTGGTTTTTCTCCTTTTTACGTGAGGTGCAATATCCTTGTTGTGACAGCCCCTACTCTCCTTTGTAATTTAAAAATGAAAACCTAATATCCTTTGTTTTCCGCCCCACGACCGGATTTGGTGTCTTTTCACGTATCCTGTTTGCCGATTGTATGCCTTCCTCCTGTTTATGATCGACTGTTTTGCGGCCGGCCATGATGGTTGTGGGCCTGCGCATGTATCTCTTTGTGTTTTTTCGAATAAAGGTTTTCAAAAAAAAAAAAAAAAAAAAGATTGAACTATGGAGAAGCAATGCCAATGTATAGTCCACACTATGTAATCTGATGCAATGCTATTGTGTTGCCCGCATTAGATGACTATGCCTTTCACTCCTCTCCCCCCCACTTGTTCTTCCTCCTTTGCCTCCTGCCTATTGTTAACTGTTGGAGACACTGGTGTTCAAATGTAATATCGCACTAAATGCCAATAAATAACAAGTAAAAAAGTGTACACTTTTCTGTCTCTCCTTTCCTCTTGAAAGACTGTCTGTCACTGAAATGACTCAGAAGTTGATAGTCCCAAAACACAGGCCATGGGAGTGACTACAGTTCAGACATAGATGTCATCAAACATTTAATACTAGGCTCCCATCCATACTCTTTATGATTCCCTTATCAGCCCCATCTCCTTCCTGAGATATGTCCAGGCCAGTGCTTAATTTGTAAAATAATAGGTGTAGGTGCTCACAACTTTTCTTAGGAGGCTACATCCACTTCTCCGGCTCCTCCCATTTTCTCCAAGTGGCTCCACCCAGATCTGCCACTGGCACGGCTGAACACCAGGTGTAATACCTGATTGGAATTTCTGTTAGTGAGCCTTCCTAAAGTAAAGGAAGTTCTCACCGTGATTACATTTCAGGGGAAAAATTTAAGCAAAAAGTGCATTTATAGCACAGATTCGTTAAAAAGGTAGTGTTGTGAAATAAAGCTAATCTTTGATCACATGATTTGGGCAAGCAAGGTAGCCGTGTTTGACCTCAGGTGCCTCTCAGGTTTCACACTGTGTACTTAGAGCAGAGGTGACAAGCAGAA
Source organism: Lissotriton helveticus (assembly GCF_964261635.1). Classification (NCBI taxonomy): domain Eukaryota; kingdom Metazoa; phylum Chordata; class Amphibia; order Caudata; family Salamandridae; genus Lissotriton; species Lissotriton helveticus. The sequence goes on along the minus strand of NC_136071.1, from coordinate 787,129,924 downwards.
TCCGTATTTTATTTCTGGCAGCTTTGGTGTGATGAGATGTGTCATGAGATCCCAAAATGAGGGCAGAAAAGCTCTGCTCAACAATCGAGACTACATTATACTTGTTTTCATGCAATGGGAGATTTATCAGATTCACAATGTGTTGAGCCCAGGGATTTCTACCGGGTCCCTGTGATTCATGGTGGGCAGCTGCAGTCACTAGGCCACGTGATCACCTCTCCTGAAAATTCACTTTGTTTTGTGTGGGCACATGACTCGAGCTTTGAATAAATTAAGAAAAAAACACCTTAGCACAATTTAGGCAAAAAATATACACAGATCCCTTTGCCATAACAAACGTTTGTAAAAGTTGAATTTATTCTGAAATCCATCTGTTGTGGCTCACATAGATTTTTATATTTTAAACAAAAATTGATTCTGCAGAGAATGCAGCAACGATGTGGAATTCATATGCTAAAATACTTTACTGCTATTAGTTAACCTCCTTCAGCCCATTTAAATTAAAAAGCGTTACCATTTCTTTCTGGAAGGTGGATGCCGTTTTTAAAAGCTCTTCTTTTTTCTGTTTTTCATCACCCCCATCAACCCGTTTCTTCATTTCAATACATTTAAAAGCAACTGGAACATTAGAAACAACCTTCTCATACAGATATCTGCAATTTCTTTTGACAATTTCTTCTAATAAATGTGATCTTGTACCCTTGCAATGTTTCCCCACATGAGGTCAGCAGACAGTGTGAACTGGTAAAAGGCTCTGTTAAACAAAAACACTACAAAAATGCACAGTCCTCTTTTTCAAGGCCAAGGTAAAAACACATGCATACATATGGCACACACATCCACACCATTCCCTTCCTCCAAGCGCCTAAGATGTTGTTCCTCCACTTACCTGATCCATGAGGGTGATTCATGGTCACAGTGGGACACTGGATGGGTGCTCCAAGTAGCTTGTGCACACCAGGTGTTACTTTGCAGTTCAGAATGCCCTGCAGTGCCTCCGGCCCAGCTGCTCCCAGTAATTATGCCACGCTTGTGGCATCTATTAGAGGGCTGGCAGTATTTAAAGTGTACAGAGGAACACGTCCACACCTGCATCTGACAATGACTGAAGTTGGTAGTTGCCCCCATCAGGAGTGCATCAAATGCAGGATTTTAGTTCAGTGCGAGGTCATTAAAGAAAGGCTGCTGCTACGCCCCTCTAATTTGCTCTACGACATTGTGGAAAGTTTGTTCTGAACTTTCCCAGCCTGCTTCAGCCCACCTCAGCCATGAGCCCGCCCTCAGCCACGATTATCCAATAGAAATGACATGTGAAGGGCAGGCATGCACTGCTGACCTCACAAACGTGATGATGATGCACATTCAACATGCCTGGGCCAGGGTGGGCCAAGAAGAGCAGGTACATTTTTGTTAATAATTACTGGGCCTGCTGCCCAGGGGAAAAACAATCTTATAGACCCGGCCCTGTAAAATAAGTGCCGGTGCTGAGCACCGGAACGCACCGGCACAAATAAAGCACTGGTCCAGGCCCCTTCCTTGTGATCTGTTACTGAATCAAAGAGCATCCTTTTGAAGTGTATAGGAGGAGTCTATCTTTCCCTTTTTCCAGTGTCCCACGCAGCTGACATGAATGTTGCTCGACACATATCTGTCTTGGGAGATTCCTATACTCCTCAAGTCTTCAGCAGGGAGGCCTAGGCTTCCCAAGATGTAACCCAGGATTCTCCAAGCAGTGTACATACGCAGCACACATACTGTCCAGCAATGTTAACCTACATGTATTGAGACACAACAGACACACACACATTTAGCACACACATGCAATCTGCACGCACTGTTCAGCACTAAAGCTTCTCTGTATCTTACTGTGGTGTGCTTTTTACACACACACTCTGCCAGCAAACACACTTACCATGTGCGCGCCAAACAACACTTCGTCCTTCATAGACTGCACTTCTCACAAGCACACTTTGACTCAGCACATGCTTTCATTGCAAACTCACTGCACATCACATCTCTCATGTAATGAATTTCTTGCCAGCATACATACAATGAGTATGTGAACTAACCATACATATATTACACAGCACTGATCTATCCTTGTACTGTACCTTTCCCAGGTACACATTCATCCAGCACAGTCACTGCTCCTGCACTGTGCAACATTACATCTACTTGATGTAGTCAAATAGGGAGTTAAACACACAGTAACTGAACTTTTAAAAAGGTGAGTGAGCTTGCATGCCTCCCTCCAGTAACACAGGGTACAAATCACCTGTTCACACCTACTGATCACTACATCGTATGCTGCTACCATCAAGTTTGTGCCCCTTAACTCTTTGGTGAAGACAGTAACCTTTCACCACTGTGAGGGTTGCACTTTGGGCACCCTTCCCAGTCCAATAAGACTGCAATCTGTGAGACAGGCCTATGTTATGGATCTCACACATGATCCATTTTTGCTAGGACAGGGATGCAGACAAAAGTATAGTTGGGCACTCAAGGCACGGGTATACGTCTTTCACCAGTGGAGAAGCGTGGCTCAGTGGTTAGAGGCGGCAGACCGGGAAGCTGAGATCGACCGTGGACCAGGGTTCGATTCCCCGCCTCGGCGGGTCTCGGGCTCAAAAAATTCCACGGACTCGACAATTCTCGCTCTGGTGCCTACTCAACTCACGGGGTCACACTCTGCGACTCTGGGCAATAGCTTGCTTAATCTCCACTACGGCCCCTCGCGGCGGGATGCCTGGCTTTCACCTTGTGGACACCCTGCCGGGGTTTCTCACAGGGGAATACCAGGACGGGTTCCCTAAGCAAGCGCCGGGACGCTCACGGGCAGCCGTGCGCTTTACAAATCCAGCACATTTACATTTACATTTACATTTACCATGAAGAGGATTTTTCTGTACATAACATCCTACAGCCTTTCCTTTCACACTCCTTGTACCCCAGGAAGATAGTCACATAATTTACTTTAGTTTTATTTCTCTGACTGCAAAGCAAGAGAGTAGTTTGTAAACACCAATCCCAATGTTAAAAAAATAAGCAGCAGTTTGTCAGTAGACAGCTTGACTTTCAAGCGCAGCAAACGTGACAAGATAAATGCAGAGTTTAAAGAGTCTTTATTTATTGCTTGGACTTTCATCTCCAACTAAACAATTGGGGAATGACCCACCAGTGAGTTGCGACCCACTGTTTAAGAAACCCTGATTTAGGAAATTCTCTGAACTGATGTAATGTTTCTTCATTCCAGGAGTATGATTGATATTAGGTCTGAAGACACATTATCTAACTCTCATCAATCTAATCCAGTCAGTAATTAAGGGATACTAAGATATTGAACAATGTTAATAAGGGAGTTGGCATGTTCATACCTAATGATTGATATTTTGATCACTGAGGGGAGACATATCAATCTTGGAGCACTGTGTGAACCAGTACTATGTCCTATTGAGGTACGACAAAAGATGCCAGTGTTTCTCTTTATCCCTAATCCAATTTTCCTTTGTACTGCTGGTTTGTTCGCGGTAGTCATAGCATCTTGAAAGGGGATCCTTCTGCCCAAGGAATCCCTGTAATCGCCTCAGGACTATCAATATCGATGTAATTCTGACAAAGTATGCTTTTTATGTAATATAAACTGTTTATCCAAATAAAATTAATTGTATTTCAATAATCTAAATAAAGATGTTTCAAATGATATTTTGGGTTTCGTTGTGAGCTTTCATTCGAAATCCCTAAATTAGAGTATTTCATAATTTAAGCTTTAATGTCAGGTACTCCGCCCATAACAATTATCATAATTTAAGTCGATGTATTTTCTTTAATACAGCTTTCTCCCAGTACAATACAATACAATTTTGCGTAAATGAATGATTATATATAGATCACCATTTTATAATTACATCTAAATCCTAAAATAAAATCAATAGAAGGAAGATGATTGATTAGTGGGGTGATTTCACATCTTACATTTTACCAAGCAAGTGCACTCAAAATACTTTTTCTTTTGCTACACCATCACAATGCGGGATTTAATTTGAAACTGAAGTAATGAGTTTCAGAGAGCACATGCACGTTAGCACTAGTTGGCTCAGAGTCCTAAACCCAGCAAAAATGAGATCAGCAAAAAATGAAGGAGGAAGGCAAAACGTTTGTAGGAAGCTCACCCTAACACTGACAGATCTAACACTATGCCTAGCCATATAGCTAGTTAGAATATGCCTAGGGAATGCGCAAAAATACCTGAGTTATGAGATTACAGAATAGTGAAGGAATTCCTATGATAGCTCGTTTAGTTTACATCTTTTAATTCGATGCTGAGGATTTAAAAGAAATTGCCGTCTATCAGGAAACAGCATTTCTCAACAATTTTACTATTTGTTTGCACCTCAAGTCACAAACCTCTCTCGTTAACAACACAAGACTGTCTTTAAGACCGCAGCACACAAAAATGGGGAGAAGAGTTTAGGAAAGGGGGATAAAAAATATTTCACTCATGAATAACATCTTCTATAAATTAGTTCTTTAAACCCTTATTAGGAGGCCATACTCGGGTAAGACCCACTGCAGGGTTCAAATAAAGAAAGTCACTGTGTGCCTCAGGGCCACATCTCTCAGATTTTGATTAATTCTGAAGATGACTGCTCTCTTGTTGCTTCACAGTGAGAAACTCCTTGATTGTAACTGGGTTAACAAACAAAGGGCCTTGATGATGTCATGCACTCATTTTTGCATGAAACCAGAGGGTCTCCTCCAAACATAGAAAAGAAAGCTCCTTCTTCATGACCTGCAGTTCCTTCTTAATCATCAGGGTCACTAATCTTTGGTCTGTTCTTCACCACAATACAGAGTTTATTTGCTACTGCCTTGATAACTCTCTCATACTGAAGCTGGCCCATCATGTCAGCAAGGACTGTTCTTCTACTTGCTCCCTCACCCCCAGTAGGTAAGGTGTGGATGTGGTCTAATGGCCAGAGCTGCAGACTTCATCACTGGAGATCCAGGTTTGAGTCCCGGCATCAGCTCAACATCCTGTGATTCTGGGCAAGTCACCTGTGCCTATGGGCAGCGCCTGGATACTCTCATGCATGATAAGTGTGCTCTTCAAACCCTGGTATTATTATTATTATTATTATTATTATTATTATTATCATCATCATTACAATATACCCACTTTTAACTGAAACTAAAAGACAATAGTTATCCCCCTAAGACTTTCTAATTGAGAAAATGTTACACCTCCAGTCCCAGGTGTTCAGTCTGTGCTTGGGCTGGCAACCCCAGGATACATGTTATTTTATTTAAATGGAATGTGGAATGTGGAATGCTTCCTTTCAAACTGTGTGGGTACAGTTCCTTCTGAGCCTGCCCCCTGCTGTCCATAGTTCTAAGCTCCAGATAAAAGCTTACTTTATAAGATAGTGTCCTCATCTTTTCAGTAGCGATGAGTGATCAGCATGAGTTTTTGGAAGTATGTAAGACCATTTGTTGAGGCTGTCGGCTATGGTGATTGACATCTGTCGAATGAGTGCAGTCTTTTTGTTGGTGGGCATGTCATTGCTTCCAGGATGCGTATTGTCCATCGCCAGCTTCATTCCAGGTACAAGCCAATGGAGGAGATTATTTATCAAAGAGAGGTGTCTAATCAAAGAAGTGCTCAGGGGATGAATGCTGACATCAATATACATTTCAGAACAGGGCTTTTGGTGACATCAGCACCTTGCTGTGTTTCATCAGTGCCATCTTGCAGCCTTGTTGTCAGGATAACAGATGATGCACTGAGGTCAACGTGCCCTGATGTATCTGCCTATTGCCATTGTGTGTGCTGTTCTCTCCACAACACTGAGGTCTGTTTCCTCACCAAGGCTAATTATCCTGCAACGCCTTGTTTCATAGGTTATGTCTCAATACTACTTTAAGTGAATCCTGAGTCAGACCAGTGATCTATGGTGGGAAACCCATAGAAGTTCTGGATTAATTTGAGAAATGTTTTGTTATTTAAGGATCTCATCTCTCCAGGCATGGTTTATGCAGCCAAATATGGATCATGTTTGTTGGGGTGGGATTAGACCAAAGATATTTAGAAATATTCTTGGATCCAAACAATCTGTAACAAGTTCTTCTTGGGAAAGACCATCTCTGCATTTGAGGCTCACACACACCTTTTGACTGTGACCCACAAAATGCAGAAGGGCTGCACATTTATAATTAAGCAAAATTAACCAAGGTGGAAGGCACTCTCAAGTTGTTATTGACTGAGGTGGGAAAAGAGAGCCAGAGGCAAAGCCAAGGGACCTACTTCACCCTGGTCAATACCTGCCTGGGAGTGCCCTCCAACTTAGATAACATTGCTATATTCATTCACTCATCATAAATAGTTCCGTTCAGAAAATTATTTCCTTAAAATCATTGACAACCTAAATCATCTCCTCAGAATGCATTTAGAACAGACAAAAGATCATAAAGCCAAAGCATCGGTTATTCAGTTTTAAAAACAATGCTCAAATAAGACAGTTTTAAAAGATAAATCATCAATACTTCAATTCCACTAAGGACTTCCCTCTAAGCAGCCTTACTGATTGCAAATAATTCGACATACAATATACAGTTAAAATACTAGTGTCCGGGGGTGCGTGGTCTCGCTGCAAATGGAGTGAGACGCTCGCCATCTCAGCTCCGGGCCGCCGCCACCGTCTACAGCAATTTTCAGCAAGGCAGCAGCACTAAAAGCCTCCTGGTTGGGGAGGTACCAGTAGCAGAGCGATTGGGACACTCACTGCAAGGCACGAAGTAAGGTGGTGGAGACAGACGGAAGAAGAACGGCTGAACAAGATGAGCCGCCTGGACCCAGACGGCACGTCCACTATCTTAGCTGCCCGGACCCCGCGTACCTGTAGTCGCAGCCTCGGGTGGCACTTGGGAGCTGCGGAGAGGCTTCACAGCCCCGAGAGGTCGGATCGGAGCTCGGCGGTGATTCAAAGGCGCCGGCTCATAGCCACCCCTGCTTGGGCGCCAAGCAACGCATCCCGAGAGTTAACTGCCGCCTGAGTTGCCTGGCCCAAGCGGGACTGCACCGGGGGTCTTTGGAAGAGGCCAGAGCGAGGCCCCGCAGGCTATAATCACCGCGGGAGAGCAGGAACAGTCCGGAGGAAGCCTCGGAGTGTGGACCCATCATACCGTTAAGTGGTGATCAGAGGGGGAGAGGATCAAGCCGGAGGGCGGGAGTACGCTTTCTTAGAGTTATCCACCATCTTAGCTGCTTGGGCTTCATGAGACTGCATCGGAGGCTCTCCGAGACACCAAGGTGAGGACCCGCAAGAGGTGATCACCATAGATAAACGTGAAAATGCGGAGGGCCTTGAACTGCGGGACTGCCAATCAGCCTGCCGGTGATCAAAGGAGGAGAAATTGGCGCAGGAGAGCGAGAGTGCGGCTGCCATTTTGATGCGTTGGAGGGTCGCAAGCCTCACCTAGGCAGCGCTGACCAGCCGCCAGCAGAGAGATCCAAAAGTACAGGTACGGGGGTGGGGGGTGCCGACCCTGGGGGGCATCCTTCACGATTTGTGCTGTCTGAGATCCCGTCCTCCTGCTGCCCTTTTGGGGCCTGGCCCATACCCCGGTGGCGGCCCACCTGCCCTACTGCTTCCCACTACCCACACGGACCAGGCCAGTCCACTGCTGGCCACCAGTGCGCAGCTTCTCACTCGGACACCACTGCCGATGACTTTAACTGGGGCCCCTTGCAAACAGGCCCTTCCCTCCTGAACCCCCAACTGAGCTCTGGGCCTACACTAGCAAGCCGGCGAAGGGAGACAGATGCTGGCGGTAGCCCCTGGACAAATGATGGGACCATAAGCCTCTTGGAGGGCCCAATACGACCCTTTCCCCGTGGGGAGAACCAGCTAACTGTTACAACACAGAGGGGAGCTGGGCTGCTGGTTTGAGCCTCCGCTTATATATTCTATCGGGACAGTGTGGAGCCCAGTACCGCATTGCCCCGCCACAGTTAGTTTCTACACACCCCCACCACCAGAGTCACGGGCGCTGCTATTCCTATTGCTCGCTAAGCTGGTCCCTTGAACGGAGGGTCTGCGGCCTTGCACTGCCCTTCTCCTGACGCCGGAGTGGCCACCGCATTGCAACTCACCCCGGGATGCCTCATTATCAGCTGGTGGAGCCCCCGGTCCCATTGGCACCACATCCATAGAGGGGCGACACCGCAGTTTGGCTAGCCAGGCCCTTACTCTGCTCGTGACCTACATGCCTTGGAGGCCAGTAGTTCCTGCAAGGCCCCTGGAACAGCACTCCACCTCACTGCGACACTGGGACTGGTACTCTCCTGCTGCAATCCACATATTGTCCCCAGGGCCCGGTAACTGAGAACTCGGGCACGGCTGAGAGTAGACAACTGTTGGTGGGGTGACATCTCCTCCACGATCTGCAGCAAAAGCCACCAACAATCCCTGAAAATGACCCGTTCTAAGTCCAAGAAAGAGCCTTTAACAACCCCCAAAGACACAATCCTTTATGATTCTCTTCACGCAGGAACTTAAATCTGAAATAGAATCTCTGCGGACTGAGGTCCAGGGATGTGTCAAGGAACTCCGGAAAGATGAAGGGGAGTTGGGTGGACGAGTGGATGACCTTGAGAAGACTCACAACGCCTGTACGAAAGACAAGGAACACCTATGGCAGCGGCTGGCCATACTGGAAGAACAACGGATCGAGCTACAGATCAAGCAGGAAGACCTTGATAATAGGGGGCGCCGGGAACAACATATTCCTATGGGGAATTCCGATTGGGGCAGACGGCACCGACATAATAACTTTTGTGGCTGAACTGCTTTATGACATTAGAGGTGATGACGGCGCCTCACCGCCTGCTCTAGATCTAGCACACCGAGGATGGACCATCACATTCAGTTATTCCAGGATCTGGCCCCCACAACACTTCGACGCCGGAGGGACTTCCGACCCATCACAGACAAGCTCCAGGAGCTTAAAATCCGCTACCAATGGGGGCATCCCTTCTCTCTCATATTTCAGTGGGAGTCCAAACGTCGCGTTCTGAGATCATACAGAGAGGCGACCCAACTACTTCAAATCCCTGACACTCCCCTGGCAAGACCTACACGCATGCCTCCAAAGGCCAGAGTCCCATTGAAGCCACAGTGGACCTCGGTACGTCATGCCAGACATCCATCCTCATGAGAGCCCAGCAGTTCATCCCAAGAAAAGCAGGACATAATCCAACGCATAAGATCCCTGGAGGGAGGCCCGTCACCTCCAGCCTCGCAAACATCTGCCAACAAATAACTCAACTCTGTGCTTGTTGTTCTACTGGACGTACATCTTTTACCCCAGGGTGGATCCCCGACCATTACTCTGCAGCCGCTTCACTTTCATCGCCCCAGAGACTCCATCAATCGAGGCCTACCCTATGTTAAAGAGGCGGTGGCCCAAGGCTGCGCTTCAGAGGTACCGAGTTGTTAAACAACGCGATGACCGACCCCCACTCCTATTAAGGGGAGAGTGACATCTCCGGGACAGCATGTGCCATTGCGCCTGGCTACTCCCTGAACTGGAATAGGCTCTGTTGGCCATGTTGGCCCTTGAACTATTTGAATTGTTTTGTTCGTCCTTATCCCTTTCCCCCTTCTTTCCTTCCCCACCCATCCACCCAGCGGGGGAGCCACTTCGATACTCAGAGGAGCCCTCAGTGGTCACTATGCTCCTCAGATCACCTGCCCGAGAAAACGCTTACCCCTGACGATAGGGGACTATGACCTCTGCACCCTGCCTGAAGATTATATCCCTTAATGTAAAGGGACTCAACTCCCCCAACAAGCGGTGCCAAATATGGAGATACTTGGTCTTGCAAAACCCTGACCTTGTTTATTTGCAGGAGACCCATCTCCTCAGGGCTGACGTAACGCTCATGTCACACCCACGCTTTCCTCTCTATTTTTGGTCCTCAGCACCCACCAGGACTGCGAGTGTAACCATCCTCTGCCGGGCAGGCATCCACCAGGGAGCAACTAAGGTGATCCGTGGCCCTGAGGGCAGACTTCTCGAGTGGTGGTCAAGCTATGGCAACGCACACTCACCCTTTGCAACATCTATGCACCGACCCAGGGCCAGGACACTTTCTTGCGTGAGATCCTACGAGAACACGTAGCGCATGTGAACTCGGACCTTATAGTAGGGGGTGGGCACCATGTCCGCAGCAATGAAAAAGTGCCTCACTGCTCTGGGTCTTATAGACATTTAGCGTTACCACTCCCCGTGACTACTCTTACTATTCCCACACACACCGCTCCTACTTACTCATTGACTACTTCTTTATATCACTCCAGGCTGATATCTTGTCCTATTTTGAAACCAACAACCTCCTGGATTCGCCACTTCCGGTTCTATGGGACGCATTCAAAGCAACAATTTGCGGCCCCCTTACATCTATTGCCATTGCTCGGACGCGGTAGGCCCGCCAGTATGAGAACAAACTCACGTGCGAAATCAAAACACTCGAGCGACTAGATCAGGAGCACCCATTGGCGATACATAAGAGGCGCTTGGCTATACTCAGGGACCAACTTAGGGCACACTCTTCTCGTGCTAAAACAGTGTTACTACGACAGAGGGGATAGGGTAGGTACTGTCTTGGCACGTTGTCTGAGATCACGTGCGGCCAAATCACACATTGCTAAAGTATACTTGAATTATACTTCTGCAATGAAATTAGACTTTTCTGCAATTTGACATCCGTGATAGATAATCGAAGTTAGGGACAAGCTTTATTTATTCTATACCTATTTGCCTGCTAGTGTAGGACTCTTTTTGCTATGGTGACAAAAAATAATTTATTTGTTCTTACTGGTATCAAGTTCCAGACCTTTCTCCTGACAGAATAACTAGAAGGCATTTAAAAGCTGTTGCAAGACCTGAGCTGTTCTTGACAATGAGAGAGTATCAAAAGCATATTGGAGGGCAGGGGCCTTTTGACCTCCCATTCGGAGTGATTCACGGCCATCATTGTCCAACCGATTCACCACATTGTTAATACAAAGAGAGACGAGTATTGGTTGGTACACGGAATTGGGGTGACCCAATGTCATTCAAAAATGTACAGTTCATGTTCCGTGGAATCTGATCAAATGCTGAATGTAAATCAAATGGCCCTTGTTGATTAGCGCAGTCTTCCAGAAAATGTTACAGAAACGGAAGACCTGATCAAATGTGCTTTTCCTTGACCTAAAACCTACCTGTAGCGGAGAGAAGATATCTTCCTACGTAATCCAATCCTGGATTTTACTGAATATCTGTATATAAAATATCTTCTGCAGGCTGTCCGTGAGACGAATTGGTATTTAATTATTTGGCAAATCATAAGAGTTTTTTCTGTAGATTAGTATAATCTCTGCTGCACTCCAGGAGGTAGGCCTATTTACCCCTTTTAAAATAAAGTTAGAGAATCAATTTATATAGGGTACCCAGCTGGCTAAAAGTGAAAGATGAACGTCTCCTATGACCCTATCTAGACTTTTGGCCTTGTTGCTCTTTGCCGCTTTTATAGCAAAACGTGCATCTTGCATTGCAACGTATATAGTGGGGATTTTGTTAAATGTAACCTGCAGTGTTAGGTCCAACTCCCCATTGTGTTGCTTATATAAACTACTAAAACGGTTGCCCAAATCTTGGGGCTGAACAAAAAATTCGAGTTGTTGGGCTGTGCAGTAGGGCAACGAGTGACTATATCCCCAAACAATTTGTTATCAGATTTAGCTGCAGCGATCAAGTCCTCTCACATAGAATTCTCCCAGTCTCTTCAGTCCTAATGCAAGTACCTTTCTATGCTTTCTGAGCAAGGAGGATATCAGCTCTGTTTTTATTTCTCAGAGCCTGAACTAGTGTTCTCTTTGCTTTCATACACATCCTGTTATACCAAGTGGTTTTCGCAGTTGTTGGGGCCTTTTGGTTGTTGCACCTGGATAATAATTCCCTGATGTTAATCATAAGAGAATTGTGTTGCATGAATTTCAATTCACCAAAAAGCCTGGGGTAGCAGAAGTGACATCCCATGCCCTTTGACCTTTAATTTCACTCACACACACACACACACATGGTTACACACACACATTCACATTATTCACTATTAGTATAATAACAAAATTGAGAGAAAACAGAGAGTGAAGTCCCAACCAACATCCACAAGGATGAATTGCCACTGTATTCTTGGCATTGATTTAACACCTGGCACTGATTTCGCCACTCTTAGGCCAGGGGTCGAAAAGGCAGCGCCAGGGGTAGTAAGGGACAAGACCGGGGTCGCAGCTGCGACCCCTGCTGACTCCTAAATGACGTACATACTGTGCTGATCCGTGACCTTAGAGGGACCCCTTTTGGCATAACAAACAGGGATGTACTTCATCATGTCACCCACGATGCTTGGATATTTGACAGAGTGTCAGGATTTCTTTGAACCCAACTCCAACGTATATTGTTTTTATTGTTGGTGCACTAAATTTGTTCATGACAATTTAAGGAGGGAGCCTTTGCTAAAGGATTCAGAATTCCATTGATTGTCATTACAAGTGAGTTGTGGTCACAGTCATTACGGTCTATAATTAGCATGTACTCCAGTAAGTGCCATAGGGTCAGAGCTCTTAAAGTGTAATCAATTTGACTCATATAGCCTGGCCTATTATATGTGCTTTTCCCCAACCTATCTGAATTGCACCTGCCATTACATGTTTTTGCAGCCCAAGTTAATGTTAGTGCCATTAGTATTATGGCCTTGGATCACCATTTGACAGATGGCAGGTCCAGAGCTGGTATCACCATTCCGTATCAAATTCAGTAGTAAGATCTTTCAGAGTGCTCTCCAGAGGCTCAAAGGTAGTATTGAGATTACCTGCAATAATCACATCTCCCTTCCCTGCTCTGATATTTGAACTGGCTTCTAGGTGCATTATTGTTGCAGATTTAGCACCCTGACCGGAGATCATATTATAGATATTATATAATGTTAAAGAGTGGCCCTTTGGAAATTCGAGTGCAACTGCCTTAATATGGTTAGAATAAATATCACTGACTTTAATTTTACAATTCAGGGTGAATTTAACCCAAATTGCTAACCTCCCTGAAGGTCGCACCTTCCCTAAGTGGAGTGCTGTTTGTTTCTACATGTAAAACCAGTATGATAATAGGCATCTAGACCAACTTTTTCCTGAAAGATGCACAATGGTTTGGCCCGGAACCAGGAAGCACAAAGGCTCCCTTCCCTAAGCCAATCACAACGTTGTAATGCAGCATTGTTATTGGTCTGAGCGCATTGGCTGGTCATGTTCCACCACTCATGGGGAACATGCAAAGTGTGCAGGACTGTTTGGTCGGTCCTGTTATGCACACGTTGTAGTGTAGCAACCACTCTTCCTCCCAGATGTTACGGGAGCCCTGCCCCAGCGAACCTTACTGACACTAGGAATAAAGGGGCATATGAATCAATGGAGGCTTTTGCGAATTCCTTACTTGCGATTAATAAGGAATCGCAATTAAGGAATTGCAAAAGCCTATGCATGTAGGAATCGCTATAAAATTTGCGATTCCCAAACATACCTTAATTTCAACTCGCAAATTGTGAGTCGCAATTAAGGAATGCCTTCCCATTCATTCCTATGGGCTTACAGACCGATAGGAAAGAATGTGAAATTGCATGCGAATTTGCGAGGACCCAATAGGTACTCGCAAATTGTGCATGCAATTTCAAGGTGCAAGGGTGTCAAAAGGACATCCTGTTGCACCCCTGAAATTGATCTGTGCATACATGTTGCGCACACAAATGCCCAAGGGCATATGTGTGTGTAACCTACAACTTTGAAAAATGCACTTTATATTGCATTTTTACATTTTTTTGTGAATTACCATCAAGTTCAAATTGATGGTAATTTGCGACCCCTATTAAGAAATCACTGCTGCGATTTCACCATGCTTTAAATTGCGATTTTTTAAATTGCGAAAGCCTTACAGTACAACGTGGCGGTCTAACGCTGATTGCAGCATCCCTCTCACTGGATTGATTCCGCCACCCAAAGTCTCCCCCATCTGTACCCGAAACCGGGGCACACAGAGGAGCCCAAGACATGAATTACCTGCAAGCCGCCAATGCCGTACCTCCAACATAGCGCCCACATATACACGTCCTCCCGAGTGTCACGCACTAAGGACCTCCCACATCCGCAGGAGCCTGTTACAAACCCTTGAACCTCCAGATTTATTCTCTCTGTAATTCGTGGACACAGGACCGTGTCCCTTTCAGCACCGCCCTATTTGCAACCCTGTCCTGAAGATGATCCTGACTAACAGGATCGAAACGTTGTCGACTCCTCAGCGCAACTGATGGCGCACTACCTTTTGTGGTTCAACTGAAATTGTTGTCATTATTCATCTTAACATTGTAAATTACTGTCTTGAACCACAATATTTGAATGGGCAGCCAGTGGAGCTTTACCATTAGGGGGTGTGAAGGGGACCTAGGTGGTGCATTCTGGACGAACCGTGCGGCTGTATTTTGGACTACTTGCAGACTGCTGAGTAAGGTGTCATTGGCTGAGATCAGCAGACCATTACAGTAGTCCAGGCGGCTAAGTACAAGGGCCTGGACCAGAGTTTTACGAGTGGAGTCAGGAAGTAATGGGAAGACTCTATGGAGTAATCCTATTACATGGATGCAGGAACCAGCTGTCTGAGTAATATGCTCTTTCAGGCTAAGGGCCTGATCTAATCGGATAGCCACATTTTTTACTACATGTTTGGGGACCGGGTTAGGGTTCAAATCTGATGGCCACCAATCAGGAGTCCACTGGAGAGGGGCCTCTCCAAAGAACATTACCTCAGTTTTTCCCACATTACAATGTAGAAAGTTATTTACCATCCTCTGTGATACACCTCGCATTCCATCAGAGAAGGCCAGCTGGACCGCAGCTGTGTGTTTGCTGAATGGAAAAGGAGCTGCGTATCGTCGGCATATGATACGGGACTAAACCCGTATGTCCTTAAGAGATTGGCCAACATAAGCAACAGGGATAGAGAGCACAATAGGTGGCACACCGATAGAAACCATATCTATGAAATCTGCACATTCATTGTAGGTATAAATGATCAATCAGAATTACAAATAGTGTACCGAAAAATATACTTACATTTCTTGACCATAAGGCACTAGGCTCATCATTTTCATAGGCTTTGTAATGTAAAAAATGCAGAGTCATATTGTACATAGGGAAATGTCTTTCCAGCTCACAAAGTACTCTTAGTTATGTTCTGAATAAGAGAAAGTACACTTTCCCACCCCCATTTCTTCTGAGTAACAATGGAGTATATCAATGGTTGGCAACCATAATTGGAGTCAAAACCTACAGATTTATCATTATTTCATGCAGTGCAGCAAGCCACCTTGCTGCTCTGCGGGAAAGGTAAATGTCAGGAATGTGCCGTATTTAACATGATACGGCATATTCCTGTCTTTTCCTTGTACTGTTCCACATTGTGGCACATAACGCCAACGCAGGTACCCATGCGCCGTGTGCAAGGGTGCCTACATTGTAGGCAGGATTGTTTTTTTTTGTGCAGGAAGGGAAACATAAAAGCCATCCTCTGAGGCATTTTCCTCTTTCTCTGTGTGCTGCAGAATGCAGCACATGTAGAAAGAGGAATAAGCTAGGAGAAATAAAGATATGACATCACCTGTGGAGGCATAACATTTTGACACATTCCTCAGTCTACCAGTGATGGTAAATCTGGGAATGCGGCAAAATCCTTCGGTGAATTCGTGGGAACACCCAGGCTCCACCCATGGAATGCCTCCCTGGGGCAGATTAACACAACGCAGTGGTTTGAGCTGAGTTGCGTTACTCTAAGTTTATCAAGCCATGCAGGGCCTTGCGTAACATGATAAATCTGACTTAATTGATGCGCCATCCATGTGCCCCCTTGCATGGTGCAATGGAGATGCAACTCAATGATAAATATGCCCCAAGGCATTTCTCAGGAGGCTGCTGCAACTTCCACCACCCACTGCCTCTGCCAGTGCTTCCAAATACCATCACTGGTACTATCCACTAACCATCAAACTCCTGCAGATGTGACAGTTTGAACTATTCCAGGTCACCCAAAGTTGTAACAATGGCTTGGATATGCTGGTATCATTTTGTTATGAATTAAATTGCTAAGCACTATGTTGATGTTCTCAATAAAAAGGTAACCAAACAGCGCCACTGTGCGATACATTATCAAAGTGCCAGTGTTATGTAATAGGTACTCACCAGAAAACACTGGCACAAATGAAGCGCTGTTGATACCAAAGCATATACATTTTCTTCCAATTTGCAAAACATAGCTCCTCCATGGCTGTTTCTGAACCTGCTCCTTTTCTAAACACTTAAACGGCACCCTTAATCAACTATCACTCATTATGCAAATATGGCTTCTAGATCTTGTAAAATGCTCCGATAAATGGCGGATTCCATTGCATAGGACTGCTTATTCTCATCATTGTTTGACAAGAATGTTGCTGGGATTGTTCTGTGGTTGTGTTATGTGGTAAATAAACAAAATTTGAACAATCTGCATCGTGGTACCAGCCTTAACTGAGTGAATATGCATGGTGATCTTTTAACCCTTTAATTTTTTTCCTTTCTGAGAACTGCCTCCCTTTGCCATCCATGCATGCCTCTGTGAATGGAAAATCCTGACTGATCCCGTTTTCTAGGTCAGGCACTAAATATTGTTTTGAAAATGTTGGCTACTTATGAATATTTGCTTGCTGCAGTTGATGTAGATTGTGAATGGGTTTCTTGAAAGATGAATAAAGTGCTTTCTACACTGGTCAAGTTCGTGTAATACAATTTGTGTGTCTGAGCCTGTGTCCTGCTGTTTCCTGCAGTCTTCTATACTGTCAAGCAATAGCTTCACAACACAATTTGTATTTGTTGTCTTTTGCACAACACAGTTATAGACAAACATCAGAACTGAACGATAATTCATGCACAAATTTTGCGAGTGGTTAAGTCTTACTCCAAGCTTCGGTCTGATCGAGGTTGGGTCGGATTCCCAAAGTGGTTGTACACATCAGGAATATAAAGTTATTCATTGCAGAGATTTACGATTGTGTGCATAATTCACGAAACCCCGTCTGGTCGAAATGCATGCATTTGGTAGCATGCTATTCACCTATATTTCTGTGGTATGACTTTTTCCCTAAACCTAGTGTGCAAAACCTTCCCATGTACGGGGTTCAGATATTTGGTAAATATAAAATATATATTTTTGTACCCCATTTCTGCATCTAATGTTTCAGTTTTCATTTAATTTTAGACACATTTTAGCTATATGTTCTTTGGTAAATAGAATACGAATAAATCAGGTACGCTGCTAAAATAGTTAAAAAAATATTTTAGAACAATATTTTTAGAATAATGAATAGTTCAAGAACTTTAATAAAAAGTCTCAGAAACAGGTACATGCCGCTGCAAGTTACAAAGTGACACGTTAGATATGCTGATTGTTGTCAAACTTTTAGGATTCAGAAAGCTATGTGCACACTTAAGCTGAACTTCAGTGCACTATGGCTTGTTTTGCGTGTGCAAATTATTGTTATATGATTAAAACACGAATCCATATTTGCAAAGCTATCTATTCATGCTGCAGTATGGTGTAGAGTTATGTGAAGAGTAAGTCTCTCCATAGGGCCTGGGTCTTGGTGCTTCAGCCTGCAAATTCCTCCATCGCCGAATTAGTAGAGGCAGCTGGAGAAGCAGGGACAGTTTGTGATGCCTCTTCCTCTGGAAAGCTGCTTGCTTTTGGCTTCTGGGCTCACAGTAGGCCATGTAGCAGGCAGCGTGTACCAGGGGAAGGCCAGGCCCGGATTGGGAACCAAAACCGGCCCCGGCAAAGTGCTCGGCCGCCCCCCCCCCCCCCCTTCCCCACTCGGGGGTTGAGTGTGCCGCCGAGCTCTTTGCCGGGGCCGGTTTTCGGACGATTTTTGGTACAGGGCCGATTTTGCAGCTATGCTGCAAAAACGGCCCTGTAACAAAAACGGCCCCCAGGGGCCCAAAACCGGCCCCCACCCGTGCGGCGCACCGGGGGATTGCCCGGAGCCTGCTATGGCCAGTCCGGGCCTGGGGAAGGCCAGTGTGTCTGCCTCCGTGCCAGTCAGGTGGGCACTGCAGCTTGCACCACCCACTGACTCTGCCAGCCGGACTGGAAACAGCATCCAGCCCTGGCAGATTGCTGCTCAACCGACCCCGAGAGCGGGGGATGGGCGGGCGGGGCTGCTAATGAGAGACACCGCTGGCGCTTTTGTTACAGGGGGCTGATATTGCAGCACTGCTGCAAAACCGGCATCTAGTAAAAAAAACTGGCCCCCACCCCTCCGGCCCACCGGAGGGGCACCTGTTGCCCGCTACGGTCAGTCTGGCCCTGGTGCCTGCCAATGACAGTACCAACACAATTACTAACAATCACAGTCCTCCAAGGGTAACAATGCAGAATATTCCAGGCCCCCAAAGTTACATGAAGGGCTTGTGTAGCAGGTATTAGTAATTTTTAATGTGTATTTAATTAATAAACAACTGTTGTAGTTCTCAACTCTAAATTATATCAAGATTATAATAAGTGGCAGTACATCCAAGACATGCCAGTGCACAGTGGACTGTCTACCTATATTAAAACAAAATAAAAATAATTGCATAAAATACTTCCTTTATAGGCAAGCTATGGTTTTGTAATCATATCACAAACTGAAAACCATGTAAATTCTAATGAAACCCCTCAGTTTAAAAAGATGTTGTAGTTACAAGGTTATAATACAAAACTTAAGAGCCATCAAAAAGTAT
This sequence comes from Lissotriton helveticus, assembly GCF_964261635.1. Classification (NCBI taxonomy): domain Eukaryota; kingdom Metazoa; phylum Chordata; class Amphibia; order Caudata; family Salamandridae; genus Lissotriton; species Lissotriton helveticus. The sequence continues at coordinate 787,111,031 of NC_136071.1, read as the reverse complement.
CAGTTATGCTGAGCTGTGCATCCATATACTCTACAATGTACTGTCGAAGAAGACCTGTGATGTCACCAGCAGTGCAATCGGTGATGTTACCAGTGACATCACATCATGAACAGTGCTTTGCGTTGGAGTTATGGTTGCATAGATCAGTTTAATGACAAATATCTGTGGATTTTAGAATTTGAATTATATCCATAATGTTTTTTGTGCTGAAGGTATTTACGAAATTATATGGTTGGCGTGGGTGACCTTCAGCATGTTTTTCCTCTCTATTTTTAGTTCATTGGATTCATTTCCAATAACAGATCTCATCATGCAAGGCACTGATACAATGAAATGATAAATAAACCCTGCAAAATAGGCGGCCAGAAGGGACTTGTTGCAATTTATATTTTCCTCAGATCTGGAAAAGCAAGATGTCTGCTGCCTGTCTCTTGAAAGAACCGCTCTACGAGCATATGTTTTCAAAATGCTAATTGAAATTGAGACCATGCTAAAACCTAAACTTACATGAGCCATGTTTTCTGTAGAATTCGATTCCAACCCTTTGGGATTTTCTGCTTTTAAAAGAGTTTCAGTCCATCTGCTCCCAAGATTGCAAGTACAGATACTATGTAATGCTTGCTACTGTTCCATTTCCTACGGAAATATCTCTTACAATCAGACTGACATATCCCAAGTTTGCTAATATAACATAACATAATATAATATGATATAATATAACATGATATGATATGATATAATATACTGCTGCAGAATGCCCCAGACTAGTTGTTTAAATATTAGTCCTTGCTAAGTATTAAGGATGCCCATACTGGTTGTCATGTAGGCACCCCTGATTTGAACCCGAAGCAAAAGAGGCATATCTTGTCTGGGCACTGCTGCAAAAAAGGAGATGCCCCCTTAGCCACACTTTAGACAGTAAAGAACAACCACAATCGGTGTGCTGTGGCCCTTCACAACCATGAGTCCAGGTGCCACTGCACTCACAATAGCAACACATCTGCTTATCAGATGCATCCGCTCGCTTTATGCTTATAATTATGTTGGTACACATTACCAGTCGTGGTCAGTGCAGGTAACTGCGATGGGACAGTGCAGGGGCATGGCAGGGCTGGTGGGGGAGTCGACAGAAGACTACGAGGGGAAATAACATTTAAAAAAAGAAAATCACTTATCTTGAGCTCCCTTGTCATCCCTCCGCTCTTACCTGCACAGGTCGTGACTGCACACAACCTGATTATTAGTGCCCGTTAATCCTGATGAGGCCAGTAGCAGGAGTGACTGGCCCGATGGAACCCGACAGATCTCAGACATGTAACTTGCTCAAAGCAGATGGAATGTCCAGGTGGAACGCAGCCTGAATATGAAGAAAATCATCTTTGAATCAGAGCAGAAACACTAAGTACTGCATGTGATTGCCCGACATATTGCATTAAGAGGCAATCTCTTTCCCCTTACAATTATTAATTGCCTGGACATTGGTAGTGGGGGCTGTCATTGAGGGGGTCAGGTTGCTCCCCTTGTCTCCAATAAATATTATTGCACATTCTGCATGATGAGTGCTATGCTGAACGACTGACTAAAGTACTGACCATGACCATTTAACTGTCAAAAACAGACTGTTTATTGGTTCATTAGTGGTTACATGTCATCCTATCAAAGACTAAAATATTGATGTGAGAAAGTGTTATGGCCAAAATATCAAGTATCACGAAATAATGAGACTAAGTAAATACAGTTGAAAACAACTTAATATGAGCCGTTACGAGGCCACATTTAAACAAGCATTGTTACAGCCAATAGGTCTAGGCTTGTGGGAACTGTGAAGGCTACATTTTTTGCACTTTTTTTTCTTTTTTGCAAGCATATACCACAAAACAGAAAGAAGAAAAAAGAAAATATGCTGCCATCGAATTATGTAGCTATATGTATGGAAAAAAATGAAAAAATAACTATGACATATAGAACAGTGCCAGTGCTTCATAGAAAACCTGGCTAAAGAAATCACAGAAAAATGTGATTCTCATGGTCAAAAAGAAAAGGTGCTATTGCCTTTTATTTACAGGAACACGAAGACATATTTAAACACAACGATGACTAAAAAACTAAGAGATAAAGATTGGGAAACCAAGAGCCTTGCTTGGCCCACCAGCCATAGCAGTGAAGTGCGCTTCTTTATATGTGGGTGTATTCATCAGGCAAAAGCCCCCACTCACAGTGCAATCGAGCCAAAAACAGAAGTGGTCATTCCCCCTTGCCCCATGCTGTTTGTTTATTTGACAGAAACAAAATGTAAACAACAGTTATACTGACCACTAATTGAAGAGTGCTGGCCCAAAGTTCTTCTTTGCTGTATCGCCAGCTTCATGTAATAAAAAATAAAAGATAGTTACATATATTCTATGCATATATATATATTTGCATGGTTTTTTGGATTACAGGAGCCCAGCATGACAGCAAAATCTGTCTCTAGGCCAGGCCTAAACATTGCCTACTGCCACCATTGATGAAGAGATAAAAACATTTGCCCCTGTAGGGCAATAATTATCAGGCATCTCCTGGCCTACACGACCGCAATGCAGTATGAAATTTGTTTCGCAATCAGCTGAGGTAAGACCTCTAATAGTCTGCAGTTCGATCCATTAGTTAAACTATGTGGCAATGAGGCTGAAATATATTAACACATCTACTGCCAGCACTGGCATCAGGAGAAAGGCAGATCCTGTTGGTTCCCACGTTCTCAGATCAATTCTACTTTACCTGTGTTCCTGTGCAAGGCACGTGTATGCTATCATATAAATGCAAGTGCAATAAGTGGTGGTGGAAGACGCAAGCACAGAGTCTAGAAATGCTCAAATCAAATACACCCCATTAAACTACCTACATAGAATGTACTTGACTCTGCTGTGTAGGTCTTATAAATCTATATAGGGGATTGGTGTCCAAACTAAATCCAGACACCCCCACAGGATACATTCGCCTGTAGACCAGCTAGCTCACAGTGCCACTATCTTACCAAGGAGCGAATAGTTTCTGGCAACTATGGAACATGACAACCCTGACCCCTCAGGGATCATAGAAACAGTACAGTACCTTTGGCTCAGTCATTCGTGCTCACTTTGGCTCAGAGAGATACACAGAATAAACGGTGGGGACGTTTTCAATAAGCATTTATTGAACCATCGTCATTCTAGTGTAAAATACGTGTACTGCAACAACCTAAGACAGAAACAGATATAGACGATGACAAGCACCTGTAGAGTTAATAGAAGGTAGTGCTAAAACAGTGAATATATGCAGGCATATAAGTACATGCCAGTGAGAATGCGTACTGATACCATGAAAACCCTTACAAGATGTACCCAAGTGTACCTAGCATTTATCTAGGTGTATTGCCAAGAACCCTCCTAGGAAAGAGCCAACCACATTACCTGTGAGAGAATGAAGGAGCCCGTCTTGGTCTCAAGTTGGAACCCCCCGCAAGGGATATCAGACCACTGAATGCTGGAGTGTCTGCGTGCAGAGACTTCAGCGTCTCGTGTCAGCATGGACGTTTTCTCCTCTGGCTTGCCCAGCAAAGATGTGGCACTTATATACCCGAAAGGTACCCTCAGGGGATCAAACTAGATGTGTCATTGTTCTGTGGGCATGTCAGCCAAGGATGACAATAGTGACGATAGTGAAGACCCTTGTACAGAGTTATTATGCAGAAGATGGTAATCCTGCTGTGATGCTAAGAATGTATCCATAATAAATTAGGCTAGTTTTTGGAGAAAAACACACACAACATTTATTCTGCACCTAACTAGGTAAACGGTAAGTGCCAGAACCGTTGTGTGGAACAATGGCAGGACAACAAGAAATTCATATTGACCCCATCAACCTGAAATAGGTGTTCTGAAGAAGGCAGAGGATTCTACTACATGCTACGTACGGGAGTGCCCTGTGATAAATCAGCAGGGAAGACAATCTACAGACTTTTTAAGAGGCCACAGAATGGGAGTGCTGCTTGATGACCTTTTTCCACGCCTGAAAGCTTAACAAGTAGGAAATGGAATTATCAACTTGACATTTTAGTTGGTGAGAGACGCAAGTTGGGGAAATATACTGATTTCCCCGCCCCAAACCATCAAACAGCAATGAATGGTACACAATTGGCTAATACTGTGGTGATTGGACTTCATGGGATGGGAAGGAAGCACAAGGGGCAGGTGCCTAATAGCCCACCTATTATGGCACAAAATAAAATTGTTAGTTGCAAGGCTATGGGAGAACCACAATGAACAGGATAACAACAGAAAAACACCCAACCTGGCCGCATATCGAGGAATAGATAAAACAGATGTGACTTGTGTAAAAGCGAGGTGCCTAGAGGGAGCTGAAGGTTGCTGGATAGATATGCTGTTGGGAAGAAAAGTGCTCTGCATGGTTGAAGACATGTACCCCTGCTCTGAGTGCCCGATTGTACTGTTGTCTGGACCCCTAATTCAGATTTCTTTGTCTTAAGTGAACACAGATGATGCAAATGATGCAAATGTCTTGTTGGATCAGGAGGGGCTTCCAAGAAGAAGGTACTGCCTTTCCCAAGAGTAAGGCAGCACAAACGCAGTAAATGTATGACATTGTTCTGCATTCTGTACATCAATTGTTCTGTTTGTATTTGTCACCCCTAGTGGGACGGGGTATGCCCGGACGGGGGTCCTGTGTTCTCCATGCCACTGGAGTCGAGCTATCCTGGCTGATGAGGGGTGAAACCTCGAAACCAGACCTAGGATGCTTGTTTCCAGTCCAGGGAGGATCTGGCCTGGCAGTTCGGGCTGGACTGTTCCCATTGTGCACAGAGTCAAGATTGATTTGCATATGGCTGGGTTCAAAGTGGAATGGCATGGTGAGCAAAAAAAAACAATGGATTTAGGCCCAGATCTCTGTACTGGGGTGAATGTATGACATTGCTCTGCATTCTGTCCATCAATTGTTCTTTTTGAATTTGTGATAGCAGTAGTGAACAGGTTCTTTTTACCTGTGTTACTGGAGTGAAGTCAACTGGCTCACTCACATATTTAAACATTCAGCTTCACTGTGCTTACCTAAACCATGGCCTAAATCAGGTAAATTTGAAATGCTAAATAGCGCAGGAGTAATGACTGTGCTAGATGCATATGTGCCTGGGGAGGGTGCAATACAAGGATAGAGCAGTGCTGTGCAGTACATGTGTGGTAAGTGCATATACTGAGTGTATGTTGGCCAAGTGGGAATACATTACAGGAGAGATGTAGTAATGTGCATGTGCAATGAAAGCACATTCTGAATGTACATGTGCTTGTGTGAAGCACAATACACGAAGGATGAAATGTTGGGCAGCACACACACGGGAAATGTGTGTGCTGGCAGTGTATGTGTTTGTAAATAGCGCACCCTGGTATAATAAGGACAAGCTAAAGAACTGAACAGTTCACAGACTGAATGTGTGTACTGAATGCATGCGTGACTACAGAGGCAAAATGAAGGGAGATAACAGTACTGAACAGTAAGTGGGCTATAAATGTACACGGAATAAGAGTGCCCGAAGTGACGCATTACATGGGGGAACCTCAATTTCATTTTTGGATGCCAAGGTGAAGAAATGATTAAGAGAGGCATTCCTCTAGACAGACTTGTGTATTGCTGCTTTCCTGTGAGCTAGGTGGGACACACTGGAGGAAGGAAGGAAAAGACTCTTCCTTGAAAAGGTTGCTCTTTGATTCAGTGATATATCACAAGAAAGGGACCTGGACACATCTCCGCAAGGAGATAAGGCTGATAAGAGAATCATAAAGAATAGAGCTGGGTACCGGGATTTACCTTTTGATGCACATATCACTGTGGCTGACATCTTGGTGTGAACTCTGGTCCCTCCCATTAATTTAGCTGTTGGTCAATCAGCCAATCAGCTTTGGAGTTTTGCCTGCTGGAGCAGACATCCTGTTAAGAGGTAAGCAGAAAAAGATAAGTGAAAACTTCAAAATAAGCAGAACCTCAACATCAAACTTCAAAGACTCGGACACTAAATCACATTTTGCTCTCTGGAAATTGGCCATAAGAAGGGGAGGTTGGGACCCCAAACTTTTTCATCTGCCAAGCAGCCAGAGGGGATGCTTGAGGAGAGGAAGCTCTGCAAGACTTCTGACTGTGAACAGGACCTGGGACAAAGGCCTACTAGATGAGGGGACATCACCTAGGGCAACCAAGACCACCTGCACGGGATGCAGTAGCTCCAATTGCTGCCTCCTGGTCAAAACCAGTGTGCCCTGTGAGGAAGAGGAAACCGTTGGAGGGAGCGAGGTCCGGTGGTGAACCCTATCATGAGGACTCTCTGTGCAAGGTTTGAGGATTCAGCTGTGCACCAATTGTGCCATAACCGGTGTGCACGAGTGTCAGTTTGATGACTTTCTGTATGCCAGGAGAAGGCCGCCGTGAACTAAGCCAACAGGTAGGGCCATGAGGGACTTGCCAAACCAAAACCGCTGCGCTGTTGTGACCCTGCATGTCAGGAGTGACCATGGGTAAAGTTGCTATTGTTGGTGTACGGAGACTGATACTTGCCGTGGTGGAAGGCTTTGAACTAAGGAGTCAGTACCCTAAAGTACTGCAGCAATCCTGTATGCCTGGAGGGGTTGCTGGTAGCAACGTTGCCAAGAAGTTTCAGGCCGTCGCCCGAAGAAAGCACTGAGGTTACTTTCGGTCGAGCCCGCACAGTGACTGAGCTGCCACTGACATACTCCAGAGGACTACTGAGGATGCCCTGGAAGACTCTGCATCATCCCCGGGCTCCAGTGATGTGCATGAGAAAGGATTCCGCCAACTCCCTGCTGGAAGGACGGCTTACCGCATCTTTGTGAGCCGGGACCTGCTTCAATAACTGAGAGACTCTGGCAGTACCACTCAGGAGAGAGGGCTTGCACCACTGGGTGCTACAGCATGAGTTGCATGCAGCCCGATTTCTCCAAGCAGGATCAGAACTCATGGGTGCTTGTACTGAGGGCTTCGGCTACCCTACTGAATGCTTTTGTGCTGCATGAGCGGATAATACTTGAATTTGGCCTCTAGGGCCCTTGAGGAGTCTAGCAAAGTGGGTAGGAGGTAGCCCTCAACTAGTAATAATACCACAATCATTAATAGATCCAGGAAAGTGTCAGTAAATTAATCCTTGCTCAAACCAAGTGAGCAGTCAGACTTCACTTAGTAGACAGGTATATGTGAAGCATTTATTACCACGGCGAGGGGCACCAGAGCTTTCAGCTGGACAAGCCAGCATGGTCAAGCCGTTTGGCAAGTCAACAACGATGTATCAGTCTCCTCCTGGAGTTTTTATGCAATACTTTGTAGAAACTTTCCAAACTTTGAGATCTGATTGTTTCTGAGTTTCTTTAGGGAGAAATAGCCCAGTAGTCCTGCCAAGGGTGGATAGGGCTCTTCAGGAAAATCCAGTTGCAACTAGTCAGCTGGAGTGATCCTCTCTTTGGCTTTGCAAGTAACGTCTTCCAGCTCTTTTGTACCTTTTGCTGATCAGGACATCTACTCTTTTTCCTTTGAGTCAGGCACATCCCATTCTTTGTTGAGCCTTGTGAGTTCAGTAGGTGCAGTACTTTTGTGGTGAAGCCAAGGGTCCAGCAGGGCAGTCCTTCTTCTGATTCTCCAGCCAGTGTTCTGAGACGCTCCGGCTGCTCTCCCATATTAGCCTCCATTTTGGGCTGGCAAGAGGAGGGAACACCCCAACCAATAGAGGTAATGTTACCTCCTTCCGCTATGACCACTTCCTGTGAAGTGTGGCATATTTGTGACCCAGAATGCACTGCTCTCACAAACATCAAAATGGGGAAAATCTCTCCTTGGTGTGTGTGTCTGTTTAACCCAACCCAAAGGTGTGGCTAACTGACTACACTCACCTTCCGGCCTCTCTCCTAATGTAATTCGGGGCTCCCACCTGGCTGGGGATCAAGGAAGTGGGGCTGGCCGAGGTCCTGGGACATCTCTTCTCCTGCCAATGAAGTCTAGCTTATCTCCCGAGCCCCCTTACTCTCCCTGGCTTCTCCAGGAAGCAAATCCCCTTCCACCAAATTGCTGTATTGTTTCAGCCCCAGACTTCTTCACACCCACTCAAGCAGCAGCTTGGCTCAAGCTACCAGTGGCTGACCAATCAGAAGATGGGGCTACAGGGCTGCTTTAGGTAACTACAGGATTGTCCATTCCGATAATGCTAGCAAGCTCTAATGCAAAGATAGACTTTATTAAATGTAATAACGCTGTTTCCATGTTAGCCCATGGGGCTAGCAGCACTACAATAGGAAAAACGACTTTGGCTGTTTTTCCTTACCAGGGAATATAAAACATCTCCTATATTGTCACTGCTATTTATAACATGGCATCCTAACCATGGATCACCTATGGAAGACCTGAGGGTGACTTATACATCATTAAAAGGTAGTTTTGGACTTTGGAAGTGCTTTTAATTCTAAACATGGTTTTATTTTAAAACCAGCCTGCAAAGCGGGCCTGGATTTAAAATGACACCAGACACCAAGGCAGTGCACACTTGCGTGCATTAAGTTAACTGGGATCTCTAAACCCACATGCACTACCATATACTAGGGACTGGCTTCCCATCCACACCAGGAAAACAGTGCTGCAGGCCTTCCTCACCAGCTGACTAGACTAAGGCAAAGGACTCCATACAGGCACCACCATCAAACTCATGCAAAGACTCCACACGGTCCAGGAGGCGGCTGACCGACTGATCTTCAACCGACCCAAGAGAACCCACATCACCCAGCACCTGAAGGACCTCAACTGGATCCTCATCCAGAAGCAATGCTTTTTCAATCTACTGACTCACGCCTACAAAGCCCTCCTTGACCAATGATCCGCCTTCCTGAACCACTGCCTGCTTTTTAAACGACCCACCAGTAATCTCCACTCCGCACATCTCACATCGATACCACGTATCTGCCGCTGCCGCTCCAGAGAATGCTCCTTTTCACACCTCCCCATCACCTCGGCACGGCCCCCTCGCTTACCCAGTACAGGAAGGGACTCAAGACCTGGCTCTGCGACTAATTTTCGATGGATCCTTGCAGTAAGCACCAAGTTGATAAGCTGTGCTATACAAGCCCTACTTGATTGATTGACTTGCCAATTAGAATTATACCGACTACCAACACCTTTTGTTGACCTTTAGATGATAGCACTGGCCCTGGGCCTAGTTAGCAGAGCTCAGGGTACTTTCAAAATCAGTAACCACCAGCATCAGTCACAAAAATGAGGGTGATCCTGGCAAAAGGATAACTTTCATACAGGGATTTGCTGTTAAAGGTGCTGCGGCACTATAAACACTTTTGACTAAATCCTGAAGATTCAAACTGGAACTCTCGGATGTGTCCGACCTCACCCCTATTGCTTGAGCTGCCTGATCTGTCCTACAGTCATATTGTTTTTCTGCCTCCCATGTTCGCTGCCTCAGGCAGATGAGAGGTGCCCTTATATATTTCTACCACTCGTGTGTGCAGGGGGGCTGGATTGGAGGAGTGTGGCTGCCACCCCCGGGGTTGTGGAGCTCTCTCACCTGTTGCCAGCTGACGGCATACATAGACACCAAATGCTCTCTTCCTGCTACGTTCCATGGCTCCTACATCTTTACTGCACTGCTGAGCGCTTTCATTGTAGTGTCCACGCCATGCCGATCAGATGAGCCCATTACATACATCACGCTTAGACTGAGACTTTGCCTTTGAACTATTGTTGCTATTACTACTGCCTCTGTCCTCGTACGCCCCCTCTGGCACTGTGCTCTAGGCTGTTTTTACTTGTGCTACTGTGTGGTGCAGGTGATTCCATTGCCCTATTGAGGAATGCAATAACATCTTTGCCTCCATTGATCTCTTGATCTGGTAAACACTGTATCTACTAGCAAATGCGGTATTCATTGCCACAATGGGTCGTGGAGATCCTAAGAAATAGGAACTCAACTTTGAAACTGCCGAAACTCCACACCACCAGCATTCGCCACCCAGTGCTAGTGGCACCTCAGACCATACAGTGGCTGACCCCCACAACCCCTTACTGGCACTGCCGCAATTATGTCTCAAATAAGTGCCGGTTTCAGTGAGATTGACTCTAGATTTGATACTCTAACACATTGCCTGGATGCCATTAATGCCTTGAAAGACACTACTAGACTTGAGGGTGCAGAGCTCATACTTTCGGAGGTATGAAAAGGCAATGTTGAGGTGATGAAACGACTCAAGTATGTTCAACGCATCCTGAAAACCACAACCACCAAGAAGGAAGATTTAGAGGAGAGGTTCCAACGTAACAACATCTGCATTGCTGGAATACCAAACTCCACCAACACTGGATGTATGGATGTCTTATAGAGCATCTTTTGGCAGAACTTTGACATGCAATCCTTCACTGATACCTTTGTGGTTGAACGGGCACGCCGCAAACTTGTTCAGCATCCGGTTCCCAGAGAGCTGCTGCAATTTTTCATTGCCAGGACTCTTAATTTCAGAGATCATATACCGATTTGCACCTGTCCGGCGATAAGGACCTGTTGCAGTATCAGGGCACCGCAGTTTCCCATCTTTCCGGATTACATGCCAGAGGCTCAGGAAGCCCATTGTAAATGTATGGATGCTAAACGATCTCTCCAAAAGAGTACACTTAAATATGGTTTGCTTTACCCTGCATGTCTCCCTGTGGAGCTAAAAGGTCAGCACTATGCTTTATATATCCCTGCAAATGTCGCACAGTTCTGAAAGAAACACGCACTTGGTGGATCCTACCCTGGCGATGGCCCCGCCTATGACAACCCCGCTGACTGGGAGCCTACTTTCCCTGGTGCACATGTGACATAGTGGGTTCATTGCTGTTTCGATACACGAGAATGCTTACTGGGGTTTGCTCCTCAGGGTGCTGTCACTTCCCTCCTGAGGTGTATAACACTGTGTTTATTTGAGTGTTTTGGGTTCTCCAGCAGCTGTTCTTGCTGGAGTGGGTTTGGGAAAAGAGTATGGGGAAAGATTGCTTGTGTTTTTTGTTCTCTTGATTGTTGAAGCCATTCCTCTCTTGTGGTACATATCAGGACTAGACTTAAAACTCTCATTCCTATATTGTGATTCCCTCAGATATTACGCTTACACATATCACTAGAGACTTGACATTTCAACTCTCCCCCATGCATGACATGGAACATAAGAGGTTTGAACAATACCATAAAAGGGTAACAGGTCCTTGCCTATTTAAGCCGGCACAGGGTCCAGTTGGCCTTCCTTCAAGGAAAGTCACCTATCACGTAGACAAGACTCTATTTGAAGTGTAACTTGTCTCTATCGTTTTTACTGGCCTTCTACTTGCTTTCATTTTTTCCATTCTAGTCCTTTGTTGTGCCACACATGTATTTGTGTTTTATGTTTAGCTTTAGCTTCATTGCATGTACTTGTTCTATAAAACGATAAATACAGTTTATAAGAAAAGTGTCAACAGTGGACTGCAGCACTTGTTGTTCATCCACTGTTATGACCACGTGAAAACATGGCTCTCGGTCTGTCATTACAGCCTAGTCAGGCAGCTTCCAAGCTGCCAACTTGACATAGCCAAAAAAAACTTTTGTGGGGTCCAAACCTTCCTTTTTAATATCTATAAGTTACCCCCAGGTCTTATATGACCATATGGCTGGGTGCTGATATTAGAAAGAAGGACATGTAGAATTTATACTGTAAATGTCCTGACAGTAAAAACTCAGTATTGTTGTGATACTGTAGTAAGCCAGGTAGTCCCATTGTCTAACATGGAGTTTCACTAACCCACGTGCTAAGTGCTAACGTCCATATTGGACCACCGAACATGGTACTTCAAAGTACAAAACCTGATTTATTGCTGAAGTTGGATACAAACTAACTTTTAAGGCAACAGTGGCTTTAGAAAGTCGCGCTTTGCTGCCCAAACCTCTAGTACATGTGACAACAGGCTGTCCCCTTCTAGGAGGTCTGAAGGTCTGAAGCACCCCCAGTAACAGAACCAAAGAGAACTGTTGGTGGGAGTAGCTGTTGGTGGGAGGAGGTGTGGCTTCTTCTAGCAGCTAGCAGAAGAACTACTGGGTGGTGGCCCACAGGTGGCCTAGCCTCACTGCGCTACCGCCTCAGTGAAGCAAATCCTGATCACAACTTAGCCAGTCCTCTCTTTTGTGTCAGAAGACAGGCTGGCATTTCTTCCACATGGAAAGAAACTGTTGTGAATTGGTTTTCCAGCGGGAGTTACCAGAGCTCCACACATGGGGAAAGGACCGGAGTCATCTTGGATTTACGCAGAGAAGGGTACTCTGGAATTATTTCTGTCCAAACCACCAACAAGTGATGTAAATTGGGAAGTATGATCCTGTGGAAACTGTTGCCCCATTGGCTAGTGAGTCCTGTCTGCCACAAATACAAAGATGGCATAAAAGTGGCATCTTTGGCACACAGTCCTCAGATAACTACTGGACTGCAAAGAAGACAGAATGACTGCTCTGCTGCTTCCTGGACCCCGATGTAACCGGGTGTTGCAAATCAACCTGCACTGGACTCCACTGGCCCAAGGTGGGAAAATCTAGTCCTGAAATAAGAGACTGCCCCTGATGTTTTTGGACCCAAAGGTAGCCCCAGGAAGTCGCACAACACCTCTTCAGTATCTTCAGCTTCTTCAGCATCCTTAGCATCCTGTATCCCCAGCATTAGGACGTCTTCTTTGTTGGATCGGGATGAGGGATAAAAATACAGTGAAGACCCTGAGGGAGCTGTCTCCCTGGACCTAAGTGGTCCCATGAACAGCTACCAACCCATTGTGGCTCATCCAAGATACTTTAGTAGTAGTTCCAGCCGTTGGTTCAAAACCGCTAAGATACTTCTTCTGATTTATTGCAATTTAAAGATGATTTATTTTAATTTTGAACGACCATATCTGAGGTTTCTCTCAAAAGATTTTTGTAGTTTGGTGTCTATCTAAAGATAATAATACAATCGAATTTTATAAATTGGTGTTGTACTTTTATTGGGATGTGTTTTTTGTAGACTGTGTTGGTACTTCTAAATGTTTTACACTAGTTCTTTGATTAAGCCTGACTGCTCAGTGCCACAGATACCCAGGACTGAGTTCAATATTAACCTAACTTGACCTGATAGAGACAATGATATTATTACACAGTGAAGTCTCACAAGAACACCACATAACAATCCACCTTCTATTTCATCATGACTAATCCAGTTTTGATTTAAAAAATACAATGCTTCTCCTTCGAGAAATGGATATTCTTTTTCCCAATAAAGAAGCAATTGAACATTTCAGATCCCTATTGTGTAAGGAGTATATTTTGCATCAAAAATGCCATTTAAAAGCCATAAGGGTTAAGTCATTTTAACCTGAGTTGTAAAGGACCCCTTATTGATTACATAATGGTCTGAAAACTATTTCAAAAAGTAACCCAGCATTTTTTTAATTGAAAGAATACCTGAGCCTAAAAATCTTGACCAGCAGACAATTCATAATATATGTTTTGAATCACTCAAAACACTTTGGCTCTCGTTATGACACAGGAAATACACATCAGCAATTCTGCATCTAGATATCCTGGGTAGTGGTAATTCCAGTGGGGCGAGAATTAGTATAGCATTCCAAGTTTTTTTTTCGGGAATGGGGTATTACCACAGGAATCAGTGTTTGTGCACTAAATCTGATTGATGGCTATATGATCACGTCTCATATTGTTTTTGCATCATTTTTCTGGTGTGTCTCATATGTGTGTTAAGTAAAGTAAATCTACACTCGCATACATACACTTCCGGTCATGGTATGAAAGTTGATGTTCTGATAACGAGATTATGGTCAGCAGCTGGCGCTTGCTGACCATGTGAGTGATTACAGTTTATCAAGGCTAAACATACTTTGATGTACCCACTCCCCATCTCTTGCCTGAGGTTTACCTGTGTGCATTATCATGTGATCATGGGGGTGATATTATGTAAAATGAGTTAGAATTGTAAGGTCACCATGTATGAATTCCTTGCAGTTGCAAATACAACCATCTGAGCTTATAAGGCTAATTTATGGGTGTTAATGACTTTGTGATCTGGGCCCTTCATGCTTTCTGCAGACCAATTATGACCGGAAGTCCTTGGAAGAGGATCTATCTGCAAACATATCAATGTGTGTGCCGTTTCTTGCAACAAGTTAACATAATTCAACAAGATCATCATATAAATCGAGATGACTAGTCTCAAGTACAAACATTCCGCTTTAGACACACCCATGAGCAGACTGAATCTTTAATGTTCCCTGAAAAGGACATCAGAACCTAGGAATTCATATGTCCAGGCACAGTGCTGAGATCATGCCTTTACTTTGGCCATCTGCCACCTATGGAGCACGTTTATTACATAACAAACTTACACAGAACCTGGATATTCCCTCTGCAAGTGCAACAAGCACATCTATTCCTTCAAATCTGGTAGGGGTTCTAGTGCCGCATTTTAGGGAACCACCACAGATGTGCCTGACACAGCTGCTGCCCACAAGCCCTGGTGTCCTCATCCTTGTGGGTTATCAGTAACATGCTTTCTCTGATACTCTTGTACTAAACGTGATCATTAATCCTGGTGAGTCCTCCAATGTGCTTCCTTGAGGTTCCAGAAGCCACTACATCTTCCCATTCACTCATGGCTGGTAGGCATCCAACCCCAACTTGTGGTGCCATGTGTCCAATATGCTCGACTGTGGTATTTAACACTGAGCTGTGATGCCATCTACTATATTGCTCTTGGGCACATGATCACCTGTACATGGCATCACAACAGTATTATCTCTGGGATCAGGTAGAATAACAGAGCAACTTCAGTGCTGGCGTATATCATAGGGAAGAATGTGCACATGGGGTATAGTGAAACTGGGCTTTCTGCCACCACAGAACAGGCTCATTCTGTCAATCTTTTTAGGAGGAGACAGTTGTGGCTCACATGCACTAGTGCTGGTGTTGTGGATCTTTGTGTGCTGTGGAGTAGCTTCCGGCCCTGGTCCTCTCAACTGGTCCCCTGCTTGTTTGGACAGGTGATGTATGGAGCTACTGTGGGGTGGTAATATAATTGTCTGTGCTACTCGTGTCCATCTCCTATTTGTCTTGATTGCATGGATTTTAGTTGGTCTCACATTTGGGAGTGTAGCAGGTTCTTGCATGAGTTGATGGTTGCAGATTAGTGACAAACTGACAACACGCATTAGGCGGGTGGGTACACACTGAGGTAAGGTTAATTTTCCAGGCTGTGGTCAGGTTTGTGGTGCTAGAAGTATCTTCCAATGGTGGTATGCATGTTGATATGATTCCCCATTGCGTGTTATAACAAGTAGGTATCAGTCCACACTTGCACATGTGCCTTGATCAATTGTATGGATATTCCTGAACCTACTCCTGTAAAGTGTGGTTTGAGCAATAATTTGTCTCCTGTGTTACTTCTTGATTAATGATGAATGCTGTTGTGTTCACCTCTCCTTCCCAGAATGTGTTGCATGGTGATTGTCTGTTTCCATATGATTTTTTATGGTTTTCTCTGTGTGTGGAACAATGTGTGTGTTGTTCGCAGTTGATGTCATATTTTCTTTCACTGCCGTTCTGTTTCTGGGAGATGTCACACATCGGTCCTTCCTGTTAGGTGATCCCATGTATGCTTTTGTGTTCAAATATTTTACTGAATTTTGATAAGAAATTCATAAGACCATACCGATAAGAGCACAGGAAAGAGGTACAAGTAATTCACAACTCAATAACAAATGATTTATCGAATATTCAAATGTCAGCTTAATACTCGGTAAGGAACACCTAAGTACCAATAAATACAATTGGAATATATAGAAAAAGAGAGAGGAGAAACAATAGAAATAAAATCAAACAAATTGTCAATACCATAATAAATCTTAGCTAGAGCAACTCAACTATAACTAAAATAGCTTTTTATGCATTAAATAATTAACATAACTAAGATTAGTTACAACTTTAAAGCTATGAAATCATCAATTGGTTTCCAGAATATATGATAATTAAAAGCGTTAGGGGTAAGAGATAAATTAGCTCCTCTTCTATGAAAAATTATCCATGCCCACCAAGTATGCACTGACAGTAATGAAGAACTTTTCCAATTGGCAGTAAGGGATTTCAATGTTGCTGAGTTAAAAAAATCTGGTACTTTGCCACTAAGATCAGTCAATTTGTTGTAAGTGAGACGACTTGCAAATTAATATAGCATAAGAAAAATTGGCCCTAATATTCAGAATTTTGATCATGATATTCCAAACATCCATCCAAAACTGACCAACAATAGGACAGTCATAAAGCATGTGTCTCAACGATCTCCCATGTATTTAAACAAGGAAGCAATACTTTAAATATACAATGCCAAATCAGAGGTCTCAGTCTGACTACAAGTATTAGGAAAGGAGTCAAGGATTGAATTACACAAAAGTTTGTATTTATACCTATCTGAAGATTTTAACTTAAATAATTGTTGCAATTCATCAAAGTTAAAAATATATTGCTATGATAAATATCTTTTAAATAAAAAATACCAGCTCTAGTCCAGTAATTCCAAATTGTTTGGGTGCGAGTTATTTAAGCCTATGATTATACTATAATGATGAATGTAATGTAAGTGACATAGGATATTGAAAAATACAATCAAAATAAATTGTGCATTATTAATTTTGTAGACATAAATATTACTGATCTATGAAGTAAACCAGTAGAGTTAGTCATAGTGACTAATGCACGCAAAGGTAATGGTCCAACCAAATTTTGTTCCGTACGGAGCCATGCAGGTGTATTATCAAGTGTTCTAGATTGAAACCATGACATATTTTGTTTTAAAAGGAATCGTTTGTGATAATTTACAAAATCTGGCAAACCTAATCCACTACTGATCTTAGCCAGTTTTAATTTATTATAACTTAGACAAGATTTGTTATCCCAAATTAATTTAGTAATACATTTATCCATATTTGTTTAGAACTTAAGATTAAGCTGTGTAGGTATGCTAGAGAAGATAAAAACATTTCTGAGCAATAACCATTTTAACAGCATTTATCTTCTCCACACCAAGTTAAATGTAGTGCACACCACTTTTAAAATGTGCCTTTAATATAATCAAAAATGCAGTCACAATTTAAGGAAATCGATTGGTTTATGTTATGTGAAAATAATATACCAAGGTGTTTGATTTTGTCTTTTGGCCAAATAATTTCTGTGTTTGGAACCATAACAGGTAAACAGTGAACAATTAAAGGAACAAATGCAGTTTTATTAGTATTTAGTGTATATACTGAAAACTGAGAATAAATGTTAATTAAATTTAATAATGGAAGAATCGAAGAGGCCAGATCGACTGGCGTTTTAATAGGAACATTGTTAATAATGTGACCTTCCATTGCCATAGACTTTCTAAAAGCAATTAGTAAAGGTTCAATAGCAAGCAGAAAAAGTAAAGGTGATAACGGGCACCCTTGTCTCGTATCCCTGTTAATTAACAATTTATTAGATATCTGACCATTAATAAAGAGTTGAGCAGACGGACCTGAATATAAAGCTAAATGCATCCGAATAAATGAGGAGCCTGGATTAAATGCAGTCAAGGTACAGAAAAGAAACTGTCAATGTACTTTGTCGAAAGCCTTTTCGCTATCCAAGGCTAGAACACCAGCTGGTTGAGATAACGATGCACCTCTTTCAATCTCATGAAATAATATTCTAACATTATTCACTGAATGTCTTTTTCTCATAAAACCAGATTGATCTATATGTACAACAGTAGGAAGTACAGAAACAAATCTAGTTGCAAGGATCTTTGCATAAAGTTTACAACCCTAGTTAATCAAAGAGATAGGGCGATCATTTGAAACAATAGAGGGATCTTTATCAGATTTTGGAAGGACTATATTCAAAGCTTCAGTAAAGCATCCTGACGTTGCTCTTGTAATCCTAAAATTAGTAAATATTCTGAATAAATGTGGCGACAAGAGAGGAATAAATTATTTTTAAAATTCAGCTGGAAACCTTCTGGACCATGAGATTTAAGCAACGTAAGTGATTTAATAGCTCAATGTACTTCATCTAAGGATATTGACACATCTAATTTATCTCTAGCTGGCGATGAAATTTTAGGTAAACCACACTTCTCTAAAAAATTATCAATAAGTGATAAATCATTAGAAGAAGGTTTCATATATAACTGACTAAAAATTCATAAATTAAGTCACTATTTCGGTATGAATTAAAACTGTTTGCCCACTAGCATTGCAGATAGCATTAATTTGATTTTTATATTTCTTAATACAAAGATAATTAGCTAAAAATCTTCCAGATCTATTTAGCTTTAGAATTAGAAATGTATATGCCTGTTTTAGTACTTAATATGGAATTTAATTCAGAACAAAGTTTTTGTAGTTGTACTTTGTATTTAATATGATTAGATGTCATAATAAAGAGACATTCGTACTTAGTGATTTGCTCATCTAATTCTCGAATTCTAGTATTAAATGTTTTATTATTATGTGCCTTATTAGAAATTGTCACCCCTGATATAAACCTCAAAAGCATCCCATTGATTAACAACTGATGTAGAACCTTCCAGATTAAAAGAAAAATACTCATGAATTGACAATAAAAAATGTTTTTTTGTTGTCATTGTTAAGAACAACATCGGTATTCATGCGCTATCTTCCTGGAGACTGTTGAAGAACTTTAGGATGTAAAATGCATGAAACAAGCACATGATCAGGAATATCAATATTTTGGATAGTAGGATCAGTAATAGAGGGAATTAAATTACCGGATATTAATAACAAATCTATTTGACAATATGAATTGTGAGCATTAGAAAAAAAGGTAATTAATTATCCGCTGGATGATGCAAACACCAAATATCCACTAATTTAGTAGTTCTAAAAAAGTATTTAAGAGCAAAATATGCTTTTGGAGGACGATATTTGATTTCGGAGCATCTATCTAATAAAGGATCACTTATAAAATTAAAATCACCTCCAATAAAAAGCAAGACGTTACTCAACTTTAGAACTTCCGACTTAAAAAGGGACCAAAATAGTTATTTTGATACGCTATCTCACCATATGACTGCGAGTGTTTTCCTATCTGGTGTTGAAACTTCTGACTTAAAAAGTGACCAAAATCAGGGTCATCCTTTGTGGGACCATGTATATTAATCAAGTGTAAGACCATGTCATCAATTTTAATTTTAGTTATAAGAAAATTACCATTAGTGTTCGAATATTTGTGTAAAATCGGAAGATGCTGTTTTTTTTCAAACAAAATATTAACTAGATTTTTCTTTTTAAGAGTAGGTGAAGAGATTATATTACCAACCCATTTTTTGTTCATGTACGATAACATAGTGTCATCGACATTACTCTCCTGAAGTAAACAAATATCAGCCTTAAGCCTAGCTAAATAATCCAAAACGTTAGTACGTTTAACATGGTGCCACAAGCCTTTAACATTGAAAGAAACAATTTGAATACCATGAATATTAGATATCATTTAGAAAAATTGAAAAGAGAAGAGAGTAAAGAATTAAAAGAAGTGACAGAATATGTGTAGCTCACTTAGGAAAAGGAAAGATAAGGAAAAGAAAGGAACGGATCAACATATAACAAGGACAACATCGAGGCATAAATAGAATTCTTGAATCGCACACACTCATAACAATAATAACCGATCCAAACATGCCCTTTGATGTTTGCCCTCGCGAGAATTCGAGAGACGTTCGTGATTCCGGCAGATTGCATTATTTCTGCAGCATCTAATTGAAGTGCACAAATTGGGAGCGATAAATTCGACCAAATATAAAATACAGCGGCAGACCAGGAAAGAAACCCAACATATAGAGCAGTCCATAAGCTGAGAAAAAATACAGATCCAAAATCAGGATTAATACTGAGATTTTAAATGATACTGCAAGATTGAGGTCACTTTTGGATATATTGATAAAGGGTAACAGTCACATGTTAATTGTGTTGTCCTGAAGAAGGTCTTACGGATAAGTACTATTGAAGACCGAAACGTTGACTATTGGGTCCATTTCTCCATCTATTAACAACAAATTTAGTGGCCTTTACTTTAAACAAAATAAGTGTCACTTACTGCTTTTATTATTGGATTGGACTTTTTCAAATGAATTATAGAACAATTGGAGCTTTTCTTTATCATTTGGAAGCATTGTAACAAGTGTAAAATGTTGGTATGTACCCTATAAATTTATAATCAAATGATATAAAAGAGATATTTTTTCTACAATAACATTTCCCGTGTTTTTCGTACTCATCAAGTTTTTCATACTTCTCAAAATTACACACTGTATTCTAATCATTTCCTTTGGAAAGGTTTCTCTGCTTTTGGCAGTCAATTCAAAATTAGATCAGATAACAATTTGATTATACAGACTTCAATGGGTAAATAAGATCCAAGTCTAAAATCTGGTGATTATTCTTACAAACAAAATCCCTTGCCGGCACCCTAAAATACTTTTAAGAATTATAGCAATTTAGGCTAACTGGAAGAGAGTATCAAGCCTAGATCTCAAGTAATATCCTCATTGGTTTCAATTGAGAACTGCAAATGCTGATTTAAGTGTAAACGAATATCATCCGGACGTTGGAAAGACTTTGAGAACCCATCTTTCTATAGTCGCATCATAGGCTGATCAAATAAGCCATATTTGAAGCCACAACTTCTTAATCTTGGATGAAAAACAGCAAACTCTTTCCGGATTTTTACAGTCTTGATGAATACATATTTTATTTCCGTTGACCATTAAAGATGGAATTTCCCTTGACACTTTCCGCATCAGCACAATATGATGATGACCCAACACTTTAAATATAATTTGACGAGGTTTAGTTTGGTTTGAGCTTCTATGGGAAGGAATTCTATGCACCTTGTCGATCTAATATTTTTCAAGAAATTTCAAGCGTATGAGGCCAGGCAATACATGTTCTAAATACATCCTGCAGTTATTACCTTCCACATCTTCCAGCAAATAAAACATTCTTAAGTTGTACTGTCTATTACGATTTTCTAAATCAAGTAATAATTTGTTCATTGGTTCTATCTTCGCTGTATAAGAGTATCTAATTTGACTTTGTTGTCTTGAATTTTGATTGCGCTGTCAGAGACATTCATTGAAATACTAGCCATGTCTTTATGCATTTTTTTTATTTCTGACACAATAGTGTCAGTGTTACAAGAATAGCTTGCATTTCATCAAACAATTTAGCCAAGGAACGTTCACTGGATTCTACCAATTAAGATTTGACTGGTGGAGGTGAAGTACTATTTTTTTTACGCTTGCTGTGTACCGTAGCAGTATTTTTACCTTCCTTAATGATTTACTAAATATTTTAAAGCTACAGACAATTAAAATTGTAATTTTTGACCACTTAGAACAAGAGCAGTACAATATAATGCTGTGCAGCAGCAAACACCAGCTGTGGGAGTTCCCAGGCCACAGACGCGCCCTTCCCTGCACGTGGCTCCGCCCTCCTGACAGAGAAATCCAGGAGTACCTGGAAGGAAGCACCGCTGAAGGTGCTACTGCAAGAGCCCCCTGAGCAGCCTCGCACAAAAACACAGACAACCCCACTGCGGAAGGCACTGCTCTCAAGGAGGGAGTCTCCGGAAGCAAATTGGGCGGTAAGACCAGCCTCATTATATCTAATTAAAATTGTTGATAAAGGGCCGATGACACATACATTACCACAAGGTGGCCATCTTGATTTGCACGCTCGCGTGACTCCTCTATGTATGCTTTTGGACCGTAGTCCGAGAAGGCTGTTGCACATGAAGGGAGTCTTTGTGGATGTGTAGCATTGCTTTTGATTCAGTAGATGGGTCAGATGATGTTTAGGTATGTGCACTAGCACGCTATATTTTGTCCACTGTAATTCCTTCCTAGTTATAGTTATTTTGATACGCTATCTCACAATATGACTATGAGTGTTTTTCTATCTGGTGTTGAAAGGAAGGGTGTACTGTTCAGCAACATTTCCTCAAGTGTGTCTTTGAGGGTGTTTTTAATTGTATTTACTAGGACAACATTATCGTACTCCTGAATTCCAAAAATATCACATTGTGTGATAGGAAAAACATGACCAATTACCATCAACTAATAAAATAAAAAAAATAAAAAAATACTGAAATAAGTGATAAAGCTGCTGGTCACAGCAACATAGGTAATGCACTCTACTATTGCCAGTTATGACTCATCCATTCCAGAATGAGCGGATTTATATTGCACAGCGAAGAAATACTGCATCCACATATGCAATTATTTACACTTTAATTCACACATACATAAATTCTTAATACAAACTTGATACAATTTGGATACACTATAGCTCATCAGGCAGTACTGCATTCTCTCTCATTTCAGTATGTAAATCCTATGGGGCTGACCGACAGTAACTGATCGCACAACTCCCCTGTGTAACATGGAGAGCTAGGACTCATGATCTCAAGGGTCATTCATGGGTAATTGAATCCATTAAAGCATGCTGTGGCAAGAAAGAGATCAGCTGCCAGAGGCTGAGCTCAGCATGCATAAAAGATCCCTTCTGCGGACCTACAAACACAGTCATTATGAGCATCCCTGGACACCAAAGATCTTTACAAAATTGCATTCTATTGCCTCTACCGTTTCTTTCTGTATAATAAGGCAAAATGTGTTCAAGAAAAATAGAAAAAAGACATAGAACGTAATCAAGTGTTCGTAAATGTAATGGGAAAGATACACACCTGCATCTTGTGTTGTTAGTGATAACGACAGTAACAGTAGAACAATGAAAAAACAATAGCAACCGATCTTTGACCAAAGAGCTTGAAATGTACCTACTTTATGCAACTGTAGACGCTGCTAGTAATAATAATAATGTGATGGTACCATGACACTTCAAACATTCAGAGGCAGATTTACGCAAATGTCATGCAACCCAACTTAGGAACCAACTTTGATGTGCTGTGTTACATGACCGGAAGAGAGCAGGATAGCACCACATCTACAAAGGTTTGGAGCAGTTTCTCCCTCCCTCTGACCCTGCGCTTTAGGAGCAGGCCTTGCACCACGCACACCATTGCACCCTAGAGGAAAAAAGGTGTGTTAAGTCTAGTATATGTTTAGTACTGGAGGGGCACCCATCCAATACAAAAAACTATGCTTAGATAAACTTCAAACGTTTTGTATTTTGGATGTGTGATGTATGGTGCAGCACACATCCAAAGTCAGAAACGTTTGGATAAATAAAAGCAGTTCTCCAGTTTAACGCGATTATCAAAAAGGCAACCCTGTCCACTATTGCTAGTAGATAGAGCCTTGTGTATGGGTGTCCGAATGGGGTGGCCAATGCACCACCGATGGTATGCCCATTTGATAGAAAGTAATGCAAAGCAGCGTTAGTCCCTAGGAACTTTCCAGTGGAAATATTTGTGCTGAAAATTAAATCCCAAATTAACATTTTACACGATTTTGCATTACTCTTGTGATGCAAACCCAGAGCAAAATATCAGTAAATCTATCCGCATTTAAAGAGATACAGGAGATACAGCCTATGGAATCCTAAGGGTGTTTACATAGTCCCTAACCTACATTAAGTGATGGGCAAGCAAAAATTAAACACTCCGTCAACTGAGACAATGGAGGAATACTTCTAAAAAATTAAAATTACTTACAAATGTTTTAACACACAGAGCCATACCTAGACATGATTAAACCTAAGACACACCTATCCATTTATCTGAAATTCAGCTTGGAAAACTGCCTATTGGAGAATTTATTTCAAGGCAGGCAGCTAAAGAAGCTGCCCCTTGACCTATGCACTTGCCAGAGTGGTGTGAAATAGTTTTTCACCGTTAATCATGTTTCTTTGCCCAGCATCAGCAGCCCCATGAAGGCAACAGACATGTAAGTGCATATCCATGCAGGATGGCAATTGGTTGGGAAATGTCAAGGAGGCAACCCTATGTAAACTTTACTACAATTGGACGACAAATATTCTTACTTTATCTCCCTCTCACCTAATTTTAAGAAATTATGTCTACAGCTGACATTCATAAATAGCTTTAATTTTATTTTGTGTAATATGTTCATATTTGAGCGTGGCAGGATTACTCCATGGCTTTTATCTGAACCAATAAATACATTTTATTTTATTTGATTGTGGGATTGGGCAGACTCGTGCGGCATTGTGTTGTGCGGTGTGCTTTGAAGCTTTTCCACTGATGATTATTAATGAATAGGGCTGCTGTATTGCAGATTAACAACAAAACGGACCCCACTCACCTATAAACCCAGACAACTTAAAAAAGATACTGTTCTGGTCTTTTAACACCTTTCACCATAAGGGCCCGAGTCCCTTTTTTAAGGGATTTTATTAACTTGGGTTGATGCTACAAGAATAGACAATATACAATGGTATAGTGTCGATCGGGGACAAAAAAACAATATGTGAAAATTGCTGTGTGAAGAAATGTGTGGAAAATAGGAAGTGCTTAACGGAAGCAACTACCATAACCGTGTTACTTCGTGCTGCTGACTGGCTTAACTTATCATCAATGGCACTTTCCTAGAGATGCAGGACAAACCCAGCACTCCTAGATTTGCAGTGGGTGTAGCTCAAAGCTTATGTCCTCGTACCTGCACAGCAAGGCACATCCAGTTCACCCCACAAACTTACTAGGTGGAAGACCTGGGGATCTACTCTGACCTTTTTTTAGGCTAGAACAGGGAGGAGAAAGACTAGGGAGAAGATCAAAAGTTCCTGGAAGGGACCGTCTGGACCAACAATGGTAGGGATAGTCCCCACTGATCACCCGGAGCAGAGCCCAGGGTCAGTTCTTTCAAACAATGTCAATATCTCTAACAATGAGCTCACCAAATCCGAAGAACCGGTCCTTCATAATGGGCTGGGATTTATTCCAACCCTTATACATAATCCTTTCAAGTTCCAACTGGAGTTCCAAGAGATGAGGTGCAAAATCAGATCACAAAAATTATTTTGTGATAAACCACAAGAAACTAGGTGGATATTCTGGTCTGAGCTGAAGAATTCTTCCACTATTACCCTTTCAGCATCTGCTGTGGCACTCAAAGTGGTTGTATTTCAACAACGGGTCTTGGAACAGGACTCTGCACTTAAACAATCAGCCACCTTAGTTTTTCAGAAACTCTTAAAGGGATGAAAAATTGTTTGCAAAATCTTTGCAAGATAACCACGGCATCATGATTAAGCCAGCTGATAAAGGTGGAGTGATTGTTCTCATGATTCTACACGATCGTGAGGATGAACTGAATAGGCGCCTGAGTGCAAGTGTACATTCTATTACAGAAAGACTCTACTGCAGAATTTAGAACTTTCCCAACAGTTGGTGGATGATGTAGCGCAAAAACATTAGATCACTAAACAGGAAAGGGGCTTCCTAATAAATACTAATACTCGTATTCTGGCCTTTTATATTCTGCCGAAGATTCACAAACCCTGGTGCCCTCCTCCCGGCAGGGCCATTGTTTCCAAAATGAAGTTAATGTATTGTTTCCAGAATCAATTCAATATTGGAGCCGTTATCTCAATTTGCTGATTTGTTTTTCATGGAAAGATTAATTAATCAACTACTGTATCCAAAGTACACCTCTGATGACTTGCATATTTTACAAGATCTAGAATTTGACCCTATTAACAACATCTGGTGATGTTGAATATTGGATCATTTTTTCCTGATGAAATTACAGGAACCTTCTTTGGCAATGAAACATGTTGGCCATTTGTTTGAATGAAAGTCTGGACATGATAGTTGTTTTTAATGATGCGCCAAGGACCTATACAATTAAAATATTTCAAGTCACACAGTTTATTATTTTTTCTGTGGTCATCGTTTGACCCAGAGAGTGATGTCCGAAACCTCAGATTTTTAGAGGACCTTATTCTTTAGTGCAGCTACAAGGACACATTGCTTTTTTAGCTACACTCTGTTTCAAGAGCTGATGTTCTTAATTGTGCGAACTGTCTACATTTACTATTATTGTATTGTCCTGTGCATACTTTTATGGTCCTAGAAACCGAAATAAAGGTTTTCGAACGAACGCTACACTCTGCAGCAAATCTAGGAGTGGTGGATTTTTCCTTCATATATAACAAAGCCCAGATGGTGACAAGTTGAGCCATTCTGTAGCAGAAATTGTCACTGTCTGATGTGGATAAGTCATCGGACAGGCATCTTTTCAGCATTATTGACACTGCTGCTGGTTATTTTCATAGGAGAAACTTGGGCTCCCTCTGTTCCTGCATCATCACTAGCATCTGGAGCGTATCTACTCCTCAGGGGTAAGTATGTGTTCCTTTTACATGGGAGATCATTATCAAATGTATCACCTGCTTTTTGGACCAATACCGTTTCTCTCTTTTTGGCCTCCATAGGTGTCCTATCATTCCCCTTGTCCTGATGAGACCCCTGTATCTTACTGCGGGTCAAAACGTTATCAACATGCATAACAAACAAACTGCATTGTGACATTGGTTTATAAAGTTGAAATATGTTTGTTGTAAACACTCAGAGTCACTCCTATTTGATACCTTTGGCTGTAGTGTCCTAGCTCACTGGGGCACACTGCACTGATTCTTTGGAAACTCCATCAACCATGAATATTATTATTGTAGTACATGAGGCTTGTTTGAATAAGAAGGTCTGCGGGGTTGAGTTTTTACAGCTGCTTGACTCAGTGACTGTCTGATTGATCAATATAGCATATGTGTTGTTTAGAATCCAATTAAGTCAATGGTTGGTTTCTTTACCATAGCGATATTTACTATAATTTGGGCAATTGGATGCCTGCCTATTGCGTGTGGTGAGCAGACACATTCCTTAGTACACATATGAATTTTTAAACATACCACCAGGCTTTAAGTGGTGTTGGAACTGCCAGGAAATAATGACATAACAGTTATTTTGGAGTTTTTGTGCTTCAAAACTGCAAACTTGAGAGACTCTCAGCTCTCTTTTTAATGAAAGAAGTTGCTTTTAATCATTTGAAGTTTGGGCACTTACAGTATTCTCACTGCGAGCAGGTATGAGAGATCAGAGGAAACACATCTGTATGCTGTCACACTCCCTTTCACTCCCCCCCCCGACTCAGTCAGGTAACAAGAAAAAAAAATACCATTATATAAAAGATAGATTATGCCGCAGTTTACTGTTGACTGATTAGAGAAGGACAGAGACAAGAACGTGATATACTCTTTCAAAAAGGCAAACAACGTTCAAAGAAAACATGTAGAACAACGAAAGCGGGCACAAATTGTTCAAATATATTCAGCATTCAGTTTTTAGGTTATACAAAGTCCCAAAGATATTTGCATTCTTGAACATTGTGACCTGCAGGTTACTTATGATTGGATCTCTGCAACAAATGTGTGAACCTATTGAGCTGCTGTGATTTGAACCTGTGGTCCACAAGTTCTATGCAGTATTGTTACTATTTGTCAGGCCTATGTTCTGTGGATTATACACAGATCCCTACATTAAAAATACACAAATGTGGCACTCGCGGACAGTAACAGCAAAACTAGACTTATTTCAAGGATGTATACAGCAGTGGTATTACTCAGATAGTCTAGTTCAGTCATCACAGCCCTCACACTATACGTAAAGGGTCGAGATTCACAAATTAGTAGCGATTATCAGTCAATTATCAGTTATAAATATACATTTGGAAATAAAATACATCTGGCCCCAATCATTAGAATGTAATTTTATGAATATTCATTTTGCTATGAAATACACGGCTTCGTTTTGAAAAAGCAAATTAAATTCTCCTTTCATGGAAATTTGTCGACAAATGGTTGTTGTTCATTTTTACCAAATACATGCTTGGTTCACAATCATTAGTTTGTCATTTTCATCAAGTACCTACACTGATATAGGCTAGTGCCACACAGGGTAATATTCTTCAGATCATGCCTACGCTTCGCAGCCTCACGCATGGGATGCCCATTGTGTGCCAGTAATTACACCATCCATATGAATTAGTGGCAGTCTAATTACGCCATGGATGCCTAGAGTATGTCAAAAATTAGCAAATATTCCAGGTCCAAATTTATACCAAATTGGGCTCCATTACACCGAGAATGCAGCGATCTGTAAAGTATTTTCACCACTAAGCCATGGACATCATTTTAATGAGAATGGGAACCATCATGCCATTGATGCTTATCATATGTTAAGACTTACCACCCTTTTATGCCAGACCAGCATTATACAATAATGCAATTTGATGCCCAGAAATGTACTGAGAATTACCACCATTAAGTGATTACACTTGGGAAAGCACATCACACCAATAAAGGGTGGGCCTCATCATCCTATGGGTGCTATCACAATGCTAAAAATGATCACCAGAAGCAGACATATCTCAACACCAAAATCCCCATAATCTACTAATAATTCCCACCATTGTGCCTGGGTTGGATCCAATTATGCCAAGAGAGGCCTCTGTATGGACTTTATAAGTGATTAGTAGCTCTGCTGCAGGGTCATGTCTATGTAGGGTGGCTGGACTGCCTCTAATGCGCACACACACGCACAACTATACACTTTTGCCACATGCACAGAACATACAGCAGCAATTAAGACTCTGTGGACGAAGTCTCATCCTGCTTTAGGTCTTTCATCCATGTCTCTCCTTCATCTCCACCCTGCTTTTGATTCCTGCTGCTCAACCAAGGATAGGGCTGTGTACACAATAACAATGACTTGGTAGCACAGTATCTGAAAGACAATCATATCGCCATGTTGCCTATGGGTCTTGTTCACCTTCTAATCCTGCCTTGTCCTTGTCTCCTGTCCCTCGTCCAGATTTCACTCTTTCGCTTGGCTCCAGGTACTGCTTCTCTCAGCATGGCAGACCAGCACACACACACACAAACATTGCGATTAATAAAGCTAGACTTACAATATGGCCATTCACCATAATGCTTGAGGTTCAGGAGCATTGTAATGCCACCTCATCTCATCTCATCAATGATGCACATTTCGAGACCCTAAATGGACAGGGCACATATTTGTGTTCTTTTCTTGTTTTTTATTACATTTCCTTGAGGTTTTCTTTGCTATTTTGTTTCTCTCCAGTTCTTAACTGTGTTGAATACACTTTCTATATATATATTAGGCTGTTTTGATAATGATGTGGTTGTTTTAGTTTTTGATTTGCAAAGTTGCCATCAGAAAGGATGGTTTGAGCCTCATAACACTACCCTGGATCTTCAGTAAGACCCTGCTAAATTCTGAAGGACAGCGGCCAGTTAGTGCTGATATCTGTAAAGTGTGGCATTATTGCACACAGATTTACTGTCTTTGGCCAGCTCACATGATCAGTAAGACATGCATGTCCATTGGGAATTAATGGGCTTTGACACAAAACACCAATACATCTTCTTTCTCTCTTCCCTAACCGCCTCAAGTATCGTCCCATGCCTCTGATTATCTTGCTGCAGGGCCCTTTTTTTGTCCTACACAATGCTACGCTATATTAGTATTTGTCAACCTCCACTGTGAGAAAGTTTGAATAATACTATAGTAGATATCTGACCTGCACTGTATACATTTGCCTGAGGGGGGCGGAGGAAGGGAAGGGGGGAAGTTCCTAATTTACCAAAATATGTTGGACTGAGCTCCTCAATAATTTTTACATAAAGATCAGCAGTAATATCATTTTACTGGATGTTTCACCATATGTGCTATTCTTAATGGCTGGAAAGTGACTACCCACTGTTCCCCGAAAAAGAGAACTAGGCATTGAAACTGCACTTAGGCCCTTTTTTGCCAACCCACAATTTGTAATGTATGTCTTTTCTGAAGTATTAAATGCTGCATCAAATGTAACTTTTGGATAAATCTATTTCTTATGCTCCTTGTGAATCCTTGGTGTCTGGTTGATAGCAACTGCTTTATCTTCAACTGATATATTCTCTTAATTGAGGCATGATTGACACTGCATTTACTTTGTATTTTTAGGTTCATAGGACTTGAAATAAAAGCAGTATGGAAGTGACATCTGGCTTGTCTCCTTTCATCTATGTAGAGAAGGTGTGTAGCAAACTCTGAGAATATATCTAGACCCTAGATCAACAAATAATGTTACATAATATACAGCATCAAAATAAATATATAATGAAACAGTGATATATCAAAAATTCTTGGATCTTTTTATTTCAATTATAGTATTTATTCTTATTTTTTTCCTTTTTTCTTATTGATTTTATATCTTCAATTAAAAACGTTTGTGAATTTTATAAATGACATTCAAGTTCTGTAAATCACAAATGTTACAAATAGAACAGTGCAGAAACAGTTAGTGTAAACAAAAAAACTACATAAACACAATATCATGAAGAAAAAGGTGATATACGATATAACCAGTCGTTGGAAACTTGGATGAAGGCAATGCGGTTGAATGGAACTACGCGCGTTTCGGCCAAAAGGCCTTCGTCAGGTGACCATCATTCGTACATTACATATATACAAAAATGTGATAAAGACCTAAACAGACAGAACAAAGACAGAAAATTTATATAAGTGAAATGCACATAAATGAAAATCTATTTCAATAATTCATGATCACAGCTGTACAGTAATTAGGGGGTCTATAACTTTTCATGTAAGGATACATATATATACACAGTATTTTTGTTTCAGTGCAACCACTCAAAATCTTTTGTAATAAACCATCTAAATATTCATCTTAAGCGGCAGAAACCTTTTCACTCTAATTAAATGCCTGACTAACTTTAATTATCGAAATTCTAACATACATTGTGTTTATTACCTCACATGATATATTTCATTGCATCTTTTCTTCAATTCTAAGTATAGTATATCTTCACTTCAAAAGGGTTCATTAGCCAACAGTTCCAAAATGAGAAAAAGGTTTAAAGGAAAAACAAAAAACAAAATAACTCTAGATATAGATGGAGCATTGGTTATGTCAGCACATAACTTCAACTGCTAAAGAAAAAAGGAGCAACCATTATTACTTACATGAAGAAAGTGGCTGTGTGAAAACACGGAATATCTGATCCCTATGGGGGCTGCTTTATTTTAAAGGCGTCAAATTATGCTGAAAAACAGACATATGATCTTATTAAGGCACTAGTAATTCGTTGTATGGTGCTATGAAAAATAATGGTCTGATATATAAATATACCTGATAAATTTATGCAGATGCCCATCAGAGCAATTGGTTTCATATGTAGCTCAAGGGTTTAAATCCAATTATATTAAAATATTTTCATGGAAACTTCTTTGGAGTTACCTGACTCTGTATTGATGGAAACAAGAGGGATAATATTTATGTATCGCAATGCCATTATCTATGTTAGTTGAGGACTGTTCAAAGATAATCTATGGTATTAATATGCTGTTACATTCTAATAGTCATATACAGACAGTTGGTTATTGGGGACGAAAGGCAAACCTTGACAATATATTTTAGCCCACCCTTAGCACTGTTGTAACAGTGCAGTAGTCACACTAAACTGTGCGGGTATGTACAAATAGTTGCTTATAGAGACTGCGTACAAATTAGGCATATAGTATTCTATCTTGAGTATGGCTATAGGGATACATATATTCCACTAAATGATTTCTTAAAAAATCTCTAAAAAATAACTTCTCTAGGGATTCCTACCTCGGAAATCTGCCGAATGTTCTTTATAATTTTCAATTCATTTGATATTTTTCTAGACGAATTAGGAAGGAACCGCGGGGTGCCGGCATCTATTTCCTTATTATGTAAGCAGTCTAAAACGATAAGAAGACACTATTGTACTGAACAGAATTATAGTTTATAAATCGCCTAAGTAGTTGCATCTTATTGAAATTACCTTGGCGTGGTTCTATGAATAAATACGCCGGATAGATGATCATGTAAGTCAGGCAACCTGCAACATGAACATAGAGCAGAGAAAATTTAATCAATATTTATCCCTACTTTGAAACGATACTACTATCCAACCAAAGTTGTTTTGCTCGATTTTAAAACATACCTTCGTTCCCTGGATAAAGCGTTCCAAGACGGGGGTTCTGCTCGTTTGTTCCCTCCGATGGTAGCGATCGAAACGAGTTGTTAAAATTCTAACTTTATATAGGTTAGCGCGCCCTCGTAACCTACTACTCAATGCCCGACAGCTGATACCAATTACCACAGCGCGTCTTGATGACGTAAGTTGACCCAAGAAAATTTGTAGTCATCTACGGACTCGCGAGAGTACGATCGATATAGATGACAGACTACATTAGGGTCCTAGTTGATGATGTCAACACTGCGCAAGCAGAAGAGGAAAGACTTCCGTTCATGAATACTGATGGATACAAGAAATACAGCGGTTTTTAAACCAAGATTATTTGTACAGCGTTTATGTTTTTATAAGATGGACTTAAAAGACTACATAATCGTCCTTACATACAATAGTCAGGTATTTATGGATGTAAGTTTTAAGTGACAAATATAAATAGCGGACTAAACAGTAGTCTTGGACAGTAGTGTTAACACTGCATATATAATGCGAGAAGGACTTCCAAAATTAGATGGTAATTATTTCAAAAAGCTAAATGGATTGTATAGACAAAATTATCTATACAACATTTGCATTTACATATGCTGTGATCTACCATTGTCTTAATACATGGTAATCCAGACTTATAGATACATGATGAATATAAATGACGGACTAAATAGTCCTTATTTTTATTAGTCATTTTCTACATAAGAATGAAAAAAGAATTTTCGCCAACAGATGGTATCTTGTGCAATGATTCAGGGAAATTAAGACAGGAACTGTTTTTGCAGCTCTTAGAGAATGTTAGCATAATTACCGGCGATTACACGGTGATAGATATAGTCATCAATGTTTCGCGATTTTCTCCTCAGTAAGGTAAATAATGCTGATCACCACAATTATAGCACCAGGTGACCAACTACTCACGACGGTCACAATAGTTTATTATAAATACATGTCTATGTGTAGGATCATTCCCAGATACTATGATTATAAGATCGCCTGCTGCCAAGGGATTTCGGAGTTCAGGCCTGATCTAACAGTGTCCAGAGTGAATATCCAAAAAACTTCCCGTTTTCGGCGAATTTTATCTATATTAATGCCTGGCTTGGCCACAATTTTTTCCAGGACTACCCACTGAATTTCTTCAGGTTTATGATCTTTGTCTAGGTAATGTGAAACTAGAGGGGCATTCATCTTTCGCGTACGAATAGCTGATTTATGTTCAGTCACTCTAGTACATATGGAGCGTGAGGATTCACCAACATATCCCTTGTTGCATGGACAAACTAATAGATAAACAATGTTTGTGGTTTTACAGTTCGTCATATGCAACAAGGGGACAGTTGTATTGTTGAAAACAAATTCTGTAGTCTCAATTGCTTGTGGACAAAAATGTCTCCTTTCATCTAAAGGAACCAGGACACATTTATTTTCTGAGCCTCAATGTACAGAGTAGAATGAACATTTTGGGGATGTATTGACTTGATGGTACCTGGTCCAAACCCAATTGAGTACGGTTAACGTGTGGCAAGTCTGTTTCTTTCCCACTGAACCACTAGGGCAGTGGAGGCCACACTTCAGTCAGCCAGTGACAATCCCCCCACCAATGTTAAGGTGCCCTGCCACTCTTTTGGGGAATTTCCTCCAAAAGTGCTTCTGCAGCAAGACAACTTTCAATGAAAATGTAATGCCGGGTGGACAGCCAGGTCAGGGTGGTCCGCTTAACATTGTTTTTGTTTCACAGGACCTCCGTCATCCCCCTCAATAAAGAGTGTTTGTTTTGATGAAAATAAAATAGCATTTGCTCCAATGCGCAGGGAGTTTTCTTTTAGTACAAGTGGGTGCTACCTGATTTTTCCAGTCTTGAGCGTCATGCCTAAAGCAGGAAAAAACATCTGTCAGAAGGACAGCCTACATTGGTTGGGCCTTTCGACGTTCTAAACCTGGCAGTGCTCTTTCGATGGGTTACCTGCTAAGGAATTCCCACAGTAAAGCGGATTGTGGTTCCAAATTGAGCCAGTCTGCGATTGAACCTCGAATTGAGATGAGTGAACCATGAGTATAGCAGAACGTTGACATGGAGCCACTTTTTAGCCCACCATGTTTCCTCTACTGTCATTAAAGACAACATTTTTTTTTTATAAAGTTTTATATAGCGCGAACGAGATCCAGAGGGATATCAGACCGCTTTACAGAAGGATGAAAGGCAGAGTAATAATCCAGTAACACTATCAAGTAAGAATGCCAAACAGTTTTGATCTTTATAAATAAAGCAACAACTAAAGTCTTGTTTTTTCTTTCATTAAGACAAAAAGCCTAGACACTTGTATTAAGTTGTATTATAAAAGTGCTTCGGGGGCATGACAGGCATGTGTGCCTGCACCCCCTAGGAACTTTGGAATTACAGAAGGTGCCGCAGACGCATGTGCAGCCCCTTCTGTAATACAGGTAGCGCTTGCTCACAAGCTGCGCCAGCGCTATCTCAAGAGACTAATTAATGAGGGCCAAAAACGTTTTAACATAGGATGCTAAACGTGCCAGGAAGAGTAAAACTTAAGATTAAACTGACACACAGGCAATCATTGTTACTCATGCAGTCTATAGAAATGCCATGTAACAAGCTTTTCCTAGTGGGAAGGGAACTCAATATTGCTGAAATGTGCACAACGTGATTTAGAAGCTTGCCCTATAATGGCATGCTTAGAGATGTTGCCATAGCTGCAGAGTTTAACAAAATGTATTACTTTATTAAGCAATATGTTATTGTTATGATTCGTACAAAGCTTGAATAGAATAATTTGTGTATTTGAACAATAATGATTAATTCATTGAGTAAAAGAATGCATTACCTAACAGTGATTTTGCCTTTTAATTAGCAATTCATTGTTCTCGCAGTGAAACAAATGTATACGTGAAAGGTTGATCTGTGTTTAAAGCCTATGGCAACTATGCCTGATGTTTCCAGAAGCTCATCCCGCAAGACTGTCTGTAAATAACACAATAAAAAGTTAAATCCAAATGTATTTCAGTATGAATGGAGGAGCTGAACCTGCTTACCAAAGAACTCTTGCCTCGGATTGGTTTGTGGAGGAAGAGGCCTGCTACAATGTTTTTGATATGTTTTTTTCACTTTTATATTAGTGGTTGTCCCTAGGTAGTTTCAGAGCAAGCTCTCATACACACTTTTCTATTGAGGATTGATCCAGACCTTTGAGAGTTGTGGATACTGCTGCCACAGTTTTTCATCTTTGTCTGAACTTGGGCCTGATAATGATCGGACCCATGATACATGTCCGCTATATTACAATGGCGGGCGGATGAGTGACGTTCAGAAAGACCGACTGTCATGCAACCGACAGGCTCCTTGAACCCGCTGGTGCGTCGGAGGAGGATCATATCCCAACAAAGGTGGTTGTGCCTTTTTTGGGGATAGCTGCATGTAATCTGTGTACAAGCTGAAAACTCTTGGGGGGAGTATGGAACCTTAGGGTACTTTTTGATGAAGAGGTGAGGGTCTAGAAAGACAATTTTACATCATAGCCCGGACGCCAATATTATTCACTACCTTTTATTACCACTCAGGCAGCAACAACAAATAAGTAGAATCAGAACACACAAAAACTTCTAGAATACTGAACATGCATATCCACTCAGAACCTGCAGCCATCTTCCTCTTTTGTTGCTGCTCAGGCTACAGATAAGTCACTTTTTCATAACTGTCGTTTTTAATTTAGTGACCAGGATACATTATAGAAATAGTTATTGACAAAC
This sequence comes from Lissotriton helveticus, assembly GCF_964261635.1. NCBI lineage: Eukaryota > Metazoa > Chordata > Amphibia > Caudata > Salamandridae > Lissotriton > Lissotriton helveticus. Next base: position 787,075,100 of record NC_136071.1, on the reverse strand, counting down.
TGTATGAATGTTTAGTATGTTATCAATAATCTATGAAAAGTAGAATATATATTTAGTTTATTAATAAAACAAAAATGTGTTTTAAGAAATAATTGTTTAAATATATGTGTTTTTAAATTTATAACGTTTTAATAGAATTGGTATTTACTGAAAAAATACGTTTTTAAGAAATAGTGGGTTACAAGCTGAGTAATTTTAGAGGTCTAGATGACAGTTAATAAATGGAGGTTAATCGAAAAAAACAGTGAATTTGTTATTTGGTGGTGCTAGGATCGGAACTTGGATTTTTAAAAGAAAGGAGCTTTTAAATTGAGGAGATTTGGCAAGGGAAGAGTAAGATTACCGTCTGTTGGCAGTTGGGTGGTTGGTTCATGGCGCGAGGAAGCGCGCGAGTTAGGATGATGTAGATAAGGCGCGAGGCAGGAATCCTCAGTGTGATGTTCATGTGGGGAACTGGTTCGCGCGCGATTTTGTGAACTTCACAGACCGCCGTACTCACATAACGTGCGGCGGCCATTTTGTGATGTTGGGATATGTATTTTGGGCATTAGGATGGAGATGGCATCCATGTTTTGGGCAATAAGATAACGAAGCAAGACAGATTGAATGCGAGTGTTCTATCAGACTTTGTTTGAAAGTTCAGAGAGAGGTCGCGTTAATTGAATAGAGAGGAAAGGTATTAGTTATTTGGGAGTTTAGTTGGATTTTGTGGTTAGAGAAGTTTTTTTGGGGGAAATTGATATTGATTAATATATTATTGAATTTTTAATCGGTGAGAAAGATTTAAAATGGAGGGTGCTGAGGGAAATTTTGAAGAAAGAATGAAGTCCTATATGGACAAAATGTTTGGAGAAATGGCAGCATCCATTGATAAAAAAATAGAGAATACTTTAGAAAAGAGTATTCAAAAGAGACAGAGGGTTAATGAAGATGAAAGTTTTTGGACCACAGAAGAGGTGGATACTCTTGCTGGTACTTCCAGTCATGGAGCAAAAAAGGGTCTAAAAAGGAAGCATTTAGATGCAAAAAGAAAGGAGAGAGAACGTAAGGTTCACAGAGATGTCGCTATAAAGGCGAGAGGAGGCGCAAAAAAGGCGCGAAAGATCAAACATACCACTGTGGCATGTGATACAAGTTCAAGTGGTGATGTGGAAATTACATGTAGTTCTAGTCTGGAGGATTCAGACGTGGAGGAGATTCCTCTTAAAAAGTCTAAATTGATGGAAAAGGAAATTAAGCTAGAGGAGAACGAAATCTTTGACCCTCAAGGCGAGGAAATGTTTGATCCTCTTTTAATACAACACCCTCTGTCACCACAATGGGCTCCGGTGGAGCATGTTGCTAAGTATGTTCGTTTCTGGATAAGGAGAGAAATACCAAAGGAAGTTAGAACGAGAATGAGGAGTGAGTGCCCGAGGCCTAGCCTTGATAATAAAGTAGCTTATACACTAGAGTTAGATCTAAGGATGCTAACTTTTATAAATAAAACTGGGAAGGATCCTAGGAGGGGCCTGGAGAAGGGACTTAAAGGGTGTCAGGACAGGCTCTTAGATATTCTGGGGCCTCTAACAAAAATCTTTGATATGTACGAGGATGCACATTCTAACAAAGTTGGAATAGATGTGGCAGAGATGCGCCAGTGGGTTCAGAGGGCTATATGCCTTCTGGGAAATGCTAATACAGCATTATGTAGTGAAAGGAGGAAATTAATCTTGTTCAAGATTGACCCAAAGTTAGTGGATCTGGCTGGCAAAGAACCAGGGGAACGTTCAGAGGGCTTGTTATTTGGGGATGACTTTGTTAAAGACATGTCCCAGTATGTCAATACCTTCAGTTCCCTAGAGAAAGCGCAGAAAGACATCAGACGTGTTTTTGGAGTGGCCGGGCGAATGCGGGGCCGGTTCCCCGGCCGAGGGCAAGGAATTTCACGTGGAAATTTCGGCAGAGGCAGGCCCTATAATTCGGGTTTTGGATCAAGCTATTACAGTTCAAGAGGAGGACAAGGGAATTTTTTCCCTCAAATCCAGTTCAGGAAAGAGTACAAAATATTTTGAGGTTTTCAAAGGAGAGGGAGGATATGGTAACGGAGGAGATAGATGCTCTTGAAGAGAAGCGGGCAATAGAGGAAGCAAGGTATGTAAGAGGAAGTTACATAAGCAATATATTTTTAGTGGAAAAGAAGAAAAAGAAGATGCGTCCTGTAATAGATTTAAAGGAATTGAACGATTGGGTTGTATACAATCATTTCAAAATAGAAGGCATCCATTTGTTGAGGGATCTCTAGAGGAAGGGAGATTGGTTAACAAGGTTAGATTTGAAAGATGCCTATTTAACAATTCCGATGTGCGAAGAGCAGAGAGATTTTCTCCAGTTCAGGTGGAAAGGGAAGTTATGGAGATTCAAGAGTCTCCCTTTCGGATTGACATCAGCCCCTTGGTGTTTCACGAAGGTGATGCGTCCAGTGGCAGCTTGGTTAAGATCACGGGGAATTCGTTTGATTGTGTACCTGGACGATTTTTTGATCATGGCAGAAGAGATGATTCTAGCGAAAGAACAGACAGAGTTTGCAATCAGAGTGATAGAGGATTTGGGTTTTGTGGTGAACAGGGAGAAATCTTGTGTAGTTCCTCAACAGGAGATACAGTTTTTAGGTTTTCAGATTCAGACATTGGATTGTGTATTGAAGTTGCCAATGTCGAAAGTAAAGATAATCAAGAAGGAGGTGAAGAGAGCTATGGTTTCAGAGTGGATCACATTGAGACAGTTAGCTTGGTTGTTGGGTCTGTTGTCTGCATCAATTCAGGCAATTTTTCCAGCACCTCTTCATTACAGAGCGTTACAGAGATTGAAGGGTTATCACTTGAGGAAAGGAGCAAAATATTCTCAGAGGTTATGGTTGAATCAGGATTCAAGGGAGGAATGTGGTGGTGGTGGATGTTGATTTTGGAAGCATGGAACGGCAGGGCGATATTTGGAGAAGTGCCAGAGATAGAAATAGAGTCGGATGCGAGTCTTCTAGGTTGGGGTGCAAAGTGCAGAATGGTGTCAACAGGAGGGAAGTGATCCAAGGAGGAGACGCAGATGCATATAAATTGTCTGGAACTGCTGGCATGGTCTTTTGCTGTGAAGAGTTTCATGAAGGATCAGATAAAGTGTTGTGTGCTCTTGAAAATGGACAATCTGTCTGCAGTAAGATATGTAAACATGTTAGGAGGTCCACGGTCGAAAGGTCTAGGGATTTTTGGAATTTTTGCTTGGAGAAGGAGATTGTGGTTCAAGCTCAGTATATTCCGGGTCTGAGCAACATAGAAGCGGACTGGTTTTCAAGATATCTGAAGGAAGTGAGCAATTGGATGTTGAACAAGGAGGTTTTCAGAAGGTTGGAATTGAGATGGGCTCCTTTTCAGGTGGATTTGTTTGCGGACAGGTTGAATTGTCAGATGAAAGATTTTTACAGTTGGAGACCAGATCCGGAGGCGAAGGGGATAGATGCTTTTCTACAGGATCGGAGTGCAGGAACGAATTATGCTTTTCCCCTGTTCTCTTTGATTCAGAGAGCTTTGATGAAGGTCAGGAGAGAGAAGGTGGAGATCGTAATGATAACTCCATTTTGGAAATCCCAGGTGTCGTTTCCAGACATGATGGAGCTGTTGATGGAGGATCCGGTGTTGTTATCGAATTTGAGAGAGATTATTCTGGATCCACAGGGGAATGTTCACGAATTAGTAAAAACAGGGCAGTTAAGGCTGGTAGCATGGCTGATTTCAGGAGAATTTGGCAAGTGCATGGATTATCGGAGGAAGCTGAGGCTCTTATCACAGGTTCATGGTCTAAAGGAACGACAAAAATGTATAGATCAGCATGGAGAAGATGGTCTGGTTGGTGTCTTGAGAGGGATTTTGATCCCATATCAGTTTCTGTGGTAGAAGTGGTGAATTTCTTGTCTGAGTTATTTAATAAAGGTTTAGCTTACAACTCAGTGAATATTAGCAGGTCAGCTATTTCTGCGGGGCATGTTTTGGTGGAAGGTCTTCCGGTTGGACAACATGTTCTGGTAAGGAGGTTGGTTAAGAGTGTAAGGATGATTCTACCTCCTAAGGCGAAATACAGTGTTCTTTGGGACGTTTCTGTGGTTTTAAGAGAATTAGATAGTTGGGGTGAGAATGTGTCTCTGGATATGAAATCTTTGTCATGGAAACTAGCCATGCTGTTATGTTTGGTGCCTTGTAGAAGGGTATCCGATATTAGGGCTTTGGAGGTGGATTCTAGGTTTTTTTACAGCCGGAAGGAGTTTGTTTTGAGTTGGGGAAGAGGACTAAGACTATGTCTAGGAATATTTTTTATCCTCAGTTTGATGAGAATAGAAATTTATGTGTTGTTAATTGTTTAAAGGAATATGAAAAAAGATCTTTTGGGTTGAGACCTAGTGGATGTTCTTAGTTGCTGATCTCTTTAAGGAAACCTTTTAAGGGAGTTTCTTCTGCTACCTTGGCTAGATGGGTGAAAGAGGTGATGTTGAAGGCAGGGAGTGATACTAGTGTTTTTAGAGCTCATTCTGTGGGAGAGGCTATGGCTAGCAAGGCTTATATGAAAGGGTTTAGCTTAAGTGGGATTATGAAGGCTGCGGATTGGAGTTGTGAGTCAACATTTAGGAGATTTTATTTTAAACCAGTGGAGAATGTGTTAGCTAGTGTTGTTGTGGAACTTTGAACATGCATAATATTGGCCTCTGGGCCTTGATGTAAAATGCAGATTTTCAACATTTAGAAATGAGTAGAAAATCATGATTTTAATGAAGGCACGGAGGCTAATATAATCTCTCCGCTTTTTCCACCCAATATTTAATGATTTACATTTTTTCTTATTCAGGATAAAGAAGATTTGTTTCTATGGAGTTGGAGTTATGAAGAGTTGGCGTCCTGGAAAGAAAGAAGATTTGGAGTTGTTAGGACAGAGACTTTGGTTTTTGGTTTTCTAGTGTTTGGAGCACCCAAAAGACAAAGATGGCTGCAGGTTCTGAGTGGATGTGCATGTTCAGTATTCTAGAAGTTTTTGTGTGTTCTGATTCTAAATAATTGTTGCTGCTGCCTGAGTGGTAATAAAAGGTAGTGCATAATATTAGCCTCCGTGCCTTTATTAAAATCATGATTTTCTACTCATTTCTAAATGTTGAAAATCTGCATTAGACATTTTTACATGCTATTAGCGATTTGATTGATAGGACTCAGAATTGTTCGATTGACACCCATCCGTTTGGAATGAATATGAAAAAGGGAGGTGTTGTTAATGGTATCATATCGGGAGAGGGGTTGGGCTAACGGCAAGGGCGGTTGACCTCTAATCTGGGGAACCGGGTTCGAGTCTCGGCAAAGACGTGCAACATCCTTTGATTCTGGGCAAATCACTTAATCTCCCTGTGCCTAACAAAAATAAATGTGTCCTCATGTAATGCAACTGGTGCTCGTGTAAAGCTCTCTGAAACCCGATACCTTCAGAGGATAGGCCAAGAAGTTTGATGAGGCAGGATTCATCATTGTTCCAGATTTGCAGTGCATAATCCACCACATATAGAAATTGTTGTCTCTGTGCTCAGGCAAGCCCTAAAGGCTGACTGGTGCTCATCAAGGAGGTTAGTTTATTTTATGTATTTCTTCTGTTGTTCTGCCACACAGCTTTTAAGTACTGCTGGCTGTATGCAGGTCAAAAGTTGTTAGTGTTTTCTGGTTATCATCTGACTTTTCAGAAAAAGGATGACCTGTCTGTGTTTGAGGAAGTCATGAACTATGCCTTGACTTAAGAGAAGAGTTGTTTAAGTGTGTCATATGGGGCATGAGGAATGGAGTTGTGTCTTTTCACAATTGAAGCTGAGATATGGTCCACAAAAAGAGATGAATGCCTGATGGAGTAGAGAGTGTTTTCCAGGACTGTTTCATTCATCTCTTCAAAAGAGGTCCAGTAGTTCACACATTTGTGGGACAGTGTCTCGTGAGGTAAAATTGTTACAGCTGGTGTGAGGGACAGCTGAATATCCTTTATTTTCTCCTCAAATAATTTGGAGAATGTTATCACAGTATTCTTCTGTGTTTGAGATATCTACAGAGGTTGAGGGATTAGAGGGCATTCAGATGAGGTTAAAAAGCTCTGTGAATCTTGTTTTACCCCTGTTGATCTCAGACATGAAAAAAGTGGCGTTGGTCTCAAAAACATGTTTTTACTACCTCTTTGCATTTTGTTTGTAGCTTTTCAAGAGTCTGCAGTGATTGTCGTCATGTTTTTCTATAGGATGTCTTGAAAAACAGTGTGTTATTTATTTTAGTTTAAATGTTATCATGTTTAATCAGACTCAAACGGAAAGTTCTTTAGTTTTACAGCAAGTATGGTTTTGAGAAGAGTGGGATCCATGTAATTGAAGTCAATGGCCCGAACCTTTTGTTACTTTCTTTGTCCCTAGGTGGGGGCTATGGAGCATAACAGAGAAAAAGGTACAAATAAGTGGTCAGGCCCATTCACAGGTATAGGGAGTTGACTTTCAATTAGGTCATTTTTAGAAATCTTTCTGATGAACGGAAGAAAACCAAATGGGTTTTCTTTCTTTATTGATCAAAAAAGCGACAGATCAGACACAGCTGTAATAGTCTTGCCTAGCTTGTGAATTTGGAAGCCCGCTGGGTACTTGTTTTAGAGATTATTTTCTCCTGGTGGTGGTATATGATGTGAGGTATTGTAGGCTTCAAATCTGATGTATTAAGTTCAACAGAGACACATTCAAAGGAGGAGGAATATGCTATTTTTAGTTTTTTGCAGTGAAACAGTAAACAATGGATGACAGCAACCCCCCTAGTTATCCCTCCCAGTTGTGGCAAATTATCACATATCCTGGACGTATTAAGGCATTGAGTACTGGCTAGGAGGAGTCAGAGATCCAAATCTCTGTGAGGAACAGTGGATCTAGATTATAAGGCTGTATCCTTTCCACAATTTGAATTGGTCGAGCAAAATATCATCAGCCTTTCTTGAGACACCATTACGGGAGGGAGTTTCTGTAGGTTCTGGGGAACTTGGAGTGTTTTAAGAGTTACCTTTTTATATCAACCTCAGATAGTGGTTGAATGGATCTTCCTGAATGATGAAACTTACTATTTTGAGGGATTACCCTCTGTTTACATCATTGGTGTTGGAGGATGAACGGAAAGTTAGGTGAGTGATGAAAATGCTTTCACATATGTAAATTGTATCCTTCAAGCAAACAAAGGAGTATACAAAGAGTTTCACTTCTGATAGAATGGAGGCAGGTTTTTTAGTCACAATTTCCCATCTCGAGTGGTGAATGTAGAGTTTGAAATAGTGGGGTCTTGGGTACAGAAACTAAAGCAGTTTCCTGACTCAGATCCGAAAGCTGAGGGAGAGCAGGTGTAAGAAGGAGATTTAGCTTTAGGCAGAAGTAGGATTGGACGTTTGGTCAGAAAATTTGGATTGTGAGTTGATCGTGTGCACATAGTGTTGGGGCAGGATGGTTGTGCTGGGGTAGGGCTGTGGTGTTGAGGTGCTGCTTCTGATAAGTAGGATTAGAAAGCCTCAGCGATTAGTGTATTGTTCAAAAGGAGTGTACCTGTGAGCTGAAGTAGTATGGGAAGGAGAAATTAAAGAGGGTAGTCTTAACCAGATGAACATTTAGACATAAGGAAGACTTGGAAATGATAGTTTTTTTAATTGGAATTCCAAACAATGCATTTGCAAATCCATTGAGGACAGACCCTTGTTATTAATCAGCCTCTTAAGCTTCTTCGAGGATAGGCTGATGCCCTTTAAGGAACAATTAAAACTACTGACCATTACTTTGTAAGTAGATTGTGTTACAAGATATATTAGGACATCTTTTTCATTCAGGATTTAAATAGTTTACAGGGTGGCAACTCAATCAGGGCTTCAGACAATATTCAAGAGATTACGTGTTAGAGTCCCTGCAAGGAATACATCTAATTAGATCCGAAAGTAAAGTGCTCTTTAATAGATGGTGGATACAGAAAGAGTTATGCTCATATCAGCTTTGTATTTTGAAAAGAGTAGAGATTGTGGTCATACAGAATATAGGTTTAGAAATAGGTTACAGAACATATGATTCATATAGATGGGTCTTTGCAAAAGTTAAATCTCAACAAATGTTGTTTACTTTGGCTGGGTTTTATGGCCACCAAACATAGATGACTGAAGCACCCCTAACTCCCCAGACTAGCCCCTCCGATAACTTAGAGGTCTATCAAGCCCCTTATGTAGTGGGGGATGTTACCATCAATTGGATAGATGAACGCATCACTCAAACAGCAGTTAGCTGAAAACTGAAAGATCCCTAATACAAATGATCCAAGATCTAGGGCTTAGTGGTGTCTGGAGGAAATGGACAGATAAACTGTGGGGACATACTTTTTCTTGAACAAACATGGTCATTTCTCAGGACTAGACTTTTTACTACTCTATAGATTATTGAGAGAATAGGTGTTAGAAATAACTGATTACACCGGACAGACTGATTGAATCATTATAATGGCCCTGCTACTCGCTTTCCACGGCACAGGTGCTGGTTAAAAGGCGAATTGACGAACACAGCTGGCTCCTCCTGATCCCCCCTGTCCGTTTTTATCTCTGGTGCCTCTGTATTAACCTGGCCCCCCGTCACAGAAATCTTACCCCCTCCAAGACTTTAGACCCTCTAGCTGCTCTCTATCTATCTGTTCGTTACCCTCTTTCTTTTTGTAGGCCTCTTGTCTACTTCTTTATGTTCATCTCGGGTTATGATAATGTTCTTGGTGACTATGGGTCTTGAACTTTCCTGATTACCGCAATTTAATGCTATACCATAAGCAACACGCGGCCAGGCCAACACGGGTTGTAGGCAACATACTGTGTAAACACCGCATTGGTTTGCTTTTGTAATCTTACCCATGCTTCCCCTAATGAAAGCGGCTGGCCCTACATAGGGTTGTGGGCTTCACGCTGTGTATACAAAGACCCTTTTTCTGTTCTTCATATAAAAATAAAACAGATTTGAAAAGAAATAACTGATTACCAGATCATACCTCTTATCACTTACTGGTTGGCCGCCCTGTTATGCATAAGAGAGTGCAGTGAACTCTAGTTAATGTTAGTTACGTAAGTTTGAAAAGACATCAACCTTAGGTCTAATCAGTTTTAAAGGCCTATCTAAATACAGCTTAGTTAGAAAGGTGTGGGGTTTTTGTAAAGCATTTTACGGAGAATGTTGACAAATATCTTTTGGATAAGGTAGAAGAGAGAACACATAAAAGATCGTAAATTAAAACTTGGGTTCCAGGAAACTGGGATGAATTTGAGAATAGAGGTTTACTTCAAGATATGAGACATTCTCATAAGTTCAAAATTCCCTAAGGCTTCTGAGGTCCCTCAAAGTGATTGTGAAGCTTGCTAACAAACACTAGGTGTGGTGGTGACTTCTATGCTTCATAGATCAAAGTCTGTTTTCTGCACCGAAAAGGTAAGTCAAGCAAGATTAAGCTTATTGATTTTAAAGGCTGAAGTAATATTCTAAAGCAGATAGACTTAGTATACACAATACAAATAAAAAGGTTATACTGAATTCCTCTTATTCCTTGCCTAGTGACTGCGTGCATTTGCAGAGTAAATGTCAGCCCTCCTTAATGGCTAGAAGCCTTTATTACTTTAGGGTGAGGCTATTCCGCTCTATTTAGCAGATTGCTGAAAAGTGTAGCAGTTACCTTCTGGAACGTTAGCATATTTAGTATATCCTGGACATTGTCAGTGTACTTTTGCACTAAAATTCAGATGGTTGAATACAATGCAGTTAAGTACTGACACCGTTTAAATGCCATGGAATAGGAAATATGCCCAGTCATCCAATTACCAAGCATTTTCTTTCATAATTCCTCTGCATTTCCCCTGCATTTGTTGTTAAATTTAAACATTCTTGGTTTATCAAAGGTTGTCACATTCTCATTACATTAAAAATGTACTCAATGCTTGTAGCACTCGTCTCCGATCTACAACCATAAACCCTCACTATTGGATCATTTAGTCAATGCTTCCTGAAGGGTCACATTAGCCTGACCACTACAAAAGGCCTCATACTTAGTGCTGTGGAACTCCAAATTCAGGAACAAAATATAGAGTCAAGGGAAAACAAAATAGAGTGAGGGTTACAGAAAGAAGCAAAATAGATAAACCATATTCCTCTGAACAATCATTAACCCTTTTCCGCCAATTTATCCCTCAATATCAAATTTGGTTTAATTTCAGATTCTGGCTTTGTTCACCCATCCACTTTTCAAGAATTAAATTACTTCCCCTATCACCACATCTTTAGTTTTTTCTTCCTTACAATTCCTTTCCAAAATTGACCTCCCAGTGATGACACTATCCAAATATCCTCTATCTCTCTTTCTTTTTCCTTCCCGAGTGTGACTAATCTTTACAAACCATCTGCTGCATTGTTTTTAGTACCTGGAATATAGTCCACATGAAATATATATATTCTTGTAGACTCACCAACCATTTTCTTATTCTAAATGAGACAACATGCAATCCTTTTCAGTAACAAAAATCTCTTATAATGGCTTATAATCTATATTCACAGTGTCCCCTTACAGACATTTTTTGCATTCATAGCTCCGTCAGGTCACCACTAAGGCCTCCTTCTAGATAACAAAATAATGTAATTCCATACTTCTGAAAGCCCTTAATGCAAAAGCATTATTTTCTCCATTTCATCTATCAAATGCACAAAAAGGACCCTAAACCTTTAAAACTTGTGACTGTGATCGCAATCCGCCGCGGTTCGTGCAGGTGTCAGCGGTGGGGAGCTGGGGCTACGTGAGGGGGGATTTCGAGGGACGATGCAGAGGGAAAATGAATTATTCATTTAATTTTCCCTCTGCATCGTCCCTCGAAATCCCCCCTCACGCGACCCCACCGTTGTTACCTGCATGGATCGCGGCTGATCACACTAAAGTCCCTTCTGGGAACAATTGCAATTCAGGTGACCTTTCTAAACCTCACTTTACAAATTGAAACTCTTCCTAACATTTATTGTCCCAGATGGACTTATTTTTCCTCAGTAAATCTCTTGTGTTGACATGTTCTCACCCCCCACTACAATCTAACTCTGGTCATGGTCATAATTAGCTGCCCCTGTCATCCATGATCATGCTACTCAGGTTTGGGGCTGTCACATGTGTGCTGCCCTGTTTCTCCCCCTATCACCAGCACCGACAGTCCTGTTCCCATGTGGGCAAGCCTAAAGCAGAGACCACATGCCCCATACAGTGAGATTGGAGGAACCATACCAGGATTTGAGGATTCTGGGATTTAAGGATCAACTGCCGAATTTGAGGATCTACTGCGGTGTTTGAGAATACCAGTCTTCAACTGCCACACATTCCAGGATCTTGAGCCTCCAAACTGCTATATGCAGATCCTGTGTAGACCGGGGTGTGAAATTCCGCTCCGCTCGCAGAGTTGGTGGCGTTTTTCACACTCCGCGATCCGTGTAGCGAGCGGAGTTCTGAAAAACTTAGCTTAACTAGAGAATTGTTTCCACGCTCACCAACATTAAGTTGGCGAGCGTGAGCAAGGAAATTCTTACTCCAGACCACCTCCCGGTAAGATTTCTCAACACGGGCAGTAGGGCTTGGCCAGATCACTAGCATTGAGAAACCTTCCATTCATGTTGAGGAAGCTGCCAGTTGAGCAGAACATCCTCTCAAGGGGCAGAAGAAGCTGCACCCTCTTACGCTGTGCATGGTGCAGTTTAGTTTTCCAGTTTGAGAGAAACACTCCACACTAAAAAGCAGCGCGAACAGTGCAACCTAAAGCGCCCCTTAATGCTTGCAGAACTCCGCATAGCGCAGCAGAGTATGTTGGTCTGTGCTGAACTTTGCAAACTCCATCCAGGCCTAATGCTGTGTGAAACATTTTGGGAGGGGATTGGTGTCTCGGGTTGTGCAGCATTAGCACCTGCTGAAGGACATTGGAACAAGGCCAGTCTCAAGAAGATTTTTGGCCCTGACCTTATCAAGGTACTGTACCATTGATATGTTGAATATTAACCATAGCAAAAAGAAGAGATAATAGACGGAATGCTGAACAAATCAAACGTTTACTCCCAATCACAGACCTGGGTTTAAGACATCATTTTTTTGCTCACCATGCCACCCCAGTTTGATCCCAGCTGAATGCAAATCAGTCTCAATCCTGATCCCTATGGGAACGGTCCAGCCCAAACCACCAGGACAGGTCCCCCCTGGAGAAACAAGCATCCTGAAACTGGTTTCAGGGTATCACCCCTCACCTGGCAGGCCAGCTTGAATCCAGTGGCACAGTGAGCACGGAATATTTACCATAGTGTGTCAGTCATTAGAGTAAATCTTATTTATGTCTTATTTCAAGTAGAATGGTACCATTATGGTGAAATTAATGAAAATAAATTGCGATTCTCCTATTAACATGACCAGAGAATCTGGATTTCATTAAAGACACGGAGGCTGACATTATGCATTATCCTTTAATAGCAACTCACAGCAGCCACACTACATCATAAAGGATAAAGCTCTAGAGTTTACACAACAGCCAACAAAGGATGTATCCAGGAGATGATCTGCCTCTTTTAAAAGCGGCTCGCCAGCAGATAAGTCACTACTACTTGCTTCTCCTTTATTTTAGGCTTAAGGCTTATATTTTGTATATTATGCTAATTTAAATCGTTTTCATGCCAATATTATGCTAATTTAAATCGTTTTCATGCCAATATAAATCATTTTCTTGTGGTTCTATACCTTTTTCTTTCGCCCTTTGACGCTTTTCATAGCTGTTTTATCTAACGTTATTGCCAAGTTTTAAACCCTTACCCTCTGCCCGTGGGTGGCGCTGGCTTTCCTCATTCCATCCCCCCCCCCCTTAATGGACTTCCAATTTATGGTCATCCCCCCGAACATGAGCTTTTCTTTATCCCCCTCAAGCGCGCGTTCGCGCAGTTATTTTACCGACATTCTCCGCTTTTTTTGGCTTATCTCCGCTCCCATTTCGTCCGCCTCGCCTTTGGCTCTGAAGTACGCTTCAAATTAAAGGAAGGGGCATTAGCAACACCCGCGTTGCGTGCCTCCTTTCCCAAGCGACTTTCCTCTTTCTCCGGCGGCTGAGCTCGAGCGATCCTTCATAACTTGTCAGTTGCTCTGCTTCAGCAGCCGGAGATACTCTGTGTGCCTTGCGCATTGACCTTTTTCAACAATTCTAGCCTTTTTTCCACAAATCCGAATTTATTATTAACAATAGAAGGAATATTAATTCCCTATTCACAATCCTTTGTCCCCTTACCTCCTTACTGAACTTACCTTACCTTCCCCCCCTTACATATGTAATATATATAAAAAAAAAAAGAAGTTTCTTGGATTCTAAGTTTAAATTTAAAATATAAAAAAAAGAGAGAAGTTTATAATACTTAATCTTTATTAATAACATTGTTTCATTTTTTTGATTCAAATCACATAATACCCTCTGGGATCTTTTATACACCATGTCCGACATGCTACTGCAAGCTCACCTGCGCCTATTGACCATTCCCTTAAGAAATTTCTTGAACAGGAGATTAAATCCTGTATGATTTTGTCCCGGAATGTCCTCTAAGAGACCGTGTGATTAACAAGATCTCCCCTCCATACACGGTAAGAGGTCCAAAAAGACGAAACATTGTGAAAGCACTACAGGCCCTAGCGCCTCTCACAGTACGGGAGGTCCTAGCACCTCAGTTTGGATGGGAGGCCACTGCGCCTCACTTGAACATGATGTCCCTTGGGACACTCCCTTGATCGGTGCCCATGGCGGCACAAATATGAACGGTGTCCCTCACGGCACGCTTTGCAGTAGTGCTAACCAAAAAAAGATGATTGATTTTGACTCCTCTTCCCCCTCTTATGATGGCGACTCCTCAAGAGATCCCTCTGACGAATTCGTCTTTGACCTAGATGAGGTCCAACATGACTTTAATGCTCAACCTGATCCAGAGCCAGCCTCTAAAAATACTATTCTTAACCCTATCGGAGAAGATATGTTCTCTCCCCTAAATATCTCATGCCCTAATAGTTCGAAGTGGTTCCCACAGGAACATGTTTCCCAGTTTGTAACAGGTTGGTTAAGAAACCTTCTAGATAGAGATACTAGAAACTAGTGAAAATAAATCAACTACTTATATTATAAATTGATATAAGAGTAACAGTTACCTTCACTTTTGAAAAACTGCAGAAAATCTGAGAGAGCCTCCATCTGACGATACAAGCTGTGTAACTTCAAACCATCATCTCCTGTGCTCCTTCACTCATATCCCTATCCTTTTTGCCACGAGTGCAGTCTTGGACATGGATGACACTGTCAATGAAGAAGGTGACAGGTTTTTCCTTTCCATGGTGACTGTTATTATCATCCTTAGGTTATGTTTATTGTCACTGTGACCACTGAAGTGATGGCTGAGCCTCGTAAAAAGTATGCCCACCATTGTACATGTATTGGCACCAAACCAATGCATGCAACTTGCCAGATGATGCAAGGATAACCTCCCACAATAATCTGTAGAGAAATGAGGCTAAGGACGGTGAACGATGTTGTATCGTGCAGTTCCTGTGTACCTGGAAGCTAAATACTTACAAGATGCGGTACCTTGCAGTTCCTGTGTACCTAGAAGCTAAATACCTACAGCGCTAACACTTCCGGCAGAGTGTTGCATCACTTAATCTCCATTACCTAGAATCCTACTGAATGGTGTAATATTTGGGGACACTCAGTAAAACATGATCAACGGGCATCACCTGCGTATAAGACTACAATCCTTGAAAGGAAGTTATCCTGCACGCTAATGATGTTACCTTGGACCACCTGCCATATTTGTTTCCCAGCTGTTGTTACCAGGCCCACTACTATAAGAGGACAGAGAAGCCATCCATCCGCACAGGCTCTTATTTGAGGAATATTCTGCGGTCATCCTCAGAATGGATTGAAAATGTGGCTATGCCTCCCTCCACAAGCAATAACCACCTACAAGGCAAAACTCTCCTCCGTACAGTCAGATTTCCCACCTTTGACTGGGACATGTGGAGGTGTGACAGGTCAAGAGGTGGGACAGGAGCACCCTCATCACAAGTGTAAAATATGGTAGACCATACCAAGCTTAAAATTATCATCTGACAAGATAATTTAAACACACAACAGCCAGAGTCTAGGATCAGCTGATTTTCTTCGGAATCTTCCATCCCCCTGGACCAACACATCCTTAAATGGAACATTTACAGATAAAGGGACAGCGGATGCCTGAGCCTTATTCTCAGTGGCCCGGAAATGTGATTCAGGCACAAATGGGAGTTTGCATTACACCCAGGATTGTGAGTTTTTCTGTAATTACCACACCGGCTCTCTCCGTAGTGAGACTGACCACATTAACATATAGTGACCTTTGTTTAGGGATAAACCATTGTAATAATGTGTTCTGCCTCATTCTAAGATGTGAAACTAAGAAAGGCACAGTAATTCTGCGCCAGGGAAATAAATACCACCCCCTCTGTCTTTACTAAGTGTGTTATTACCACCCAGAAAACTGTGGTAATCGTAATGAGGGCCAGAGTGGGGATGTTCTATAGCTATGTATTTTGTGGTCAACTCTTGTGAGTAGCTGCACAACACCTTGCTTTGGAAATAGACATGAAATAAAGTTCTAGTCTATGAGAACCTAGGTTTAATCTTCTACAATTAAAATGCCAGAACATATTATCTGTGTATTTGAGTTCATGTGGCAACGTAAAGGGCATCTACCTGAGCTCACTTTCCATTCACTGCATTTATTAAGTCATGATCAGATATTTCAGCAGCTTTGCTGGAGGCATCTTGTATGGAGTTATGCATATGAAGACTCATGAGAAGAATGCACACTGTAATGATCAGTGTTACACAGTCTGCAAAACGAGCTGCATCATCTATCACCATAACGAATGGCGCCCCACCTATCAGGTTGACAAACTCACAATCACCCATCGCTCTTGGCACACCCTCTGCAAGGAATCCATCAGATTGGAGACAAAAAATTGGAGAGAAAAAAGAAGGCCTCAAGGCTTCTCCATTTAAGCTCCTATGATCTGTCACAACATCCCCATATGCACCACGACTCAAATGTATGAAAGAGCTGAAGACCCATCTCTTTACAAAACACTACATTTTGATGCAGTGACAGTCCACTTTCGCTCTTATACACCAGCGACGCCTCCGATCATAAGCTGACTGCCTTTGCCTTTGACCCTTTGCAGTAATCTGCTACCTTTCTGTAGTGTCCGCCTGGACACATTCAAGTGTTTCGCCTGCTTGTAACCCACACTATTCACCCACCCATCACAGGCGTCAGCTGTCAGGTGACCCTGTTAATAAAAGGGCCGGGCATACGTGCCCCGGGCCAGTTCCAGTACCACATACTATGGTGTCCCTGTAGTCATTTCCACTGCAAGTGGGCCTAGGGCCCAGGACACCACAATGGCGATGAGGGGGTCGATCCGGGCATGTATGATTCTATTCTATTCTATTCTTTATTTGGTAAAGCGCAAAACAGCTGCCCCAGCAATGAGGCGTCCCGGCGCTAATGAAGTCACAGACCTGACCAGAGGCGTAGAGCAGAGGGAAGTTACGGGGCAGGGAATAGGTGAGTTTTAGTAGCTTTCCGGAAGGCAGACAAGCTCTCTAAAGAGCGAATGTTAAGGGGTAATTCGTTCCATAACTTGGCTCCCAAAACCCTAAAGGAGCGGCCGCCCATGCGGCAGAGTTTCGTGCGAGGAACACATAAAAGATGTTGATTAGACAATCGCAGAATGCGCGATGGGACATAAGGGGTGAGAAATAGTCAGGAGTAGGCAGCGCTACAGTCAGGCCCTCTAAGGTGAGAGAGGGCCGCCAGCAGGCCTGCGGACAGCGTATACATCGCGTCTCCGTGCATGACGCACGTCACCGCCAGCCACTACAGAGTAGAAGAGTCCATCTTATGCCAACCTACATGTCGCCGACAGCAAGTCATGCTTTAAGGCAAGATGTGAGCGAGTTAGGTAAGAGGCCCGGAGCAGTATCGCCTGTGCGAGAAATCTGAGGGCAAAGAAACTACCGACAGCGAAGTCGCCGAAGTGCCAGCAGGCTTAATCAGCCCGCCGCTGCACCCAGCAAGTGTTGCAACCCCTCCCCGTTCTGCAAGGAAGGGCCTATACAATAAGAGGTAAGGAGCCTGGGGCTGAGGCCGCTCCTGCATTCAAAGCCCCCGCAACAGCATCTTCAGCATCCCCAACGGCACAGTGACCCGCGGCAGCCCGCACCTAGAGCCTCCCTCACACATAACAAAAAAATCTCGCCAAAGTCAGCACTAAATGGGAGGTAGTCAATCGCGAGAAACTGCCAGCAAGCAAGACAGGACCGAGCGAGCCCTGCACCAGCAGCGAGGGAAGCCCCATATCTGCGTCCCCAGTGACTGATGAGGGTCCGCAGTCAGGTTTGTGCTGTGGCCTGTGAGGAGAGGGGCCACTTAGCTATGGATACATTTACCGACCTAGGGCCCGAACGCCACTGCAAAAGGTGGGCGGCCAGACGCTTCTGAAGAAATAAGCCAACCCTTCTGCACTCAATTTACATGTGTCTCTCACACCTATAATTGTGCAAAATCACAGGCCGCATAAGGTGAAAGCGCCACAGCACAAAAGAAACCTGCCAGGGCCTGATGCAGCAGTGCCACTAACAATTCATCGAAGTGACTCGGGCCATCAATTCTGCAACTGTAAAGCCTCCTGCTGCCCACCGTGAAAAATAATAAAAATAAAGAAGAAAGTAGCCTGCAGTGCCCTCGGTTGCTTGGCATCGATAGCACCACGCCCAGCATGTGCACCTGCTGGAAGACAACTGCAAGTGGCCACGAAGTCTCTACAGTAATCCTCACTCCATGAGGTCACACAAGGCAAGGGATTGCTGCCTGTTGCCCAACTGAAGGAAAATTACTGTGTTTGTCATCATGATCCAGGTGCATCATCACCAAGGACGTCAAAGGAGCATCTCACCACCAGAGTGGATCCCAACACTGTAGACAACCTGAGTTCAACGAGGCTAGCCAACCAGGAACCTTCTGTTGGAATATCCACCCTTGGGGTTACACGAGCCTTGGCCATTGCCCTTTTGGGAGTCCGGCAGCAACCCCTCAGCGGAGTCTACAAAAGGCCCGCACAGCCCACGCGGTCATATGGCAATCCAGGGGCAAGGGCCTCAACAGAGTTACTGTGAGAGGGGAATCTCAACCAGAAAGAGTGATCAGCAGCGGCTGGATAACATGCAGGGGGAAGCACGGAGGTCACAGATGAAGACCGGTCACCCAAAGACCACCTGAGGAAGGTGTAGAACTTGAGCCCTGATGGCGAGAAAACCCAGACTGAGACACCACTCTCTGCGGCTACATTGGCTGTGGTCCTGTAGGCAGTTCCTTATCGACGCATTCGTGCAGCCAACACGAAGCCTGCACAGTCCACACGGTCCCATGGCAGCCCGGCACGAAGGCTTTCCAGGAAACTCCAGTGAGAAAGGAGTCCAGGCAAGAAAGGCAAGTCTAAAAGTGGCTCAGCTGTCAGGTGCTGGAAAGATCATCAAATACATCACCTCCAAGGAAAGGCCTCATCGACCAAGATCATCCTCAATAGCTGTTGGCTTGTTGTCCACTGGAACCAGAGAACCTGCAGGATCTCCAAAGTGGACTCCACCACTGCTCCAGATGCACTCCTCTTTTTTAACTCTGTCCCAAGCTCCAGCGCTAACTGGCAGATGGCCTGAAGAGACTCACTTGGTGCTGTGTATTGTTTATTTGTTTTCCTATAGGTTGGACTTTTTTTTTGTTTCTTTTCATTTCATTGAAGTTTGGGAGGGTTGTAGTGTCCAGCTGGACACGTTCTAGTGTTTCGCCTGCTTGTAACCCACACTATTCACCCACCCATCACAGGCGTCACCGGTCAGTTGACCCTGTTAATAAATGGGCCCGGGCGCACGTGCCCTGGGCCAGTTCCAGTACCACATACCATGGTGACCGTGTAGTCATTTACACAGCATGTGGGACTAGTGCCCGGGACACCACACTTTTGACTATGTTCGTTGTATACATTTAGACATCATACAGCCATTCATACATACAAATACAGGTAACATATTGCTCCATTAGAAACATGAGGCGGGTAAATCCTCTATCCAGCACACATATGTAAAGTACCACATTTCATTTACATTTTCAGGGTAAAATGTAAACCTAGAAACACACATGCTGAGACATAGACTGTTAATTTGTACTGCATTTATTTAGCCATTCAAGCCGACAAGGGGCAGGCTATTTTCCTGTGGGCCGAACTCGGTTTTACATATAAAGTATTCATAAGCGCCAGAGTGTTCATTAAGAATTTATTAACACCTAGGCAGCAAGAGAAACTATTGATTGAAAAATAAAGTGCTACTTTGCTAAAGAAACAAAGTGTAATTAAAACGGAAATTGCTAAAGTGGAAAATGTATCACGCTTTTACAAAGGCATCATTCTAAAAGCTAAAATTGCAAACCCCCTAATTATTATGGTTTGTACTGTCTCCCACTATTAACAGATTACATTTTCTTTCCAAACTGTGAAAGCAGGCCAATGAAAATAAAGCCTTCTTTGCAGTATCCAAGCAACCTATGTGCACAAATTTATGTAAACATTCTCTGGACTCAGACTTTCCTACTACGATGCTGAGTTTAAATTGTCAGACCACAAAAATAAGTAAATGTTATATCTTTGCATTTTCCTACCTAATGACCATTTACACTCACATTCAAATGCTGAATTGCTATTTTTTCTTGAAAGGATTTTGATGAGAACTGGTTATCTAGAGTTACTAGCTCAAATACCAGATTCTTATGGTTATTCTTTACGATGAGTGGAAAATAGCGTTTTTTCTCTGCTGTACATCACCAGACATTCTCTGGTGTTCCCCTGCCTCGACCTCAGTACCTGAGACTCCAGATACTAGAGGGAGATGGGCACAACATGGCCAGCAGCCATTTTCGAACCACCTGCGGGTCCCTGAAGACCCTTGCCAAAAGGGAACTCCATGCCACAGTGACTCATTTTCCAAAGAGCCACTGCCAGAAGCACCTTCTGTTGGGCAGGGCGTGGAAGTGGTGGGAGGGAAGGATATTGGATCTGCAGATATTTCAAATTTCAGATGGTTTGGTGGAGGGAGGTATTGAAGAGAGGGTGCTGTGGATGAGAGGCAAGACTCTCTGTACTTGATTTAGAGTTTGGTGGAAAAGGAGCACTACCATTAATTGGTGGGTTTTCAACACCACCAAATTCATGGTCCTCCCCTCATCATATAACTTAGGGGCATTTCATGGTCATAGATTATTGTTGTTTTCATGAAACAGACTCCCTTTTGGGAGAGAAACAAATATTGAACCCAGGTGTAATTAAGCTTTCCCTCTATGCTTCTGCCACACTCAAAGATGTATTGAAGACAAGGGAGGCAGGGGCCGCTAAATGTGGTGGAAGGTACTCCACTAGGAGGGCTGAGGCCAAAGCCTTGGCTTATTTGGCAGGCTGGAGAACAAACTGTCACACTTTAAATGATCCCCAGGTTTTTATGTGATATATGTCAGGGAATGTGATGGGTAAATGCTGAGGGTAGGGGGTTGTGCACCAGAAACTTTATTTATAAATATGTTATAGGGAAAGGTGAGCATAATGCAGGGACTTATAAAGATCAATGGCAGAATGTGGGTCTTTAAAAAAATTGTGAGGGGGAGGAAAAAGACAGCAAGCAGATGGCAGAACATCAGATATAAGAAGAACAGGAAGTACCATGAATTGTTTGCTTGTCTTTGTCAGCGCCCGCCAGTACTACTGGACCACTTGCAGATCATAAAACAATTCATGAATTCCATTGGAGGTGAAGGATGCTGACAATAAATGAGAAGAGTTACTCCTGTGGGCTAATCCAATATGTGAGTGATAATGCCATAAGAAACTGGCTGAAGGTTTGAAAGGTAAAAGAAGCCAAAGGCTGAAGTATGCTTTCGCAAAGCCCCTTAAAGTAACTATAGAATACAACACATTCACCATGAATGACACAAGTGTTACCCATGTTAAATGTAAAATGTATTTGCGTCTTACCTGCTGGAGCTGCATCGCTAATACTGCCTGGTGGGGGCCTGACAAGGGGGCGCCGCCTGCATTTGCTGCAGGGCTCCTGGAGTAGTGAAGAGCTTACGGAGGCCACGTGGTGAGGCCTGCTTGCCCCTGTTGGATTTGGTGCCTGTACTGATACTGTGGGCCCTGCTGGCAGGCGGTGGGGTCTACGGCGAGCTCCTGAGCCTTGGAGTGGAGGTAGGTAGTGGGGGTGCTGAGGCACCTGGGTTGGGGTGGAGACTTCAAATATTCAATATATAATATGACTGGATACAGCAATACAGCGATCATGTTTTCAGTTAATGAGTGACGCAAATACAGTGTTAATATCGTGGAAAATTCAGATTTTCTTACAAATTAGGTCGATGTCGAAAAATACATTAAAAAAAATTAACAACGTAACTCGATATCCCCTCCACTTCCAAAAACTGTAAGTAGAGCAAGGCCGGGCGACATCTTCTAATACCCATGGATTGTAAAATAGGAATCAGCCAGGTCTTTCCATGTTCAGTATAGAATTTACAGAAAAATAGAGTGTGGATTGTTGCCTGAACCGACATATCATGACATGGGCATAAAGGGAAATCTACGGCCCAGTTATTGCTCTGCGGGAAGGCGACCAAACGATGGAATACATTAAGCCTGAATCTAACCCAAAGGAATCTTTCAAATACAGAAAAGTTGTAAGTTAAATATGGCTGAATGGAAAATGTGGTTTGAATGGCTATGGACTGTTGTACAGATGGTTTAGTAATCTCTTTAGCCAATCTTATTTCGTCTAAGTGTGCCAGACCCAGCTCACTTAGAAAACGTTTTATATATATCAACCAGCCAATTTTGTAGTAGTGGTCGAGGGACATACAGTCTAAAATAATCCCCTGTGTAAAAACATTTTTATCCGTGGACCATATGCGATGCCATAGGAGAAGTGGTTCTATTTTTGCTAGGTCGGTAAGGTAGGGAATATCCAGCTCAGTGTGAAATGCATAAGTAGAGGTACTCTTACAGACTGCCAAAAGGAACCTCAATAAAGCGTTTTCCACTGGTTTCAAAGCGTTGTTGTTTACGTACCCCCAGACGCCTGCCCCATACAGTGCAACTGATTGACATTTCGCCTTATATATCTGCAGGAGTTCTAATGGGGGCCTTTTACCTAGTTTTTTCGAGAAGTTAACCAGAGCCGTAGTTGCTCTCATTAGGAGGAGTTTTCTGGACTCGACAGTGGGTTTCCAATTGAGTCTGTTATCTATGATAATGCCCATGTATGGGTACCGATCTGTGAGGACTAGTTTCTCCTTTTCTAAATGGATATTGGTTAACCTTTTTTTCACTGGACCTGCCGTCATAACGAAGGTTTTTTTAATGGTTATACGTAGGTCCAGATTGCCCATAAATTGTGCATATCTATTTAGTGCCTTCTGCAATTCAAGGGGCGTTCTGGCGAGTATCACCGCATCATTGGCATAGAGGAGAGCAGGAATCGGTCGATTGTTTATTAAAGGAAGGTCCCGGCTCCCATTAGTCATATCCCTCTCCAGTCCGTTGGTATAAAGCATGAAGAGGGATGGGAGCAGGACACATCCTTGTCTAACTCCTCTCTCTATTCCAAATGGTGCCGTTAGTTCGCCCTGTGCCCCGAACCTCACTCTTGCTGATGCTTTAGAATACAGTTCACGCAGAAAGTTCAGCAATGGTTCTTCGACACCCATTTCCGATAGGACGTACCAGAGTTTAGTATGGCAAACGCAGTCGAAGGCTGCAGATAAGTCTACGTATACCATGTAGATGGAGCCTCCCTTTGCGCTAACATATTTGCCTATGAGCAATGACAAATCTAGAGCTTGTTCGGTCGCCCCCAAACCTTCCCGGAACCCGAATTGGAGGTCCAAGAGGATCGCGCCATCTTCCGCCCACTGCTGGAGGCGTACAAGTTTGACTCTGCCCGCGACCTTTCCCAGGGAGTTCAACAGTGAGATTGGGCGATAGCAGGATACCTCCTGACGGTCCCCCTTTTTAAAAATGGGGACCATGATTGACTTGGACCATAACTCAGTAGCCCCACCTCACAGGCTGCCTTAAGTACTCTTGTCACCAAAGGGGCCCATAGATCTAGATTAGATTTGAATAAGTCTATTGAGACCCCATCCGGTCCCGGGGCGTTCCTATTTTTACTAGATTTTAGAGCCAAGACAACCTCTTCAATTGTAATGTGTAGAGGAATCAGATAGGGAGATATCGATTGTTCTTGACTTCTATCTACTTGTTCACCCGGCTTCACTGGCCCTTTCGCAAAAATCTTTGCAAAATGCCCCATCCATGTGATTTCATCAATGGCAACCTCAATACTTGGTGCAGCTTTATTATCCATTAGGTATGGGGACTTAACCACTGCCCAGAAGGCAGAACTATCTTTTTGTCTGCAGCTATTGTGTAATTGGTCCCATAGAGCCTGTTTTAATTCTGTTTTCCTGTCCTTAATTGCCAGGTTATATTCCCTCCTGAGCTTTGCTATTTCCTGGGGCACCCTATCTGTTTTGTTATGGGCTTTTTTCAATGTAGAGGGAGCTACTGTGCATCTATGGTTGAACCATCTTTGTTTTTTCTGTTGGATGTTTTTCAACTTTACAAAAAGCTCCTTATTTATTGCATCTAAGATCGCCCTAAAATTAGTTAATACCTCCTCATCTGAAGTGGAGAGGTCTAAGCACTTAAAAATTGCAGAGGAAACTGAATTAAAAACTCTTAGTAATTTCCGGGGGATCAATTTTCTCCCATTTTAATGAAAACCCGTTCGTTTTATCCAGGGTTAAGGTGTTTTGCTTCAAGGCGCTGATTATACTTTGCGTCCTATAGTTATGAAGTGGACGGAATGAAATACTCAGGGCAGAATGATCACTCAGTGCGGTTGTGTGGAGCTCAAACTTTGTTACCCGCGCTTCGAGTGTGCTGGATATAAGGATGAAGTCTATGGTTCTTTGCCTGCCACCGCCGAGAAATATCGGTGTGTACAGAAGAGAGAAAGGATCCCTTTCGTTTGCAATGACAAGGCCCAGATCAAATATGATATCATTTAGGAATTTTCCAATTTTAGAATGTGAGAAGTGGGGAATCCGGTCATCCTTTTCATCCGTTATCCCACAAAGAATGGAGCTAGTAGATTGACATGGATATTGGTTAAAGTCAGATGATTGTAGCTGCTCTTACAGAACCCCTTATCAGGGCAGACAGTTCATCATGCAGCTGCAACAGTGTGGTCAATAACTCTCCCTCTGGAAGGTTATTGTAGAAATTTACAAGAAAAACTATTTCAGTCTTATTAAAGCAGAGGGTAAGTATCTGGAATTTCGCTTCTAATTTTACGGGAGAAACTACCAAACCCACTAGCCTATTGGAAATTTAAGTAATTAGGCCTTCTTTGGCTTTACCGGAGGACGCTGCTAAGGCAGGAGAAAAATAGGTTTTGAAGCCTACCAGATGAATTTCAGTAGTGGTCCAGGTCTCCTGGAGACAGATTATACCAAAATTCTGGACAAAGTCCAACCAGATGCTGTTTTCCATTTTGTGTCGAAGTCCGGCCGAGTTCCAGAATAGTATCCTAGTTACCAAGTTATCTGATGCTTGGTTAGTACCCGAAGGCAAAGTTACTACTCTCGAACAGGGAACCCCTCCAGGGCACGTGTTCTCGACCTGTTCCTTATGAGTAGGAGAGAGCAGTGTTTCTATTAGCCCACTCTGCTTATTCCAAGAATCGGGATCTTCACTCCTAATGTCTTTTGATTTGTGTCCCTTAGATATTTGCTCAGTGTCCCTTATATTGACCAAGTCACCTTGGGGGGTCATGCTGTATAACTGGAATACACTCTAATGTTGTGTGTATATGCTGCATTCTGGGTGGCTGAAAATAGGGATATTAAAATTCAGATCTGATCCATAGTAAACCCGTTCTCTTGTCCTATTCGGTATTAGGGACTGGGGGTAGAAATAACGAAGGTCGTGTGTTGTGATTTCCTCCCTGCCTCTCTCCGTGTACCAATCCTCAATATGTCTGGTAACCCTATAGTCTCTGACATTAATAATGATTACATCCCCCATTATATCCTTTGGCCTGTGCCCCACCCATTCCAGTCTTCTAACATGAAGGATTACGCCATTGATGTTAGGTGGAAGTGGTCTATTTTCCCTCAACCAATATACCACTTTGTTTTTTAAGTCGTGGTAACCTTCGGTTTTTCCAGCCTCAAGTTTCGGAACCCCTGTTAATACCATGAAATAGGGTGCCGCTTCTGGAGGCAAATCGATTTTAAGAAGGGCAGCTCTAGCTTTCTTCGGGGAAGGCATTTTCCTGGCGGGAATGGCTTTAGGGGAATCTGGTTTATTACAGGTAACACCCAATCCAGGTCCCCTGACTGTGACGGTGGCCTTATTAGCGGGCCGTGAGGGCGGTGTTTTCTCTACACAGCGAATAGGGGGATTCGTGTTATTCGGTGGATTTATAGTTGTCACCCTTGATGATAATGGAGGATGTATAGGCTAGGTGTGTCTAAGGGTTGATAATTCCTTCAATAAGTCGGTATTAACTGAGATTGCATTTTGTATCGACCCCAAGTGATCTGACATTCTTCTAACTCGCTCCACTAGAGGTAAGAAAAGAGATTTAAGTAGATGTTCTATGCCCCCTAGAATTGTTTGGGTCTCAATAGAATTTTGGGGAACATCGTCCTGCCTCGTTTTCTCTATAGGTGGTCCTACATTATGTGTGGCACTCGGGAGTGTTTTCTGTTTTTTTGCATATCTACCATTTTGGATGTTTCCCCCATGCTTTCTGTACTTCAATGGCTGTCCTAGTCCACTTATTAAATTGGGTGCTTTCTTTCTTGGGGCCTGCGTTAGGGGAATTATGGGTGAACCTTCATCAGATTTTGTTTCTGATAATAAATTGATGGTGGCAACTTTTGTAGGAGTGTCCCTAATTAGTTCTATAGGGGGAGTTAGATCTTGTAATAACAGCGGAATACTAGAGTCCCCATTAATATAATTTTGCGAATTCCCTAATGGTGGAGTTGATACATGCTGAAAGCGACCCAGGGACGAACGTCTATTGTGTAATAATTAAGATGATAGACGCCGTTCCGTGATGGCTATTTCACGTTCTAGCCTCAATGTTACCCTCGTAATAAAATGGTTCAGCGTCCCTCTAATCGACCCTGCCCCCAGGGATTTCTTGTCTGTATGAATCCGCGTGCTCATTGTCCTGTCGATTTAATCTAGATGTACCCAACGGGCAGGACAACAGCGGGACAGCTGTAACAGTTAGTGCATTATAACATTAAGTATTTCACAAGGGAAGACAATTTAAACCTAGGTAGATAAAAGTCTCGGAAAGAAGCACAGTCTTACTTTCCAAATCTGTCCTCCGATGTAAGGGGGGTGGCCCAGCCCTGCCTCGTCCTGCCACGGACGGCCACAGACGGTCCCGCCCTTGTCCCGGGCTTCGCCCGGGCATGTCCCGCGTACCACAAGTGGGGGTGTGGCTAAATAGAGGGAGGAAGGGGGAGGGAAGAGGACCCAGCTGCGGCAGATTACGAGGGGCAAAGCCTGCTGGTCCTCGCAGTCCCGCTCCAAGTATGTTATCTCCAAAGTTATGCCCACAGTCAGCACAAATTCCTGGTCTCCAACAAAGAAATCCCCAAGGAGGAAGGCAAAGTCACGGGCTCCCAATGTTCACGGCTGCGAGCGGCTCCCGCGAAGCGGGGGCCGCGAGTCGTTAAGAGCTGCAGGGAGGAGGGGGCGGGAAGAGGACCCAGCTGCGGCAGATTACGAGGGGCAAAGTCTGCTGGTCC
The DNA here is from genome assembly GCF_964261635.1 of Lissotriton helveticus. Classification (NCBI taxonomy): domain Eukaryota; kingdom Metazoa; phylum Chordata; class Amphibia; order Caudata; family Salamandridae; genus Lissotriton; species Lissotriton helveticus. Next base: position 787,048,021 of record NC_136071.1, on the reverse strand, counting down.
TCGCAGTCCCGCTCCAAGTATGTTATCACCAAAGTTATGCCCACAGTCAGCACAAATTCCTGTTCTGCAACAAAGAAATCCCCAAAGAGGAAGGCAAAGTCACGGGCTCCCAATGTTCACGACTGCGAGCGGCGCCCGCGAATCGGGGGCCGTGAGTCGTTAAGAGCTGCAGGGAGGAGGGGGCGGGAAGAGGACCCAGCTGCGGCAGATTACGAGGGGCAAAGCCTGCTGGTCCTCGCAATCCCGCTCCAAGTATGTTATCACCAAAGTTATGAACACAGTCAGCACAAATTCCTGGTCTGCAACGAAGAAATCCCAAGGAGGAAGGCAAAGTCACGGGCTCCCAATGTTCACGACTGCGAGCGGCACCCCCTTAACATTCAGTATCGGCTACTCTTCCCGGCTCGTCTGAAGGTGGTATTTGAGAACAAGACACTGTTCTTTGACAGCCCGACGGAGGCTTGGATCTGGGCGACAGAGGAGCGCCCTCTGCGGGCTGAGGGTCAAGTCATGGGCGGGTGGGATGTGGGGGCCACGTTAGGCCGCTCCGCTCCCTCCGCACCTCAGCCTCCACATAATCTCTCCCGTAGGCGCCGTGACCGGAGGCGGGCTAGCTCGGACTCCCCACCGGGTCACACACAGCAGCCACCCCAGGTTGAGGAGGGAGTGTCGAAGGGGAGGCGTTCAGGTTCATCAGGCCGACTGGATGACGGAGGTGCGGCGTCCCGGCCCTTCATGATTGACCTTCCGGACACAGACCGCTCCTGTAGCCCGATGCTGTTGAGGGACCCTGCTTGAGCTGGTCTCTGCCCGCCGGGCCTTGCTCCGTGGCCGGGGACGGTGCATTGTCTCTGATCTGTTTCCAACTTCCTGATGTTCTTTGTAAACATGCATCCGCTCACGAGGAGGGGTCCTCCACGATTCCCCATTCCCAGGCGTTATAGTTTGGTTGTTCGCCCTGGTACTGGGTGTTGTTTACTGGGTGGTCGACAGATGCTTCTGTTCCTGAAGTGTAGGGTGGGGTGTGGGAGGTGGGGATGAGGGGGGGTTGGGGAAAGTTTTTCCCTGTATGTTGTTCTGCTTTTTGTTGGTTTTTGTTTCAGCTATCTCGGAATGAAGCAGCTTACAGGAGGGCGGGATGGATGTGTCCTGCAGTAAGCAATCACACGCGCCTCTGTAGACCCCCAAGCGCGTTTGCACACCCAAGGCCGCGTCCTCTGCCTAGACCAGGAACTGCCTATCATGACAGATAACTCTTCCCCTTTGGGTTCTCTCCACATGTTGTCATGGAATGTCAACGGTCTGTTGGATCGGCACAAACGTACAGCGGTTTTACGGTACACGCAGACACATAGACATCCTCATACACCAAGAAACGCACCTCTTGGGTAACTGCTGCCCCTACTTGGCCCAGTATGGCTACAATAGGGTATGGCACTCCGGCTTTGCCAGGGGCTCGCGAGGAGTTGCAATCCTTCTAAGGCGTACATTGCCCTTTGTCCTTTCCCAAGTGGTACACGACCCCCAAGGTTCATCTGTGACAGTTTGTGGATCGTTGGCCGGTACACCCCTCACTCTCATGTCGATTTATGCCCCTCTGCGGGAGATTTTAACGCAGTCTTAGCCCCGGCCCTCGACACATCGGGACCCCCATCTGCTGCTTGGGCGGCGAGTGCGAAACAACTGCGAAACAAGTCTCTGGGGCTTTGTGATGCATGTCGCATATGGCACCCATGCAGCACCCAATTTACACACACCTAAGCAGCTCACTACACCCTAGCGTGCATAGATGCGATCTTTGTCCCCGCGCTGTTCACTGATTGTTGACGTCTGTATCCTACCCAGAGGCATTTCCGACCACTCCCCGGTACTGGTTAGCTCAGGGGCCCCCCTCACGCATACCGCCACACATGGAGAATGAATGCCTGGTTCCTCCAGGATAAAGAGTTCAGGAAGGAGGTAGGGATAGAGCTTATGAGATATTTTGATACCAACGAGGGATCGGTAGCCTATCCAGGTACCCCTTGGGAGGCTGGGAAGGCGACCATAAGAGGTTTCGCAAAACGGCAGCTGAAAACCAGAAACATGCACAGCTGCAGGAGATCTCTTCCATGGAGGCGCAGGCTCTTTGCTTGGAACAGCTTCTATCCACGTCGGAAGATGCTGCTCAGCCCGACAATTGGCCCTCATCCGGGACAATATTAAGCAACTATCCCTGGATGCGGCCAATCTCCTCTGGAGGTTTTCTGTAGCAAGAGTTTACGGCTGGGGGGACAAGAACAGTATGATCTTGCACAGGTTGGCCACATATCCCAGGGTGAACCGCTTCATCCTAGAGGTGGTGGACTCAGCTGGAGCGGTGCAATGCGATCCCGTGGCATTGGCAAATGCCTTTGCTGCATACTATCGGAAACTGTACACTGCACAAACCCCCGGGCAGAGCGCTGCTCTCCTTGACCAGAGTGGGGTGTGCCTCGCTAGGCTGCAGCCAGCAGCCCAGAAGGACCTAGAGCGCCCCATCTCCTTGAAGGAAATTGAGGAGGCGATCACTCTGGTCTCCCCGGGCAAGACCCCGGGTCCGGACGGTCTTCCGCAGGAGTATTATGTGGCATACAGAGGCACCCTAGCGCTCCACCTAGCTAACTAGCCAACAAGGGATAGGTAGCCTCTCCAGGTACCCTGTGGGAGGCTGGGAAGGCGACCATAAGAAGTTTCGCAAAACGGCAGCTGAAAACCAGAAACATGCACAGCTGCAGGAGATCTCTTCCATGGAGGTGCAGGCTCTTTGCTTGGAACAGCTTCTATCCACGTCAGAAGATGCTGCTCAGCCCGACAATTGGCCCTCATCCGGGACAATATTAAGCAACTATCCCTGGATGAGGCCAAGCTCCTCTGGAGGTTTTCGGTGGCAAGAGTTTACGTCTGGGGGGACAAGAATGGAACGATCTTGCACAGGTTGGCCACATATCCCAGGGTGAACCGCATCCTCCCAGAGGTGGTAGACTCAGCTAGAGCGGTGCAATGCAATGCCGTAGCATTGGCAAATGCCTTTGCCGCATACTATCGGAAATTGTACACTGCACAAACACCCGGGTTGACCGTTGCTGCTCTCCTTGACCAGGGTGGGGTGTGCCTCCCTAGGCTGCAGCCAGCGGCCCAGAAGGACCTAGAGCGCCCCATCTCCTTGAAGGAAATTGAGGAGGCGATCACTCTGGTCTCCCCGGGCAAGTCCCCGGGTCCGGACGGCCTTCCGCAGGAGTATTATGTGGTATACAGAGGCACTCTAGCGCCCCACCTAGCTAACTAGCCAACGAGGGATCGGTAGCCTCTCCAGGTACCGTGTGGGAGGCTGGGAAGGCGACCAAAAGAGGTTTTGCAAAACAGCAGCTGAAAACCAGAAACATGCACAGCTGCAGGAGATCTCTTCCATGGAGGAGCAGGCTCTTCGCTTGGAACAGCTTCTATCCACGTCAGAAAATGCTGCTCAGCCCGACAATTGGCTCTCATCCGGGACAATATTAAGCAACTATCACTGGATGCGGCCAAGCTCCTCTGGAGGTTTTCAGAAGCAAGAGTTTACGGCTGGGGGGACAAGAACGGTACGATCTTACACAGGTTGGCCACATATCCCAGGGCAAACCGCATCCTCCCAGAGGTGGTGGACTCAGCTGCTGCGGTGCAATGCGATCCCGTGGCATTGGCAAATGCCTTTGCTGCATACTATCGGAAACTGTACACTGCACAAACCCCCGGGCTGACCGTTGCTGCTCTCCTTGACCAGAGTGGGGTGTGCCTCCCTAGGCTGCAGCCAGCAGCCCAGAAGGACCTAGAGCGCCCCATCTCCTTGAAGGAAATTGAGGAGGCGATCACTCTGGTCTCCCCGGGCAATACCCCGGGTCCGGACGGTCTTCCGCAGGAGTATTATGTGGCATACAGAGGCACCCTAGCGCTCCACCTAGCTAACTAGCCAACGAGGGATAGGTAGCCTCTCCAGGTACCCTGTGGGAGGCTGGGAAGGTGACCATAAGAGGTTTCGCAAAACGGCAGCTGAAAACCAGAAACATGCACAGCTGCAGGAGATCTCTTCCATGGAGGCGCAGGCTCTTTGCTTGGAACTGCTTCTATCCACGTCGGAAGATGCTGCTCAACCCGACAATTGACCCTCATCCGGGACAATATTAAGCAACTATCCCTGGATGCGGCCAAGCTCCTCTGGAGGTTTTTGGTAGCTAGAGTTTACGGCCCGGTGTGGACAAGAACGGTACGATCTTGCACAGTTGACCACATATCCCAGGGCGATCCGCATCCTCCCAGAGGTGGTAGACTTAGCTGGAGCGGTGCAATGCGATCCCGTGGCATTGGCAAATGCCTTTGCTGCATACTATCGGAAACTGTACACTGCACAAACCCCCGGGCTGACTGTATCTGCTCTCCTTGACCAGGGTGATGTGTGCCTCCCTAGGCTGCAGCCAGCGGCCCAATAGGACCTAGAGCGCCCCATCTCCTAGAAGAAAATTGAGGAGGCGATCACTCTGGTCTCACCGGGCAAGACCCCGGGTCCGGACGGCCTTCTGAAGGAGTATTATGTGGTATACAGAGGCACCTTAGCGCCCCACCTAGCTAACTAGCCAACGAGGTATCGGTAGCCTCTCCAGGTACCCTGTGGGAGGCTAGGAAGGCAACCATAAGAGGTTTCGCAAAACGGCACCTATAAACCAGAAACATGTACAGCTGCAGGAGATCTCTTCCATGGAGGTGCAGGCTCTTCGCTTGGAACAGCTTCTATCCACGTCGGAAGATGCTGCTCAGCCCAACAATTGGCTCTCATCCGGGACAATATTAAGCAACTATCCCTGGATGCGGCCAAGCTCCTCTGGAGGTTTTCAGTAGAAAGACTTTACGGCTGGGAGGACAAGAACAGTACTATCTTGCACAGGTTGGCCACATATCCCAGGGCAAACCGCATCCTCCCGGAGGTGGTAAACTCAGCTGGAGCGGTGCAATGCGATCCCGTGGCATTGGCAAATGCCTTTTGCTGCATACTATCGGAGACTGTACACTGCACAAACCCCCGGGCTGACCGTTGCTGCTCTCCTTGACCAGAGTGGGGTGTGCCTCCCTAGGCTGCAGCCAGCAGCCCAGAAGGACCTACAGCGCCCCATCTCCTTGAAGGAAATTGAGGAGGCGATTACTCTGGTCTCCCCGGGCAAGACCCCGGGTCCGGATGGTCTTCCGCAGGAGTATTATGTGGCATACAGAGGCACCCTAGCGCTCCACCTAGCTAACTAGGGATCGGTAGCCTCTCCAGGTACTCTGTGGGAGGCTGGGAAGGTGACCATAAGAGGTTTCGCAAAATGGCAGCTGAAAACCAGAAACATGCACAGCTGCAGGAGATCTCTTCCATGGAGGCGCAGGCTCTTCGCTTGGAATAGCTTCTATCCACGTCGGAAGATGCTGCTCAGCCCGACAATTGGCCCTCATCCGGGACAATATTAAGCAACTATCCCTGGATGCGGCCAATCTCCTCTGGAGGTTTTCTGTAGCAAGAGTTTACGGCTGGGGGGACAAGAACGGTACGATCTTGCACAGGTTGGCCACATATCCCAGGGCGAACCGCATCCTCCCAGAGATGGTGGACTCAGCTGGAGCGGTGCAATGCAATCCCCTGGCATTGGCAAATGCCTTTGCCGTACACTGTCGGAAACTGTACACTGCACATACACCCGGGCTGACTGTTTCTGCTCTCCTTGACCCGAGTGGGGTGTGTCTCCCTAGGCTGCAGCCAGCAGCCCAGAAGGACCTAGAGCGCCCCATCTCCTTGAAGGAAATTGAGGAGACGATCACTCTGGTGTCCCCAGGCAAGACACTGGGTCCGGACGGCCTTCTACAGGAGTTATATGTGGCATACAGAGGCACCTTGGTGCCCCACCTAGCTAAATAGCCAACGAGGTATCGGTAGCCTCTCCAGGTACCCTGTGGGAGGCTGGGAAGTCGACCATAAGAGGTTTCGCAAAACGGCAGCTATAAACCAGAAACATGCACAGCTGCAGGAGATCTATACCATGGAGGCACAGGTTCTTCTCTTGGAACAGCTTCTATCCACGTTGGAAGATGCTGCTCAGGCCCGACAATTGGCCCTCATCCGGGACAATATTAAGCAACTATCCCTGGAAGCGGCCAAGCTCCTCTGGAGGTTTTCGGTCGCAAGAGTTTACGGCTGGGTGGAAAAGAACGGTACGATCTAGCACAGGTTGGCCACATATCCCAGGGCGAACCGCATCATCCCAGAGGTGGTGGACTCAGCTGGAGCGGTGCAATGCTATCCTGTGGCAAAGGCAAATGCCTTTGCTGCATACTCTCGGAAACTGTACAATTCACAAACCCCCGGGCTGACTGTTGCTGCTTTCCAACGAGGTATCGGTAGCCTCTCCAGGTACCCTGTGGGAAGCTGGGAAGGCGACCATAAGAGGTTTTGCAAAACGGCATCTGAAAACCAGAAACATGCACAGCTGCAGGAGATCTCTTCCATGGAGACGCAGGCTCTTCGTTTGGAACAGTTCTATCCACTTCGGAAGATGCTGCTCGGGCCCAATAATTGGCCCTCCTCCGGGACAATATTAAGCAACTATCCCTGGATGCGGCCAAGCTCCTCTGGAGGTTTTCGGTAGCAAGAGTTTAAGGCTGGGGGGACAAGAACGGTATGATCTTGCACAGGTTGCCCACATATCCCAGGGCGAACTGCATCATCCCAGAGGTGGTGGACTCAGCTGGAGCGGTGCAATGCGATCCTGTGGCAATGGCAAATGTGTGATATTCTGTTACATTAATGTTATTTGTGGTAGTGTTTTACATGAGGTTCATTTGCCTTAGTAACTGGTGACATCACTCATGTGTTGGTTCCAAGCTGCTCTGTTGTCATGGTTCAAGAATGTTAGGATTCAATTGATAGAGAGCAGTTGCTTGGATTGGATGTGGCACTGGATGGGTTCATCTTCATCTGCAATAAACCTACTTATTATCTTCAACTTCAAACCTGCCTACCTCTTAATTTCTATTTAGACGATTTTACATTGGCGTAGTCGGCAGCTGGTGAAAGAAGGAACCCAACAGCCTCAACAACTGTAGAAATTCTTTAAAGGTACTGTTCTTTTTAAACTCAGAGTAATCTCTGATTAACTACCATCTGGTTTGTTTTTCTTTATTTTTATGGCAATTCTATTTTACCAAAGAATTATTTTTCGCTGCACACTCGCCCTTTGTTTTTATTAAACTGGGTTGGGATATTAATCGGTAAAGAATATATACTCATTCAAGAGATCGCTTTCCTGTTTCACCTGTTCACCTGTTATGCAGAGCTCTGACTGTGGTATAATATAATTTAGCTACATAGAGCTTTCTTGGCTGGTTCCAGACTTGGGAAAGGACTTCTCTTGACCTCATTCCTATTGGTAGGAGTTTGCCATAAAGTTGGATATTTTGATTGAATAACCTTAATTCATTCACCTAGCCTCAGCTGTTTGGGGTTAGACTAACTTAGCCTCAGCTGTTTGGGGTTAGACTTTGGCTTGTTTTGAACTTTGGCCCATGACCCTCGTTTATGCTACGATTTAATTCACGCATATATCTGCTCTGGAGGATTTTGTACTGTCATGTGAAGATCTCGTTGGCTTCCATGCATTTCTCATCAAGATAAACATTTGCGAGTATTTTCAAGTTTATTATTATTCAAAGCTTACAGTTGTGCTAGTGTGTGTAATCTAACGGCAGCCTCCTCACCGCGTGTGCAGCAACGTCAGCGTCAGCAGCGCAGAATCTTTATGTCATCGGAGTTCGTGCTTGCCAAGCTTCGCCTCTGACTGTGGCAGTTTGTCTTTTGATCAAGCAGAGGATCCGTACTATGCTGCATACGTCATCGCGTCAAACTGCGTGACCGCCATTTTGTAACTCGGTCTTGAAGCAAATTGGCCTTGGAGGCTACATCATCGCAACTTTTCACTACATTCCCGTTCAAAGTTCTAAATATTTATTTCACATATTCCTCCGTGCTCGGAGTGATGGTACTTTCACCTTTGTTTTTCTTTCAGGTTAATACGGAACAAAGGTACTGTTATGATTAACGATAAGGAGCAACGCTTTCTTTTTGTGCAACACCGCCATCTAGTGGATCTCTACAATAGTTTTTGAATTTATTCAAGCATTTCTTTCGTTATTTTGGCTAACTATCTTTGTCTCTCTAGGTGACATTCTACTTATCTGTTGAACAAAGATCTAGGTCTTCACGTTTATTTCACATTTTTAATAAGCGGAGTTATTTGTTAACTTTATATACAAATGTTACCCTTTGACATGCAGGATTTCTAACTTGAGTGCATAGGATTTTATACTTTACCTCATAGATATCGTTTTTTCATCCTTATGGTTGTGTATTATTGACATTTTCTTTGTCATGCAGAATGTCACAGCCCCCCCATTTTTCCTCATGTCTCCTGGTGAACCAACAATCAAGTGGAAGAAATGGAGGAAAGTATTTGAGCGTTATGCCAGAGTGTGTGGAGTTAGTTTGTCAGCCGAGCGTAAAACTCTCTTCTGGTTCATTGTCTTGGGTCAGAGGGTCAAGATGTCTTTGACCATTTTCCCCAACTTACTGATGAAGAGAGGTCTGGCCTAAATGAATTTGTGATCTGTTTAAAATAGCTTTATAAGCATTATTTACCCAAAGTTAGCACAATACTTGAGAGATATCAATTTGCAAAAAAGAAACAAGAGGATAATGAAACAGTTGAAGGGTATGTTACTCAATTGAGGAAGCTCGCTTCTTCCTGCAAGTTTGGAAATCTCTGTGATAAAAGAATTAGAGATCAATTCATGTTTGGGTGTAACATTGAGAAAGTAAGAGAATAACTCTGGTTGAGGGATGAGCCTACCTTGGATGAACATTCCCTCAAGTGTGTTGATACCCTAATCAAGGATAAACAGGCATCAGTTCAATCTGTCAAGGGTGCTGAAAAAATTACTTCTAGCCCTAATCCCTCTACTGTTTCTGGTACATCTAAATTGAATTCTAAAAAGAAGTTTGTACCAAGGTGTTTCAGGTGTGATAGGTTAGATCATTTGGCCAGTGGCAAAAAGTGTCCTGCTTGGAATATTATATGTGCCAAATGCAAAAGAAAGGGGCAACTTTCTGTAGTTTGCAAGACTAAGACTGGTTCCTCTAATGTAAAATCAGTAGATGCACAGATTTTAGAGGAGGATTTTGTCTGTGGACAGATTGTTGTACAAGTCGTGTCCCATGGTGAAACTAAGTCCTGTCCTCTAGATTCAATCTTGGTTGATGGTGAGTCAACTAGAGTTCTATTTGACTCTGGTGCTAAGATCACCATCATTTCAAGAAATTTCTTTGAATCCAAATTGTCTCACAAAATTACCCTGCACAAACCGGACATACGTCCTTTAGCGTATGGAGGTGAAGTCATTCCTTTGAAGGGATACTTTAATGGGCAAATTGAATACAAGGGGCACTAAACTTCTGGGATAATTTATGTTTCACCTAAAGGTGATAGCATAATTAGTTGGTTCCATCAAGGCGATTTAGGGGTTATGCTAGATCAAAGTAGTGATTCTCCTATTAAACTCAAAGAAGTTATACAGACTGTTACGATTTCCTTGGATAGTACGTTGGAAGCAAAAATCAAAGAGAAGTTTCCTCATGTGTTCAAAAATGTTTTGGGTTGTCTCAGAGGATTTATACTTACCTTTGCAGCCAGGCTCACAGCCATTTTCTTGTAGGGCGAGAAATGTTCCATTAGCTGTGAGGGAAGAAATGAGAAAAGAATTGTGCAAGTTGCAAGAGGGTGGTATCATTGAGGAAGTAACTGCAACAGATTGGGTTTCTCCAGTTGTAGCCGTGCGCAAATCGGATGGCTCACTTCGTCTATGTGTGGACTTGAGACAACTGAATAAGTGCGTTATCGTAGATAGATTCCCTTTACCGAATATATCGGAATTACTCACATTGCTGAATGGTGCTAAGGTGTTTAGCACCATCGACTTGATCTCGGCCTCCCATCAGGTCGAATTGGATGAGGCTTTCAGGGATTTCACTTCATTCATCACCCCGTTCGGTTCTTTTAGGTTTGTACGTATGCCTTTTGGGCTTGTCTCAGCTGCGGCTGTTTTTCAGCGTATGATGGAAAAGGTTTTGGAGGGTTGTAAAGGATGCTGTGTGTATCAGGATGACATTTTGATTTTTCCAAAAAATGAAGTTGAGCATGAGAAGTTTCTTTTTGATGTCCTTGGTAAATTGGGTGAAGCCAACCTCACTATTAAATCTGAGAAATGTAAATTTGGTACATCCTCAATTCATTATCTAGGACATACAATTTCACATAGTGGTATCTCTCCAAAGTCCAGTCTTATTGATTCTATTACTCAAATGCCACCTCCTTCTTGCAAGGATGAGTTGGCGAAATGTTTTGGTATGGTAGAGTACTACAATAAGTTTGTTGAGCGTTTTGCAAGTTTAACAGCCAAAATGAGGAGTTTGTTAAAGAAGGGCTGTGAATTTAAGTGGAGTCCTATGTGTGATGAGGAGTTTAATCTTATTAAGGATAGGTTAAAATCTTCACCGATTTTGACAAGTTTTGATTCTTGCAAGACTTCTGTTGTTACTACGGATGCGAGTCTTAAGGGTCTAGGTGCAGTTCTACAACAAGAGGGTAAGGAAGGAATGTCTACGGTTATGTTTGCATCACGTGGTTTGAGGGATCCAGAGTCCAGATACTCTGTTATCGAACGTGAAATGCTGGCGGTGTTTTGGGCTGTCAGAAAGTTTAAGAAATTCTTGTGGGGGACTAGATTTATAGTGAAGACGGATCACAAGCCTTTGTGTGAGGTTTTGTTAAAAAAAGGAATTGACCTTATCTCAAGTAGAATTACGAAATGGGTCATTGCTCTGCAAGAATATGATTTTGAGATTAGATATATTTCTGGTGCTGATAATAGTGTGGCAGACACATTGTCTAGATTGGTGAGTGTTGGGCATGAAGAAGTGCAGTTAGATGAATGGGATGATCCTGAGATGCATGTCTGTTTTATTGATGAAGAAATTGTGGGTAGAGATAAATGGAGAGATTTATTATCTTCGGATGCTGTTCTTGTTGAGATTATTGCTCTATTACACAAAGGTTGGGAGAGCAAAAGAGGTTGTTCCATTGAAGCTTCAAAGTTTTGGGGTGTTAGGAATGAATTGGCATTCTGTGATGGGTCTTTGTTGCGTGGTACCAAGCTGGTTCCTCCGTCAGAGGTTCGGAGGAAGTTGATTGACTTTGCCCATGAATCACATTCTGGGATGTCAAAAACAAAGGAAAGATTGCGTACATGTTATTGGTGGCCGGGAATGGATATTTCCATTGAGAGAGTTGTCAGAGAGTGTCTGGTGTGTGCTCATAGTGGTAAATCTAAAGTAGTGAGAGTTCAGACTATGGTAGTCAGGGATCTTCCTAAGAAGCCGTGGAGTGAGGTTGCTTTTGATATTGTTGGTCCTTTTCATCATAATGGTCAACAGACATTTATCATGGTTCTATTGGACTTATATTCAAGATGGCCTGAGATTTGCTTTACGCAGGGTATTGAGACTTCTCAAGTCATAAAGTTTTTAGATACTGTTATAGCTAGGGAAGGAATTTCCGGATTCCATTCTCACGGAAAATGGGGTTCAATTAGTTTCACAACAGATGGAGCGTTATTTGAGGAATAGGGGCATACTTAATAAAAAATGCTTGTTATATCACCCCGAAACAAACAGAATGATTGAGAGATTTAACAAAGTTCTAAAAGAGACTATATCCTGGGCCAAATCATCAGGCCTTAATTGGAAAGAAGAAGTGTTAAAGAAAGTGGAGTTGTACAGGTCGAACCCGCACTCATCAACTGGGAAATCTCAGTTTTTTCTTTTCAAGGGGAGGATTCCCAGTACCCTTGTTGAACCTTCTTGGGTGAGAGATGTTGGTGAGTCTGTGTGCAAGTCTTCCTCAAAAGAACCTGATTGGTGTTTTAAAGAAAAGTATTTGTGTCAAAAGAGAAAGGAATCTTTTGATATTAGGAAGGCTGCGAAGAACACTGGGGTTGGAGTTGGTGATTTTGTAGTGATTAAACTTCTGGGTTCTAAGGTTACATTTTCCAGTCCGATTAAAGTCATTAAAGTGTTTAACAATGCTGTTAGAACTAAGGATCATAGGGTCTGAAACCTTAACCTCATCGCTGCTAGACAGTTTCCCCTGCTGTGCTGGACAGCAATAAAAACGGGTGTGGTCATGACGAGCTCAGCTCGTTATAAGCACACGAGCACTGTGCTGCATGATGAGCTGAGCTCGTCATGAGCATGGAAGGGGTTAACAGGGTCTCTGTTGTTCCGAACCCTGTGACAAGTGATTCTGGTGCACTAAATGTTCCTAAAGTGTGTAATGACTATTTCGGACGCTTTGCGTGCGTCTTCTAGGATTGTAAGTAGACCAGCATATTTGAATGATTATGTTTCTTAAATTTTGTGTTATTTCTGGGGGGAAAGACGTGTGATATTCTGTTACATTAATGTTATTTGTGGTAGTGTTTTACATGAGGTTCATTTGCCTTAGTAACTGGTGACATCATTCATGTGTTGGTTCCAAGCTGCTCTGTTGTCATGGTTCAAGAATGTTAGGATTCAATTGATATAAAGCAGTTGCTTGGATTGGATGTGGCACTGGATGGGTTCATCTTCATCTGCAATAAACCAACTTATTATCTTCAACTTCAAACCTCCCTACCTCTTAATTTCTATTTGAAGGATTTTACACCTTTGTTGCATACTATCAGAAACTGTACAATGCACAAACCCACGGTTTGACCGTTGCTGATCTCCTTGACCAGAGTGGGGTGTGCCTCCCTAGGCTGCAGCCAGCAGCCCAGAAGGACCTAGAGCGCCCCATCTCCTTGAAGGAAATTGAGGAGGCGATCACTCTGGTCTCCCCGGGCAAGACCCCGGGTCCGGACGGCCTTCCGCAGGAGTATTATGTGGCATACAGAGGCACCCTAGCATCCCACTTAGCTAACTCGCCAACGAGGGATCGGTAGCCTCTCCACGTACCCTGTGGGAGGCTGGGAAGGAGACCATAAGAGGTTTCGCAAAATGGCAGCTGAAAACCAGAAACATGCACAGCTGCAGGAGATCTCTTCCAAGGAGGCGCAGGCTCTTCGCTTGGAACAGCTTCTATCCACGTCGGAAGATGGTGCTCAGCCCGACAATTGGCCCTCATCCGGGTCAATATTAAGCAACTATCCCTGGATGCTGCCAAGCTCCTCTGGAGGTTTTCGGTAGCAAGAGTTTACGGCTGGGGGGACAAGAACGGTACGATCTTGCACAGGTTGGCCACATATTCCCGGGCGAACCGCATCCTCCCAGAGGTGGTAGACTCAGCTGGAGCGGTGCAGTGCGATCTTGTGGCATTGGTAAATGCCTTTGCTGCATACTATCGGAAACTGTACACTGCACAAACCCCCGGGCTGACCGTTGCTGCTCTCCTTGACCAGGGTGGGGTGTGCCTCCCTAGGCTGCAGTCGGCAGCCCAGAAGTACCTAGAGCGCCCCATCTCCTTGAACGAAATTGAGTAGGCGATCACTCTGGTCTCCCCGGGCAAGACCCCGGATCCGGGTCACCTTCCTCAGGAGTATTATGTTGCATACAGAGGCACCCTAGCGCCCCACCTAGCTAACTAGCCAACGAGGTATCGGTAGCCTCTTCAGGTACCCTGTGGGAGGGAGTGAAGGCGACCATAAGAGGTTTTGCAAAACGGCAGCTGAAAACCAGAAACATGCACAGCTGCAGGAGATCTCTTCCATGGAGGCGCAGGCTCTCCGCTTGACAAAACAATCACAGTGTACACTTTTAATTCAATGTGATACACTGTAAAGACGTCCTTATTGCGCCTAAGAGATAACACCTCTAACAGAATATTTAACAAGGCGCTTTCTTATAATTCCAAATTGTGGGACTCCTTTGCGAAAACTCTCAGTAGGGGAACTATCATTTGACTTTTTTGATTTTTCCGTTTTTGATTTCTCTGTTTTTGATATTTGTATGTTTGTACATGTTGTATATTATGTATATATGTGGTGTATTATATATATATATATATATATATATGAGTGTGATTTATAGTTTTTTTGTAATGAATTGTACAAGGTGTATATATGAAATTGATATATGTACCAGAAGGACCTACAGCGTCCAGGAATTTGAGGAGGCGATCACTTTGATCTCCCCGGGCAAGACCCCGGGTCCGGACGGCCTTCCGCAGGAGTATTATGCGGCATACCGAGGCACCCTAGCGCCCCACCTAGCTAACTTATTTAAAGAAACCATGGAAAGAGGTTAATTCCTGCCGGAGGGGGATATCGCCACCATCGCTATTCTCCCGAAGTCCCAGCCTCCCTCCCGACTGTATGCGGAGTATCGCCCCATATCACTCCTTAACACCGAAATTAAACTTTATGCCACCGTTCTAGCCCAACGGCTGAAACCCTACTTGGCCTCATTGGTGCACCCGGATCAATGCGGGTTCATGCCTCAGCGGGGGACCCACCACTGCCTCCGAAGGCTGCAGCTGGCTTTGGCAAATCGGCACCTGCTTTCCCCATATTTGGCACTTCAGTCCATAGGCTTTGAAAAAGCGTCCGATTCGGTGGACTGGACATACCTACAGGGCGTGCTGACCGAGATGGGCTTGGGCAACACTTCCGGTCGCTGGTCCAGGTCCTATATGCCCACCCGAGAGTGTGAGTCTTGGTTAACGGGGTACTGTCGGAGGCCTTCCCCATCGCCAGGGGCACTAGGCAGGGATATCCCCTTTCTCCGTTGCTGTTCGCCCAGGCGATGGAGCCCTTGGCGTCCCTGGTACGGGCGGAAGACTGCCTCCGTGGATGGGAGTGGCCCAATACGACACAGATAAGATTGCATTATATGCGGACGATGTTCTTGTCTTCCTGTCCGACCCCGTCTCCTCCGGACCACTGTGTCTCCGGATTCTGCACGCCTTCAAGCAGGCTTCAGGGTTGCGGCTAAACCCCAGGTAGTCTGTGTTGATCCCCCTTCATCTTTCTAGAGAGTGCTTTGATTGGCAGTCCACCATACCACTTCAGAGGCAGTCTTTTGAATATCTGGATCACCCTTCTTCCCGAGCTGGGGTGGTCCCTCAATGTGGCCCCGTTAGTTAAGACGGCTAAGGAGGACCTCCTTAAATGGAAAACGCTGCCTTTGAACCCCCTGGGGAGGGTGGCCCTGTTTAAAATGATGATCCTCCTCAGGATCCTTTATGTCCTGCAGAACACCCCTTCTGTTTTTCCAGGGCCTGGTTCAGGGAACTGGACAGTCTAGTTACCAAGTATCTCTGGAGCGGAGGGCGGGTGGCTCTGTCGGCGAGCCAGATTCCCTCCTATGATGGTGACATGTGGATGACACACCTGTATCTGTATTTCCTGGCGGTACGCCTCCTAGTAATCCACAACTGGTTCAACGGGGGCTGCTCGGACCAAGCCTATAGGCTCGAACTGAGCGAAATGGGACTCGCCGACCTGGTTGCCTGAGGTGACACACTCTGTGTTGTTGGCTTGGCGGGCCTCGCTCCGCCACACTGGGTGGACGGGGAAGTTGACCCAATGTACTCCCCTATGGCAGGGGGCTTGGCTTTAGGAGGTTAGTGGGTTGTGGGGGTTTAAAACTTGGGACCTTATTGGCATCTCTCAGCTAGGGGATGTATGGACAAGGGGCCATATGTTGTCCTTCCACGAGCTCCAAACTTGCTACTCCCTACACTCATCCCAATTTTAAAAATATTTGCAGTTGAGGCATGCCCTCCACATAACACATCAAAGACGATACGAGGCTCCCAGAATACAGCCCCTCTGAGGCTCAGACGATGATGGGAGACTTGGGTAGGGGAGGTCTCCCGCATTTACAGCACCCTAATTAACAACACTCCCACGTCCCTAGACAAGTTGAGGGATCAATGGGTGGACTTGGTGGGGTCTCTTGACGAGGTAGACTGGCGTGATGCCCTTATGGCCCCCAGAATTGATTCAGCTATACCATTTGCATGCTGCATACCTCACTCCCCTGTGCCTGCATCGGGCAGGTTTGCGCCCAGACGCGTCGTGTGCCAGTGTAACCATGCCCCGGCCAACTTCTTCCATATGATTTGGTTGTGCCCCCGCTTGGGGCAGGTCTGGGGATCCATTGAAGTGGAACTAACCGAGGTATTGGGCTGAGAGGTCCCTCACGATCCACGTCACTCCTTGCTGGAGACTTCTGGAACATCGTTGTCAACTGCTGTTATAAATAAATGGCCTCTGTTAGGTAAAGGCCTAAAATGCAGCGATACGTCGTGAGTGAAGTAGAACAAAGTTTGCACTCATTTCTCTTTTTCTTTATTTTTCCCTGGGGGTGTTTGATAACATGATTTGATATTTTTCTGGTTGTCTTCTCTTTTACAGGCAGTAACTCTGTTATTGGTACTTGAACCCGTTTACATCCTTCATATTCTGCAAAATTGCCCCCTATTGTCAGAAGAGTAAGACTTTCTTATTCCAGTGTCACAACTGATCAGAGTCATCTTCAGTGGTGGTTACTTCCTTCCACTTTGAAAGAGGCACTTCATTTTCTTTTTTAACCCATAATTTTGACCACAGATGCAAGCTGTCTGGGATGGAAAGTAACTTGGATGGGTAAGGCAGCTTTTAGGGTCTGTGAGTGTAGTCTGAAAAGGCACAATCACCCAACTTGAAGGAGATGATGGCAGTGTGGCTTAAACTTAGCGTTTTTGTAAGAGAGGTTCAGGGTTCAGCAGTAGTATTTCCAGTGCGACTCCTCCACTATGGTGGAAGAGAGCCCCGCCCTGCTGAGAGCCAGGCAGCTGAGGGAAATGGGAAAAATGAACTGATAATAGAGCCTAATTAACATATTTTTATTTTTATTTCTGCTAAAGGCAGCCAGGTCTGGGCAGGGCGGGCCATGAGGAGAGAAGGGGGAACAGTAGTGCACATTGTACGTGCTCATGACGGTTTGGCCAGCTGTCTTATGGCCGGCGAAACCGTCATGAGCACTTTGATCTCTCTCCACCCGAGCTGTGTTGTATAGTCAGGTGGAGTAGAGGCACAGGCTCAATGAACCTGAGAAAGAGCTAAACAAGCCCGCTTGGGCCAATTACGGATTAGCGTCTTGATTGGCATCTAGCAGCCTGCACAGTGTTGAGGGACCAGAGCAGAAGACCCTCGAGGCAGGTGGCAGGTGGCAGGCAGGGATAAGGAAGTGCTTTTCTTCTGGTATTTGCCCCCCCCCCCACACTGCTTCCCCACTCATCACTTGTTATGAAGGGGAGCTGCTTCTGAGTATTTCAGTATTTCACAAAGACAACATAGTAAAAAAAGCTTATTTTAATTTTCAATTCATGCCAGGCTCTCACTCATGAACCTCTGAATAATTCAGATTTTCTCATGGGCTGAGAAGAATATTCATTCTATGAAGGCTGTTCACAATAGGGTAGACGATGTTTGGGCAGATCACCTAAAGATGAGTGTTTCCATCCTAATATGAGATTGCCTATTTTTCAGGAGATCTGTTACCAGTTGTGGTTACAGAAGATAGATCTATTGGCCAACTGCAAAAATGCTACCTTACACCACTTATTTTAAAAGTTGCAAGATCCACTGGTATTATGGATGGATGGACTGTTGACTGTCTGGCTGAAGGCTTGTTTGCCTTTTCTCTGATTTTTCCCATTGCTTTAGTATTAGCAAAGTGCTAGGGCGGTGCTAATCACAGTTCTCCCTCACAGGCCAAAGAGAGGAGAGGCCTTTTAAATTTGGCTGTATCTCTGACCACTTTCCCTTGAATACAGGCTTCTATGAGACAGTCTAATATGAAATCATATAACCATCATTGAACTTTGTTTAACACATGGTGCCAAAGCAATAATATCTCTCCATGTCATTTATTCTCCGGAGACTATTTTGCAGTTTTTACAGGAAGGGTTTAATAGAGGTGCTTTCCACCCTGAACTTACAATGGACAGCCATCAGAGCATTTGGGGGGGACTCCATAGGGTGATTTGTTGTCAGCAGAAATGTTAGGTTCTATGCTGATTTTGAATTAATGAGGGAGTTATATCCTTTGTCCTTCATGGTCGGATTATGTTAGTTTTTTTTGCTTTTATGTTTTTTTAGGCACAAGGAGATTTAGTGATTTGCCCAGAATCACAGGATGCTGAGCCGATGCCGGGATTCAAAACTAGTTTGTCATCTCGAAACTCAGCAGTTCTGGCTATGAGTACAAATCCTTGCCTTTTTTCTTTGCCGCTATCCTTATCTGAGGATTGTCAGTGACTGGATTGGGCTAAGGCAAGGTCCATGATCTTTTCATCGTTCTAATGCGCACAAGGAGTGATATTACCAGCACTGTGGCCTTATCTGAATTAAATCTGTTAGATGTGCTAGTGCTAAGAGGGTAAAGAACGGTTCAAGTAAGTCTGTGGTAAGTATGCAGTGCAACAGCCTGTTAGTTCATTTTGAAACAGCCAACAGGATTTGCAATCTTAAATATCAAAAACAAGATGCTAGATAAAGTTTATAATCTCCATATTTTACACTTGGCAAGGGTAAATTTTCCCGGGTCAATTCAATCCTGCCCTGTTAGATGAATTGCAGCTCTACAGGCAGAGTGAGCTAGTGTCTCCTTTGTGGATATTCTCTGAACATAAAAGCAAATAGGGAAAGGAAACAAGAGTGGCTCTCAGAATACAAATGGTATAACAAGCAATAACGTGTTGATTGTTTATGAAGGCATTGATCGCCTCCCCATAGAAATGTTGATAACTAACAATGTTTTATTTGAAAACACACTGTAGTTTATGGGATTTAGAAGTGAAAAAAGATTTATATATTATGCAACTAATGGCTAGTCCAACATACGAAATACACTTGCAACCTGGATTTTTGTTATATGCTGTCAAATCACTACGACCATCTGTTTTTATTTAACTGTTGTTGTTCAAATTATGTTTATGTTAATTTGACTCACTGACAACACCGTCAAATTACACTGTTAGTGCTAAACAACATCAATATAGCAACACAGCATGGCAAAGGACCAGCAGTTTTCTGAATGAGGCTAGAATGAATACATATTAAAACGTCAATGTTTCTTAAATTTAATTTAGCGTGTGGCAATGTGGCACTACACTAAAGAGAAGGCTAGCGGAAAGTTGGCTTTACAATTAAATGTAATCAAAAGTTCACGCGCCAAGACAAAATACCAGATGCCACAGCTCGGATTCTGCTTTTCTGGAACTGCTACGGTTTTATGCCCCCTGATCTTGGTGACTGGGCGTGTGCCCTGATGTGGAGATACCTGGGGAGCATTTTTATTCCCCCATCAGTTTTCTGATTGGGAGTGAACCCCTAACTATTTTAGAAAAGCATAGCAAATATAAACATCTGCAGATGGGTTAATGCCAAAGTGCTAACAGTTTTGCTTTTTTTTCTCCACAGAGAAAATATTTTTAGTCTAAGGAAAGCTTCCATTCAATGTTTCCTCATGAATGATACAAATAGGCAAATAGGCATTTACGAGTGTACATTCATGTGTCGTGGATACAAATCATTAATTTTTATTGATAATGTAAGCCACTTGCCCACCTACGTGTGTCCTGCAGAATTCGAGCAAAAAAAAATGTTCAAAATTATTGAAAATGTAATTAGTGCGTGCCTTTTTTGAGTCAGGAAAAAGTTTTAAATCTATGATGTCCGTGTGCATGAATAATATTGGGGAGAAGGTGTGGTCTCACGGCTAGACTGCCGACCTTGGAGCTCAGAAACCAAGTTTCGAGCCTCGGGGGTCAACTCCACATCCTGTGATTCTGGGCAAATCACTTAATCTCCTCGTGCCTACCAAAAAAATGAATGTGTCCATCTGTAAAGAAACTGGTGCTCTGTAAAGCTCTCCAATACCTTCGGGTCGAGTTCGCGCTATATAAATCTGCAAAAAAAAACAAGAAAAAAACCCCGAAAATATCCTCAAGGATAGTTGGCTACAAACAAACAATCTCAACATGGGACATGATCCTAAAAGGGAACTTCACCACAAATCTAATCTATTCTATTGATGAAGACCACATGCTGACCGCGGAGCACTCTTTCTAGCATGTTCCAGCACAGACAAAGCATGTCACCAAATGGTGGGACCCAACCGGGGAAAAAATTGGGACAGCCCCGGAATTGTCAGGTATGAGGGTGCTGAATTGGAAGGTTACCTGAAGATACCCATCTGAATTATACTTAATTTGGCCCAAATTCAAGATCAATCATCTACTGTACAATTGTCGCATTGCCATTAATTCCACTGAGTGAGCAATATCAAAAGAAAGTGATTATTCATATCAGACACTATTGCTAGGGCTACGGCCTCAAAGACATCTATTGGCGCCAATGGAAATAGCTCTTGACTAATTTAAAGTGTCTGGGATGGAACAGTAAATTGATAGTAGACCTTGCTATCCAGGTGAGAATCAATTATGACCAATAGCATAAACACCAGCAGCACCCAAATAGATGCATGGTCAAAGCTTAGCGTTCAATTAGTGCGATGTCAGCCAGCTTGTCTCTCAGCAAAGTGCACTGCTCTAAGAAAAGACCTAAAGAAAACCATCAGATGTCTTAGAAAAGGAGCGCAGCAGTTTTTCCTTTGGGAAAAAGCAAATGCCCTAAAGAAACAGCACAGAAACAACTTTGAGTGGATAGGAGAGCTTTCAATGAGGCATTCTAGCCCAGACTAATATTTAACACCAGGCAGACAAACTCCAAGAAATTTTGGGAAACAATTAATGGATCAGCCAATGCCACAATGGGTCTCCCATCTTGTCAATCTTTTTGCCATCAACAATATAACATCCATCAGTACGGTAGCAGCTCAGTTTCAACTAATCTTCTTACACTATTAGAAGTCCCATTCAAAGAAAAGAAGAGTCACTTGATTTCTGACGGTGGTATACAACATTCACCCTCTGAAGTTAAAAAAGTTATACTTGCCGGATGCCATGATGGTGCAACTGGCCCAAATGGTATATCACAGACCATCTAAAGAACATCCTGATTACTGGTCTGGGGTGTTATCTGCACTATGTAAAGCAATTCAGACAAGCAGTGCCATACCAGAGGCCTGCGTGGCTCCATCATAAATCCAATATGTAAAGGAGGAAAAAGGGGTAACCCTGCCAACTACAGCCTCATCGCACTCCTGAATTCTGAAGCAAAGTACTAAGCTTTCCTTGTACTAGCAACCTGACTGACTGTTCAACCTCTCACAATATAATCCTGTAAAACCAATCATGTTTAGGAGAGGCTTAGGTAAAATAAAAAATATCCTAGCAACTACCTTCCTAATTGAACAAAGCATAAGACCATAGAAACATTACATCTCAGCTTTGTTGATTATAAAGCAGCTTTCAACTGTGTCAGTAGGGGACACTCTGGAACAAGTTAAGGAAATGGGGAATTCCCCATAAGCTGCTTCGAGCAATAGAACTACTCTATTCGGAAACTTGGAATCACATGAAAATCGGTGATGGCACAAGAATATCCAGGAAAATACCAACCAGCTAAGGACTTAAGCAGGTACATGTATTGGCGCTTCATCTTTTTAATCTATTCATGGCAGATCTCTCCCCAGCCCTAAATTATTTAAGTTCTCATCCTCCCTAGGTCTGCCCCCCATGTTTCATCTGTCTTACCAGACAAAATCGTGCTGTTCAGCATGACAAAAGTGGGTCTTCAAAGATTAGTAAATGCATTGGCCACATATGCCAATATCAACAGTCTAGAGGTAAACACAACAAAAACAATGTCTATCTCCAACCAACCAGGGCGGGCTGCCACAATCGTCCTGATCACCACCCCTCTGCAAGTGGTAGACAGCTACAAGTACTTGGGTTTGTACCTGGACTCAAAGAGCAACTTTTTCACCTAAAAACAATACATGGCGACGAAATAGAATGCCCTGACCCATGCCTTCTGTAAATTATCTAAAACAATGGATGGCCCTCTTCTTTCAGCCGCTTTAAGCAGTATTCCATGCCAAGGTACTCCCAAAAATCACATATGCAAGTGCGGCCATGTCAGGAAAAGATTCAGTTTTACTGGATAAAATGCAGACCAATGCTTACAGGCGAGCATTCTCCCTGCCTCATACATCATCCCTGGCATAAACCTGGCTTGAGTTTGGACTCAAAAAGTAAGATCTGGAAAGATCAGCCACAATAAAATGCTGGTTCAAGATACAGCAAACACCAGCCGCCTCACTAAACAAGTGACCCACAGTCACCCTACCGTAAATACTTAGAAAATTTCATCAAAGAGTCGGACTTGACGGACTTATGGGCCATGAACAAGTCATATATTATTTTTAAAAGGGCGGCAAACAAAGCTGTAAAACTGCAATCGAGTCTGGCAGACAAAAATAAACTCAGTGCTCCATCTCATGCCTGGAGGGTGATTAAAAGTTATGGTGCCCTCAAACCAGCGGCGTATCTAGACATATCCTTTTCATCGCACATAAAACTCAGATTAATGGGTCTGCGCTTTGGCAGATTACCAGCATTGGCGGGTCTGCCAATTTAGGGCTACAATGGACCCACAGAAAGCAGACTTTGTAAAGCTAAAAAGGAGGACTTTATCCACCTAGTCTGTGTCTGTCCTAACTTGCACACTCTTCATCACTGTTATTGAAAGAGAGAAGTATTCAATCGTGCAGAGAAACTATAATAGCAAGTCTCAAGCCTGGCAACCAGCAATTTAACTGCAAACTGGTTAAATTCCTGACAATGGCTTCCATCTGACACACCTTTAAATAAGTGCATGTCATAGTCCTGGAAGAGGAATCTGCATCCTATTATGCACAGTTGCCCTTTCACTCTTATCTTATTTTAGATGGCATTTGCAAAACAATATTGTCATGGTTTTAATTAACCAAAACAATAAAACAAATTGAATAGTCATAGTTATGCATAAGTCTAAATATTGGCAGTTAAATTAATTTCCTGGCATCAGGCCCAAAGTGTTTTACCTGAATAATACAGGCTAAGTGGGAAAGCCTCCTTCTTTTTAATTCATAATGGAGCAGCCATTCCCATCTCCGCCCTACAGGGGCGTGTCTCGATTGCATTGTCCCTTGGTGCAAACATGCGAACGACAGCCTGCCTGCTTTCTATCGTGACTCACTCAGAGTAATGAACATTTGTATAATTGAAAATTGATGACAGAACTTACTAAAAGGAGATTTTATCTGTTTTGTAGGACCCCATCTCCCACAATGCACCAAGGGACAATGCAATCGAGACACGCCCCTGTAGGGCGGAGATGGGAATAAAACCACTTGAATGAAAATGCAAACAGGAATCTGTTGTGAATTTTATACTGCCCAAGAAGAAGGGGCTGTTGGCCCTGAAACGCGTAGGCACCTTGAACCACTACACGACAAAAGCAAACAGGTTGCATGAAAAGGCCGGAGGGCAGAGCGAGGTCGTGTTCTTTCCCAAGCTCCTGGGCGTTTGCTTTTCACATATACATATACATATATATATATATATATATATATATATATATATATATATATATATATATATATATATATATATATATATATATATATATATATATACACATACATACATACATACATACATACATACATACATACATACATACATACATACATATATATGATATATCTTACCCATGGCGGTCGCTACTAGGTAGTTGTGGTTGAATAGGACACTTTACCCCACACATTTTTACTCGGCGTACCATTACCCAGCAGTTTTTACAACGCAAATTCTTTTACAACACAGGGATTTGCAAAGCAATCCATTACAGTGCAGTCCCCATTACAACGCAATTTACTATTCTAACTCCATGGGGCGTTACTTTGGGGAATGCATTGAAATAGTTTGCTGTGTAAAGCACTGCATCGTAAAAAAAATTGCGGTGTAAAAAATGCAGGGTAATGGCATGCGGAGTACGCCTGCAGGGTAAAGGATGTAGTTAGGTCTGCTTTTCCATAGAAAGAGCATTTTTTGGTTTGCTAATAACTTTGGACCCATTTAATGAATATTCAAAAAGCGTCCAATAAAATAGGTTCAGCCATCTCAGCTCTTTCCTGGGAAGTTTCAGGGTGATATGTCAAGCGAGGGCCGCGAGAAAAAAGGGTTGCAAAACACAAAATCTCCATGTATTAAATTCAGGTTACAAAATAATTCTATATCTGGGCAGTTGGTGTCTAGATATACGCGGATTAGCCAATAACAGGGAACTATTAATCCTTATTGGTTGGTTTCAACCTGAAAAATATGTTTTTGACAGCCATAATAAGACCGAGGGATTTGGAAAATATATTTAAAAAATATGTAAGGGGCAAAGTGATTATACCCAGAGCCCAAGGGCATCTGGGGGTGGCCCAACTGGACCCTCCATTTATTGATTGGCCACAACAAGGACAACATGATGTGGCAGCCATTACAGGACTCTGGGACATGAAGCCCATTGAAAAACATTGTAGTGAATGCCAGGTTTTGAGGAATACAAAAAGGAGCATTTATAAGGGGTCATAACAGATTTTAGTTACAATATAAATCATTTGTTTGTGGCAGCATAATAATTTTAGGAATCATGGTGTGCCCCAAGGTGATTTTACCCTGTGAAAAATGCTGACCTTCTGCTGGGATTTCATAAATCATATTTGAGAGAAAACTGTTTTCTCATGATCTTCTCATAGAGGGTATGGAATGTGCTCCAGAAGCTAAAATAAGAGCATATTTTCTGTAAATTCACACAATCTTTCTCAGCCATGTGAGACTAAAGTCTGAAGCCCTCAGTAAAACATGTATTTCCAACTGAAGCAGCCTGGCAGTTGATTCCACTGTGTTCAACTGCAGTCTCCCAGAATGTTCTTAAGATCAACTAGAGCGCTAACAGTCTTACTTATGACAAAAAATGGCACACCTGAAGCCATCTTGATTTAATCAAACTGGTAAAACTTAAAGCATTTCATTTAGAAAGGAACAACATTAGGGGGTTATTTTGTCATAGAAATTGTGTTTAGTGTTGTAGAGAGTAAAATTAGAAAACATTTCAAATTAGTTCTCAAATAGCTTACTCTGCATTTCATTCAAACATTCTGACATGCTGACTAAAACATGCACATTCAACTGTTTTCTCATGATTTTCTCAAAGAGGGTATGGAAGATGCCCCAGAAGCTAAAATGAGAGCATATTTTCTGTAAATTCACACAATCTTGAGACTAAAGTCTGAAGCCCTCAGTAAAACATGTATTTCCAACTGAAGCAGCCTGGCAGTTGATTTCCCTGTGTTCTACTGCAGCCTGCCAGAATGTTCCTAAGAACAACTAGAGCGCTAACAGTCTTAATCATGACAAAACTATGGCACATCTGATGCCATCTTGATTGAATCAAACTGGTAAAACTTAAAACATTTACTTAGAAAGGAACAGAACATTAGGGCGTTCATTTTGTCATAGAAATTATGTTTAGTCTTGTAGAAAGCAAAATTAGAAAACATTTCAAATGAGTTCTCAAATATCTTACTCTTTATTTCATTCAAACATTCTGACATGCCGACTGAAACATGCACTTTCAACTGTTTTTTCATGATTTTCTCATAGGGGGTATGGAAGATGCCCCAGAAGCTAAAATGAGAGCATATTCTCTGTAAATTCACACTATCTTTCTCAGCTATGTGACAATGAAGTCTGACATTCTCAATAAAACATGTCTTTCCAACCGCAGCAGCCATTTGATTTCTCTATGTTCTACTGCAGCCTACCAGAATGTTCTCAAGAACAACTAGAGCGCTAACAGTCTTAATCATGATAAAATTATGGCACACCTGAAGCCATCTTGATTGATTCAAACTGGTAAAACTGAAAACATTCACTTAGGAAGGGACAAAATCAGGGTGTTAATTATGTCATAGAAATTATGTTTAGTGTTGAAGAAAGCAAAATTAGGGCATATTTTAAACAAGTTCTGAAATATCCTACTCTTTATTTTATTCAAACCTTCTGATATACCACCTGAAACATGCACTTCCAGCACCAGAAGCAGACTGCTAGTTTACTCTCTTAGGATCACCAGCTTTACCATAGTGTTCTAAAAGGCAACTATAGATACTGCAGTAAATGAGGGAATTAGGGTCCTGCATAGCAAAACGTCTCCCAAGATAGCCATCAAAGAAAAAAGAGCCCAAATGTAGACCAAATATCAGCCAAATGTATCCAAAGTATAGCCCAATGACAGAATTATGCAAAACGCTTAGGGGCATATTTACAGGCCCGTTTGCAATACTTTTGCTCCACGCAATGTGGTACAAGAACGATGCAAATTAAAAATGAGATTTATGAAGCCATGCACGGCTGCCTTGTGTGGCCCTGAGTGGCTTCATAAATCTTGAGTAATAAAACGCAGATCAAAATGCTGAGTTGCATTATTCTACGTCAGGGAGGCGGTTCAATGGGCATTGTGTGGGTGTTCCCACACAACATCCATGGATTCTGACGCATTCCCAGATATACCAGAAGTTGTAGGCCTGGGAATGCGCCAAACAACTGCACCTCTCCAGGTGAGGCGTGATGTAGTGGAAACCGCATTTATTCGTAGGGATGCATTATAATCACATGTACAGCACACCCACATATAATCTTTTGTCATATTAACATGAGGTGTTAGGATTATTAAATGTATTATCTTAAAGCGTGATGTGCTTAGCCCATGTGGAAGTAACATGAAGAATTTAAGTAGAAAGGGAATGTAACAAGAGGGAAATATTAACGTGTGTTGTGAAATTGACGATTATTCATGTATTAAAAGTGTTTATTAATTGTGTTATTTTACATATACATAAATGTATTAGCTGAACGTGTCTTATTTTTCTATGCAAATTCGTAAAGTTCACATTCTGATTTCTTATGTTAGCTGAATTTTGTAGGTCTTAAATGCATTTCCTTGGAAACTCTTGCTTCATAACTAATAGCTGAATTGCATGTGTGCTGGGGAATGTATTCTTTCTCACGTTTTAAGTTGCAGGTGAAAAAAGCGCTTAGCTAGAATAATGTCTTTGTTTTATTAGTCAGGCAAGGAGAGAATAAGTTACATCGTAAACTTGAGTCGATAAAGGAAGACTGGTGTTTCTCACACATAAGGCCTGGGAACCAAGGTCAACTTATTGCACCACGGAAACGCCATTATTCCATGGAAAGCGACCTTTAAGATCATACTCAGAGGATATGGCGTGACCTGCAAAGACTCTTGGAAAATATACCTTAAATATTGGGATGTTGAAAGTAGGGAAAGTGCCCACTTCTCTTCCTCCTTCGGAGAGAGAGCAAGAGCAACTTAGAACAAGCCATGTCTCTGTAGGTTCATTCTACATGACCCCTTGGTTGTGGAGAGACTTCTTAGGGAGACTCCACATACTGACACCTTTTACAGGAGCGCGGAGACCGCATCACCCTACTGATAATGGAATATGATTACCTGCCACGTCATTCTCCCTTGTGAAAGCCCTCGGCAGATTGGCCATTGGGCGAAACACGTGTCGGCTGTTTTTCCTGTGTGATTTTCATAGTTGAAACAAGTAATTCAAAACAACACAGTGTTCAACACAAGAAAATGAGTTTTGGAAAATATTCCACTTATGATACTTAATAAAAAGGCACAGACCTCCGCCCACAACTTAAACTATTGTATCCTGTAATGGCTCTTGGGTGCAGCAATTTGTGAGGTACGTGCCACTATCAACATTGGACCCTGACCACTGTAGCATAAAGCCCAGACTCATCCACCCATTTTGGCAATCCCCAAGGGCAGGAGGAATGGAACAGGGACATGGATTTGGACAATAGAGGGCAGGAGCGTGGTGGGCAGGGGCACCAAACTTGCCTTACAGTGCAGGTGCCAGGTGTTGCAGCAGCATAATACACCTCACAGGTCAAGCAGGAGTGTAGTGCAGCACAACAGATCATGGAAAGCACTAGGGAGGGGACATGGCCATGCACATAGGCAACAGAGAGCAGAGGGAAAAGTGTCAAGAGCAGCAAAGCTGACGGTACTGAACAGACATGAGGGGCATTTGCAGCACAACAGACCATCAATGGCAGGAGGGAGGGTGCAGGGGCATGCCAAAGGGCCACGGAAGGCAGTAGCGAGTGGATAGGGGACTACACATGGAAAATGTTGATGTTTTTAAATAAATCAGGACATGAGAGGCTTAGATAAGGGCCTTAAAGGATGTCAAGACAGACTCTTAGACGTTCTCGGGCCTCTTACAAAAATGTTCGATATGTGAGAAGAGGCACATTCGAGTAATTCAAATATTGATGTTGCAGAAATGCGCCAGTGGGTGCAAAGGGCAGTCTGTCTTTTGGGGAATACCAATGCAGCATTGTGAATGGAGAGGAGGAAAAGTATACTAATGAAAATAGATCCAAAATTAATGGATATGGCCTCCAAAGAATTTGGAGAAAGGAGTGAGGGAGTGCTATTTGGAGATGAATTTGTATTTGGGGAAATATGTTGGGACTTTCAATTTCCTACAAAAAGTACAAAAGGATATTAGGAAGGCTTTTGGGTCGGCCGGGAGAATACAGGGTAGTTTCCCGGCCGAGGTCATTGAATTACCTGAGGTTCCTTTACCAGAGGATACAGGCCCTACCACTATGGTTATGGATTTAATTCCAGATCAGAGCAGGGAAGTTTTTCCCTCAGAGATCGCGATTGAGGTTGGGAGGAATGCGATCAGAAAGAAGAGGAAGAGGTACAGGTAAGACTAAAACTAGACCCTTTTTCTACCCAAGTAAAGTTGGGCGACAGACTAGCCCATTTTGTTTCGAGGTGGAAAGAGATAACACAAGATCAATGGGTTTTGCAAACAGTAACAGGTTACCATATAGATTTCAAGGAGAATCCAGCTCAAAGAAGGGAGCCAAGGATGTTAAGGTTCATAAAGGAACAAGAGATGTTGGTGACACAAGAGGTAAAAGTGTAAGAAGAGAAAGATGCAATAGAGGTTGCAAGAAATGTGAAAGGAAGTTTTGTGAGCAATATTTTTCTAGTGGAGAAATAAGACAAAAAAGATGAGGCCGGTTATAAATCTGAGAGAGCTAAACGATTGGGTTTGTTACAACCATTTCAAGATGGAGGGGAGTCATCTATTGAGGGATGTGTTGAGGAAAGGAGATTGGATGACAAGGTTAGATCTGAAAGATGCATATCTTACAATACCAGTTTGTGTAGAGCAAAGGGATTTGCTCCAGTTCAGGTGGAAGGGAAGACGTTGGAGGTTCAAGAGTCTTCTTTTCGGACTGACTTCAGCACCTTGGTGTTTTACAAAGATGATGAGGCCTATTGTAGCTTGGCTGAGGTCAAGGGGTATTCGGTTAATAGTATATCTGGACGACATACTAATTATGGCAGAGGACGATCTTCGGATGCGGGCAGACAGGGGTCAGGCAGCTATTCTTATTCTTCTTGACCTGTCTGCCGCGTTAGACACCGTCAATCATGGGACTCTGTTGAGCAGGCTGGAGGAGGTGGGGGTGAAGGGTTGTGCTCTTCAGTGGTTTCCATCTTTCCTCACGGGTCGAACGCAGGCAGTGACTCTCCCTCCTTACCGTTCTGATCTGATTATCATCACACATTGGGTGCCACAGAGCTCGGCAATCAGTCCGATTCTATTTAACATATACATGAAACCTCTGATTGCAGTCATTAAAGAGCATAAGATCAACATCATAAATTATGCCGATGACACAGCTTATTTTCTCATTGGAGGGAGAGCAGTCTACCTCTTTGAAGGAGTTCCATTGCTGCTTGCATGATACGGCTCTGTGGCTGAAGGGTAATTCACTGCAATTCAATGCTGACAAGACAGAGGTGCTCTTCTGCTCTGTGAACGGGTTCCCTCGGTGTTTCTCAGTAACTTCTGGCCTTGCGATATGTCAACCGCAGTGAGACCAGTGGATACGGTTCGTAACCTGGGCATCATGTTTAATACCAAGCTGACTATGGAGGTTACTAGAACGGTGGGTAGCTGCCTTTTACAATTAGTTGTACAGAGCACAGTCCTGAGCAGACTTGATTATTGCAATGCCCTTCTGCTAGAATCTCCAAAGTTTCTTTTGGACAGACTTCTTAGAATTCAGTCCACCGCAGCCAAACTTCCCTTGGGCTGCCTAGAAGGTCCTCTTCCTCCCGGGCCCTGGCAGAACTGCACTGGCTTCCGGTGGGACAGAGAATTCAGTTTAAGTCCCTCTGTCTAGTGTTTAAAGCCATGCATGGATTGGGCCCTGTCTCGTTACAGAGGAAATTTTAGTGGTATGTTCCAACTTGAAACCTCCATTCCACCTCAGCAAGATTAGTCAAGATCTCGAGGTTTAGGAAAGTCAGAACGGGTGGCAGAACCTTTACGGTTGCTGCGGCCAGATTGTGGAATGGGCTTCCTCTGGAACTGAGACAAGTTAGTGATCTCTTTCTTTTCAGAGGAAGACTAAAAACACTGTTGTTTCCGAAAATTTAAGGTGCTGTATTTTTTGGGTGGTTTCCACCCTTGTCTCTCTGCTGCATGTCTCTCTACCTTGTACTCCGAGTTTGCAAGCGCCAGGATGCCTGTCAGGTGATAGAGCGCTTTAGAAATGAAATAAATAAATAAATAAAGAAGGTCATGGCAGAGGAACAGACCGATTTTGCAATAAAGATGATAGAGGATTTGGGATTTGTTGTGAACAGGGAGAAATCGAGTGTAATTCCGGTTCAAGAGATTGAATTTTTAGGTTTCAACAGGAGGTCTTTGGTCTATAGAGGAGAAAGGAATGCACATAAATTGTCTGAAGCTGTTAGCAGGTTCATTTGCGATTAAGAGTTTTGTGAAGGATCGGGCAAAATGTTGTGTACTTTTAAAAATGGACAAGATTTCTGCAGTCCATTATGTCAACAAATTGTGGGGTCCTCGGTTGAAGGGTCTAGCGCATGGGTACTCACACACTTTCTCTCGGGGGCCAAATTTACAGTGTGGTTTGTGGCCGAGGGCCGCACTGGTGGGGGCGGGGTCAGAGGGGGAGGGGCGGGGCTAAAGCACAACAAAAACTTGTGACCATG
Organism: Lissotriton helveticus; assembly: GCF_964261635.1. NCBI lineage: Eukaryota > Metazoa > Chordata > Amphibia > Caudata > Salamandridae > Lissotriton > Lissotriton helveticus. Next base: position 787,016,776 of record NC_136071.1, on the reverse strand, counting down.
AGATTGCACACAGGTCCCTGCAGCAGACGCCTTCATCCACTGAGCCACCAGACCCAGCATACATACATCTCTCTCCCTCATGCCCTCCCTCTCTCTCTCCTCCTGCCCTCTCTCTCTCCTCCTGCCCTCCCTCTCCATGCTGCCCTCCCTCTCCATGCTGCCCTCCCTCTCCCTCCTGCCCTCCCTCTCCCTCCTGCCCTCCCTCTCCCTCCTGCCCTCCCTCTCCCTCCTCCCTCTCCCTCCCTCCTGCCCTCTCTCTCCCTCCCGCCCCCCTCTCCCTCCTGCCCTCCCTCTCCCTCTCCATCTCTCTCTCCCTCCTGTCCTCCCTCTCCCTCCTCCCTCTCCCTCCTGCCCTCTCTCTCCCTCTCCATCTCTCTCTCCCTCCTGCCCTCCCTCTCCATCTCTGCCTCCTGCCCTCCTTCTCCCTCCTGCCCTCTCCCCCTCCTGCCCTCTCTCTCCCTCCCTCTCCCTTCCTTCTCCATCTCTCTCTCCCCCCTGCCCTCCCTCTCTCTCCCTCCCTCTCTCTCTCCCTCCTGCCCTCCCTCTCCCTCCTGCCCTCTCTCCCTCTCCATCTCCATCTCTCTCTCCTGCCCTCTCTCCCTCTCCATCTCTCTCTCCCTCCTGCCCTCTCTCTCCATCTCTCTCTCCCTCCTGCCCTCTCTCTCCCTCTCCATCTCTCTCTCCCTCCTGCCCTCTCTCCCTCTCCATCTCTCTCTCCCTCCTGCCCTCTCTCTCCCTTTCCATCTCTCTCTCCCTCCTGCCCTCTCTCCCTCCCTCTCCCTCCTGCCCTCCCTTTCCCTCCTGCCCTCTCCCTCCCTTTCCATCTCTCTCCCTCCTGCCCTCTCTCCCCCTCCCTCCCTCCTGCCCTCCCTTTCCCTCCTGCCCTCTCGCTCCCTCTCCATCTCTCTCTCCCTCCTGCCCTCGCTCTTCCTCCTGCCCTCCCTCTCCATCATGCCCTCTCTCTCCCTCCTGCCCTCCCTCTCCATCTCTCTCCCTCCTGCCCTCTCTCTCCCTCCTGCCCTCCCTCTCCATCATGCCCTCTCTCTCCCTCCTGCCGTCCCTCTCTCTCTCTCCCTCCTGCCCTCCCTCTCCATCATGCCCTCTCTCTCCCTCCTGCCCTCCCTCTCCATCTCTCTCTCCCTCCTGCCCTCCCTCTCCATCATGCCCTCTCTCTCCCTCCTGCCGTCCCTCTCTCTCCCTCTCCATCTCTCTCTCCCTCCTTCCCTCCTGCCCTCCCTCCCCCTCTGTCATCTCACTTTGCGTGTGTCTGTCTGTCTGTGTCAGCCTTCAGTCCGGGCTGAGACAGCTTCCCCAGCGCGCACACACAGACAGCCACACCAAAGTCCTTAGCAGGTCTTTAAAAGACCATTTACATATTATTGAGGCTTTGTTGTAGCGCCCCTGCACTCCACTCTGACAATCACTGCTCGCCCGGCCCCACAGAGCAGAGGCTTTGTTTGTGGTATTTCACCTCGTTGCGCCCTTGCATCTATTCTCCACTCTGCTCTGTGGGGGCCGGCGGAGCAGTGATTGTCTGCAAGGTCCGCGGGCCGCCAAGGAAGGCTTGCCGGGCCGCCACCGGCCCGCGGGCCGTACTATGAGTACCCCTGGTCTAGCGGAATTAGCAAAGGACTTTTGGAAGTTTTGCATAGAGAGAAAGATTATGGTACAAGCACAATATATTCCAGGGAAGAGCAATGTGGAAGCAGACTGGAGTTCAAGGTATATGGTGGATGTGAGCAACTGGAGGTTGAACAGGGAAGTGGTTCAGAGGTTACAGGAGAAGTGGGGTCCTCTTCAGGTGGATTTGTTTGCGGATCGGTTGAATTCTCAGTTGAAGGAGTTTTTCAGTTGGAAACCAGATCCAGAGGCGAAGGGGATAGATGCCTTTTTACAGGAGTGGAACATGGGGAGGATGTTTGCCTTTCCCCGTTCTCTATGATTCGGAGGGTATTGTTGAAGGTGAGGAAAGAGAGGTCAGAGATGATATTAATAGAGCCCTTTTGGCAGACACAGGTATGGTTCACAGATTTGCTGAACATGTTGATATAGGATCCTCTGTTGATCCCGGATTATCATTGAGGTGTTGTTGGATGTTTAAGGGAATGTTCACAATCGTGTGAGAATGAGGCAATTGAGACTTTTGGCATGCATGATTTCAGGAGAATTTGGCAAGTGTCTGGCCTATACGCAAAAGCGTCAGAACTTATCAATGGCTCTTGGGCACCAGGAACAACAAAAGTTTATAGATCTGCATGGTGAAAGTGGTGTGATTGGTGTTACGAAAGGAGTTTGGATCCCATATCAGCCAATGTTGTGGAGATAGTGAATTATTTATCATTTTTATTTTCAAAAGGATTGGTATATAGATCAGTGAATATATCTCGTTCAGCTATTTCAGCGGGACATGCTTTGGTGAAAGGAGTTCCAGTTGGTCAACATAGTTTGTTAAAAAGGGCTCTTAAGAGTATCGGTTTAGAATTACCACCTAAGGCTAAGTATGAGATTTTATGAGATGTTTCTTCAGTTTTGAGAGAAATAGAAGGTTGGGACTCTAATGGTGAATTGAATATAAGAAAGTTAACATTGAAGCTAGCAATGTTATTGTGTTTAGTGTCCTTTAGGAGAGTTTCAGATATTAGGGCATTGGAGATATGTTTACATTTTTATCAACCTGAGAAAGTGTGTTTTGAATTGAGGAAAAGAACTAAGACTATGTCCAGATATTTTATCCTTATATGGATGGTCATGATAATTTATGTGTGGTGGGTTGCTTGAAGGAGTATGCGAGAAGAACTCCTAAATTGAGAGAGATGGGATGTTCACAACTTCTCATTTCTTATAAGAACCCTTTTAGGGCGGTTTTAGCACCTACATTAGCCAGATCGGTTAAAGAGGTTATGTTGATGTCTGGGATTGATATTGAGTTGTATGGTGCTCATTCAGTTAGAGGTGCTATGGAAAGTAAGGCTTTTATGAAGGGGTCTAGTTTAAGTACTATCTTGAAGGCAGCAGATTGGTCAAATTATAATACTTTCAAAAAGTTCTACTTCAAACCTGTGGAAAATGCGGTTCAAAATGTTTTAGATGGGCTTTGAACATGCATAATATTGGCCTCCAGGCCTTTATCCATAAAATTCAGATTTTCCACAGTTTTGATGGGTAGAAAATCATGATTTTATTAAAAAGGCACAAATGGCTAATATTATCCCTCCTGTGTCTTTGTTAACCCAGCCCTTTTATGAATGGAATGCTTTAATAATCTTATATGTTTGGTTTAGGACAGAGCTAATTTGTGCATGGAGGAAGAGAAAAGCAAGATTGAAGAAATTTGGATCTACAGTTTGACGTTTAAGTTCGAGGAAAAGAGTCTTTTTTTTTTTTTCAGTTTAATAAAGTTTTAATAATGATGTTTGGGATCACTTATGGTGCAAATTGTTTAAGACATCGATTTCAGCTCGCATTACTCAGTCACTTTTTTTTCTGTATCATAGAGCTCTTCTCACCCCTGTTAGCATTACAAAATTCTCCTCCTCGTCCTCCCCCCTCTGTTGGTCCTGTTCCTCTTCCTCCGGCACACTCAAACATCTACTGTTTGATTGCCCCTCTGTTCTTGCTTTTTGGAACTCAGTTTGGGATCTTTGCTTGCGCATTTTTCATTTTGATGTCCCATACTCATCGAGGAAAAGAGTCTTATCTTGAGATTTCGCAGCTACCAAAAGAGGAAGATGGCTGATGGAGTTTAGCTCTTATGCATGTTCAGTGTTCTAGACTGTTGCTTTTGTTCTAATTCTAAGCTTGTGTTGCTGCTGTGTGAGAAGCAATAAAAGGATTATGCATACTATTAACCTCCGTGCCTTTTTAATAATCATGAATTTCTACCCACCAAAACTGTGGAAAATCTGCATTTACCTGTACTTGGGTTCGATCTGAGGTGTCATGGCATGCAAAATAACGATGAACTGGGATGCAGCACAAGTTATTACCAGTGGCTGTGATTCATTCAATCATTCCATCCTTCACTGTTTTGTGTACTTATAGGGCATGCAGGATGGGCACTGTAAGCACAATACAATGGAGTGCAACAGGGATACTATAATAACATATACACAGGCAACGGAGGGAAGGTGCTAGGGGGTCGGTGGCAGCAAGATAACCACATTGGGAAGGTGGGTGGGCAGTGGCAGCACTAAAGACCATGCATGGCAAGCTGTAGGATTAGTGGCAGAACAACAGCCATTGTGGGCACCGGAGAGGGGGAGAGGGGGCAGTGGCATGCACATAGGACCATGGAGGGCATAAGGGAGGGGTTTGTGCTGAACACAGACAGGAGATTGCAGGGAAAGGGGCTTCACAACAGATCATGCTGGAGCGGGCAGCGAGGAGGTGGGCAGGCGTAGCAAGCTACCTGTGCAGGTCAGGTGGGAAGGGCAGTGGCAGAACAACTGCCTCACAAGGCTGGACGTGAAGGCAGGGATATGGATGTGGATAATGGAGGGAAAGGAGATGGGGAACTGCGGCAGCAAGTTTGGACAGGGGCACCATAATGGACAATGCCAGGTCAGACCCTCCGTCCAGCCCCCCACCATGCATTACGATAGACATCTTACTTAATGGTTTTAAAAAACTAGAAATTCACAGAAAAAATGTTAACTCTACATTTAAAACAAACGTGGACATCCCCCTGTGTGCACGTTTGAAGGGGTTTGGCTTAAGTTATGGTAATTAAATATTACTTTACGTTAAAAAAAACTAGAAATTCACTGTAAAAAACAAATAATAAAGTAACGTTATAGTTCAGTGAATTTGTCAGTGGCAACATTAAAGTTCTGAACTAAAAAAAACTGAAATTCACCAGTTACAGTTAGCAGCGCTAACTATAACTTGTGCCCACACCATGCACTGCTTATGACCTAACTTATTACATCATTCATGACATGTTCTATGACATCATTTATAATGATGATATCTCACATGACATCATTGATGACATCATTCCAGCTTCTTTTGCGCAGATTGCTCTATAAACAGGTAAACTATTAAACCTATGAAAGTAATGGCAAAACGGCTCAGAAAAATATGAAGCATCATTACTGCTATCATGCATGTAACCCCCCACAAGTAAAGCAAGCTTATGGTATGTTCAACATTGACCCTATATCATAAACTTCATGGAGAGCCGAGTTTATGTTGACTATGAACAACAGATAAAAGGGTAACCTATCCTAAACACAGTGTTCAATCTGTATAAAACTGATTAGGGAAAACCTGGGCACTTATTTATAGGATTTTAGCTTAGGGCAGCGCAGCAAGGTACCCTGCTGCAATGCCATATATGCCAAAGTGAAAGGGCAGGAATGCACTGTATTTAAGCAAAAACGTTTATTCCTGTCCATTTTCCCAGCAGTCTCGCCATTTCTCCAGCGTGGCGCCAACATAGGTGCCCTTGCACCATGGTGCAAAGGTGCCTCAGTTGCATGCAGGATTATTTTTGTGAAGGAAGGTGCGTCATCCTGCACAAAAACATTCCCAGGAGGCGTTTTCCTCTTTCATGAGGAAGAAAGGGACCTGGCTCTTGGACGGAGACACAGCCCCTATGGTTGACAGTGTTGAGCTTTACAAATGCAGTTTGATTGATTGATTGAGTAAGTAGTACGTAGAGTCTTTGCACTGCTGGAAACGTTTTGTGCAGTTCCAAAAAACTTGTGTGGAACATAATGAACACAAGTTGTCAATCGTCATCTGCACACAGAGTAACTCTTGAATACAAAGATTTATAATCTACTCAGTGCCTCTGCACTCCTATGATGCATTAGAAGCACATGCGTTTTGTAAAATGTTCTACCCATTAGCTGAACACATGCTGTACAAAATAAGGTACAAAAGTGATGTGGTAGTTACCCGCCACTATCGAAACAAAAAAAAACGAACTAAAATACCTATTGGATGATGTCATCATTGATGTAATTTGAGATCTCATGAGTGATGTCATAAATGATGTAGTAGTGTATGTCATGAGTGAGGTGGGGGTTGGTAGACATGTGGGGAGGAGCTCAGCACCCGGCAACTAGAGACTACTCATTTTTCTCTGCATTACACAACTTACACGTCTGAATGGATACTATTCTGTGTTCCCCCAACGTCCATAAGGTGGTACACTCCAGTGAATACTTCACCAGAACTATCTCGGACCGCAATCCAATATTACTCAGAATTAGGTGGTCACGAGAAAGGCCCAAAATACCCACATGGCGCTTACAACCTGACATGTTAGAGGATCAAGTCTTCCGTGAGATGGTAGGCACTGCCATTGAGCAGTACTTTCAGACCAATGCCAACACAGCAACCAACTTGTTAGGAGAGTGGGATGCGTTTAAGGCGGTCATCCAAGGGCGGTGCATCTCGGAGACGATGGGGGTGCCCAAGGTTTTATTGCAGGATATACAAAGGGCAGATAAAAAACTGGGGTAGTTAGAGCGGGAAAGTCCTGAGAAGACAAACAAGCAAGAGGATCTATTAGAGGCCAGGGAAGCAGTTGCAGAAAAACACCACCTCACTAGAGCCCATACTGAGAGGGACAAGTTTGGTGCCATATTGCCCTAGCTGGCTAATCTAGCTACAAGAGGGTCTGTGATTCTTGAGCTCAGGGAGCAGAATGGAACTGTATGTTATGGGCAGCAAGGAATTAACAAATGGTTCCATGAGCTTTATACAGAATTATATAGGAGCAGGATTGAGTCGACGGATGTAGCCCTAAATGCCTTCCTGGGCGACACAGAATTGCCAGCATTGAAGGGGGATATAACAGATATCCTGGGAGGCGAAGTGGAGCTGGGCGAGGTGAATGGGGCTATTCAAAGTATGGCCAGAAATAAAACACCTGGAACAGATGGGTTGCCATCAGAATTCTACTCAGCCTTCAGTGAGATTTAGCACCAAGGCTTGTAGAACTCTACACTGAAGCAAAGCGAGTGGGGCACCTCCCAGCCACGATGCAAGACGCAATTATAATCCTCCTCCTTCAGCCTGGGAAGCCGTCCTGGGACATTTGGGCATACCAGCCGCTCTCCTTGCATAATTTAGACTATAAGATCCTAAGTTGCATTCTGGCCACCTGCCTCCTCCCCTAAATGACAACCTTAATCCATAACGATCAGGCGGGGTTTATCCCTACCAGAAAAACGGCCCTCAATGTTCGGCGACTCCTCCGGGTATTGGAAGTAGACTCCTACAAGAAAGAGGAAGGGGTTGTCTTTTTGGTTAATATAAAAAAGACGTTTGATAGCCTGGAATGGCATTACCTGTTCCGGGTGATGAGGAAATTCAGAATAGGAGAGGAATTTGTGAAATGGATGGCTATTTTGTATACGGATTCCTCTGGTAGGGTCAAAAATGGGGGGCTAATCTTGGATGCCTGCAGAGTTGGCCAAGGGACGAGACAGGGGTGCCCGCTCTCCCCCCTTTTATTTACTTTGGCCATGGAGCCGCGAGCCAGAACAGGACAGCATTATCAAGGCCTAAATGTGGATGGGCGACTCCATCACATCGCACTTTATGCAGATGACCTAATAATGTTCCTGGCAAACTCGAGAGTAGCTCTGTAGGGAGCAAAGGAACTGCTGCGAGAACTAGGGGGAATAGCGGGACTTGAAGTAAACTGGGCAAAGTCCTGCCTTTTCCCTACAAAGGAGAACAGAGTGGGCCCATAAGTGATAGACGGAGTGCGATGGGAAGACCCCAGCCTGACGTACCTCGGCACACAAATTGATCATAACACGGAAGACTTATTGGAGGGTAATATCAGAAGAGCCATAAGGTGTGCGTAAAGCAGCTTTAACTTCTGGGGGACTCTCCCATTATCAGTAATTGGCCGAGTAGCTCTTCTTAAAATGATTACACTTCCGAGGCTATTGTATTATTTTGGGGTGTTGCCGGACTGGATTCCAGTGAAAACTATCGCCCAGCTCCATTCACTGATATCGGGCTTCCTATGGGGAATGAAAAAAGAAGAGTAGCTTTAGGAGTGCTTATAAAGCCAAGATCGCAGGGGGACTGGCTGTCCCTGCTTTTGAGACCTATTACTTGGCGGCACAGTTGCAATGGTTCACCAGATGGATGGCAGATAGGCTCAAGGGGAGGAGGAGCTGAGATACGGCTTCCCACCACAGAGACTACTATTCCAAATTGTGCTAAAACTACCCATGCAAAGTAATACTCTTCCGCTGAAGGTAGAAAAGGCGCGGTTATGCTGGAATAGAAGTTTGAGGCGAGCGCAGGTTAAGTGTTCATACACCCCATACATTACATAGCTGCTCTGTGAGGCGTTGCCTCATGGATGAACCTGGCGGGAACTGGAAAATTGGGGAGAGAAGATGCTTAGAACACTAGGGGACTTGCATGAAGAAGGGGCCATGATTCCACTCCAGGATTTGACTTCCTTCTACATACAGCATTTACTGCGGCCATACAAAAGCACTGAGGAGAGGGGTTGAATAAACCGCGGTTGTCAATGGGGTGCCAGTATGTGGTGGCAGGGACATTTAAGGCAGTCACTTGCTTATACAGGCGCCTGACCCAGGAAATGGCGCTCCCATTGATGGCACTGAGGCAAAAATGGGAGGTGGACCTTCGGGCGGACATCCCTGAAAAAACTTGGGGGTAATTGGTGAAAAAGGCATGAAAAAGGACCAGGAATGCCAGATTACAACGAATAAACTTCTATATTCTACACAGAGCGTATCTTACCCCAGCAAAGATTAATGAGTACTTTGAGACAAAATCTGAGGCTTGTCTGTGTTGTAATAGGGAGGGTGTGGACTTTTGCCCTATGTTCTGGAGCTGCCCAAAGATGGGGAATTTCTGGGGAGAGATCACCGAGGTACTGGCTGATGTAACTGGTAGGGAAATAGAGGCACCCCAAAGGTCTGTCTACTGCATTAGTTTCCTCACACAAAACCCAAAATAACGAAAACACTTTGGGATCTGGTGTTCTCTCTAGCTAAACGGGACATTGCTATGCGCCGGAAAGCAAAAAGGGCCTGAATTTAACTCGATGGCAGACAGAACTTGTTAAATGGGCAGAATGTGAGGGGGGAGCCAGAATGCAGGCAGGGAAAAGAGCTAGGAATGAGAGAGCGGAGGAGACAGCGAGAGAGTGGGAGGCATTGGTGATATCGCTGAAGAACATAGAAGACATGGAAGTTGAGGGTAGAGCGGAGGAAATCCCCGAGGACTCACAGTAAAGTGTGAATATTGAAGTATGACATGGGGCTGGCTTCCACGTTATTGGATGTAAGGCATTGGTGCCCCGGGGTGGACCTCTGCTAGATGAACTGACCCCAAGATCTATGATATGTAGGGGGAGGTATACCTGACTGCTCTGAGCAGTTGCACATTGAGAAGTGGCATGCCTGGTGGAAGGGGAGGGTGGGGGTTGGTAAACTGGGGTAACATAGGGTATTAAGTTTACGAGCTAAATAGTTTCAAGCATGGAAGGTTAGACATATACGTCACGGGGTAAATGCAGAGCAGGAGGGCGGGGGGCTCTGGTTATCCGGGCTCCTTTCAGTCAATTGAGGCACGCAGAGCATAGCGGACTCTACCTCCTGAGTTAATATTTCTGATATCGAACTGTGATACATGAATATGTATGTAAAATCAAATAAAGTTTGTTTAAAAAAAAAATAGAGCATGTCATGAGTGATGTACTATGTGAGGGAATAAACAGTGCATGGTGGGATCCAAGTTATAATTAGCCCTGCTAAGTATAACTGGTGAATTTCAGTTGTTTTGTTTAGTTCAAAATGTTAATGTTGTCCCTGACATATACACCTAACTATAAAGTTCCATTAACCTTTGTTTTCTTTCAGTGAATTTCTAAGATTTTGTTCTAAACAAAAACAGATTTTGTTATCACACCTAACTATACCGTTGCTTGCATGTGCGGTAAAGGCATACGTGTGGTAAAAACATGGGTGGTAAAGACATTTGTTGTAATTAATGTTTGGTAAAGGCTTTAGGTTGGTATACCTGCATGGTAAAGGCTGTTTCCCAATCATAATCCATGTGGGTTTTACGAACCAAGTCTTTCCTATCCATGTTCCAGGCTCTCTAAAAGGATAAAAGGCTATGCCTAGAGTTGGATTCCAAAAGGTCTTGAAAGTTTGGTAAAACATAAGTAGGGGATACGATCACCATAACTTGACTGACCATTGACAATGGATCTTCCCACCCTGGGTTAACATAAACCCCAACAACCAATCACAGATGTTGTGGTTCCCAACACCTAGCCCCTATACCAATTGAGAAGCAAAGCATCTTACTCCCTTTAGCTGAATGGAGAGTTGATTAGTGCTGCCTACCTACTGGTAACAAGTGCATATCGTGAGGAGTTCCGGGTCAATAGAAACTTTTCAGGGAGTGGAGATGAATGGTATAATGATGCCTTTGCGGATTTTAGGACCTCCACCACCCCCTATCCCGAGAGACCAGTTAAATGATCTGTCGCTCTGTAATGCCTATGTACACTGGAAAGCTGAAAGTATGTACCATTCTTAAAACAAAGTGAAAATGTGGTGGAGTGGAACCCAACCCATCGATATTACCTTTCTTGAACACTAGTACCCCATAGTTTGATCACCACACCCCAGTGTATGGTGAACTTATAAGGATCTGCGGAGAGTTTACACAGCTAACAATAAAGAACTGTAATGTAATTAATGGAGAAATCAGGACCTTAAATAAACATTTCATTCAATATATAAAGGTGAGATTGATCTTATAAATGTTCAAACATGTTCTCCTACAACAAATATATGAAGCATTACAAATTGTGCAATATTAAAACACTAGCAGCTCACCCAACCAGTGCAAGCAAGGAGCATTCTATGCTGTGATATAGGGAGCATGCTCATCACCATGATGATACACAGACATTATAAACCAGCTGAGCAACATTGTGCTGCAGTCCCATATGGACACAGACACTCTTGACTGCAAAATGTGAATCTATATTGTGCTCATGTATTCTCGGTTCCAATGCAGAAGAGCCATGTTTTCTAATCTATAGACATGTACTACATAACTCGAACCATAGTAGAATTCTTTCTTGACCCTTCAGACCCATCGCACTGGAACACCCTCATATATATGTTCTTTAAAGGTCTAACATCAACATCAAAATTCAACTAGGACACTACTAAAGCTCTAATTTCTAACCTTGAAGCTTTCTACTTACATCGGCACGAATGTTGACATAGGTCCTAGCCCTTCGATCACTGCTAAGAAGTGGCAGTACCTCAAACACCATCCCTGGATTCAACTTTGCCAAATGACCTTCAAGATCAGGCCTTCTTTTAACTGTTTGAATTCCCTTCAGGGCAAAGGAAATTAGAGCCAGTCTGTAGCTCTAGACCAGAGCCTATGAATAGATTTACAGCAATTCCTTATTTTCAGACATGACTAAGGGATGGAGCCATGAGAAAATGGGAGCCAATCATTCTGCTAACATTTGGACAAAGTGACAATTCACTAATTGCTTCATCACAACTGAGCTCAACATAACTTAAGGTACCCACATTAATCCAGAAGCCCACCTACATTCACCTGACACTTATATAGCCATCTTGGAACGGAACACTCACCTTAAAGGCAAATACTTGATAAGAACCAGGGATTGTCTTTTACACTTGCTCACGTAACCACCCATAGCACCATGTGTGAGCAGTGAATGAGAAATCATAGTCTAATTGTGACTATTGTCTAGTAGCTCCAACAAATAAACAGAAATCTCCCAAAGACACGTCTGAGCATACCCAGCCCACTCGGGGTGAAAATTGCAAAAAACACAGTTGATGGACAGAATGTAGAACAATGTCATACATTCACCCCAGTACAAGGATCTCACGTCTGAGCATACCCCGAGTGGGCTGGGTATGCTCAGACGTGAGTCCCAGGCTCTCCACACCACTGGAAATTTTCACCCCGAGTGGGCTGGGTATGCTCAGACGTGAGTCCCAGGCTCTCCACACCACTGGAAATTTTTCACCCCGAGTGGGCTGGGTATGCTCAGACGTGAGTCCCAGGCTCTCCACACCACTGGAGTCAAGCTATCCAGGCTGAAGAAGGCTGATAGCCAGAAACCGGTCCTTGGATGCTTGATTCCGGTCTGGGAAAGACAGGCTTGGTAGTTCGGACTGGACTGTTCCCATGAGGCACAGGGTCAGAGCTGATTTGCATATAGCCAGTGTCTAACCCAGGGTGGTGTGGAGTGCAAAAAACGATGGATTTAGGCCCAGATCCTTGTACTGGGGTGAATGTATGACATTGTTCTACATTCTGTCCATCAACTGTGTTTTTTGCAATTTTCACTCCTACAAAGCAGCACTTTGTGGATTGCTCTCGAAAGTGCATTGCCATTGCTATGTGGCACGCTAATAGAAGTCCTATGTGGTACACTCATAGAACGCAGTGTTATATGGAACATTCCCAGAAGTGCAGAGCCCTTGGCCTTGCAATGCTCTCTCACCGGAAAATCCAACTTTACTCTCTGAAGCCGGGGTGTGAGTCTGGCGAGGGGTCACCCAGCCGAAACAAGGCTTTGGGAAAATCTCTCTGCCAAGCTCGGCGCACTTCTCTCTGAACTTTCCAGAGGAAGACCACCCCGTAGCCTCTTTTATGCCTGTAGAGATGGCTAGTCCTCCAACTCTCGCCGTCATAGAGGAGTTTAGGTAAAGAATGTAAGGAGGAAGGGGGAGCTACAGAAAGAGGAGAGTGGTAAAGATTGGGAGAGGATGGAAGAACCGAGGAGGACAGAGAGGAAAGTGAGCAATTGAAGGATATAACTGGAGCGATTGGTTTGGGAAACTAATTGAACTGATTTCTTGAGTGGAAAGTAGCTGCAATGCAAACACGCAGTGCTCTACAAAGTGCCTTAATAAATAAACAAGAATGGTGCGCTTACAAAATGCAAGGCATTACCCCCACTGAGAAGACTCTCAAATAGAGAGGGAACTTCGATTGATTATGGTTTAGCCAAGGTGTAGCCCTTTTTCTGTATTTACTCAGCATCAGTGAGAGAACGAACCATATTTCATAGTTAAGCTGTCATTATAGGTATGAGAATACAGTACATAAGATCAACAAAACTGAATAAAGAAACAAAGAATGTACAAGCAATAAATGTAAGCAATACAATTGTCTCTGCTTTCCATTACAGTGCAACACTTCAGAATGTACAGTGCCAGAAGGCCCCTATTCTTTATCCATCACCCCTGCCCTTGACCAAAGGCATCCCGGGGTTTATTGGCAAGCATACATTCTTGGCTACTTCCCCCTCTGTCTCATTGAGGATTAGTCAATGCCCGAAGTTCCATGTCAGCCCATACACCAGGGCACTTCATAATGCTCCGTTCCTGCCGGGGTACCTCCCAGCAGAAAAATCCCCCACAAAAAGTTCAATTCTAGGCATGTAGGGATAGGGAAGAAAGGTCCAGGACCACCAGTAGGTCAGTCCCTCCTCTACCAACCCAGTACCCACACAAATCAAACACCCTCAACTGGGTCAGAACAGAAAATCTGTCAAATTCTTTTGGGTAGCCCCCTTTTTCTGCTGCTAGCAATTTCTCCACAGGGTGAAGAGGTCACTGGCGATATCACACTCCCTCCCGGTCACTGCTGGAAGGCTTCAGGAATGACCCCTAAAATTGTGACAGTCAAATGAAGAACTTGAAGGCCCTAGATGATACCGTACTTCACCTTCCCCAAGATGCCCCTTCTCATCCCTGGGGACTCCTCTCTATGGGGACTTCATGTCATAACCCCACTTTTGGACCCCAAGGGAAAGCAACTGATCATACCAGGGAACTACGGTCTACCCAATATTCCCCAAAAATTCTGTTGGGCACCTTTCTACAAAATAACTTCTTAAAGTACCAAATAGGAGTACTTGCACGCCTGTACAAGGCGAGCCATCACAATCCCGGGTACCCAATGCTGCACTCTCATATCACTTGGCAGCCCATGCTCGCACCTTTCTGTTCAGCAAGCACCAACCTTTACCTGGGTGAGATGCACCCCTTATTGTATCTTCTAGCTTTACCCCAAATCCGAACTGAGTGACCTGCCTTGAGCTGCAGGCTACCCTTTGAAAAGCAGCTAAAGTAATGTTAATTGCGCCTGGAGTCGATGAAAACATATGCTCTGGTTATGAAGAGCCCTTTAATCGCTGACAGCGGCTGCCCTTTCTGTGGGAGGTGGGACTTTGTCTGTTCATAGTTAAGACTCATGGTTAGAGGTCCTGCAGGGGTATAAAAAAATGGCTGACCCCACTACAATAATGTAACGCATCCAGCAACTGAGAAAAAGTATGCAAATTCACATCAACACCTTTATAACTAGTTCATTGGTAAACTCGGAAAATAAGTCAGGCATTCATTAAGTATATAGTAGATGCCCAAGGGAAGGACACTCCATGCAAATGACATAGTAATCATTTTTTAAGCCACTCGAGAACAAATTGTCTTGAGATTCGGTGTGTTCATTGTGCCAGAAGGCCCCAATTTGCTAAATCTCCCAGTGTTTCACCCAGCAGTGTTCATGCACATTACAAAGAATGCATTTTACAGGCAACTTTATGCCAACTTCTCCACATTCCCTCCATCCCAGAGGGATACCAATCCATCATAAACCCAGGGCACTCATTAGAGCACCAGCCCTGCCGGGGTAACTGAACACAGGTGCAGCCGCCAAAGTTGCAAACCAGACATCTTGAGGTAGGGAAGGAGAGTTCAGGAGCACCAGCAGATCAGCCCCCCTCCTGCCAGCCCGGTGGGCCCAGGAATAACACCCTGCACAGAGATTAGTCCAGTCCCAAACTCCCATCCAACTCTATAGAGGCTGGACCACTTTGTCCAACTCAAAACCTACCATGACACAGCCTGTTATGGTCAAGACTAGGTGGCTCAGCTTAGGCCTTATTACATCATTAACTGTTCCGCTATGTGATGTTATATTTCATGTTGGTCTGCCAACTCTCATTCCATCTCCTAAGCATATTATTCCTCACCCAACCTAGGTGCCGATGCCTATGCAAAGGTTGTGTTGGCCTTATTGGGAACAAGCACTGGAGAAAATTACTCTCACCATCCCTCGTGAATAGCCAGACCATAACCCACTTAACCATTCTGAAAATGGGGTAACCCAATTGTTCATGGACCTGGGTGTAGTTTGGTATGAAAAACTAAGGTCCTAGACCTTTACTAATTATCAGACAAGATCTGCAAACATAGTTAAATCAATAAAGAACATTTTGAGCATACTTGGAGAACAGTCAGCTCATAGCATTAGATACTTCCACAAGTGAAAAAATGCAACAGCACCACTTTCAAGGACTAACTGCAATTTAATTAATTGCTTTTTAGACATAGATTGCGAGCAAATCACAATTGTAGCAAATGATGAATAGCACCAAGAGAGGAACGTGCAGAAGAAGGGTAGGGAATGTTTGGGTCATTTAGTGTTAGGAAAAGATGGGTCTTCAGGAAAGTGACATGGAGAATATTTACAATATTTTACAAGCAGGGGATGGGTTTAAAATCACCGTCCTTAACAACCTGGCCACAACAGTATTTACAAGCACACTTGTCATCACGTTTGTTCAAGATAAGAGGATATCATTTTCAATTTATAGCACGGAGGGCATAAAGAGACATGGTCCAGGTTTGATAGTTAAAAGTTTGTCGACGTTTCGACTCGTCTTATGGCCATGTGGGTAAGTTAGACCTTGGCCGTGCGAGTCTTCATCAGGACATATGGGGGCAATGTCAGAAGGGCTGTCGATGACCCTAAACGGTTGGAGGAGAGAGTGAGGCTGTTGCATGGGAAATACTAGCTGCTAGGCGATTAACAACACGTACGGGGGTGGGTATGCTTACCCAAAAAATGCCAGAACGTCTGCGTGGTGTCTGAGTCACAGCGGATGGGTCAAGACAAGGTTAAGACCTGTAAGGCAAGAGGGTATAGGTATAAACCCGATACTCAAGATCAGGTGGGTATGTCACCCATTATTCGCTAGTCTATTCATTATCTGTAGAAACTGGACGTAGTATTTCCAGTTAGAGGTAGTGTCGGTCCCAAGAGGAGTAAATCTTCTTTATTGGCCTTCACCAGGGGTAAGGCTGAAAGAAAGTAAGACTACAGTGAGTCTAAGTGGGACCACCGTGTCAGTTGGAGCGCTCAACCATAAAGGCTGCTCGAGCAACCTGCTCGACACGTCCGGTCATTACCTGGTAGCTGCAATTAGTCAGCGGCTATGTTGGACCGTCTCGTAGTCAGCGCGTCTCAGCACGAGTGTGTGAGCGCGTCGGCCTCGAGGACGTTTAGTAGTGCACGGGTGCGTCACCCGACGTCAGGGTAATGGATGAAAGACTAATTTCAAGGGATACGTGTCACGGGGTGGATGCATTCAGTCAACTCATAGTCACAAGGACACACACACTACAATTAAGATTACGCCAGTTGGTACAGTTGTGAAAACACATTCATGGACATGGTTTACATAAAGATAAAAACAATTTACAGTAAGATAAAAGTAATTAGAAAGATTCATAAGAGAATACATTCGAACGTAATGTAGTGCAGACCACAAACAAATTGCTCTAGAATACATAACTAATGTGTGGTCTAAATGAGCACAGTCGTGGAGGTGTGTGTAAAAGACAGATGTGTGCAATGACTGGTTTATATACCAAATAGAGCCACGTGTCTGTTTATCTCCACCTCTTCGTTTAGCCCTTTAGAGGCTGTGTCTAGGGAATGTATCCACCTGCATTCTCGCTTATTGAGAATGCTGCTCAAGTCACCACCCCTTGGATTGGGCATCACCTTCTCAATGACCCACCATCTGAGACTAGTGGCCTCATGTTCAAAGCAAGTAAAGTGATCAACCAGGGGTACAAGAACTCCAATGTGGAATCAGGGCAGGGGGAGAGGGAAGAAACAGACACTTCCAACAAGACTCACACGGGGAGATTCAGGCGAGACAGAAACATTACAGATGGTAATTCACAAACCTGACAACCCGATAGTCAACCTTTTGGATTACACTCTAGAACCCAATGAATAGCTGGTTCTGTCCAAGAGCTTATCATTTGTCCCCACGTCAGTGCCCAATAATTTCAACCTTAAAATCGAACTACATAAATTTTTCCGCAAGGTCAGACTTAAGTATCATTTCCTCAAAACCCCTTTCAACCCGACTTTTTCGGGCAGTGGCCTAAGGCCTCCTTCTAAATTCAACACGTCAACTCAATTAATGGCCCATAAAATATTGGCTTATGAACAGGTGGTGCTCCGTGATGTGGAGAACATACTGAGCAGCCGACAGTACGTCCCCTATAACATAAGTAAACAGGAGAAGGAGGGCCTACAATCATTGAAAAATAATGCCAACATTGTTATAAAACCCGCCGACAAGAGCGGGGCAATTGTCGTGCAAAATACTGAGAACTATAAATGTGAAATACTGTCACAGTTGTCTGTAGAAGGGAACTATGCCCAACTTAGAAAGGACCCGACCAAGGAAGTCACTGAATCCATTATAAGAGTCACACGCGAAGTACTGGACAGCGGTTTTATCTCAAAACACGAGCATGACTATCTCAACAATAAACACCCCCGGATGCCCACTATTTACACCCTCCCTAAGATACATAAAAGGATGCAGGACCCACCAGGGAGACCGATCATTTCCGGATGTGGGTCTCTACTGGAACCACTTTGTAAATACAGACACGTTTTTCTTAAAACCTATTGCAGTAGCGACACCCACATACCTTCGAGATACCATGCAAACCATTCAACTGATTGATGGCCGCCCACATGACCCTAACTCCGGGCTCCTGGCAACAATGGACATCACTGCCCTATATACCAACATCCCACAAGCATCTGCTCTCACATGCATTGAAACTGTACTCAATAAAAGACCAGCTCCACACAGAGTCCCTACGGAATTCATTATACAACTACTCACGATTGCTATGACGAATAATTTCTTCTTCTTCCAGGATAAATACTACATCCAAACGAAGGGCATGGCAATTGGGGCTAGCTTTGCCCCCAACCTGGCCATCATATACATGAGCGAGTATGAACATCAGTATGTACTCAGTCAGTATAACCCCTACCGGAAACACATCACACTTTGGACACCTTATATAGACGATGTCCTGTTACTTTGGGAAGGAAGCAAAGAACTCCTTCATACCTTTCATGAATGGCTTAACACCTGTTCTACATATATCAAATTTACGCTTGAATCCCAGGGTAAGTCAATTAACTTTCTGGACATCCAAATTAAGAGCGAGTCCGGAAGCCTTTACACGAGCCTCTATAGAAAAAGTAGTGAACGTAACACACTCTTGAGGTATACTAGCCATCATCCTCGTAACCTCAGGGACAATTTGCCCTTTGGCCAATTCCTGAGGTTACAAAGGAACTGCACAAAGAAGGAAGACTACTTTGATGAGTACTCACTATTGATTGCTAGACTTAGTGAACGCGGTTATCCCCTTAGACTCCTTAAAAAAGCAGGAAAGTGTGCATGGCATTACCACAGAGAACATCTACTGTCCCCCAAACCTAAATCTGTCAGTGTGGATCGCTTGGTATGCGTAACCACATTTAACACTAAGAGTAACGCCATCAAAGAAGCGATCAACCAGCACTGGCGTCTAGTGACGGAAGAACTGGGGAACATGTCCCCCCCCCTTGCATGTGTTCCGTAAGGGTGAGAACATCAGGGACCATTTGGTGAAATCACTTTTACCCACTACCCGCACCAACAACCAAACAACTCTCTGGGGCCTCCCACCGGTCCAAGGACACCACAAATGTGGTGCATGTAAGGCATGCCCCATGACCACAGAACTGACCGAATTCACCCGTAACAATCAGACTTACACATTGCAACAACATAGTAATTGCAACACAACTGGGGTGATCTATGCCATTATCTGCCCATGTGGTATCCTTTATATCGGACAGACCATTAGGATTAAATGCCGCATATTACAACATTGCGGCCTCATTCATTGCAAAGTGCAAGGCCCACCCCTGGTTGATCACTTCACTTGCTTTGAACAGGAGGCCACTAGTCTCAGATGGTGGGTCATTGAGAAGGTGATGCCCAATCCAAGGGGTGGTGACTTGGAGCAGCATTCTCACTAAGCGAGAATGCAGGTGGATACATTCCCTAGACACAGTCTCTAAGGGTTAAACAAACAGGAGGAGATAAACAGACAAGTGGCTCTATTGGTTATATAAACCAGTCATTGCACACATCTGTTTTTTACACACACCTCCACGACTGTGCTCATTAAGACCACACATTAGTTATGTATCCTAGAGCAATGTGTTTGTGGTCTGCACTACATTAGGTTCGAAATGTATTCCCTTATGATTCTTTGTAATTACTTTTATCTTACTGTAAATTGTTTTTATATTTATGTAAACTATGACTATGTATGTGTTTTCACAACAGTACCAACTGGTGTGATCTTAATTGTAGTTTCTGTGTCCTTGCGACTATGAGTTGACTGAATGCATCCACCCCGTGACACGTATCCCTTAAAATGAGTCTTTCATCCCTTACCCTGATGTCGGGTGACGCACCCGTGCACTACTAAACGTCCTCGAGGCCGACACACTCACACTCTCGTGCTGAGTCGCGCTGACCACGAGACGGTCCAACATAGACGCTGACTAATTGCAGCTACCAGGTAATGACCGGATGCGTCGAGCAGGTCGCTCGAGCAGCCTTTATGGTTGAACGCTCCAACTGACACGGTGGTCCCACTTAGACTCACTCTAGTCTTACTTTCTTTCAGCCTTACCCCTGGTGAAGGCCAATAAAGATGATTTATTCCACTTGGGACCGACACTACCTCTAACTGGAAATACTACGACCGGTTTCTACAGGTAATGAATAGAATAATGGGTGACATACCCACCTGATCTTGACCGGTCTTCACCTTGTCTTGACCCATCCGCTGTGACTCAGACACCACGCGGACATTCTGGCATTTTCTGGGTAAGCATACCCACCCCCGTACATGTTGTTAATCGCTTAACAGCTAGTATATCCCATACAACAGCCTCACTCTCTTCTCTATCCCTTTAGGGTCATCTACAGCCCTTCTGACATTGCCCCCATATGTCCTGATGAAGACTCGCACGGCCAAGGTCTAACTTACCCACATGGCCATAAGACGAGTCAAAACGTCGACGCCCTTTTAACTCTCAAACCTGGGATTAGAGCAAGGGTACTCCCAATATTAGTTTTAGGTCTAGAGGAGGGAGTAAGCACAAAAAACTGAAAAATGGAACCTCTGAACTGACCTATGTCTTGTTCACAACTGAAAATGAATCTAATACATTTCCAAAGAGATGCAACCAAGTTGAAAGTATTCACGTAAGCATGAAGTTCTTTAGTTCGCTATTTATTATCATTTAACTTTCAAGATCAAATAAACATTTGATCATTTTTTTCATATTTTATAGATATTCTTGTGCAAAATACATTTTTAGCAAGTGAGAAGTTAATATAGACCCCACAACAGAAAAGTACTATCCAAAAACCTCATACATTCTTCATCATTCATTCCTAATCTAACACACTCTCAATAGTAACATAGTGCAACAAAAGTACATACATACCTTAATTTACACTTCGACTCCATGACTGACCACACCATTAAGAACCTTCAGGCGGACCTCATGGCCCTTCAGCTTAACCCACTCATTTTAACTCCCACTCATTTGGCCGGGCATTTACTGGACCCTGTGTTTTCCAATCTTCCAGATGCCTCGGCGGCCCTTCCTAAACCCATGGGGTGGACTGACCATTCCCTTATCAAATTCACCCTGAAGACCAGAGACTCGGCTGCGAAAAACACTTCCAGTTCCCGATATAAGAGGCCGTGGCATAAACTGGCTCCCAGCGACCTTACTAGCAAACTAGATGACCTCCATCTTAACCTCTCAGACGGAGATATTAACTCCGCATACGCGGCCTTTCAACATTGGATTAATTTAGGACTAGACTCCCTAATACCAGCAAAATGGACTAGAACCCGCAATACGCCATCTAACCCATGGTATAACGAAAATCTTTTAACCATGCGGAAAGACTGCAAAAGGGCTGAACGCCAGTGGAGGAGAGACTATAAGGACATCGATAAAACTGCCTACCTGCTAAAATTGAGGCTATATCACAAGGCGGTGCGCGCCACCCGTGCTTCCTTCTATGCGGAAACAATTGGCTCCAGCAAGAACCCTTCAAAAACTATCTTTGATCTTGTTCAAAAACTTAAAGACAATCCTACTCCTACCTCAGGCATAACCTCTGCACAACAATGCGAGGAACTTGCCACCTACTTTACGGAAAAGGTAAAGAAAATCTACACCTCCTTCCCTCAGATCCTTCCGGATACCTTCAAACCACGCGAGCCCTCGTCAGATAGTCCCAGCTTGTCTCTTATCCCCAGCTTAACTTCTGACGAACTCGCCCAACTGTGCGCCAAAGTCAAATCTGGCTCGCCCACAGATGCTATGAGACCCGCCAAATATCTAGAATCTCTCGATTTCTTCCTTCCTTCGTTGACTACCTTACTTAATCTATCTTTCTCCTCAGCAGTGGTTCCCACGTGTTGGAAGCAGGCCTGGGTCTCTCCAATTATAAAAAAACCTAACCTAGACCCATCACAACCAGGAAACTTTAGACCAATTTCATTGCTTCCATGGGTTTCCAAATTGGCTGAAGCCCATGTGAACAAGGTCTTAACCAACTACATGACGCAACACCAAATTCTAGACCCCTCACAAAATGGCTTTAGGCCAGGATTCAGCACCGAATCCGCCCTGCTGACCACCATTGAAAACTTACGGAACATTTTGGATGCCGGTCAAAGTGCTGCGCTGATTTTACTCGATCTCAGCGCAGCCTTTGATACGGTCTCCCACTCCATCTTATTAAAACGTCTCGAAGCCATTGGTATTGAAGACCTTGCACTAGAATGGTTCCGTTCATTCTTAACTGACAGGTCCTTTCGGGTCTCTGCCCCCCCGTTCATATCAGAGCCTCACCCTATAGAGCAAGGCGTCCCCCAGGGTTCGGCGCTCAGCCCGTCCCTATTCAATCTTTATGTACAGCCTCTCGCCGAAATAGCAAAAGAATGGGATCTGACACTAGTGTCGTACGCCGACGACACCCAGTTGGTCATTTCCCTGACTGAGGGCCCCTCGATCTCAGCGGCGAAATTTAAGAACGGGCTGGAGGCAGTTGCTCGCTGGATGTCACACAATTGCCTCCAGCTGAACGCTGGCAAAACAGAGGTGTTGCTTTTGGGCAAAAACCCTGACTATTGGACTGATCACTGGTGGCCATCCGCTTTGGGCCCGACCCCCTCCCCTAAAAATGTGGTAAAAAACCTTGGCGTCTGGGTGGATGCATCCCTTACCTTCCAGACCCACACTAAGAACCTGGCTGCCACTTGTGTGGGCCTGTTGAGGAACCTTCATCCTATTCTTGGCTTTTTTGATCGCCATACGCGTCAACTTATAGTCCAATCCACCATCATGGCTCGGCTGGACTACGCCAATGTCCTTTTCCTCGGCCTTAATAAAGCTGAGATGATGCGGCTTCAACGCATTCAAAACTCTGCCGCCAGGGCAGTTGTAGGCCTCCCCCGAAGGGGTTCTGCCAGAAACACCATCCAGAAACTACACTGGCTACGCATAGAAGCCCGCGTCCAGTTTAAAGCCCTCACTACGGTCTTTAAAATTCTCAAGACTGACTGTCCTGGTCTCCTGCGTCCTCTCCTAGAGCCCTACATTCCTCAGCGGGCCCTACGTTCCTTGGGTCAAAACTTGGTTGTTACCCCACGTATAAGGCTAAGCAGAATGGGCGGTCGCTCTTTCAGAGTCCTGGGGGCAAGGCTCTGGAACTCCCTCCCATCTCACATTCGTTCCATAACTAATCTGCTCGCCTTCCGCAAATCGATCAAAACACTTCTTTTTTCTCCATCCTAACTTCTTATTGCCTCTCCGTTCCATTTCCCCCTCTTGGTTTTGTTATAGTTTAGCGCCGGGACGCCTCGTTGCTGGGGCAGCTGTTCGCGCTCAATAAAACGTTATAACATAACATAACATAACAAAAGACAACAGTACATCTGAGATCCCAGTTGGTTCTTTGAAGTTTAAATGTCCTATTTTCTCATCTTTAATGGTTTCCAAATTCACAAATCACTTTTTCTTGAGTTTCTCTTCTTATGATCTTGTTATATCCGGGTCTCAGGTGACAATGGCCTACGTACGTTTCGGTGAGCTTGGTCATCAGGGCCAACATTAAACACAGACTAATACAAATATAATTAAAACCTGGGGGTCCTTTATATCTGGAATTTAAAAAGATATATGTGCTATAAATTTACATATTCATTTTACATTATCTGTTGCATCCTAGTATTTAAATATCATCAATTTACATTTATATTTTGTTAAGTGCTGATGTGCTAAGATACAGGCTCGCTAAACGATGCCTATGGTGAGACTCTGTATAGACGACATGATTAAAGTGACTATATAGGTGCGCTATAGTAGATCAAGGTAGCGCCCAGATAGAAAAGAATATCCTTTGGTTCAGTTAGTGATGGGAAAATAGAAGAAAAGAGAAAGACTCCTCATGCATGTGCAGAATCAGAAAGAATTTGTGAGAAAAAGTGACTACATAGAGCCTCCACCTGACCATGTTTTTATCAGCTAGTACCTACTTAATTTGAAAGGAGTCGCGATTTTAATCCAAATAGTAGGTAAGCGATATCCAGAAGGTACATGGTATATGCTGCTACGTAGAAGTCTGCAAATGGGATAGACAACATTAAGACTACATGCTGTAGAATAGAGGCCTCTTATACGCGGTGAAAGGTGGTGTATTACCTCTATAATTTTAAAAGAGCTCTCCAATTATCAGCTTAACTGTTTGTCGCTGGGGAGCGGTCAATCCTTGTCATGGGGTGTGCTTAAAGGACATTCGATATCTAGAAACCAGTATAGCATGTGTTAGATATCGAGTTTTATAGAGCTGGTAAGAATAGTAAAGGTTCTTTGTATTCAGCATGGGTAACGGAGGTACCCTTACCTATGGATAATTGCCATCAGAATCAACATGAGTTGTTAATGCTATTACTTTCTGAAGGTGTTCAAATGGTAAAATGAATGTCCAACTAGTTCTAGCCTGCATGGAAAAGAGCACAAGAGGGTATATATATATATAATTAGTATTAAGCATTTCCCCTAAGGCTAAAATTTAGGTCTAAAGTTGAAAAACAAAAGGCTATGGTAGACCCTATTATGTGCTTGGGCAACCAAAATGGGGGAGAAGATGAAATTTCAAGCAAAGGTTATAGATCTGACTGCAGGCAGTGTTGTATAGCAACTGCCCCGGTTAGTGCGATAAATGTTCATTATTTAAGGTGCCGCGTTTTACTCCAAGGCGTGCATTTGAAAAAAGCCGGAAGGTGGCACATCGTATGTCGATACAGCAGTGACTAAGGAACTTATGTGGGAGACCAGACTACGGCACCATTATAAGGAATGGGGCATAGAGGGAAGCTAAAAGGTATGCCCTCGATCCAGGGGGCAAGTTGAAATTACTACCTTCGTGCCTCGAGCATACTCCGAAGTAACAGCGAGCATACGCTAAAGGGGTATGGAAAATTTCAGGGCAGGGGCTTGGGTCAAAGATCCAGGTGCCTATAGTCTTATACTAGGTCTACTAAGTGAAAGAAAGTAAAATAAAATAAACGACCATCTGTTTCTCATACCTCAAACACGGGCTGACGAGCCTCGTAATCTCATCCACGCTCCCCAGAGCAACTGCTGCTAGATGCAATCCCGGAAGTAGGCGGCCTAAAAAGCCCGCTGGAACGGCTAAAATTCATGGCACCTGAGACGCGCCATGGAAAATAACATTGTGAAAGGACTACCCTAGTTGTGAATTGCACCTGCTATAATGGACATAGAAAACGGACTATCTGACACGAAGGTATACTCATCTAGTGTGGCGCCTATAAATGTACAAAAGAGATAACACTGGGTTCATTTCAAAGGTTGAAACATCAAATGAACTGCCAATATATTCTGGAACATATTTTGGAATGTCCTGATTCAGTCTAGGGCTACACGGTTTGATAAATGAGTAGGTATTGGTGTCAAAAAAAAGTTTCCTCACAAGGTAACAAAACGGGTTAGAAGAGCCAGTGCAAAGTTCTTGTGACAGTGTGTTATTATTACTCAGTTACTATCCAAATTATCTCTTCATTATGTCCATGTCGGACTGTATCCAGATTGTATATCCAAAACGTTTCTCGTTTTTTCCTGAATTTAGTAATATCCATACCTGGGGGGGCATGGATATGTTCCAGTATTATCCATCGCATATATAGTTCTGTGTGTTGATATTGTTTGTAGTGTGTTACCATAGGGGCATTCATTTTTCCTGTTCTTACGACCGACTTATGTTCAGATAGTTTGACCCGTAGTTCTCTCGCTGTTTCACCTTCATATCCAGAGGTTCCATTTTTCAGTTTCAACTCTCAAACCTGGACCATGTCTCTTTATACCCTACATGCTATAAATTGAAAAAGATATCCTCTTATCTTGAACAAACATGATAACAAGTGTGCTTGTAAATACTGTTGTGGCCAGGTTGTTAAGGACGGTGATTTTAAACCGATCCCCTGCTTGTAAAATATTGTAAATATTCTCCATGTCACTATCCTGAAGACCCTTCTTTTCCTCGCACTAAATCACCCAAACACTCCGTACCCTTCTTCTGCACGTTCCTCTCTTGGGGAAATTCATCATTTGCTACAATTGTGATTTGTTCGCAATCTGTCTAAAAAGCAATGAATTAAATTGCATTTAGTCCTTGAAAGTGGTGCTGTTGCATTTTTTCACTTGTGAAAGTATTTAATACTATGAGCTGACTGTTGTTCTCCAAGTATGCTCAAAATGTTTTTTATTGATTTAACTATGTATGCAGATCTTGTCTGATAATTAGTAAAGGTCTTGGACCATTGTTTTCTATATCAAACTACACCCAGGTCCATGACCAATTGGGTTACCCCATTTTCATAATGGCTACCTTTGTGCAGGTGCTACCTGCGAGGGTTTTTTGTTGAATGTTTAAATGTTTTGTATATATTTACGTTATTGTTAGTAGAAATTGTTAAAACGGATAAGTTATCCATGAGTCAGAACTAGACTATATCTGAGAAAGAGACCCTGTCTTATAGTGAAGACTACATAGACAAACTTTTACAAGAAGGAGGGGGTACATTTCTAGCAGGCAACACTACGAATGTAGACCTTTGCTTCAATGAAAAAATGTCAAAACTTGAACGATTAGAGAAGAAGCTGATAGAACCAGGCTTCATGGCCATACCTTAGCTAAATACCTTAGGTCGAACGTCATCCCAGTTGGGTTACAGGTTAGAAACGAGCCTGCAATCTTTCTTGAAAATCCCAAATTCAAGGAGAACTGTAGTTTTGTGTCGAATACATGTTCAAGGCACTGGATGGTTCTTGGGATTGAGACAGCTGTCGAAGAAGTAGAGCGCCTTACAAAAGAAATTACTGACTTAAGGAAAGAAATCATTGAAGACAAGGCCCTGGTAAATGCTAAGGAGGCTTTGGAGAGATTAGAAAAGACCATACGAGAGTTTGATATCTATACCCAGGGCACCAAGTTGGATAAAGTATCCAAATATATAAAAATATATGACAAAAAAGTAACATACCCTTACCTCCAGGAAGGCTACTAGGTGAGAGACATACAAGGAGGTCTCTCGAGTAGAGGTAGAGGGGGTTATAGAAGATACAACACTTTTTCAGGTTCCTCATTTGGCAGCAGTTCCGACAGCGACTCGGATCGCCCCAGCACCAGCACTAGTGCACCCACTAACACTTCAGGCCAGACCCCCCAAAATCAGCAACCTTTTTTAGTAGAGGAGCCATGGTGGGGCCAACGAGGAAGGGGCCGCCCCTGTGAAAGTATCTAATAATATGAGCTGACTGTTCTCTTAGTATGCTCAAAATGTTCTTTATTGATTTAACTATGTATGCAGATCTTGTCTGATAATTAGTAAAGGTCTAGGACCATTGTTTTCTATACCATACATAACCAGCATTCACTGGTCAGCCAACTATAACCTAATACACTGATGTATACCATGTATTTGGTAATTAGCCCTGCTAATGTGCTCACTTAAAGATATCGTCCATTGGCGAGTGGCACAGAAAGTTTCCATCACCACCATTGAATCAGGCGATATATTCAGTTCCAGACAGACACTGACTGATGATTGCAAACCTTGGGTGGGAGGGGGCACCCTATTTGCCAGACCCTGAATTAAAAAAGCGTACCTTACACCACCAGGTCAGTTGGAAGCATCCGCCAACTGTAGACCTCCCCGGCCCACTTGGAACATTGAATTATGCAAACAGTGCAATAAGCCCCAGACTGTAACTCAAACTATAGGAAGGTTATCCTTCTGGAGAATGCTGGTATCGATCCCTTACCTCTTTCATGGTAAGGTAGCACTCTACCATTTGAGCCAATTGCCCGCCCCTGCGAGAAAAAATTGCTTTCCGGATTTAAAATCTGCTGGGCCTTAATCAATAGCATTTGTCAGGCCGCACATTGCCCAAAGAGCAGGCGATAAACACTGCCCTTTATGTTTTGGATTGATGCCCATGAACACACCCTGCGTCGGGGGACAACTGAGATTCCAATCTTAGATCTCCAGAGTTCTGAGCACACGCGTAAAGTGTTGGTATGTGTGCTCCACCACAAGATGCAATCCATGCTTGTGGAAATACAAGAACTATCGAAGTGGCAAAACAATACTCAAAGGTTTGGCCTATGAAGATGTCAATATGGAACAACCAACAAAAGAGCTAGTTTAGGTCAAAAGACTTTATTTCGGCTAAAAGCGATAAAAGCTCAAACAACAAAATAACAGCATACAATATATATCAAGAAAGGACCATAATTCACACAAAAGGAACTTAAGACAAATTTATATACATATTTTAAAGGAAACAAAATAAAATAGAAAAAGTTTATACAGTACTGGAGGGAGGGCATCATACTAAGAAGGGACAACAATTCTACCTGAGCACATGGCAAGAATACACATGTTTAGAATTTTTTTTAAAGATCAGAAAAATAGAGATAAAAATGCAGTAAAAACAATTATTGGATCAATAGTAAAAATAGCAGAACGGCAATTGGAAAATTTCATAGGCAGTTATGCCTTTCTTTATGACAATAGATATGAGCAATTTAATTACACTCTTCAGCAGTCTGGCTCTTAATGATAGCTCTTCGCATATGCCACATTGCAAACAGAAATCTTGAAGTTGCAAAAACGAATAATGAGGAGGTATCGTATTTTAGTAGCCTATATACCTCGGTGTAATCTCTTAGCCCAGGTTTTTACATGACTGTAGTACCCATTTGGCCCTTAGTTTGCTATAGCCCGGGCAAAAGAGAAGAACATTAAGATCAGTCTCTCCAGTTAGCATACACCCTGGGCAGACCAACTTATTGCTTCCCATCCATTTGTTCGTAAAGGCTCTAAGGGGAAGCACCCCATATCTAAATTTCAAGTATAATTTTTTTGCAAGAAGTGGTTGTGTGTCATTCAACTCAGGTTCTAATTTATACTGTAATTTAATGTCCAAAAAACTATGAGTTAAAGAGCTAGTGGTGGAACTCTGAAGGAGTTGTAATAGATTATGTTCTTTAATAATGTAAATGTAAATGTGTTGTACTTGTAAAGCGCACGGCTGCCTCAGCAACGGGGCGTCTCGGCACTGCACTCATACCGCTGGGAACCCTTCCTGGTTTTTCCCTGTGAAATGTCCACTCCTGGGCACCCCCAAGGTGAAGCCAGGCATCCCAGCGCTGTTGGGGCTGTTGTGGAGATTAAGCAAGCTATTGCCCAGAGTTGCAGCGTGGGACCCATGATTAGAACAGGCACCTAAATGAGAATTTTCAGGTCTGAGGAAATTAAGCCCAAGTCCTGCCAAGGTGGGACTTGAACCCTGGCTCCGGGCCAGACCTCTGCATCAGGGTCTGCCGCTCTAACCATTGAGCCACACTTCTCTACTAATAATAATGTACTTCGAGGTTTTTTTTGAGGTAAGGGAGCAGGTCTCCTCAGGAGAAGACCACATATTTGGCAGCCCCAAGGAGTTGCATCTAGAACTTATATATGATAGCCAAGGCAGATTCCCCGCTCACAAGATAGAGTACATCCTTCAGTCCCTCCCTATAGTTTAAAAGCTCAGTCGTGCTCCACAGGCGATGCCAGTATAGTAACAGACGGGAGGCAGTTACTTCGTTTATCGGGCCAATCCCAAGATCCATCCTCAATGGTGTTAGGGGGTTGCTCTTAGGTAGATTTATTAATTTTCTCAAGAAAGTATTTTCAGTTGTTAACAAGACATTTAAGTAACAAGGACCCCAAAGTTCAACACCGTAGAGAGATGCTCCTCTGGCCTGGGTTTTATAGATTTCAGCTGGCGGACCTACAATTTTTTGGGAGCAGCTTTTATATACTGTGAGGATGCCCCCGATGGCCTGGGTGAGTTTCAGATTTGATTTCTTTACTTGGGTTCCCCAATTCATTTTATCATTAATGGTGAGCCCCAAGTAATCAAAGGTGGAAACCCTTTCCAAAGGTTTTCCATTCATTTGTGGCTGTGGGCAGTTTGTGGTTTTTGCATTAAACACCATATATTTTGTTTTTTGAATATTAATTTCTAGATCCCTATTTTTACAAAATTTACAGAACTCCTCTAAAACCCGCTGCATGCCCAATGACGACTTTGACAGTAACAGCGTATCATCCACATAAGTGCGGGTATTTTATGGTTAGCCAACCTCGGTGAATCCAAATCTTTTTTAGCCAGCAAGGTCTCTATTAGACCGTTTATAAATAGGGAGAACAGGGTCGGTGCGAGAACACACCTTGCCTCACCACCTTGTGGTTCTGAAAATCTGGACCCTGTTATTATCCCGATATTGAGGTCCAATACCCGTGTCACAAAATATCAACGTACCATGACGAATTTGGTGTCAGCGAACCGATAATGATTAGGGCATCATTCCCATGCATTTGCGTCATAATCGAGGGTCGCCAATACCCCCAAATCGTAGTTTCCGTCCCTACCCCTTAGACTCCATTTTGTGAATGGCATCTGTTAGACCTAGGGGATCCTAGACTACATAGGGTAGCCTGGCACAGTAGTGGATATAGCTAAACTCTCAGGCGTTGGTTAAGTGTTTACAAAACTCACTCACAGTAACCCAATGATTGACCACTAAAATAAAAGACACTACACCAGTCTTAGGAAAATACCAGTACCTTTTATAAAAATAATATTCTCTCTTGTTCTTGTTTTAAATACAGCAGTACACAAATAATTTACACAGTTCTTATAGATCTCAAATCACATCCAATACTTTTCCTAGTCAGTACATAAGAATCAAAGGTACATTACATTTGAGTTTAGTTACTGTTAATTCCACAAGTTTACTTCTTCAATCACTGGTTACAGAAGGGAAAATTCACATTACAGTTTCAATGCGCCACTTGGCAGGTACATTACCCTCTCCTCTCAGACTTCAGAGCAGCTCAATAGGTTTTCACCCCCAGCCGCGCTTCTCTCAATTCAGGCAGCCAGCTAATTGGCTAGAAAAGATAAGGCACGTTAATAGTGTTGCCCTATATACCAACTATAACTACACCTTCCTGAAGGAAACTGTTGCTAGGCATAAGTCTAACTAGTCGGTTAGATGCGACTGGCCCTGTTAGTTACTGACACCCTTTTGCCCAATCTTGCGCTATTATTCTGTCAGGTATAGGAGTTTAACACTTTATTCCCCTTGTTTGCTGTTTTCCCCCTTTTCTGATCGGACTTGGTAATTTCAATGCCAGTTTACTATGTGAGTCAGAGGCCAAGTTCTTGTGTCTTAATCCCCAGCAGCAACTCAATTATCCAGTTATTCGGTGTATAGAGGCCGCTTCTGGGCTCCTGGCGAGCTGGCACTGCCGCCTCCCGTTTCCCCTTATCCCTGCTTACTTGTGCGGGGCAGCGATCCTTCTGTAGCCACCCCTTCGCTCAGTTCTCCTCACTCCGCGCCGACGACGAAGCCTCAGCAGTGTCGACTTCGGGATGGGGAATCGGAAGAGCTTACTTGCTGACTGGACGCTCCGCTGGCGGAACCATGGTGGCGCTTTCCTTCTTCCCGCGTCGCTTCAGATGGGAGCTCCGCCTCGGGCGCACCTCCTGTGACGCGGTCGGGTTCTTCCTCACAGCTCCGGATACCGCCTCTGGGCACACCTCTTCCGACGCGCCGAGTCCTCCCACACAGCCTCAGACACCGCCTCTGGGCACACCTCTTCCGACGCGCTGAGTCCTCCCACACAGCTTCAGACACCGCCTCTCCTTTCCACAACAGTCGGGTCAGCTGGACACTCTGCACTCGTGTGGGTCAGTCGGGCAGACGGCGCTTCACGCAGGTAGGAGTCTCTGCCGGCGTCACTGCCTTATTTCACGGGTAGAGAGCCAGTCACCAGGTTAATGAAGCTGACAGACGCCCCTCAGCCGTGCAGCACAGCTCAGTTCCGATGCTCATTTAGGATGCCCACAGCCTTCAGGGCAAGTGAGCAGGACGCTTACAAGGGTCGATTTGGGTTGTAGATTATCAAGGTCTCCTTTCAACACGACCCGGGCTCTCCAAATTAATTACAAAGTCTCTGGTCACACTTTAGGGCTGGTGTGACAGTGGGGTTCGGTCAGCTTGAAAGGGGGCACTTCCCAACACGCGACAGCCGGCCCACAGGTCGATCTGGTCACCACTGGTGCGCAATCCTCCTCCGCAAGTCGCCTCTCTCCTCACTGGTCACTCCTGAGACTACTACAAAATGGCTGCTGGTCACTGGCCTTTTATAGGGTGGCCTGAGACCTGCAGAAGTCACTGGATGCTTCTAGAAAGTTCCTCATGTTAGCCTATAGGCCTGTTCTCCAGTAGTGTCCGTTATGGCAGTTGATGGACACCATTTTAGGTTTCTGGGTGTCCCTAGATTTTCAAGGGGCATAACTAGGCCTCACAGGTTATGAGGGAAAAATGGCGTCATAACCAAGGAACACCTAGCCCCCTGACAGCACTGAAAAATCCTGGTGGACATATATAAAAAATAAAAACCGAAACTCTGGGAGGCTAAGGGGGACAAAAATAAATAATGTTGGTTAGAGTATCCCCAGATGCAGACAGGTCTAACAGCATCCATCTTACGTCTTGCCCTCATGATAAGTCAATTAAAGGTCGAGCTTGATCTAAAAGGACACGTCCTCCTTCCCTGACTTCCCCCTGACCTGTCCCAACTGACTCCATTGCCTTTAGCCAAACCTGTTTGGGCAGCCCCTCGCCCAGTGGCCAAATGCGATAGCATCGATACATAACATTCCTCAAACCATTCACTACATACAAACCATGCCTTCTACAAACACACACCTGTCCTGTTCCCCGTTTATGGCCAGTTTTATGACTAGGAGGTGCCTTCCTTTATTGGGGTTTCATCGATATCTGATGGGAGTTCCGGGCTTGGCTGAGTAATCTATCACGCATTGGACATCTAAAATACGGGCTTGCCTACATGACTTCGCTCTTTCGTATTATTGTAGAAATATGTGTATAGCCATATCATAAACTCAAGAATTCTTGCTTGCAGCTATTATTTCTGTATATAAGGAGAAGGCTGGTTCTGTAAAAACGAATAGTCTCCTGAGAACACATGACCCGTGTTTGTCGTGCTTCTAGGACACCTGTTACTTGGTAGCTATCAATAAAACTCGATCTCTGACTCGACTAGAAGACTCCGTGTTTCTGTGGTCCGGAACAGGGAGAACTCAGAGGTCTTCGGGTGTTATCCCCTGGCACCAAACGGGTTCCTAAAAACCCGTTACCTCAGTTGGCGCCCAACTCGGGGCGGTATCAAGCGGCGACGGTCCAAGCCAGATGTTCGTGAGGAGCTTCGTGTGAAAATTCCGGAGGACGGCCAGCCACTTCAGCGACCCCTGTATGTCGACGTGGTTCCGAAGGTCTTTGCTGCGAGGTTCCCCGCGTCCCGACGGCTACGAAGGACTGCTGCCCTGACTATCGCCTTGTTTTGGACCCAGTGATCCTTGGTAGAGCGAAACGATAGACGAGTCTTCTAGCGACGTCACCGATCTTCAAATACTTCAGTTAAGTATAAGTGGAGCGTCTCCCAGTCCTTAGTTTGTCCTTAGTTTTTGGTATCCTTGAGATACGCCTTGATTTGGTACTTGCAAGCCCCAAAGCCGAAGGACTTGTGTATTCACGAGAAATATCGTAACAGATAATCCTTTGAAGTTTGAAGCTAGACTAGTGTGCAAAGATGCCTGGTTTTAGCAGACTTGGAAACTTGTTTGGTCTTGGTTATAGTAAGGACTCCCGATTAGAGGATTCCTGTCCGGTTCCTCCGATTGGAACTCCAACATATGAGCTCTACGTAAAGCACGGCGTAGGCCCTATCACGTATAATGAAGTGTGGATAAAATACACCCGCAAGGATGGTGTTTTAAAATGGCCCCAATATGGTAGTTTCGACTCAGAAATATTAGATAACCTAGAGGTCAAATTATTTAAGAGAAAAGCCCGGCCGGCGATGTTTGACTCTTTTCGCTTATGGCGCAAAGAAGCCAAACAGAAAGAAATAAAGTTAGCGAAAAAGAATAAAAGAGGTATGTCAATGGTGCAAGCTGCCGTTGCATACAGGGATAACGAGGAAGAGCAAGAAAGCGAACAAATACTTAGGAGCAAGAAACTAGCAGTAGATAAATGCTACCCGATGTTACCAAATAAAGGACAAGGTCAAGAGGAAAGATCCGAGAAAGATCCATTAATGTCACACTTATTAAGCTCACCTCCACCGTATGCGTTAGACGCTACTACAACGCCAAAGCGTTTTTCTATACCACGCCCCGGCGCACGAAACACAGCTTTTGCACACACGCCAGCTACTGTTCAGCTGGTTCCTACTTCTCCGGCGCAGCCTTCTCAAGGGCCGCTATCTTTACTACCTACCCCATCTACTTCTACGACTTTGCCTACAGCTCCAGCTATTGTCTATGATACCACGTCTGCTACTACTTCAACTTCCTCTACTATTGCCTCTACTTCTTCTTTGCCTCAGCCTGTTTTTTCCAATGCACTTGCTCTTCCGCAAGCTTCTCCTTCTATTAGACAAAGAGTGACAGGTACCGTCACTGGTCTGCTTTCACCTTTCTTCGGGTCGCCTAAGACGACCCCTAAAACAGAAAATAGACAGTTACGTAGTCAACTGCCTGATTACGAGGAAAGAAGAGTGCTAAATGAACTAGCCCGTAAATGGATTACGGATACTGTTAGATATGATGTTCAGTCTGTTATGGAAGTTTTCCGTCAATGGAATGCACCCACTCAGAGATACGTATTCGAAGAAATGTGTGTATATCTAGGCGAAGAGTTGGAGACAAATGATCCCACATACACAATGAACGAACTATGGCGTACACGCTTTAAGTTCCATGAGGTATGATTACAGGCAGAGATGTTGAGAAAGCGATAGAGTTATTACTCTCTTATAGGAGTAAAGGAAACGTCTCTAGATCATTGTACGAAGACGACGTATCAGATAGGAAAAGAGCGAGACAGTACCCCATGAGAGAGGTTCCTCCGGTTTGGAGGAAAGGCGATGCAAATGTAGTACCGCCAATTCTGCCTCATTTCCAGCGTGTATGGGTACATGTCCCCTGGAAACGATCCGAAGTCTTGGCGCTCAAGCAGACATTGCCTGATCCTCGTAAAAACCCGACTGGGTATTATAAGGAGTTATCGCAAACTGCAAGCTCATGTATAATGAATTTAGCGGACATAGACATGTTGTTCGGGAACGTTGTTCCACATCCTCTATGGAGCAAAATACGCCATACGAACCATGCCCAAGAACTAGGTGACTCATGGGCGAACATTGCCGCTATAGATGCTAGACAAATTGGTGGTTCTAAACCTGAGCCGTTAATAGCTGAACTTCCCGGTAGAATTATTGCATACATGAAAACAATAATGCCTGAAGTACGCGTAAACTGGGACAAGCTATCTGCATGCAAGCAGAAGAAAGATGAGAATGTGTCTGACTTTTTCCACAAGATTCGAGGAGACTTTCACCGATCATAGTGGTCAGGACATGGCTACCAAGGGTGGCCAAAGATTGTTTGTAGACAAGTTCGTACATAATTTAATCCCTGAACTATGTAATAAATTGAAAGATTCAGAGAGTGCTTGGGCTGTCTCTACGTCAGCTCAAATTTTAGCTACAGCCCAGTACTATGAAAATAGGCGCAAAGACGAGCTAGATAAAGTAGACAGAAAGACAAAAGATTTAAAAACTAAAGTTCTTCTCCAGCAAGCTTATCCGCCTCGTACGGCTAGTCAGCCCAGTTATCAACCGCAACATCAGTATTCGAGAAACGCGCAAGGAAACGAGTTTTCCCACCAGCGTATTGCTTATGGCCCGAATCAATGTGCATATTGCAAGGAAGAGGGTCACTTTAAAAGTAATTGTCCGGCTCTTGCGCGACGTTTGAGCGGTGCTTCGGGTGTAAGGGGAAGAGGTGTTCAACATGCCCCTAGAGGTAGGGGCCGTGGAAATTCCACGCAGAATACAACTTCGTTTACGCCTCAGAATTCGATGAACAGCTTCGACCAACAGAATAATGCGTCGACCAGGTCAGCTCAGTACTATGCTGACGACTATTACACCGAACATGAATACGAGGGTAACGATTGCTAGGACAGCCATGGACAAAGAGAGAGAGTTGTTTCAGTTCCAGTAGATCAGAATGGACCTTATGTCGAGGTAATAGCCTCAGGAGTGTCAGAGCCATTTCTGCTGGATACTGATGCTACAAAAAGTTCTATCATGCACTCAAAACTTCCTGGCGCACCTTTGTCTGGCGAAATGAATGTCTCAGTAGGTTTCTCTGGCGCCCCTGTTAGAAACCCGATCTCCAGTCCTGTATCTCTTTCTATTGGCCCATGCGAATTAGAGGCACCCCTCATTCTTACAACAGGTTGTGGTGAAAATTTGTTAGGATTGGATTTGCTAAAAAGGTTATATGCGACTTTGTACTGTTCACCATTAGGAGTACAACTTACTTTCGGTAAGAAAGTCATTTCTCCAATGTATGTGTCGAAAGAAAATATTGCAACTGAATTGTCGTGTCTTCCTGATGCACTCTGGGCAAATGGTTCTAATGATGTAGGTCGTTTGGAGATAGCACCATATGTCATAACGTTGAAAGCCAACGTTAGGTTGCCACGTATTCCCCAATACAAAATATCTAGCGAATGTGAAAAGGCGTTATTGACGATTGTTTATGACCTGATTGATAAAGACGTCATCGAAGAAACAACAGGAAATGTTTGTAACAGTCCAGTTTTGCCCATCTTAAAACGTACTGATCCTTCACAACCCCCTGTGTATAGGTTCGTGATCGACCTCAGAGAAGTAAACAAGATAGTTATCCCACAGTTTCCAGTTGTCCCCGACATTACTGCTTTATTGACGATGGTTCCAGCTTCAGCAAATTGGTTTTAGGTGATTGACCTGAAGAACGCTTTCTTCAGTATCCCGATTGCTGAGGAGAGTGGAGATATGTTCGGATTTAATTTAGGAGGACGAAGTTTCCGCTTCAAGTGCGCTCCTCAAGGCTACTGCGAAAGCCCATCAATATTCAGTCAGGCCCTGAAAACACAACTAGACACGATTGTTCTACAAAATGGTTCAACTCTGATTCAGTATGTAGACGATCTACTGATCGCTGCAGACACTGAAGAGATTTGCAAGAAAGCTACGTTATCACTATTGCATCACTTATGTGACATGAAGCACAAAGTCTCTCTTTCCAAACTACAATTTTGCCGACAAGAAGTAACCTACTTAGGTCACATCTTGTCGAAGGAGGGAAGGAGACTGACACCAAAAAGAATACAGGCAATCGCAGAACTAAGTGCCCCAAGGACACAGAGAGAGGTTCGAACCTTCTTGGGCATTACATCGTACTGTAGACAATGGATACCGAATTTCTCACTACTAGCTAAACCCTTGCTGGCACTACTCTGTAAAGACACGCCAAATCCTATGCCTTGGTCTGAAGAGTGCCAGACGAGTTTTCACAAGTTGCGTGATGCATTATGTTCGGCTCCTGTGTTGGGAAACCCCAACTACAGTAAGCCTTTTACATTATATGTCCACGAGAAGGAAGGTTGTGCATTATCAGTTTTAACACAACATTTTGGGGCCAGACAGCGCCCATGCGCGTATTTTTCGGCAACTCTAGACCCTGTGGCTAAAGCCCTACCAAGTTGTCTGAGGGCTACCGCCGCAGCAGCTGTCTGCATTCGACAGTCCGCTGGATTAGTCATGAATAATACTCTGATCGTTATGGTCCCGCATGCAGTAGACATTTTACTAAACAGGACGAAGACACAACACCTTACTAGCGCTCGACTATCCAGTTACGAACTTACGTTGCTAGCAAGTCACATAAACATAAAGAGGTGCGATACACTGAATCCCGCAACGTTATTACCCATTCCGACAGGAACAGACGAGATTGATAAACATGACTGCTGCTTTAGGACAGAAGAAGAGACAAAAGGGAGAGTAGACTTACAGGACACTCCCCTTCCTGAATGCAATGATACTTTATGGGTTGATGGTTCATGTTTCAAGCTGCCGAATGGTGATACGACTGCAGCATATGCCGTAACGACATTACACACCATTATAGAGACTGCGCGCATTTCCCATAATTCTGCACAAGCTGCAGAGCTAATTGCGCTTACCAGAGCATGTGTGTTAGCGAAAGGAAAACGAGTGAATGTGTACACTGACAGCGAATACGCCTTTGGTGTGGCTCACAGTTTTGGGAGATTGTGGCGTGAACGTGGGTTTCTTACGTCACATGGTGCAAAGATACAACATGGTCAGCTAGTTAATGAGCTCCTCCAGTCACTGACCTTGCCACTACAAGTTGCCATTATAAAATGTAGTGCACACAAAAAGATTCAGGATGATGTTGGCCGCGGGAATGCATTTGCAGACGAGGTTGCGAAAGAGACTGCAAGGAACACAATGAGTCGGATGTATGTTGTAGGTCCCGCTAGATGGATTACTGATGTAGGAATGTGTGAGGACACCATTGAAAGCGTGAAATCTATACAAGCCGAGGCAACTGAGAAAGAGGTGAATGAATGGAGAGAAAGTAAGGGTAGATTAGACACGAATGGTTGTTGGGTCGAATTGTCAGAACACCAGCGATGGTTATTGCCCAACGCCTATGTACTTGCAGTAGTAACAATGGCTCACGGATTTGCACAAATCAGTTCGAGAGGAATCTGTAAAATATTGGCCACAGTATGGCAAAATAGCAATATCCCGAAATATGCAGAGAATGTGGTCAGAAACTGTATGGTGTGTTTGAAGTACAATCCCGGTAGGGGAACCCCAACTCCACCTGGTCATTTTGCGCCTCCAACGTATCCGTTCGAGGTTTTGCAGCTCGATTTCATTCACATGGAGAGATGCAACAATCTGAAGTATGTGCTCGTTGTTGTTTGCGCTTTTTCCAGGTGGGTGGAAGCGTACCCTCTTAAAGACAACACTGCCTTGTCAACCGCCAAAGCCCTTGTCAAAGAGTTCTTCCCGAGGTTTGGCATGCCTAGAATTGTCTGGAGTGATAATGGAAGTGAATTCGTAGGACGCGTGATGAAGAGAGTGTGTGAATGTTTAGGCATACAGCAAAAATTCCACTCTGCGAATCACCCCCAATCAGCTGGATTGGTAGAGTGCTACAACGGCACTTTAAAGCTCAAATTAGCCAAAATCCAAGCCAGTACAGGTCTTAAATGGCCTGACGCCTTGCCCCTAGCACTCTTGTCAACGAGAATGACAGTGCATTCCAGATTAGGACTTAGCCCCCATGAAATAGTGTTTGGCCGCCCAGCCAACGTCTGGGGCGTGCCAAGACCAAAGAAACTTAGCGAAATAGAGCACCCCATACTGCTTGACTATTTGTGCGAATTGACAACTAAATTGCGTGTTTTACACCAACAGGTTCACAGTTCCTCTCCACCAGCCTCTGACGATCCAGGTCACTCCATCACACCCGGCACGTGGGTTTTGGTGCGGAACTTCCAGAGCACCAACAACGGACAGCCGAGGTGGACCGGACCTTACCTGGTACTTCTTTCCACGAGGTCAGCGGTTCGGGTGGACGGCAAAAAGAACTGGGTGCACGGGACCCATTGTAAACGGGTCCCTCTGCCCCTTCCATACGACCGGTGGGTCAACGAAGGAATTGCCGACTCCGAGACAGAATCCATACCTCGCTTCATCCCTTTCAGCGATGCACGTTTAAAAGAAACTGGTACCGAAAAGGAGAGTGATCATATTTTACAAGGATTTGTGCCACAGTCTATGCAGTTGGACACTACCGAACCTGAGACATTGTTTGAAGACCACACCGTACCTGGGAAAGAACAGTATAATCTAAGGTCAAGACAAAGACAAATAAAAAGACACACAAACGAA
Source organism: Lissotriton helveticus (assembly GCF_964261635.1). Classification (NCBI taxonomy): domain Eukaryota; kingdom Metazoa; phylum Chordata; class Amphibia; order Caudata; family Salamandridae; genus Lissotriton; species Lissotriton helveticus. The sequence goes on along the minus strand of NC_136071.1, from coordinate 786,976,985 downwards.
TGTGATTTTCCCTCCCCCAAGAACTATTTTTGATTTTTCAGCTCTCTCGCTCTCAGGAAACTTGCTCATTTTTGATTTTCGAACCGCCATCCGGTTCTGCTGCTAGGGTCGCGGTTGAAGTCTGGGGAGTGCAACTGGGAAGTTTTAGGTCCACGGTTCTGGTTGGTCCACGGGAGTTACCCCGGACTGAGCAGAGCGCGCTCCCTGGCAGAATCAATCTACCGCCGCGGGCAGCAACTAGAGGATGGAGTTTCCTAGGGTAAAGAGACCTACCAGACTCCCAAACTTTGAAAGACAATTATGCACTGTACTGGCCAAAAGAAAGTTTCTGATAACATGTATTTTAATGTTGTGTAGCATAACGATGTTTTTGACTGGTTATACTCTATTCGTGTTTAAAGTTACGTTTTCGAATGTCACCCAGCCACAGCCTCCTCCTACTATCTCTCCACACTACTTTCACCCTCTACCTGAACACGAATCTGCCAGAAGACTCGAATTTGTAAAGAACTCATTTATTCAACTCCTACACCAACACCAGTCCATCATGAACACATCGAACTGTTGGATATGTGGACTCATGCCACACACGACGGATAAGGGTATCCCATATTTCATCCTGCCTTTCAGTTATTATGGTTCTCTGTGGGCTTTCCAGACCATGTTCCTATTCGCCCTAGAACCATACTCGACACGTTCTACTGAAAGTGATTCCAGTAACAAGGCACTAATAGCAGGGATAAGAAATATGAGTAGAGAGTTCGACACCTATCTTACGATTCCCAAAGATGAATTCACTCCGTACACTCGTTGGAACGTAACCAAATATGGGGTCTACCTGAGTAAGAGCCAGACAGCAAAGAAATCCCGCCCAGTTTGGATAGTACCCAACCGAGGTCACTTATGTTTACAGGGTATCGGCAGGGATCCCAAAGCTCAATTAGGGAAGAGTATATGCGCGGAAACATATGTGTTTGCTTCCCGAACTTCCCCTATATTATTAGCAGCCAAAGGCACGTACTTCGTCTGCCATGACCAAGCTTACACGTGGTTGCCCCCTGACTTCTCAGGTACATGCTTTATCGCATTTCTGCTGCCTCCCACTTACACGGCCAGAGCATATTACCATCGGAAAAGGACAGCTAGAGGTGTCGTGAGTAAAGACGACACCGCGGGTCAGGAATTCGCTGACTTCGCAAAGGGTTTTCTGCCATTTTGGGGGCCTATGGTAAACAGCAGGAATATTCGCCAGTTATCGAGGATAGTTGAATCCGCCGTGACTACAACGGCCGGAGCCCTTGGAAATTTGACGACCGAACTTCAGTCGGATCGACTTATGACCCTTCAGAACCGAGTTGCCCTAGATATCATACTCGCCGATCGTGGTGGTGTGTGTAGAGTGATCCAATCCAGTTGTTGCATTTTCATCCCTGATAACGCACCGACAGTATACCAAACCATCTCTAAACTACACGAAATATCTGATTCCCTCCACGTGGAAAAAGGAGATTGGTCCTTACTAGGGTGGTTCTGGGAACTGATCGCTACACGGGGATGGAAAACCCTGATCTTCATTGGGATGATCTTAGCACTTCTGTTTATGTTCTGCCTGTGTATACAGTGCGCTCCTGCACTATGTGGCCTCTGTGCTACGTCATGTGTACGGAAGCCTGTGTCAAGAGACAAACTGTGCAACAGAATGATGTTACAGCAGCATCTCCACGAATTCCTTCATACAGATTTGGACTCCGATTAATATGAATTATTGCCTTACATAAGGGCAAAAGGAGGGTCTGTGGTTCTGAAAATCTGGACCCTGTTATTATCCCGATATCGAGGTCCAATACCCGTGTCACAAAATATCAACGTACCATGACGAATTTGGTGTCAGCGAACCGATAATGATTAGGGCATCATTCCCATGCATTTGCGTCATAATCGAGGGTCGCCAATACCCCCAAATCGTAGTTTCCGTCCCTACCCCTTAGACTCCATTTTGTGAACGGCATCCATCTTACGTCTTGCCCTCATGATAAGTCAATTAAAGGTTGAGCTTGATCTAAAAGGACACGTCCTCCTTCCCTGACTTCCCCCTGACCTGTCCCAACTGACTCCATTGCCTTTAGCCAAACCTGTTTGGGCAGCCCCTCGCCCAGTGGCCAAATGCGATAGCATCGATACATAACATTCCTCAAACCATTCACTACATACAAACCATGCCTTCTACAAACACACACCTGTCCTGTTCCCCGTTTATGGCCAGTTTTATGACTAGGAGGTGCCTTCCTTTATTGGGGTTTCATCGATATCTGATGGGAGTTCCGGGCTTGGCTGAGTAATCTATCACGCATTGGACATCTAAAATACAGGCTTGCCTACATGACTTCGCTCTTTCGTATTATTGTAGAAATATGTGTATAGCCATATCATAAACTCAAGAATTCTTGCTTGCAGCTATTATTTCTGTATATAAGGAGAAGGCTGGTTCTGTAAAAACGAACAGTCTCCTGAGAACACATGACCCGTGTTTGTCGTGCTTCTAGGACACCTGTTACTTGGTAGCTATCAATAAAACTCGATCTCTGACTCGACTCGAAGACTCCGTGTTTCTGTGGTCCGGAACAGGGAGAACTCAGAGGTCTTCGGGTGTTATCCCCTGGCACCAAACGGGTTCCTAAAAACACGTTACCTCAACCTTCTCCACTGGTAAGGGGGCTGTCAGATCCCCATTTTTGCCGTATCTAACTTTAGCATCTGTATCATGGTGCAACTGTATCATTAGGTGGCATAGATATGTCGGGATAACCAAGCCTCCTAGGATATCCCAAAGCTGATCACGTTGCACCATGTCGAATGCGTATTTTAGATCCACAAAAGTTAGGTAAAGGCTGCCGCTGTCCAAGATAACTGATTTCCAATGGATCAGTTGGAGTCTAAATAACTGGTCGATTGTAGAGATTTTAGTTCTAAATCCCGCTTGGAGTGGGGTTAAGATGTTGTATTCATCGATCCAAGTCTGCAAGCGACCCAAAATGACTTGTGCAAATAACTTTTGCGTCACATCGATTAAACTTATAGGGCGATAGTTAGCAGGATTCAAAGGGGAGCCTTTCTTATAAATAGGGATCATTTCTGCTCCAGCCCAAGTTGGCGGGAGTTCCATATCTTGAAAAATGGCATTAAATAGCTTACTTAGATAGGGAACCCACACAGAACCTTCGTTCTTAAAGAGGTCACCAAATATTTTATCTAGGCCAGGCGCTCTGCCGGGAAGCATTTTGTCCAAAGCAGCAATGACTTCTTTTGCAGTGCAAGGTGGAACATTAGCATCCAAAGATGGATTGTGCACTATGGGGTGCCTATCGGGTAGCTCTCCTTCCTTCAGCTTGGAGTAAAGTGATTGGAAATGTAACCTCCAAGTTCCTCCCCTATATTTGGTTCTATTGCCATTTTGCCCTTGACCGTCCCTGTTCTTACGAGGTTCCAAAATCGCCTCGTATCACGATTCTCAAGTGCCAAATTAAATGCCTCCTATTTTTCCAATTCCCATGTGGACTTGGCCTCTGCAGTTATTTTTTTGTATATTGCTCTGGTTTCTTTAGAGCGAATGCTGTCCTTATCTTTAATAGCATTCATCAGGGCACTTTTAGCTTCCCTGCATGTTTTGTTATACCAGGAATCATTTTTGCTAGCATGTGAAATAGGTTTGGGATTTGGGTAATAGAAAAACACAGCAATTTTATCAAACATTTCATGATGGTTTTTAGCTAATTCCTGAAAGGTGCCAGAACTGAAATCGTTTGAATAGGTTTGGGAAGCAAGTTCCAGGTATGGAATAATTTGGTCGTAAGCATGGCCTTTTTATCGCTTAATTGGATAAACGATTCCCATCGGACTCTTCTCCCTCTTCCTATGGCTAACAAATTTGTGCTTGTAACACTTATTTGTTTCGTATTTTTTTCCACTTTTGGCAGATTAATTTCTAAAACCAATGAATTATGATCACTCGCAACAAATATTTACTGCGAAATCCAACACCATATGCCAAGCCTCTACATCTACCAAAATATAGTCTATAATAGATGTTTGGCCCAGCTTAATGATCGTTGGGGTACCCGAGCTGTCTGATGAGAAACAACAATTACATGCCCTGAGGTGATGTGTAAGGGTAAGGGAATGCATTTGTAAAACTAATGGGGACCATCCTCTCGCTGGGTAAGTGTTACAGTCTGGAATTGACCAAGCAGAATCCTCCTCACTCGTAATCTAGGAATTTACACCATTTAGAGGTTCAAAGTGACAGTTAAAATCACCCCCTATTATTGTATACACAGTCTCTGGTAATGAATGTATGAATGTTACCAAAGAATCTAAAACCTGTGATGTCATCCCCTGTTTCACTGGACGTGAATAGATGTTGATAAGAGCAAATTTCGTATTATTTGGGCAAGTCAGGAGGATGCACTGAATGTCAGGGGATAAAGTATCTATCACTTTGATTTTAAGGCCCAAATGTATACCAACCCAGATACACAGGCCACCAGATGGTCTCCCCTTAAGTCCTGTTACGGCAGGAATGGTGTATGCTACATTTCCCACTTTATAGGAGGGATCCCTTAGCCAAGTTTCCTGGAACAGGCATATCCCATGGGCGTCTATATAGGCGCCCCAAGCTGGAAGATCTTGTTTTAAGCTCAGACCTGCAATGTTCCAGGATAATATCTTAGTGCTATGTATAGGACTTACGCTCTGCGATATATTTATATGAGAGCCAGTGTTGATCGTTTCTATGTCTATATGCCCACCCTGCTGATTGTTTTAGTTGGGTGGGGAAAGGCTGCTCGCTGTGCCCTACACTATTCTGTGTGATTCCTTCAATAGTAATTTGAGTGAAGGTGGGAATATGCTGATCGTCTGCAAGCGAGGTAATTTTTAGAAGGGATACTAAAGATTGATTGCCAGGAGTTTGATCTGCAGAATATGAGAAGTTACTAACTGTTGTTTCTGCCAGGTTCATATTTTCATGCCCAGGGGCTAGTCAGTCAACCAGATCTAAAGAGCTGTAGCGATTGCTTACGGGGATGTTATAATACTCCTGATTTCCCCGTTCTAGGGCCGCATATTGAGGGGCAATATTCTGGGGACGTTGTTCCCATTTCCTATACACACTATCCATCCGATGCAGGAAGGCACTAGGGGGTAGAAATAGCCCAAGGGAAGTGTTTGGATAACTCCGGTAGTTGTTAAATGTCCCCATTTTAATATATGTTGTACCACCCTTTTATCTCTAAAATTTATCAAAACACAATGCCCTTGAATGTTTTTTTGACTCTGCCCAAGCCAACTGACCCTACGAGTGAATAATATTTCATTATGCACCGAGGGAGTGAGTGGTCTATATTTATTCAGCCAATGGGTTATTTTGTTTTTCAGCTCCGAGAATGTTTCACTCCTTCCTGGCTCTAAAGATGGAACTGCAGCTAGGATCACCATAAAAGGGGTTGATTCTGGGGGTAGATCAATGTATGGAAGGGGGAAAGTTGTCGGGTTTGCCATAGGTATTATTTTATTCCTAACAATATTTGGCACTGTTTGTGGTACCTGTGGGACATCAGCAGGAGCTATACTAGAAGCCTCAGTGTTGGGGGTTTGGGCTGTAGAAATAGGTGCATCAGCCCTATGATGAGCAATACTCGGCAAATGATTCTCATGAATATGGGTATTAATCAAAGCAGACAGATCCTGATTTCGATCATGTGTTTTGCCAGCATGCCGACCCTTATGTTTTTAGGGGGCAAGGAGGCCTGCGTGCTTTGAGAGGTAATAGCCCTTCTTGTAATTTGAAGAGTTTCAATCGATTTCATCGCTTCATCAATTTTAGACCCCCATGTATCCAGAGATGTTTTTAATGCTTCAAAGCTATTCAGAACATTCCTTAATTCAGATTTAAAGAGCTGCTGCAAAAACGTTTGGAGCTCTAATTTCAGCTCTTTTGCCCAATCCAGGGGGTAGAGTGTGGTATTTGCATGCCATTCTGGGAAGGCACTCAACACATTTGTGGTAGGTATCTTCTCAACAGAGCACGTGGCATGGGATTCCCTCCCCTCCCCCCCCCCTGTAATTTTCTTCTGTATTACCCCTTACCTTTTTCCTCTCCCTCCCTTTTTCCCCCTATTAGCTCTTTCTGTGACTACCATTACCGGTGCCAGGGGTAGATCTATGGGAGCAGGGGGTACCTGTTGTATAAGTACTTCAGGGGGATTTAGCTCCGCCATAGGGGACATGCTGGGCATTCTTGGGTCAGAGACAAGCGTCTCTCTGTGCGTTCAATTTCACTCGACACTTGTCTCAGCATTCTATCAATAGCAGTTGGTTGTGGAAGGGGGATTTGGGTAGAGGGTTTCTGTCTGGTGTTTGGCCTTAAGCATGGGGGTGTAGACTTCCCCGAATCTGGTACCTAGCCTACACACTGCAGGGCTACGAGAGGGCAGAAACTGGATTATTGTTTAGAATCAAACAAGAAATATGCACCCTCAAAACAAAATTATAGCCCAACAGAAAAGCCACACAATAATATTGTTAGAGCGCCAGTCCCCGTATTCTTGTAGTGTCCCGCAATGTAAATAGTCTTTAGATGGTACTCACTATCTGCATGAAAGGAGGGTGGCCCAGCCCAGTCTCGTACAGGCCTGGACGGGCGCAGACGGGCCCGTCCTTGGTCTGGGCTTCGTTCGGGCGTCCCGCGCCGCGGGTGGAGAGGCTGCGCTATAAGCGCGTTGGCCCCACCTCCCGGAACTCGCGGCAGTTGCAGGCTGATGTGGTGCACTCTGGGCGTAGTAGTCCTCCCCAGAGTGTGCGCGGCGATGAGAAAGATGGTGCACAGGTTTTTTGAACACCCCCGCGTTGCTCCTTAGACCCTCGTCCCACCAGGAGCTAAGAGGAACAAAATGCGGCGTTTCAGTCCCACGCGCGAGGACTCAAGGCACGCCAGCAATGTGTGCCGAGTAGCAAGCAAAGTGACAGCTAGGTGAAAACTGATTCAAAATGTTCTGTGTCTGAAACCCCTGCACCGTTCCTAATGGCGACTGTTTGCCTGTTCGAACAAGGTATGCATTTATTTATTTTTGCACACTTTTATAGCGAAAACTCAACCTGAAGGTTTTGGAGCACCAGTTACGTTACACAAGGATAGATTAATTAATTTGTTTGACTTGCTAACCGATGCCCATAAAAAAAGAAACTACCAGCAATCAATTTATGTGCATTACCCCACAGTATTATATACGTTAAAGGCTTTAATTCGGGGTTGAGAAGTGGGGGGTTAAACTTGAATGTTCATCTTGCAGCCATGGGGCACTGAACGTAAAGCGTCTTCACATATGTTGGCAGTAGGGTACAAAACTATGTTTGGATTAACCAGGATTCTTATGACAGCAAATAGGCTGTGACACCTTCATGCTGAGTTATTAGTCTAGCATAGGCTGCATTCTGGGACGTGCAGCTTCAAACTATGTTTGGATTAACCTGGTTGTACATGAAGACACAAGCAAGGAAATCCACTCCAGCTTCTGATGCGTGAATCCAACGTACTGTTTTATGAAGCCCATACAACATAGCCATATCATTAGATTTTTAATAGGGTGACATATTTCATTATAGAGCTAAGTGTAATGCATATTCAAAATGCCCAGGCCATTAAAGTGTCCGATTGTAGCATTTTGTGGCTGATGATTAAGGCAGTGTGGGTAGCTAATTGAATGGCAGACTTTCCATAGGTGCTGATTTTAGAGTGCATGATGGCAGAAAATTATTCTACAGCCTGCTTCCAGAACATTCTGAGGAAGAGCTGTGGAACATGTGACACATATTTGCGAACCTACACTCCCAGCTTTTCACAATGCTCCCAGATAGTGTGTGCTGTTCTTCACACTCTTTGCGCGAACCGTTTGCACCGAAAGAGGGCAGCCAAATGTAGTGAGGCCTGCCCCCTAGGCAGTTTGGGAGGGGTCTGGTCTGGCCGGATTGGCCATTTTGTGGTTTTGGGCTTTTTTGGGTTGAAGCCCAATTGTAGCTCGATTATAGCCCAAGTAGCCCAAGTAGCCCTAGGCTTATATAATCCTATGAGGGGATTTGCCAGCCAGCCAATGTTGCCAGATTGGGCTATTTCCCGCACAATTGGGCGACATTTTTCCCATTTGTGCGGGGAAAAAGCCACTTGGCGGGTGGCTAGTTTTTGGGCTTATTTTCACCAGTTGTGCGCAAATTTTTAGCTGGAGCGGCGCCAACACTTTGTCACTTGCAGGGCAGGCAGCGTGGATGGGAACCAAGAGCAACTGAGCCAACCAGTGGTGGGCACTGGCACGAATGTCAGCAGCCAATGAACGGGTGAAGCGCGCTGCATGGCTTAGATATCAATGGAGGAGTACATAGAATAGGTGTGACGTGTGTGTGATACTTTCTAGACTTGCTGCTTGAAGGCAGCAGTGCATGCGTGCGTGTGCAAGTGCAAGCGCACCTGCTGCTGAAACTGCCAAACGATACCCAAACATAGTGGTGCACACGATTGTTGGACACAGTCTCTTTGGGTAAGAGTGCCGTCAATCTAGTAGCGCGTGAAAGCGCTACTAATGACGGCCCTGGGAATACTGTTTGCCCAACCCCCGCATGCTTTATTAAAAGCAGTCAAGCGAGACGGCTGAAGGCAGAGTCTCGGCGTGGGCAGAACACTCAGCAGGGTGGATGACGACTGGCGTCCAGATCGCACAATCGTGTCACAGTCATACTGTCACTCTCTCATCTTCATGGAAAAGACTGAGACAAAGTGAGTAACAGAGTGTGACCACCAACGCTGCAACGGACTTCTAGAGTCCCACTCCCAACCGGGGCCGGCCTGTGACTTCACTCTGAGTCATCATTGCGGCCATAAGCGGCCTGTTATGAATTGCCACGCTCGGCAGCTTTGAATTGCATTAAATTGTAAGTGAAGTGATATATTCTCTGCTTTTGTTTTGTAAATCAGTCACTGTTATGCGGCCGGTAATTGTTGGCAGGGCAAACTCCTTTCAGTGTTCTCTCTGTCAGTCAGTGCATGGCGTATGTCTAACACCAGACAGGATCAAGCATTTTTTTTTTTACAATGCCGGGCCCTGGGAAGTCATTGCTGTGACCCTTTTAGTGCATAGGCAAAATAAACGAATCGACTTGCTTTCTATCACGGTGAGGCTGTTTTTAACCCCTTCACTGGAGGGCTGATTCCCCCGCTGTGCTGGGGGGTCACGCACAGCGCCCCGGTGCTCATGACGAGCTGAGGTCGTCAAGAGCCACGGTGCTCGTGTGCTCATGACGAGTGAGCTCATCATGACCACGCCCGTTCCTTAGAATGCCCAGCACAGCAGGGGAATTAGCCCCGCCTGTGAGCGTTCTAACGGTCATGACGAGATCACTGTGTAAACTTAAGTTCTGCTGCTGCTAGCATTTGCCCTTTGTGACCCAGTCATGGTCTGGCAATTTACACCGTCAGTGCAATTTCTCGGTTTTTCTGAAAGCAGCAGTAGTGATCACAAGTGTAAAATCATGTAGGATTAGATTGTGGGTATACAATCGTTCGTCAGTACGATCAGGTGATTTTCAGAAGTTTCGTTTTCTTTTCATAGCTTGCCCTTGCTTAAATGAGTGTCATTTCTTATGTTTATCTGTTTACATGAACTTAATTTTTTATTTTGCTCACAAATAAAGTGTCACTCTTAGTGTAATACATTTAATAGTTGAATGTCATTCATAAGTACTTTGAAACCTTGAAAATGTAACACATAAGCAGTCTTAAAACGTGGCATCTATGCAGGCTGTGTTTTCATGTTAAATAGTGTCCTTCCATTTCTGGTGCTTTGCAATAGTTTTAAGATCGTCATAGGGTTTCTCGTTGCTGAAATGGCTGTAATTTGTTATATGTTTGCCTCATCTTAGTTGCTTGATTTTTGCACGCGAGAATGTGTCACTCATAGTCGTTGAATGTCACTCATAATTACACTGAAATTATGAAAATGTCACACATAAGCAATCTGAAACATTGGCAGCTATACACTGTGTCACTTTTCTCTCGAGTCTCAGACTGTCAGACCATGCCTGGTGATGCAGCCCTGTGCTGCTGTGGCCGTCGACTCGTGGGGCCTGGCTGCAGCATGTAGAAGCAAGCACAAATTGAAGTAAGTTCATTTATAGACATCTACAATAGCTGAAACAAATGTTCATTATTTGGGAAATGTGTGTTTATCCAAATAATCCATTAAGAAGAAAGAGGGGTGAAGGACAAAATGCTCAATTCAGTAATAACAAGTTAGGTTTTGCCTTATAAAGCATTGCAGCGACCGCTTTAAGATCGGAATGATGAGTACATCAGATATAGCCCCCCCCGATATGTTTTCGAAGCCAATTTAGCGAACTAAAAGCGTGACTCTGTTGTAGACACACGCACATGCGGACGTCCTTGTTGAGTCTTTCTGTGGCTCTTAAGCTGGATCCAAATTTAAGTGTCACATGCACAATGGTTTAATGAATAAAAACAGAAAAAGGAGAGGTGAATTGTTAACAGGCATATACAGACATTACGTAGAAGTGAGAAAAGCTTACGGAAATCCTCACATCAACTGAATTGCACTCAAAACTGAACAGTACCCTCCTGCGACAATAGAAGCCTCATTCCCTGGCCCATGGAGTGTACATCTTTTCAATATAAAAATTGTGACATTGTTCACTGCAGTGTTAAAACTTGCACCTTCCGTGTTGCATAGCCCTCATCCTTTGTTGCCCAAGCAGCGCCTGTCCTTGATCTGCAAGTGAAACGTGTGAGTTTGGAAGGAGTTACATTGATAGATAACTTTCAATATAGGATTAACTACCATAGATGTGCAAAGAAGGGACATTAGGTGTTGTGTGAAGAGCAGTAGACGGGGGTAAGAGAGGTTTTGCTTTTTGGAACTTAAAGGGATAGCACAAAGGTGCACACAAAAAATGACCAAAGAATGTTGACTCGGTCTCCAAGGGAAAGGGCTGATTTTGGAAACCAGAATGGGGCCAGAATGAGACAGCAATGGCCTACCTAATTTAGTATTAAGGCCGTCATTACAAGGGGTATTCTGCTTTTGGCCATTTCGGAGTGGCACTGTGTTCCCACACCTGGAATTACCTGGTAAATGAATACTGAGCCTGGTTTTACCTGGTGGGAAAACACACATGGTAAAACCACCAAGGCTGAGTCCGGGAACATTCTCAGCCAAGGTGCCACCTTATAACTCCCAAAGCACTATGTACCCTTAACTGTCTCAGAGTCTGCTCTGTCCACTCACATTCTTCTGACTCCATGCCGTCGCACAGCAGTCTTCTAAGACCCCCATTCCCCAAATGGGTTATGTTTTTTTACCAGTTAACTTAGGATGAAGTAGGATATTCCCTGTTCAATGGACTTCATTTCAGAATGCCTGGAGGTAGGGGTAGTGATAACAACAAGAAGCAGAAATTTCAACTTTGATACCACTCCCATCCCGTTTCCTGATGATACCCAATTTGTGCTCAAAGTTCAATGGATTAAAAAATGACTACACTCAAGCGATGAATGTCCAATAGCTGGTTTCGCACTCAATGAGCACTCAGAACAGTGACATAGACACTAGCTACATAGCTTACATATGAGGTCAGACAAAAGTTTGAGGGCTATGGGGCAAATGGGGGCTACTAGGCATCACCTTTGGGAGTTGCTTAAAATACAAATTAGAGGGACCAGTAATTAGCACATAATACCATTTCTGCCGTGCTCAATCACTGTGTTTTCTACTATTGTAGCTTTAGCAGTGCCTGTTACAAGTTGCAGTGTCACAGTGGTGACGGGTAATGAAAATAAGTAGCATTAACACAGGTGCCCAGTTAACCCCCTCCCACTATCTGTATATTGAATAGAATTTAGATTCATCCTATAGTGGTTTCTGATGACTATTTTTGCATAGTTTGAGAGTTGCGAATTTGGGCTGGTTTTTGGGGTGACACTGGTCTGCATTAAGCTTATTTTTGGCTTATACTTGAGTGGCTTTGGGCTTGGGACGGGTCTCAAAATCTGGCCACACTGCCAGCCACCATTTTAGGTTTTGGTGACCTGGTGGCTGGCAGCAGGGTAGCTAGTAATAGTTTTCTTGTCCACACCCTCCCATCCCTCTTTTTAAGAATGTTAGCTGGATGGAGTCTTTGGGGTTTATTCTTTGGTTTAAACAGGGTTGGTGGAGACAGGTGCATAAGGGACCTTATGGCGGTTGTCACTTGGAACAGGTCCTTGCGGGGTTTTGAAACGTTGGCCAGGGTTGCCACAGGTTTTTCGTTAAGTATTGGAAGTTTGTGAGCAGGGGCAGGTAAAGGGTAGGCTGGTAGTCTAAGTTTCAGGATAGACATTTGTTAGTTACAGTTGCAGGAAGGCAGGTAGGGAACAGGGTGTCATTGGGGGAAAACGTTTTACTTGCAATACTGTGTAATGTTGTTGTTATGTTAATGCCAGGGTGGGGAAACTTTTTTCAGGGGATCGTGGGGGGGGGGTCAAGGGTCAGCTATTTGATGTGTAGCGAGGCTTTATTTTGTGAGGCAGTTTCCAGTTGGTTATTTTGTAATATGTACCTGTTTCAATTAAGCGGCCTTTTTCACGTACAAGGGTCTCGTTTGGCTTGCCCCACTCCCAACCAAAACCCATGTTTAGAAGGTGCATTGTTTCTCTCTAAATTTTAGCAACCTTTCTTTCCTAATATATAGTACCAAATCAATACAGATACGTACATAAAAGCATGCAGCACCAAAGAAGCATTAACTATAACGGGGCATGAGGCACCGGAGAGACTCAGCAACTGCCGATAGCATGGTAAACAAACAAAGCAGCACACAGCAAGGCACATCCACATGCAGGAAGTGGCTACATTTAAGCAAGCAAATACTGTTCCTTGAGGGGGCAGAGGGGGGATGTTCAAAAAGCGCATGTGCAAAACCACGGACGCATGCCCTATAACGAGGCATGCAACTCCCGGTAGAGCAGCAAATAATCCAACAAAGCAGCAAAACACAAAATGCCTACATTTTTTAAGCACAATTACTGCTCTCACCTACAGGCCCATGCTGCAGTACTTTCAATACTGAAGCAACGCCAAGACTCTAACCTGATTCAGCAGGTGGCGGTATCTGGCGGTAAAGTCAGCAACCTCTCCAAGGGTACGCAAATGGCAGCACCCCTACCCCCCACCGTGCCCCCATCCAGCAAACTCGTCTCTGCTAATGTGACCGGAAGTAGGGCTTTAAGTGGTCCAGTTCCTGCCGCTGCTCAGCACTGGCAGTTCTAAAAAGATGTTGCCAAAACGGGTCTCTATCGGCCTCTCCATTTTTACATGCTGGGTAAAAAAAATCTTTACTCTGCAGCAGTACCACCCTTCACTGCCTTTAAGGAAGCTCCCAGATTCCTTCAGGAGAACTCTGGTACAGGCTCTTGTTCTAAGTCGGATCGACTACTGTAACGGCTTGCTACTCTCTGCAAACGAGGGAGTGCTGGCCAAGCTCCAAGTAATCCAGAACACGGCGGCCCGCCTGGTCCTGAATGTCCCTCCGAGAACTGCGTCCAAACCTCTTCTGGACCAATTAAACTGGCTCTCAATCCGGCAGAGAACAAAGTTTAAAATATGCTGTTTAATACATAAAAGCTTAAACGGACAAGGGCCCGTCTACCTGGAAAACAAATTCATTCCATATGTCCCTATCCGATCTCTCAGATCCAGCAACCACCTTCTCATGGTGGTGCCCCGTGCAAGAAAGGCCAGACACGGAGGTAAAGCTCTATCTGTAACCGGACCATCACTGTGGAACAAGCTCCCTCTGTCTCTCAGACAATGTTCAGAACATCTAAAATTTAGAAGGCAGCTCAAAACCCTGCTGTTTAGAAACCAGATCTAGATCCATCTGCTGCTACTGTCTTTGTATCCTTGCTCCCAGGCGCAGCGATACTCCTGCGGGAGTTTATTCAAGCGTGTTACAAACCCGCAAATAAATAAATAAGGTAACCTCAAAGAGACTCGTCATAGTTCTTTCACAGTCTCATCATTTTGGAACGGAAGCCTTTTTAATACTATATACAACGAACGAAGACATAGTTGTTGTTTATTTATCTTACACAACTAACAACCACTGGCAAACCCAATAGCCCTTCCTTGTTGAAGGTTTAATGTTACTTGTTGTATTATATATCTGTATGCCATGACAGAAGCAGCAAAAAACCAGTGGTGCAGCACACTATGCTAAGCACAGATTTTTCGGCCACGCCCCTTTGAGAGACTACCTTTTTCATTCCACTTAAAGCCCTGCTCAGAAGCATGTAAAAAAACTGCTGTATTCTGGTGCGCGGTGGAGAAGAATAGAGGCCAAACCCTCCCTTTATGATGTTCTAAAGGCTCTCATCCCGGTTGCCTCCCGATGACATCACCAAGACACTCCTTTGTGATGAAGCAGAGCAAGGACTCTCCACCTTGGCTCCTGCCCGTGGAGCAGGGCCGGACTAGCCGTAGGAGGCATCGGGCATTTCCCAGGTGGGCCGCTAGGGTTGCGGGCGGATCTGGCCCCTGGGGGGCCATTTTTGTTACAGCGCCGTTTTGCAGCATAGGTGCAATATTGGCCCCTGTAACAAAATCGGCCTGACAAATAGCTCGCACCCCCGGGGAGGGGGGGCTGACCGAGCACTTTGCCAGGGACGGTTTTGGTTCCCAGTCCGGCCCTGCCGTGCAGTGACAAATGGCGCCCCTCTAGTATTTGCAGGGGGCATCTGGACAGGAGTACCGCAATACAGCAGAAAATCCCACAGCCTAAAATAAAGTTGATTTGGATTTATGCTGATGGGGAAAATGCTAGAGATATAACTTATCACTTCCAAAAAATCACGAGCACAGCCATTTCAGTCAGCAGACTGCAGACTCTTATCTGGCTCAGTTATAAATAGGGGTGGGGGCTGGTAAATTCTGCCATGCGGCATTGGTAAAGTTTTTGTCCAATAATGGCAAAACTCTTCAAACTCCATAGGCGGAGCGGAGTTTACCGCCTACTTCTACTATGCATGCATGCATGCATGGTCTGTAAATCGGACACATGTGCACATTACTAGTGCACCCAAGCGGAAGCAGTGTGCTACTAAATTTCAAATACCTATAGCGATATATTATTCTACCCAACCCTATGAAAAGAATGATAATGGTGTCTGAAGTGTTTCAGAAAAGTTTTTTTTTCTTCATTCATAAAAATGTATTTATAAATTGCTGCCATCTCTGTGTGTCTCATTTTAATTAGTTTATGACACAACACCCTATGTCCTTTTACGTCATGGGATTCCAACTTGCAAATCGTTGTAAAACATTCTTTTTTCTTATTACTAGTAATTCATTTAAATTGCTGCTCTCCATTTTGCAACTATGGAAACAATCACTGTCTGTAAAACCGATTTAAAAAGGAGTTTTTTTATCTGTAAAATCACAGGTAAAAATATGCTCCATGAAATAAAGTGTCTCTTTCACGATGAACCTGCAAGGCAACATGTGCAAATATAATTGAGAAACTGTTTTTTCATTTTATTCATATAGTCAGCTGTACTGAATAATTCCACCATGGTAATACAAAGGAAACACGTTCAATAGTACCATGTGCAGGGCTCTGTAAGATTTATTTGAGGTCCCTACAGATCCCACTGCCACAATGTCTTGATAAGTGCTTGATATTTGGTATCTTCTATCATTCTCAAACTCCAACTGGTCTGCATCACACAATAGTGTGCCTCAGTGAAGCCATCAACACAATGCCCTGATAAACTGAGCATTGGTTCACAAGGGGCTAGATTTTGAACCTGTTAGTCCACAAGATCTGAAATCTGGTGTTGGGGATTTCCATCCTCATGTTCCTATTTTTGGAACAGGGTGTTAAACTCGAGAATGGTACACAAAACAGGCAGCAGAGTCTGAATCTTCTTGCAGACTGTGCAACATTCTACTCCAAACTTTATAGACCTGATTAAACTTTGATGGGCCTCTGTCCCTATGTTGTACTTTTCTTACTGTATTTACTAGCTATGACAAGGAGTGACTTTTTTATCCTTCTTTTGAAATTAGATGGGTTTTTAATGATGATGTTATCTTTTAATGTATGCTTGTATCTTTTATGGTTGTGTTTGCTTCCAAATAAAGATTTGTTATTATTACTCCTTTGATAATATGCAACATCCTTCCCCATGGTATGGGTAATCCATGCGAGAAGTTGGCCTGGTATATGCTGACCACTAATTAAAGTGGGCACCTTGTACCAGTCCAAACAACCTTTATTGATGATTAGTTTAAAGACCACCTTTATTGAAAGCTATCCTACTGGTAGCTATGGAGAGCAGCCTTCAGGCTAAGTCTCGAAGGAATATAAAGCAGCTTCTTTTACCAGATTAAAACCTCCTGAATGACCAAATAAAAGGAGAACCACACAATGGATATATAAAATATATGTATTTATTACTAAACACTTTCTACTAACCTCTTAATGAGATTATAGAACAAAGCACACAATATTAAATCACTAGAACAGTATATGGCACAATACACAGCGGGCTTCAGGGGAAGACCGAACCATGTGCTAAGGAACTGGTATAACACCACGACTTGACTAGACACAGTGCCTAGAGCATGTAGAATCGTTGGGACCTCAAGGAACCACCCAAAGTAGTGACTCAGTGGATCCACGGAGGACGGGTGCAGTGTGAGAACACAGGCGCGAGCTCCGTACAATCCTATGGGAAAGTCGCAGATGGAATTTTAAAGATTAAGGACACTTCGGAGAGGACTTTAAATAAACCCTTTCAAACATTGAAGGTTCTAAGGCCAGCACCCTTGAAAGTACTGAGATACCCGTGTTACCTGTCCCAAAGGAGCCGGCTGCATAGGGGTCAAGTGATGTCGGGAACCTTCGTCGTTTTCAATGACATGATGCGAAAAAGTGCTGCTGCTGGGAAGATGAAGTGTCTGGTGGAATCCAAGCCTGAATCCGAGGTGAGAAGTACCTGAAAGCAGAGGGGACAGAGTATGGATCACTTCACATTTACCAGGGTCACGACAGACGAATACCCATCGATGTTGGGTGCTTCAGGTGAGAAGAGGTGATGCTTGACTCTGCAGCCACAGGGACCAGGAGACGTCGACGACAACCAAACTCTGGAGGTGAGCTTTCCCACGAAGGATGTCGAGTGCTCGGGGGACAGTGTATGGATTGAACACCAACAAGCCTTGGCAACTGCAACCCACGCGGGCAGAGGAAAGATGCTTCGGTGAGGACCAGCAAGGTTCTGGGGACTCTCCAAGCTATGGAGAGAACTGACCAGAATGCTCCAACTAGGAATTCTACCCTTGAGCTCGGCCCACTTGCTTCTAGTGGGAAGGCACGAGTTACTCCATCAATTGTCCACGATAGGTCTTAGAAGGACATGGGTGAGAAATACAGGGGCATACCTTTGGATCTAGCTTGGCATGGCCCATGGCCCAAGCAGATGTCGCAGAGATCATGTAGAGGACTGAGCAGGCCATTTCCATCTTTTCAACCTCCTCAACTAGCTCATCCTACACACTCCATACCCCAGTCGAAACCAATATACATGACCAACATTCCCAAAGTGGATAACGATAGTTTCAAACACAAGAAAGCAGAAACCCTTAAAAACAAAGCCATACACTGGTTGAGGTATACTAGGGGTTGCAGATCCATAATAAGGGATGATATTGTACGGGCAAAAAGATATACCCTTAAAAATAGTCCAACTGATGTCCTAGAACCTATTTTAGTGAATGACCTCCTGGTCCAGAATCTTGTCGACATGGAATTGAGATCACAGTCCCCCAACCCCTACAAAGATCAGGCTAAAATTAAACATCCCTTATGCACTGGAGCACTTCAATAACTTACTCCAGCTTCTTGGGCGTTCACCCATTTCATCACTCTCTCAGAATGATTGACTTCTTGCACCTGTGATAAAGGATCCTAATTGTACTCCTAGTATAATTCATAAGTACATTCCTTTTACAGCCTATATGCACCGAGAGGATTCATTTTCAGAGCTAGAGAGCATGCTCTGCAATGCACAACCAGTCTTAGATATTGCTCCAGTCTTTGCATTAAGTGATCGTGCACAGGCCAATATTCCAGATACCATAACAAAAAAGGATACTACTGGTCTGGAAAAAAGGTCATAAACGGCAAAATCAGAATCTGTAGCATCTAAACCTGTGCTAAACTGGAAAGGAATCCCATCAGCCCACCAATGGCAGAACTTCATCATCTGGGATTTGAGAAAACCGGTACTTGATAGCACAGCTCACCTTGTATAGTTGGTCGCTGTCCTAAATCAAACCACCAGTGATGGATCAAGCCATGATTGTAAGATCTGTGGTGCTGAAAAACAATTTTTGCAGTGATACTAGATATAAAGAAAATCAAAAGTGTAATTTAAAATTGGCTATCATGATAACAAAGACAAACTTTATTATAGGCTTATCACAGTGTCAATACTAAAAACAGAGTGTGGATAGTTTGTCAAAATAACTATCGCCAGTTGGTTAAACAAGTCTACATGTTTCACCCATTATAGGTAACAATAAACCTCTGGCTTTCTTCAGGACCGGAGACTACACTACTACAAAAACGACGAAAAAACTGTGTAGTGAAAAATAAATGAATAATAGTGATACATCTACCATACTTCAAGGTTTCATTGTGTAAGACGAATATTCATAAAAATCTTATTTTCTTTCCTAAAAAAATACACTAAAGGAAAACTGATAACAGTTCAAAACTACAGATTCACAGGTATTTGCCGTATACAACCATTATTTTAATGATGTGTAAGTAATCAAACAAGGATATACTTAAATCTTTTCAAATAGCAATTAAATTTTGGTTAACTCACCCATTATTTCATGGGAGTAATCCTCACCTTTCCTGGCAACTGCTCAGGTGATTAGGCCTCGCTCTGTGTGTGGTTAAAAAGTGGCAGAGGACTAAGTCAGTATCATTCCCTCAGTTTTCCACTCGCTTAAAGAAGCTAAAAACCTTGATACTTGGTATAAGCAAATAGATAACAACATAATTGAGACTCCTCCTCCCAACGAGTGTGCCAGGGACTCCTCACTTTAAAAAGTACTTCAAAATTGACCTAAACACTAGCTCCAAATATATATAAAGATGTAATCATTATATACTGTGATCAATGATACGCTATATATGGTCTAAGCTTGGACTAAGGATTGCTGATAATACTTGATCACTATTCAAAGATATCTCCTCAATTATCATAACCCTTCAGGAAGGTGTTCATGATGAGTACAAACGCCTAACTCAAAATGAATAAT
Source organism: Lissotriton helveticus (assembly GCF_964261635.1). NCBI lineage: Eukaryota > Metazoa > Chordata > Amphibia > Caudata > Salamandridae > Lissotriton > Lissotriton helveticus. Next base: position 786,957,558 of record NC_136071.1, on the reverse strand, counting down.
GAAATAACGTATTCAACCGTTTAAGGATCAATGCTACTACAGCAACTGTAGCAATAATAAACCTGACATTGTATTACCGCCAGGCACATAGCATTTATGTACATAACAGAAATGCCGCTTCGGTGTAAATAGTTCAGTTTAATGTAGTGTATTCTGAATGGAAACCAGTAATATATGGAGATGCTGGATCAAAGTGCATACTTAATTGTTCACATGTATCTTCTTCAGAGAGGTGTGCAACAAAGGGGTTAGAAGTGCCTACCCCTAAAGCAACGGACAAATGGTTAAATAGATCGATAGCTAACGTGTTATGAGCAACTGCAGCAGACCTAAGACGCTACGAACCCGCCAAAAGTGGCCTTACCTATTCCAGATACACCTGGCTACTCTTCAACAACGATAAATACCCTGCATACCTCACGGTCATCCCCGATTTACTTTCCAATACCTTCTGGTAGGATGTTGAAGATAATGTGGAATGTGGCGGGCATAAGGGGGAAAATCGACCAACCGCTCTGGGTTGAACTTATCCATCACGATGAGATTTGCTTACTTCAGGAAACATGGAGTTTGACCCCCACATTTATACCTGGGTTTATTACTTTTCACAGAACGGCCATTCCATCTAAACATGGCCGGTCGTCAGGTGGGTTGCTTATTTTAATCAACATTTCACTTAATTGCGGTGCTAAAGAATTGGATACTAATAGCCCTGACATTTTAGGTGTAAGGCTAAACAATGACAAGGGCAAGTCTATTGACGTCCTCAACGTATATGCCAGAAGTACCAGAGGAGGTACCCCCCCAACCTTGCATGTCCTGGACCAATTATTGGAAGTTTGACAGGATGGTCACTCCCTAATAGTTGGTGGCGATTTTAATGTGACTCATTAGACTGTTTAGAGTTCCATGATGTGAGTGAGGAGGAAAAAGCATGGCTGGTGCTACCTTTGGAGATTACCCCTGTAAAAAAAATGGTCGTAATCAGCACTACAGCTGAATGCCATTACTTTAGAACATATGCTAAGAGCAGCAAATGGGAGCACGAGTTCCGACAAAGGAGGAGGGATGACATTTAGCGGACCACAGGGGGCGAGTAGGATTGATTATCTCCTAGTAGACCTTGCATTATGTCCTTTGGTACAGGACATGGTTATCATCCCGTCCCGTGACAGTGACCATAATTCCCTTAGTTTGACTGTCCAACACCCATGGGGCAAGAGGGTGAAGGCCGGATTGATTCCGTTAAGTACTAAGGTGGTAATTCCTTCCAATAACAAACGTCGGCTCAAATGGCCTGCTGTTATGGCAGATGAAACTAAGGTTAGATCGATTACAAATGCCCTAGAAAAGCACCTAGAGACCTTGGGTGCTGAGTCCGACGACCCTTCCAAAATATTTGCTTGTAACAGCTCACATGAAGACTTTTTTGACCACCTGACCAGTTTCCTTCTTGCCCGTGGCCATAAGATCGGACCAAAGCAAGGTAGATCATTAGGCACTAATTTATGGCTCAATAAGGAATGTAGAGTAGCAAGAGGGAGATTGTCCATAGTTATTAGAAATAGCGACACTAAGTATTCACGAAGCCAGGAAGGAATACAAACAAGCACAGGTCAAAGCGATGAGAGAATGGAAAGAAAGGAGGTGGGAAGATCTTGGGGAGGCCACCCGTCACCCAGATAGTAGGAAGGTTTGGGCCCTCTTGACCAAGGGCAACTTCGAATGATCGCCCCCTTGGCCAACAATATTCCAGCTGTAGAATGGCACAAACATTTTAGTGACCTCTATTCTCTCATTGGAACTTAACATTTAAACCAGTTGTTGCAGGAGATAGGCTACCCAGTGCATACCCTTTCAATTTTCTAGAGAGGAAATGTTGCCCTCTCTGGAATGTTGTACCTGCGAAGGCCCCCGGCCCGGATGGTATCACAAGTGACCTTTTTCGAGGAGATAGTGAAAAGTGGGCTACTTATTTTGCAATGTTGGCCAACGATATATATCTGGTGGGGGAAGGATTCCCGATTCGTGGAAAGGGGCGTAAGTAGTACCAATCTTTAAAAAAGGGGACAGGACGATGCCCCAACTATCGCCCGATCAGCTTGATCGATTGTGTCCAAAAGGTCTTCTGCCACTCCGTCCTGGCCAAAATCCAGGACTGGATGGATGAGAACGACATCCTCTCTTCACTCCAAGCAGGATTCCGGAGGAAGACCGGCACAATGGATCAAGTAATTTGTTTAGTCATGATATATTGGAAGGTTGTTGTCCTGGGCCAGGGAAGCCTATACCTCGCCTTCATTGATTTAAAAAACGCATTCGACCTTGTGCCCAGGGACGTACTATGGCGGGTACTTAGGGATATGGGAATGCCTTTAGAGATCCTGAAAATATTAGTTAGGCTGCAAGATGGCAACTATGCCCGGGTGAGGTGGGGAACCCAGGGATAACTTACTGAGCCAATCACGATCCAAAGGGGGGTCCGCCAGGGATGTGCATTGGCCCAACCCTTTTCTCCCTGTACGTCAACCAGGTAGCAGACATTTTGTGCTCCCAACCTGCCGATGTACCATCTTTAGCGAACCTAAAAAATTGCTACAAAGTTATTTGCATTCAATACCCTACTAATTTCCAAAACTCCCAGGGGTCTCCAAAGGCTTTTAAATCTATTTCATGGTATTTTGCGATGAGAGGGGCTTGATCATAAACACCACTAAAACCAAGCTAATGATGTTTAACATGCACAAATCTTTCAAGAGAAACATTCTTCTGGACAATGTTCCACTTGAAAGGGTTAGCTCCTTCGATTACTTGGGTATTAAATTATCAGAGGGAATGGCTTGGAAGAGACACTTGGTTTCCTTGAAATTTATCCAGTTTAATTGGGCTTTGAAGAGGGAGCATTGTTTGTCATAGACCAAGCCCGTAGCCCCTGCCCTTAAACTGTACAACTGTAAGGCCATGACTAGTGCCCTTTATGGAGCAGAGCTGTGGGCCATAGCACCCACCAATGAGCTTGTAGCTGTGGAAAACAAGTTTCTCAGGAGCCTGATATCCCTCCCTCCAAGCACACCCCTCCTCCCTCCTAAGCTTGATTTGGGTGTTAAGTCCATCAACGAACTAACGAGGCTCCGCCCACTGTTGTTTTGGCATAGATTGACCTCTACTCGTGACCTGGCACACTATGTAGCTGCTTTCTGCTAGATTTCCCACTTGGACACCGCTAATAAAATCGGCTGGATTAGACAAGTAAATGCTCTTCGGTCTAGTATTGGCTTACCAACCCAGCTTATCGGCCATCCACCTTCATATACAAGAAGTCAAGTAAAGCATCTGTATTGGGCTTGGGTCGAAGACAACAACCATCAGAAACGTTAACTTGGCAGCCTAACAGATGCTTTCACCAATCTGAAATCAATCTGCCATCTAGAAAGCTACTTTGACATCATTAAGCTGCCAGCCGATAGGAAGCTGTATAAACAGTTTAGACATTGCAGCCTACCTATTAATTCCTTTACCAAGTCCTGGCCGAACAACAAACTTCAACCCAAGGGCTGTTCTTCTTGCCCATGTCCACATGAATCTATCGGGTACGTACGTTTTGCCTGTAAAGCATACTCTAAGCCAAGAAGCAAATGGCTAGCTCCTGTGTGCAGGCAATTAGGGACTCGAAGCTGTTCGAGCAGTAGCGGCACCCCCCCCCCCCTCCCAGCGCCTTGAGACCCTATGGGTGAGTAGTGCGCTCTACAAATGACCTGATTGATTGATTGATTGAAGCTCTAAAGCTGCCCTATGGATAGTAAAATCAGATGCTAGACGCCTTTTCGTTCGTTCCACTGCGAAATTCCTGGGCCATTTTTGGGCAATTAGGAGGGCACAGCTACAAGGGCTGATTGGTATGAACAGCTAAAATAGATTGTGCTGATCAATCTAGATTGTACTGACTAGTTAATACTGCTACTTTTATAACTCTTAATAATTGTTTTTATGGCTGTATTTTATGTATTTTATTCTGTTTTGTGACTAGTGCCAGAGCTTTGTTCTTAATATAAGGGCAATTCCTCCCTTCTTTTTCTGCTTAATGTGCGGGCTATCAACTGGAAACTGATTTGTACAAATCTCAATGGTGCACTTGAACTTTACTTACACTTTATTTCCATAATCATGTTAGAGAGACCAAAGTCATGTGTTGTGTGGAATTGTTTGACTCATTTGATGCCAAAGTCACTTTATCATGTCAACTTGAGCGTTTTTATTCCCACTTGTACATTTGTTTTCTGAAATGCCCTCTCAACCCAAAATGATACACTCATGATTTGTATAGTTGCCTCTTTTATAGTTTGTTAAACCAAAATAAAGAATTATTTAATAGAGTCAGGGCATGTCTTCAGCAATCAGAAAAGCCCACGGAAAGTCAAAGTTACCTTCACAGGGACCTACAAGCCAACGGATCATGGATTGCGAAGGGACCTCGAGCTGAATCACAAAATACCAGCCCACGGAACACTCGTAGAGTGTAGGCCGGAAATCTTTGGTGGAATTACTGCTCGGGTCAGGACTACAAGTAGCCCAAAGCACAGCCTCAGGAATCACCGAAAAGCATATGCTGCTGCAAAAGTACACAATGAACAGGGGTTCGGGGTGCACGGTCCCCACGAGGGATATGGGCCTCAGAATTGCTGAGAACGAGATCAACCTCTGAGACCTCGGGAACCCACCTCCTGTGTTGCAGAAATCTTCGGAGTCCTCAGAAGCTCGGGCGATGCAAACTCCTTTAGTCCAAGGGAGACTCTTCAGTCATCCATTGTCGTGCAGATCGTCAAAATACTTTGTTTCTGTAGCAGAGTTTAGTCAGGTAAAATGTAAAGTCCTGTAGTCAGGGGTTCCTACTTTATACCCAAGGAAGGGGTGGGACAGACTCTGGAGACCCACCTTTGAGAGGGTCAGGACAGAGGAGTGGCTACACCCATGTCCTTTGTCCTGTTTTGCACCAGAGCAGGAGCAAATGGCTCCTGCAACCCGTTTGAGCTGGACTATGCACAGGCACATCAAATGCGCCCCCAGGGCAGACTTGAAAGCGCTCTCAGAGTGCACCCACCCAGACCCAATACACTAAGGCCTGTCTGGGAGGTGGTCACACCTCACTGTGACAGAAAGCCTATTGCCAAGCCTTCCCCTGCTCAAGCTTCAATCAGCAGCAGGAGGGCAGACTCATGTCTGTGGCTGGCAGTATCCATTTTATGATGCCCAGGTCGAGATGCTGGTACCGGGTGTTCAGGTATGTCACATATGTCTCTTTAGGAGAGAGGAATCATACCTCCCCTGCCAGTTACTGGCGGAGAGGTATGATTCCAAGGTGTTTCACACAAAACAGAACATGATTCTATGCAGCCGTTTTAAAGTTAGCATTTACAGCGAGGTTATAATGCACTTAAATATATATGGTTGGCTGCATCACAAACAACCCCAGAGAATAGGTTCCGAAGACTGCAGAGGGGCTCTGCTCATGCATGTGCACCCTCTCACATAAAACCTAGCACCCTGCCTTCAGGATTAAGAAGGCCTGCCGTAGGGGTGACTGATAGGTTTATATGTGCATTGATATAGAATAGATATAGTGGACCTATATCTAAGTAAGGGGTGTATACACTACCTTACACAGGCTGCAGTGGCAGACCTGTGGTATCATTTTGAATAGTCTCCCAGGGGTGGCATAATTCATGTGCAGCCCCTGGGAGGCCTCTGCTGTACCTATGCCCTGGGTACATAGTATAGCATATACTAGGAACTGATAAGGGTACCCCAGAATCCAATCTGGTGTGTACCTAAAGTACATGCAATCAATTTAGAGGAGAAAGCTGCTTGACTGGGGTCCTGGATAGCAGGATCCCTGTCAGTCTAAGTAGAAATCAGTGCAACATCAGCTAAAATTGGGGTTAACTATAAGAAGCAGATCCTACTCTCCTACACAACCACCCCCCCCACGTATGGACATTAAACTAACCGTGACCAGTTGAGTCTTCATGTTCTAAGTGGAAATATATGGATAGCCCATCTGCATTGGCATGGTTACTCCCAGGTCTTTGTTCCACTGTATAGTCCATCCCCTGTAAGGAAAATGTGGAAAAGTAAATTTTGCCATGTTCTGTGTCCCTACGCATCCTCCATCATATGTTATCTGTGCATGATTAATATGCATATGTATTCCCCATGTTTGATTAAAGACGCAATTACAGTTGTGTCCACCTCTAGTATGCCAGTTTCCAGTTCTCGTGAATACTACGAATATCAGGCCTATGTAAAGCTACGTTGCCACGTTTCTCAGTGTGCACGTTATTCCATTGTAAAGTCCCCGTTTCTAGGCCTCAAAAGGGCCTGGACACCAGATTCAGCTCCTGTCTCCTGTCTCCTGAAGCCTCGCGGAGGAGCGATACAGCCCCCACCTGTATCCTCGACCCTTCACTTACTTCCTGCCTCACAGTGCCCGGCTCACCCTGGCTCTGCCTCTGAGTCTGCCAAGAGTATGTTATGATTCCAGTTATCAGTTCAGTCCTCCTCCTCTGCATTCCTAAAGCTACTGAACTGCATCAATAGTTTCCGTCATTGTCTAGCCTTTACGGCCCCATGTTAGAGAAATACTGTATTAATGGTCATTTAATATTCTTCATCACGCACTACATGTAGAATAATGCATGCTCCAGTCTTAGAGTCTGTTAGCTTTTCCCCTCCTGACTTCTAGTTTATATCAACATGTTCTCTAAACATCAGATACTAGATAGGGTTTAGGTACATGTCGCCCTGACTCTCCAGACTTCAGTCTCTGCTCCTAGCACAGAGTTCATAGCCCCCAGCTTCTCCTAGTAACACGTCATCGCCAGTTTGCGCGCACCATCAGGTTAGAGGTCCCGGCTCCTCAGGTAGCCCCCTCCACGGTTTCCGCCCCATTCATGACATATTCTGTTACGTTTGCATCACATGTCTGTGTATACGCCCTGTTACACCTCTTTTCACCCTTATCTTTCGCGACTGCTACGCGTCACGCCTATTGCTCCACCCACTGCTACGCCCATTGCAATGTAATGCTATGTGTTTGCGATATGTATATATGCCCATGTACTGTTATTAAAAAGTGATCCCTTGTCCCGATCCTGACCCCGGCAGCGCTGTCGGGCCCTGCCATCCTATTCCTGTGCAGGTTGTCCTGTTCCTGTCCTTATGCTGTATTAAACCTGCAAAACTCCTACTACCTCGAATCTTGACTCTTATTTATTGAGCTATCTGTTACTCATTTATACATTCAAAAAGAGAGGTATTATTTATTTATTTACCACATAATGGCGCCCGAACAGGGACTTGCCCTTTCCCCACGCGTCGGTGAAGCCACGCCGACCCCCTGACCCTCTGCAGTCGTGACGGAACTCTTCTGCGCACCGGCAGATATTTCTGCTTCAAGTATCCCTCAGGCCCACGGAGGAGACGGAGGAGGCGGTCCAGCATCCAGACGAGACGGTGGAGGAACGCGGCGAGTCCCGACCAGAGCCCAAGCCGAGAGTCCAAGGTCCGAGGTATCCGGAGGTCCACCCGTAACAGAAGTCCGAAGTTCGTCCGTCCGGCGTCCAAGCAGTCCCGTCCAGTCTGAGGCCTTCCGTTCTTACTGCCCGGTGAGTACCATTACTGGGGTAGTATCTAGACAGGGTCAATTTAATTGACTCTGGTCCGTGGGTTGGTGGTACACAGACCCACAAACGAAGTGTCCACTTTGGTGGATGCGGGTCCTGACGTGTCTCTTTATGAGACCGGTAAGTTTCGTACTGTTTCAGCAGTGCATCTAGTTTCTGTTCCAGTCAGTTCTGTTCTCGAGAAAATTCATGTATTCTGTGTTCCGTATTCCAGGTAGTATTCTGTTCGAACTGTTATTTTAAATGTTCTTCATGTATTTTAATGTCGTGGTATGAATGGGGAATAAGTATCGTGTTCATTGTGTATTGTATTGTGTCTAGATTACAGTCCAGTCATGCCCTTGTTTTCTAAGTTACGTCAGTTAAAAACTAGAAAGGGTCTGCTGGAAGCAGCAGTTCCAGTTCCGCCTAGGGACAGTCCAGGTCATTTTATGTATCAGAAGCATGGCATAAGCGCCATATTATATCTAGATTTATGGGTAGAGTATACCAAACAGTTAGAAGAAAAGTATAGATGGCCCGTATCGGGTACATGGGATGCCGAGTGCATCATGAGAGTAGAAGAAGCATTATGGAAAAAGAAAGCCAGACAGTCACAGAAAGATGCCATCGAGTTATGGCGCAAAGAAGCTCATAAAAGAACCGAAAAAGAAATCAGAAAGTCAGAATTAAGTAGAGAATCCTTAGAACGAGCACAAGAAAAAGAACTAATCGAGATAGGTGAACAAGTTAAAGCCGAACAGTCAGACAGACAGAGGCATGCTCTTATTAGGGGTATGTATCCTCTTCTTGCCGAGGGCTTGCCAAAAGCGACCCCGGAGGCATCCAGTAACTTTCCGCCACCATTAGTTCCGACCAAGTTACGTCACAAACCGACCGCAGCTGATATTTTTATTTCGTCCTATTTGGACGACACAGTCCCAGAATATGCAAATCCTGTTCGCGCTCCGCCAGTCCCTGTAAATCAGGCACTTCCCGTTCCTCCAGACACCGGGGTACCCCTTGCAGTACCTGTTACGGTCCCCCCGGTCCAGCCCGCCATACCAGTTCAGCCCGCATTTCAATTTCCTGCCACACTAGTACGAAGAGGATCAGTCGACGATTCTAGTTTAGGGGCCGCAGGAGGAGGTCCTCCTCAGACCCCGCCGCCACATAAGCGTTTAACGTCAGCCGAATTACATGCACAAGCGTCACAGCGTACGCCCAGACATCAGTCTGTAGCAGAAATAAGAAAAGCCCTTAATGAATGCGGCTATGATCCAGTTCCAGGCGAGGATAATATGGTTTTATATTCATTCCGCGTAAGAAAGGTGGCCGAGTATCTAGTCACCCTACCGAATATGAAAGAAGATCTAGACAGAATATATCGTTTCATCCGTACAGGGGATGATCCAGAAAGCATTGGCGAAGTCATGTCTCAAAGGAAAGCCGAGATCCAGCTCATGATACTAAAGTTTTTGATTAATTGTTTAATAAGAGAACAAGATTACCCGTCCAAAGATCAAGCCGAAATGAGAACCCTGACAAGGTGGAGTGATAATATAGCCGAGGGTAAGCACAAGACCGTCGGTGCTATGGAGAGTATGTACAAGAAAATCCGTAAAGAAATAATAAAGTTACACGAGCAGCGTAAAGCAGCACAAGTAAGCGAGAAAGAAAGTAACTCTGATACTGAAGAGGTAGACGACGAGAATTCCGCCAGAATAGCGTATGTAGGAAAATCTAGATTCCCAGATCACCATTTACGCCTAGAACACAAGTCAACTTTCCATCATCCAGCACCAGAACAAGGTTCTCTAGAACAAGTGTTTCAAGCTACCGATCACATTCTGAAATCACGAATCGGTTACAGTGAGTTAAGTACTATGTATGAAAAAGAACTAGTCCGATCAGCAGTCCGATGGATTACTGATTCTACCACTTTTCCAGACGAAATAGTGGCACAAATGTTTCTGAAAATGCCCCCAGCCGAGCAACGACTGGCGGGTATGTATATGATTCAGCACCTCATTACGTTGTATGAGGGTCAGCACTCTGATCCAGGCCCGTTACATGATATCCTGAACGAGTTACTCCAGTATAGATGGAAAGGTCTAGGTACCGATTTAATTAGTGTCATTCTAGAACAGCGTCACAAATATAGAACGTTTTTGAACCCGCATTTTGTTCATGTCTCACCCCCAGAAAGTAAACCATTTTACATGGAGAGACAGAATCCGTTACGAGAAGTCCACCCAGTTAGAGGAACGGGTGGCGAACTAGAACGAGTGTTTGTTTACACTCCAATTACAAAGATGGAACTCTTAGAGATGAAAAAATTAATCCCCTGTCATGATAAAGATCCAGCAGGGTTCCATCGAGAATTAAAAGACATGCTCCGTATGGGAGAATACACGTATCCAGATATAATTAAAATGTTAAAGGTTCTGCTGCCCGCAGGGGTGTATGAAAAGCTCAAGGAAAAAGAATGGGAGGTGGGAGAGAAAAAGATCGATTGGGCAGTTCTAGAAGCTGAAGATAAGGCACGAGTACCAGGTACCGGTCTTGGAGCGAAATGTAAAGAATTACCTGAATTATTGATTCAAGTTTTACCCAGATTGTTAACAACGAAAAAGGAAGACTGGGATGCAATCTCAGCCTGTAAACAGAAACAAGACGAAGACATTAGTGATTTTTATTCTAGATTTGAGAAATGTTTTAGCATCAACAGTGGCCTCAAGACAAGTAGTGAGTCATACCCTCATCTTTTTGTTACTAAATTAGTCGAGAATTCAAGTCCACCAATTAAAAATCGAGTTTTGAAAGTCGAAAGTACCTGGCAAGCTAATACCCCGTCCCAGATGTTACAGATGCTCCAATACCACCAGAATAGAATCAGAGAAGAGCAAGAACACGAGAGAAAACGTATGAAAGACACGAAAATGAAAGTACTAGTTGCACAATCTGTTCCTCAAGACAGCCAGAAGAGGGGTCCGAATCAAGCCAGTCATCCTGCAGCTCCCGTTAAAGGGAACTGCAATTATTGTAAACAGCCAGGTCATTTTATAAACGAGTGTGCAGTTCTGAAACACAACATAGTTACTGGTAAGACTAAAGAAAGACCACGTCCGCCTAGACAAGAACAAGTTTCACAGATTCCTCAGCCACAGAATGCACCACAGACAGTTACAGCACCGCAGCCCATCGCTGCAACACAGCATGTTACACAGCAGATGTACCAGTATGCACAGTCCGAGTATCCAGAGTACCAGCAGTATTCATGAAACAGCCTAGAGAAGGAGGTAGGCTTGCCTCTCATCGAGATACCTGTAGATCAAGAAGGTCCCTATGTTCACAGTCAAGTATTAGGGAAAGACCGAAAGTTTCTGATTGATACAGGGGCAAGTAGGACCACAATTAGCCATGCCGAAGTTCCAGGGGCTCCGCTCTCAGGCTCAAGAAATGTTTCCCTTGGATTTTCAGGAAAACCTATCGTAAATGAAATATCAAAGCCAGTTACTCTAGAAGTAGGTCCATTGTCCCGTACTACTGATCTGTTACTTACTAAGTCATGTCCAGAAAATCTGTTAGGCATTAAAACACTGAAAGAATTAGGTGCAGTTATATGCTGTTCCCCAGAGGGAATACGTCTGTTCCTGCGTGACTTTAAGGGTCACTATGTATTACGAGATTTTGATCCCAGATTGTCCAATGTTCCGCAGCATTTATGGGCGCAAGGTCCAACTGATGTAGGTTACATGCAAATCACACCCCATCGTGTGACTCTCAAGCCAGGTGTAGTGTTACCACGAATCAGACAGTACAGATTGCCACCTGAGGCTGTAGCAGCCTTATCCAAAATTATTGACGAGCTCATCGCTCAAGGAGTAGTTGTAGAAACTGACTCCAATGTATGCAATTCTCCGATCATTCCAGTCATGAAACGTACTGATCCAAATGCACCCCCAGTATATCGATTAGTGATTGACCTACGAGAACTTAATAAATGTATTATTCCCCAGTACCCAGTTGTCCCAGATATCTCTTCCCTATTGACAGCCATTGATTCCGAAGCCACATTTTTCACTGTCATAGATCTCAAGAACGCATTTTTCAGTGTTCCCATTCATCCAGACAGCCAGTTTCTTTTCGGATTCTGTTTAAATGGAAGGAGCTATATGTTTACACGAGCTCCTCAAGGTTTCACAGAAAGTCCTAGTATTTACAGTCAAGCACTCAAGAGACAACTAGACAACATTCACATGCCAACTGACACTGCCCTGCTCCAGTATGTCGATGATCTACTGATCACAGCCCGTTCTGAACGTGACTGCGAGCGAGCGTCACTGACGGTTCTGTATTTCCTAGCCGAGATGGGGCACAAGGTGTCCCCTTCGAAGCTTCAATTCTGTGTCCAGCAAGTGGTATACTTAGGACACTTACTGTCCAAGAGGGGTAGGCAGTTGACACCAGACCGTATTCAGTTAATAGCGAGTCTTCCTCAGCCCAAGACCCAGAAGGAGGTACGTGCTTTTATCGGCCTTACTTCTTATTGCCGACAATGGATTCCTCAGTATGCATTTCTAGCCAAGCCACTGATACAGTTAACGACACAGGAGGCAGCCGTACCGACTGTCCTCCCTTGGACATCTGAACATACACTCAGTTTCAATGAGTTAAAGAAAGCTTTATGCCAAGCTCCAGTTCTAGCTACACCGAACTACAGTAAGCCTTTTACACTTTTCGTCACAGAACGTGAAGGTACAGCATTATCTGTTCTCACACAAGATCAAGCAGGACAATACAAGCCATGTGCTTATTTTTCGAGCACATTAGATCCTGTAGCCCAGGCTCTGCCTGCGTGCCTCAAGTCAGTTGCAGCCACAGCACTAGCTATCAGACAAAGTGATTCCATAGTATTAGGACATTCCTTGACAGTACAAGTTCCACACTCCGTGGAAGTTCTTTTAAATCGAACACAGACTCAGCACTTGACAATTGCACGTTTAACAGGTTATGAATTGACACTGTTCCAGCCACACATAGAAATCAGACGCTGCAACGTTCTCAATCCTGCTACACTGTTACCATCAGCTAATCCAAATCCTGCCACACATGACTGTGTGGAAGTAGTTAATATTACGACAAAGCCAAGACAAGATCTGACAGACATTCCGTTACCAGATCCCGACCTGACACTTTATGTGGATGGTTCATGTATGAGAACAAGTACAGGAGAACTAGTCGCCGCGTATGCAGTGACTACCGACACCGAAGTTATTGAGACACACCGTATTGACACCCTGTCTGCTCAAGCAGCAGAGCTAGTTGCTCTGACACAAGCCTGCATACACGCTAAGAACCGGAAAGTTAATGTTTACACAGATTCACGCTACGCATTTGGAGTCGTACACGACTTTGGAGTGCTCTGGCAGGAGAGAGGTTTCATGACTTCTCATGGAACCAAGATTCAGCATGGTCTCCTTATTCAAGCTCTGTTAGATGCAATACATTTACCGACATCCATTGCTATCATGAAATGCAAAGCACATACGAAAGTTACTGACATTATTTCCCAGGGTAACGATCTAGCAGATCGCACAGCCAAGCTTACAGCACAGACTCCAGACATTCCAGTTAATATGACACACACTCCAGATCCGACTACATGTATGACAGTTAAGGACCCTACTCAAGATGTCATAGATATCCAGTTACATGCTACTCCCGAAGAAATCAAGAAATGGTCCGAACAAGGAGGGGTCCAGACAGATCAAGGATGGTTAACGAAAGGAAAAGCCACTTGGTTTCTCCCCGACTCTATGGTTCAAGTCATTATCAATACCGCACATAGTCCAGCACATCTAGGAGAGAAAGCTATGTTAGACAGTATCCAGAATATTTGGTTCAACAAGCATTTACGAGCTGCAGCCAAGCAGAAAGTCCGTACCTGTATGATATGTTGTCAGTTTAATCCAGGTAAAAGTGTCCCGGTGGAACAAGGTGGATTCCAACCTCCTGACCACCCTTTTGAAGTCCTCCAGATGGATTATATTCAGATGGAGCGATGTCGAGGTTTCAAGTATGTCCTTGTAGTTGTATGCGCTTTGTCCAGGTGGACAGAAGCATATCCAGTCCCAGATTACACAGCCACGACCACTGCCAAGCAGTTGGTTCGTGAATTCTTCCCCCGTTATGGACTCCCTAGGGTCGTATATTCTGATAACGGCCAGCCATTCTCCTCAGAGTTAATGAAGCATGTTTCCCTTTTATTAGGGTACCAGTGGAAGTTCCATTGTGTACGCCATCCTGAAGCAGCAGGTCTCGTACAGAGACATAACCAGACCCTGAAAATTCGCATCGCCAAAGTATGTAAAGAGAAAGGTGTGGACTGGCTAGTAGCTCTGCCAGTCGCCCTGTTCTATATGCGCATGGTCGCACATTCCAGATCAGGTCTGTCCCCGTATGAGGTCGTTTTCGGCCGCCCCCCTAACATGTGGGGTACACCTAGACCCCGAAGTATTACCGATGTTTCAAGTAATATGCTGACAGATTACCTAGCTTCCTTGATGTCTGCCCTCAACTCTTGTCGTTCACAGGTTGCCGCCGCATTTCCAGACAATACCGAGGTGGCACCGCATGAAATCGTTCCAGGATCCATGGTCTTGGTTCGCAATTTTGACCGCTCAAGTCCGCTGGAGCCACGCTGGAAGGAGCCCCGACAGGTCCTCCTCGCCACCCGTACAGCCGTGAAGTTGGAGGGTCGCAAAGGCTGGGTGCACCTTTCGCACGTAAAGAAATTTTATGGACTGAAACCCGTCTCAAAGAACATTTCCCAGGATTTGAAGGATTGCCAAAGTACTATTCTCAAGGACTGTCCCGCAAAGAACAATGATACTGCACCCTCCCTGTTAGAGAAAACACCACAGCAGGAGTATAAGTTGAAACTCCGGTCTAGTAAAATAAGTCAGCCAGTTTGATTGTCTAAGTCCTCCCCTAGGTGAAACGGTTAGACTGTTTCTGACATGTATAAAATAGACCCCCATAGTGAGAGAGTTAGTCAAAACTCAATCCGATGTATCGTTTTTCTATGTTTCATATTATTTCTCAGTATTATGATTTCCTGCACCAGTTATGCATTCTACTTGTATTTTCTAGTTTCTCATGTAAATAAGTCTACCAATGCTACAGTAGAGCATACGTTTAGTGATCTGCCTCCTCATGAACTCTCTTACCGCCTCGCTATGCGAAATAATTCTTTCATCCGCATGTTACATTATTCACACCAAACCAGCAATGCCACTAATTGTTGGGTGTGTGGTCGACTCCCCCCTTTTCAGACACCGAAGGGAGTTCTGCCACTCTTTCCTTATCCATTTTCACATAATGGTTCGTGTGGAGCATGGTCCACGTTAACGTCATCCTCAACAGATATGTCTTTTCTTAACAGTACATGTTTTCCAGACAAGCAAGGTCTTCCCAACAGAACAGGGTCAGATCTAGAAAATGAAGTGTACAATTTAGGTAATTATTCTTCGAATTTCATGGTCCTGAATGTTCAGTCTGATACTACTCCAGACTTACCTGCAATTTCGGTACTACCAGTCAAAGGCGAATTATGTGTCCGAAATAATGGTTCCGTACATGTAGGACATAGTGATTGTACTACTATTGTCAAGTATAGTGACAGTGGGAAATCTATTTTCAAAGCTTCACGTCATTCTTATTTTATTTGTGGTCAGACCGCATATGTTCGTCTGCCCCTCGATTGGGAGGGAACCTGTTACATTGCCTTCCTACTGCCACCTGTTTTTCTAGCCCCACCCGACTACCATAGGAATTCCCACCTAGTACATACTAGACACAAGAGAAACCTCCCGATTGTCGATTATACTGAAACTGTTCTAGAACAATATATAGATATCAATAAAGGTGTCTTCCCTTATTTAGGTACAGTCGTGAATAGTAAACTGATACGTAGATTAACCAGAACACTCGAAGCAGTAGTAATTGAGACTACTTCTGCTCTAAGTAATTTAACCGAAGAACAATCCTTTATGAGAATTGTCGTGCTCCAGAATCGTCTCGTCCTTGACGTCATATTGGCCGAAAGGGGCGGGGCCTGTAGAGTCATCGGATCTAGTTGCTGCATTTTCATTCCTAATAACGCGCCGTCTGTTTATTCAGCTATAACCAGACTCCATAAAATTGCCCATCTGTTACACCAAAATCCAGGCACCTGGACATGGTCCGGTTGGTTCTGGAATATAATTTCCGCTTGGGGATGGAAAGTCTTGTCCTTTCTAGGTATTGCAGTAGCGATCATATTTAGCTGCTGCCTCTGTATACAATGTGGCCCTGCGATTTGCGGCATTTGTGCTACATCATGTATTCCTAGTCCCAAGCCCCGTTCTAAAACCCGTTCCAAGAAAATTCGAGACGAGCAAATGATACTGTATGAAATGATAGATGGTATCATGAATATTGATGTTTCCTGAAGGAAACGTAGTGACAAGGAGGGAATGTGGAAAAATAAATTTTGCCATGTTCTGTGTCCCTACGCATCCTCCATCATATGTTATCTGTGCATGATTAATATGCATATGTATTCCCCATGTTTGATTAAAGACGCAATTACAGTTGTGTCCACCTCTAGTATGCCAGTTTCCAGTTCTCGTGAATACTACGAATATCAGGCCTATGTAAAGCTACGTTGCCACGTTTCTCAGTGTGCACGTTATTCCATTGTAAAGTCCCCGTTTCTAGGCCTCAAAAGGGCCTGGACACCAGATTCAGCTCCTGTCTCCTGTCTCCTGAAGCCTCGCGGAGGAGCGATACAGCCCCCACCTGTATCCTCGACCCTTCTCTTACTTCCTGCCTCACAGTGCCCGGCTCACCCTGGCTCTGCCTCTGAATCTGCCAAGAGTATGTTATGATTCCAGTTATCAGTTCAGTCCTCCTCCTCTGCATTCCTAAAGCTACTGAACTGCATCAATAGTTTCCGTCATTGTCTAGCCTTTACGGCCCCATGTTAGAGAAATACTGTATTAATGGTCATTTAATATTCTTCATCACGCACTACATGTAGAATAATGCATGCTCCAGTCTTAGAGTCTGTTAGCTTTTCCCCTCCTGACTTCTAGTTTATATCAACATGTTCTCTAAACATCAGATACTAGATAGGGTTTAGGTACATGTCGCCCTGACTCTCCAGACTTCAGTCTCTGCTCCTAGCACAGAGTTCATAGCCCCCAGCTTCTCCTAGTAACACGTCATCGCCAGTTTGCGCGCACCATCAGGTTAGAGGTCCCGGCTCCTCAGGTAGCCCCCTCCACGGTTTCCGCCCCATTCATGACATATTCTGTTACGTTTGCATCACATGTCTGTGTATACGCCCTGTTACACCTCTTTTCACCCTTATCTTTCGCGACTGCTACGCGTCACGCCTATTGCTCCACCCACTGCTACGCCCATTGCAATGTAATGCTATGTGTTTGCGATATGTATATATGCCCATGTACTGTTATTAAAAAGTGATCCCTTGTCCCGATCCTGACCCCGGCAGCGCTGTCGGGCCCTGCCATCCTATTCCTGTGCAGGTTGTCCTGTTCCTGTCCTTATGCTGTATTAAACCTGCAAAACTCCTACTACCTCGAATCTTGACTCTTATTTATTGAGCTATCTGTTACTCATTTATACATTCAAAAAGAGAGGTATTATTTATTTATTTACCACAAAATGGACCACCTCAAGTTTGGGGGTTTCACCCTTCATCTGTTTTAGCCATAGGAGGGACTTATGGTCTGTCTGAACAGTGAAGTGAGTGCCAAACAAGTATGGCCTCAGCTTCTTCAGAGCCCAAACCACAGCAAGGGCTTCCCTCTCAATAGCTGACCAACGTTTCTCACTGGGTCACAACATCAGCAAAAAGTGGGGGTAACTGTAAGAAGCAGATCCTACTATCCTACAATCCAGATGCCAGTATCTGCAGGACAATGTTGGAACTGATTTGCAGCACTAATCCTAGCTACATAATCGCAGGGTCATCAATGTAGACACAGTCTTTTGGTCATCTTTATGACTGAGCAGCATCTCTGTATTCTGCAGCTCTAGCTTGCTTCCTCTCAACAGCTTTGAGCCTCTTTTCCTTCTCCTGTACTGCAACAGCCTAATGGTCTTTGATCCTATGAACCGCAAGTAAGCCTCACCTCCCTCGGGTGAGTTCTCTGTGACATTCCATGGATCATATGCCTCAGGGCTCTGTTGGGCAACCTTCTCATTCGGCCTTATCCTCAAACATTCTTTCCTTAGTCTTCTGCTTCTGGAGTATGTCCAAAATGTTAAGATAGGGAAAGAGCTAATGGTGACAGCTGTGATACTGTTTTGTAACATGTGTGCTCATGCATCCAGTATGTAGTGAAGTACCTTCTGCCTACTAACCTCAGATGCCTTAGGGCATCCTGTCAAAGTACAACTGTCATCTTCTCCACTACCATTGAAATGGGATATTAAAACAAAAAGGTGTCCACAAATAGTTTTCTATTCTCCGAGGAATCAGCTTTGTCAAAGTAACCACATCTCTCAATCCAAAAACCTTCCTATTGTCTGGAGCTACTGGCAGTGCTAACTTAAAAAAACACTTTTAAACATGATGTCAGAGTTGTTCTTTCAGATGTGTGTGATGGAGCTGGGTTTTCGCGAAATAAAACCTGCTCAAATTGAACCCTCAGTAACATTTATTAATAGTGTGTGGTGAAAAACTAATGTGGAAAAGAAGACCTTAACATGAGGGAATATGCTACTGCTCAAGTGCGCACTGAAACACTGGAGTAGGCCAGAAATGCTTATTGACAAAATTAAGATAAAAGGACTAATACTGCTTTTGTGCAAATTATTAACGTTTTCTACAAAAATATTAAGACAGGTTGTGCAAGGATAAATGTAGCACTAGGTGGGTGAGTAATGGAATGCATTGTAAGTTATTTATAAAGCCTGTGTTTGTTATCCATAGAACCATGGTATTCTGCTCTGCAGGAAACTCTTTTGGGGTTAAATGAAATCAATCAATCATCCATTTGTATAGCGCACTACTTACCCGTGAGGGTCTCAAGGCGCTGAAGGGGGGTAACAGCTACTGCTCGAACAGCCAGGTCTTGAGATGTCTCCTGAAGTTCAGCAGGTCCTGAGTCTGACGGAGGTTGGGAGAGTGTAGCTGGCGAATCGGGTTGTAGAAGGTAAGACGCTTGATGGGCTATGCTGGTCCGGCCTTCTGGAGTGCTTTGTGAGTATGGGTGAGGAGCTTGAAGGTGATCCTCTTGTTGACGGGCAGCCAGTGCAGGTTCTTCAGGTGGGCAGTGATGTGGGAGTGGCTTGGGATGCAGAGGACGAGGCGTGCGGAGGCGTTCCGTATACGTTGAAGTCTTTGCTGGAGTTTGGCCGTGGTTCCAGCGTAGAGGGCGTTGCCGTAGTCCAGTCTGCTGCTGATGAGAGCGTGGATGACTATCTTTCTGGTTCCGGTGGGGATCCATCTGTAGATCTCGCGAAGCATGCAAAGGGTGTTGAAGCAGGAGGAGGAGACGGCGTTGACTTGTTGGGTCATTTAGAGTGATGAGTCCAGGATGAACCCCAGGTTGCATGCATGGTCAGTAGGTGGCAGTGCGGCTCCCAGCACGGTCGGCCACCTGGAGTCGTCCCAGGCGGAGGGGGAGGAGCCGACGATGAGGACCGCTGTCTTGTCTGAGTTCAGTTTCAGGCGGCGACGGCCTTCAGTGCTTCGTGGAGGGTCATTTTGGCATTGGCGGGGTCCTTGGTCAGTGAGAGGATAAGCTAGGTATCGTCGGCGTAGGAGATGATGTTGAGGTTGTGCGAGCGGGAGATGTTGGCGAGTGGGGCCATGTATACATTGAAAAGGGTAGGGCCGAGTGATGATCCTTGGGGCATGCCGCAGATGATCTTGGTGGCTTCAGAGTAGAATAGGGGGAGGCGGATCCTCTGGGTGGGGAATGAAAATAAATTCTGAAAATAATGTTGAACAAGATGGGAAAGATGGAGGAAGTGTGTCCTTCATGAGTCCTATGAGCCTGCCAAGAGTTAGCTGAAAAAAACAATTTCTTCATCGAGTGAAGGAACATTTCCTCTTTATGCGGCACAAGCAGATAAATGTGACACTGAACTTGCTACATGACCGGTATTGAGAAAATGAATGCTATGACAGTGGCTCGAATTTGTATTTCCTGGGTTGGAAGTAGATATACAGAATAAATAAACAATAAGATATTGAGTGAGATGGACATGACGAGAGTGGTTTGACAGTACACTCCCTTCCTTCACCAATCATGTGTAGAGAAATCTTCTGTTCTGACACAAATGTGGGTTGGACATTTGCATTTTAGGGTATAATTGAGGTTCCTGGTGGGAGGGCTTAGGTTAGTCGGTGGCTTTGTTTGCTGTCTCCAATTCTTAAGCATCATCAGGATTCAAGCAAGCCGGGCCGAAGACGGCTGTAATGCCAGAAACCGGTCCCCGGAAGCTTGTTTCCTTTCCAGTAAAGAATTGGCTTGGTAGTTTGGTCTGCCCTGTTCCCATGATGCACTGGGCCAGGGACAGACTAATTTGCATGTAGCCAGGTTCTGAACTGGGATGGTGCAGTGAGCTAAAAAAACGGTGATGGATCAAGCCCTGATCTTTTGACTGGGTAGGAGTGTTCTGCTTAATTCAGATGCTCTGTCCATCACCACCCCCTTTTCTGAATCATTTTGGCCACTATAGGAGTGGAAGGGTATGCTCAGACATGAGTCCCTTGCTCACTGCACCATCAGGATTCAAGCAAGCCGGGCCGAAGACGGCTGTAATGCCAGAAACCGGTCCCCGGAAGCTTGTTTCCTTTCCAGTAAAGAATTGGCTTGGTAGTTTGGTCTGCCCTGTTCCCATGATGCACTGGGCCAGGGACAGACTAATTTGCATGTAGCCAGGTTCTGAACTGGGATGGTGCAGTGAGCTAAAAAACGGTGATGGATGAAGCCCTGATCTTTTGACTGTGTAGGAGTGTTCTGCTTAATTCAGATGCTCTGTCCATCACCACCCCCTTTTCTGAATCGTTTTGGCCACTATAGGAGTGGAAGGGTATGCTCAGACATGAGTCCCTTGCTCACTGCACCATCAGGATTCAAGCAAGCCGGGCCGAAGACGGCTGTAATGCCAGAAACCGGTCCCCGGAAGCTTGTTTCCTTTCCAGTAAAGAATTGGCTTGGTAGTTTGGTCTGCCCTGTTCCCATGATGCACTGGGCCAGGGACAGACTAATTTGCATGTAGCCAGGTTCTGAACTGGGATGGTGCAGTGAGCTAAAAAACGGTGATGGATCAAGCCCTGATCTTTTGACTGGGTAGGAGTGTTCTGCTTAATTCAGATGCTCTGTCCATCACCACCCCCTTTTCTGAATCGTTTTGGCCACTATAGGAGTGGAAGGGTATGCTCAGACATGAGTCCCTTGCTCACTGCACCATCAGGATTCAAGCAAGCCGGGCCGAAGACGGCTGTAATGCCAGAAACCGGTCCCCGGAAGCTTGTTTCCTTTCCAGTAAAGAATTGGCTTGGTAGTTTGGTCTGCCCTGTTCCCATGATGAACTGGGCCAGGGACAGACTAATTTGCATGTAGCCAGGTTCTGAACTGGGATGGTGCAGTGAGCTAAAAAACGGTGATGGATCAAGCCCTGATCTTTTGGCTGGGTAGGAGTGTTCTGCTTAATTCAGATGCTCTGTCCATCACCACCCCCTTTTCTGAATCGTTTTGGCCACTATAGGAGTGGAAGGGTATGCTCAGACATGAGTCCCTTGCTCACTGCACCATCAGGATTCAAGCAAGCCGGGCCGAAGACGGCTGTAATGCCAGAAACCGGTCCCCGGAAGCTTGTTTCCTTTCCAGTAAAGAATTGGCTTGGTAGTTTGGTCTGCCCTGTTCCCATGATGCACTGGGCCAGGGACAGACTAATTTGCATGTAGCCAGGTTCTGAACTGGGATGGTGCAGTGAGCTAAAAAACGGTGATGGATCAAGCCCTGATCTTTTGACTGGGTAGGAGTGTTCTGCTTAATTCAGATGCTCTGTCCATCACCACCCCCTTTTCTGAATCGTTTTGGCCACTATAGGAGTGGAAGGGAATGCTCAGACATGAGTCCCTTGCTCACTGCACCATCAGGATTCAAGCAAGCCGGGCCGAAGACGGCTGTAATGCCAGAAACCGGTCCCCGGAAGCTTGTTTCCTTCCCAGTAAAGAATTGGCTTGGTAGTTTGGTCTGCCCTGTTCCCATGATGCACTGGGCCAGGGACAGACTAATTTGCATGTAGCCAGGTTCTGAACTGGGATGGTGCAGTGAGCTAAAAAACGGTGATGGATCAAGCCCTGATCTTTTGACTGGGTAGGAGTGTTCTGCTTAATTCAGATGCTCTGTCCATCACCACCCCCTTTTCTGAATCGTTTTGGCCACTATAGGAGTGGAAGGGTATGCTCAGACATGAGTCCCTTGCTCACTGCACCATCAGGATTCAAGCAAGCCGGGCCGAAGACGGCTGTAATGCCAGAAACCGGTCCCCGGAAGCTTGTTTCCTTTCCAGTAAAGAATTGGCTTGGTAGTTTGGTCTGCCCTGTTCCCATGATGCACTGGGCCAGGGACAGACTAATTTGCATGTAGCCAGGTTCTGAACTGGGATGGTGCAGTGAGCTAAAAAACGGTGATGGATCAAGCCCTGATCTTTTGACTGGGTAGGAGTGTTCTGCTTAATTCAGATGCTCTGTCCATCACCACCCCCTTTTCTGAATCGTTTTGGCCACTATAGGAGTGGAAGGGTATGCTCAGACATGAGTCCCTTGCTCACTGCACCATCAGGATTCAAGCAAGCCGGGCCGAAGACGGCTGTAATGCCAGAAACCGGTCCCCGGAAGCTTGTTTCCTTTCCAGTAAAGAATTGGCTTGGTAGTTTGGTCTGCCCTGTTCCCATGATGCACTGGGCCAGGGACAGACTAATTTGCATGTAGCCAGGTTCTGAACTGGGATGGTGCAGTGAGCTAAAAAACGGTGATGGATCAAGCCCTGATCTTTTGACTGTGTAGGAGTGTTCTGCTTAATTCAGATGCTCTGTCCATCACCACCCCCTTTTCTGAATCGTTTTGGCCACTATAGGAGTGGAAGGGTATGCTCAGACATGAGTCCCTTGCTCACTGCACCATCAGGATTCAAGCAAGCCGGGCCGAAGACGGCTGTAATGCCAGAAACCGGTCCCCGGAAGCTTGTTTCCTTTCCAGTAAAGAATTGGCTTGGTAGTTTGGTCTGCCCTGTTCCCATGATGCACTGGGCCAGGGACAGACTAATTTGCATGTAGCCAGGTTCTGAACTGGGATGGTGCAGTGAGCTAAAAAACGGTGATGGATCAAGCCCTGATCTTTTGACTGGGTAGGAGTGTTCTGCTTAATTCAGATGCTCTGTCCATCACCACCCCCTTTTCTGAATCGTTTTGGCCACTATAGGAGTGGAAGGGTATGCTCAGACATGAGTCCCTTGCTCACTGCACCATCAGGATTCAAGCAAGCCGGGCCGAAGACGGCTGTAATGCCAGAAACCGGTCCCCGGAAGCTTGTTTCCTTTCCAGTAAAGAATTGGCTTGGTAGTTTGGTCTGCCCTGTTCCCATGATGCACTGGGCCAGGGACAGACTAATTTGCATGTAGCCAGGTTCTGAACTGGGATGGTGCAGTGAGCTAAAAAACGGTGATGGATCAAGCCCTGATCTTTTGACTGGGTAGGAGTGTTCTGCTTAATTCAGATGCTCTGTCCATCACCACCCCCTTTTCTGAATCGTTTTGGCCACTATAGGAGTGGAAGGGTATGCTCAGACATGAGTCCCTTGCTCACTGCACCATCAGGATTCAAGCAAGCCGGGCCGAAGACGGCTGTAATGCCAGAAACCGGTCCCCGGAAGCTTGTTTCCTTTCCAGTAAAGAATTGGCTTGGTAGTTTGGTCTGCCCTGTTCCCATGATGCACTGGGCCAGGGACAGACTAATTTGCATGTAGCCAGGTTCTGAACTGGGATGGTGCAGTGAGCTAAAAAACGGTGATGGATCAAGCCCTGATCTTTTGACTGGGTAGGAGTGTTCTGCTTAATTCAGATGCTCTGTCCATCACCACCCCCTTTTCTGAATCGTTTTGGCCACTATAGGAGTGGAAGGGTATGCTCAGACATGAGTCCCTTGCTCACTGCACCATCAGGATTCAAGCAAGCCGGGCCGAAGACGGCTGTAATGCCAGAAACCGGTCCCCGGAAGCTTGTTTCCTTTCCAGTAAAGAATTAGCTTGGTAGTTTGGTCTGCCCTGTTCCCATGATGCACTGGGCCAGGGACAGACTAATTTGCATGTAGCCAGGTTCTGAACTGGGATGGTGCAGTGAGCTAAAAAACGATGATGGATCAAGCCCTGATCTTTTGACTGGGTAGGAGTGTTCTGCTTAATTCAGATGCTCTGTCCATCACCACCCCCTTTTCTGAATCGTTTTGGCCACTATAGGAGTGGAAGGGTATGCTCAGACATGAGTCCCTTGCTCACTGCACCATCAGGATTCAAGCAAGCCGGGCCGAAGACGGCTGTAATGCCAGAAACCGGTCCCCGGAAGCTTGTTTCCTTTCCAGTAAAGAATTGGCTTGGTAGTTTGGTCTGCCCTGTTCCCATGATGCACTGGGCCAGGGACAGACTAATTTGCATGTAGCCAGGTTCTGAACTGGGATGGTGCAGTGAGCTAAAAAACGGTGATGGATCAAGCCCTGATCTTTTGACTGGGTAGGAGTGTTCTGCTTAATTCAGATGCTCTGTCCATCACCACCCCCTTTTCTGAATCCAATTCTTAAGCAGGCTGTTCCTGGTTGCTGATTTCTGACTTATTCAGTGCCTCTTCAACTCTTTTGAGGGACCTCACTGCTCTCATTTCAAGAGAGTAGTTTTCCTATTTCAAGTGGGTTAGTATAGAAAGAAAACTGAATTTGCATAGTCATTGGTAAATGTGATTTGTCTCTGAATCTTTTGTCTCTTCGTCTTTCCACTCCTTGATTCACTGTCAATTAGAGATGTATTTTTATCATTATTTCTCTGATATTGTTGCTCTGTGATGATCTATGATTTGTACTATATTTTGTTATTGATGAGCATTTATTACACATTATTTGGATAAAACATTATAAATATACAAATGAGTCTGTCTTTATTAGAGGTGTTTTTCTAATTTATGAGTATTAGAAACAAGTATTAGTTTGCCAAAGCCTGTCAACTATATAAAGATTGCATCGCTGTTGGACTTGGCCCTTTTTGCAGGGTCATCCCTGAACTTTTTGCCTTCATCCTCTATTTTTTTCTGACCTGTTGTTGGCTGTTTTATGACTCTGGTCACTGTTGCTGACTTCGAGTCCTGTGAACGCATTGGAGTTGGGCACCGCCTCGCACGCTTCGCAACGCTAATAGTATTGTGGATTATTTTTGTTGTTTATGGTCTTGTGGTAAATCTCTATAAAAAATACTTATTTTTATATATATACAACCTGTGTGGTGTCCATTTGTAGTGTTGTCACTTGATTACTGTATGTGTTCACAAATGCTTTACACACCGCCTCTGAGATAAGCCTGTCTGCTTGTGCCAAGCCACCAAGGGGGTGAGCAGGGGTTATTCTTGGAGTGTACCCCCTTACCCTGACTAGAGAAGAGGGTCCCTATTTGTCACAAGTACCTACCTGTGCCAACTGGAGACCCCCAATTCTAACAATCGCCATATGTTGTATTACTAGAAATGGAGATATTAATTGGATTTTGGTAAATTTTTGGTAAATATTTAGCAATTCACTAATCAGTTTTGGTAGCAGCCTGATGATTTTTATTGATCATTTTGGCAAATTAATGGTTGAATTATTGATTTTGGATGCTAATATGAAAAGTTAACATCTTTGTTTTATGTAGTTTGGGAGTACAGGGACGGAGTTGCCTAAGATCCTGGGATGTTGATTTCGCTTTAGAGGCAGAGTGTGGAAAAGTATCGCACTGGAGAAGTACTTTGTCCGTTGTTGTAATATTGTAATATCGAACAGTGAAAGGCTGTTGATATTATTCTAACCTCTTTGCCACGGCGCGAATTCGGGCGGGGCTAGGAGGTGGGCGTGGTGCTCCCTTACTCATGACGGCTCCACGCCGTCATGAGTCACGGGCAGCGTGTGCTCATGATCAGTGTGCCGATTTATGGACTGAGTGTAAGACTGCAGTTGATTGTCCGAAAGAGGAATATCCTAGAGAAGTTAAGACTGGAACACCTTCCGAAGAGTAAAATTATACAGATTGGGTTAAGATTGACAGGACGACACATGAGTCAAAGTAAACAGTACATGCTTACTACGAGAGACGTTTTCAGGTTTTCAAACAGTCCAGTGGTTTTGAAAGCATAACTGACAAAGATATGGGACATTTTGTGTATAAGTTTGTGTTTGGATTGAAACCCAAAATTAGTAATATGATTCAACAGCATTTGATTTGTTGTCAAGACAAGACAGTGGATGAAATTCTGAAATATGCAACGTATTGTAGTGATGATATTGAATCTAGGCATAAGAAATTGAAAGAGAAAATGATATAGATGTGTCAAGGCTCCAAGCATTACCTGATATGTATATTCTTGACTCTCACTTGCGCAGGAGCAGAGATGATTTCAGGCTCGGAAACTAGATGCTATTACCCGAATCCCAAGGAACGATGCCAGCAGGTCTAGTAGAACCTCCCTACATCATCCCCAGGGAAGGGGGTGTGGATAAAATAACAAACAGAGAAGAGACTGGTCCGGAAAGTTTCTTCAGACAACTTCCTTCTGGGTGTCTGTGGGTTAGAAACCTGAAAAAGGAGCACACCATTAGTTTCTTCCCTACTCTTCTATCCTGACTCTGATATTCACGGTTTCTTATGTTAACTCACTTTACTATTTCTGGACCTTGCTTCTCTTCCTAAGGGGTGTTATCCTTTTCTCGTCTAGTCAGTAGTTTACTGCTTAGGAAGACAAGGATAATGGTTAGATACCTACGGTTTCTACTCTATGGCTGACCTAAGACTATATCTTCTAGCGCATACTTACTTTACTAACTAGTCGATGTCACTGTAATGGGGTTTCTGTAAGTTGCTGCTAATAGAATATCTTTCGACAAGTCTTTTCCTATTGATAGTCTTGTTTCTTCAGACGAATGATTCTAGATTATGCAAGGTTCATGTAATAGTTCCTTTCTTCGCTCACTTAAACAAGTTCAAGAGTTCAGACTTTCCACATTTGCAAATACGAGTTCTATTACTGTAGTAATCTTCAGTTTGGCCAAACACAGGTTCTTGTTACTTAGCTTTCAGTTCACTGACTGATTCTTTTTCCCGTTGAGATTTTCTTTAGTGACTTTTTCTCTGGGAATCACGAATTGTTCGCTTCACTCTTCGTCGACGCTTCGGAAGGTTTTTTCACCGCTGGAATCTCGAACTTGGAATGGGGGAAGAATTGTTACGCGTTTGAATTAATACGCCGTAACGACATTTCCTCAACACTCGCACTAGCGCAAATGGAGTACTACAACCAGGGTTTTTTTTAGAACTAAGGATTCAAGGAATTCACCAGAGCTACGCACACAGGATCGTCTTCGCTAACGGTTCAGGTGAAGTGCGTAGTTTCTAGGGCTCGCGCTCCGTTCGTACTCTCCGCATCAAAACGAGGTTAAACGACTAGAGCGTCAACCTCACAGCACCGCGGCATTGTGGCAGCCATTTTGTCTCTCCAGACTCGGACCCTATCAGACCAAGACGAATATGCAGGAAATCTGGTTTCATCTTGGGTTGATATTGCACCACATATTTGCGAGTCCAAATGACGGGTTCTGACAGTACCCCCCAACAAGGTAGGCTCCTTCCGTCTGGGTTTGGAAGGGAAACGTTGATGAAAGGAATGGATTAACCTGGGAGCGTGAACATCCTCCTCCAATTCCCACGAACGCTCTTCCGGCCCATAACCTTTCCAATCAATGAGATAGTACAGTTTCCCTCTGGAGACCTTAGAATCCAGGATTTCTTTCACTTCAAACTCTGTTCCAGTCTCCAGGTGGATTGGCTTAGGGGGTGATTGCAATCTCAGTTCCGCAGAAGCCTTTTTAAGTAAGGAGACATGAAAGACAGGATGAATTTTCATCTTAGGAGGGAGTGTCAATTGATAGGTAACTGGGTTAATTTGCTTCTCCACTGGGTAGGGACCAATAAAACGGGGTTGAAATTTTCGATTCCCTTTCAGTCTCAGATGTTTTGTGTTCAACCACACCTTATCTCCAACGGACAGTGGAGGACTAGCACGTCTCTTCTTATCTGCATAAGTCTTATATTTCTCCTTAGCCTTTTGCAGATTGTCTATTGCTTCTTGCTGGATTTGATTTAGTTGAGAAACCAAGTCTTTGACAGCTGGGACTGCAACTTCCATTTGTCGAATTGATGCATTTGGGTGCCGTCCATAATTCAAGAAGAAGGGGGAGAAACCAGTTGAGCCATTGTTAGCATTGTTATGGGCGAATTCTGCCGACCACAAGTAGTCTGCCCACTGAATTTCCTCTTTCAGGAGGAATAATCGAAGATATTGCTCCAGTTCTTGGTTCACCCTTTCTGTTTGCCCAATAGTTTCCGGATGATAGCTCGTAGAAAATCTGACTTCAGTACCTAGACCCTTCATAAAGGCTCTCCAAAAATGGGATATAAACTGGGAACCCCTATCCGAAATGACCACCTTGGGTATGCCATGGATCCTGACAATTTGGGAACTGAAATGATCTGCTAGTTGTTTGGCTGACGGAGTTCCTTTTAAGGCTATGAAGTGGGCCATTTTAGAGAAGGCATCTACTACCACTAGAATGGTGTCAAAACCCCTGCTTAAAGGTAAATCAGTGATGAGATCTAGTGTTATTGTGTGCCAAGGATAAGGAGGGGTGGGTAGGGGTTGTAGGAAACCCTTTGGGGCTTGTCGTTCAGATTTTCCCTGAGCGCAGACCTCGCAAGCCTTAACATATCTCTCAATATCAGTTGACATACCAGACCACCAATAGTGTCTCTTTACCAACTCTTCTGTCTTGTTTTCTCCCTTGTGTCCGGCTAGCTTATCATCATGACATTCACGCATCACTCGTTGCTGCAGTTCCGTCGTTGGCACATACAATGCCCCCCCGTGATATGGCAACTGATGAACGATTGTCCTGTTAGGATCTTCTTTTACCCAATCCTGCATAGTCTCCGAACTCATGTTTTCTGCGATGGTCTTTTGGATATTGATTGAGACTGTGGCTCCAATAAACTTGTTCTCGGGGATGATCGGTTGAATATCTATGGCTGCTCTCTGAGACTCGGTGCCTAATCTGGAAAGCGCATCGGCCTTCCCATTTTGCGCTCCTGGACGAAAAGTAATTACAAAGTCGTAATCTGCAAAATACAAAGACCATCTAAGTTGTCTTGGCGTGAGCGTCCTGGCGGATTTCAAGAATTTCAAGTTACGATGATCCGTAAATACTGTGACTTGATGCTGTGTTCCCATCAGGTAATGCCGCCACTCCTTGAAGGCGTCCTTGATAGCCAGTAATTCTTTCTCGGTGATGGTATAATTGATTTCTGCCGGGGTTAGTTTTCTAGATCTGTAGGCTACTGGATGCAGTTGACCCGTGCTCTTGTGACGCTGAGACAGGACCCCCCCCAGCGCCAGATCCGACGCATCGGTTTCTACATAAAACGGTTCCGATGGATCAGCGTGAAGCAGTACAGGTGCTGTGGTAAAGGCTTCTTTTAAGGCTTGGAAGGCCTCCTCGGATTCCTTCGACCACTCAAATTTTGTTCCTTTTCTCAACAATCTGGTAAGGGGTAAAATTTTTCCGGAGAACTCACTGATGAATCGTCTGTAAAAGTTGGCAAATCCAATGAAGCTTTGGACCTCTTTCACACTCGTTGGAGATTTCCAGGTGGTCACCGCCTCTACCTTTTTTGGGTCCATCAAAATGCCGGACGGGGAAAGGACAAATCCTAAGAACTCGACCTGAGAGACATCGAATGCACATTTCTCCAATTTCACGAACAATTTGTTCTCTTGCAATCTTCTCAATACTCCTTTCACCTGCTCATGGTGTCTTGTCACATCGGAGGAGTAAATCAAGATGTCGTCAATGTACACAATGGCGCACTGGTCGATGAACTCCTTTAAAACGTCGTTGATAAAGTGCTGGAAGGCAGCTGGGGCATTACATAGCCCATAGGGCATCACTTGGTATTCGAATAGCCCAAATCTAGTCCGAAAGGCCGTCTTCCATTCATCTCCTTCTCGCATTCTGACTAGATGGTAGGCCCCTCGTAGATCTAATTTTGTATAGATTTGGGCTCCTTTGACCTGATCCAATAAGACCGATATTAAGGGTAGAGGGTACCTGTTCTTTTTCGTTATTCTATTGATTGCTCTGTAATCAATGCACGTTCTCAAATCTCCTTCCTTTTTTGGCACAAAAAATAGGGGCGATGAGACAGGTGACTGTGATGGTCGGATGAAGCCATTTGCCAAATACTTATCTAGATATTCCTTTAGATGTTGGTGTTCTTTTTCTGTTAGTGCATACACTCGACTGCATGGCAGATTGGCTCCAGGTTCTAGGTCTATCTTGCAGTCATAGACTCTATGTGGGGGTAAAAGTTCCGCTTCCATTTCATTGAACACGTTCTCGAACTCCTTATACTCCTCTGGAATCTGGTGTGTATCAATGGCACACATAGTATGTTCCACAAGACTCAAGACATGAGCTGGGTTTATCTCCTCTCCGATAGTTCTTGAAACAAAACAGTTCTCGCAACAGTAATTTGAATCCATAAGAACTGTTCTGGAGTTCCAGTCAATCGTAGGGTTATGCTCCGTGAGCCATGGCAATCCAAGAATTAATTGAAACTGTGGAGCGTCGATTAAGTTAAATTGAATCTGCTCTCGATGGCCATCTGTGGTAACCAGTTCCATCACCTCGGTGTGGCTGACAATGGGCCCCGATGATAAATTAGTTCCATCCACTGCTCGGACTGGTTCACTCCTCTCTTTTTTTATTGCTTGGATTCCCACCTGGTCCGCAAAACGCAAGTCGCAGAAATTTCCCGTCGCTCCTGAGTCTATCATGACTGAGACTTCGGTTAGGACCGTTGATCGGAACCTCACTTTCATAGACAGAATCAAATGTGGAGCCGCCGCTTGCAAGGTGTTCGCCACGTGGTGTTCATTTGGAGTCTCTTCCGAAATTGCACCCACCCGTTCAACTCCAACTACGGGTGGTGCCGCTAGTTTTGCTTCGGCTTGAATGTTCCCTTGGGCTTCTTCGGACAGTTTCGGACAAAATGCCCACTCGAACCACAATACATGCACAGGTTATTAGTCCTTCTCTTTTCTTTTTCCTCTTTCGTTAGTGGTCCTCTGATGGTTCCGATTTGCATTGGTTCAATACCTGATGCCGCCTCGGAGGTCCTTGTTCCCTCAGAACGTGCTCTGTCGAACCTAGGAATGCCCGCTCGGAAATCCTTTTTCTTTTCTCCTCTTCGCTCCCCTTGACGAAAATCTATTTCTAGTACTAAATCGATGAGGGCCGATATCTCCGTTGGTCGGTTCGGAATTTGGGCTAATGTGTCTTTCAGCTCGTCTCTCAAACCACGGTAGAAAACTGCTGCTCGCTTGCTTTTTGGCCAATCCGTCTCCACCACCAACTTGTTGAACTGCGCCAGATATGCTATTAAATCTCGATTGCCTTGTCGTAAATCAAGTAATTCATTGTCCACAACTTGGGAGATTCTCCTACGATCAAATATTCGAAGAAATTCTTGTTTGAAATTTTCGAAGTTCCTCAACAGCGGGTCTTCTCTTGTGACTAGGGGCATTGACCAGGCAGCTGCGTCCCCGCTCAGATATGAGAGAATAAAGGCCACTTTAGACTGCGCGTCAGGGAAAATGGACGGACGACATAGGAAATGCAAAGAGCATTGTGAGAGGAATATCTGTGCCTTCTGCGGATCCCCATTAAACCTTTCAGGAGCCGCTAAAGGGATAACTGGAGACAGGGAGTGAATAACTTGTGTTGTTGACCTATTTGTCGCTTCTAACACTGGGTTCATGGCCTCTCGCTCTATACTACTAGTCCGGTGTAACCTCAGGGCTAGTTCAGCTGTCTCTTTTCGGGCATTAACTACTTCTTGTCTTAAATTTTGGTTCTCCTCTCGTACTGCTCCCAGTTCCTTGTGGATTGCGTCTAGGATTGTCCCTAACGATTGGACATCTATTCCTTCTGTCATCTCTGCTCGGGCGCAAAAAGATACTTGGGCACTTCACTCTGTCAAGGCTCCAAGCATTACCTGATATGTATATTCTTGACTCTCACTTGCGCAGGAGCAGAGATGATTTCAGGCTCGGAAACTAGATGCTATTACCCGAATCCCAAGGAACGATGCCAGCAGGTCTAGTAGAACCTCCCTACATCATCCCCAGGGAAGGGGGTGTGGATAAAATAACAAACAGAGAAGAGACTGGTCCGGAAAGTTTCTTCAGACAACTTCCTTCTGGGTGTCTGTGGGTTAGAAACCTGAAAAAGGAGCACACCATTAGTTTCTTCCCTACTCTTCTATCCTGACTCTGATATTCACGGTTTCTTATGTTAACTCACTTTACTATTTCTGGACCTTGCTTCTCTTCCTAAGGGGTGTTATCCTTTTCTCGTCTAGTCAGTAGTTTACTGCTTAGGAAGACAAGGATAATGGTTAGATACCTACGGTTTCTACTCTATGGCTGACCTAAGACTATATCTTCTAGCGCATACTTACTTTACTAACTAGTCGATGTCACTGTAATGGGGTTTCTGTAAGTTGCTGCTAATAGAATATCTTTCGACAAGTCTTTTCCTATTGATAGTCTTGTTTCTTCAGACGAATGATTCTAGATTATGCAAGGTTCATGTAATAGTTCCTTTCTTCGCTCACTTAAACAAGTTCAAGAGTTCAGACTTTCCACATTTGCAAATACGAGTTCTATTACTGTAGTAATCTTCAGTTTGGCCAAACACAGGTTCTTGTTACTTAGCTTTCAGTTCACTGACTGATTCTTTTTCCCGTTGAGATTTTCTTTAGTGACTTTTTCTCTGGGAATCACG
Source organism: Lissotriton helveticus (assembly GCF_964261635.1). NCBI lineage: Eukaryota > Metazoa > Chordata > Amphibia > Caudata > Salamandridae > Lissotriton > Lissotriton helveticus. Next base: position 786,924,676 of record NC_136071.1, on the reverse strand, counting down.
AATTGTTCGCTTCACTCTTCGTCGACGCTTCGGAAGGTTTTTTCACCGCTGGAATCTCGAACTTGGAATGGGGGAAGAATTGTTACGCGTTTGAATTAATACGCCGTAACGACATTTCCTCAACACTCGCACTAGCGCAAATGGAGTACTACAACCAGGGTTTTTTTTAGAACTAAGGATTCAAGGAATTCACCAGAGCTACGCACACAGGATCGTCTTCGCTAACGGTTCAGGTGAAGTGCGTAGTTTCTAGGGCTCGCGCTCCGTTCGTACTCTCCGCATCAAAACGAGGTTAAACGACTAGAGCGTCAACCTCACAGCACCGCGGCATTGTGGCAGCCATTTTGTCTCTCCAGACTCGGACCCTATCAGACCAAGACGAATATGCAGGAAATCTGGTTTCATCTTGGGTTGATATTGCACCACATATTTGCGAGTCCAAATGACGGGTTCTGACAAGATGCAAGAAAAATCGGCAGAGCAGTAAAATGGGAATTTTGTTGATTTTTCTCAAACAGGTTTTCAAATAAATGGGCAGAACGAGAATATTCAAAATGGTCAGGTACCTGTAGCTGTTATGAATATTGTACCTAATGGTGGTGTACAAGTGCAATTACTGGGAAAGGGTAGAGGTAAAAACAATAAAGAAGAAATTAAAAGAAATGTCCATGTCATGCATGCAGAAAGTTAGGACATTGGAAGAGCAAATGTAAGCTCTTGTGAGGTAATAATGGAATGGTTAAAAATGTTAATCCACAGATGCAGAATGAGGTGGTTGTGAATCAACAACAGCTGCAATAGCAACAGGTAGTTACACCACAGGTACAACAGGTACAAGTGCCTCAAGCTCGTACGCCAAATAATGTGAATGCTCAGGTACAAAGATACAGTGTGAATGCTGGTTTTGCAATATTGATTGCAGTGTCCTGAGAGAGATTCAGATTCATCTCAATGATGGTGCCTGAGGGGTGAGGAAGAGTGCTTGCTTGGAGCATCTCTAGAGGTAGATCAATCAGGTCCTTTTGTGCATGGAAAAGTGGAAGGTAATGATATTACATTTCTTGTGGACACTGGTGCTACTCATTCTACTGTGAGAGCAGCGGAAATACCAAACCTACCCCTCTCAGGAAAAATTATCCAAGTTGTAGGAGTCTCAAATAAGTAATTAGAACTCCGGTGACCAAACCAATGGAAGTTCATATTGGAGAAGTTAGAGATCTACATCAGTTTGTGGTGTGCAATACAAATCCGGTGAACCTTTTAGCTGGGGACTTACTGTGTAAAATGAATTGCACCATCTACTGTACTCCAGGTGGTATTGCTTTTCAAACACCAGATGAGAATGTTGCTTTCAACGTGATGTTAGCGAGGCAAGAAGTGAATGATTTGTATCCTTTATTTACAGCGAAGGATCTGCCTGTTAAATTGAGAGTTACAGTGATGACTGATGTGTGGGACTTTACAGGGAAAGACATCCGATTAATGAAAGGTGTTGACCCAATTGAAATTTTGGTCAAACAAGGTGCAGAATTTCCAAAAACACCACAGTATAAAATGAGTCCTGAGACCATTGCAGGAGTCACTCCTGTAATTGAGCAAATGATTGAACAGGGTATTCTGAGAGAGATACTAGGGAGTCCCTGTAATTCCCCTAATATGGGAATTAAAAAACCGAGCGGCAGGTATAGAATTGTGCAAGATTTGAGAAAAATGAATAAGATTGTAGCACCTTGTTGTCCAATTGTGCCAAACCGTAGTAATTCTTTACCAAATTCCCTGTGATTCCCTATGATGCGGAATGGTTTACAGTGATTGATTTGTGCCAAACATTTTTCACGATACCCTTGCATCAGGATAGCCAATATCTTTTTGCTTTCCGGTTCGGACCCGTGTTTTGGCATGGTGGCGAGTTCCTCAAGGGTATACAGAGAGTCCTTAAATTTTCAATCAAATTCTGAAAAAGTGTCTGGAGTTATTGGTTATGCCAGAAGACTCAGTATTGGTGCAATACATTGATGACCTATTGGTGGCATCAAAGCCATGAGAAGCATGTGTGACAGATACAATTGCTCTACTGAACCATTTGGGAGTAGGTGCGCATAAGTTATGACCAGCAAAATTACAGTTTTGTCAGAAAGAAATATTTGGAACACAAAATTGAGAAAGGAGTCAAAAAGTATCCCAAGATCGAATTGATGTGATCTTGCAAATGCGTCCTCCCAGAACACAGAAAGAAGTTTGAATGTTTCAGGGCATGGTTGCATACTGCAGACACTAGATCAGTGGTTTTTCACTGATAGCCAAGCCATTACAGAGATTGAGTCCCAAAGATATAGTCGATCCAATCGAACTGGATGAAGAAAGCATGAAGGCTTTTGTTGAGTTGTGAGATAATCTTTGTCGAGCACCTGCATTGGGAATGCCGGATTATTGTAAAGATTTTGCATTGTTCTGTTGTGAGAAGGATGGATGTGCACTTTCAGTTTTAACACAGACACATGGTATGGCGCGTCGTCCAGTGGCATATTTTTCTGCTACATTGGACTCAGTGGCTGCAGCGTTGCATGATTGTTTGAAAGCAGTGGCTGCCACATGTGTGAGCAGAGTAAAGCAATTGTGATGGGACATCATTGAGAGTGTATGTGCCACATTCTGTTGAGATTTTGCTGACAAGGACAAGAACACAGCATATGACAAGTAGTCGTTTGACTAGATATGAGAGAGTGATCGTGGGTGCTGAGAATGTGGCAGTAACAAGATACACGACACTGAACCCAGTGACTTTGTTGCCGAGTTCCAGTTGTGAAGAAGTAAAAGATGAAGCAGATCATGATTGTTTCAATGTGACAGAGTTGTGTACAAAACCAAGGCCTGACATTAAAGACACACCATAGCCAGAATCAGATTGTGTGATGTTTGTGGATGGTTCCTGTTGAGGAGATGAAAAAGGTGCAATGCGTGCTTCATATGCAGTATGTACAGTGGCCATGGTTCTCGAAGCATCTTGTCTAAGAGGGATACATTCAGCACAAATTTCTGAATTGGTCGCTTTGACCAGAGCTGGTATAATTGGCAAAAACTTGAGAATAACCATATTTATAGACAGTAAATTTGTTTTTGGGGTGGTGCATAATTTTGGTCAATTGTGGATGCAACGTGGATTTCTGACATCCTCAGGATCCCCGATCGAAAATAGCAAAAATGTAAAAGATGAGATGAATGCATTACAATTGCCGACAGAGGTTGCAGAGGTCCCTGGCACATGAATCAGGAAATGATTATGTGACTAGTGGCAACAGATACGCAGACCAAGTAGTTGGTTTCTCTGCACAAAATTTGGTTTCAATAACAAAGGAACAGAGAAAAAGAATACAAATTGTCACTTGATGTTCTCTTCTGTAGAAACATGGGATGAAGTTAGACAGTAGCTAGAAGAAGCCAGTGAAGAAGAGAAAGACATTTGGATTCAATCAGGTTGTACAAGGATACCTGAGAATGAAATATGGGTATGGGTTTATGTGGATGATAGACCAGTAATGCCAGACTGTTTACGTTCTCAAACAGTCATGGTACAATCCTAGGTTCAGGGTTATTGCAGAGTCTTTTCCAGAGGTGTATAGTGTGTTAGCAGCTGAATCCAGGTAGAAAGACTATTGTTAGTTGGGGCGGATTAGAAAAGCAGTAGGACCTTTTACTAGATTGCAAGATGATTTCATTGTAATGGGCTGAAATATGTGTTGGTTGTTGTTTGTCTGTTTTTCTCGTTGGGTAGAAGCATATCCAACAAGAAGAAATGATAGTTTAACAGTTGCTAAATTGCATTTGAGAGAGAGCATTCCTAGATTTGGATTTCCAGTCTCTTTAGAAAAGGATAGAGGTACACATTTAAAAAATGAAATAATTCAGATGATTTGCACAGCATTACAAATTGAGCAAAATCTGCATTGTGCCTATTGACCAGAAGCTGCAGGTGTGGTCGAGCAAATTAATGGCACTATTAAATCGAGATTGTCTAAGGTGCATGCATACACAGCACTAAAATGGCCTGATGCTTCGCCCTTGGTATTAATGAGTCTGAGAAGCATTCCTGATAAAAAAGAATGGAATAACCCCTCATGAAGTTATAATGGGAACACGGATGAGAACAGCCGATTGTACCAGCAAGTCAACTGATGAATATATCTGATAATTTGGTGCTTGACTATTGAAAAGGATTGGATGTCATGCGTTCTGTGTCTCATCAGGTTGAAGAAATTGAAACCACAACACAGCAAAAACAAGCGCATGATTTAAGTCCAGGAGAGTGGATTCTGGTGAATAAGCATGTGAGAAAGTCATGTCTGAAACCTAGATGACATGGCCCATACCAGGTAATACTGGTGACAACAACAGCAGTGAAGTGTGGTGGCTTGCCAAATTGGATACACGCGAGCCATACAAGAAGAGTCCCAAGTCCACTCAGACTCTTCCTGAATCTTGGCACGGGTCAATAATCAGCCCAATCTTCAAACATGGGCACGGGTCAATAATCAGCCCAATCTTCAAATATGGCAACAAGAAATATCCAAATAATTATCAGCTTATTGCCCTCATAGATGTGGAGGCTAAGTATTTTGCATGAACCATACTGGAGGAGCTTACATTATGGGCATCTGAAAACTCAATAATTCCGATCAACCAAACAGGGTTCTGCAGGGGTCAAGGGACCACAACCAACATCATAGCACTGACCCTGCTGACGGAAGCAGCAAAAGAGATTAAAAAAAAACCTATTTCTCTCCTTTATTGATTACACTGCTGCATTCGACCACGTGGATTGCAACAAACTCTGGCAGAAATTGGACAACTGGGGAATACCGAAACATCTCCTAGACGTGCTGATATTACTCCACTCAAACACCTGGATTAAAGTTAAACTAGGAGAGGGCACTCACCTCTCTAAACCCATCCCAACAACAAAATGGTTCACACAGGGCACCAATTTTATTTAACCTTTTCCAGCTGACCTGTCAGGGAAACTTGATAAATGCCTCTGCCACGCACCGAAACTAGGGAAAATCCCACTGTCAAATCTGCTGTATGCGGATGACTTGGTGCTGATAAGCTGAACACCGATAGGCCTCCAGCACCTTCTAAATTAAATTAAAGGCTGTGAAAAAAAGAGGGAGTGAAGAAGAAGGCTTGAAGTGTTTGGATACACTACTTAGATAGTTTTATAGTTTTTCTAGTTTTTCTTAGTTTTTTTTAATTAGTACATTTTTAAAACTAAAATGGTAAAAATAGCAGACTGAATAACAAAATCATAGTTTTAAATGTAGATGTATCAATGCTTACTTATTTAGTATTTTATCACTAATGTTGGTGTGGTTAACACAAATTGTTATTGTGCCTGTCTTAATGGTAACTAATCAGACCCTCCAGGATTTCACAATTTTGAAAAAAATCGCGAAATCGGCAGTTTTGTCAAAATGCCGCGATTTTTACAAAACTGCCCGCGAAATCTGGAAAATGTGATCACATTATTTTTTTCGGACTATAAATGTGGAAATGATGTACGATGAGCAAGGTAATGGTGGGCCAAATATTCACCAATACTTAGGAATGCAAAACTATTTTGCAGAGAAGTTAAATGCTGAACAAAGCTGTTGACCCCTCACTTCTCTGTCTGCTCTGATTGAACCACAGGCTGGTTTCAGAGCAGTAGGTTATGTCATACCAGTACCAGAGTCCTCCATCTGGCACCAAGGGGCAGGCAAAACCCCATGTCAGCCCTGCGCTGGTGCAGGTGTTAATTTGTTACCATGCTTGCACAGAGAGGGAGTACCGCCATACCATACGGGGAGAGGTGGTTTCTCCATTTGGAAACTATTTTCCTGATAAAGAAAGAAAACGCTAAATGGCCAATGCACATTTTTGTCCAATTATTACATGCATAATGTTCTGCAGCGAGGAAATTCTGATTGCGCTTACAGTCTGAAGGGCACATCTGAAAGGCCAGTACAGCTGAAACATATTCATTCTCGTGCGAGATGCGCAGCTGTCAAGCTGGTATAGCATGGGTAATAATCTTAACCAGATGCCAGTGCCCCTCTGAAAGGCAAGTATGGCTGAAGCAGAGCTGGAAACGGCAGAAGGAACTTGTAATGGCCACTGAAACTTTGGCAGTCAGATGCACCACTGAACGGAAAGTAGGACTGACGAAGAGCATGTCACACTTATATCCTAAAGGGCAGTATCAATGAGGCAGACTATTACATCTCAGGCATGTGTTTGAAAGGCTCGCAGATATGTGGAAGAGTCAGTTACATGTTACATGTTCAGTCCTGAAGCAGATAGGCCTGAAGAAGGGCCAGTCACAAGCTAGTTACATCTCTCAGAGGTGAGTAGGACCGAGGTTGCGGATGTAGGGCTGGGGTACAGTCAGTTGCATGCAAACTTCACTTTGTAAATGACAGGGTGCTGCCAGATTTGGTCACATCTGGTGTGTTTTTGAAATATCAGGAGGGCTGGGGTAGAATCTAGCACCTGCTGTGGGTACATATGATAATCCAGTAAAACTTGGGAAATATTGGTACCATCTCAGGAACACTACTTGTAGGCAGACAGAGCTCACACAGACTCAGGCACGTCAGACTTCCCTTGACGGATAGGCATGGCAGGGGCAGAGTGGCGCACATCCACCTCTGAAGGTCCAGTCGGGCTGTTTAGAAATAACTTGATGTCCTTAAGAACAGGTACTGCCATGCCAAAAAAAGTAATGTCAAATTCAATAGGTTTGACTTCTGTATAGGACATACATGTAGAAGGACACATACATGTTCAGACAGAGTAAGACATACTGGCTTCCATGGTCACACAGAGACCAACACAAACAGCACCCACGAATGATGAAAACTCACCAACACACATTGAAAACACTTTGTGTTTGTGGGTGCGTGTTGTCTAAGGGAAGCTTGCAATGCTGATGACTGTGTGGTACTAATTCTTGTGTGTGCAGAAAGCGTGCACTTCTTATGTTCATACAGTACCTCTTCTATTTGCGTGGGGAAGGGTGCATACATGGGCAATAGAACATCCTAGGGAGAAATACAGCTTCCCTCCTCGAGGTTATGATTGGAGCTGTGCTTCTGTAGAGCTGCAAAGCGATACAAAAGGGGATGATGGACGGAGCGTTTTAGCAAATCAACCACTCACCCCCAGTCAACTGATCTGGGTTTAATCCATCACCATTCTTTAGCCCACTCAGCCACCCCATTTCAGACATGGCCATATGCAAATCAGTCTGACCCTGTGCCTCATGGGAGCAGTCCAGCCCGAACTGCCAAGCCATGTCTCCATGGACCAGAAACAAGCATCCTGGGACCAGTTTCGGATTCATAATCCTCATCAGCCAGGCTATCTTGAATCCAGTGGCCAAGTGAGCAAGGGACTCACGTCTGAGCATACCCTGCCACACTTAGGGCGAGCAAAGCGATACAAAAGGGGATGATGAACGGAGCGTTTTAGCAAATCAAACACTCACCCCATTCAACTGATCTGGGTTTAATCCTTCACCATTCTTTAGCCCACTCAGCCACCCCATTTCAGACATGGCGATATGCAAATCAGTCTGACCCTGTGCCTCATGGGAACAGTCCAGCCCGAACTGCCAAGCCATGTCTTCCATGGACCGGAAACAAGCATCCTGGGACCGGTTTCGGATTCATAATCCTCATCAGCCAGGCTACCTTGAATCCAGTGGCCAAGTGAGCAAGGGACTCACGTCTGAGCATACCCTGCCACACTTAGGGCGAACAAAGCGATACAAAAGGGGATGATGGACGGAGCGTTTTAGAAAACCAAACACTCACCCCCAGTCAACTGATCTGGGTTTAATCCATCACCATTCTTTAGCCCACTCAGCCACCCCATTTCAGACATGGCCATATGCAAATCAGTCTGCCCCTGTGCCTCATGGGAACAGTCCAGCCCGAACTGCCAAGCCATGTCTTCCATGGACCGGAAACAAGCATCCTGGGACCGGTTTCAGATTCATAATCCTCATCAGCCAGGCTATCTTGAATCCAGTGGCCAAGGGAGCAAGGGACTCACGTCTGAGCATACCCTGCCACACTTAGGGCGAACAAAGCGATACAAAAGGGGATGATGGACGGAGCGTTTTAGCAAATCAAACACTCACCCCCAGTCAACCGATCTGGGTATAATCCATCACCATTCTTTAGCCCACTCAGCCACCCCATTTCAGACATGGCCATATGCAAATCAGTCTGACCCTGTGCCTCATGGGAACAGTCCAGCCCGAACTGCCAAGCCATGTCTTCCATGGACCAGAAGCAAGCATCCTGGGGACGGTTTCGGATTCATAATCCTCATCAGCCAGGCTATCTTGAATCCAGTGGCCAAGTGAGCAAGGGACTCACGTAGAGCTGCAGACACTCAAAGTGGAATACTCTGCCAAAACAGTTTCCACTGATTTTAGGCTGAAAATGAATGATTATGAGTAAAATAAAGTGCAGCAAAAATGCCGCTAAATTTCCATACTTGTGCCGCTAAATTTCCATATTTGTGCCGCTAAATTTGCTAATCCATGCCGCAATATCCTGGGGGGTCTGACTAATCATGAAAATAATACTAATAGTGTGATGACCGAGAGAGTAGATTTTAAAAGGCTTAGAAAAATCTCACATACTAATATAGAAAAGATGGAAGATTACAGTATTTACCTTCAAGATAAATTAATTAATGACTTTTCGTTAAAATGTTTTACTAAGTTGTATGAATATGTGGACACAATGGATGCAAGAGATTGTTGTGTTTGCATGCAGTTACCATTGTCTGTCTCAGAGGGGGTGACATAACATCACCTACCTTTAAACTATGGAGTGTTTTGTAGTGTTTACTCTTTTACGAGAAAGGTAGCTTACAATATTATTATTCTAACATGGATTTAGTGAATTCAGAAATTGCTATTAGAAAGAACATGAATAAAGTAAGTGTTGCTGAAAATACAGAATATATAGGTGAATGTTTTTCATACAACAAAAACAATAGATACTGTATACGCACATAGACATAACTTGACATGTAAATTGCGGTTTGAAGAAATAGAATTTATAAACATGGTATAGGATCAGGGCTCGAAAAATCATAAAAAATGCACTACATCTGCAGGTTAAGTTGTAGAAAATAGAAACCTTCTCAGGGGTCCCACTGATACTTGGTCCTTTTAAACCAACAATGAAGAAATTGGCAGAGAAGCTGAAATATAAAAGTAACATCTTTATTAACCTCAAATGAGGGAGACTATGTCACACAGAAGCCTTAGCAAATGAATGAGGCAGTCTGAGGAGTACAGAAAACAGAGGCCTTATATATGCTGAGGGTTACATAGTCAGCATAAGACCAAGGGGCAGTCCTGGCTCATGTAAGCATGCAAAAATGACTAATATGGACATGCAAGATCTGCTTGCTCAACAAAGTGGTAGGAGCTAACAGTTGCTAATTCTGGTGAACACATCCTGACATTTACAGACTAGAAACAGTTGCAAGGGTAGCTGCAAGCTCAACTGAGCATGTGCGAAGTTAGAAGATGCTAAATACAGTTCGTTTCTAGGCAGATTACAAGAGCAGTCAACACTGAGGGAGGACAGAGCACATAGCGAGCACGTGGCAGCACATGGCAAACAAAATGGCTGCCAGAAATACTAAATGACTTTCAGCTCATGCTAACAAATCCGTCCAATCTTTAACAAAGTAACCTACAAAATCTCCTTACCTAACTGAAATGGACTTGACCTCTAACTCCGAAAGCTGAGCAAATGTGACAAATTAACAAGATTTAAAAGCATATGTATTGATCATTTACTTTGTGAGCAATAAAGATGCCTTCAAATTTTGCTATCTTGTCACATTTCCTCTGCTTTCAGAGGCAGAGATCAAGTGTCAGTTTGTATTTCTACTCGCCAGAAAGGGCAAGTAGGACCTAAAATAGCTCGTCCTGAATTAACCTGACTCACAAATGCGAGCGGTCGAGTGAATTTTTCGAGCCCTGAGGTTAGATGGCAGTATTTCAAGAGAAAGGCTGCTAAACAAATGTCTCATGTACCTCCATGGGCTTTCCGAGAAGGAGATTACAAAAAGGGTGAGACATACACTGCCATGACCCTAGACTGGCATCATAGAGGTTAGCTTTGCTTGCTTAGATTAAAAACCGATTATAATAATTATTTCATTGGTTCTAGTGAATGTGATCATACTTTCCTAATTACGGGAGGATGGGGAATAAAAGGAGGGACTGATCCTGTTTTTCCGGGGATTTATTATGTGTGTGTTACGAATGCCTACTATAGGTTGCCTGCACATTGGTATGGATGTTGTTATATCGAGATAGTAATTCCCAAGGTATATCAGTTGGGTAAAAATGATAGAATCAATGTAGTAAAGAATGGATTAATACGTAGTAAATTCACATAAAATTGTCCACAGTGGTTGATCGTTTATCAACAGATACTGCTGTCGGTTTTCATGATTGATACCAAAATGATTGCCATTTAGTCTATGGTTTTACAAAATTGACTTGCCTTTGATGTAATATTGGCCAAGGAGGGTGGAGTCTTTAATATGTTGAAAGTGCAACAATGTTGTACTTATATCCCTGATAAGAGTAAGAATCCGGAGAGGTATATCAAGAAAATGACAAATCTTCTAGAAACTGTGGCTGAATTGAAAGTTGACGGTGCTTGGGAGAAACTTGGTAAGAGTTTTTCCTCCATGGGTAATTGGTTCTTTACCTTTGGAAATAGTGTAGTGGGGGAATACTAACACCTATCATTTCAGTAGCTACAGTGATACTAATAATTTTAATCATCTATAAATGTTGTTAATGCAAAAAGGAGACATCTGAAGTGAAAAGAAGAGCGAGAAAGAGAGAAGAGATAGAATTAGATGACAGGAAAGGGAATAATTATGAAATAATGAAGGGTTTAGATGGAATAATGGTAAAGCGAGAGAGAACAACTGCTTTCTGAAAGTGATCATTTGTATTGGTGGGTATTTTTGTGAGGGGTCGAAATGCCATCGAAAGGGGGATTGTTGGAGCGGGGTTTTCGCGAATAAAGCCTGCTCGAAACCTGAGTAACATTTATTAATAGTGTGCGGTGAAAAACTAATGCGGAAAAGAGCTTAACATGAGGGAAAATGCAACTTCTCAAGCGCGGACTGAAACACTGGAGTTGGCCACAAATGCTTTTTGAAAAAATGAAAATGAAAGGACTAATGCTGCTTTTGTGCACATTATTAACGTTTGCTAGGAAAATATTAACACGAGTTGTGCATGGATAAATACAGACCTAGGTGTGTGCGTAATGGAAAGCATTGTAAGAGATTACTAATGCCTGTGTTTGTTTTCCATAGAAGCATGGTATTCTGTTCTGCAGGAAACTCTTTTTGGGTTACATGAAATGAAAATAATTTTGAATGAGATGGGGAAGATGGAAGACGTGTGTCCTTCATGAGTCCTGTGTGCCTGACAATAGTTAGCTGAAAAAACCAATTTCTTTATCGAGTGAAGGAACATTTCCTCTTTATGCGGCATAAGCCGTTAAATATGACACAGAACTTGCTACATGACCGGAATGGAGGGAACGAATGCTATGACAGTGGCTCTAATTTGTATTTCCTGGGTTGGAAGTAGATATACAGAATAAATAAACAATAAGACATTGAGTGAGATGGACATGACGAGAGTGGTGTGACAGGACACCCCCTTCCTTAACCAATTATGTGTAGAGAATTCTTCTATTCTGACACAAATGTGGGTTGGACATTTGGGTTTTAGGGTATAATTGAGGTTCCTGGTGGGAGGGCTTAGGTTAGTCTGTGGCTTGCTTTCCCACCTGCGTGAGGAAAGGCCTTGTTTGCTGTCTCCAACTCTTGAGCTGGCTGTTCCTGTTTGCTGATTCCAGACTTACTCTTTGCCTCTTCAACTCTTTGGGGGGCCTCAATGCTCTCATGCCCAGAGAGTCTTTTTCCTATTTCAATTGAGTTAGTACAGATAGAAAACTGAATTTGCATAATTATTTGCAAATGTAATTTGTCTCGGAACCTTATGTCTCTTCGCCTTTCCACTCCTTTATTCACTGTCAATTTGCAATGTATTTTTATCATTATTTCTCTGATGTTGTTGCTCTGTGATGATCTAGGATTTGTACTCTATTTTGATGAACATGTATTACACATTATTTAGATAAAACATTATCAATATACAAATAAGTCTGTCTTTATTAGAAGTGTTTTTCTAGTTTATGAGTATTTAGAAACAAGTATTAGTTTTCCTAACCCTGTCGTCTATATAAAGATTGCATCGCAATATTTTGAATTACTAGAAATGGAGATACTAATTGGATTTTGGTACGTTTTTGGTAATTATTTAGTAATTCACTAACCCAGCGTAAAGGGACTTGTTTGGTAATGAAATTGGGCCTCGTCTGTAGAAAATTATTAGTCCAAGTTCGCTGGGTTATGTGTAAAATGTCAGACTGACTTTTTTCCAACTTCTGGTTCTAATTCTTCCTACACACCAATGATCATTAACAGTTGTACTGGTAGCAGTTGAGAACAGAAACAAAGACTGGGGTCTATCTTCTCATGACAATGATGATATGTATTTGTAGAGTGCAGCGGTTACCAAAGAAAAGCCTGCCTTGTGCTTCATGAAGAAGGATTGTTTTTACAGATTGGTAAAATTTCAAATGATCAGCTTCGGCTTGAAGGGAGATGAGGAGTGATTTTCACAGTTTAGGAGCTCGGTAGGAGAAAGGCTTGCCAGCCATATAAGAGCAGGATATGCAAGGAATGGCAAGCAGGAAAACATCGGCAGACCTTAAAGTTGTACCAGGTTCATAGCATCAAATTTAGATTGCGAGCCCTGGGAGCCTTTCTCATAAACACTTTAGCCCTCATTAAGAGTTCATGGTTAATTTGTGTATACAGGGATCAGAATTACGAGTTGTGCGCTAATTATTACACCTTTGTTGTTTTCATCTGATAAATACAGGCAAGTCAAACTTGCAAAACATGTATTAGAGGAAAAGGCCAGATAAAAAGCAAACAATGTGGAATTCGGTGTGCTTAAACTAATTCCACATATTCTGCCTTGTGTTCCTGCTGAAAACTCAGAATAGGAGACATGTATCATACATGGCAAATAATTCACCCTGGGATAATTATATTTAACTTGTGTGGTAAATACCTGGCCCTATTCGAGTAGCCTGTAATGAGGATCTCTGTGTGTGTGATTGCCCTCTCGTAACCAGTGTAAAACTCTGTGGAAGTCTATTATTGAGACGAGGCAAGTGAGACCAAGAAATACTCTAACCACGAGGTCCTGAATAAATTGGAATTATAACAGATTTTATTTGGAAGCCTAAATAAAGAAGTAATACAGTAATTCGAGCAAGACATTATTGTTGCCTGAAGCACTGTCCAACAGGCCTCCATGGACAGAAAAGGAAGAACTTTATGGAGCATTCGTAAAAAATACAAACAGGAAGCTGTGACATCATTAATTTGTTTGTCTAGGTTGAATCAGTGTCCACAAATATGCCTAGGCTTTTTATGCATACCCCAACAAGGTCAATGCATTAACCAACTCTGTTGGTCACCTATGTGGATCCCTCGTGATAGCAACAGAGCCAAACATGAGAAGCTTGGTTATGTTACTATTCAGTTACAAGGAACTCCAGTTCATCAATTGAGCAACTGATGTTAAACAAGCATATTGATTAGTAGCTGTACTTGATGCATGTAACATAGAAATTACAATTTAGGTGCAAATTAGGGAAAAGGCAAAGTTTCAATAAATTAGACTAGCCTAAACATGTAGATATTGAATAATGTTGGACTTTCCCCTGATCCTTGAAGAACCTCACAAGTCAGTGACCTGGGTTGGGAACAAAAAGGAGGTAGTATTTTATGCAGATTTGTAGAGAACACTATCACCTGGTAGAGTAGTCTAATGCTATATCATAGTTTGTGCCCTGTCCTCAAAAGGTAGGCTAACAGCTTTAATGCTTTTCCCTGGGTACAAGCAGATTAAAGTCTCAGTGAGAGGACAGTGTGGGAAACCCTATCAAATGCTGCACTGAGATTGAACAACACGTCCATCCTTGTCAAGCAGCATTCAAATGTCATCCAGAAGCACAAATAGAGCATCTCAGTACATTTATAAATGATTCAGAATATTATGAGAGTCAATCAAATCAGAGAGCTGGATGTTATCTTACTTTTCCAGAACTTTGACTGGAAATAGTGCAAAGAAATGGGATGATAGATCATTCTGGGCGAATCGACCAATTGAGCTCTTAGTGGCATGGTGCAGGATGAGCTTCCTTCCATAAAAAGGATTGCCTGAATAGCGGTCAATCTCCAGCACCGTCATCTGTAAGCTTTTATAGAAGCCACTGCCGCTGTGGCAGCTCTGAAGGCAGTGAAAGTTTCCTGAGCAGCCACAGGATTTCATTCAGCCACTAAGCAAACTTTTTTTGTTTTTCCAAAACCAAACTCCCATAGGAGGAGTTTGGTTCTGAAGAAGAAAACACTAATGACCTAAAACCCTAGAGGTTTTAAACAGAGGGTTCGGAGTCTAATTGGCCGTCGGTGTAAGGTTTCTGCTCACAGAGGCAGCAAGTGCTCCGATGGCGGAAACATAATGGCACCAAACTATAAATAGAGCAGCCAGACAATGAGATTACCAGGAAGACTTGTCGACCACATTTATGAGGCGATAGGTTTTTGCTTTTCCTGTTTCCCTGCTTTCATTTTGGTGGTCCGTTGCTGGGGAGACGTGCTAACCAAACCCCAGTTCCAGCTCCTTTCTTTTTAGGGCCTAATACTATACCCTTTATTCCCTGTTCATCTCATGTTTTTAGTTCATATCATTCTACTATGCTTTTTTTTTTATTTACATGCTATCTCCTTAGCTACCTTATCCTGTTTTTATGTCTGTCATTAATCAAGGGCCTTTGATTTTCTTTTATTTCTCTTTTTTTTTTGTCCTCATCTCACCTATAAACATATTGCAGAGTGTTACAGACGTTATTGTGACCCTGGGCTCCCTCGGCCAACTGCACTTGCTTAGGTCTCCCGACCAACTCCTTACACTGGAGTTAAGGTGTAATCATAGGACCGGGTACCTTCATTGTTGATTACCGAAACAGTCTTAGATTTTGTCCCTTAGTAATAAGGGGTTGCCAGAGGTTGGTCAGAGGACTGCTAGAGCCAGCGAGGTCAAGGCGAGCCATCGCAAAAGCTGATTTGAGCCAATCTTCCATTCTTGGTGGGCTTGGGTCTTCCCACTTCACACATACTTCTCTGCGTGCCAGCCGGATAAAACATAGTAATAGTCCTCTATCCCTCACTGCCAAGTCCTATGTTGAGGAGCAGTCATCAGCAAAAAAACTAGAGACCCATTAACCACAATATTCAAATCGAAGATCCTGCATAAAAAATTCCCAATCCCTTTCCAAAACGATCCCAACGCCGGGAAAAAACTCAAAAACTCAAAAAAAACATGAATGTCGTTGGCTCTAGGGGCCATACATCTGTGACATTTCGGCTCGGGGTTTGGGCAAATTTTGCAATTTTAGCTGGGGTATAGTATATTCGATTGGTGCCGCTCGTAGTCGTGCGACGTGAGGAGCCTTTCTGCCTGCTATTTTTACTGACTTTGCCCCTTGACCTGGGAGCCCGTGTGCTCGGTCACTGCTGCCGGGAGAGGAGACCACGCCCTACCGAACGGGATCGGGACTGCGAGGACCAGAGGTGCTTGCGCTGCAACATCTCGCGCACCTGGTGCCTCTTCCCGCCCCCTCACCTGTGGGACCTTTAAAACGACTCGCGGCCCCCGCTTCGCGGGAGCCGCTCGTAGTCGTGCGACGTGAGGAGCCTTTCTGCCTGCTATTTTTACTGACTTTGCCCCTTGACCTGGGAGCCCGTGTGCTCGGTCACTGCTGCCGGGAGAGGAGACCACGCCCTACCGAACGGGAGCGGGACTGCGAGGACCAGAGGTGCTTGCGCTGCAACATCTCGCGCACCTGGTGCCTCTTCCCGCCCCCTCACCTGTGGGACCTTTAAAACAACTCGCGGCCCCCGCTTCGCGGGAGCCGCTCGTAGTCGTGCGACGTGAGGAGCCTTTCTGCCTGCTATTTTTACTGACTTTGCCCCTTGACCTGGGAGCCCGTGTGCTCGGTCACTGCTGCCGGAAGAGGAGACCACGCCCTACCGAACGGGAGCTGCAACATCTCGCGCACCTGGTGCCTCTTCCCGCCCCCTTCCATAAAGCCCGGACTCCGAACGCGGGACGCGCGCGAAGACCGGGCAAAGAGCGGGCCGTTTTAGGCCGTTAGAGGCCGATTAGGGCCGGGCCGGGCCACCCCCCTAATTCTCGGGGTAACATAGACTCTAAAACTTTTCAAACTCAGAACCATGTCCCCTAGAGGATCCAGAAGTAAGACTGCGGCAAAAAAAGGGCAACTCACTGGCCCCATAGATAGTTTCATAACGAGGGCAAACTCCTTTATTGACCAAAGTATTACGCTTATTGAACGCAGGGTATCCCAAGACCTACTAGAGGCTAGAAGATCATCTATGGGACACCTGGCAAATGCAAGAACACCGGTATCTCATAAGGACCAAAGATATAGTGAGGGTGGAACCCAAAGGCAGAGCCTTCCAAACATAATTGACCTGTCGGTCTCGCAATTATCGCAACTCTCGGAATCCCAACTAACATCAGATTTATAAAAGACCCCAGAGCTAGTCCCGCACCCCACCCCTGAAGAGGTAAGACAGGCAAGAGGGAGGGAGCTATAAAAAAGAAGAAACAGGTAGCGGTAAACAACATACAAACAGGTAAACAAACACCACCTAGAACAGAGTTAATAGAGCACATACGTCGCTCCCCTCTACCTGAAAACCAGAATAGGCATACTGCGGTGATACACCATCTACACGATGTTTCACCTCCTATAAATCCAGAAATAGCACCAAATGCCCCACTAACACACGAAATAGATCAAGGATATAACTCAGATTTATTAGCTAAAGTTGGAGATCTTCTACAAAAAACTTTTATACCAATACAAGCTACACTAACAAATTTAGAAAAAGCGATAGCTGAACTCTTAGCCCTGATGAAACCGAAACAAAATTCTAACCGTATCGAAGAGGCACAAAAAACACACAAACCAGTGACGACCAAGCCGTCTACTCTAATTACTGTGCCCCAAGTTTAAAAATCGACCCCTATACCGACTGCAGCACCAATGCCCACTAGTACGACAGTGGCTAAGAAAAAAGCAACAGACAACCCACCTGCAAACACCCCAACTGTAAAAAATAACACCCTTTGTGACCCCAAAAGTACAGCTACGAAAATAAAACAACCCCAAATAAATAGAGAGAGGGAGAGAAATCAACCGAGCGAAACACGCCCAGTAACCCTTCCACCAGAAGCAAGCCCATTTGTAGTCATCCTGACTGGCGTTCCAGAATTGGTGGATTTAAAATCCGAACCAAACTGGTCGCTAAAAAATAAGATCCAACATTGGCTCAGTATAAACCGCCCACCCCCCCCTTACTGTTCAACGAGAATCTTGATGGTTAGAAGAGCCCCCTGGGTCGGTCAGGGAAGAAAGACTATACAGGGCGAGGGTATCTTAATTACATTTGAAGACCCTAGAATAGTGGAGCACATCTGCTCAGGGGAGGAGTTTAGCCTTAACGGGGGGATTGGCACAAAGCGCCTCTCTTTTTTCTATCCACCGAGATTTCCGGACGGTCCCTCCCAAAGTGATGGACCCTGGTACACAGTGGGCCCCCGCTATCGGGGAAGAGATAGGGAAGAGTGGAGGGGACAAGAACAGCGGAGAAATTATAGAGAACAACCTCGTTGGGAGGGCTGGAATGGAATACCTTTAATGAACATGTATAGCGGCTTAGAGTCAGTGGACTGACCATCACAGTCAGTAGACCCTGACTCCCCAACTCCACATAATCCCGACATTCATCACCATTCCCAAATTGATAACACCCCTATGAGTGTCTCTCCCCCTTTGACTATAGTTTCCTGGAACACTGCGGGACTGTGGTCCAAAATTGAGGATGGGAGTATCATGCATCTTGTGTGTAGACACCAAATAGTCTGCCTACAGGAGACATGGTCGCCAACAGTACTTCATTTACAGGGCTATAGGATGTATTTTTCACCTGCTTTGGTGGGCCCAAAGGGCAGGCCAAAGGGAGGACTAAATATCCATATAGCTAATACCATCCAACAAATAAAACTAACTACCATCGAACTGGACCATAACTTCCAGATTATCTACCTCTCACTACCTAAAAATGAGTCTGTTGTCCTTATTAATTTTTATAACAACCTTGAGGAACTGCAGCTCCAGAGAGTATTGGGATATCTATATGAGAAACTAACTATCCTAAGCCAGAAAAGAGGAGCAAAGGGTCCTGTATTTATAATATGGGTAGGGGACTTCAACTTACACTATTGTAATCTCCTAGGAAAAAAATGTCCAGGGATGGTGACAGAGGAAGGTAACCCCCTTACTCATTTTTGTCATAATAAGATTGGTGGAATGATGAATGATCTTCTATCAGACCTTGATCTCCAAATAGCAAATACTCTGGATGGTAGTACCAAACGCCTAGAACCGACCTATCTAGGAAGGGGATTCAACACAACGGTTGATTATATTCTAATATCCGCTGGTCTTCAAACTAGAGCGAAGCATTTTGAAGTGATACCAAACACCCTAAGTGATCACTCAGCTCTTAAATTGGAACTGAATTTTATCCACCAACAATTTTTAGCCTTGACAATAGACAAAGCATTGAGTCAGAATAACATAACTCTGGGCCATTTAAATGGATATACAATAAAGTGGGGGAAGATAAACCCCGGGGCACTCACTGAAGAGCTGATAAAATCAGTATATCCCCAGATTAAGAATTGCCTAGATTTAACAACAGAAGATGAGGAAATTCTTAGTAACTTTTCACAAATCATGGAAAAAATTAAATCCCTACTTACAGCAAAAGCAAAAACTGGTCCTCCCCACAAAAAAGGCTGGTTTAGCCATGATTGCACCCAGGCTCATACCAAGCTCAAGGTAGCACTAATTAAAGATGACAGAGACCCCCTTCAAATAGCAACACTGAGAAAGGAATATCTCGAAATTCGAAAAAAGAGAAAGGCGGAAATAAAGCAGGCTTTGTGGGACGAACTTCACTCTAGTGCCCAAGAAAAAAATAGTGAAGCCTTCTGGAGAGTAGTGAGAGCCCCTTTTCTGGTAGACGATAAAACCCCAAAAATTGAAGTCGCCATAGAAGAGGCAGTATGGGTCACGCATTTCTCCAAAATATTTCAAAGTCAAACAACAGGTCAAGAATCTGAAGGAGATAACTTAGCGGCCCCAACTTACCCTATCCAAATAGATTTCGAAATCTCGGAGGTCCTCCAGGCCCTGAAACTAAGTAAAAACGGAAAAGCTCCAGGGCCGGATGGAGTCCCGGCAGATTTTTTTAAACATAATACAGACCTTTGGGCCCCTATTATTACTAGGGTATGCACGGCAGCTGCAAGGAAAGGAATTCTGCAGACCTGGACAAGGTCTGTGATGGTTCCGATTTTTAAAAAGGGTAATCGCCAGGACCCTGCCTGCTATTGTCCAATATCCTTGTTGGATTCGTTGGGAAAGGTAGCAGGTAGGGTGATCTTGGATCGACTTCAGCAGTGGGTGGAGGAGAGAGGCATTCTGTCCGAGTTACAATTTGGTTTCCGGGAGGGATATGGAACAGTGGAACAGGCCCTAAATCTTTCTATCATTATGGGAAAATATATACACGCAAAGCAAGACAGACTCTATATGGTATATGTGGACTTGTCTGCCACGTTTGATTGCGTCTCACACACCAAATTATGGTCCGTGCTGTCACAAATGGGGGTAGATTTGCAACTTTAGAACTTTTTAAGGGAACTGTACCTGAAACCTTCTGCTAGAGTCCGTTTTGGCACAAAGGGAGAGCTGTCGACGCCATTTAGTGTGGAGCGTGGAGTCAGACAAGGATGCATCCTGGCCCCTTTCTTATTCTCCCTCTATACCAACAACTTGGAGGTTGAGCTCTTAAAGGGTGTTCAGGACCTCCCACAGGCAAAACATCGCCCGATTCCCGCTCTACTCTATGCGGACGACGCCGTCCTGCAGGCACGGACTCCACGCGAACTCCAGAGGGTACTCACCAGATACTCTTTGTTTATGGGCAGTCTTGACCTCCACATAAATGTCACAAAGACTTTCGTGATGACGGCAGGTACAGGGAGGAAACACCCCAAAGATTTAACCCTTAAAAAACAAAAAATAGAGTTCACATCTGAATACTGCTACCTGGGCATTATAATAGATAAAAAACTGACTTGGAAAGCGGCAATAGAAGCAAGGAAACACTGCTTAAAGAGAGCCATAGCAGCCCTGGTGTCCTTCTCGCAAAAATTGGGAAAACGACCACCCCTGGAATTACTAGCAATATATAGAGCCAAATGCCAGTCAACAGCTCTATATGGGGCTGGCGTCTGGGGACACATGGATGTCTCAACCCTACAGATTGCAGAGAATGCTTTTTTGAGGTTCCTCCTGATGGCCCCAAAGCGATCCTCAACGTATGCATACCATGTTGAACTAGGCGTTCCATACATTGAGGATCTGGCAAGAATACAACCTCTACTTTTATGGCGCCGTATTTGGACCTCGGAAAAGAATGCTCTCACTAAGTTGATAGTGGCAGATGCTATGACACTAGACCACGCTTTAAAAATAAAATGGCTAGCCTACATTAAGAACTTTTTAATTGACCTAGGGTTAGAGAAATACTATCTCACTCCTGAAAAGATCTGCGAACTCTCGAAAAAGGAATTAAAAGTTCTGGCCCTGGGACATTTGGACAACTTAAGGCTTCTCTCTGAAGCACGTAAACCATCTGTTCAACATGCTATAATGGTACAATCCACCTTTTCCATTCAGCCCTATCTAAATCTTGAAATCAGTATTTTTGATCGTTATCTTCTGACAAGATTTAGATTAAACCAATTCCACAGACTAACAGCATTCCCACTAACGAATGCATGGGATCCAAATCTACCCCCCTGTCCTTGTGACAGAAAGTCCGCGCAATCCACTCTACATGTAGTTATGTTCTGCAAATTCTATAACGAACATCGAAAATTGTGGCTATTATCCCTGTTAAAATCTTTGGGTTTTAGACAATGTCGTCCTGCCATGCTCAGTCTACAGCTCCTAGACACAGAAACCACCTGTTATCACGTACTAAACTTTTTGAAATGCATATTTAGACACAGGAAAAATTTGTAAAGTAATTTCCATTCGATTAGTGCACTCTAAATGAACTGTGAGTAAGTGCCCTCCGATTAGTGCACCTCAAATGAACTGTGATAATGATCCTTTGTATGTGAAACTGTATTGTATTTCATAATTTTATGATTACAAATTTTTAAAGGAAGAAATAATTATGTATTAATACTGCTTTTATGGATTTCTAATTTCTGAAATTCCGAATAAAGAAATTTATTATTTATTATTATTATATTCGATTGGTCACAATGTAAATTTATAGAGAAGTTTTAAAGAAGGTTCTAAAAGATCCTTCTTTAAAAGATCCCCTATTGTAGACTCAAAGGGAGAGTGATTCTATGCAGAAGCCTGTGTTGGAATATTCTTGTCATCTGCTTCAACCAGTTTTCTATACCAGATTGAGACTTCTTTCTTCAGCAATTGTGGCGATGTAATAAGGAGCTCTCTATCCCAATCTCCCCTTATCCCCCCACACTCCACCTCAAACCAGGATTTTAATTGTAAAAACTTGAATTTGGATATGCCAGGGCCTATCCTAGCTCTCAGTATCTCCCACGGGTGAATACCGTTTACGTCCCCCAGATCTGACCAGATAGAGACTCCAGCTCTCTTAATAGGTACAGCCAATCTGTCTTTAAGACATAGAGGAGTCACCGGGGAGTCCCAGACAGGGGCATGATCTGAGTATTAACCTATCCCACGCCTGTTCCTTACTTTGAGCCTGATTGCTAATGCATTTTTCAGGACCTCAAAGTGCACTTTTAAAAAAAACTTTGGTGACCCATATTTATAGAGGAATCCTTCTGTGCTGCCCCCCTCTTCGTTCCTTCGTTCTTAACCAGCTCACTAAGCAGTGCCCCCCACACTGAGACCACAGGGTTTGCCAGAAGCATCCTGGTGGCTTTAAATTGAAATGCTAATTTAGAAAAACTAACAGAAGCACCGGGTTCCGTGCATGGGTACATAAAACAATCTATGCGTTAGCCCTAAAAATTGAAATGCTACCAGATACCAGCGGATGTCTGGAAGAGCTAGCCCACCCTTGACCAACCTCCGCCTCAGTTTCTTCCATGACAACCTCACTCCTTTGTCTCCCCATACAAAACTCCAGATCTTACTCTGTATTTTCATAACACCCTGCTGGGGAAACATCAGGGGAATGGCATTAAAGATATAAGTCAACTTAGGGAGGATAGTCATCTTGACTAAGTTTACCTTACCAAATATAGTTAGGGGGAGATTCTTCCACCTTGCAAACAGACGGTCAAATTCCTTAGTGACTTTTTTCATGTTCGAAGGAGCAATCTTATCCAGCTCTCTAACTATAGTAATGCCAAGATATTTATATTCTGTACTGATCTGTCCCCTCCACTGTTCAATATTGCAGCACATTACCTCCGTCTTGGAGGAGTTGGCTAGATATCCAGAAATTAAACCAAACTCCCCCAGGAGGATCTCAACCCTTAGTATAGTTACTGCTGGGTCACTGGTGTAAAGGATAATATCGTTAGCATATAGTGCTATTTTTGATGAATACTGCTGAGATCTAAAAGGCAGAATTCGTTCATCTAACCTTATAGCCTGGGCTAACGGCTCTATGTATAGGTCGAACAGCAGGGGAGATATGGGGCACCCTTGCCTGGTTCCCCTCTGAATCTCAAAACTAGGAGTAAGTGACCCATTAATCAGGATTTTTGCTGAGGCTCCCTGGTAGCATCGTCTTAAAGTGTGGATAAACACAGGCCCGAAGCCCATTGCTTCCAGTACCTCCCAAAGATAAGACCAGCAAACCCTATCGAATGCCTTGGCGGCGTCTAAAGCGATCACCGCCAAGGGTTCTACCCTTACTGTAGCAAGATCAATATTGCCAATGAGTAGCTGCGTTTGTTCCTGTATAGAACGTCCATTGATGAATCCCTTTTGGTCAGAGTTGGCTAATCTCCCTGCTAATATACCCATAAAGATTTTATAGTCGGAGTTTAGCAGGGTGATCGGGCGGTAGGAGTCAGCTCTCAGAGGGCCCTTCCCAGCTTTAGGTATTAGGACAATAGTTGCTTCTCTCCATGAACTAGGAATTTGCCCTGTTGGATTATAAATTGACTGAAATAAAGTTCCCAAGACTGGGGTAACCTCGTCGGCCAGATGTTTATATATCTCATTTGGGAGGGCATCCAAACCAGATGCTTTCCAATTTTTAGATAACCTAATTTGAGTTTTTATCTCTTCCAGAGAAATCGGAGAATCCAGAAGGTCTTTACCAGCTTGCGTAAGGGAAGATAGAGATTTGGTGCTCAGCCATGTCCGTATTTGATGTTTAGAGGGACATAAGGTCTCTTTATGTAGATCTGAGAAAAGGGAGAGCAGGCAGTTCTTTATATCCTCTATATCTGTAGATTTGTCCCCACTGTTGTTTATGACTAACTCGCTAATGTTGTTTTTAGTGCGGTCAGTCCTGGCTTTCCATGCTAGTAGAGCGCTGGCCTTCTCACTATATTCATAATTCTCCATGTTCTTATTTAGCCAATGAGCCTTACACTTTTCATCTAGCTTTCCTCTAAAGTCTTGCCTGGCTAGTTCGAGATCCTCCTGTACCTTACTCATCCTTTCAAGAGGTCTACCCATTACCAGGGTAAATTCAGCTTCTAACTTCTTGATTTTATCCTCTCTCCATTTTAACTCCTGGCTTTCAGCTTGATTTTTAGAGCATATAAGAGCATGGAGCTGGCCCCTAAGATTGGCCTTAAAGGCATCCCAGACTACTTCCATAGTCGTGAAGCCTATGTTGATCTAAAAAAACTCTAAGGAGGATGCTTTAATACTCTGAATGGTATCAGGATCAGCCAATTGTCTCCTGTTGAGTGTCCACCTGGTCTGAGTTGGATGTACTATCTTTTTTGTATGAAAACAAGACGGGGGCATAGTAAAAAAAAAAAGGAATGGGAGGATGGAAATAGCAGACATTTTAGTCAGGAGTTCTTTACTCGCTAATATATAGTCGATCCTGGAAAAGTGATGGGTTTTTTTACTATAAAATGTAAACCCGGCTGCTTCTCCCATCTTCCCCCTCCAGACATCTACCAAATCCAGGTCATAGATCAGGTTCTTCATTGCACGCCGAATACGAGGTGCCCCTATGTAATGGAATGGCTTTGATTTGACCTGTCCCTAAAAAGATCTAGGAGGACATTAAAGTCCCCCCCACGATCATTGGCGGGTTCTCCAGAATTAGCTTTGAATAGACTTTAGAGATATAGGATGAATCGTCCACGTTTGGGCCATAGAAGGAGGCACAGATTAAATCCGTGCCCTCAAGGTCCAGATGCGCGACGAGCCACCTCCCCGTTTGGTCTGTTTGAGTTGATTTGATTGAACACACCAACCCCCGCTTTATCAAGATCGCAACTCCCCGATTGTTTATAGTATGACTAGAAGAAGAAAAACTCTCAACCCAGGGGGTTTTAGAAAACAGCTTTTTAGATTCCTCGGCAGTTAAGTGTGTTTCTTGTAAAATACATATGTGTGTCTCAGAGAGCTCTAAATACTTCATTATCAATCTCTGTCTCCTTTGGCATCTCAATTCATTGACATTCCAGGAGATAAAGCAATTCTTACTGCGCTGAGTTGTTACCCCTGCCATTTAGTTAAAGATCTCTGACCCGGAGCTGCTGGCCCGCATGCTAAACTCCTAAAGTGAGATGAGTATTTTTTTATTTTATCCCTTTGCTCCCCACCCAGTGCCCCCCTAGCCCCGCCACCCTCCTGTGCCCCTTGACTCCCATGAGGAACCCTCCCTTCAAGAATAGGCTAACCTATATGGCTACGCCCACCTCAAAAAAGAACAAAGAATTTTTACATCAACAAAAAATGAATGAACGATCTTAGGCTCCGCGGTGAGAAATTATTCTGTATTATTATCATACCCGCATAATAATTCTGTATAATCATTTCCCAGGTTTCCCTCCTCTGATTCTTTCCATAAACCCATCCACCTCTTTGGTTGTACGAAAGAGGTGCATTTGGTTGTTGAACATAGCTCGTAACTGGGCTGGAAATTTCAACTGGGCCTTAACTCCTAAGCTTTTTAACTCCTCTAACCTACTCCCTAGCTTCCATTGCCTAGTGGCTGTTGTATGAGATATATCCGATCTTATCTGGAAGACAAATGGCTCTTATCCTGTAAGTAAAAAGGAGACTGACCCCTCTTTAAGGCCTGCTGACAATAGCTGCTCTTTGACAGTGTAGGAGAGAAAATTAACCAGGATCTTCCTAGGCTTATGTTGGCCGGGTTTCTTCTTAAACGGATCCCGGTGAACCCTTTGAATCTCCAGTGTCAAATTTATATTCGGGAAACTCTTAAAGAGTGTCCCTTGTACCAGCAAAATAATAAATCCTTTAAGGTCCGACCCTTCAAGATTCTCTGGTATGTTCAAGAATCTCAGATTGTTTTTCCGGGAATGGTTTTCCAGCCTTTCTAGGTCTTCTCTTAGTGCCTTATTCTGAGTTGCCAGCTTTGCCATATCTGTTGTGGCAGAATTTATCGCATAGCTGCCAAGGTTTCAGATTGCCATGTGTGACATTTTTAAAATGTTAGTGAAATTATGAGTGACATTCCAACGACTATGAGTGACACTATTCTGCGAGCAAAAATCATGCAAGGAAGAATAGGGAAACTTCTAAATATCAGAAATTACAGCCATTTGAGCAACAAGAAACTCCAAGAACAACTTGAAACTGCTCCGGAGCACCAGAAATGGAAGGACACTAATCCCAGTTGCAACCGACCACTCCCTCCTCTCACCCCCCCCCCCCCCCCCCAGTGCCGAGAGAGCGAAGATAACCGTTAATCAGGGGCGCACATGATAATGATAAGGAGACAGAGCAGCCCTGCGGCCAGGCCTTCAGATTTACTGTGATTAACTCAGATCTGCACTTGCAGATAAACCAGTCTCACTCAGAAGGATGAATAAGACAGAGCTGCCCTGCCTGCAGATTTTAAACTATATTGATTGTATGTGACTGAAATATTTTATTCAGAGATGATCAGACTGTGCGTGCCGCCGCCGCGCTGACACAAGCACTAATGAGCTGTGTGAAGTAAGTTCCGGACAGGGTGCCTCTGAGGAATGACGCTACCTAGCGCCCCCCCTCCCCCCCCGCCAGGCCCCAGTGCAGACAGCAGAGAGAAAACCTGCCATGCCTGGTAAAACTGTCAAATACTGAGTCAGGAAGGACGACAGAGCGAGCAGCCCTGCCTGGAGATGCTAACTCTGAACGTGAGAAGGGACAGGGAGGGGATCCTCCAGGTGTCCACGTGGTTCCTCTGATGAGCTCCATTTCCATCACCAGATCTTTTATTTAATTTCAGTTCCACAGATGCGAACCACAGGAGGTGCCGGATGGTCATAGTCGCCCCGGTGGCAACCTGGAGGAACGCATGTAAATCCGGGCAGAAATTAATGTTCATTAAGGGCACCCACACCCACACATACTCACGCCCACACACACTTTACACCCAGAGCAGAGAGCCCTGCCTGGTAAAACTGTCACGCACTGACCCGGCCGTTAATATAATACCTTACTACTGCCCTAAAATCAATGATGAGAGTCAGACAGAGCAGCCCTGCGGCTCGCCTGCATTTACTGTGATAAATCAGTGATCAGACTGCAGATAAACCAGGAGGCTCGCTGACTCAGGAAGGATGATGAGACAGAGCAGCCCTGCATGCTTTTGTGTGTTAAATCATTTTTTTCAGATGACTCATCGTGTAGTATAAAACACTTACTAGACCAGTGCAGAGACTCGGGGACCGGCGGCACAGCGCTGCAGCACTGTGACTGCACTGCTGTATGATGCACTCTGCAGCCGCACTAGCAGTCTTCAACTTCTTCTCCCCCCAGACACTGCAGGCTGCTGACTCACTCGTCCCCCGCTTGGCCGCAGTAATTTGCGCCGCCCGTGATCACCGATGATGGCTCTTGCACAGCGGGCGGCCATGATGAGAGTCACTCACTGTTCCGTGTCGCCGGTGAGTGAAATTAATTCACTTTTTTCACTGTGTCACTCACCGAGTTGGGGGTTTAATTAAAGTGCGGCGCTGCGCACCGCAGAAAGAAGAGTCAGCACTGTGCACTCGGCAAGGAGGATTCGACTGACTCCGATTGAATCCCCCGCCGTTCTGCCTCACTTCCTCTTCCTCAGACGTGAGGGCACTGGCGGTCACATCCGGATTTAATAAACCCGGGCGCCCTGGTAGGCCACAGTGACTGACAGCCAGTAGCATCGTGGACAGAGAGGGCAGGACCCGCGCCCCCTCCCACCTCCCCACCCCCTCGTCGGTAATTGGCAGCAGTGTGCGAAAGGAAAGCCGTGCGGCACCAGCCAGGCGCACGCACATGTTGGGAAGATTTGTTACTTTGTAGCGCTCTCAGCCACTCCAGAGCTGAGCGCAGAAGAATCTTTAACTATTTATTGAACTCAGCCCAGCAAGCAGCTGCTGGCAGCACATCTCTCTGAGCACTAGAGCCAGTGCACAGGTGCCGCTGGTGGCACTGGCTGGCCAGTGGAAAAATGCGTGACAATGCATTTCAGTGCTGTGATGCGGAACACCGCACTGAAATGTGTGAGTGTCACACCTGTTGCGTGATACTTGGCAGGACTGTTATCGCCTTCTTGATTATTGGAATCTCTGCCTCAATTTGGTCCGTTCTTGCCTCCACCGCCTCCAATTTCAGGGCCAGCAATTCACACGAAGATTTAATTGCCGCCTGATTGGCTTCGGAGACTGAAAATCTGTTCGCCAAATCCGCCTGATTCATCTCCGAAACCTTAAAACCACTTATCATTTCCCCCTTCATTGCAATCAGGATATCCGAGAGAGAATGCACCACTGATCCAGTGCTTCCGGAGTCCTCCAACTCAGCGTCTCCAGTTTCGATGGTCATAGTTATACCCCCAGTGATTGATACTTCATTCGCCCTTTCTTGTGGGTCATCAGAAGGAAGGTTATGCTGAATATGCAGGTCCTGAACCTCTAAAGCGTTAAATCTGTTAGACAGCTATACCTCTGGATGAGATTCAGGCGAGGTCAGAGGTGGGTTTACAGTAAATTGCTTAGTCTCCCTCTGCTTGCATTGCTGGAACGGAGTCAAAAGAGGAGGGACTTCGCTATCGCCATTTGGTGCCTTAGATATAATTTTAGATTTAGTCTTAGGTTTAGGAATCTCTCCATCCTTCTTTCCCCTTGGGTGTTTATTTCAGCCGCGTTATTCAGGCTTGTTGTGGAAGACATAACTCTTGGTAGGTTTTTAAAGAAGGGGTTATTTTAGTTTTCCCTCTGCTTTTTGGAACCTCCCTTACCTTTTCTTCCACTTCCCCAGTCGTTGCACTTTGTTTCTTCTGTAAGCCCCTATTGCCAGTCTTCAAAATAGGGGGAGATTTCCTCGGGGTCACTATTGGTAAAATAATGTCAGAATTCTGTAATGAATGAGCTGCCCTGGCCCTCAAGGTATAGCAACTTATTTTAGGGGGAGAGAGGGGAGAAACACCTACTTTTACTTTTACTTTCTCTACCACCTTTTGCACCTCTAGCTCCTCTGACTTCGTCCCCCCTACCTCCATACAACACAAAGAGGAATTGCTAGAGAAGTTGCCAACCTCCCAGCACCAATATGCGGGGAAGGTCGCTCCGCTGGGGGCCCCACCTAAGAGAGAATCGGTATTAAGAAACTCTGCAGAAAAACTCAGCTGCTCTGAAATTAATACACTGACCTCTGGCCCGCTTGCCTCTGAAGCTTGTTGCTTAGCCTTGACAAGCCTACCCCAGAAACCCCAGAAGCAGGCTCAATGTGCTCAATGTACTCAGCTCCACTCCTGATCGGAAAGCAAAATCAGAAGCAGGCGGCGTCCCGGCGTCTCCGGAGCCGCGCAGCCTCCTTCCAGCTCCAGTCGATGCACTCGCGATCACCGCACTCATCAGAAAAAAACAGCTCCCCACCAGCGCTGCAGCCCCCCGCGTACTCTCGCATAGTCCCCCACACCTCTGAGCAAAAATGGACCGCAAAACACATCAGGGGTGAAAGAGGGATCCACCACGGGAGCCTCAGGTCGTCATTCAGCCGTCAAAGAGGTGAGCGCAGCTGCGACAGGTTAGCTAGCGGCCGCCATGTTCCTCCACCGAGTCTCAAGGGCCTTTGATTTTTAATAAAAATTTATATATCTCTACATACAATACCTGGGCCTTCAGTGAGCACTCTTCACTCACTGGTCTGCTGCTGCGTAATATATATTTTGCTGCCTCCAGCCACAGCATGCAGTACAGGACACAGAGTTAACCTACTTCATCCATTGG
This sequence comes from Lissotriton helveticus, assembly GCF_964261635.1. NCBI lineage: Eukaryota > Metazoa > Chordata > Amphibia > Caudata > Salamandridae > Lissotriton > Lissotriton helveticus. The sequence continues at coordinate 786,894,891 of NC_136071.1, read as the reverse complement.
CTTACCAGACTGAGTGTCTGCATTCTGCTCCTGAAAAATGTACACATTCACACAAAAAGTAGTCCCTGCCAGTTGCTAGGGACTTCTGGGCCGATATGTGTTTTTTTTCAAAAAGATATGTGTTCCTTTTACTTTTTTTCTTTGGCCTAGAGTGGGTGGCTCCCACAAATTCTTATCAGGTCACTACCATATCTTCATTTGTAATCGTAAATTGCAAACTTTGTTAATTTTAATTAAAAAAAATATCTAAAATGTCTGCCCTGCCATGTGTATAGCCAAGGCTATGGAAGTAATCTATTAAATTTAACAAACACCATGAGAGGCAAGATGGCCGCTGCAGAGTTGTACTGGGAGGTCGCACCCATTCCCTCTCCTGCACATCAATGGTCTGACTGGCGAGTAGGATGCTGTGTAACCCTGATGAATACCCCTGATGGCTCCCGAACTATGGTGGCTTAGAGGACTGCACAAATATAGTTATTTTAAGAAGCGAACCCTTTGGATTGGACTGGCTTGGGTCTGGGTTAAAAGAAAGGCTGCAAGGCTGCTTGACAGGCAGAGCATGGCGCCTAAGATACCCCCCCCGGTCTGCAAAATCGGAAAAAGGGAGCGAGAAGGCTAAAGAACTGCCAGACCCTCCAGCAACAAAAGCAGGGGCGGCTGCTACTGCAAAGACGGACACTGCCGCCGGGAAGGCCCCCGGTGTGATCAGAAAAATATTCCCCCCGACGGAGAAAGGAAAGAAAGGAGAGATGCGGGGAAAGCCGAGCGTGGCCGTCAAAGGCAAAAATGGATCCCCAGCGGAGGACATGGCAAGCACAAGATCCGAGAGCTAGGAAGGCGGCAACCTACCCTGGCAGAGGTTCTTTCGTCGAGGACTCCCGAGCAGGCCGATCCGCCTCACGAAACAGACGCGTTGGTAGATACTGGAAGAAACGTCCTCGAGGACGTTACAGATGCTGAGGGCACAGAGAACTTGGTTGCCAAGCAACGGCCCGCTCTAACGCAGGAGCAGGATCAGAAGCTCATTGCAGAGGCTCAAGCAACAGGAGAAGCATACAGCAGAGGTGAGCCACCGAATGGAATGAGAGATGGAGGCAAAGGGGGACACGGGGGTATCCAACCATAGACTCGGAGGATATGAATGCCGATATGTTGGTGGCCTTAATGCTCGTGGAGGTAGAAATGAATGCCTCAAAACATTGGGATAGCACCTGGGGCAGCAGGGTCAGTCTAGCAAACAAAGGCAACCCGGCAGAAGGTATGAGCAAACAGGCGCCGGGAAAAGGGGATGGTGCTTCTATAGAGGGAGAGTGCTTCTTCTCCCTGAATGAGGACTCAGAATCGGTATTATCATCTGATCAGAGCTCGGAGGAGGAGGGGGAGGAGGAAACCGCGTCAGGGTCTAGTACATCAGGAAAAGAATCGACGATGAAGAGACAATCCTCAAAATCAAGGAGGCAGACGTCCGGGTCCCCCCTACACCCCGAGAAGCGGTTACTATGGGACTACTCTGCTACCTCGCAGGTCTATCAGGAGGACGCTAGTCCTGGGGGTGCCTCATCTGGGGCTCCCCCCCCGCGCTTTTTAAAACATTTTATTTAGCACTCTTAAGCAGATGCAAGGGCAGAAAGCCGCAGAGCAAGACAGGCCTCAAAGAAAATTCAGAATACCCTGAGGAAAGTTAATAAACTGTATGATGAATTCGTGGACAGAGTAACGGAGGTTGAAGAGCGTACTGGCAGGCTTGAAGACGATGTTGAGAACTGGCAATCATTCAAATCAGAACAGGAGAAGTTGGCAGAGGACATGCGTTGGAAGATGGAAGATTTTGAAAACAGGCAGAGACGGAATAATGTTAGACTTTTGGGTGTGGCAGAAGGGACAGAAGGGCAGGACGTTTGGCAATTCGTGATTAATTTGTTAAAGGGGGCCTTTCCGGAGTCTCAGTGGCAGTGGGAAAGGGAGATACAGAGGGCACACAGGTTCCCCTTTATGATGAGGAAAGCCCGAGGTACGGGGGTACAGGGGGTGATGGCCAGGGGAACCTGCCCAGGGCAATATTAGTGAATGTTGGGAACTTCCTGCTGAGAGAAGAGATAATTGGCAAGGCAAGGCCAGACAACAGGAGGTCATTCGAAGGCATGGATGTCGAGCTAGCACAATGGCCCGAACCAATCGTTTGCTGCGGAGATCTCAATCTGCATGATTTTAGTAGCTCATTTGCTCAACCTGGGAGACAGTATATAGGGAGGAAAAAGAAGGTGTATAGAGCACTCTCAGACATGGTGTTACATAACTCCCTGGAAGACCCCTGGATGAAGTGGCATCCGCACTTAGACGGCAGCACATTCTATTCAGCTCCTCACAAGGTATTGGTTCGATTGGATTATTTTTTAATTTCGAATAGTTTGATTACTGGCTCAAAAATTGAAAGACACCCCCGAATGATCTCAGATCACAGTCCACTAGTAGTGACACTTAAGCTGGGTCAGGTCCAAAGGAGAGATGTATCTTGGACCTTTGAACGTGCACTATTACAAGATCAGGCATATCAGGACTATATGGCCGTATGGATAAAGGATTTTTGGGATATAAATAGAGGGACAGCACCACCAGGGGTTGTATGGGATTCATTAAAGGCGGGGGTTAGGGGGAGACATTGAGTTTTGTGTTATCTAATCGAAAGAAGGAGAGATTAAGGTCAGAAGAACTACGACAAAATCTTTTGAAATTGGAAGCGGATTTAGCAGTAGCTATAACTCAGAACTCCCCGCTCGACCAGCTATTGCTTAGGATTACCGCAACTAGAGCAGAAGCCCTTGAAGGTAGGGCCAAAAAAGCAGCGGAGAAATATCTGACTCAAAGGGAGAAGGCATACGAACTCAGTGAGAGGGTGGGCCATATTTTAGCGGTTCGGAGTAGGCAGAGAGCAGCAATATCTGATGTTAAGGAGATTGTTGATGCACAGGGCAACTCTTTTACAGAGGCAGGTCAGGTGAGGGAAGTCTTTAGACAATTCTATATAGGTCTTTACTCCTCTGATAATGTAGGGGGTATGGAGGAGGTAGAGGGGTATCTGAGGGATGTTCTCCCTCCGGTGCTTGAGATGGATGACAAGGAGGACTTAGAAGCCACATTTCAATTGGAAGAATTTGTTATGGCTCTTGGTAGCCTACCATTGGGGAAGGCAGCGGGTCCGGACCAGATCCCGGTGGGATTTTTTAAAGTATTCCAAAGGGTGTTAACAGCTGATATGTTTAATATTATGTTACTGGCTCAGAAGGGGGACTCGATACCTGATTCCTGGGGAGCTGCTGACATCACAGTGATAGCAAAAAAGGGTAAACCACCAACGGCTCCAGGCTCGTATCGACCCATTACACTAATGAATGCCGATGTAAAAGTTTACTCTAAAATGCTGGCCAAAAGATTATCAAGGGTAATTGAGAGCCTGGTTAGTCCCTCTCAGCATGGGTTTATCCCAGGAAAAGGTACAATGCAACATGTCAGGCAAGTAATCACAATGTTTGATGCAGCAGGTACCCTGGGAGACCCTATGGCAGCACTGTTTTTAGATGCAGAGAAAGCATTTGATAGGGTCTCCTGGGGATATCTATGGTCTGTCATGAGATGGAGTGGCATAGGGGAGGGATTCATAAAGGCTACACAAACTCTATATAAAGACCCGAAAGCTAAGATTAGGGTTAATAGGGGGCATTCTGCATGGGTTAAGATCAGTAGGGGGACCAGGCAGGGTTGTCCCTCCTCTCCCTTGTTATTTGCGCTTTATGTAGATCTGTTTCTCCGCCGATTTGAACAAAATCCAGAGATTCCAGCAATGCTGATGAATGGCTGCTTGATAAAAACTTTGGCGTACGCTGACGATGTGGCCATTCTGACACCCAATGCGGCAGGGGCTATTAGGGAGGTGGAACTGGAAGCCCAAAAATTTGGTTGGGTATCGGGATATAGCTTGAATAGTTCGAAAACGCAGATCGTAGAAAATAGGTATGTTGGTTGCAATGATGGTAGGGTAGTTGGCTCAGCAGTTTACCTGGGAGTCGCGATCTCAGCAAATCTAGAGGACGTAGTAGGAAATATGACTTCCTTAATGACACGAGTAAAATCAGATTTAGACAGAATGAACAACCTACATTTGTCAATAGTGGGCTGTACTAATGTAATTAAGATGTTGATTCTTCCTAAGTTTCTTTTCCTTTTTAGATCCATTCCGTTATTATTTGAAGCAAGTTGATTTAATGCACTAGAGGTGATTTTGAATCGCTTTATATGGGCGCAGGGAAAAACACGGAGGGCCTATAGGTTCATCTCCCTCCCGAGAGAGAAAGGTGGGTGGGGAGCACCGGATTTTAAATTGTATTATATGGCGGCTTCCTTACAATACATGCAGGGGCTAATTGGAGGGGCGAACCTTGACCGAAGAGTTGCCAGATTTTCTATGGAGGTGTATTCAACAGTCCTTGGGGCAGAAGCGGGAAACTGCGTGTTAAATAGTATCGATTTTGGATACTTTTAAAGAACAAGGTTTAAGACATTAGCTGCCGCTGTAAACATTTGGAGTGCTTTTCTGAAAAAATCAAGATTAGGGAGATACAACAGATATGTTAGGATGTATAAAAATAGGTCTTTTCCTCCAGCTGTTTTTTCAGACACAACAATGGCAGACTGGGAGGCAAGGGGGATCACACAAATTGGTGATATTGTTAATACTGATGGGATGATGCAGTTCAGTGATTTGAGGAATAAGTACGGTCTGGATAACAGAGGCTTTTTTAAGTATCTCCAGATTAGGAGTTTCTTAGGCAACAAGCAGGGTGGGGCTGCTGGGTTTAGCAGGAATGAGATTCTTGAGAAAATAAAGCTGTCTGTGGATTGTACGATACGATCTTTTTATGCAAGTTTGGTAAAAGGGAAAAAGGATGACATGGAAAAACACAGTAATAAGTGGGTGGAGAAACTGGGTGGTGAGCAGGTTTGGTTTCAGGAATCCCTAGAATTAGGTCGAACGGTTCTGTGTTCATCCCCTTTACAATCCCAACATTATAAAACCCTATTCTCATTGTATTTTACGCCAGCTACGATTGCAAAATGGGGCGGTACTACGGGTATTTTTTGTCCCCGATGCAATTCCCTAGAAGCAGACAGTGTGCACATCTTTGCCACATGCCCTCAACTGCACACACTAGTGAGGGATATAGAGGTCTTTTTGGTTAGGTCACTGGGAATTCAAATAGTGCTCACTCCTCCCTGGATTCTTCTAGGGGTTGGTGCAGATGGAGATGCAGTACCACGGGAATTTTTGTTTGTAGCAATGGCAGTGTGCAGATTAACCATAGCCAGGGCGTGGCTCGATAAAAACCCTCCGGGAATGCAAACCTGGCTGGCTAATGTATTATCCGCATATAATTTGGAGAAGAATATTTATTCTCGGAAGGGCAGGAGGAAGAGGGCCATGGGTCTAAGAAGTTGGGAGCCAGTAAATAAGTGGAAAGAAGGATTGGGTAATCATTGAACTTGTGGAAAAATATTGTTGTGTTTTGGCATAAGAATGATAAAAGTTTAATATATTTTGAAAGTGTACTGTATACGGATAAAGGTCATGAATTGTTGAAATAATATATGAAATATTCATGTTGAAATGTATAAAGTAAAAGTGTGCATAATTTGGAAAATAAAAATATATTAAAAAAAATATTTAAATTTAACAAACACCTATCAGCAAACAAAACAAATATCTGTAAAGAAAAAGGGTTAGCAGTCAACACCAGGCCAATTTTGTTTGCCATGGTTTGATTTGTTTTATTCTGTCTCTCTTGTGTTTCTGTTTCTCCTTCCTCTCCAGGTGTAAGTATACGAATAACAGAGCATCACAACCATTTTTCCTAAAATAAAAACCCCTTGCTATCCTTTTATAATTAATTATTCTTTCAATTACTAATGGGTTACACATTGTTTGAAGTTCTGTGAGTTTTTCTTTTTGTTGCTCTTTGTTTAAAATCATCATACTTAATCAGAAAGAATCTCTTCATTTTAATCCTCCACAGAATTGGAGATTCACTCAGCAATAGTTTTCATTCTTTCCCACTGTACTTTACATACAATTTATACTCCTTTAGTGCTTTTTCAAATATAGTTTCCCAGCACATAAGAGTTATTGCTGCAAGAGACATGACGCAAGGAACCTTCTGAAAGCCACATATACTAGAATAAAAATAAATTCATCCAAATTCACGCATCGCTCTACTCAGTCAGTTAGTTGTCTGTGCAACAAAGCTTTACTACCATAACCTAATTTGAAAGAGGATTGGGTCATATTTGCTTGCTCATCAGACACATCTCATAGTAATAATCTGATTGTAAATCTTTTTATAAAACGAAAACTTTTCAAAGATATTAGGAAAAAGTTTATCATACCCTTGCTAAAGGGGAAGGGGTTCAGACAAGTCAAGCCAGCTTTATTGCACCTTAAACTATTAGTTGACATATGGGAAATTTACAATATAGCTAAATTTTTTACCATAGCGGTGAGACTCAGTAAAAAGATTACTGGTCCTAGATGATTTACTGTAAACATTGTCAATTGCAACTGGAATCAAGTTTTAACCGAAATTCTTTTATGCTGCTCTATTTTTATGATGTATATATTGTTGTTTTTTAAAAATTTTGGCACATTGCGCTGCATATTTTAATGGGTACTCCCTCCCTTTTTATATTGTATTTCTATGTTTTTATGTCGCCTGGTGACCTATGGACCGTTTTTGTGTGTTCTTGTACTTTTATGGTTTTGTAATTGAACCGAATAAAGTTTCTTGAACTTGAAAGTTTCTTGAACTTGACCAATAGGAAGCATCTGCTTTGGCTGATGACAAAAAAACAAAATATCTGTACTACGAGGTGACTACAAAATGGCAGGCATGGCTTCACAAAATCCCTTATTAAGTAAACTAAAGTACATATAAGAGCACTTGCATCCTGGTTCCTTTTCCAGCACATTAGGAACAATGCACAAGGCAGGAAATAATTTCAGTAAGAGACATAGATTTGCTAGTTCTGGCAGGCCAAAGTAAACACCCCCTCATCATTACTAATCCCAAAATGGCTTTAGCATTTCACCCTCGATAACATCGCATATTACAGAAAATATTTCCGATTCCAAGGGTGATTTACAACCTCTTCCGCCCATATTCTTTCCGTTATTTGTAATCAACAGATGTTAACAGGTACACCAAACAAACATTTCGGCGTCTTTTTAGGTCAGGCTGCATGCAGATTTAGATAAATAAATGGCCATCCCTCATCAATGCTTAACAACGTTGAATAAGAAATACAGAGAGAAAGAGTGGACTTTGAGTCAATCCCTTTCAGCCACTAGCCACCATTTCTATGATTTGTCTTTGTTTGGAGTCCTGTTGATCAGGGGCAAGACATTGTATGAATGGTTGCATGTCCATTTGTGTTCCCATTCAGTTTTAGCAATTTTGCATTTACATGCATGCCAAAATTTCAAGTTCGAGAAGAAACAAAGCAAATGCCAGTGCTGCAACAATGATATAACTGAATGCTGAAAAGCAATGACTAAAACAATTGCCCTCAAGAAACCACTTTTTCTGTTTCATACAAAAGTCAAAAACTTTATTGATTTTTATTTCTATTTCTTTAGAATGTATTTTTTCTATTTTATATATATATATCAAAACACAACACATTTTTCTTTTTGTGTTTTTGTAAGCCCCTTTAAACACTCTCAAACATACAACCTCTTCTAAAATTCTGGAGAACAACAACAATCATACTGTGTCAGAATCATTCACCTATTCTCATCATCTACACACCCAACCAATCATCCAATCACACTTCACTCATACACTGCCCACCCTAGTGTCCCTTATTATAGAACAATTATTCTTTTGGTGAGTCAAAGAAAAAACTGCATATTTTCATACATCTATATACACAAACAATGTATGTACAAGAACATCAGGCCGTCTAAACTATTTCCTGTAATTGAAACAAACACAGACAAAACAATATGATTTAAACACAGATAGGCCTGAACAAGAATAGTCTACGCGTTTCGAATCCCCTTGAATGTGGGGATCCTCATCAAAGTTGCAGTTGTGCTTGAATTCAGAATAGCAGGTGTGCGCGGTCGCCTTCTAGTGTCGTTCTGTGGCTGGAAATTGCCGTTTTATATCCTCTAGTGTCAACGATAATCACGCTCTGATCGATTTTTATTTCCTTCTTTTCAAAGCGAGAGGGCGGGAACCCTGTCTTAGTTTAGGCGCTGGGGCATCCGATGACTCCTTGAGGTGCTTAGTCCCCGGAAACAATTTGAGGAGTCGCGTCAACTTTGACAAGATGGAGATGTGTGGGTACTACCTGAATAACACGTCAAGAACAAGTCGTTGTGTCAACATTCTTTGTTTACAGGCATGGGGAGATTAAGTTATTTGCCCAGAATCACTGGATGTTGAGCCAACGCTGGGACTTGAACCGGGTTCCCCAGTTCCAAAGCCTACAACTCTGGTCCTAATACCAGATTCTGAATATAGGGACATGGGCATTTCATTTTTGGTCCTCACAAAAACAAAGTGCTCAACTCTGTTTCTGTATGAACTATGCAAAACTGCCAAAAATAAAATGTACTGTCACAGGTCTAATCTCCCCCTGTAAGAATTAAGGACAAAAAAATTAGGCTTTGATGTCAGAGGTAATTCTTGGAGAGGGAGGTTAGAGCGTGAGTGAATGAGATTGGCATCAACTTTTTAATTGTTGGTCTTTTTTAAAAAAACAGAGAGAGCTGAGGTTATTTCCATGCTCAATTTAGCTCTTTAAATTATTTTAAGCAGATTATTTGGTAATTGCATGGAATCAGGCTTCTGAATACATGAATAGGGAGACGGGAGACTGTAACTCACTTGACTTTTCCATAGCAGTGATATGAAGAACACAAGCTAGATCCCACCTTCCCCACCACATCACGAACACCCAACTTTGTCAAAGTATGTCCGAGTAAGAGGGGAGATGAGGGGAAGAAAAGCCAAGAAGAAACAACACCTTTCACACAAAGCACTTCAGTAAGGTAGGTAGGGTCTCAGGTAACTTCTATGTGTTCCCTGTGTGTATAGAAACAGAACAGTTCCAGTATTAATAGGACTACTATGGATGGATTAAACAGTAAACTATAATCATGTATTGAGTTGTGAAATCCTTAACTACCTTGATGACTCCTCTCTTCTGTAATAAAAAAAATAACTGCATCTGCAGGTTTTGAATACAATCTATAGAGACAAAAACAAAAGAGGGCATCTATACTTGACATTCACCAATTCAATGACAGATCTAAAGTGCTAACATAAAGTAGTACATCACCTACCTAAAAGCATTCTGTATCATGCTTTAACAAACCCTCTATGTAAATACTGATATCCAGTAATGGGACAAGTCATGTAACGGAAAGGACAGCGGAAAAAATAAAAAGCACAAAAATAGGTACAGGGTTATCAAACTTAAATGTCAAGGCTTTAAACAATTGATCGATATTTTGATATATATTTTTTCTTCATAGGTAATACCAGTGGCGGATGGTACGTTTTGGGGGGAGGGGGCGGACGGGACACACACACACGCTCACATACACATAACACTCACAACCAGGAGCACACAAAAACACATTCATTCACAACACTCTTTCCCAAACATTCACACATGCACGCACCAAACAATGTAAAAAGAATTTAAATCACACTTACCTTTAGCCAGCTTTGCTCTGACTCGGAGGTTCCAGGAGGCTTGGGACTGCTGCCTTGCCAATGAGGGAAGGCAGCAGTCCTATCGTCATCACAGAGTGGGATGGGGTCAGGGAGACTACTGACCCCACCCCACTCTGTGATGAAGTGTCACTGATTGACACTGGGCCCTGGGCGCTTCAGGGCTTAAAACTGAAGCACCCAGGTGCAAGGCAATCAGTGACGCTATCCCTCGTCACTGAGGGAAGGGCCTCAGCAACCTTTGCTGAGATGATAAACTCACACCGAACGGAGAAGTGACTTTCTCAGCTCAGTAAAGTGCTGTTCAGGCAGCCAGGAGCCAGGGCTAAATGCGCATGTGTGTCTCCTGGCTGGTTAAACTGAAAGTGAATATTGTCTGTCAGGGTGACTTTTGTTCAGCCTGACAGACACTGTTTCTACGGGGAAAAAGGAGGCAGGCGTGGCCCTTCCGCACACATGGACCAGCCGCGCCTGGTAATAACTAAGGTTGGCACAAAGAGAAACTGAGTACTCCTCAAATAGGAGCAGAAGAAGTCAGATAAGTATTTCAGAGAAGCTATACAATTGCGCAAAATGCATGTTACTGCCTCAGAAGATCAATGATTCTTCTCTCCTTTGTTTTTGCAGGTATGAGGTATGGGGTCTGATAACCGGTACACCGCAAAGCCAAGAGCAGCCTCACCAAAACATCACTGAATAGAATGCTCATTTGCCGAATGTGGCGCAGAGTGACCTGGAAGCAAAAGTTGAGTGTCAGCAGGTCGGAAAGCACGCATGCGGGGACTAATAAGCAAACCGTCCTTCTGCCTGCTTTGCCCATATTTATTCTGTGACTGCTCTGCCCCCTGCGCATACGCGGATGGGTGCAGGGCACGCCCGACAGAGACTAGCCTTCAAATTGGTTGTCTTCAGTGCTTAATTTGAGCCAATGTTTGCGGGTGGGGGGCGCCAACACTTATTTTTGGGAACCAGCACTTATTTCGCCAGTACAGATATTTCCAGAGGCCAACATATGGAAAACAAACAAAGCCCAAAGTCAGAGGAAGGGAAACACAGAAAATCCAACACCAAGAGAAAAAGCAGACACCTGTAAGAGTGAGATACTGCGGCAGGGAGTGACTGGCAGTGAATTAAAGAGAAGTGCTTTGAGCAACGGCACCTATTATTCTACAAATAAAGCACTTAAAGCACTGGTAGTTTCACGCCTGAATGGGAGGGTTGACATGCAAACATTTAGCAGTTCTTTGTTAAACTGCAGGTGCAACATGATGTATAGTGTGTAGTTGAGTTAGTGTATGTTATTTGACACAACAACTATTTAAACATCGGTTTACGGCTTTTTAGGTCCAACTTCCAAACATGAAACATGCCGGTCCGACCACCGGTGCGGCTGTGGCCACACCGCCAGCACAGATTTGGCAGCCAGAACTCTTAATTGGGCCCTCATTTATACTTATTTATATTTTGTACTAATTTAAATGCATTCACCTATTTTATCACTATTTCCTGGTTTTATTAAGGGGTCCATTCCGATCCGGTAAAATTACCGTCCGTACGATTCGCATCTGGAGCCATCTCCATACGACTCATACACACACCGTACGACCCGACGAGTACGATCCGGACCGGGGTATCAGAACGCGATTCGTACGGTCCACGTCAGGTAAGGGCGATTCGTACGAAAAGCGCACATTCGCATACACACCGTACGGTGCGTACCCCCCATGATCGCAGGGGTACGTACCATACCCCTGCGATCATGGGGGGTATGCACCGTACACCTAGCGTACATGGGGTATGCACCGTACACCCAGCGTACATGGGGTACGGTGCGTACCCCATGTCCGCTGGGTGTACGGTGCGTACCCCCCATGATCGCAGGGGTAGGTGCATACCCCTGCGATCATGGGGGGTACGCACCGTACCCGGGGGGCCGTCCCGTGCCTGTTTGGGCACGAACTCTGCTTTTACGGCTGTTTTCAGCTCCCGTAGAAAAAAGGGTCGTACAGTGCGTACCCAACACGAATCGTACTTGCCGGTTCGGAAAAAGCAGCCGCGAACCGTTCAGATGTCGAGTACAGCGGATTCCGAGGGAGATTCGTACAGGGATTTTATTCGTACGGTCTCTGTACGATTCGTACGGAGTCCAGCTCCTGGTACAAATCGTACTTCGTCGTACGTACGGGGGACGTTGCAGGGTACGATTCGTACGAGAAAAACGCTCCGAACTGCTATTCGGAGCACTTTTTACCGGATCAGAATCGACCCCTAAGTGCCTACCTCCATTATTTTCAATGGCAGGGTGTTGCAGTATTAGCATTTTGCCATATATGGTTCTGGACCAATTACTGCTCCATTTTAGCACTAGTAACCTTAGTCGTAATTTTGGTTCCAACTAATTTTTCAGGTAGTGTAGGCGGATCACTGACAAAATATTGAATACAAAAATATAGAATACCCAAAATATCGATGACAAAACATAGAACTCAAAAGTATCGAAGTCCTATCTACAAACAGGTAAGTACAAAAATATCGAATCAAAAATATTGTTAAAAAAATGTAGTTAGTCAAAATAACGAATTTTTTTAAATGTCTTGAAAGTAATTTAAAATTAATGAAATAATAAATATAATTAACTAAAACATACTTAAAAATACTTAAATAACCTTAAAATTATTAAATAATTAATTAAAGTAAAAAAATAAACATACAATGTTATTTTTTAACACATATATATACATATATATATATTAACATAATATTAATAAAAAATATACAATATTTTTACCGTAGGATAGCGGGAGGGTAAAATGTACTATTACCACTCCAGTGAGTGCAACGGTAGGGAGAGCAATGGATAGCGTAAGGGTAAAAATTACTATTCCCACTCCAGTGAGTGCAACAGTAGGAAAAGTGTTGCATAGCAGGCACGGCCCGTTATACTGGGGCGGTGACATCCGGCAGGGGAGGGTCAGGGTGGGGGGTTGTAAAATGCAGGATATGGACCATTAGAGGTACCGATAAAAATAAATAAAACCAATGTTGTTGCCCACGCTGCATCGCCAAATGTGATGTAGCGTGGGCAACGAAATTCGTTTTATTTATTTTTATCGGTACTTACCTCTAATGGTCCATATCCCGCATTTTACAGCCCCCCACCCTGACCCACCCCTGCCTGACGTCACCGCCCCAGTATAACGCCCGGCATGGGCCGTGCCTGCCTGACAGACACTGTTCCTACGTCTGGTAATAACTAAGGTTGGCACAAAGAGAAACTGAGGACTCCTCGAATAGAGCAGAAGAAGTCAAGTAAGTATTTCAGAAAAGCTATACAATTGCGCAAAATGCATGTTACTGCCTCAGGAGATCAATGATTCGTCTCTCCTTTGTTTTAGCAGCTATGAGGTATGGGGTCTGATAACCAGTACACCGCAAATCCAAGAGCAGCCTCACCAAAACATCACTGAATAGGATGCTCATGTGCCGAATGTGGTGCAGCGTGACCCGAAAGCAAAAGGTGAATGTCAGCAGGATGGAAAGCACGCATGCAGGGACTAGAAAGCAAACCGTCCTTCTGCCTGCTTTGCCTGTATTTATTCTGTGACTGCTCCGCCCCCTGAGCGGGCGCGGACGGGTGCAGGGCACGCCGACAGAGACTAGCCGTCAAATTGGTTGTCTTCAGTGCTTAATTTGAGCCAGTGTTTGCGGGTGGGGGGCACCAACACTTATTTTTGGGAACCAGCAATTATTTCGCCAATACAGATATTTCCTGAGGCCAACATAGGGAAAACAAACAAAGCCAAAAGTCAGAGGAAGAGAAACACAGAAAATCCGACACCAAGGGAAAAAGCAGACACCTGTAAGAGTGAGATAACGTGGCAGGGAGTGACTGGCAGTGAATTAAAGAGAAGTGCTTTGAGCAACGGCACCTATTATTGTACAAATAAAGCACTGGTAGTCTCACACCTGAATGGGAGGGTTGGCATGCAAACATTTAGCAGTTCTTTGTTAAACTGCAGGCGCAACAAGATGTATAGTGTTTAGTTGAGTTAGTGCATGTTATTTGACACTACAACCATTTAAACATCGGTTTATGGCTTTTTAGGTCCAACCTCCAAACTCGAAACAAGCCGGTTGGACCACCGGTGCTGCTGTGGCCACACCACCAGCACAGATTTGGCAGCCACAACTCTTAATTGGGCCCTCATTTAAACTTTATATTTTTTACTAATTTAAATAAATTCACCTACTTTATCACTATTTCCTGGTTTTATTAAGTACCTACCACCATTATTTCCAATGGCAAAGTGTTGCATTATTAGCATTTTGCCATATATGGTTCTGGACCAATTACTGCTCCATTTTAGCACTAGTAACCTTACAGTCGTAATTTTGGTTCCAACTCATTTTTCAGGTAGTGTAGGCGGATCACTGGCAAAATATTGAATACAAAAATATAGAATACCCAAAATATTGATGACAACATATAGAATGCAAAATTATCGAAGTCCTATCTACAAACAGGTAAGTACAAAAATATCAAATCAAAAATATCATTAAAAAAAGATAGTCAAAATATCGATTATTTTAAATGTCTTAAAAGTAATTTAAAATTAATGAAATAATAAATATAATTAGCTAAAACATACTTAAAAATACATAAATAACCTTAAAATTATTAGATAATTAATTTAAGTAAAAAAATAAATAAACATACAATTTTATTTTTTAACACATATATATATATATATTAACATAATAATAATAAAAAATATACAATAGTTTTACCGTAGGATAGTGGGAGGGTAACATTTACTATTACCACTCCAGTGAGTGCAACAGTAGGGTAAACGTTGGATAGCGTAGGGGTAAAAATTACTATTCCCACTCCAGTGAGTGCAACAGTAGGGAAAGCCTTGGATAGCATAAGGGTAAAAATTACTATTCCCACTCCAGTGAGTGCAACAGTAGGGAAAGCATTGGATAGCGGGAGGGTAAAAATTACTATTCACACTCCAGTGAGTTCAACAGTAGAGAAAACGTTGGATAGCGAGAGGGTAAAAATTACTATTCCCACTCCAGTGAGTGCAACAGGAGGGAAAGCGTTGGATGGCGTAGGGGTAAACATTACTATTCCCACTCTAGAGAGTGCAACAGTAGGGAAAGCGTTGGATAGTGGGAGGGTAAAAATTACTATACCCACTCCAGAGAGTGCAACAGTAGGGAAAGGGTTGGATAGCGGGAGTGTAAAAATTACTTTTCCCACTCCAGAGAGTGCAACAGTGGAGAAAGCATTGGATAGCATAGGGGTAAAAATGACTATTTCCACTCCAGAGAGTGCAACGGTAGGGAAAGCGTTGGGTAGAGTAGGGGTAAAAATTACTATTCCCACTCCAGAGAGTGCAACAGTAGGGAAAGTGTTGGATAGCGTAGGGGTAGAAATTACTATTCCCACCCCAGAGAGTGCAACAGTAGAGAAAGCGTTGGATACGTTAGGGGTAAAAATGACTATTCCCACTCCAGAGAGTGCAAAAGCAGGGAAAGCGTTGGATAGCGTAGGGGTAAAAATTACTATTCCCACTCCAGAGAGTGCAACAGTAGGGAAAGCGTTGGTATAGCGTAGGGGTAAAAATTACTATTCCCACTCCAGAGAGTGCAACAGTAGGGAAAGCGTTGGATAGCGTAGGGGTAAAAATTACTATTCCCACTCCAGAGAGTGCAACAGTAGGGAAAGCGTTGGATAGCGTAGGAATAAAAATGACTATTCCCACTCTAGTGAGTTTAACAGTAGGGAAGGTAAAGATTTCATATATTAATAAAAATAAATAAAATATCAATACTAATAAAAAATGTATTAAAATAAATTACCAATTTAATATTATGTAATAATTAATCCAATAAAAATACAAATAAATATTAGTTATTCAAATGAATTTCCTATTAATACAAATTACCAATTAACAATTAACTAACAATAAATTAAAAATCAATACCAATAAATAAATAAAAATGATTTACCTAATTACAATTAAATTACTTCCCACCCTATTCCCTATAAACCCACAACCCACTACGGAAAATAAATTAAATTAACATAACTATCAATTAATCAATTAATTACCAATTAAAAATTCATTCAAAATGAATACCAATAAATAAATTAACATATTTAATTAATTACAATTAAATTACGTCCCACCCTATACCCCTATAAACCTACAACCCGCTACGGAAAATAAATTAATTAAATTAACCTAATTATCAATTAATCAATTATTAAAAATTAATTACCAATTACAAATTAATGATTGGCAATTAAAAATTAATTAACAATTATTTCAAAATTGATACCAATAAATAAATTAACATATTTAATGAATTTCAATTAAATTACTTCCCACCCTATTCCCCTATAAACCCACAACCTGCTACGGAAAATAAATTAATAAAATTAACATAATTATCAATTAATCAATTAATAAAAATGAATTACCAATTAAAAATGAATTGCCAATTGAAAATTAATTAATTACCAATTAAAAATTAATTAACAATTAATTCAAAATGAATACCAATAAATAAATTAACATATTTAATTAATTACAATTAAATTACTTCCCACCCTATTCCCTATAAACCCACAACCCGCCACAAAATTAAATTACCCAAAAATTAAATAACATAAAAAACACTTTAAAAAATTCGATATTATTAAAAATTCGATATATTTTAATACCTATATTATATACTTCGATATTTTAACTTTCTATATTTTAAAAATCAATATTACATTATTTTTCACCACTATATTCTGTCCATTCGATATTTTGTCCATTCTATATTTTGACTTTGATATTAGTGGTATTCTATATTTTTGATTCGATATTATGTCTGTATACCGTGTAGGCATGTGAGTCTTACATTTTAGGAAACTTTACATTCTGATTTTTTGAGTAGCCTAAAGAAGTAAAGCTACTCAAAAGTGGGTAACGTTTGTGAATAGCTCCCAACATCTTCTGAATCTTTTTTCATTACATTCTTCATTGAGGGTGAAACATAGCTGTGCTAACGCAGTCTGTTCAGCACAGGGGCTCTACTCCCAGCTTCCATATTTTTGTAACCTATGATGATACTTCATAGTGGGATTTTCTCTCTAGGACAACCTAGGTAAAACACATTTTGTCACCCAGTTTTTACCAAACACTCACTGTTAGGAAAAACCAAACCAATTGGTTTTGCTAAAGCTTGTTGTATATACCAATTTCACTAGAGGACAACCAGGCCCTCAAAATCCCCCTTTAGCAGATCATTCCAGACTTCTTGATGAATATTTGACACTCTTTTTATGTATTTCTCTTGTCTAAATTATTTATTAAATTTTATATAGGGCAGCCTGTAGCAAAGGGGTGTCAGATTGATCCCTTCTTACAGTTTTACAATAATGAGAGTCAGTGATGTAGCATATGATGATTTAGGGCCTGATTACGAGTTTGTATTAAATACAGCAGGTCACCACACCAGCGCCTCGCTGCGAGACCACAAAACCCAAAGGCAGGCCACCTTTGGATTACAAGTTTAATCCTGGCGGGTGGTTCTTCAATGGCAGTCCAATGGAGGTGCCTTTCTAAGGCTCAAAGAAGAACCATAGAAAGGCAGTGCTGAGTGCCGAAGTAGGCTCCTGCCCAAAGGAGATGATGGACGGAGTGTTGAACATTGCAAGCACTCACCCCCAGTCAAATGATCTGGGTTTAATCCATTATCATTCTTTAGCTCACTCTGCCACCCCAGTTCAGACATGGCTATATTCAAATCAGTCTGACCCTGTGCCTCATGGGAACAGTCCAGCCCGAACTGCCAAGCCATGTCTTCTCTGGACCGCATCCTGGGACCAGTTTCGGCCTCACAGCCCTCATCAGCCAGGCTATCTTGAATCCAGTGGCAAAGTGAGCAAGGGACCCACGTGGGCATACTCTGTCAACATAGAGCGAACAAAGCGGAGTGTTGAACATTGCAAGCACTCAACCCCAGTCAACTGATCTGGGTTTAATCTATAATCATCCTTTAGCTCACTCCACCACCCCAGTTCAGACATGGCCATATGCAGAATTTTGTGTTACTCCTTCAAAGGGACCTGCTTGTGAAAGTAACAAAGGCGATGAGTATACATTATAACCTCCTGCAGAGAGCGGTGAGCCACGGTGCCACGGTGTCGAGGAGCAGCAGTAAGGGGAGTAAGGGGAGAAGCCAGCGTCTTTGGCTTTCCACAAGTTTCTACAAGTCTCCTCTGTCTCTCCCATCTCTCCCGTGGCTTCTCTGGCTCAGGGAGGCGAGAAGAAAGGAGCGGGTCGGCTCCAGCTCCCAGGTTCCCGCTCCTTGGCGATAGGAGCAGCCCAGCCCAGTTCAGCTCTACCCCACGCGGGAGGTAAGCTGTGAAGGTGAGCGCGGCCGCCGATAGAGGTGGCTGGGAAGTAAGAGCCCGGGGAGCGGACCGAGGGGCTGCCTGACCAGGTCTTTCAGCTCGCGGTCCCCCTGAGTGCTCAACTTGCCCTCCCCCTCTCCAAGATGAGCGGACTCCGAAAAGACTGGCTTAAATCTTAGATCTCTTGCATAGATCAGCTCAGATATTCCCTGATATTCTCAAGGCTTATCATCAGCGCCTCCTCAGACACCCCCTCTTATTTTATAGACGCTCTCAAAAGCGGTCAAGTTCCGCTGTCGGCTAACCATCCTACCGATTCCTGTACCGCTTGTCGAGGGAACCAGTAGGTGTTCAATCCAAATCTCAAAAAACCAAGTCCACGCAACCACACCACGAAACCCGTCCTCAGATTCGTGTAGACATGGGAAACTACGTGCTGACACAAAGGATTCTGGGTGCTGTAGTCCACTTTGATGCTGTCGTGCCTGCGGAGCCGGTAGTACAAGTAGTGCAAGTCAAACTTAGGTGACATAGTTCAACAAGGAGGGTCCAAAGCACTAAAACACATCGTACAGAGCCCCAGATACTGTCACCTAAGAATGACGCTAAAAAAAAAACAGCCAAGCACGGAGGTGGAGGTGGAGGTGGACCCTGAAAGTACAGCACAAAGAAGGATAACAAGGAGCATAAGCTCCCAAAAACCCCAGGATCCAGTCAATGGCAATATCCTCCCCCAAGGTCTCATCACTCAATTCTTCCAGGCGTCCAGTGGTCCAATAACCTCAGCCGAGGGGCAAGTAGGGTCAGAGACCGCCTCCAAACAGGGAACCCCAGAGACTATAAAGGATCTGAGGGGCCGCCATACTTGTGAGTTTGCTACCACTCAGAGAATTATGAGTCCCGAGGTATGTCTCCAGCCGTCGCCAGGGCTAAAAGCCCGTTAAGGACCACAGCTGACATACATGAGAGACCTACAGCGAGGAAGAATGAGGAGAAAGGGAAGGAGGAGCATAAGGAGGCAGTCGCAGATTTTTCTACAAAGTGTTCAAGTAAGCGTTTGACTTCATTTGAGACACCCCGGGTAAATCAGAAGATAATCTCCCCGGGAATGGATGCACTAACAACCTCATTCCTGCAAAAATTAGAACGGTCCATCGAACGAACTCTGGAAGCAACACCAATAAACCCAGGAAGAACTACTGCCCTGAGAACGCCACAAACAGAGAGTTGGAGCCCGCTGGGCCTAGCACAACAGCAGGACGGAACGGAAGAAGTCACCCTCAAAGAGTTAAACCTGTCAGCAATAAGAGAAGTACAGGATACAATAGCCAGGGCGTTGCTATGGCAGTCCACAAAGATGGAAGTACAAATTGATCTGCTGTACTCAATTGCCCAGCACCTGGCGCGCCAAGATGAGAAGCTGGCAAAACTAGAGGTCTTATTCGAAGCTCAAAACGCCAACGCGGCCAATACCGACTCCTGCGCCGCCATTATAGAAAAATGGGCAAGTCTACCAGAAGTACTAAAGGACATGTTGGCATTAGCCAAGGGACAAAGAGAGATATTCCCTTTTGATCAAGCTACCCAAAAGTCATCATCCTTGAAGACGGTGCACCCTGAAATAACAAAATTTTGCAGTGCGGCAAGCAACCCTCCAAAGGAGATACTGGCTGGGCCAAGCAATAATATTATTCTGGAAGTACAAGGGAACGGGGACCCCGAGGTCATAATACTTGACACCACAAGTGACGACTCACTTGACGCTGCCCCTTTGGCGGCGATGGCTGAAGGTGCTTCGGCAGGTGCTTCGGCAGGAGCAAAAGCGCTGCTGTCTAGGAGGGCCAAAAAAAGACTAAAGAAACAACTGAAGAAATCTAAAGCCAAAAGCAGACAAATACTACCGGTAATACAAAACACTGGTGCCACAGACAACAAAAACAGCCCAAAGCCACTTTTTCCCATTTTTAACTTCAAACAGGAAACAAAGGCCACGAAGTCAAGTGATGTACCCCTCGTCCCAGGAGATGCCCAATGACATCAGAACACCCATCGGGAGGGTCTACACGTCGAGGAGGCTCAGCCGGGGAGACTACAGGAGGATGCCACTACTCAACCCAACGCCCTAAGCCCCTCAGGCTGGGCGCACCTACACCGGATGGAAGCAAACCCCAAATCAAACCAGGCAGAGCTACATGGAGTGCTAAGCGAGGAAGGTTTACCAAACGAGGCGCCAGGCAGACAGCTGCCAGGAGACACCTACATAAATCCTCTAAACTCAAATTGCCAGAGGCATATCATCGTGGGAGAACGGCAGACACTCTGCCACCTTCAACATAAAAGTCAACCAGCAACTTATGAGGTACTGCTCACTCCCAGATACACAGCCAAAGGCTCCTTTGATATTTTAAATAGGTCTAACATTGTTCGCCTTTTTGGTCATATT
This sequence comes from Lissotriton helveticus, assembly GCF_964261635.1. Lineage (NCBI taxonomy): Eukaryota > Metazoa > Chordata > Amphibia > Caudata > Salamandridae > Lissotriton > Lissotriton helveticus. The sequence goes on along the minus strand of NC_136071.1, from coordinate 786,874,235 downwards.
GATTCCCTGGCACAAATCACCTCAGACAAGATCGAGTGGGTAAATTTCAAAAGTCTAGGGACGGACACCCATGGCGACTCCACCTTAGTTGGATTCACTCTGCAGCAGGTCCAACAGGCTGTCCTTAAGCAAGCAACACAACTTGCAGAATGGGGCATTGAAGTTACTACCCTTAGCGTACCAAAATACCCACACGCTCTTACGCCCAAGCATGGTCAGCAAGAATCCACTTCAGTCCTCAAAGGGACAAGGCCAACAAGCCTAGACGGGGGGACGAAAACATGGAGGACAAGAACCCCGCTAAAAATTAACATCCTGCTTAAAGACACGCAGCGGAGGGTGCAGCGGAGAGTGCAACGGAGAGTGCAGCGGCCTCAGCAAGGATTGGTCCATATGGAGGACACCAGGAGACAGGCCCCTAACCAAATATATACCCATGGAATTAGAGCACGCTTAAATTCATTTAGAGGTAAAGATCGTAAGTTAACCATCATCTCATGGAACATAGCAGGGCTAAATAACATTTTCAGAGACACGGCTACACTTGATTACCTCACACAGGCAGACATACTGTGCATTCAGGAGACCTGGGCGAAGTCAACTACTCCAATTGGCGGCTTCTACAAATATTTTAAATCAGCAACCAAAAGGACGATCTTCGGACGCCCGTCAGGGGGCCTTTCCATCTTTGTAAGTTACGCTTGCAAACTTAAGATCACAGAACTAAAAGTGGTGTCACCTGACCTTCAAGCAATCATAATAGGGGGGTTGAAAATGGGGCTAGTGTCCCACCCCCTTTTATTAATTAATTGCTACATCAATCCAACCAAATATCAAACGCATCAGGGTATGGAATCACTTACCAGTACGTTGGAAGATCTACTTATAAGTCTGGAGCACCATGACGTGATAATTGCGGGAGACTTCAACAAAAGAGGCTTGGACTTGATCCCTGTTGCACTCCCAAGCAAGAAGTCAGCCCCACTGATTTCATTCCTCACAAATTTTAACCTGCAATCTACCCATAGGACACAAAAAATGAGTTACCCCGCATGCACTGCCAAACCAACCTTCAGGAATGTCTCTACCATAGACTACATTTTCACTAATGAAGGGCTGGCCCATAAACTTTGTGACTTCACTGTGGTCGATAGGGATGAAAGCGACCACAGGCCCCTCCGTGCCACATTTAACTTGGCGCGGGAACAGGTGGAAGCACAGGAAATAATAGGAGCAACTACAGGCGATGAACATCATCTGGTCCTCAAAAGACTAAAATGGACGACACTTCTTAGCCACAGCTTGTCAGAGTTTGTAGCCAGTAGGGAGGCAGCACTAAAGTCTCAAGATATTAAGAACATCATACACTTCTGGGAATCACTGACCATGGATTTATTGAAGAGCATGGGTAATACCAACCAACCAAGAAGTTGTCAAAGTTACAACAGGCCAAAATGCAAAAAAACCCGGAGTCTGACACAAAGCAAACAAGCGCTAAACAAGGCAATCAAGGCAAAAAAGAAAGGCATTTATTTGCCACAGAAGTCTTCCATCCCTGCCCTGCGAGCCACTCACAAAAAGAAAGTTTGGGAGCTGAAAAGGCAGCGGTCAGAAAAGAACTGGCTCAAAGTGTTTTCTCTAATGAAAGAAAAAGACAACAGCAAGCTATGGCGATACATTAATAGCCTGACGCCCAGAGCCGAGTGCAAGGAAAACAGAGTCACAGGGAATGTGTGGGAACAATACGCAAAGGGGCTGTACACCTGCAGGGTAAATGAGACTAACGCTGGCAGTTAAGCGTGGTCGAAGGCGGCAGCGGAAAACATCAAAACTCAAATCGCGCCGAATGTCACTTTAGGCATAAGTCAACCGGCTAAGTACACAGAGGAGGAGACTCTGAAATTTATTAGAGCTATAAGAACAGACGGGGCTCCTGGTCCAAATGGAGTACCAGCCCAGGTTTTTAAAACTGCCTCAGCCTTTTTTGCAACGATACTCACCCCGCTATTCAATTATTCATTCGCCACAGCAATCCTGCCAACACCTTGGAAAGGCTCGATCCTAGTTCCTATACACAAGAAGGGTGACCACTCGAACCCGGCTAATTACAGGCTCATAGCCCTTCTTGATATAGAAGCCAAGGTATACGCCCGCCTACTACTAAGGGACCTGGAGGCCTGGGTGGACAAGAATGGCATTCTCCCACCTACACAGACTGGATTTAGGGCCAATAGTAGCACCTTGGATAATATTACAGCGCTCTCCTATCTTGCGAAGCAAGCCAACAAGAGGAACAAGTTGCCCCTGTTTTGTTGTTTCATAGACTATTCCACCGCTTTCGATCGAGTAAACAGAATTCGGTTATGGTCAAAACTCGAAACTTGGGGGCTCCCTCAAGCCTTGCTAAAAGACATAAAAGCACTCTCCGAGGAGACATGGGTCCAGGTGAAACTAAGTCCAACAATCACAACAGCAAGAATTGACACCAACTCTGGACTAAAGCAGGGGTGTGTACTGGCCCCCTCACTGTTCAACCTGTATACTGCAGACATGGGGCAAGCCTTGAAAGATGCTAATTTAGTACCTCCAAGATTGGGAAAGCTGGTCCTGGGAACCCTGCAGTATGCAGACGACACTGTGGTAATGGACCACACCAGGGTGGGGCTCCAAAGAGATTTGAACAGTCTTGCAACATACAACAAGATAAATAGTCGTCAGATCAACGAGAGCAAGACAAAGATTGTAATCTTCGGTGAATACCAACAGAAAAAACAAGCAACATGGTCCATGGGGGTGCACCGAATTAGAACAGCCTCATCATACAATTACCTGGGGGTCTGGGTGTCAGAGAGAGCCACCGCAGTCAAACATCTAAAGGAGCTAAAACCAAGAATTGATAAAATAATTCTGTCCCTTAGACGTCTAAGCCATCGCCTAGCCAGTCCCTCAGTAGAACCGATGTTGACTGTACTTAGGGCAAAACTGATCCCCTCTATTACGTATGGTCACATTGCCTATCCAGGTGCATTTGAGAAAGCGATCAAAGCGGCCCAGGTGAAAGCGTATAAGCATGTGCTACAGGCCCCAAGCCAGGCAAGGAACAACAGGCTAAGGCTAGAAATAGGCTTGAAACCACCGTAGCTGGTATTACAGGGGGACCTGTTAAAATACTACATCAGAGTACTGAAAGCACCTGAAAACTATTTAAAACACTTTCTAAAAATTATTTTTGGAGAAGTGGGCTCCCCATGGCACACTAAGGTGGCACAAGGCATTAACCTATTGAAAATCGAGGGAAACAGCTTGCCCCTTCAAGAAATTTCACATTCTGCCTGGGCCTTAGCTATCAAGCGCCAAGTCCAGACCATCTTGTACGAGCTCGATTGCTCATCACTCCAATATAATCCACTAACCCTGGCCCTGGACAAGTCTTACATTCCTGGCAAACCCCAACCGTATCTGCAAGACACACTATCACCCCAAGCGAGAAAGAAAATTCAGTATCTGCGCCTCTTGGCCCTTGGGATCGTAGATTTTAACCCAAAATGGGCATGAATGGATTGTATTTACAACAAGGGGTGGTGAGGGACAGAGTCTCTGAATTAAGCAGAATACTGTCACCCAGTCAAAAGATCAGGGCTAGATCCAACACCGTTTTTTAGCTCATTGCACCATCCCAGTTTCAGAACCTGGCTGTATGCAAATTAGTCTGTTCCTGTTCCTGTCCCAGTGCATGATGGGAACAGGGCAAACCAAACTACAAAAGCCAATTCTTACACTGGGAAGGAAACAAGCTTCCGGGGACCGGTTTCTGGCATTACAGCCGTCTTCGGCCCGGCTTGCTTGAATCCTGATGGTGCAATGAGCAAGGGACTCATGTCTGAGTATACCCTTCCACGCTTAGGGTGGACAAAAATATTTACAACAAGGGGTGGTGAGGGACAGAGTCTCTGAATTAAGCAGAATACTCTCACCCAGTCAAAAGATCAGGGCTAGATCCAACACCGTTTTTTAGCTCATTGCACCATCCCAGTTACAGAACCTGGCTGTATGCAAATTAGTCTGTTCCTGTTCCTGTCCCAGTGCATGATGGGAACAGGGCAAACCAAACTACAAAAGCCAATTCTTACACTGGGAAGGAAACAAGCTTCCGGGGACCGGTTTCTGGCATGACAGCCGTCTTCTACAGCCAGGTTCTGAAACTGGGATGGTGCAATGAGCTAAAAAACGGTGTTGGATCTAGCCCTGATCTCTTGACTGGGTGAGAGTACTCTGCTTAATTCAGAGACTCTGTCCATCACCACCCCTTGTTGTAACTATTTTTGTCCACCCTAAGCGTGGAAGGGTATACTCAGATGTGAGTCCCTTGCTCATTGCACCATCAGGATTCAAGCAAGCCGGGCCGAAGACGGCTGTAATGCCAGAAACCGGTCCCCGGAAGCTTGTTTCCTTCCCAGTGTAAGAATTGGCTTTTGTAGTCTGGTCTGCCCTGTTCCCATGATGCACTGGGCCAGGGACAGACTAATTTGCATACAGCCAGGTTCTGAAACTGGGATGGTGCAATGAGCTAAAAAACGGTGTTGGATCTAGCCCTGATCTCTTGACTGGGTGAGAGTACTCTGCTTAATTCAGAGACTCTGTCCATCACCACCCCTTGTTGTAACTATTTTTGTCCACCCTAAGCGTGGAAGGGTATACTCAGATGTGAGTCCCTTGCTCATTGCACCATCAGGATTCAAGCAAGCCGGGCCGAAGACGGCTGTAATGCCAGAAACCGGTCCCCGGAAGCTTGTTTCCTTCCCAGTGTAATAATTGGCTTTTGTAGTCTGGTCTGCCCTGTTCCCATGATGCACTGGGCCAGGGACAGACTAATTTGCATACAGCCAGGTTCCGAAACTGGGATGGTGCAATGAGCTAAAAAACGGTGTTGGATCTAGCCCTGATCTCTTGACTGGGTGAGAGTACTCTGCTTAATTCAGAGACTCTGTCCATCACCACCCCTTGTTGTAACATGAATGGATTGTGCCATTGCCTGCCGGCTATGCAACTACCGCAGAGAATCCTGGTTACACCTTTTGCGCTGCTGTACAAAGTTGGTCAGCGATCGCCATCGTCTGCTGCGCCCGGCCCTACGGAACCTAGGCTATAGAACCTGCAGAGAGGCCTCGGACTGGTGCTTTACGGAAACAACGACCTGTCTACTAGCTAGGGCGGCAAGTTCATACATCAAGTCAGAACTGCACTTGACATCCACCAAGAGGCTACTGACCCGAAGGTTCCTGGTATTGAGCCATGAACTCCATCAGGTGCCCTAATCATACAAGCTCAGTCCTTTAGGAGCTATTGCTAAGTAATTGGGATTACTAGTCCCAGAAACCAAACCAGGGGCGGATAAGGGGCCAGTGAAGTACTCTCCCATTTACATATGGCATCGAGTTAAGATTAACCTTGCTGAATTCTGATTTAACTGTCCAGACTCTCGACGGTGTAAAGACAAGGAACAAACAAAAGAAGTTTTAACGGACATAATGTAGTAAAAACAGTCATTATGAAATCCTAATGTTGTATATAGGGTTTTATGGCGGGAAGGGTACTCTGGGGGGGGGGGGGGATGTCCAGGGGGGACGCTCATGTGTTTTATACTGTAAAGATTTTAAGTAATCGCACAGTCAATAAAGTTTTACATGGCCATATGCAAATCAGTCTGACCCTGTGCCTAATGGGAACAGTCCAGCCCAAACTGCCAAGCCATGTCTTCCCTGGACCGCAAACAAGCATCCTGGGACAGGTTTCTGGCTAATCAGCCTTCATCAGCCAGGCTAGCTTGAATCCAGTGGCAAAGTGAGCAAGGAACCCATGTCTGGGCATGCCCTGCCAACTTAGGGCGAACAAAGCAAAACCAAAGGGGATGATGGACGGAGTGTTGAACATTGTAAGCACTCACCCCCAGTCAACTGATCTGGGTTTAATCCATCATCATTCTTTAACTCACTTCCCCACCCCAGTTCAGCCATGGCCATATGCAAATCAGTCTGACCCTGTGCCTCATGGTAATAGTCCAGCCCGAACTGCTAAGCCATGTCTTCCCTGGACCGGAAACAAGCATCCTGGGACCGGTTTCTGGCTAAGCAGCCGTCATCAGCCAGGCTATCTTGAATCCAGTGGCAAAGTGAGCAAGGGACCCACATCTGGGCATACCCTGCCAACTTAGGGCGAACAAAGCAAAACCAAAGGGGACGATGGACGAAGTGTTGAACAAGCATTCACCCCCAGTCAACTGATCTCGGTTTAATCCATCATCATTCATTAGCTCACTCCACCACCCTAGTTCAGACATGGACATATGGTGGCATTTTTGGGGACCTGCACTTATTTTTCTCCATCAGACACTTACCCAGAGCAAGAGAGGAAAAAGCACACAAAGTGGAAAAAGGGAAAGTCAGAAAATACATCACAAAATGAGAGAGAAGGAGTCTGCAAAAGTGAGATAAAGGGGCAGGGAGTGTCTGGTAGTGGATTAAAGATGCTTGAGATCGATTCAAGACCACACAGCCTCAGTATTCGGCGTGCAGACTTTTAATAGCACAGGTCGCTGGCTTTTCAGCAGAGCTTTGGGCACCAGCACTCATTCATGTACAAATTAAGCTCTGGAGACAGGATAGAAATGTAAAAGAGAAAGCCAAAGATTTCATATTTTAAATGGTGAGAGGGAGAGAAAGAAGGATAGGCTCTCCTAAGATGACAAATTACTACTATATTAGATACAGGAACGTATCTTCCATTGATGCAGCGGGTGGCACGGCATCAGGGCCCAGAGGCTTGAGAGACCCACCAGATACTGATTATGGCTGAAATTTATGGCTGTAATTTATATTTCAAAGAGCAGCTAGGGAGCACATTTTCTTTCTTTGCAATGTGGGACCATGCCACTCAGGTTATGACTCTAGGTGGATTCCGGTTAAGAATTATAGCATTGGGCATAGTACGAAGGGCATGGGTATATGGGTCTAGAAACAAGGTTGGGGCAGTGAGGAGAGTCCTAAGTGCATTTATAATGATAGTGATTTTGGAGAAGAAATAGGAAGTAAAGTCAGTGACAGGAAGGCTAGGTTGGATTATGATGGCATATGCGACTGCATGTAGAGAGTTGACTGTGCAGGATATCTGTCAAGTATTGGGCATTAGAGCAGGGGTGTAGTGAACCCCCTGCTTTAGCAGCTACAGCTGGCATGGGGTTTTTCATGGGCTTCTGCAGTCTGCAACCCAACAGACAAAAGCTCATAATCAAAGCTATAACAGAATATAGAGTCAATACAAGTGCAAGCAGGAGCAGGAAAGAACAACATATGGGTAAATATAATAGGAAAAGATAGAAGGAATACTGAATGGAAGGATCGAATGATGAGTTGTTGGAAGAATGAGTGGGTGAAAGGATGGGTGAATGGATAGGTAGATAGAATGATGAAAGAATGGTAGAGTAAATTAATGGATGGATAGGTGGATGGACAGGTGAAATTATGGCAGAGTAAAAAGACGGATTGGTGGCTGAACAGATGAAAGCATGGCTGTATGAGTGGGTGATAGGATGAGTGAATGGACAGCAAAGTAGACGGACTAATGAATGGATGGCAGAACGGCTGGATGGGATGATAGGGTGGATGGATGGCAGAGTGGCTAGATGCATGAGAGAGTGTATATATGGATCGATGCATAGCTGAGTGGATGGATGAATGCATGGCAGAGTGAATTATGGCAGAGTGAATAGGTGGATGCATGGCAGAGTGCATGGAAGGATGGATGGCAGAGCGAATGGATGGCAGAGTGGATGAATGGATTGTGGCTGTGTGGATGGATGAAAGGATGGATGGCAGAGTGAATGGATAGATGCATGGTAGAGTGGATGGATGGATGGTAGGGAGGAAGGGTCCATCGATGGCAGAGTAGGTGGATGGATGGAAGGCAGAGTGGATGGAAGGATCGATGGCAGAGTGGATTGAGGTAAGGATGTAGAGCAGAGTGGATGGATGGATAGATGGATGGCTAGATGGGAGAGTGGAAGGATGGATGATGGCAGAGTGGAAGGATGGATGGATGGCAGAGGAGATGGATGGAATAGGAAAAGACTGAATGATGGATGCAAGAATGAATGGATGACAGAATGTAATGGTGAAATAGTGGATAGAAGGGTGAATTGATGTAGTGGGTGGATGGAAGCGTGAAAGAAAGAATAGATAGATGCTTGGCTAGAAGAGACAAGGGAGCTCTTGTAGGAAGGGTAGGGCTCAATTTCCTTGTTTGCTTGGTGCCACCAGAGCTTTAGTTCAAAGTGGGGAACATTTAAATGTTCTTGCTACTCCCTTGCATAAGAGGGAAAATTAGGTCCTGAAGTAAACACATTTGACTGCGGCTTGGGCAGAAGTGAGGGGGTGTAGAACAAGGTTGTAGATGTCAAAGTGTTGGTGGTTCAATATGTTTTTTATATCCACTGAAAAGGGGCATGTGTACCTGGCAGCTGGTGTGGATATTTATCAAGAGTATAGTTTGGTGATGTATAGAAAATTAGGAGTGCCTGAGGAGTCCACTGACTTTGAGAAGGGAGAGGCAAATTGAATACAATGATGATGTTTGTTGGTGGCACAATTTTAGGAATGCTTAGGGACAGATTTAGTTAATGGTGAGTTGGTGGGTTTGCAAAGTTTAAGCTGGTGTTGTGGTGACAAACAATTATGATTGTTACTCATGGCAGGATCAGGCACTGAGGCCATCCAATGATCATAGAATAACAGGTGTTCTCTTGTCAGGATGTGGGAAATGCTAGTATGGTACAGTACTCAGGCTACCATTAAGTACAATTGGCAGGATGTGTGGGTATCAATCGCTCAGCAGACGCAGTTATCACTCTATAGGAGGTACAGTTTCCATGTTACAGAGACAGAAATATTTGTGTTAGTGCAGTACGCAATGTACAAAGGCACTGACCTCTTAGTATTTACGCTTCTCGGGGCTCAGCGGTAGAAATAAGTTATTGGCTGCATTCACCAGGGTGCAGGTGGCACCAATAAATCTGGGTCAGGTTCACATAGCCATTTACACACCTAAGTGAACTTAGGTTCTCAAATGGTTTGCTTTATCTCTGTAAATTCCTGTTTGTAATCACGAAACATGAATTTACAGCCACATACTTATTTACTCACATTCATTATTACACCAATGTTGTGTACTATTAGGTGTGAGAAAATGTGCTCACAAGGAAAGAGTTTGAACATTCCATGCTGGGGGAAACTTGGTATAGTAGATGAATTCCAACAAGTGAGCCACTTTCTAGGCATTCGAAGATGCCTTGTGTACCATCTTCCCAGTCTGGGTACCCTCCAATGACAATGTCGCACACAGAGCTTAGTATTACATGCCTTTATTCTGCTGCGTGTAACTGCAAACTCAACATTCTAAAACAAGCTTTCATGGCATTGCACTCGGACACCTAAGTCACAGCTCTATAGAGACCGTTAGGAGCCCAAAGGGCTCCATCATAAAATAGTCAAAGACCCAACATCTCCCCTCTGTTAAATTAAACATTAAAAATGTTTACAAATATATACATATATATATTTAGAGAGAGAGACTGACAGAGAGAGAGAATATCACATTTCTTCAGTCAACCTTCTTGGCTCTTTAATTATTCAACTTGATCTGGGTACTGAAAGCTGGGAGCAGTCATCTCCTGTCAGAGATCTTTGAAGGCAATGAAGAAGTAATAGCAGTCACTGGGTTCTCAGGTTCAGTCTTTCTTTCACCATCTTAATCAGAAGACCGATTAATCAAATGCAGAAAGTGAGAAGAGTCTCTGGTATCAGACTTCCGAGGGGGCTGGGCAGTAACCATATGTCCCTTGGTGGACACCACGTGGAAAGGTTCAGCATCATATGGAGCATCATATTTTCTCCTTCAGAGTTGGTGGGAGATCACTAGATTCCCTGTTTTTAAACTCAGTGTTCTTCGCATGTGACCTATTGTTAGCATAGGCTTTACACTTTTCTTTATGAACCAAGTCCTTATCATCTCCATCTCTTTTGTTGGACCATTGAGGTAACTTGGTTGTCATTGCTCTTCTGAACATCAAAGTTGCAGGACTGTCGCCCATGGTGGGATGAGGTGTTCAACGATAGACTCGTAGGATGGAATTCAATACAGTTTGCAAATTGAGCTTCTCGTGAGTAGCACACTGTAATGCTTTCTTTAGCATACTCATAAACAATCAACAAGTCCATTGCCCTGCGGCCACAAAGGTGTACTCTCTGATGCTTTATGTCCCAATGCTCCAGAGAATCATTGAATTCCCGACTGTTGAACAGTGGGCCATTATCAGACTTCAAAATGGCTAGAATGCCCCATGTTGCAAAAATGCCCTCAGGTCTCTCAATGATTGGCTTATGAGTTGTCGATGAGAGATCCTCTATTAATGGAAATCGAGAGTACTCATCTACAATTACCATCAGGTGATGTCCTTTGTCGAGTGGACCAATGAACTTGATGGCTTTTCTCTGCCATGCATGCTTAGGGAATTCTGACATGGTAAGAGGATGTTGAGTAATGTTCTTAAAAGGCAGTTACACAGATGACAGACTTGGAGTTCCTTTTCAACCCTCTTATCTAAATATGGAAAGCAAACTCGATCTTGGAGAACTCTCTTAGTGGCAATAATACCGCAATGTTCTTCATGAGCCACTTCAATTAATTTCTGTCTTAAACCCTCCGAAATTAGGATTCTCAACCCCGCGCAGTATAACTCCTTCCTGAGTTATAGACAATTCATCTTTAATGTTTTTGTACTTTTGGTATTCACCATCACTGATAGCAGTTCAAGCATGACACTTACTCGACTGATGTGTAATTATTTCTTTCAACCTCAGCATGTCACTATCATGGCTCGTGGCAGTGATGATTTGGGCTAACGATTTGTCAGTGGGTGTTTATGGCTTAACAATGAAATTAATGTAGGCTTCAGCCGTCTTGAATGCATTACCTTGACCTTGAATAGGCACTCTGGAAAAGTAGTCAAGAGAGTTTTGATCCTTCCCTGGATAATGTATGTTAATCCTGGCATCTCATGGCGTGTTTCCCCTGTGTTTTTGCTTTCTGCCCTCCCGGTTTTGACTCTGTTTTTGCTGGTTCAGTGTCTCTGCATGCTTTCTCACTGCTGTTCAGTGTTAGAGTGCAAGTGTGTCTGTTGTAAATTGTGTTCTGTATTGGTGTTTCCATGATTGGCATATTTGATTTACTAACAAGTCCCTAGTAAAGTGCACTGAGAGTGCCAGGGCCTTTAAATCAAATGCCGCTAGTTGGCCTGCAGCACTCGCTGTGCCACCCACACCAGCAGTCCTGGAAAGGGTTCTCAAACCTGCCACTGCCGTTTTTTATTTCATCTCGATCTGGCAAGTGTAGTCACTTGCCTGGTTCTAATCTTCCCTTTTCTTACATGTAAGTCACCCCTAAAGTAGGAATGGCTATCTGTCCCATAGGATAGAATGGGAGTTTATTTATAACATCTTAGAAGCATAATTTCCCATTGGCACCAGAATGGGAAATGGAGTTTATATTGCCTGGACTCAGAATGTAAAAATGCATCTTTTAGTAAAGATGATTTTTATGTTCTGTGTTTGAAAATACCACCTTTAGAAAGTAGGTATTTTCTAACTGAGCCATCCTGTGTGCTTCTGCTGGGTTTGTGGATTGACTGTCTGGCTTTGGAGTCACATGGGCTGGGGATGAGAATTCTCTCCAGACAGCCACTGGGGGGGGGGGTTGAGGTGTGTCCTGGCTTTCCTGGATGAGACAGGGATGGGCTTAACAGGCCTGGGCTGCATTTAGAGTAGTAGTAGGAGATTTCCTTGCACCTGAATGGGCCTGGTCAGCTTTAGACAATGCTGTCTCCACCTCCTGCCGGGAAACTGGGCCAGAGAGGACCACACAGGTTTGGACTAGGCACAGACACTCTCTGCCTAAGAGAAAAAAGAGACACAGAGTATAAATATTGGGGCCCAAACCCCAGAACTTGAGCACTCGCTGGAATCAAGGAACCTGCCAAGAAGAGCTGGAAGAGCTGCCAGGAGTAGTAGTGCTCCTTTATTGTGTTGTTGCTTTGTTGGGTTGGCCTGCAGTTGCTGCTTCTGCCTCTGACAGTGAAAGGACTGGACTGAACTTTCTTTACTTCTGCTGAATATCTCCAAGGGCTTGAAGTTGAGCTTGCCTCCTGTTCTGAAATCTCAGGGACTGCAAGGACTTCACCGACCTCTGGGTACAGCCTCTGGAACTGTATTTTCAGTTGCCACAGAGGGGGGAAATCAGCTTACTCCACCACGGACTCCATTACTAGCTCCATATCCTAATTACTGCAGAGGGCACCACGGCATCTCGCACCGCAACCCTGGTCTCACTGACGACGATGACTGCTGCCACTGCCACTGTGCCACTGCTTGCACCATGACGTATGGGCACCACACTCCACACTGCCTTGCTTCACTAAGCCGCCCTGGTCTTAAGACTCGGTCGCCTCCTGCTAACTTCGACACCTGTGACCGTACCATGGCTTGGGGGCACCCCTCGTAAGTCTACGACGCACCACCTTGTCCCACACCGCAGTCCAGATCAACCAACGCCAGCTCCCTGCAACCGGCTCGGTCACCTGCATCATAATCTGTCATCGCCGAAACGAGCACTGCCTTCACTCCGCATCGCAGCCCTGATCTCATGGATACCGCTTGATGATTTCCACCGAGCCGCTGCCTGCACAGAGCTTTGAGGGCACTGCACAGTAGACCGCTACACTTCACATTGCAACTGTGATTGTTGCCATGACCGGCTCACACAACGTGTCGGCCGCAATGAAAAGGTACTGTTTACTAGTCTGCCAACACCCCGACTGACGCGGTCAGACGGAACTGTTGAATTCTGTTGTTTTCAGTATTGCGGTAGCACCAGACGGAGCCACTGACTTAAAGGAACTACATTTTCAGTGTTATTCTTGCAAAGTGCATATTTTTAAATACCGTATGTTGGATTTTTATCGTTCTGATCTTGTTTTAAATATATAAAGTATTGGATATTTTTATAAACTTGTGTGGTGTCTGTAGTGCTTTCACTGTGTTACTGTTGGTAATGTGCCAATGCTTTACACACTGCCTCTGAGATAAGCCGGACTGCTTGTGCAAAGCTACCAAGGGGTGAGCAAGGGTTATTTTAGGAGTGTAACTCTCTTACTCTGGGTAGGAAGAAGGGTCCCTACTTGGACAAATGTGCAAACCATCGCCGACTAGAGACCCCCATTTCAAACAGTATACAATAGTGTAATCATACTCTTGTAATCAGAGTACCCACCGTTCAATGTGAGGAGGCATCTTGGCTTTTGGATTGCAAAAGATAGTCAATAAAGCCTTATGATCAGTTACCAGTGTAAATGGCTTGCATACAGGAATACATGGAAATGTTCCCAAGCCCCTACCATGGTCAAACTTTCTTTCTCGGGTTGAGAGTAAGCACGTTCTATTTGTGACAAACCTCTACTGGCCACACTATGCCTTCGGGCATGGGGGTGTCCACTGTGCTGTGTCAGCATAGTGCCTAACCTAACGGAGCTAGTGTCAACAACAACGTTGGTATGAAGCTTTGGATTGAAATAGGCCACATCAGTAGCAGTGTCAATGGCTTGTTTGATTTTCTTGAAACTTCTCTCACATTCTTGTGACCACTTGAATTAAACATTTTTTCTTCCTTAACTCTAGTAAGGGAGCACTTATGGTCGCAAAGCCTTGCATACATCTTGAACAGTAACTGGGCATGGAAAAAATGAACGCATCCTTGACACTTCTTGTGGGGGATCAGTATTTGGCAGCAATTGTACTTTAGGAGGATTAGGTGTCATACCCCAATCAGGGAAGATATAGTCAAAGAATTTTAACTTGGTCGTTGGGAACTCATACTTGTTAAAGTCAGGCCTTTATCAGTCAGTAAGCGAAATACTTGGGTGAGAGCCTTATCATGCTCCTTTTGTGTAACTCCGAAAATCAATATGTGATCACTATAGTTGAATGCATTCATAATTGGCTGTATAACAAGTTGAATGAAATCTTGAAAAAGTTCTGCAGCCCAAACTGATGGTAAACTTTATCTAATTCAAGGCGAGACAAAACCATGGCACCATTTAATTGCGTTATCATGTCAGCAACATGTAGGCCTGGATGTCATTCTCGTTCAATTGCCTCATTTGCTTGGTACATATCAATGCATATGCGTACAGCTCCTTCTGTGTCCTTTTTGGGCACTGCCACTATGGGAGAAACCCATGGCGTCGGACCAGTTGAATGCTCAATAATGTCATGGTTAAGTAATGATTCAAATTCTTTTTCAACAGTTTCTTGTAAATGAAAAGCAATTTGTTAACGTCCCTGAGCAACAGGACGAACATTGCCATTATTGTGTAACTTTACTTTCATAGTCTTTAGCTTTCCCAAACCATGAAACAATGAAGGAAATTGACTTACTATTGTGTGGTGAGCATTCCGGTTGTAATTCACAGAATTCAGTCCCATATCAGCAGCGGTACTGAAACTCAGCAGACAGGCACTTGCTGCTGTGCCTTCAAGCACATGGATGGGTGCTTTCACTTTTGTTTTTTTGTGTTTCAATGTCGTAACAAATGAACCTTGACTTTTTATGAGCACTGATGCAGATCAAATCTACGCTTTGGTTTTCTATGGCATAAGTTGAGGCAATGGAGACAATTCATGCTATTACTCTTCAGGTATTATTTTTATTGATGCGCTGCTGTCGTTGATGAAAGGTATCGAGCAGTCATTTATTTTTAATATAATTTGCAGACAATGTTTGTATGATTTTGGTGCTTTTGCATGTCGACTTTTCTTTGACTGACATTCTTCTTTGCATGCAACCTGTCCAACATGATGTCTGTAGATCCTCTGCGTCCAAGATGGCGGAGTGAGGACGCGGACGAGCAGCAGCTAACCTGGAGCTCCTCATCCACTCTGAAGTGAGGTCAGGAAAGACGTACTGATGTTGGTGATTTTCCCCGTAACCCCCTGAAAAACCGCAAGAATAAGGAGGAATAAAAGAAACACTTAAACCGAGCTACACCGGCGCTTACCGATGCTCTGGCTTCTTGATTTTTCACAGACTGTCAGGCACTCGATTGGGCTAGTGATCCGTAGCCTGCTCACTAGCTCGGAGTTTGGTTGGACTGGTCTGCGGCCCGCAGCCCGTGCACTGTGGACACACAAAATGTCACCGAAGTACCCGAAATACTCAAATTACCGCTGCCGCTACCTCCCTTTCTACCGCGGGCGTGACGACTACGGCGATTGTGACAGCTTCGGCTCCCCCCCCCTCCCTGATAGGAGCCATGGAAACAGAAGAGGCGTCTTCTGACACTTTGATTTATTCGGCTTAGGAGTCTTTGGGGGCTGTGGACGGTATCACAAACAATTCCTCTGCAGCGGCGGCACCTGGAGTCAAGGGTGCACAAAAGGACACAAACTGCAGCAGCAGCCGGTAAGCCATTATTACGCCCCCCAATATTGACTGTTTCTAGTACCTCTAACATTTTATCTAAAAATACTGCGAAAAACAACGCTAAGCTTAAAGTTAAACCAGGGGGCCTAACGGGATCTCTGACTGGATGCGAGGGTGGCGATGAAGCTGACTGTTTGACTCTCCCAGCAAGCTCAATTACCGTATCTGTAGCAAACACAGCTGAACCCATAGGAGCTGCAGTTAAGTCTCGACCTGACAATAAAGTTTCTAACCTGTCACTATCTACAGAAGTATCTGCAGAAGTAGTAAATATAACTGAAGAGAGTTTGACGAAGGATGGCGATTTAAACTTAGCTGCTAGTGGAGACTCAAATGATTTGGTAACTTTCAGTGTATCGGGGCATACAAAAGAAATGGTAATGGCAAACGATGATACAAGCAACATGGCTCTCAGTGAGGACGTAGTAACTAGCGGTACTGGATTATCAGATAAAGAGGCTTGCCATGATTCTAAGGAACTGGAAGAGGATAATGGAGACCAGGGCTCCCAGGACGAATATGAAGCCGAGACGGAAGAAGAGACGGCTGATCCGTCTGAAACCCCCACGAGATCTCTGGCGGTTAGAAGGCGCAAACCGAAAATCAAGCCCAAGTCTAAAAGAGGGGGAAAACTAATATCACGCTAAATCGGCTAATCACAAACAATACCTCGGCCACTAAGAAAATCCTTATTGATAAAAGCCCTCTTAGGAAATGGATAGAGGCGAAGGGGCTCGTAAGGAGCATGACACTAAGGCTATCCGGGACAAGCCCTACGGATCCTGACCCCACATCGGATCTCTCAGATTGCCCCGCTTCCCCCGAGAACAGCGTCTCACGCGGATTTCTTAATGTAGCATCAAATGCAGCACCCGAGCAAGATACAACGCCTCTATCTTTGTTACAACCCGAAATACAACCCGAATTAGTAAATCCACCAATTTGTGGCTCACCGGAGTCTATCTACTCAAAGACACTAGCCATAGATGGAAAAGGAGGAAAAGGAAGAAATGACATTAACCACACGACTGCTAACAGCAATACTTTAACTTCGCCTATCGCTCTTACCTTGGCAACCACAGCCTCTTCTGCGACTGACAAAAGTATCCCACCTCAGGAACCAGAAGAAGAAGAAGATAAACAAGAGCCGAATTCCTCCCAATTGGATATCATACTTCAAATACTAACTAATCAACGTACAAAAGCACAAGCACATTATCTACAACTGCGGGAGGATAATAACAAACTGCAGACCTCTCTCTCAGAACTGACCTCAAACTTTAGTGGGGTCTCGCAGGATATAGAAGAACTGCAGCACCGAGTAGTAGGCGTAGAAGAAGTATCTTCTCGTATGAATATAGTAGTAAACCAACATGACACTCAGATAACGACCCTTCAACTGAAAGTTGAAGATTTGGAAAATCGGCAGAGAAGATCTAATCTGAGACTTTTTGGGGTACCGGAAGGATCAGAAGGCTCAGACCCTAGGGCCTTTCTTGTTGGCTTACTACAAATAGCCTTTCCAGACTTAGCCGACTGGGACTCTCAAATCCAGCGGGCACACCGCTTACCCTTAATCCAAAAGAACAAAGAGAGTAAATTCCCACGTCCCTTTCTTATTTTTTTTGGTAATTTTCTATTGAGACAGGCTGTTTGGCAGAAAGCATGACCTAATGCCCCTTTAACTATAGAGAATTTGTCGCTGTTTGTTCGCTCAGACCTTAGTAAAGCCACTATGGGCAGATGCTGGGAACTAAGCAAACTGATCGACCCAATTAAATCTATGGGGGGGCAAGTTTTTCTCCAGGAGCCTGCACGTCTAAAAGTTATCAAAGGCGGGCTCACACATTTCTTTAATGATGCTAAAGAAGCTGAGCAATTTTTATCCGGCTTAAGTAAAAGTTAGACTCTAATTATCATAATATGTAGCTAGACTTTTGACTATGTCGATACAATAGTTATGGAAAATAAGTCTCAGCTGTCGATGGGCTTTCTCTCTTCTTCTGGTCCTTAGGAAAAGCTATTCTTAAGTGACTTCATTTAAAAAGAGAGAGGGGGGGAAAGAAAATCTACTTAAAAAAAAAAAACACACTCTAACACTTCAGAGGTGGATATGGTAGGGCCTCTCAGGCAGTCTGCTGCAGTTGCTGCCTCTTCAGCAGCAGCAGAAGCTGAAGGGTGGTCCCTCCCCGCTGCGGGTGGGTGACTGTGGGGTGGGGGGAGGGTGTTCTTTGTTCTCCGCAGGGTGGGGGGCTTGGGGGGGTAAAAAATTGGAAAAAGGTGCCTACAATTTGAGGGGGAGACACTCTACCGAAGATAAAAATATAAGCAAATATTCATATCTGTATGGTTTAAGAAAAAGTTCCACTTGGTCTTTCAACATGTTGGGTTATTTTTTTTATAAATGCATAAAATAAAGTGTCTTGCTTGGAACGTCGCGGGGCTTAACAGTAAAAATAAAAGACGTCTCGTGTCAGAAGAGTTGAGATTGTACAATCCTCATCTTATACTGTTATCTGAAACGCATGTAGCCGGTAAGGACAAAAAACTACTTTGTCAACTAGGTTATGAAATTGTCAGCTGCTCTACTTTTGGGGCTTCAATCAGAGGGGTGGCAGTCCTTAAGGACAAATGATTCAGGGCAGAAACCTTACAAACGGCTCACGATAAAGACGGTAGATGGGCTATCACTCAAATGAACATTGAAAATCACAAATATGGTGTCTGTGTGGTGTATGGCTCAAACCAAGACGAACCCAGGGGTTTTGATGATCTAAATATAAAACTTTTAGACTGGGATGGGGAGCTCATTATAATGGGGTACTTCAACTGCAACATGGATTACCAACTAGATACTACCAGGTCTGGGAGCTTTCAGCGGATGCGTAAAACTAGAGCCTCAAATTTAGATTTATGCCTCACACATGATATTAAAGATGCTTGGCGGTATCTACATTTACACACTCCTGGCTACACATATTATTCTGCACCTCACAAACTCTGTTCTCGGTTGGATATGGCTCTAGCTAACAATAAATTACTGAATATTAGTCAAATGGAGGTATGCCCTCAAATCTCTTCAGACCACAACCCCATAATGCTGACTTTTGATACTCCACATGCTCGCATGTGTCCCAGACCATTTTCTTTTCCCAGATATTTAACTTCAGACTCTGTTTACATCTCACAGTTAAAAAAACATCTTACTGAATTTATAGAAATTAATCAGAATTCAGCCACATGTAATATGGTCTGGGACACCTGCAAGGCAAGCATCTGAGGATTCACGCAGGGATACATGCTTAGACAAAACTCTGAACGTCGTAAACTCAGTGAATCCTTGATTTCCAGCATTGCCGCTCATGAAGCACAGCTGGCTACAGCACTACGGTTAAATCTGCCAACGGTAGTAGAGATTGGCCTTAAACTAAGCCAATTAAAATCTGAAACTAAAACAAAGTTTATTCAAAAAAATAGCTCTAATATACACAAATTTAAGATTGCACAATATGAGGGCGGGGATAAAATTGGTAAAATCTTGGCATACAAAGTGGCCGAAGACAGAGCTAGTACTATGATCGCAAACATCCGGGGTTCTGACAATAAGTTATATGACCAACTGCACGACATACTGGAACAATTCGTGGATTTTTATAGGACCTTGTACACTCCCGAATCTATTCCGAACAAAGCTACTATACAGAATTACTTAGATGAGACTTTAACAACTTTACTTGATACCTCGGAAACAGATTCACTGTCTGAAAATATCACACGGCAAGAATTGCGCCAAGCTATTGCCGCTTTACCGACAGGAAAGGCCGCAGGGGAAGATACCATCCCTCTAGAGATATATAAAATCTGTCTTGAGGAACTAGTACCCTTATTGTTACAGGTCATGCATGGGATGACTGGGAGGGCCCCCAAGTCTTGGAATAGAGCTAAAATAATCTTCTTCCTTAAAAAGGGCAAACCAAAGGAAGAGAGAGGGTCTTACAGACCCATCTCTCTGATTAACACCAACGCAAAAGTTTTTGCGAAAATTTTAGCTACTAGGCTAGCTCCTTTTATGCCCAAAATAGTCAATCCGCAAAAACACGGATTTGTTATTGGGAGAGACACTACCACTCATGTCAACATGGCCATAACAGCGTTTGATGTGGCTGAGACTGAATCCACCCCACTCGGCATGATTTTGCTGGATGCCGAAAAGGCTTTTGACCGAGTGGGGTGGGTCTATCTCTGGCACGTTATGACCAAAATGGGGTTTAGTGGACATTTTTTAAGGTGGATAAAGGCATTATATGACAACCCCTTTGCCCATATTAGCTATGGGGGACAGACCTCTATAGATTTTATGATTTCCCGGGGCACTCGTCAAGGTTGCCCCCTATCACCTTTATTATTTGCCCTCTCACTTGAACCATTTTTACATTCTCTTCAAGCACAACTCAGAATTGTTCCTTTTAAGTCTAACGAACAGGTACTGAAAATTACGGCATATGCCGACGATATTGCCATTTATTCTTCTGACATCATTAAGGCACTACAAGGGATCAATATTGAGGCTCGTAAATTCTGCAAAGTATCTGGCTACAAATTAAACATAAATAAAACACAAATCATAGCTAATCATACACCAGCTGTAAAAGTTCCCGAGATCTGTGAAACTGCCACTTACTTGGGTGTCAAAATTACATCAAATATTCAAGAAATAAACAATATTAACTATAGCAAACTAATCAAATCTAGTACCGTATTGCTACAAAAATGGCACAGATTGCCCTTGAACTTAATTGGCAGAATTAACCTCATTAAAATGAAGGTACTACCAACATTTTTATACCTTTTTCGCTCCATTCCATTAGCACTAAATAACTCTTTTTTTAAGCAACTAGACGGAATATTTAGCAGCTTTATTTGGGGGTACAAAAAAGCTAGAAGATCTCTGAAACTTCTTAAAAACAGCACAGATAAGGGAGGTCTAAACTTTCCCGATCTCAAACTGTATTTCTGGTCTTCATTTTTTAAGCGCCTCCGATCTTTGTTACATACTGAAGACACTTTTTTTTCTTCTTTTTTTATGTTAAAATCTGACTCAAAAATGTTTTTACTCCGAGCGAACGACCCTAACTACTACAAGAGGGTGAAATTTAAGACCGCCAAAGACACCTTCAGGATATGGCTTAACATCCTATCTTACTGTAACACCTCTTTTTACCATCCGAAACTGCAGCTATGGGGCAACCCGGGTCTTCCAGGGATTTTAAACGATGGCATGGCCATCAGATGGTCTGCTCAGGGAATTAATGTTCTGGGAGACCTATATGGCGCACAAGGGTTTTTAGATTATCATACACTCCAAACTCTATATAATCTGACGGAAACAATGAGATTTAAATATTTACAAATACATGATTTTCTAATAAGAAAGAATCAAATACACAACATTCTAGATTGTGATATTTGTAACTGCTTATATTCTACCAAAAATAAATCTTTGATAAGTGAGGCTTATAAACACCTTTGTGCTCTCAAAACCGATGATTGTCAAAAATTAGCTGAAAAATGGAGTAGCAAAATTGGCTCAAATATAACTCCCAAACAAATATCATGCTCTCTATCTAATATTAATAATTCTGTACGATCATCCAGTTTAAGGTTGCAGCAGTTTCGAACAACATGTATGCTATATTATACACCGGAAAAGATCTCTAAGTGGTCCCTTAACAACATCCAAGGTGATCGTACCAAATGCCCTAAATGTCGCGCCCACGCAGCAGACCTAGAATATATGTTGTTCTCTTGCCCAACTTTAAAGGACTTCTGGGGGGAAATACTTAAAGTTTTGGAAATTAAGAAGATATTTTTACCCTTCCTCACTGTACCAAGAGTATTACTTGATATCCATCCTGTTTCCTTCCCCCAATCTGCTTTGATAACGATTCTTATTTCTTGTGCTAAACTTACACTGGCTAGAGCTTGAATCTGTCCCAAACCCCCTAACATCTGGGAATGGTGGTAATTAATGAAATTCACTCTATGGAGTTAGGTCTTGCCAAACTTAGAAGAGCTCGTTCACTAAAAAAAATTGAGGAAATTTGGGGTAACTTTCTTTGAAGACTTTTTGGTTACTCAACTCTTCTGTTGGACAGATACTTTGCTGTTATTTATAACTATACTTTTACTGCTCTTGCTTTTTGTATGAATAATCGAACTATGTTGCAATGTGGTCCAAGTGGAAACTGAAACAATCTCCGTTAGGGAGTAAGCTACATTTATTTTGTAAACAATTGTTTTTGTATTATATGCACACAGTTACGTCTTCCTAACCAACTTGTCAATAAAAAAAACTTTCAAACCAAAAAAAAAATGTAAAAAAAAACCTGTCCAACATGCGCACGTTTCTCTGAGGTAAACATTGATATGGCACAATCATCTTCCTCACTTTCACTAGATTTTGAGGTGTATGAACTGTTTGATTATTTAGATGACAATCAACTTCATTCAGTGTCAAGTTACCTCAATTGGCGTAGCTGTTTAGCTTTGTGGGGGTGCATAGAATATTGTCTCTGGAATGTTCTGTAGGCCATTTTGTCTTCCCGCTGTGTTAAAATGTTTCTAAAGCGCTCAAATACCCATGGGTGTTTTGGCACTGATTGGATAGCAGTAAGGTGAGATCAGTGGGTGACTACAGGTTAAAAGGCCAGGTTTTTCTTAGTTTCCTAAAACTCAGAATTGTGGGAGCTGCTTTAATGTTCATAGGTAGGCTGCTCCATAGAGCCGGGGCTTCAGAGGAGAAACAACTGCCTCCCCATTTGAGTCTCTTAAAAAGTGGACGTGACACATTCGAGGAATTTTTGGAACGTGGCTCTCTGTTGGGTATGTACCAGGAGAGAGATTGTTTGAGGTAACTAGGACCTAGATCATGCAAGGCTTTATAGGTGAAGCATAATGCCTTGAATTTAATGCAGTTGTTTACTGTGAGCCAGTAAAGTTGCTTAACGGAGGCTGAAACTCGGTGGAACTTGTGAAGATCAAAAATAAACCTGGCCGCCGCATTCTGTACGCTTTAGAGTTTCTTCACGTGTTGTTTTGGAGCTTAACAAAGAGTCTGTTACAGTAGTCTAGCTTAGCGAAAATGAGTAAGGAAAAAACTGTTTTCCTAGATGTGAGAGAAATAAAAGGAAGAATCTTCCTAATGATTCTCAAAGTGTTGAAGCTGGTGGAGACAACTGAGCTGATGTGCTTATTAAAGTTCAGTTTGTTATCTATAATTATGCCTATGTTTTTGCTTTTTGGACTGGGGTTGGGAGGGTTCCCAGCTCTGCTGGTCAGCATGCTGGGCTCCAAAATTGTGGTTTATTACCAAAGAGTATCACCTCAGTTTTCTCTGAGTTAGGTTTGAGACAATGCCTTCCCATCCAGACACTAACAGCTCTCATACAGTTGTGAGACTGAGAGATGGTGACTTCTGTATTCTTAGAGGCCGACACCACGATTTGAGTATCGTCTGCATAAGATGTAGCGGAAAATCTAAAAGATCTAATCAGGGGGGCCAATTCTGAAACATAGACATTAAAGAGCAGTGGGCTTAGAGAAGATCCCTGGGGAACCCCGCATGGAAGAAAGAAGGAGTTGGATGAAACTTTCTCCAACATGATTAAGTGACTTCTGTCAGTTAGAAATGATTGAAGTAGGGCCAGGGCTTTATCAGCAATGCCCAATTTTTTGAGGCGGTTGACAAGAGTGACATGATCAACCATATCGAAGGCCGCCGACAGGTCGAGAAGAATAAGTGCTGCAGAGACTCCTTTATCCAGGATAGTTCTTAATTCATCTGTGGTTTTTATCAATGCATCTCAGTACTATGTTCGGCCCTAAAGCCGAACTGAGAAGGATCCAACAGATGATGTTTCTGAAGAAACTGTGTCAGTTGTATGTTAATCAGTTTTTCCACTATTTTGGCTGGGAGTGGTGGCTTAGAGATAGGACGATAGTTGGCTGGGTTGTCAGGGTCTAAGTTGGGTTTCCTTCATTTTACAATCTGTCACGAAAGGGTTCTCCTTCCAACAGCTTTTACAGATCTATTCAATTGTGAGACATTTACCTTCCTGTGGAAACAAAAACCCACATCTAAAACATAACTTCTTTTTACTTCTAAACAGCACTTTGTGTCCTTCAGTCTTTTTCTTTGGCTAAGTTTTCATGCTCATGATGGATTCAGTTTGGGCACCTCTGTCAGTGACTTGTCTTTCAGCATGCTTCTCAGCTCTGGCAGCCATCAACACTCTCTCCAGACTAAGAGTTCTTCTCAGCATTCGTCATCAGAATGAATTTGACAAGCATCCATCAATAACACTAAGTTGTATGGTTTCCTCGTCATTAAATTCTTTGAACTTACTGTGTTTGGTGAGCGTATTAAATCTCTCCACAAATTCATGAATGGTTTCACCAATTATTTGGCGTTCATGACTGAAAATGTATCTTTCGTACTAAAAACTTGATACTGGACTGAACTTTAGATTCAGCATTTCTTTAATCTGAGAATATGTAAGTTCGTCTTTAGTCCGCTGCATTTTCTTTATGACTTCTTTCACAACATCAAGAACAAGAGTTTTGAGATACTTGATCATTTGTTTTTTATCAGTCTCTTCAAGTACATCTATTAAATCATGAAATGACTCTTACTACACAGACCATCTAGCACCAATATTTTGCTTTTTGTCTGTATCAAAAGGTGGTGGTGGTTTCAGGAATGCAGCAGTGTTGTAGTCCAGTTTGGAACTTTCTGACACCGCAGGTGGTTTGTGAAAAGGAACAAAAGTTCACAAAGCAAGTTTACTTCTTCCCTTTATTCATATTATTGTTTCCAACGTTTCCAATACAATAAACCCCATCCATTAGTGAGCGGCTCCTGGATTCAACTCCCACTCTGTTTTAACCATAACATTCCTTTCTGTAACTTTCAACAATCAGCCCTTTCAGAACCTAACATGATTACCAGGATTACCTAGTACAGCATACCACACACCTCCACCCTGTTAGTACAACAAAATAGTTAAAATCCCTTACAATTTCTAAATGACTTTTAACTAATCCATACAATTTCTGGTAACAATCAACTGATCTTTTACACAATATACATTGCAAGAAAGTACAAATGGAGATATATAGGTCTCCTACTCATGTGCAGACTTTTCTTTTTGCACGTCTGCAAATCACCAGCAACACAGTAATACATAGAGCTAGGCTTCCTAGATCCTTCTTTGCACTTAGAAACAAGACATTTAAGATCATGTTCAGAGTTAGTGGCAAGACCATTTGGCCTAGCATGTTCCACAATCCAACTCGAAGCAAATTCCAAATTTGATAACCTTCAGTCTTGATCGCATTTCTGAAAAGTTTAATAACTTTTACAGGTTGAGAAAATGTATCCACCAACCCACCATTCTTTGTTTCGTTTTATCTTCACCCAATCTCCAACTTTGACCTTAGTGTTCTTTACCGTAATCCTTTTATCAAAGTATTTAATTCTCACAACCTCTCTTTCCTTTTCCACTCTCAATTCATCACACAACTCTTTAATCCCAGAGATCAATTTAGTTCCAGGCCTCCTCATTTTCTTTATCCACGCTGGACCAACCATATCATTGGTGGACCTCTTCTTGAAAGGTAAGAATGGTGTAATTCTATTTGATGACTGGGAAGTTAATCTGTACATACAGACTTTCCTTTTTAGTTCATCCACCCAGTTCATACAGTTAGCCACCGCATGCTGAATACGCTCCTTGACAACTTTGTTAAAGTGCCCAATCATACCATTGGCAGATAGATGATATACAGATATGGTTTTATGTTTGATGCCTGTCTCATTCAGAAACACCTCCATCATCTTATATGTCAGTTGTATGCCATTAACAGTTAGCAAAGACACAAGAAAATTTTTCCTTTCAAAAATGTCCTCTAGAAACAAAATTACATCATGTGTTGCCACAGCATTGATCACTTTAAGCTGAGGCCACCGAGAGAACATATCCATGCAAGTGATGATAAACTTATTGCCACCTGAGCCCCTGATTGGTCCTAATATATCTAAAGTGACCTCAATCCAAGGTCCGGGTATAGACTCTCTAATTAACATGGATTGCATTCTGCATTTTAAGATCTTGTCACTTTTTTGCAAACAAAAAACAACAAAGCACACCAAATGATCGTAGCTATCATCCAATTTTCAATGATCAGTGGTTAAGCCAGTCAACATAAATGTCCTTTTGAAAAACTCCACCACAATTGTTGAATCAGGACCCATTGCTTGTTTTATTCCATTTCACTGCTGCCGATACGAGGTGTTTGAATCATTGCCAGAATTAGGTTATTAATTGAAATAGAATAGGTCGGATATTTACTGCTTGCTTTGAGGTTATATGCTAATCTCGTTTTGTCCATAACTCATACATGAGTATGATTTTATAATAGATATCGCGGGGTTTGTTTTTTATGATGTTTTACTTAGAGAGGAAGTATCAAGGTCCCACATTTGGGAAAGAGGGGAAAATTCCTCCAATATTCGTGATGCAAAAAAACATGGATTATAACAGAAGTTAATGCGATAACCAGACGGGTGGATGTTTCGCATCGCATATCGGTAAGTTAATTTGGTCACTTCCGACAGAAAGCAAGCATGTACGGTGTTGCTTTGCCCTTTGGCTTGGGTGTTAAACAATAGTAACCGTGTAGGGGTCTTGTCAACTCATAGTTCTTTTTATTGTTTTTTTAGTTTACACTTTCTTGACTTATAGGAATAATCACAACCTATTGCATACAATTGGAGTTTTATGACTTGAGACATTAAATTGTTCTCAGTACATCCAATCCAAGGTGAGGTTTCTTTCCGCTGGCCCGCTTCTTAATTAAATGGTCGGACACTTTAAGCAATGCATTTTTTCCATCTATAGCCATGTTGCCTTGGTTCATTAGTAGGTGGTGGTCTGTATTTAGAAAGTCACAGACAAATCTCCCTTTTTAACCAAAATCAATTTCGTAGATGCGTCCTTTTTTAATTCACTTTGAGTTTAATCTAACACAGGGTGTATTCTCTTTCGGTTTATATCTAATAAACATCATGTGTCGTTTATGGTTAGAACACTTCGGATCTATTTTGTCATATTATGAATTTGGACTTTTGGTGTTGGGCTGACTGTGATGCACATTTCTGTTTCTCTCCTTCTTCCTAATTACCTTGCTGTGTATTTACACAAAGTGAGGGTATTGATTAGTGTTGTATGCTTAATAAATTGTATAATATAGCGCAGCATATAAACAATGTGAATATATGTTTTTACAGCCTTGAAAAAGCCCAGGGGGTGAAACGTACGTCGGCTGCTGTTGATTTCTATGTTACTGAAATGGAACAAAACAAGCAATGGGACCTGATTTAACAATTGTGATGGAGTTTTTCTAAAGGACATTTACACAGATCATTGAGAATTAGATTGTTTGGTGTGCTTTGGTGTTTTTTGGTTGGACATTGTTCTAGGCTGTTTTACAATCCTAGTTGAGTCATACCCTGGTGGGTGGGTATTGCAACACCACGTGAGCACCCTAAAATACCGTGGTTTCAGAGGTTCGGCGCAGATAAATTGGACAATGATGTAAATAAAGGTACAGGCCATGAAGCATACCCACAATCTTTGGAAACATCTTATAACTTGTGTTGCACTCTAAGCAGTTACATATCAGTCTCTCAATCAACAGATCCCTTCCCGGCCACCAGTAATTCATTTTCACTCTCTCCTTCATTTTAGATATCCCTGGATGCCTCTAATGGGCATTTTCAAGGAGCCTCATCCTTACTTTTTCTGGCATGAGCACATGCCTTATCTGCATCCGACAAACGTTCCCCCAACCTGTGAAGTACACCTTGCAACTGTATATCATTCATCTGATCCCTTCACAACTCATCTTCTTGTATGATTCCACCTGATATTGCATAGACCATCACCACTTCATAACCAAATTTGTCTTCAAGATTCATGTCTTCCTCTCCACTAGATCCACACACACACAACCTGGAGCAATAATTGGCAATGGTGTTCATGACACCAGGTACATAGGACTCCACAATTCAAACTCCTGCAATGCCACCACCTATCTTGTAATCCTGATGGAGATGGTGTTGATCCCTTTTTCTACAAATAGCCACCATTAAGGGTTTATGGTCCGTTCTCACTTCAATAGAACTACCCAACAAGATCTTTTTTAGCATAGACATCGGCCAGTATAGATCCAGGGCCTCTTTTTCTATGACAGAATAGTTAGCTTCAGATCCACGCAATGCCCTAAACATTGCCAGAAGACTCTTGTTCCAACACTGCTCTCAGCCCTTTCACACTGGCATCTCTTCTTAGCACATGGTTCAAAACTACATAAGTTAGATGCTTTAGACTGATTTCCTTTCACCCGTTGGAATTCCTACACACATTCCTCTGTCCGAGCGAACACCACACACCTTCTAAATAACTTCCTCATGTTACTACAACTGTAAAATTCTGGAGTTCCCCAAATATTTACCAGCTCTTCCTAGGAATTAGGGCTTGGAATCTCTTTCATAGCACTCACAAGGCTTCCCTTGGGGTGAATCCCATCAGCAGTAAGCAGGTGCTGATGGTATTCTATCTTGTCACCCTGAATTTGCACTTCTTGAGTTTCAGAGTCAAACCACTCGCACTCACTCTCCCCAAACCTCACATTCTCTGACATCATTCTCCTTCTAGTTTCTACTATACACTAATATGCCGTCTTGGTAAATCTACACCCTTTTGATACTTTCAAGAACACTCTCCATGGTTCTTTGAAAGACAGCAGAGGCAGAAATCAAACTAAAAGGCATCCACAAAAATGTTGTAAGTTCCAAAAGGTGTAATAAATGAAATCAAGTCTTGTGATTTGGGATGCAGTGACATTTAATGGTATGCTGATGTCAGGTCCAATGAGGGGAAGATTTTGGCATCCCAGAGACAGCGCAACATCTCTGTGTTGTTGGGTAAAGGATAGCAATCTGCTACCACTGCTTTGTTCTACTCTCTCATATCCACACATAGTCTGACTTCCCTATTTGCCTTTCTAGCCATGACCACAAGAGACACCCATTCTGTCGCTTCCATCTCTTGAATCACTTCATACTTATGCAATTCATCCAGGTTTTTTTTCATAGTTTCTTTAACCACTAGAGGCACACTCCTTATTTTTCTGCCTTGGGAATCATTCCTGATTTAAGTTTTATACAATGCACATGAGACGGCCTACTTTCTTCCTAAATACCTAAAGGAAGGATGCTTCAAAGTCAGTAGATTTGTGTGTACTCTCTATCTCTAACACCATGACTCTCTCCTTTGCAACACAGCCATCTCTCAGTTTCACAGACGGTATCTCATTCGTAGCTAAAAATACTGACAAATCTCCCTCATTAAACCAGCTAATCAAAGAATCACCCTTGTTAGACACATATATTTTAGAGGGAATTATTCAGTCACAAAACTCAATTGTTCCCCCAAAATAACCGATAAACTTAAAAGGCTGTCCACCATCTGCTTTGGGCTTGATCTCCGTCTTCGTCATTTCAACTGAATTCTTTAGATCAAAATGTTTTGTGGGAATTAGTGTTATTTTTGCCTCAGATTCAAAAAGCATCTTTACAGGAGATTTACCTGAACCATATTAAATGGTCCTTCACATTCTCCATCTCCTATTTGCAGAACTATGTCTTCACACTCGAATTCAGAATCATATATCATTTACTTACTTTTTTCTCACTTTTAGCTGACTGGCAGTGGGATGTAAAGTGACAGTTTTTACCTCATGTCTTGCATGAAGCTTTTCATTCTGGGCATTCCTTGAAATTTGCCACATGTCCAGACTTGCCACATCTAATGCATTTGATCAAACATGTATTCACCGCCTTCCTTTCTTGCTTACCTGAAGCAACAAGAAAGCTCTTTGATGTCACCACCTGCACTGCTTCTTTCTTTTTATCACCAGACTTTTGGTTGCGTATGACTTTGACACACGCAAGGGAATGCTCACAGGTTTTACCGTTGTCAACACCTCAGTGAGGGTGGGGTTATCTTTCAACCAGAGAGCCTCCCTTGCTTTGTCGAATATACAACCCAGCATGAACTGATCACGCAACATGTAGAGGCATATTAACAAGGCGGTGATATAAAATTATCGCCGCTTTTGCGGCTGTTTTCGGCCAATAAAGCGGTGATAATTTTATTGCCTTATCAGCAAAGACACAGGTTAGCGTGTTTTGCTGATTTTGCTCCCGTTTCCAGCACGGCTAACTTTGCATCGCTAATGAGATGCAAAGTAGGCGTGTCTGTGGAAACAACAGGGTAAATATCGCGAAGGCAGCTTCACGATATTTACAACGCGGGGAAGGGATTTATTTTAATCGCGCTAAGTATGCCTTAACGCAGGAATTTAACATCTGTTAAATTCCTGACTAAGGCATACTTAACATGGGAGGTGGATTCATGTAATACGACCACAGGGTCGTATTATCAAGCACATTGCCATTTTACATGGAACATCGCTGAAAAAACTGCGATGTTCCATGGAAAAGGGCGCTATCGCTGGAATATTCATCCCCATGACGCTAAACGTTGTTAATACAATGCTGGCCTGGTGAAATATTCCAACGATAGACAATAATGAGGGATGCAAGGTCAGCAATAATTATCCCTGCCTGTTGCAAACATGCCCCTTAGTCGGTTGCTGCTCCAAAATTACATGTGGATGCTCATTTCTTCAATGAAGTTATGTAACTCTCAACTGACTCCCCACATGTTCCATCCTTCGTCAAAAATGATATTGTTCTAAAATATCGCTAATCTTTGGCAAATAATGCAAGCCCAGTTTATTTAGACAGACCTCATATTCATTGAGATCATTAACACAATCTGAAGATAATTCTGGCAGGTGCTCAAACACTTCCTGTCCTTCCAGACCTAAACAATGCATAAGCAATTACATTTTCCTCTCCACACCCAGCAATGTGCCATATTCTCTGGCATAGTGCACAAAAACCCTCTTCCATTGCTGCAACTGAATTATTGGTTCTCTTGGTGTTGAAAGGAAGAAGGGTGGAGCTGTTGCATTCTGTATACTTACCACTGTGAATGTGACTACCAGCACACACAAGATATGTATACTAGCACACTTTGAATGTAATTACCAGAATTTGAAATGTTGTATACTGGCAGACTCTGAATTTGATTACTGGAAAATACACACTTACACACATTCACGCACAAGAATGCAAGTACACAGTGTCCCAAAGCTGCATCACCAGTACCAGAATAGGTACTCAAGTTAATTGAGCCCCATTGTCTCGATCACCAGTACCCGAAAAGGTACTCTAATTACTTGAGAAAGAGTCCAGATTTCAGATGATGAACAATATCAAAATGCCAAACAGTACCACTATTCAGCACCAATGCATTTCAGAGCATTCCTTCCATATCCTCTGTAGCACCACTGGTGAATGTTCACGGAGGATAAGGGGGCGCGACGTTTCACAACACAATGAGCCAGGAAGCAGTAGATAAGAGCATCAGAACAGTATTGTGTCAAGAAACGTGCAGAGCTTTCAGTCGGAGATCCCAAGTTAAGATGATCTCTGACGTAATACTGAAGCAGGGCATCCATCCGTCACTAAGTAGCTTCTGCTGAGATCCCTCACTGGCTCTGGAACGACAAGAGTATTGGGTTCTGTGCAGCAAGGCTGTGAGAAAGGGCCACCTCACATTGGGTGGATGTGTATCCAGATGTCATTGGAGTACACCATCTTTGTTAAAATACCCCTCACACACCAAAAGGGCCCTTGGTGTCATGCTTCATCATCGGGGTCTTCCCGTCCCGCTGCGGGGCGGGGCAGTGCTGCGACAAGCGGATACGCTGGAGCACCTTTAGATGGAGGTGCTATGTGTTGGGAGTGAGTGTCAGTGGGGTCAGGGGTGATATACGGTGTGAGTTAAAAAATACCTGGCCTAGTGGAAAAAGAAAATTTTATTAAACACTGGCTGGTATTATTAAAAGGAAAAAGTGAAACGGAGAGATGGAGCAGGTTAATGGGCTCTCTCTCCTAAGTGGGTCAACATGTTTCGAGGCACGGGGCCTCTTCGTCAGGACCTAGGGGAGATCCCCCTGTCACTCACTAATGTTTCTCCACATAGGTAGAAAAAAGTGTATGTACAAAAAAGTGAACAAAAAGAACTATGTGAGTAACTACAAATTAATAATTACAGCACATATATGCTACCACACTAATAATGTAGTATGCTTATCAATGGGGGGATCAATGCCTCATGAGCCAGCATAAGACTGAAGGGTATGGTGGAGTATCAGTGTGCCCCTAGCACGCTTGTGCTTCCTCCTTCGTCCGCGGCTTCCGGAAGCCGCGGACGAAGGAGGAAGCACAAGCGTGCTAGGGGCACACTGATACCCCACCATACCCTTCAGTCTTATGCTGGCTCATGAGGCATTGATCCCCCCATTGATAAGCATACTACATTATTAGTGTGGTAGCATATATGTGCTGTAATTATTCATTTGTAGTTACTCACATAGTTCTTTTTGTTCACTTTTTTGTACATACACTTTTTTCTACCTATGTGGAGAAAACATTAGTGAGTGACAGGGGGATCTCCCCTAGGTCCTGACGAAGAGGCCCCGTGCCTCGAAACATGTTGACCCACTTAGGAGAGAGAGCCCATTAACCTGCTCCATCTCTCCGTTTCACTTTTTCCTTTTAATAATACCAGCCAGTGTTTAATAAAATTTTCTTTTTCAACTAGGCCAGGTATTTTTTAACTCACACCGTATATCACCCCTGACCCCACTGACACTCACTCCCAACACATAGCACCTCCATCTAAAGGTACTCCAGCGTATCCGCTTGTCGCAGCACTGCCCCGCCCCGCAGCGGGACGGGAAGACCCCGATGATGAAGCATGACACCAAGGGCCCTTTTGGTGTGTGAGGGGTATTTTAACAAAGATGGTGTACTCCAATGACATCTGGATACACATCCACCCAATGTGAGGTGGCCCTTTCTGATTAACCTAAAACCCTGACAAGAGGAGGACGTGCCCACCTCGGTGCCCACCGGCATCACCTCTTCACTCCCCCCTTTTGATTTCTTCAGCAAGGCTGTGACCCAGATAAATGCTTCACAATCTCTGCCCACAAGCAGCTGCTAAGTTCTGTGCAGGTGGTGCAAGCTTCCCATGACCAGGCACAATACGTAACCCTCATGCCTGGCTCGGGATTTTAACAAAGTATAGCAAAAGCACTCATGGCACAATGTGGTATTACACCGTGTCCTTGTGCAGCTTTCAATACGCGTCATATCCTGAAATGCATTTATATCTCCCTGATACGACTGGGCGTACCCAGATACATTAAGTGGCAGCAGAACTGTGATTATGACGAAGTTCAAAAATCTCGCAAAAGAACTATAACACATAACATCTAGCCCTCAGAGTTTGCAAAGCCAATGGACTTTATAACACATAGTGCATTCATCCGCCCAGTACCGACAGGTGAAAAAGCTGCCAGTTACTTTGATCTGTAGTTGCTGGGTACTGTTGGAGTTTGTAGCATCAGTAGCATTGCCCAGTTATCACCAATGTTAAAAGCAACAAAGTCCACAAAAAAAGTTTACTTCTTGACTTTATTCATGTTATTGAGTTCAATACAATAAACCCCATCCATCAGTGAGTGGCTCCTGGATCCAACTACCACTCTGTTTGAACCATAACATTCCCCCCTCGAGCTCTCAACAATCAACCCTTCCAGAACCTATATAGACCCTAGTACAGCGTACCACATGGTTCCCTGTGACTAGGTGTTTGCAAATCATCTGTAGGACCATGCGATGTGCTGGCCTCTGACTCAGCTTAAATGAGAGCAGGAAACTTGACTTTCTTTACAGCCATCTAAAAAAATGTAGTATTCCGAGAGTCACTGTAGGCTCTTTAGCCTTCGAGGACCTGTGAAGTTGTTCTGAGCCCCACTCGGAAACTGTGTGATTGAGCCACTTTGGGTATGGACAGCTGGGTGCAGAGACAGAATATTGAGTAAAAAATATTGAGTTGCACAAATATTGAGTCATTAATATTGTGGTTCAGAAATATCGACAGCAAGAATATTGTGGTCAAGATGATCAACTTAAGGTAAGTAATATCGAATTAAAAAATCTCAAAGGGTTTAATATCGTTTGCAAACATATAGTTAAAAATACCTTTTTTATTAAAGTTATGTACTTTAGTCTATATTTTATATGTATATGATGTATATGAGCGACCCTTGACCCTTCCAGGTAGGTCGCTCCCTCTCCGCACAGCACTGCCTGTGCCCGTTCTCTCCTTCGCTGCCCGTGTCTCTCTGCCCGGTTTTTCCTTCTGCTCCCCTCGTGGCCCCCGTGTCTCTCTGCCCGTTTTTGCCTTCTGTTGCCTAGCTGCCCGTGCATTTCTGTGACCTTTCTGCCTCTGTGCTACTCGTTTCCCGTTTTTTATGACCTTTTCTGCCCTTTCTTGGGACCTTTCTGACTCTGTGCCACTCGTTTCCCCCCATTTTTTCTGACCTTCTCTGCCCTTTCTTGTGACCTTTGTGCATCTGTGCCACTCGTTTCCCCCGTTTTCTGTGACCTTTTTCTGCCCTGTCTTGTGACCTTTATGCATCTGTGCCACTCGTTTCCCCCTGTTTTTTGTGACCTCTTCTGCTCTTTCTTGTGACCTTAGTGCCTCTGTGCCACTCGTTTCCCCCCGTTTTTTGTGTCCTTTTCTGCCCTTTCTTGGGACCTTTCTGCCTCTGTGGCACTCGTTTCCCCTGTTTTTTGTAACCTCTTCTGCTCTTTCTTGTGACCATTGTGCATCTGTGCCACTCGTTTCCCCCCGTTTTTTGTGACCCTTTCTGCCCTTTCTTGGGGCCTTTCTGCCTTTGTGCCACTCATTTCCCCCCGTTTTATGTGACCTTTTCTGCCCTTTCTTGGGACCTTTCTGCCTCTGTGCCACTCATTTCCCCATATATTTTGTGACCATATCTGCCCTTCCCTGTGACCTTTCTGCCTCTGTGCCACTCATTTCCCCCTCAATTGTTGTGCCCTTTTGCCTTCTGTTTTCTTTGTTGCCCCTCGCTGCTGCGTCCCCACCCCCCTGACTACCCATTCGCTGCCCCCACCTCCCACCTCCCAGCTGCTCCTCCCTCCCACCTCCCCATATAAGCCGGCCGCTGCGCGGTGAGGAGAGCGACCCTTCCAGGTAGGTCGCTCCCCCTCCGCACAGCACCGCCTGTGCCCGTTCTCTCCCTTGCTGCCACCGTGTCTCTCTGCCCGGTTTCCCTTCTGCTCCCATTGCTGCCCCGTGTCTCTCTGCCCGGTTTTTCCTTCTGCTCCCCTCACGGCCCCCGTGTCTCGCTGCCCATTTTTGCCTTCTGTTGCTAAGTTGCCCCTGCATTTCTGCCTTCTGTGCCACTCGTTTCCCCCGTTTTTTGTGACATTTCTGCCCTTTCTTGTGACCTTTTGCCCTCTGTGCCACTCGTTTCCCCTGTTTTCTGTGACCTTTTTGCCCTTCCTGTGACCTTTTTGCCTTCTGTGCCACTCGTTTCCCCCTGTATTCTTGTGACCTTTTTGCCCTTGTTGTGAACTTTCTGCCCTCTGTGCCACTCGTTTCCCCCTCAATTGTTGTGCCCTTTTGCCTTGTGTTTTCTTCTTCGCCCCCCACAACTGCGTCCCCTGCGGCTCCGCCCCCCTGACCGCCTATTCGCTGCCCCTGTCTCCCGCCTCCCAGCTGCTCCTCATTCCCACCTCCCCACACATGCCGGCCGTGGCGCGGTCACGCCGCTGGCGCGTGCCTGGACCGCACCCAGTGTCAGAACCCCTGGCCCCCACACCCGCCACCACTACGATGTCAGCACTCTGCATGCTCTCAACCCTGGACAGACCCACAACTGCTTCAAGGCCGCCCCGAAACGCACACACGGTCCCTTCACCTGCCGGAACTGCAGCTACACCAGCCACAGAGCCGAAAAACCACCCGCCAAGAAAGACTTCAACCACCTCCAATGCATATTACTGAACACCCGCTCTGCATGCAAACACACAGTCGAGGTCTGGGACCTGCTCAACATAACCTCCCCAGACGTCGCCTTCCTGACAGAGATCTGGTTGAACAACTCCTCCGCACCCGACATCGCCATAGCCATCCCAGACGGCTAAAAGATCACCTGCAGAGACCGCACCAATGGAGTCGGAGGAGGAATCGCCATCGTCCACAAGAACAGCATCAGGGTCTGGACTAGCACCGACGACGCGCTCAGCACCGCCGAACACATGCATTTCCAGAACCACACAGACTCCAACTCCACCCTCAGATGCACCCTCGTCTACCGACCCCCTGGACCCTGCCCCCAGTTCAGCGACTCCAACCCCGACTTCATCAGCACGCACGCCCTGACCTCCACTGACTACATCCTCCTCGGAGACCTGAACTTTCACCTTGAGAACAACAACGACAACAACTCCACAACCCTGATTGATAACCTTGCCAACCTCGGACAACTCGTCACAACGCCCACCCTCTCCGCTGGCCACACGCTCGACCCCGTCTTCTCCTCAAGCCCGCACGTCTCCGTCAGCCACACCACCCAACTCCTCTGGACCGACCACCACTGCATCCGCTTCACCTTCCAGAAACATACCACACACCACCGTACCCAACAGAACCCCCGCCGCTGCTGGAGCAAAATCATCGAAGACCAACTACATGCAAACCTTGCTCTCAGCCCAACCATCGAACCCTCCAACACCGACGTCGCTGCCCACAACCTCAGACGCTGGATAGAGGACTGCGCCAACACCCTCGCCCCGCTGAAGAAACCCCCCCACAGAAACACCAGCAAGAGGGCCAGCTGGTTCCCCCAGAACTCCTAGATTTCAAGCAAGCCTGCCGGAAACTAGAGAAGAAATGACAACATGAACAAACTCCGGACAGCAACACAGCACACAAGGACGCCGTCCACAACCACCACCACCTCATCAGGGCTGCCAAGAAGACCTCCTTCAAAGACCGCCTCGACAACAACGCACATGACAGCAAGGAGCTCTTCAACACGTGAAGGAACTCTCCAACCCCAGCTCCAACACCAACGACATCCCGCCGTCGCAAGCCCTGTGCGACTCCCTCGCCAAGTTCTTCCACCGCAAGATAGCAGACATCCAAGACAGCTTCAACACCCAGACAGCCCCAACAGACAGCAACACAACAAACCCTCTGCACACCATCGACCACATCCCCTTGGTAGCCTGGACCAGCGTGAGCGTCGATGTTACCATCAAGACCATGAGCACAATCCACTCCAGCTCACCGTCAGACCCCTTCCCGCACGTCTTCAACAAAGCAGCAGCTCCATCGCACCCCACCTACGCAACGTCATCAATCTCTCCCTAGAGACCGCGATCTTCCCAGAGAGCTGGAAACACGCCGAGATCAACGCCCTACTCAAAAAACCCAAGGCAGACCCAAGAGACCTCAAGAACGTCCGACCCATCTCTCTGCTCCCCTTCCCGGCTAAGGTCATCGAGAAAATAGTTAACATACAGCTAACCCGATACCTCGAAGAGAACAGAATCCTGGACCCTTCCCAGTCAGGGTTCCGCAGCAACCAGAGCACTGAGACCACCCTCATCTCCGCCACCGACAACATCAGGACCCTGCTACAAAACGGGGAGACTGCAGCACTCATCCTCCTAGACCTCTCCGCCGCCTTCGACACCGTCTGCCACCGCACACTACACGCACGCCTCCACGCTGCAGGGATCTGAGACAAGGCTCTGGAATGGACCACCTCCTTCCTCTCCGGCAGAACCCAGAGCGTCCGCCTCCCCCGTTCCTTTCCGAAGCCTCCGAGATCATCTGCGGCGTACCTCAAGGATCCTCCCTCAGCCCGACACTGTTCAACATTTACATGGCCCGCTTGCACACGTCGCCCGACAGCACACCCTCAACATATTCTCCTATGCCGACGACACTCAACTGATCCTCTCCCTACCAAGGACCCCATCACCGCCAAAGTCAACCTCCATGAAGGAATGAAGGCCGTTGCCGACTGGATGAAGATCAGCCGTCTGAAGCTGAACTCGGCTCCAACCCGAGTACAGCCTGGGACGACTCCTGGTGGCCAAAGGCACTGGGGGCAACCCCGACCCCCACCGACCATGTCAGGACCCCTCCATTGCAAGTCGGAGCGACAGGACAGGAAGAACTTGGCAATAATCAGATGTGCAATATACACATGAACTGGTCCGAACTGACTCGAAGATGGCGCCTGAATAGGCTGCCAGAGTCAGGTCAATGTTGACATTCTAGTCTTGCTGTCCGCTCTGCTGTCTCTTGGTGAGGCGCGCGCAGCTGACAAGCCGCGCACTTCACCGAGAATTCGACCGAGGACAGTAGCGCCCGACAGAGTTCCTGAATTTTAGTCAGAGGTTATAGCCAGTATAATTATAGTTTTTGAGGCAGAAGAAAAACGGAAACAATGAGTGAGTCACGCAGTTGTAAGCGGCCGTGAAAGAAGACTAAGCGGTATTCTGAGGAGTCGTGAGTTCGTGTGAGAAGCGTCAGCTGCAAGTCGTCATGAGAGAGATGAGCAGGATAATGAGCTAAGTGGCAATCTCAAGAAACAGGAAAGCGAAAACGTTAATAAATGTTATAAGTCAACGTCGCAAGTTAGAGTCAGCAGTTATGCATAACGTGTAGCTTTTGGTCAGAGGCTGTGACAGAAAATAATAGCGTGAAGGAGAATAATAAAACAGTGCTTGTGGGCGGAAGACGTCTTCAGGGCACTTAATATTTCAACCAGAGTCTGCATATAAAAACCACAGCGTCAGAGAAGGAAAACAATTCAGGTTTAATCTGCAGAAAAACGATACGAGGCTAAAGGTTAGATAAACAAATAAGGAAAGACTAAACTTACCGAGTTGAGGGTCCTCATCAGTAGGGCACACAGTGTAACATCCACAAGTCAATCTAAGAAAGAAAAAAGAACGCAGATATAAATAGACAGCGAAAGAAAGGGAAATCCAGCAAGCACCCAGGCAAGTGCTCAACAAGAAAATAAACAGAGAATCCCCTTAAAAAGAAGATCTTCACAAGAACGAATAGAATGTAAGTGAATTAAATAGGGAGGGGTCTAGGGAAAACCAAATAATAGGTTCTTGAGACTAAAGTATATTTTAACCTTGCAGACAGACATTTCAACCTAGAACACGTATACCCATAGAAGATGCTCTAAAAGAAAAAGGATAAAGAAAAGTGTAGAAGAGAAGCTGAGTCCTGAAGACTTAGGGTAAGGAAAGGCGCAGTTAAAACCTGTAAGTTGTGTAGTGTAGTGTAGCCAGGAACTCATGATACTGTAACTCATTTCCCCACAGGTTATTTCGAATAAATAGAAGTCTGCTGGACGGACTGACGAAGAAACCCATCAGGACGGCCTCTTCTCTCTTTTTCTCTTTTGTTGTTTTATCCAATATCCCCCTTCCCTTAGAATAGCCTCTCTAGAGACTTGTGACCTCAAGCTCTGGGTTGCTGTTTTGAGTGGATTCGGGAATCAGCATCTCTGTTCCTGTGTAACAGAAAGTAATACAGATTCTGACAGACCACGCACGCAACCTGGGAATCATCCTCGACTCAACACTCTCAATCACCAAGCAAGTCAACGCCGTCTCCTCCTGCTTCAACACCCTCCGCATGCTCCGCAAGATCTACAGATGGATCCCGACAGATAGAAGAAAGACAGTCACCCAGGCCCTCGTCAGCAGCAGACTCAACTACGGAAATGCCCGCTACGTGGGGGCCCCGACCAAGCTCATCAATCGACTACAACGCATCCTAAACGCCTCGGCATGACTGATCCTCAATGTACAACGACACGGCCACATCACCCCCTACCTGAGAAACCTACACTGGCTTCCCGTCAACAAGAGGATATTCTTCAAGCTCCTCATCCACGCACACAAGGCACTCTTCAAGACCGTCCAGCCAACCTCAACAGACGGCTCTCCTTCTATACCCACAACCGCCAGCTACGCTTTGCCGACCTCTCACTCGCCACCGTCCCGCGCATCCGAAGAACAACCACCGGAGGGAGATCCTTCTCCCACCTCGCCGCCAAGACATGGAACACACTCCCACTGAGCCTACGACAGACCCAAGACCTGCTGACCTTCAGGAGGATACTAAAGACCTGGCTGTTCGATCAGTAGCGGCCCCCACCACCCCCCCAGCGCCTTGAGACCCTCGCGGGTATGTAGTGCGCTTAACAAATGACTGCTTGATTGATTGATTTGTATTTTTAATATATGTGTTAAATTGGCGAATAGGGTGGGATGTCAATTAATTATAATAAATGTATTGATTATTTTTAGTTGTTATTAATATTTGTTTTACTTGAATTTTGCGTTTTTCGTTCCATAGCGGGTTGTGGGTTTATAGGGGAATACTGTGGGAAGTACTTTAATTATATTAACTGTATTGATTATTTTTCATTTATTAATATTTGTTTAATTGAGATGTCAGTATTAAATGTGTAAAATAATGTATTATTAATTAATTAATAATTGTTTTTAATTATTTTTAATTAAATAATCAGTAATTAATTATGGTAAATGTGTAATTCATTTTTGGTGTGTGTTGTGATGTTTATAGGTGTCAAGGGTGGGAAGTAATTTATTTTTAATTTATGAATTAATAATTGGTTGCTAATTATTTTTATTGGCAATTAATGATGGTAGTTATGTAATTAATTTTAGGTGTGTGTTGTGATGATTATAGGTGTAAAGGGTGGGAAGTAATTCATTTTTAATGTCTGAATTATCATTGGTTAATTAATTTTAATTAATTAATTGGTAAATGAGTATGGTAATTGTGTGTTGTGGTGTTTATAAGTGTAAAGGGTGGGATGGATGGGAAGTAATTTATTTTTAATTGACAAATTAATCATTGGTTGCTAATTATTTTAATTAATCGGTAATTAATTATAGTAATTGTGTAATTAATTATAGGTGTGTTGTGGTGTTTATAGGAGTAAAGGATGGGAAGTAATTTGTGTTTAATGTATTAATATATAGTTGTAATTAATGTTAATTATTTGATCTTTATTTTGTACGATTGTTTATTTTTTGTGTGTTTTTACTTTTTAAAGGGGTAAAGGGTGGGTATTAAATACATTTTAATTATTTAATTAGTTGTTAATTGTAATAATTTTTAATTTAAAAATACGTTTTAATTGTGTTTTATCATTTTATAGTTTAATTTAGGTGTGTGTTCTGGATATTATAGTGTTAAAGCGTGTGTAGTGAATTAATATTTATCAGTCTTTCTCTATAAATAATATTTTTTTAATTGATTGTTAATTATGGTAATACATTTCATTACAAATGTTGAAGTGTTTTGTTATTGGTGTGGTGTTATAGGGTAGGAATAAATATAATTATGTTTTAATAAATTTTTTCTTTGTAAAAATGTTCTAGTTTAAAAGAATAATTTTTTATAAATGTATTTATTATTCTATTTGATATAATGTTTGTAGTTTTTTGTTCTATGTAACTAATCTTGTATGTTTAATATATTTTATTTTTTTATTTATTTTTATGATTTTTGTATGTTTTATTTTGTTTTAACTGTTTGAGTTGGAATAGTAATTTTTGTTTCTCCGCTATCCCACACTTTCTCTACTGTTGCCCTCATTGGAGTTTGAATAGTAATGTTTACCCCTGTGCTATCCAGTATTTTCCCTGCTGTTGGAATCACTGTAGTGGGAATAGTTTATTTTCTTATCTAAAAGTCAAGTGCATTTTCTAACACCTGGTTGATCTTTGCTTTGCATCGCTTCTGTTCGCAGCGTTACTTAGCAAGCTATGATTATCAATGGAGGCGCTACATAAACCAGGTTGACTCCTCTTTTGATGTTAAGACTCCATATATTGTACAATTTTATCTTGCGTGGCAGTGTGGTAACTATATGTATGGTTTCATCAGCAGGTTCTTGACCATCAACGTGGCAATTCTTTGCAACACTTTTGTTGTCTTCATTTACTTTGCAGAAGCTGGTTAAGCTATTTGACTCCATGTGCATGAAGTGTCAATTCTGTTCTTCGACAGCGACACACGTGGCATGGACAAGCAGCTCGCTTGGACCACAGCAAACTCTCTGGAAGAGTAAGGTTGTTCTTCGGGTTACCTATCCCCTATCTCATTGTCATTTGTAGCATCTTCCCTGCCTGGGTACCATCCAATCAACTCGCCACGCAGGGAGCTTAGTATTACACGTCTTTATTCTGCTGCGTGTAACTGCAAACTCAATATTCTAAAACAAGTTTTCATGGCATTGTGCTCTGACACCTGCATCACAGCTCTACAGAGTCCATTAGGAGCCAAAAAGGTTCCGTCATAAAATATCAAAATACACTACACTTTGCAAGGCACATTCACAAACGTATACAGTAGGAGATTTACAAGGGCAAGAGTACATTTATGTCCAAAATTGGATTGAACGGGTACAGTCCACAAATTGGTGGTAAAGAACTTTTTTCAATGGAGAAAAATTATTTCCCTGCAGAGCTTTTTTTAATTTTGCTTTAATATTATAATTTTTCTATTGTGTTATGTTTATGCTCTTGTAAATACCAATCTTGTAAATCTACAGTCAAATAAATGGTAATAAAAGTAAAATGATATTCACAAAGTATTTCACAACTCTTCCTGGGAATCTGAGCTTTTGTAGAATCCTCCGTGAATTCTTTGGTAGTTGGATACTTACTCCAAACATATGAGGAGACCTTGGTAGTAATTTCCAAATACTTTTTATGATTCAAGCCACTAGTAGGCACATCTCCTGGGGAACTGGATATCATCCACCATTGTTTAAGGTTTCCAGCACTTGTGGCAGCAATCAGTGAGTAGAATTACCAGGATGTACTGTTTTCAGGGTGCCATTATTACTCAGTGGGCATAGATGTACAGGGCACAGGGTGCAGGTAGCAGGGGGGATGTAGGACCATCTTTACTAAGGGTTTGTAACTGGGGCTGATCACTGAGAGAAACCATATGTCAGTGATGCAAAACAGCTAAACAGCTCAAAAGTGTTACAATGTATGCTTCTTGCATAATGTGCACTTACATTGAGTTATATTATCCAAACCTAAGTGGAAGCCGTTTGTCAGCCTAACTGTAGATGATGTGGGTGATATGGACTAGTAGGTAGGAAGGAACTTCAGGGAAGGGAAGTACTCTCACCTAATGTGCCTGGTCTCCCCGGATATCAGTGCGCCTCTACACATTGAAGCTTCCTATTTTGAGGGTGATGTGTCAGGACTGCTTCTGAGATTGCAACTGACATATCTAATATGGAGATCTTGCTGCCTGCAGGAATAATAGAATTTTAGAAGAGGATTTGTAGCTTGTACTAGAAGT
Source organism: Lissotriton helveticus (assembly GCF_964261635.1). Lineage (NCBI taxonomy): Eukaryota > Metazoa > Chordata > Amphibia > Caudata > Salamandridae > Lissotriton > Lissotriton helveticus. The sequence continues at coordinate 786,831,120 of NC_136071.1, read as the reverse complement.
ACATGTAGCCTGGAAGAGTAAGAACAATAATTGAAGATTGGAGTAGGCTGGATAGGAAATGGATGAGACTTGGAGCTTAAAGAATAGGTCTCCGATGTAAATGCTGGCCCAAAACCTGGTAACGCAAGCAGATGACAGAAGTAAGGAGAAGTAAGATATTCAGTGCAGGAATGCTAGCAAAGAAGAATTGCACAGACAAAAGGAATGTACCAAACAGAATAACCTTCAGACTAACTTCCATACATTATAGCTTACATTCTCCCTAAAAAATCATCTTTGTACATCTAGGACTGTTCATAGCACACCATTTAACAGTTACTGTCGCAAAGCTTTAGAAGACTTGGAGCAGATAAACATAGAGCCTCACAACTCACTGGCACTATCTGATAACAATAGGAATATTTTTATGCAATCACAAGAGAGGACAAATGGATAAGAGGAAGTGAAACAGAATACGTAACAAGGCCCACGGAAACAGAGAACAAAGTTAGAGTAACAAAGTAGAGAAAGAGCCGACAGACCAAACACAATTAAATGAATGGGATAAGCAACACAGACATACAAAAGTAGGAAAGATATACAAGAAACTGGAACATGAATTGGAAGTATGTATTAATAACAAGAAATGATGGTATACACGGCAAAGAATATGCTCTCAATCGAGTACAGGATTAAGGGACCAAAACTAAAAACATACTCCTAGATTTATAAAAAGAATTAGCTAGGGAAGCATATGGAAATAGGATTTAGGAATAGAAGGAGCTGCATCACTAGAACAGTATTTAGTATGCTTTAGCACCTAAACTAGGAATCAAGGAATCAGAAAACTCCACAGCACACACAAGTAAAATGTATCCCTCACACAATTTGAGCAACCAAGGAAAGTTTGAGTAAAGTGTAGGTGAGATGGTTGTGAGTAGTGCTGAGTTCACAGGGATTATATGTCAGAGAGCTGCAGGTATTAGCATAGATACAAGCAGGGTGCTGGGTATGGAAAAACAGCCGGGTGTTTAAAATTGCAGCTCTGCCACCAGCATGAAGGGTGAACTGGAACAGGTACAGGAAAATACTACAGAACTCTGAAAACATGAGAAGGGATACAGGCAAACCAGGAACAATTTGCGGATGGGAGTAAAGCAAAGAAAGGGAATCTGTTGAGCTCATGAAAAAACAGGGACATCAGGGTCAACCTCCAGGATGTGATCTTGTGAAGAAATAAAGAAAGAAAGAACTATAATAACCAAAATTCATGATATTGTGAAATCCAGTGAAAATTGCAAAAAACACAGTTGATGGACAGAATGTAGAACAATGTCATACATTCACCCCAGTACAAGGATCTGGGCCTAAATCCATCGTTTTTTTGCACTCCACACCACCCTGGGTTAGACACTGGCAATATGCAAATCAGCTCTGACCCTGTGCCTCATGGGAACAGTTCAGTCCGAACTACCAAGCCATGTCTTTCCCAGACCGGAATCAAGCATCCAAGGACCGGTTTCTGGCTATCAGCCTTCATCAGCCTGGATAGCTTGACTCCAGTGGTGTGGAGAGACTGGGACTCACGTCTGAGCATACCCAGCCCACTCAGGGTGAAAATTGCAAAAAACACAGTTGATGGAGAGAATGTAGAACAATGTCATACATTCACCCCAGTACAAGGATCTGGGCCTAAATCCATCGTTTTTTTGCACTCCACACCACCCTGGGTTAGACACTGGCAATATGCAAATCAGCTCTGATCCTGTGCCTCATGGGAACAGTCCAGTCCGAACTACCAAGCCATGTCTTTCCCAGACCGCAATCAAGCATCCAAGGACCGGTTTCTGGCTATCAGCCTTCATCAGCCTGGATAGCTTGACTCCAGTGGTGTGGAGAGCCTGGGACTCACGTCTGAGCATACCCAGCCCACTCGGGGTGAAAATTGCAAAAACCACAGTTGATGGACAGAATGTAGAACAATGTCATACATTCACCCCAGTACAAGGATCTGGGGCTAAATCCATTGTTTTTTTGCACTCCACACCACCCTGGGTTAGACACTGGCAATATGCAAATCAGCTCTGACCCTGTGCCTCATGGGAACAGTCCAGTCAGAACTACCAAGCCATGTCTTTCCCAGACCGGAATCAAGCATCCAAGGACCGGTTTCTGGCTATCAGCCTGGATAGCTTGACTCCAGTGGTGTGGAGAGCCTGGGACTCACGTCTGAGCATACCCAGCCCACTCGGGGTGAAAATTGCAAAAAACACAGTTGATGGACAGAATGTAGAACAATGTCATACATTCACCCCAGTACAAGGATCTGGGCCTAAATCCATCGTTTTTTTGCACTCCACACCACCCTGAGTTAGACACTGGCAATATGCAAATCAGCTCTGACCCTGTGCCTCATGGGAACAGTCCAGTCCGAACTACCATTCTGTCCATCAACTGTGTTTTTTGCAATTTTCACCCCGAGTGGGCTGGGTATGCTCAGACGTGAGTCCCAGGCTCTCCAGACCACTGGAGTCAAGCTATCCAGGCTAATGAAGGCTGATAGCCAGAAACCGGTCCTTAGATGCTTGATTCTGGTCTGGGAAAGACATGGCTTGGTAGTTCGGACTGGACTGTTCCCATGAGGCACAGGGTCAGAGCTGATTTGCATATAGCCAGTGTCTAACCCAGGGTGGTGTGGAGTGCAAAAAAACGATGGATTTAGGCCCAGATCCTTGTACTGGGGTGAATGTATGACATTGTTCTACATTCTGTCCATCAACTGTGTTTTTTGCAATTTTCACCCCGAGTGGGCTGGGTATGCTCAGACGTTAGTCCCAGGCTCTCCACACCACTGGAGTCAAGCTATCCAGGCTGATGAAGGCTGAAAGCCAGAAACCGGTCCTTGGATGCTTGATTCCGGTCTGGGAAAGACATGGCTTGGTAGTTCGGACTGGACTGTTCCCATGAGGCACAGGGTCAGAGCTGATTTGCATATAGCCAGTGTCTAACCCAGGGTGGTGTGGAGTGCAAAAAAACGATGGATTTAGGCCCAGATCCTTGTACTGGGGTGAATGTATGACATTGTTCTACATTCTGTCCATCAACTGTGTTTTTTGCAATTTTCACCCCGAGTGGGCTGGGTATGCTCAGACGTGAGTCCCAGGCTCTCCACACCACTGGAGTCAAGCTATCCAGGCTGATGAAGGCTGATAGCCAGAAACCGGTCCTTGGATGCTTGATTCCGGTGTGGGAAAGACATGGCTTGGTAGTTCGGACTAGACTGTTCCCATGAGGCACAGGGTCAGAGCTGATTTGCATATAGCCAGTGTCTAACCCAGGGTGGCGTGGAGTGCAAAAAAACAATGGATTTAGGCCCAGATCCTTGTACTGGGGTGAATGTATGACATTGTTCTACATTCTGTCCATCAACTGTGTTTTTTGCAATTGTGAAATCCAGGACTCTAGTGAAAGGTGGAGCAAGGTCTGTAAGTTAGAGAGCATTCCATATAAGCAAGAATAAACCTCCCAATGACCTAGGAAATGCCACCTGGTTCCACCTTGAGGGATCCTGACAGGTTCATGAGGATGACCAAGAGTAGTACTTGGTAACATGCCCCATGAAAGACATCTGTAATTGGGACATGAATTGGGACATGGGAACATGGTTATAAGAACCATATAACAATTAGTCTGATGAGGAAATTAACCACCTATTACCATGGCCATGAAACATATATATGTGGAGACCCCTGTTGCTAGAATAATGCCATCACAGATGTTTAAAAAAAAAGGATGTGTTCAAAACAATATTGAGTGTTGGATACACAGAAAAATGTCAGAGGAGATGCAATAAGTCATGTGTTAGGAAGACGAAACTGAAAACAGATCAAGTCAGATTTTAGGGAGTAGCTTGTAAATATGTATGTTCAGGTTATTTCTATAGTGCAAACCCATCCAAAAGGCAGCAGAATGCTGTACATGGTCAAACGGAAGCTTACAGTCGGCGACTAATAGGAGAGAAAGCTGCGATGTGGAGAATGAATGCGTTGTGATGTAGTATTCTTTAAAGAGGTGTGTCTTTAACTCTTTGCTAAGTTGGAGCAGCCTTTGGGTGGTTCTGATTGATATAGGGATGATGTTTCTAATCCTATGTCACGTGGCTAGGTTAAGCCCGGGAAGACACATTGCCATTTTTAAATGCACATGTTTCTTAAGTTGAATTCTTTTCTACACAATGACTTTTGACACACATTTGCTTGCGTGATAGTGCAAGATTAGTTTAGTTGAAACCACATTGCTTACAATTTCACTTGGTAAGTACACTATCACTACACCTTGAACATTTAGTACAAGCCTGGACACACATTGTGCACATGTTGTTGTATGTTAATCGCCCATGAGGCAACAAGGCTATCACAAGAGAATTAACTATGTCAGCCTGGCTGAAGCCTCGACACGGAAGCATGGAATCTGTTATTACAAATAAACACAGATTTCAAATCAGTGGAGCATTCTGCTGTCATTGCGAGGCCGCTATTGCCGGAGTCTAAGTCCAGCTGATTCCTGTTTACCCTCTGCGAGGAGGGATGTCTAACTTGTGACCAAGACAGGGACCTGCATACATTTTATCTTCAGGTAATGGGGAGATAATCCAGTAGGGGATTCTTGGTAGAAGGCAACTAGGCCAGCCAGCGCATACTAGGAGTATCCTTTTCACTGTTCTTATACTTTTAATCACTTTTATCTGCTTTTGTCTATTAATAATTGTAGTGCATATATTTTATACAAGAATCACAATGGTGTAATAAATATTGAAATGCCCCTTGTGTATTTCTTGTGTATCTTCCTGAGTATGCACGAGTGACTGAGCGAAAAGGTTTAAGATCTGTTACCACGATTCCTTGTGAAGTCAGGGTTGTCATGTTCTGAGGTTGCCCAAATGATATGTTACCTTACTAGGTTTAGGGGTACATATGGTGGTACTGTGAGGTAGCAGGACTATAGGCCAACACATCCTGAGAGGGTACATAGAATCTGTCTGGCACCATCCCAACGTTTATGTTGTCCAATAAACGAACAGTTCTTACTGAGAAAGTGGAAAACATACGACACCTGGATGCATAAATGGAAAAGGCCCGTTGTCTTGTTCTTTCTCTTTCTTACTTCTTAGTCTGCAGTCTGATAATGTCCTGACTGTGGGTGTGCCGGAACCACCAGATATGGTGAATATATCTGCAATGTAAGCAGTCTGTTCGTTGTAATGGCTTTATAAATGATGTATCAGGTTTTGAAGATGGTGTGGGCTGGCAAGGAGAGCCAAAGGAGTTCCACCAGGATGGGATTGATGTGATCATATTTCTTCAGGAACTGGATAAGACATGCTGCAGCATGTATGATGTCCCTAAGTGAAGCCAGTATGGGGTCTCTGGGGCCATGGAGTTAGGGCATTAACACCGTCCAGATGCAAGATTACAAGAGGTTGAACAGCAGTTCTGAAATCACTTTTTTTTTAAAAAATGGTTTCACTTCCTTTAGAGGGGAGCTGGTACCAGGCCATGTTTATTTTGATGGCAATGTGTTCCTTGAGATAGAGATTTGTATCCAGTGTGAATACAACTGATTTGGCATTTGATGACAGTTGGGGCTCAAAGGTCATGGTTCATTTAATTGAGCCAGGTTTGTACCGTATCTTGTTGTTCTTGGCAGATAAGTAGGAATTGTGTTTTGGTTGGACTGAGCTTCAGGTAGGTGTGTCAGGGCTCACGGTTTCCTCCTCTCAGCCCTGCCGTGGCCCTTACATCAGCCCCTTCCTCACAATATTTCAATCTCAGGGCTCATCATGCCTGGAGTTGGCGAGTGTGCTGGTGATGTTGGACATCTAAGAAGGCCGCCAGCACACCTGCCGTTTAGCGGCCTAGTCTTCAACCCTCATTTCTGAAGCCCAGGTGAAGCGCCCACCAACGTTCTTTGGCACACTTCACCGAGAGCTTCCCCGGGATTAGTCCTACCTATGGTTTTTCGTGAATGGTTAGACAGGTGTCGTCGTGTGAGGCGTCGGTTCTTTGACGTCGGGAATCCCAGAATTGAAAAGACCGCTGGTTAGTGTTGTAGTTAGGCGCATGCCCCCTTAAGTTCTGAAGTTGTGCGCAGGTCCTTGAGTGAAGCGTCTATAGTCTGAGACGTGCCCAACACCCTTCATCAGCCGCTTGCCTGCTAGAGTTAAGAAGCAGTGCGCAAGTCTGAATAAGTAGTGACTCTGATAGAGATGTCCTCAACACTGGTATGCTAAAGATTTCGGCACGAGTTGAAGTGGCGTGTCCATAACGGTATAAAGTAAAATAGAATTTACGTCTCTCTACTTACGGCCTATCTGAATATTGCAACAAGGTATTTTGCTGAATTATATTTCTCACTTTAAATATTGTATTAATATTCAAACTTCCATGTGAGCAGTGTTATACGGTTAGGTTAGTCATTATTGTTTTGGAGAGACGAATGGAGTTGTCATCTAGTGCGTGTGAGAATTATCATTCGACATGTTAATCTGTCAGTAGTCACACTAGAGGTTCGTTGAGCTTTATGTTCTGAGTTTGCAGTCAAGAACCAATGGCTACTATCCTTTGTTATTTATCTACCGAAAACATATAAGAAGAAGATTATAAAGGTGAAGGCTAGAATTATATTAATTAAGTAAGAGGGGAGCAACCAGTAATCATTAAATAGGAGCTACAGTAGATAAGTACTTACCTTGTCTTTTCCTCTTGAGAAGTGGTTATCAGAATTCTGGCGTACCGGAAGATAGAAAAAAGAAACACATCAATAAAAATAAAAGAATCAACATATACAACAGAAGAGAGGCAAGCCCATAGAAGGTTCCTGGTAAGATAAATATTATTGTTCAAATATGTATACAGTGAATTAAAATGGGTAAGCAAAAGTATTATATATGTGCATTTATTTACAGTCCCTTTTAAGAAAAAAGAAGAAGAGGCAGAGAACAAAGAAGATTACAGGACAGTTTCTTCTCTATCCCATTCCCCTTTCCCCCCTTGGTACTTACCTTCAAAGGATAACCAAATACCTAGCAGAGGAGTATTGAGAGGAGAGTTGGGAAAAGGCATCATTCTCCTCTTGTGTGGTTGTAAGATTATCCTGCCCTGACAAGGTGCTGGACATCCAGGTGTGGATGATGTGCAAGTATTGTTTGAGCAGTTAGAATTCATAGATTGTTTGAGCAGGTAGGTTTTATAGGCAGAGGAGACTTTCAAGTAAAGTTTTGTATCATTGGCATTTTGGTGAATCATGATACAGTTATCTGTGAGTAGAGCACCAAATGGTCCCATGGTCCTATGGAAAGTTTGAAGATGACAGGAGACAACATCGAACCCTAGGGGACTCCACATGTGAATTGGAGGTGCCCATGTCAACAAATCTGGTGTTGGGTGGAAAGCTATGAGGAGAACCAGTGATCGACATTGCCGGTTAATCCCATTCATGATTCAAGGGTGTGTATGAGGGTGGGATGGTCGACTGTTTTGAAGGCAGGTGAGAGATCTAGCACTATCAGGAGGCAGGTGTCACCATCATCTTTGGTCAAGAGAGCATTGTCTACAATGTGCAAGGTGGCAGTCTCCATGCTGCAGAGCGATCTGAAGCCAAACTGGTAGTCGTGCATGAGATGGTTAGTATTGACATGATCTTGGAGTTGAACATAGACTGCTTTGCAATGATCTTGCTGATGAATGTTAGATGAGTGATTGGCCGGCAGTTGGCTGGGTGATCAAGATCTAGTGTAAGTTTCTTTTGGAGTGAGAGGATCTAGCCAGTCTTTTTTATATAAATATTTTTATTTTTGTTGTGAAAATAAAACAAAACGTCGAACAAAGCACGCACACACGATACACAATGAATGTCAGTCCACAACATTTTTTTAGGGTAATTATAGGAGCAATATTTCTTTTGCAGGTGAGTCTGTAGATGGGCTCTAACGACCTGAGCGTACAAGGATAGAGGGTCACATTCACGTTGTTCATTGTTACCAACAGTAGGATCAAACATTACATCATTCAAGGCTCTTCCCCCGATCTTTCTGGCAGCAGTCCCCTTCCCTCTTCTTCCCCCCCACTTCCAGACCATAGTATTTATTCACGGTGCCCATATCTTCCCGAATTTCCGAGGTCAACCCCTGGCCTTGTATGTCACTAGTTCTGAAACGATATATAGATCAAGACTTGCCCTCCATTCATTGAGTGTAGGAAGTTATTGGGCCCCCCAGTATTTGGCTATATTCCATTTGGCTACCACCAACCCCAAGTTAGCTAATATGAGTTTGCATCGCGGGATGTCCACGTCCGTGGGAATTCCCAGGAGGAGAAACTTAGGTTCCAACTCAAGTTGGACTTCCAGTATATTATTGAGCTCTCTCACAATCTTTCCTCAGTAGGTCTGAATCGTGTGGCACTTCCAAAGGGTGTGTAGGAATGTTCCACTTTCCTTTCTGCATATGAGACAATCCGGGTTTGCAGCGCTCCCTATTTTATGTAACCTTGCTTTATCAAAATAAGTTTGATGTAGAATTTTGTATTGAATGAGACACAACCTTAGTTTAATTGCCACTTCACGTGGAAGCATGAGTGCGGCCTCCAAATCAATGGCATCCATTACACCAGTGGTTCTCTCCTATCTAGCTCGAAGTGGACCCAATTTATCAGCCATGTTATTGAGTAATGTTTTTATAAGTAAACGAAATGGCGTTGGATGGGATCTCTTCCTGTAGGAGTCGACCCTCTAGCGAGGCATATTCCAGTATTGTCTCCCCATCCAGCCTCTTTGCAACCCATGCATGCTTCAAACAGAGGTATGCATCTGCCTGAGTATCATGGAGCCAATATCTGGCTTGAAGAGTGTTGAATGAGGCCAACACACCTTTCTCTAGGACATCCCCTAGATTAGAAATACCAATTAAGTCCTATTGCCTAAAGCCTCTCAGTTTTCCAATCTCGTTTAATTTAGTTCCCTCCCATAATGGGGTCTCTGGTAAGTGTTTGGTCCCATTTCATTTGCTGCTCGGCACTTTTCCATGCCTATAATGCCCTTTGGGTCGCTTATAACAGCCCGCTGCTTCCCTTGCCACCATAGATATTGTGTAGATGTGTAAGTTCTCTAAACTGCAGCCTTTCCCACCTATACGTCGGGTGATCCTCAGGCCTGTGGATCTACTCATTGATGACAATGAGATGGGACGGTCTATAGTATGCCCTAATATCTGGGAGGGCCAAAACCCAGTTATATGGGTTTCTTTGTAGTGTTTGAAGTGCAATGCATAGATGGACCCCGTCCCAGAGGAGTAGGCGCAATTCACTGTCCATACTTTTGAACATTGTTTCTGGTATCTTACTGTAAGTGTTTTGCAACACGTAAAGCAACTGGGGAAGTGTAATCACTTTATACATGGCGGCCCTCCCCATAATAGTCAGTGTCTGCCTCCTCCATCTCCTAACGTCTTCCTGGAAGTTTATAAGGACTCGCCTAATGTTGCGTGCTAAGCTAATTGCCACGTCCATGGTAATGTAGAGGTCTAGGTAGGTAAGCCCCTCTGTCGACCATCGCAAACAGCTTGGGTAGGTCTGGGGCTCCACCACCCCCTCCACTGGGTACAGGGTGGATTTACTCCAATCGATCCTATATCCCGCATAACGCCGATATACATCAAAAAGTTATAGGATTTGAGGGAGTGTCTCAGTCGGGTTCATCACATACAATAGAATGTCATCCGCATATCAAGATATGCGTTCTTCGTCCAGCAGTCGGGATTCATCTACAAAACCACCCAGTCCAGGTAAGGCTTTGATAACACAGGCCAAGGGTTCCAATATAAGAGCAAAAAGTAAGGGGGAAAGGGGGCATCCCTGCCAAGTCCCCTTTGAATCGGCCAGGTCCTCGAGACAAGAGCTCCATTGACCCGAACCCTAGCTTCGGGCCCAGTGTATAGCAGTGCCACCCAGTCCCTGAACCCCGGGCCAAATCCGAATTTCTCCAGAGTGCATCTCATAAAAGGCCAGTGGATGGTATTGAACGCCTTCTCAGCGTCAAGAAAAAGGAGCAGGTGGGCCTCATCTCGGTCTCGAACAGCATCCATTCAGTTAGTCACATGTTGCAGGTTACAGCACATGGCTCGCTTTGGCATAAAGCCAGACTGGTCTCCGTGTATCAGAGGGGTAATAATCGTTAAGAGACGTGTCGTGAGGATAGTTGCCAGGATCTTTGTCTCTATATTTAATAACGAGATAGGACGATAGGAACCACAATCGTCTGGATGTTTTCCCCGCTTAGGGTATCACCACCACCGTTGCCACTGTAAGGTCTGCAGAGAGCATCCCATTGTCTTTGGAAGCCTGAAACATCTTAAGTAAATGTGGGTCCAGTAGGTTACTGAGTACTTAAAAAAATTCCCCCGGAAGTCCATTTTGGCCAGGTGTTTTCCCTACTTCAGTCGATCAATGGCCTCTGTTACCTCTTCTAGGGTGATATCTTCCTCAAGCCTATCCCTCTCTTCCTGGAAGAGACAAGGGAGCTTGATCTCATCATAGTACTTGGTTATTTGTGCTTTCATTCATTTGTGCTCGGGCTGCGTCGAGTGTTGAGTAGTACCGGGCAAAAGCCCCGCTATATCTTGTGTGGTGTAAGTATGGCCTTGTTCCCTAATGTGAATGAGGTGGTCTGCACACCTTGTTTCTCAACAGTTAATCAAAGAATTATGTTCAGCTCCTTTTAAATGTGCGTGCAAAACTGGGTAGTGCTTTGTCCTAAACGCACTTAACATAATAAATGAATGTGGGGAGCGCGGAATTCACGCTCCACTCCCAGATGCACTGCGTAAATGGATATCAAATCCACAGCTTGTCACCATATCACATTATGAAATTCATGTAGCTGAATGGCAGATGAGAAAATGTATTGTTGTAAATGTAGTAACTAGACACTGATGGTTTGTTCTGAATTCATTAATTTGCAGTGACTCCTGACGAAGGGCTGATGCTACAGCCCGAAATGCATTGGGTTTATAATAAAAGGAATGCTGCTTCAAACTATCTGTTGTACTTGGATCTTATTTCGGAAGAGGCCTGGATGGGCACACGAAAATATGAGAAGTTCCCAAAGCACATATTGTCATGGATGTGGATTTGAAAATGTGAACAACTTTGGATAAAACGCGGATGAAAATGGATAAACTTTTGAATAATGTGATATGGTGACAAGCTGTGGATTTGATATCCATTTACGCAGTGCATCTGGGAGTGGAGCGTGAATTCCGCGCTCCCCACATTCATTTATCTTGTTCCCTAATGGACATAACCCACCTCGACTCTAATTCCTTCCTGCCCAACGAACCAGCTTACCCGCTCTATCGCCTGTCTCATATAATCTATGCTGAACTGCGAGCTGGTGAGCTCGCGCCTCTTGCCTGACCAGTGCCTGGTATTCCCTTTTAGTAATATTAATGTGATGATGGGTATCTTCACTCAACGTGGAGGTACCACAACTTTCGAGGTCTACTAGCCTGAGTTCCATAGCCATATTCTCTTGGGTTTCCCACCTTTTTTTATGGGCAATAAGATTTTGGGCTCTACACATAACACCACCTTGAAAGCTTCCCATAAAATATCTGCCAACTGTACTCAGCCGGCATTTTCCCTGAAGTAGATCTTGGTTTCCACCCTGAGTTCTTTGGCAACCGTTCATCCTTCAAGGCCCAGGCATTAAGTACCATGACCTCCCCTTCTCCCTCCCACCCTTAAGAAGAGCAGTGAGTGGTAAGAGATACCCCCAGCCAAATATTCCATCTCCTCTACATGCTCAATCTCACCAGCTGGGGCAAAGAGGTAATCCAACCTCGAAAACACCCTGTGAGCCCCAGAAAAGTACGAGTATGCATGTGTGGATGGGTGGTGGCGCCTCCAGAGGTCAGTTAACCCAAATGCGGCCTGGAACCTCGGCAGTGCAGTAGTTTCATGCAACCTGAGTCGTGTCAGCGTATGATCCAGAGAGGGATCACTCACATCATTAAAATCACCCCCGATGATATGTGTGGCGGGGCCAGACAGTAAGTTCCATTAGTTTGTCCCGCGTGCGCTGGTGGAGAAGTGGGGGAGCATACACACTAATAAGTAACCATGTTTTGTGATTCCAGATGCCCTGGACTGCTACATATGTGCCATCAGGGTCCTCCCATTGTCTAGTAACCCGGAAAGGAGGTTATTTTTTGATGATGATTGCCACTCCCCTAGAACCTCCTGAATGTTCCAAGGTGGTGTAATGCCCCTACCCAAGAATGAACAGTGCGGACCCATGAGATGCGTCTCCTGTAAAAATATATCTGGTTTGAGCCTTTTAAGGTAATTAGATACCAAACCATGTTTGATTTTGTTCCCTAACCCATTGACATTCCATGTAATCACTGTGTAACCGCCCACAGCCATTGTAAAGAAACTATTAAAGTGTCCCAAGCCCACCCCAGTCTCCGAGCAGCGCCAAATATTGCCTTCTCATCTCAGTGTTGGTATTAATGCAAACTGACTGAAACAACTCTCCCTCTTCCCAATACACATAGTCCAGAACATTTAACAGTGTCTAGGACGCCCCCCTCCCCACACTCTGCAGGCACCCCCACCACCCCCAATTTCATCAAAATGACAACACTAGCGCGGGTAAACTACCGAGAGGTTTGTAACCCTCCCCCTTCCCCTAGTCACTCAATTATATGATAATACAATAACAACAACACACTGTATACTTCAAGTTATCAGCCAAAGGTCCCAAATGTCAGCCAGGCCTTGGGAATCTCACAGCGTCTCTAGGTGGGCGTCTGGCCCCAGTTCGTCATTTCTATTCGCCATTGCTGTGAGGCTGCAGTAGGTTTTCACCCAAAAGGCTCGAGCCCGAAGTCTCCAGCCGCTGAATGCTCTCCAGAAGAGGGTGTTTTCTGTCCACCTCAATCGACTCTTCTCTCTCCGACTGATCAGAGACACCATTGTCACTTGATCTCCGAGAAGTTTGAGACATGCACTCCTGGGCAGTGTCGCCATCTGTGTCCGATATGGTGGCTTTCTGTTCCCTAAGCCTCAGGGACCTCCCCGGTGTAGCCATGGTAGCAATCCGGTGTTTTAGCACTCTTCTCCGCCGCTTTCTTTAGGTCGTTCCTGACTGGAGCTCGGTCTCTTGTCGTTAGGCAAGGCAGCAGCTGGGGTCGACCTACGCCTCAGCCGAGGCCGTTCTTCAATCCCGGACAGCGCCTCCTCCAGAGTCTGGAAGAACTGCGTTGTGCCTTGGAAGATAACTAAGTTTGGCTGGGAACAACAACATGTATTGGATCCCGAGGGCTCGGAGTTTCACTTAAATGGGGTCAAAGGTGCACAGTAGTTTTTGTACATCTCGCTACTAGTCCGGAAACACCATCACTCTTGTGTTTTCATATTTAATCTCCCCTTCTTTTGTATCTCCCTGAGTATGAGATCTCTGTCCTGAAAGTTCAAGAACCGGGCTATCAACGGCCGAGGGGGACCTCCTGGTGGTGGTCAGACATTAGGCATCCTGTGCACCCTCTCTATGACAAAGCAGGACAAAAACTGAGTCTCTGGGAGAACATCCTTGAGAAATGTCAGAAGAAGATGTCCCGGGTCAGAACGTTCCGCAATTTCCGGAAACCTATGATTCTTAGATTGATCCTGTGGGTTCTATTTTTGGCCTCATCAACTCTCCTGTCCACCTCCTTCATTGTAGCCAAGAGTCCCGCCACTTCTTCACATGTGGTGCATGAGGAGTCTTCTAATTATGAGATGCGTTATTCTACCTCGGTAACTGTCTTGGAGACTTTCCGCAGGTCTTGGCGCAGGAGCGTAACCTCAGTTTGTATCTCTGCCATCTTACCTTCCAGGCTTTCTCGGGATGCGTGAATTGCCTGTAGTATCATTGCAGTGTCTGGTAGGGGGGCTGGACCTCCCTCTGCACCCCCAGGCGTAGGAAGTACTTTTGTAAATCGGTCCAACTTCCCCTGTTTTGATGTGTTAGGCTCCTTGTCCCTTGCCCTTCTAGCCAATCTACTGGCAGGCCACAATTGCCATTCTAGCCAATCTTTTGGCAGGCTGCAGCCGTGGGCCTCTCCCCTGTCTCGCGGCCACCACTGCCACTAGAGATGGGCTCCCTGCGTCTCTCCCCCTAGGCTGCCACGTGGCTCTTGGTACAACAGTGTCTCTGCCGACCAGGCTGCAGAAGGCCTCCTAGGTACGTCCTCTAAGTTCTTGCAGATTTGTCAGGCAAAGAGGCACTCCGCTGCTCTCTTCCCCTGTGGCACTTCTTCCCAGTTTCAGGCCAATGAACTGCTATTGGCCTTGAAGACTGGAGGAGCAGGTCAAACTCTCCAGCGCACTGCGTTCTCTGCAGGGCTATTCCCGGGCCGTCTCTTTGCACAGGCGTGGGTGTCAGTAGGGCCTGCGTATCTCCCAGTCAGTCCTCTCTGCCACCATAACACTCCTTCCTTGAGCTGTGGTAACCAACCCAGAGTAGGGGTCAACTGCACCCTTCACATTCTTGGGCCCGGGTGATATATAGAACTGTCTCTGGCTATCTTCAGCCTAGCACATGATGCCCAGGAGCCGCAACTCGACGGCCCTCCCGAACTCAGCCGGGAAAATTACAGTCATGGAGGTGCATGTCGCCGGGGGCACGGAAACGGGAGCCCCCGCCGGGTCGGTGGGATCTTCACATCTGTGGGACAAAGCCTACAATAGGAGCGAACCTCCGGCCCATCCACCCAGCGCAGTTTTAGTTGCTATCCCACAAAAGGGGTTCCAGGATCACACGGCCCCAGGCAAGCGCCGTGCCCGGCCCGCTGAGTTTCGGCCACGATCCAGCAGGGGTGGGGCATTAGGAGAGCTGACCACCCCCTCACCCAATTGCCTCCCCTTCTCCAACTGAAGAGTGTGGCATTCGCACATGTCCGCTCTGGCCGCAGGAGTCTCTCCATCTCTGACGGAGGCGCCCATCTCGTGCTCTCTTCACTGTTGTTTTCAGCGCCGCCGTGCCAATGCTGTGGTCCCTCGAGGCGGGCTGCAGGCTCTCGTCTCCGTGGCTGCAGTGGAGGCTTGGGGACGCACCGCAGCACAGAGCTGCCTCAGCTCTGCCACTGCGAGGCTCACCGCCACTGCGCCCTGGGCACGAGTGTCTCCTAGCCGGCATTCACTCCCGGTTACTACTGGCTGGTGGTCATCTTGTGGAATCGCGCGCCGGGTGCCGCGCTGAAAAGTCTAGGATCTTGGCAGAAATAACCCCGTATTACCCTTGCCGGGCACTCCTTGGTCTTTATTCGCCTTCCAATCAATGTTGAGGAGATTTTTGGCATCGAGGGTCAGGATTACAGCAGGATTTAACTAGGGGCAAGCGGAGCTCGCGAAGAATGCAGCTACCCAACCATGTTGTTGGCCATGCCCCCGTATTAGGCCAGTCTTGAGAGCTTCTGGGAAGTTGCCTTAAGTGAGGAGGCATTGACAGTGGTAAGTACAAGTAAGAGAAAATCCCCTGAGAGAGGTTTGATGAAGGACAATGGTAAGACATCATCTTCACAAGAAGTGACTTTGAGTATTTATGTCAACCAGATCTGAGGGAAATAGGGCTTTGGAGGCAGATCATTGCAGGATTCTACAGAAAAAGGTGGGTGTGAACGATGAAGCAGGATTGGTATCATCAAAGTGCTGTTGGATATTCCGTTTTTTTTTGTCAGTGTAGTTTGCTGTGGAGTGAGAAATGGGTGGCTCTGGCAGGGAGTTGATGTAGTGCTTCATTGCCATGAACAGTTGTCTGCTTCTGCTGAAGGCATTATTGATGGTGATGGTTTAGTACTTTGCTTTGGCTGATGTGATGATCTATCTGCATAATGCATGATGGGTCTTCAATATAAAGAGGTCATCCGGAGTTCTGTTTTTCTTCAATTTTCTTTACTCTCATGGATCATTTATTGTCAGCGAGGTCTTTAGAATACTAGGGTGCTGAAGGTTTTGGCTCGCAGTTGCATGTAGTAAGTGGTGTGTGGACATTCATATACCTCATCAAAATCTTTTTGAAGTTGTTTATGTGGGTGTTGGCATCGGACATGCAGTTGAAGGGGTGAGAGATTATGTTGCCCATGGTCTGTTAGCAGTAGGACAGGGATGTAGAAATGGCAGAGTCGTCAGTCTAATCAAAGGTTTGCATTGGACTATTGGTGAGGTTCAAAAGACAAGATAGAGGATGCGACATTTGGAGTGTGTTTGTTGTGGAGGGCCTCTCTGCACCTGAAACAAGCTTTGGAGTATGCATGCCAGTTTGTATGCTCGATTGTTCTTCATTGCAGCTAGAGACAACCTCTTCAACTCCTGGTTGTCCACTTAGAATATTTTTGAATAACCGGATATGGGAATGTTTCAAGGACACTATTTCTCTACCTAATAAAGTGATATCTGGCATATGTAAGAAGCATGTGTCCAAACCCTACTCAGAGTCTGCAACTTTGCCTGCAATGTTTCCCTTTTCTTTGAACTTGTCTTGATGTTATCCACCTAAAGGCATCAACTTTACTAAGGACTGGCCATCCATATGCTATATGAAAGCCTAGCTAATGCCAGAGCTAGGATTATGTATCTTGGAAATATTTGAGGCAAGTCAGATGAATGTTAGGAATGTATTTTGACAGTACTGGGCAGACGTCTGGGAATCATAGTACACATGGAAATCAATTTCATCACTAAACAGAATACAGTTCCCAGTTTATGATGGATGTCAGGGACCAGTATGACAGACAAGATTAAATTGGCACGGACTTCAGCAACTCTGCTCAGCCATTCCATATGAACCTGGGATTTTAGGGATTACATAGAAGTGAAAGGTAGCTCACATAGAGCAAAAGAAGCTAATAGGTACATTCCAGAGGGTAAAGCTGTGGCCTCACTCGCAAACCTCACAGAATAGGACCTGCTTTTCTACTTGCTAGCCTTCATCAACGGTACACTAGCGCTATCACACAGCTCTACTGACTCCTAAAACACCATACGCCTCTTTCCCCCGATATTCCTTTTTTGAGTTACAAAGAGCAAGATTCATTTGGCAGTGTTCCTGATTAAAAAGCACGAGCTAGGACTAGTTAAGGAGTGAGAAAATGGATCTCATCCTTAGCTGAAGCTCCTCTGAGCTCAGATTTCCACTCCCAGTCTCCACAATGGTTGCAATTAATTTCTGCTGCTGTATGGCATAGATCCACCCACATTGTTGCCATGGTCTAAAAATATACTAGCTCTGCACATGCCTTTTGAGTCAGTAATTCCAGAAACTGTGAATTGCCACGATCGTGTTTGACGGGTAAGCTGGAATACTCATCTACTACTATCTCTCTTGCAGTGCTGCTCCATGCAGCCAATAAAAACTGGAAGTGAGTATACTGCTTATAGCCAACGCCGTATGTGTAACCACGCCTTCACCAAGCAAGCCATCAGAGGCAATACCAAACTATCAGATTAAAGAAAATATTATAAACAGGATATCTTCATGGCCAAGTCAAACTTCATTAGGGAACTGGCTACCATTTCTACCAACTCACCCAAACTTTATTTCATTCCATCCATTCCAACACCCTTTCCTGTGCCAGTACCATAATACATGTTTAGCTTCTAAATGCAGAGGTTTCCATCTTCTTTCACTGACAAATCATTCTGTAATGTGCAAATGTATCCAAAGTGCAAACCAGAGTAAGTCATTACTAAAACCAGCAGGTCATAGGACAATGTTGCCATTATCTGCAGACATCGGCGCCGCTGCAGGTAAGAGCGGTGGGGCAGTGGAGGCAGCTGGGGGGGATTTTGAGAGGCGACCACGAGGGAAAATTACTTATTAATGCATTCGGGCATCACACATAGAAAGAGGAAAATGCCTCTAAGGATTGTTTTGTGCAGGAAAGTGTCCCTTTCTTCACAAGACAATCCTGCTTGTGATGCAGGCACCCATGCACTAGAGTGCACGGATGCCGGATATGGTGCTACATGGACACAGGCAAGGCCCATTGGCTAACCTCACCCCATGCACAGCAGAAGGCCATGCTGGCAGAGGGTTAGCTGACCTTGGTGGGCTGGGCATAGGCCTGAGCCCTGAAACCAGCCCCACAAGGCTGTGCATGTTCAGTGACTGGTGAGTCTCTCTTGGGGGTGTGGCCACCAGAGGAGGATGAGTACAGGAGCCAGGCCGCAGTCCAAATGCCATTTGCGGCTAGGGGTTGGCTGCCAGTGTGGTCAATGGAGGTACTAATAATAAAGAAACAAATAATTTTTAAAACGAAAGAAGCACAGAAGTACGCCTGTTATACGTAACTGACAAGTATCACTTGCCCCGCTGTAATGCACTGCTTTTGACTTCACTTATTAGACCACTGATGACAACCTTTTTTTTTTTTAAAGTACATTGAACTCCTACTACCTTACTTAGGTATAACTCCACTTTAACCTTTGTTTTTTTTAATTGAATATTTATAAACATATACATCATAAATCATTGACGCTCTTTAAAAAACCTAAGCAATTCATATAAAAACATTAAAAGTACAGTTATGGTTATGAATTCAAACCTAAAAAAACAATGACATTCACAATTTTAAATTTTGCTTTTAGGTGTTTTTACTTATTGGACTTAATATTGTGAAATCATAACTATTACATTTAATTTCCCTCAACATGATGAGGATAGACAAACAGGCATCATCTTGGGGAATGGGATATATTGCTTCATTAATGGTGCGTTACAGGACTCTGCAGGCTTGTGCATTGTTTTATTTATGAATAACACATTTGCTCCATTAACATGCTAATTGGGAATTATGGTTATTGCTCTGTGTTGCTGGTGGTGTTGTCCTAGATTTTTAATTTACAATCTTTAGAAAGTCGTTGTAAAGTTTGTGGTTTGGGTGTGTAGTGCTTTTAAGGGTGTTTTGGGTTGACATTCTCCTGACAGATGTTGAAAGTCTCCTTCGATTGCTTTGGGTATTGCTGATACATTTGATGCAGTATGCGCTTTGGAGCTTTTAAAGGATTTTACAGTCGTCTCTCCTGTGACTAGTCCTACTAAAACATGTCCTCATCTGCCACTAATTTGCACCACTAGCATTTTAAGTTTCCACCAATTCATCTCAGATCCACTAGGTCGCTAAAGTATCTTTTGTTTATAGCATTGGCGTTAGTATTTTTGGTTACTTGTTTAGAGTTGGTGAAATGTTCTTGTAAAGAGGATCTAATAGTGTCAGGATTATTGAGTTGTAAATTGTGATGCGCTCTTCATCAATAATGATTTTGTTGTGATAAGCTCCTGTTATATTTTTATTGTGTATGCAGATGAATACAAAAACCCTCTCTGTGAGTCCAGCAGCTGTGGGGTGGGCAATTCAGAAGGTCTGAGATGTAGAAGGAAATAAGACAGTGAAGTGACCACACCAGTGATTGCGCAGATGTTATAATTCTGTATTGTGTGTAAACATGCAGTCCAATGAATTTCATATTTGTGGGTTGGACTGTTAACATCCTGGTTGAGCTTGTACACGAATGGGCATTTGTTTTGGATGATATGTGCTATTATGTGTGCACGTCCTCTGCTCAGCAGTTAGATTGCATTGTGGTACACATCCGCTTTAGTTGTGGTCTATGTCCTAGCCTCACAGTCTTGCATGGTGGTCTATCGCACTGCCTCACAGTCATAGCTTATGCAGTATTTGTTTGATTTCAAACTGAAATAATCGGGTGAACACATCTAAATCCATGCGTGGCAATGCTATGTTAAGAACAGGTTTCCAGAAAAGAGGTGTGATTAAGTTATACCAGGCAATGCTGTAGCATTCATTATGGTCAGGCTGTTGATTGAAAATGAAATTAAGATTAATGTCCATAAACCTTTCACATACTACTTACAGCCCTAGTGATTTTCAGAAAAACAGCTCTCATCAACTATATAAGGCTACGGGGGGCGTGGC
Organism: Lissotriton helveticus; assembly: GCF_964261635.1. NCBI lineage: Eukaryota > Metazoa > Chordata > Amphibia > Caudata > Salamandridae > Lissotriton > Lissotriton helveticus. Next base: position 786,811,109 of record NC_136071.1, on the reverse strand, counting down.
TTACGCCCGATGGTGATGGCCGCAGTTCCGTAGCTCTCCGTGAGCCGAAGACAGAGACTGGCCCGGCGTTCCTTCTTCTGTGACGAACGGCACCTGGAAAGCGAGGTTATGCCGTAGGAAGGTCCCCCGCTACCTCTCATGCTTGTTTGAGTCTTCATTGGGCATATTTTGCGCAGAGAAGTGCAAGTGAGTGACCGAGGTGCCGCCGATTTGATGGCTGCCATTTTATCATTACTGCTGACGGAGCGTGGCTCCTAGCGTTTTTTTTCACGGTCCTGGGCAGCAGTTTCTCTTCATGTCGCTGCGCTCCAGAAGGCCTCATTCTCTTAACTTTATGCCCCCTTCTGCTTGAGCTCCGTGGGATATCTTTATTTTTTACTTCATCTTCATTTTTTGTCTTTTCTTCCTTTTGCACCCATGTTGGCTCTTTATCATTTCTTTAAGTGACTTTTCACGAGTTCAGGGTCTACCAGCAGTGCCTTTACTACATGCTGTCTTCTACTGAATGCCTATTAGCTATGTGCTCACGTTTTCTACTTCATATCACGTTATTTGCAGCTCGTGTTTTCAGCATGATGTGATGCGCCTTTTACTTGTTGAATGCACCTACATTTGCTTACTGCTTATTTCTTGCAGATATAGCTCTATATGTTACATTTTTCCTTTAGGGGTTCTGTGCTCTTGAGTTTCATGGGTCATTTATCAAGTATGTTTTGAGAATTTCACAATTTTTGTGTTCATGCTCACTTCATCTAGATTACGTTGAACTGTTCTTATCGATCTCATTATATTAATTTATTTATCTACTGAATGGAGAGACTTCCTAAAGATCTACGCAAACCTTCCCTCACCACTGAGCAATTTTCTGTTCATACCAGCTCTCGCTACCAGTGTTTAGAGATGGAAGATATGCTTGATACCCCATCTTCAAAAGGTTCAACATCCTCTACTTCACCATCATCAGTTACCAAGAAAGGCACAATTAAAAGATTAAAAAAAGATCCTCAATCGCCTTCTTCACAAACATCCTCCTCTACTAAGATGGATTTATTATTGGAGGAAATCAGGGCCCTACGTCCCTTCATCGAAGAGACTAAATCTACACTCCATCAACTATCAGACAAATGGCTTTCTGTTGATGAACGTATTACTGTGCTCGAGCAAAATGTTGCTTCACTGGAGTCCTCTCTATCTAAAGTCAATCCAGTTTGCTCACAAGTATCGATTTTACATAAGCAAATCGAAAATTTGGAGAATCGAAGTAGACGGAACAATCTGCGCCTTTACGGCCTTGCGGAAGGTATGGAGGGATCTGATCCCATTTCTTACTTCAAATCCTTTTTGCCAAAACTCCTTCACTTGCCAGAAGGTACCAATCTCAATATACCGAGGGGACATGGTCTTGGCTCAATTAGAGGTACATCTTCTGCTGCAACAATGAAGAAACCGAGAGGTGTCATTATGTACTTCCTTGAATATACCGACTTGCTCAAAGTCCTGTCTGCAGCACGAGCCCTGAAACGCATCACATGGTCAGGACAACCTTTATATTTTTCACAGGATTATGCAAAATTAACCGCTGACCGACGCAAGGAGTTCTTGTCTCTTCGACCACAACTGCGTTCCTTAGGAGCACAATATGGGCTATTTCATCCCTGCCTATTTAAAGTACCTTTCAATAATAAGACTACTACTTACGATGACCCATTAAAGCTGAAAAGTTTTCTTTATTCGCACTCCAATGTTACCATGGATACCACTTCTGCTTCAGGTTCTTCGTAACTTCTATCATTGTAACTGTTATGCCTTAATGTTTTGCAGTTAATATTTCTGATGGGTGTTTATGCCGTATATTTCATGTAATATGTTCTGTTAATTGCTTGTTTAGTTCAATCTTGCATTTCTCTTTTTTTTCTTCTTACACAGATTTTTCTCCTGCTTGTCAAGCTCCCTCTCTTTGTCCTTGAGGTTCGTCGGGTCCAGTCCCTTCCTTCGTCCTCCCCTTCGAGCTTTGGTCGCGCCATTGTCCACGTGGCTCCCACCCTCCCACTCCTTTGTATGTTCCAGATGTCTTGTAAGTTTTCAGTTTTTCCCCTTATTCTAGTGGTTGTTGACACTTGGTCTTCCCTATGGTTCCATCTGTATTCATACCCTCTTCCTCATTCCTCTTCTTACTCAGTACCGTTGGGTTTCTCAACTGATTTTCTTTCTCTTTTTATGCTACTTCCTTGCTTCTTTTCCCTATCTTCTCTAGGGTTTCTGTTTTTTGTCTCTTGCATAGTTACCCCTTTATATGGTTGGTTGATTGTACATTCTTACTTTCATTCTGTCTTGTTCTCTTTCGACTGGATTCTACTACCCTTTCCAAATTTTTTCACATGTCCCTTTTCCATTTTTTCACTTTATATCACCTTCTTATCCTCCTCTCAACCTTCCTCTCTTTTCCTGCTTTTCTGTTTTTTTCGTGTCCCTATTACACTTTTCTTTAACCTATCTGTTCACAGATATGTATTGCATTTTACCTCTTGTTTATCATTGATTAATCCTGATTGGTTTTCGTTATGTCCCTCTTTATTATGTATATGCACGACCTTTTCATCTTGGTCTTTTGTATTCTATGATTGCCTTTTACAGATCATTATTTTTCATGCTAATGTATGCCTTTGACAATTATCTCATGGAACGTTAGAGGTTTACATTCCCCGATTAAGAGGCAGAGAGTCAGAGAGTCCTGTCCCACCTTGCTAAACTTAATGCGGATATAGCTTGCATTCAAGAATCCCACCTTTCAGCTGAAGAATCCATTAAATTGAAAAGGGGTTGGGTGGGGGAGGTCTATTTTTCTCCAGCTGATGGTAAGCGCAATGGTGTCCTGATTCTGTTTCGTAAATCTCTCCCTGTTAAAATTGTGACGAGTTGCACTGACCAAGCAGGCAGATGGGTTCTGGTAAATTTTACCTTGGATAAGGTCCCTTTGTCCATATTGAACATCTACGCCCCAGTCAGTGGTGACGCCTCCTTTTGGACTTCTTTGGCTCCACACATTACACAACATTATGCGGATAATGTCATTTTGGCTGGTGATTGCAATGAAGTTCTTGACCCATTCCTTGATCGGAGATCATCCAGTGCTTACATTCCCCACAAATCACATAATTCTTTCACACACCTTATCCACCAATATTCCTTTATCGATGCATGGAGATTATGCAATCCCACTTTGCAAGAATATTCATTTTTTTCCCCGCCTCACCACACTCACTCAAGATTGGATTACATTTTCGTTTCACACCAACTTTCTCAATCCCTCATTTCTTCCGACATTGGCTCCATTTTAATCTCAGGTCACGCGCCAGTTTCTATTTATTTAGACGTTCTCTCTAATCCCAAGTCAGTTAAGAAGTGGCGTTTCAATAATTCTCTCCTCCTTGATTCTGATTTTGTCTCTTCTTTCACTTCCTTTTTTCACGAGTACTTTTTGTTGAATCAGACTGATGAGATTCAATTCCAGGTAGTATGGGACGCCTTTAAAGCATCAGCCATGGATTTTGTTATTAGCTACGTTTCCTGTAAACGGAGAAAGGCGCAGCAAATCACCAAAGATCTCTTTTCTAAAATCAAACGTTTAGAACACACCTATTATACTTCAAAGTCCACGGATTGCTTAAATGAGCTTATCGCAACCAAACTTCAATTTAATAAGGATACTACGACCAATGCTTCTAATTTTTTACTAAAGTCTAGTGCCAAATTCTACGGTGGTCAAAATAAGGCTGGAAAACTATTGGCCAATTATTTAAAAGCTAAACAGAACAGGGTCACCATAGAGTCCATTCATGGTCGGGATGGTTTAATTAAACATAAGGATAACGATTTCATCATTTTTACGAATCACTCTATACTTCTGAATCGAATGCTTCTCAAGATTCTATTTCTCATTTCCTTTCTACAATTCAATTCCCTTTTGTTTCACCCCCAGATCTTTCTCCATTGGAAACAGACATTACGCAAAATGAGCTTTTTCGAGCATTGAACACACTTAAATAAGGGAAGGCTCCAGGCCCTGATGGTTTTACGGTCGAATTCTTTTCCCACTTTTCTAAACTTCTTATCCCCAAGCTACATACTCTGCTCTCTACTTTCCTTAATGCGGGTTCCGCCTCTGGTACTTTTTCTGACGCTCTCATCTGTATTCTTCCCAAGCCAGGTAAAGATTTGCAACATTGCAAAAATTATCGTCCAATCTCTCTGGTAAATGTCGATTACAAAATGTTCTCAAAAGCACTGGCCCTACGTCTCGAATCACACTTACCTGATCTTCTAGGCAAGGAACAGTCGGGTTTTGTTAAGGGCAGATATCTCGCAGATAATACTAGATTATTTTTCGATATCCTTTCTAAAATTTCACATTTATCTCACCCTCTCGCAGCCATAGCTCTGGATGCTGAGAAGGCTTTCAATAGGGTCGAATGGCTATATCTTTTTCAGACCCTGAAATGGTTTGGCTTTGGGCCACAAATATCTACATTAATTTCACTTTTATACTCTCATCCAAGGGCGGCCATATCGGCTAATGGTGGCTTATCCTCTTACTTCTCCCTTACTAGAGGAGTCAGACAAGGCTGTCCTCTTTCTCCCTTCTTGTTTAATCTTGCCCTAGAACCTTTTTTACTACGAATTCGCCAGAATAATGACATTCATGGTTTTACCTCTCTGCAATCTAACATTAAAATGGCCGCATATGCTGATGACGTCCTGCTGTTCTTATCTCAACCCAGTACTTCAATTCCTGCATTTTTAAATGAGGTGGATTCCTTTGCTCGTGTCTCCGGTTACAAATTAAATAGGGACAAGTGCGAGATTCTAACCCTTACGAAATATACTCTTAAAAACGATTTCTCGGCTTCGGGATTTACGTGGAATATTGAGACCATTAAGTACTTAGGCCTTCATTTTACAGCTTCTCTTGCGGGTACAGTTGCTCGTTGTTTGGACGACTGTATTCACAAATTAAATACCCTTACGTCCAAATGGCATCCTCTTTATCTGTCCTGGTGGGGAAGATTAGATACCATTAAGATGATGCTCTCTCCTATTATCCTCTTTACCATTTCCAATATCCCATTTTCTATCCCTTTAAAATATTTTAAGAAAATGAATTCTATTCTTTCTACCTTTTTGTGGGGACATAAAAAGCCCCGTATGTCTCTGTTCAAACTGATGCGCCCCAAGTCGAAAGGTGGAGTGAACTTCCCTAATTTTTCTTTATACTACAAATCTTTCCTATTACATCAAGTGTCCAAATGGCTATTGGACTCTCCCTCCTCGTCCCCTCTTTGGTTAGATCTGGAGAGCTCCTTCATTTTCCCCTTCTCATTTAAAGAATATCTCATGTTCTCCCGTAAACCACAATTTCTCTCTACCCCCATTCTTAAATATACGTCCGAAATTCTCCGAAGTTTACCTATCCCATCCTTTTTTGAGAAACCTATCTGGCATAATTCGTCTATCCTCATTAATAAGAAACCCTTCGTTTGGAAGACATGGAGATCTCGAGGTCTTATATGGGTTCATCAATTATATCATCACGGTCAACTCCTTTCTTTCCAGTCAGCGGTCTCTCTATTCCATCTTCCTTCATCTTTCCGTACTAAATATGCTTTGTTAACCAATGCGCTTCAAGACGCTTACAATGCATTCTTTGCTTCTCCCTCTCCAGTTTATCCGGAGCCTTCTAACAAACCTCTTCTATATCCCCTACTCCTTAAAGGAGTCACAGCTTCAAAAATCTATGCTTCTCTTTTAACCCCATCCCCTCCCCGTATTAAAACTAAAACGGAGGAGCAGTGGGAAGAGGATCTACATACTTCCTGGCCCATTGAAACTTGGAATAATACTTGGCAGAAGGTGCGCAAATCATCTAGAGATGCAAATACGACTCAGACATTATTTTTTATTTACAACCGTCTATTACTTTCACCACTCACTCTCAGCAAACAGTTTCCAGACTCCACAAATTTATGCTGGTCATGTTCGTCACCTCATGCAGGCCTTGTCCATATGCTTTTTGAATGCCCCCTAGTCCATACTTTCTGGGTGCAGGTATGGTCCCAGATAAATAGGATTTTCTTTTCCACTCATCCTTTCTCTGCCTCACACATTTTCTTGGGAAGTGCTTCTCCGATTTGGAGTCATTGCACATTTCGCACGAAACTAATTGATTTACTGCTAGCAGTAGCTTTCCAACAAATCACCAAAAATTGGAAAGACTTCACCAAATTATCATATCAGGCCTGGTGGTATGCGGTTTGTTATAATCACAGACTAGACACGACTTTTGTTTATCCATTGACTTTGGCTGCAAAAAGAACGGCATTGTGGGAGCCAGTTACGTTTTTCTTTGATGACAGTGCCAGACGTTCTATGCCTCTCTCTCCTCTGCAGCAGGAAGTTCCTAAACCTCCATGATTTCCTCTTGTTTGTTCCATATGCTTTTTACTTCTAATATTCTCGTGCATGTTTCAAAATATATATCTCATAGTACTGTTTTAATTCTTAATGGCATATTGTTTTCCATTTTATAATTCATTAGTCATGCTTGTAAATACTGCCCAAATTCAGTTGCGATCCCTATTTTCTCCCCCTACCCTCCCCTTTCCCCTTTTCTTTATAACTTTTAACCGATATTAAGACTATTGTTGTTTTTGCCTTTATTGCATATTTTACTTGTATCAGTATCTAAGCTTCTGTATCATCTTCACTGACCTATTGTGCTTCTTGTGTTTACATTTCTTTTAATAAAAATTTTTCTCAACTTAACTATATAAGGCTACACATTATTCGATCCCATGTAGTGTAAAGGTCAGAAACAAAATGTAAATTTGAGAAAGAAAAATCTCAATTCTTATTACCAATCTAGGTTGCACTCTCTCTATAATATCAGTGTGCATGTGGCACTCAAAGCGGTTTGACGTCTATATTACCATTTATATTAACGGAGCGCTGATGGTGAGTGGAGTGGATGTTCAGTAATAGTAATGTAGTCAAGGGCGACCATTTACACTGCAAGCCATCCCTTTACTTTGAAATAACAAAATAAACCACAATATACAGGAAATTGCTTGCTCTCAATCTGACCTGCTAAGCTACAATGAGCAGCACACAAAGAGTATTTTTCATGAAGGCTCTATAAATAGGGCATGCTTTCTTTTTGGATAGTTCAGCCAATGTGCTCCAAGTTAGGAAGATACAATATGCCTTTGTTTACAGAAATGTCCTTTCAGGAAATCATCATAAAAGCACTTGACATGTCCCAACATTGCAACAATAACTGAGTTCAGGGATCTCGTGACATAATAATCATGCAACCTTTGTTGCAAAAAGTAGAGCAAGCAAAGGGTTTAAACATTGAATCTCTACTTCATTAGATTTACTTCTATGTTTGGAGCTTATTTTTGACATTTAAGGGATTTACAAACGTATCTTAGTGGGGTGCTCCTGAATATTGAATCAACAGTATCTATGGGATTCAATGTCAAGGACAGAATATTAAAAATAAAATCTTGATAGGTAACTCTAGATACCTAACTCCACATGTATGCACCTACACTGTACATATATCTTCAAGGTATATACATGTGGAGTTAGGAATAGTAAATGTATTCTTCCCTATATGCACTTACCTTTGGAAATGTTATCCTACAATATTCTGTCCTCAGTATTAGTATGGCACGCAGTAGCGGCCCGTTCCCTGCTAAAAGCGGCGTGACCATCAGTTTGGGTTCTTGATTTAATCTCTCACACTGAGAGAAATTCGAATCCCACAGTACAGAGCAGCAGCTCCAGCCACAGAATGCTGAAATCAACAATTCCATTGATGCGCAAATGAGAGATTAAATCAAGAACCCAAACTGATGGTCACGCCGCTTTTAAGGGACCCTGCCAGCACTCGGCACTACTGAAAGTAAAAGGCTTCTCTGCTTGGCCACGTTATTTCATTTAAACGGACCCCCAAAAGACCCGATCTGAAATTCAACACTGAGCAGCCTTGATACAAGATACATACAGCCCTGATGACAGACCAGTGACTCCAGTCTGGTCTAGAAACGCGTCGGCAGTATTGGTTGCGAGATATAAAGTATTACTGTTGCACTAAAGCTAGGACCGGCTGGTCCAGCACTAAAATATACAAGATATTTAATCATTTATCTTCCCAACCCCTAGTTTCTCTCATTCAGTGTTTGTTAGCTTTTTGTTGTTCGTAATTGATATGTTTGTATTATTATTTTTTCAATAATGTCTGATGTGAGAATATTTTCTATTGTGTGTTCTAATGATTTCTAAATGTGTAAATAGTCTTTGCCTTTAATGTTTGCTAACATTGGTCCAGCCTTGTGAATATTTGTAAATATTTGCAATCAATGTCTTTTTTCTGTCAGTAATTTTTTCAAATTATAGAAAATACAAAATGATTGACACAAAATAATGGTGTCCAGGGAAGCGATAATAAAGTGTTTCTTACCCTATATCAAAAAATTGTATTGAGTAACTGTGGTTTGGGCATTTTGTGTTGTTTACTTCCTTAATCTAGGCACAGGCTACCAGACTGCACTGCAGGCCAATCCTGACTCTGCATGAAAGCAGCATCAGGATTGGCCTGAGCACTGGCAACCTGCACTCCCAGGGACACAGGGAGCCTGTGCCTGCTCTCTCATCCCCAGCAACGAAGCTGGGGCTGGAGAGAGCTTCACTGCGCACTGAACGGAGTGCACTACCACTCCTCCACCAGCAGTGTCATCCGCCCTGCTCATCAGAGTCCTGGGGACGGGTCCGGGGATTGAAATAAAACAATTATAAAACCTGTGTTATTTGAGGGTGGTGGCGGGAGGTGGTGTTTCTCCGCTCCAATGGAGGGGCAGTCGCTGATATTGCCACGATATTGCTGGCGTCGATATTCAGTAGTACAATCAACCCATGAGTACAACTGAATCGCTTAAGTTTCTAGTTATAGAATGTGTAAAATTTACACATGTAGTATTTTCAACTGGTGGAATATTCCACTTTAGCCAACTGTCAGAAAATACGTCTGAATCGGTGCCTTGTTCATCCCCACGTGGGAAAAAATACTTTTGCACTGTAGAAAACCCACATTCCAGGTTTTCCTCTGTTCTCGCGAAAGAAAGCCACTTACTTCAAACTTTGACAATAGTAAAACTGGTGGCACAGCCACCTCAACCCTTCTCCTGTGAATGCAACAACTCTCCCCATTTGGCAGCTGTAAATCGTTTTTTTGGAGGCAAGGACATTTTAAGCATTTTGGGGCCCCTGGGCCAAACATATTTTGGGAGCCTCTGTTCCGAACAGCTATGAATTTATGATCGAATTTCAGCTCTTTCATGTCCTCTTTGGCCAGCTCACTGCCAGCGCACAGGCACACTCGCACAGATTATAAACGTGTTTACATTTAATCTTCAAGTATAGTAATGCATGTTCTCAATATTGTAACGCAAGAGTAGGTCACTAATAGTAATGTAAATAATCTCTGTGACAACATTCCATTTCTCATGTGTGAGATCCTGTTTTGATCTATAAGAACTTTTTTATGGATGTTGCATGAAACATAAACACAACATTTCTTTAAAAAAAATGTCTGTACTGTGTAATAGGCCCATAAGCATCACCCACATTAAAAATAAATGAAAGGAAAATAGTATTTAAAACAATCTGTAAAAGATTTTGTCAAGGTCATCATGGGAAGACTCTCTGAAGAACAGGGCTGGCTCTATCAGGGCGCCCCTTAAAAGGCTGGGGCCCTGGGCCAGAGCCCACTTTGCCCATGCCTTAAAACGTCTCTGCAGGCAGTTACAACTGAAGTGCTCAAAAGCCTCTCTCAGCCTGCCTATTGCCACGACTTGATGGTAATGCTCCTTCGCAATCATTATTTCTTTGACTCAGAAACCGAAGGCGTAGTCTTAAATCCTTTAGTCTATTTGTCTGGCATGTTTTGAAAAGGAAGAGCAACATTGTGTTACTAAGAGCCCCAGCGCGCCAGCGTCTAACTGCCTTTTTTTCCTGAGTGTGCTGCACGCAGTTTAGACAGACTTTTCATAAACACTTTCTGCTGGAAAGGAATCTATTATCCATCATGTACACTCACTTGGGTGGGCCTCATTTATGCTGTGCTGGGTATTACTGACCGAGTCTACGGAAATGAAAGCTGTGTTTAATGTTAAGGTATGGTGTGGCCTCGCAGCGTTACTAGATGCAAGAATTAAATCTGGGATGTTTGAAAGTGTTGGGCGCAAGAGGAAAGGGTATTAAACAGCCTGTCGGGCCAGGAAATCGCATAGAATGAACAGAGTTGTTCCATGCATTCATTACAAAAGCTGTGGTGTGACAAAAACACTTGGCAGTCATGTGGCCTGAAAAAGGTTATAACTTGTGCAGGGATAACCGAGCTGATCTTTCACAAGCTTAACGAGATTTAACGAAGAACCCAGCCACAGGAGTGGAATTAAATGGTTTGGTGTTAGTATTTTAACTAAAATTATATGTTTTGGAGGTGTGAGACTCCATCAGAATCAATGCTGGGCTCTTGAGAATGGCCAAGAATGAGATATGAGGTGTCTAGGGTTTTGAGGGAATAGAAGTGCTGCCGTCTTTTTTAAGGACTGAGAAAAAATGCAAAGCTTCAAATATGCCTCATATACCAGTCTTGTTAAAACAATGTGGGGGTTTCCTGCAGTTTAAAAGTAACAGATAACTGAGTGATGACAATCACATCATATCCTACTACTTAGGTGGGCACTTTGGGAGAAGGAGTATTCAGAGCAATAAACACCACGTAGCACATGCTGCTAACAGAACATGCACTGGGTGGTGCCAAAAGCTTTCCTTTCAGTAAATTGTACAGCAATGTTATGGTTCTCTCTTGTTTGCACTACCTTAGAGCACAGCTCTCCCTGCAAATAGTTATCCTACTGAATGGTGATGTCGTTTTTCTTCATTAAACAGTGTAATTTCTAAAAATAAAAAAAGTAAGCATAGGCAAGATTACAGTGAAACCGACTGCAAATCCCTACTGCTTCACCAACTCCCAAGATTCATATAAAAGCTAACTCGAATTACACCAGCAATAAAATACCTTACTTCAACTAAACAGACTCTGGACTCAACAAAAGCAATGACATGCTCAATCGTTAATGCCGTTCCAAAATCCACAAAGTCACTTTTCAAAAAGACCGAGAGATTCCACTCATCTCAGACATCACCAACCCACTAAGTAAACTACACATTTTTTAAACTCCAGAATGCAGAATTAAATGATTCCAAGGTGACACCCTCGAACGAAAAATGTGACTGGCTGGCACATCTCTTTTTTGAAAAATCCCCAAACTGGAATAATTCCTGGAGCAGAAATCTTAAAACAGCAACCAAGGAAACCAAAGCACTTTACAAGTAGATGAAACAGGAAAACAGACACAATTACTGACCTTCAGTCAGCTACCCACAGATTACTTCACCACGCTGCAAAATTTGCGGCCTAACAGGAAATCCTACCGACCCTCACCCAGCTTATATATTCAAAAAGAGTGTTGAAATGAGAAGTCCAGACGAGAAGTGGTTTTAACTCTTTAACACAGACTCCTAGTGCTGCGGCAGCGCTCTTCATATTGCTATTTGAATGCCTTTAAACACCATGAATAAACTGACAGAGAACCATCTGTTAGAACACAGAACAGTGGTCCTGTGGACACATTACACAGATATTTAAGTAAACACTGCTGGGCACACAAGAGGGGAGGAAATGCTAAGGGACTTCAAACAACAGAGAAGGTACAGAAAACCAAACACAATAAAACAAATATTTCAATGTTTAAGACTTTGCTGCAAAAAAGGCCAAACGATTTTGTCACTTTGGAGCTTGGCATGGATGGCACTGTGCAAATCCTAATCATTAAAACTGTTGTAGAGTGTTCCATATAAAGGAGCTGCTCTCCACCTAAAACGTGGGAATTAGCCAGCGTTCCTTGCTTCCTTGATTGTATATTTTATGTGGCAATCTAAGCCTGAAAGGCCACTGTTATACTTAGGTCAGTGAAGTATAAATTGTGAATTGCAGTATTTTTTATGGTTTTAAAACATTAGTTTCTTTTATTATTAGACCTACATAAAACTCCACTTTCACCTTAACTTTTTTTAAACTGTATATTATACACTTAAGTATACCTATTTATACCATCATAGCATCCGTTCTGCCCATGCAAATTATCGTACAGAAAAGATCAAGAGGGCCAAGAACCATTCCAGAGAGTTTTTTTCTATTTTTAAAAGTTTCTTATCTCTGGCAGCATGTTCCAACACCATAATTCCTTCCCATGATCTGTGTTGTAATCTGGATGTCTTTTTTAAAGATAAAATATTGAAAATATGGTCCTCTCTCGGGCCGGAAGTCACCAGCTGTGCCACTCCTGCACCTGGCAGTGACTCATCTGATTTATCTGACCCTAGCTCTAGTTTTTCTGAATTCCCCTTTTGTAAATAGAGACGTTTAGTTCTCTGTTGCTCTCAAGGAAATCAGGTTCACTAACTGATCCTACCCAACTAAGGTCCTGGCCTTAACTGAGGATCTTGTGGTACACAAATTAGTGGAAATATGCTACAAATCTCTTAGAACACCACCCTTCCACTGAACTGGAAACATGTCTGCAAAGTCCCTGTGTCCAAAAAGCCACCTAGAGAAACTACTATTCTTGGAAACTACAGATCCATTTCATTTTCTCTCGTACTTAACCAAGATAATCGAAAGCTATGTCAACTCTTAACTAACATCCTATTTGGTAAAGATCCAGCTACTGGACGAGGTCCAGTCTTATTTCAGATCATTTAATGGCACAGAGGCAGCCCTTCTTGATCTAGCTGGGGACATAAGAACCAGCTTAGATCACAGCAGTTCTGGTGATTTGATGCTGTTGCTCCTCTCTTCAGCTTTTGATATGGTTGCCCATCCTGTGCTTCTAGAGATGTTAGTGAACAGCGCATTCTTGGATCTGACTCTGGACAGAATTAAGTAATTTCTCTCTGAGCCTTACTTCATTTAATATCTATCTATCTATGAATTTATATGTATGTATATATATATCTACTGGCGGTCGCCAGTAGGTAGTTATAGTTAGGATTGTTTTCCATAGGAAATCCGCAACATTCTATTGGGAATAACTTTGGCGCAGGTTGAGGGATCTGCCTGTAATTTTCCTCAAATTTGCCTCGCTGCGCTCTGCTCCTTTCCTGAAAGTTTGGGGGGGTTCGTCAAGCGGGGGCCGAGATAAAAGGGGGGTCCCAAAACGTGTTTTCCCCATGTTAATTTCCATAGGGCGGTCAGACTCACTTTTAGCTAGAACGGCTGAGTGGATTTTCACCAAACTTGGCAAAATTGTAGGGACTGGTAGCCCGATGTGCCTTTGCTATGTCTCTCAAGATATGCGCTCCAGAGGATTTTGAATAATTTAGGTTCAAAAAGATATATATATATGTAAGCGCGCCCCGGTACGCGCACCGGAGAGCATACCAGCGCGCAACCCGAGTTCGCGTGCGGAAAGCTGATTGGCTCTCGGGTGTCTGTAAACATTCCAAACAGTCCGGAGCGGCTGCCATCTTGTGTCTCAGTAGGATCGAGACACAAGAGGTGGCAAAAACAAAGGGGGAAATGACCAAAAGGGGGCAGGGTAGACCCCCCCTGACCCTCTAGGTTTGATGTGGGGGCCATAAAAGGGTCCCGCGGGACAAAAAAAATTACATTTTTTTTCGATTTTCACGGGTGGAGCGCCAGGTACGCGCACCGGGGAGAGTACCAAAAATCAAACCCAGTGAAACAGTAAAATAGTAATTTAAAGTGCTTAGAGGTAGGGTAGCTCTGCATAGAGTTGTTGTGTTGTGTGGGTGATATAAGTACCAGCATGTAGGTACCAATGCAGAGTTTTAAATTCAATGTAGATTGTCTCCTCTGTAGATAATTTGCATGTTGTTACAGAAGTTATTGTGGTATATGGAATCCATACCATAGTTTGTCAGGAAAGTAGAAACAACATGGAGGCAGGAGATGAAAGAGAGATGTGAAATACACATTGGAGATAATATAGTGGGAGAAAGGAAGTAACTATGAGCAAAATTACTATGTAACATAAAAAAGTTGCACAGTATACTATAAGTCTCACATTATATTATATTCATTTTGGTACTATTTTATGAATTACATATAAAAAAAGAATAATGTCTGGAACAATTTTTAATTATTAAATAAAAAGTTATTGCTTTGATTTTTCAAAATTTAATAACACTTCCAACATTATTTTGTCAGGAATGTCCTCATTTGGATTCCATGATTCCATTTCTTCCACATATTTAATAAACTCTTGATCAAGAGACTGATCCAAAAAGTCTAAATCATCAATCTCTTCCTCTGGGTTGTTCTCGAGATCAATTTTGAATGAAATATAAAATTTCTTTGCTTCTCCTTCCATTTTGTTGCTGTAAATTGCATAAAAAATAAATATATCAGTAGAGATAGGGCACTGTTCGGTTTAAGTTCAGACAGGTACTTCTGAGTTTTTAACAGTGAAGTTATCTTTGGGCAGTGTATAGTATCAGGCAGGAAGTAGAACTATTAAAAAGTGCATGTGATGAAGACTAAGTAAAATCATAATTATACTAGAGAAGCCTAACTTAATCCATAAATATAATAGAGAAGCATATCTCAAGCTATAACTATAACAGAGGGACAATAAATAACTATCAGAAAACGTTTTTACTAATTAATTTAAAGTGCTCCTTACAAATTAACAACTTACTTTTGAGAGAGGTGAAGAAGAAAAAATGTGAAAATCCTTTCAAGATGTACCTCAGGTAGTTGTAGTCAAAATGGCTGTGTTTCCCTCTTTTTTCATTTATATTCATGTACATAACCAATCAAATGTCAGGAAATAATACTAGAAATTGAAAGTAACATTTTAATTGGTTGTAAGTTCTAACACTTCAGATGTGTTTTTGTAATGTAATTTACCTCAGGATATTTAGACAGGGCTACAGGCCAAATGGCTCAATGGAATTCCATCAAATTTGGGAAAATGGTAGGGACTGGTATGTAGTATGGCCTATTCTATATTTGGTGAACATCTCTACAGAGGTTTTTATGTAAATTAACTTTTTAAAATTTTTTGGGGAGCGCTTACCGGTGAGCGCCCCGGTACGCGTACCGGTAAGCGCAACGGGAGTCCTCCATCTTGTGTTTCGGAAGAATTGAGACACAAGATGGAGGACAAACAACGTTGGGAATGGGTAAAAGGGGTTACGGTAGACACCCTATAGGTTTTCTGATGGGGTCTTAGGAGGCCCATATAGGCCAAAAAAAAAATAATTTGCGGGGGGAGCGCCAGGTACGCGCACCGGGAAGCGTACCGGGGAGCGTACTTTGGTGAAAATTAGTGAAAAAAGTTAGAGTAAAATAATCATTTTGAGTGATCAGATGTAGGGTAGCCCTGAAAAGAGCTTTTGGGTTCTGGGGCTGATTTAGGTACCTACAAGTAGGTTCCAATGCACAGTCTTATATTCAGGAGTTATATTCTATTCACCTCATCTGAGAAGTGCACACCATCTCCTCTGTAGATATCTTGCATGTTGTTACGCAAGTTATTGTTGTATATTGAACCCATTCCATAGTCTCTCATGTAAGCAGAAACAGATTTATTCACGTTTCCGTGCTTTCTCAAATTGTGGACAAAATTGGTTGGACCAGTTCCATTTCTGTGCCCAAAGGTGTCCTTTAAAACCATCTCCAGACCTACCCTAGTCAAAGTGCCTAGGTCATTTCCACCACAGTGCAAAATTATTAGGTCAGGGTGTGGCAGATGGTAAAAGGTTTTCACCAATGGTATCAATTGATGACATCTCAATCCTCTTTGGCCAATCCATTTTATGTGCACATTTGGTAAATCAAGGTTGTGAAAATTTCTGATAGCTGCATACCTTTGAGCCCAGTGAATGTAGCTATGTCCAATAATCCAGACAGAGTACATGGTGAGAGGAGGTTCTGGTGCAGTCAGATGAAGTGTAGGAATGAAATGGCAGTTGGAACAGTAGGAGTTTGCAAAATAAAAATGTGGAGTTTCAGTGCTGTTGAATCACAAGCAATGATTGGTGGATTCAGATAGTTGAAAACTGAAAGTTAGGGTGCATGGTTCTGTTCTGTGAAAGAAGTAATTTGAATGGTTAAGAAAAAGTCATTAAAAGAAAGATTGCACCTCATAAGCTGGTGTATTGAGAGGTCAAACATCCTTGCTAAGTTCAATTGCAACATTGTAGAATAAACTTTTAACCCTGAGAGGTGAGTGAGGAAGGAGTTGCTATGGTAACAGGCAGAAAGGGCTGAGGGGGGCAGGGTGTTGGTTTGAAAATAGAGAGGGAAGAGTTTTAATTGGTTAACATGAGGGATATGTGTGTAGAATTAGAGGTTTTCTGTGCCATTCATGGTTGCAGTGCCTGGAGTACATACCTTTTGCTCTGCTAAAGAAATATGGGTGTGTGTATCTGACACTGTTCTCAATATCCCAAATCATATGTAAAGGTGAGTTATGATTCATTCAATATAGATAGAGAGTTCAGATTAGGAAGCACATTGAGTTTCTTTGCTGTTGGTTTGTGTGATGTTTTTTGAATATGCATGGTATCAATATGTGCAAGATAGACGAAATGTATTTTGTAAAATAGTGAGTTTTCAGAACTGAAATGGAATGCTTGTACATAGGACCTGCGCTGTGTTTCTAAAATATTATTGTAAAAACGATTTTGGGGCAAATCAATGGTTTTTACATTTTTGAGAAGGAATAAATAGTGTGTGCATGATTACATAAAAATATTTGAACCTTTCACAATCATGTCACCTGTGTTACCTCAGATTAGGAAGCAGACTGAGCTTCTTTGCTGTTGGTTTGTGTCATATTTTGGGTAAAGCTTGGTAGGAATGTTTGCAAGAGAGAGGAAATGTATTTTGTAAAATAGTGAGTTTTCAGAACTGAAATGGAATGCTTGTACATAGGACCTGCGCTGTGTTTCTAAAATGTTATTCAAAAAACGATTTTGGGGAAAATCAATGGTTTTTACATTTTTGAGAAGGAATAAATAGTGTGTGCATGATTACATAAAAATATTTGAACCTTTCACAATCATGTCACCTGTGTTACCTCAGATTAGGAAGCAGTCTACATGAGACCTCTCGCAGCCATCGCACGCCAGCAAAACCTCAACATCATCTCTTATGCCGACGACACCCAGCTGATCCTCTCCCTCACCAGAGACCCCGACACCGCCAGAACCTGCCTACACGAAGGGATGAAAGACGTCGCCGAGTGGATGAAGGACAGCCGCCTGAAACTGAACTCGGACAAGACAGAAGTCCTCATCCTAGGATCCTCGCCCTCCGCCTGGGACGACTCCTGGTGGCCCCCAGCCCTGGGCACCGCATTCAAGCCAACCGACCACGCACGCAACCTGGGCTTCATCCTGGACTCCTCCCTCTCGATGACCAGACAAGTCGACGCCGTCTCCGCATCGTGCTTCAACACCCTGCGTATGCTTTGCAAGATCTTCCGCTGGATCCTGACCGAGACCAGGAAGACTGTCACCCAGGCACTCGTCACCAGCCGACTGGACTACGGAAACGCCCTCTACGCCGGAACCACAGCCAAGCTACAGAAAAGACTCCAGCGCATCCAGAACGCCTCCGCCCGACTCATCCTGGATGTCCCCCGACGCAACCACATCTCCAGCCACCTGAGGAACCTGCACTGGCTCCCCGTCAACAAGAGGATCACGTTCCGGCTCCTCACCCACGCACACAAGTCTCTCCACGACCTGGGCCCCAAGTACCTCAACGACCGCATGACCTTCTACACGCCCACCCGCCAGCTACGGTCCACCAGCCTCGCCCTCGCCGCCGTACCACGCATCCGAAGAGCCACCGCCGGAGGAAGATCCTTCTCTTACCTGGCTGCCAAGACATGGAACTCCCTCCCCATCCACCTTCGGCTGACCCAGGACCGTCTCGCCTTCAGGAGACAACTCAAGACCTGGCTGTTCGAGCAGTAGCATACCCCTTCCCCTAAGCGCCTTGAGACCCTCCCGGGTGAGTAGTGCTCTATACGAATGGTATGATTGATTGATTGATTGAGACTGAGCTTCTTTGCTGTTGGTTTGTGTCATTTTTTTGGTAATGCTTGGTAGGAATGTTTGCAATAGAGAGGAAATATATTTTGTAAAATAGTGAGTTTTCAGAACTGAAATGGAATGCTTGTACATAGGACCTGCGCTGTGTTTCTAAAATGTTATTCAAAAAACGATTTTGGGGCAAATGAATGGCTTTTACATTTTTGAGAAGGAATAAATAGTGTGTGCATGATTACATAAAAATATTTGAACCTTTCACAACCAGGTCAGCGGTGTTACCTCAGATTAGGAAGCAGACTGAGCTTCTTTGTTGTTGGTTTGTGTCATTTTTTTGGTAATGCTTGGAAGGAATGTTTGCAAGAGAGAGGAAATGTATGTTACCTGTGTTTCCTCAAATTAGGAAGTGGATTGTGCAGATGAGGTGAGGCATGTCCAGGGGCGCAAAGGAGTTGAGGCCTGTGTCCATGAGTGCAATTGAGAGGACTTACCTCCTCTGACCCTTAGACAAGCATTATCTAATCTGTGCCCCTTGGACAGGCCTCAATACATTGAGTATAATTGATGGTAACAGGGTGCAGATGAGATGAGGCGTGTCCAGGGGTGTAGATGAACTGAGGCCTGTCTAATGGTGCAGATGAGTTGAGGTCTATTCAGGGTTGCAGATAAGGTGAGGATTGTCCAGGGGTGCATAGGAGGTGATGCCTGTGTTGAAGAGTATAGTGGAAGAGAGCTCTGTCCAGGGGTGGAAAGGAGGTGAGGGCTGTGTCTAAGAGTGCAGTGGGGGACAGGCTTCATGAAGTGCAGTCCAGTGCACTCTTAGACACCGACCTCACCACCAATGCTCCCCAGGACAGTCCTTACCTCATGTGTACAATCTGCTTACTAATCTGAGGAAACACAGGTAATATGATTGTGAAATGTGCAAATATATTTTTTTAATCATGCAGATACTATCTAATCCTTGTCAATAATGTAAAACCAATTCATGTGCCCAAAATATTTTTTTAGAATTATATTTAAAAAACAGAGATAAGGTCATATGTAAAGTATTATAGTGTTTATATTGTTTGCTTATTGTCATTGTTTTGTTGTTTGGTAATAGTGGTCTATAATGATTTTTTTTTTTTTGTTTTCCACAGATTAAAATCAAGATTTCAATAGTAAGGAAATATGCCCTCAAGGGAAAGGAGACGAAAAGATGCTAAGCGGAAAAAATCAAAAACAGCAACGTAATTAAAGCAGTCTCCTACAACAAATACTTCAAAAAACAGGAAAAAAGCTCCTGGTAAGACAACTAAGTCTTTCTTACGGAACATATGTAGATCTAAAAAAAATGTTGGACAGAATGTAGAAAAAGAGAAGGAGAGAGCAAATTTGAAGAGGAAGGAGAGATTCCGAAAAAATGTTACTACTGCAGCAGGAGACAATAATATGCATAGGAATAGAAGGCAAAATCAATTTAGGGACATTGGTAAACGAATGTTTCGCAATAGGGTGGTTTTAAATTTGTTAAAAAATATTAAAAAAGGTAAACAGAGATCTGCTTTTTATAAGAAAAAGAAAAGTGTAGAGAAAATTGTTGATCAGGCTTTTGAAGTTAAGAAAAAATTATTTATTTTAATAATCAATAGAATTAGGACACTTAACAAGACAATTGATGTTTTCAAATCAAACAGTAAATGGAAAAGAGTAATTAATCGGACTCATTTTTGTAAAGTTTTTTCTGGAGAATGGATGCACAGTTCAAGTTGTGAGCCATTTTTTAATGAGGAGAGTTACTTTCAGGAGAATGATTTAGTGAATGCAGTTGACACCAGTGGTCGAGCATATGAGGTGAAAGACGGTTGTCCGATTGAAAAAGAGAAACTTGTGCCTAGAGAACCAGAAGATGTGTTAACTGATGAAGTTTTAAGGAGACGTACTAAGGGTCCAGTGTACACTTGGAAGTGTAGTAGTATTTGTAGTGTGCAACAGGAATCAATCGATTTGTTTTGTAATTTCTTACGTACATATAGTAAGAAAACTCTAAAACAGAAAATGAAACACAGGTTTGCAAGGGCATTCACTGGCTTGTCTTTCTAGAAAAGTATGTCAGAGTGTTTTTCATCATTTTAGGATGTTAGCAGTGCATCATAACAAAATGAGGAAATTAGTGAGAAGGTTGTATTATGCAAAAAGTCCAGCACTTAAGCTTAAACAATTAAACAGTGTTCTTTTGCATGGAACTGAATTAGATGTGAAGAAGATTTGTGAAGAAATTGAGATTTGTTATTTTGGTGATAAAGAGGACAGTGTAGAAATTGACACAGAAATTCAAGGTAATGTGGAAGACAATGTACAGATTTCAAGTACAGAAAAGTTTGACCAGGAAATTACCAGGTTTAAGGTGAAATCAAGTGAAAGGCAGAATTTTGCTTGTGTGTGTTGTCGACGAACTCATTATAAGCATCAAACTAGATTAGTTGATTTATACGTAAAAAGTGAAAAGATAAATAATTATGAGTGGAAGGATTTTGCCACTTATTTGTGGGTGGAGAATTCTTTTGATTTGAGTTGTGATCAGCGTATTTGTAAATATTGTTATGATAAATTAAATCAAAACAGAATGCCTACTAGAGCTGTTCATAATAATCTGGAGTTGGTAGACATTCCTCCTGAATTGATGGATTTAAATACATATGAGTCTATTTTGATTCAATGTGTCCATCCTTTTCAGGTAATTGTTCGCATGGAGCCTAAGATATTTACAGAGAGGATTAAAGGGAAGAGTTGTTTATTTGCCTCTAGATTTCAAGAAAAATATTGATACAATTGGTGTAGAGAAAGTGGAAGAGTAACCTCGGGTTATTCTAGTTAATGGGGTTCCGACAAAGAGTAAGAAAATCTGGCAAGATTTAGTGGATGTTAGGAAAGTCAAAAAGGCAATGTTGTATTTGGTCAAAAACAATGAGTACTACAAACATGTATGTGTTGGAGCAGAGGAAACAGCTGCAGATTAAGACAGTGATTCTTCAGCTGGCCAAATTGAAAAAGTTGATGTGTCTAGAAGTGAAGAAATATATGAACATTATACTGTTCATCCTTTGCATTCCAAAGAAGTGATGGGGAATGCAATTGACTTGTTTCAAATGAAAGCAGCAAAAGGAAGTCCCATTAGTGTATGGGAAGAAAGTTTGGAAGCTCGTTGTTTTCCACATTTATCTCCAACAGGTCGAGGTGGACAATATGACGATCGACCCCTTCAAATTCCTGCATCTGAATATCGAACTTTAAGATTATATGCTGAAGATCCAAGGTTTCGTCAATGCATTCCATATTTGTTTCATCTACTGTATGAAAGTGAATTGTCTGGGCTTTCTTATGCAGTAAACCATATACTGAAAAGTGGAGCACTTCTGCAAAATGTTTCGGCAAGGGACTTTATGGAGAAAGTCAATCTGCAAGATAATATTTTAGAATCTCATCTAATCCATCTCATGGCATGTCAGCGTGGTACAAATGAGTATTGGTACCGTCGTCATTGGGAATTGAAATGTATGCTAAGAAACTTAGGAACTCCTACATGGTTCCTCACTCTTAGCTGTGCTGAGTATGCATGGGACGACTTACTTAAATTTCTACGAGAGGCAAATGCAAATATACAAAATATAGAATTCAAAACTGCTGGAGAACTGTGTTCTTTAGATCCAGTGAATGTATGCAGATATTTCAATCATAGATTTGAAGCTATGATGTCTTTTATTACCAACAAAAAAAATCCTCCCCTTGGAAAGGTTTTGGATTTCTTTTGGAGAAAGGAGTATCAAGCGAGAGGTGCTCCTCATATACATGTGTTGTTGTGGATCAAAGATGCACCCACATTTGGAACAGATTCGGATGATACAGTGATGAGCTTCATTGAAGAGTATTCAACATGTGCTGTTCCGAAAAGTACCGAAGAAAACAGTTTAAGGCAACAAGTTTTACGCTTTCAATCCCATCGTTGTGGAAAGTACTGTTGTCGAAAATTCAGAAACAAGGACAAGTTCTATACAAAATGTCGTTTCGCGTTTCCACGACCAGTGATTTCTAAAGGAAGAGTAAATAATTTGATGTCTTCTCTGCGACATACTGTGACGAGGAAATCACCCAAAAATACATACAATTTAAAAAGAAACGAAGAGTCCAAGTACATCAACAACTACAACCCAGTGATTTTGTCCATGTGGAATGCTAACATGGATATTCAGTTTGTTGCTGACAACTCTATTGCTGTGGCTAGATATTTGACGTCTTACATCACAAAAAAAGAAAAGACAGAACTGAAGGAAATGTGGGAGGACATTTCACATGAAAAGAGTCTAAGCAAGAATTTATACAGTTACAGTCTGAAGATGTTGTCACATCGAGAAATTGGAGCATATGAATGTTCTGATCGATTGTCATCAGCAAGTCTATATGCCAAATCTAGAACCATCATTTGGGTGAGTCTAGGTCTTGCTGCAACACGAAACCGAGTTTTGAAATCTGTACAAGAAATAGAGTATTTGGCGGAGAAAGAACCAGAAAGTACAGATATTTTGAAGACAAACATGTTGGATACATACTATCCAAATAGAAGTCCTTACCTTGAGAACGCTTGTCTCTATGAAGTTCTGCAAAGATATATTTATAAGAGGAACATCAGAGAAGATATCAATAATGGAATATATGCTGTCATTGGGTGTGAAGGATGTCTAGTGAGACAGAAAAAAGGCCATTTGATTAATCATCGAAAATTGAGTTGCGAAAATCCAGAGAAAAGGGAATTTTACTATTTAGCTCTTTTGCAACTCTTTAAGCCATGGCGTACAGAAGAGGAACGACTTGGAGATTTTCTCTGTTACGAAGATTCTTTTAATGCAACCAAGGATACCATAGAATGTCCTGTTTTTCCAAATTATCTGCAAATGTTGAACGAAGAGATAGAGCAAGAAGCCGCAATTGCTGTAGAGATTGCTAGAGACAGTTCTCAAGACAGTCAGAGTTCTACTTCATTGAGTCAGGATCCACTAGGAGGACCAATTATCCAAAATGAAGCTGCCACAGCCATGTATGAGGTGAAAAGAGCTATGGAACAAGCTCAAGATGATGTAGTTAACTTAGAAGATTTGGTGAAACAACTAAACCTTGAGCAGAAGCAGATATATGACGAAGTCACAGAACAGATTGAACATGGATTCAGTCATGAGAAAAAAGAGTGCTCATGTACATCATTTAAGCCTGTCCAACTGTACGTGAGTGGAGAAGCGGGAAGTGGAAAAAGTTTTCTGATTAAAGCAATTGCAACTTATCTGCAGAAAAGGACTAAATCACCGCTATCTTGTGTTGTTACCGCTCCAACTGGGCTGGCAGCACATAATATTAAAGGGATTACTTTACATCGTTTACTGATGCTGCCAGTGGAGCATGATAACAAATTGCAATACCACAAGCTATCTGGAGATGCGTGTTCCGAAGTTTCGAGAGTCCTGAAGAAAATGAAACTTCTTATCATTGATGAAGTAAGCATGGTCTCAAATCTAATGCTTGCTTTTGTGCATTTGAGAATGCAAGAAATTCTTAGAACAGAGTATGATGTGTTATTTGGAGGGAAACACATTATTGTTTTTGGAGATCTACTGCAGCTTACTCCAGTGAAAGGACAACCAGTGTTTAAAATGGTCACGCATGAAGATACCAGGAAGTGCCTAGGAAGCATTGGAAACGTTAATATATGGTTAAATTTCAGATATGCAGAACTACTCCAAAATATGCGGCAGGCAAAGGATGAAGATTATAAAAATATTCTACAAGATGTAAGAATCGGAAAAGTAAGTCAGCATGGGAAAGAAGCTTTACATGGACGATTAATTGCAAATTTGTACCCAAATGAAAACATTCTTCCAGAGAATATTTTTAAGAAAATTAACAAGAAGAAATCTGACATATGTTTGATGCCAACTCTGAAAGAATGTTCCATGTTCAACAACAAAATGTTAAAGTTAGAAAATGAAGAGATAGTGAAACTGGAAGCTATAGATAAAATAGAGCATATGGGAGCAACAATTATTTTGTCTGAAAATTTGAAATCAAAATTGGATTCATTCGAGAAGACTACATCTAAAACTGCTGGTTTTGAAAAGACTCTGAATGTGTGTTTAAATTGTCGTATCATTTTGAGAAGGAATTTAAATGTTGAAAGAGGTTTGGTAAATGGAGCAATGGGTCATGTTGTTGGTTTTGTGAATTACAAAAATAGAGATGGAATTGAAATTTTAAAAATTAAATTTGATGGCATTGACGAAATAGAACAAATTTGTCATTGTTCAGCTAGATTTTTGCTTGTGAAAGACCTATATGTTCGCCGAAAACAGTTTCCTGTTTGTTTGGCATATGCAGTGACAATTCATAAATCTCAAGGTTTAAGTGTAGATAGTGTTTTGGTGAACATTGGAAGTTCTGTGTTTAAAGAGGGTATGGCATATGTGGCATTATCACGAGTCAGAACTTTATCAGGATTGTACTTGATTGAGTGTGATGAAACAAAGATTTGTGCTGATCTAGATTGTGTTAAAGAATACAATAGGTTAAGAAGAGAGTATGCTTCACATTTGCCTCAATATCCTCTGTTTGAAAAACGCGTGGTAGGCCGAAAAAGAAGAAATGAGAATAATTGCAGTGAGGTAGTAGCAAAAAGACAAAGTAGATGAAACTGTAATTGTAAGCAGAAAGAAAAAGGATTCTGTTGAAGATGTTGTTGGATTTCAGTTTGAAAACAGTTCTGGTGTCAACTGCTATGCTAATGTAGTGGTTAATGTTTTTTTTCTTCAAAATTCACAAGAACAGATTGTTGAAAATCGGGATCAAACATTCTGCTGTTTATTGAATTCTGTGTTTGAGAAATGTAGCAGTGATAGAGAAAAAATAGAAAGTGTTTCAGAAATTAGAAATCTTCGAGACATATGTTCTGGTCAAAATCAATTTTCACAGATTATTCAGCAGGATTGTCAGGAATTTTTAATGAATATGTTTGATGTTTTGGAAGATGAAGGTGTATATATAAAAAATCTTTTTAGCCTTTCTTATCAATGGCAGCATGACTGCAACAACTGTAGTTTATCAAGCAGTACTAGAATAGACACTGAAAGATTTATATATTTCAGTTTACCAGACTGCAAATCAGTGCCTTTTAATAATCTAGTTAAAGCAGCTGATCACAATATGGTGTGTACCCAATGTAAGTCTGCAATGCTGTCCACATTATTTTTACAAACTTATGGTAAATATGTGATTTTAATGTTCCAACGATGTAGACCTGATGTAAGTAAATTGTCAACTTCTATTAAAAATGTTGTGGCTTCTCATTTATCAATTTCAGGAAGAACCTTTGCAACTGTAGCTAATATTTATCATGACGGTCCTTCAACAACATCAGGGCATTACACATTCTATTTAAAAAGTCGTCAAGGTTGGACCCACTGTAATGACACTCATTTGACTTTCAAACAACGTTTGCCTTTTGACTTACAAAATTCATACCTAGTGTTTTTAGAACCAAAATGTAAGTAAAGGTAATTGGCCTATGAAGACGGGAGCAGTTAATAAAGGTTAGTTTGCTGTTTAAAATTATATTCTGAATAAAAGTGATCAAGATAATACAAAAAATTGAGTTGTCATATAGGTACTCTAAGTGGATCTCATAGTAAGTGATATCAGTATCATACAAAATGATGAACATGAAAGAGTCAGAGAAAGAATTATGATTATTTAAATATTGTGAAAATGTTGTATGAGCCTTTCTTTCAGAACGTCGGGAAAACGGTAATTTCAGAGTTTCTTTTAAGTAATTTGAAAATATACTCATACATCTGACACTATTTGGCCTTAAGGAAAAGTGAAGGAATGAGCAAAGAGTTATGACTGAAAAAAAGGAGTATATGAAAATAATGAAAATATTTCAGATGTTCTTGGAGCTTTTCTTCTAGAAAGTCGATGAAATTGATTTTTTAGTGAACAGCAGAGTACTTTCCAACGAAAAGGACCTTTATGATATACTATTTGGCCTAAAGGAAAAGTAAGTGAATGAAAGATTAGTGTACATTTGTGATTTTTAAGTGTATAAGGGTTTTTTTTATAACACAATCTTTTAGATTGTGGTTTTTTTCCCGCTGTCATATGATGAGTAATTTGAACTCACTGTTTTAAGTGAAATTCAATATATTCTGAGAACAGCAAAAATATACTATGTAACATGTTGTACAAATTATTCTATAGTTTATATTGTGTAATTTAAATTGTATTCCCATTGTCTCACACTCACTTTCCTTTTTCCACCCTCTTTCAGCTCTTTTTACTCACTTTTAATGTTCTCTCACTCTCTTTCACCCCCGTTCCTTTACTCCACTTCTTTCACAACCCCTCATTCTCATTTCAACTGTGTGCATCCCCTCTCTCCCTTGCATAACTATTCAGCTTTCAGTCTCTCTGCTTTACTTCCCTTTTCCGTCTTTTCCTCCTTTGCTCTTTAAGTAATTCCTCTTTACTCACTCAGCAGTATTGTCGCACTCTATCACTATAAATCACCCACTCTCCCTCGCTTATCTTTGTTTGCTCTTTTCTTTTGACCTCTTCTCTCTATTTTCCGTTCACTACCTCTATGTCCTCAGTCCCTCACTCTCCTTGTGTTATGTTCACTTCTGTTTATCTACCTTCTATCATTTCTCTTACAACAACTTCACTGCTCCTCTCTCATCGTTCTTCAACCCATTTCTTTTAGTTCGGTTCCATTACTACCCCTCATTTCCTATCTTTCAGTGTCCTTCTCTTTACTTTCATCACCGAATCACTTTCTCTCAGTACCACTGCTTTAGTCCTCTTCTCCTCTCTTTCCTTCTTTTGCTCCCTTACTCATTTTCCTTTCCTCACTCATTGTACTCCACTTCACTCAGTCCTTCCCTTAGTCTCTCTGTCTACTAACTTCCTCACTCCTTTTCCCTCAATCTTTCTATATTATCCTCTCTCCCTTCATCCCTTCACTCTATGACTCTCCTTCACTTACTCTCAGTTATCTTCCATTCCTCATTCTTCTAAATGCATCCTTAATTAGACTCCTTTCCCTCTCAGTCATTATCTTTTTACTTACTCCTGTTTCCGGATTTAGTTTTGCTAACTCACATTCTTTTAGTATCTTTCTTACCTTCAGTTCATTTTTCTCTTCTTCTCTTCCTTTCTGTCAGTGAATCTATATGCCTTACTCTTAGTAATTTACTCTCCTTCTATTTCTTTTTCCCTCTTTTTGTCCTTCTACCTTACTTTATTTCCCTTTCTGTGTCCTTCACTCTTACTTTATCTCTAAATACACTGTTATGATTTTTAACCTCTTCATTTGTATCTTTTATTTTAAAATACATATTTCACTAATTATAACTTATTTTTTTTTCTCTCTTTCACAGATACAAAATGTAGTAAAAAATGTAATTAAAGTTACATTTATTATATGGTAAGTGTGACTAAAAAAATATAGTTTGTCATCGCCCTTTGATTTAACCTCACTACTATTTTCTCAACCTACCTCACTCCTGTTTCTTTACTCTGCTTTCCTCACTTATTCATATTCTCCATGTTTACTCCCCTTTCCCTATTTGCCCTCCTACATTCAACTTCTTTCAGTCCCTATTCTTTACTTCACTTACCCTCTGTTCCCTTCCTTTGCTCCCTCACTCATTCTCTTTCCCTTAATCATTTACTTCACTCCTACACACATACCTCCCCCCAAACACACACACACACACTTCTGACATACACCCCACACACACACCACACACACACCTTACACAGCCACACACACACTCCTCACACACCCACACATCCCACACACACACACACACTCCACTCACATACCCCCCACACCCACACCCCCCCACACATATCTCACACACCCACACCTCCACCCACACCCAAACACCCCACACACCCACACCCACACCTACACCCACTGACTCCCTATAAGTCACCCACACTGCCTTACTTACCTTTCTTTCCTGTTTCACTCAGACTCTTTCAGTCTCTCCTTCCTTTACTCTCTCTCTCTTTTCTCTCTGTCACTCCCCATGTCTTAACCTTATTCACTTTTATCCACCCTCTTTCACCCCTCTTTACTTACACTCACTGCTCTTTTCTCACCCTCCCTCACCATTGTTCATTTTTTCCGGTTCCGTCCCTACCCCTCATTCCCCATTCTTTACTGTCCTTCCTTTTACTTTTAACACCCACTCACATTCTACCAGTACCTCTACTTTAGTTTTCTTTTTCTCTCTTCCCTTCTTTCGCTCCCTTATTCATTTTCCTTTTCTCACTTACACCCTATTACACCTTCTCTGTTTTTTACTATGTAATAAACAATCCCTCTGTGTTGCTCCCTCTAGCTCTTTTTCTATTAACATTACTCTCTCTGTGTTCTTCCCTCATGCTCACTCTTTCTTTATTTTTTTTTATTTTTTTTTTGGTTGTGCGCCCCGGTGCGCGCCCCGGTGCACGTACCGGTACGCATACCCTGCAGAAAAAAGAACAACAGAGATTCTTTAAAAATATAGGTTTCTTTTTATAAATTAAAGGTAGTTCTAAAAAGAACTGGTTTTTTTATTCTTTTTGTTGTTTTATATTTTTTTGGAATTTTTTTTACTTTTTTTGGGTTTTCTGAAGTTTTATATTTTTTTTTTGTATTTTTTATGGGGAGAAACAAAAAACAGGGAATTGTAAATGGCTCAACTGGAGCAAAAAAAAAACAGAAAAAATTAGGGTTTTTTCGGGCACTTATGGTTATCCCCAGCACAGATGATAAGTTTTATACTTTGCTCACCATAGCAAAATAACTTTCCACAATATTTGCACATGATTTTAAAATCGTTAAATTTTGATTGTATGATAGGCGTTGTCTCTGTTGCCTCTGAACCCGATGGAGTTGGTTCTTTCGATGTTGAGGGTCTTGATGTTGATGGGGGTAGCTTACTGCAGAGGTCCCTTACCTCTGCAGCAGAATAGTTGATTGGGTGCCAACGGATCATGTGCCGAATCATGGTATGATTCCCGAAGGAATATTTTTTGTTAGGGTTCCCCCTGGACAGCTCAGCATCACAAATCAGACAAGTCACCTTCGCAGCGTTGACTTTTTTGAAACCCCTTGGGATTTTGTAGAACTGCCATACGAAATGCTCTTTTGGTTTGTAGGGCCGATTATCTTCAGGCAGGAAATGCCTTGTCTGTCCCTCCTCTTCATCATCCTCCTTCTCTTCTTCTTGACCACCAATGTAATCTTCTGGTGGTCTTTTTGATGTGGTGGTGGTGGTGGTGGGGCAGATGCTCCAGCTGCTGCTGCTACTGTAGCCATTTTAAAGTAGAAAAGATTAGAGACAGATCTACACACAGGTCTTCCTCAGTCAAAGGACAAAGTCAGAATAAGGAAAAAAGGTGGGGGCTTTCATCATTTGGAAAACAAAACTGTTCTGGACCAATGAAAAGTGTTATTTTCAAGTCACATGACCAGGGCTTTCATCATTTGAAAACCAAAAGTGTTGTGAACCAATGAAAAGTGTTATTTTCAAGTCACATGACCAGGGCTTTCATCATTTGAAAACCAAAAGTGTTGTGAACCAATGTAAAGTGTTATTTTCAAGTCACATGACCAGGGCTTTCATCATTTGGAAACCAAAAGTGTTGTGAACCAATAAAAAGTGTTATTTTCAGGTCACATGACCTGACGCGCTTAAGCTACGCGCCTCGGGGCGCGCCCAGGGGCGCGTTGCGTAAGCGCATCAGGACGTTTCGCGATCGTATGCGCTCGCGTGCTCTTACGCTGTGCGTCATATGACGCATAACGCGGCTACGCGATACGTCACGATGTTGTTTTCGTTCGCGGGAATAGCGCTAACGGGACGCTCACCGGTACGCGCCCCGGGGCGCGCCGTTGCACTACGCTTACCGGTGAGCGCATCGGTATGAGCCCCGGGAGCGCTCCGGGGCAAAAAATAAATAAAATATTACATAATTATACAATATAAAATTCGTTATAAAAAATATTACATTTCATACCTATAGATATTTGCTATTAAAAAACCTATGAAATTCACTGAAATAACCATAGGTTTCACACCAGTTATAGTTAGGAATTAGCATTTAAAAAAACCTATTAAATTCACTGAAAAAACCATAGGTTTCACACCAGTTATAGTTAGCTGGAAATTTTACTCGCATAAAACCATTGAAATTCCCACGTCATAGTTAGTTGGACTCACTATAACTTGCGCGTGCAATGCACTGCTGATGAAGTCACATATTACATCACTCATGACATGGTCAGTGACATCACTCATGACATCACTGATGACACCATCCTTGTGACAGAGTGACAGACCTCTTTTCACTGTAATGTAACCCTTGAAAAGAGGTCTTCAAAAATAGAAATTAAAATTTTCAAAAAAATGGATACCCATACCAGTTACAACAACCAATTCAATAATTCCACCATCTATATACACATCCACTCATTGACCAACAGTTCTATATAGTCACTCATACATATACTCACTTATCATATGTAGTGATACACCTATACATCCTGTTACACACCGACAGTCATCCAAAAGATACTCTCACACATACTCACACATACAAATAAACTATTGAACATCCATTTATTTGCATATACAGCTATACACACACAACCACCTTACTTCTAAGGAAACTTACACATACTAACTCTCTTAAACAATCACTTATAGAAACACATACTTATTTAAACAGGAACTCTTACAATCTCTTACTCTGACATATACTCACTTATATACATCAATATTCATATATATTAGATTAAACCATATGTAGTTACTGATAAAGACACTAGTGAGACAGTCATTCAGTCACTAACGCACACATATATACACTCATCCACCCATACAGTCCTGCACATATGTTGTCTTCAAAACACATACAAACAGAGTCAGTCACTCATGCATCTATGTGCTAAGTAATACCCCCACCAAACCATACAAACACTCATACTGATACTAAGAAAAACATCTAATAACCCATATACCTACACATGTAGCTACTCACCAACCCATGCAGCCACTTATACACAAAGTGAAACACTAATCCATATATTTAAATATTTAAACATTACTCACTAATATATGTATTCACTAAGATACACTTAATAAGCAAGTTAACCAATCAATTTATTTTTTTTAAAAACATCCATGTAAACACTTATTTAAACATTTATTCTTCCATCAACTTTTACATATACAATACATAATTATTTTTTAAAAATACACACATTCACTGGATGGGGTCATGAGTGATGTCATGAATGATGTCACTGACCATGTCATGAGTGATGTAATATGTGACGTCATCAGCAGTGCATTGCACGCGCAAGTTATAGGGAGTCCAACTAACTATAACGTGGGAATTTCAATGGTTTTATGTGAGTAAAATTTCCAGCTAACTATAACTGGTGTGAAACCTATGGTTTTTTCAGTGAATTTAATAGGTTTTTTAAATGCTAATTCCTAACTATAACTGGTGTGAAACCTATGGTTTTTTCAGTGAATATATATATATACATATATATATATATATGGAGAGCCCCCAACAAGGATTGACTGACAAAGATATAATCAATTCTGGAGTACGTCCTATGGACATGGGAAAAAGGTGTATAATCTTTGGCAGAGGGATGAAGAGAGCGCCAGGAATCAATGAGCCCCAGATCAGTGATTTTCTGTTGCATCCTATGTGGGAAAGTACCAGTGGCAGCGCTGTTAGAGCTAGAACTATCCAGAGACCCCTGCCATGTGAGATTAAAATCCCCCAACAGCACAATAGCGCCTTCAGCAAAACCCCCTATGAGGTCAAGAGCCTGTGAAAGGAAGGCAGATTGCCCAGAGTCCGGTGCGTATAATGAGACAAAGGTACCTGGCTTGCCCCTCAGGCGACCCTTGACTAACAGCAGCCTCCACTCCCTGTCAGATTTAAGAGACTCGAATTGGAAATTCGCTGAGACATGGAAAAGCAAGGGCACCCCATTGTGTTTCGAAGCGGCAGAGGAGGTATAAATCATCGAGTAGCTTCTGTGACACAACCTAGAGACCTCCGCCCTCTTAAGATGAGTCTCTTGCAATGCAACCACTTCAAATTTGTGATCAGTCAAATACTTCCAAATCTTTTGACGTTTCTGTGGGGAGTTCAGCCCTTTACATTCCAAGAAGCAATGCTAACCATCAAAAAATAGTACCCCCCCTCTCCCCAGACTGCCGCAGGAACTCCCACCCCCCTGAAGAAGCCCCTTTACACTGAGGACTCTGCCCCTTCCACCACCTCAACCCTCCTCCCAACCCTCTTACCACTAGCAGATTATAAACCTGTCTCACAAAAGAAAAATCCAACCAGATGTACAAACCCACCCCCCACATTCACCACCGGAATCCCCCCTTAACCTCCGCCCAACATCCCCAAAACCCCACCGCCGAAGAACCCGAAGGCCCCCGGCTCAGAACCCCCCCCAACTCAAAGGGAGGAATAATGGGTACCACGGACAAGGCCCGCACCTCCCGATCGTAAAGCTAAGAAAACTAGGCAACAGTAAAATGGCAATTAGTCAAGAAAATAAAAACTTCTCTGTCCTCAGTATGTCAATGCAGGCGATCATCAGCTCTCCAGTGGTCATGCCCGCTGTCGGGCTCAGTCTTGATGCCACGAATAGTCTTGGCATCACTGAAAAGCCTCAGAGCCACATGACGAGCAGACAGGGTAAAGCAAACCCCTACAGAGGCTGAGAAGAGACCAGATGTCTCCGCGGACGTGTGTCAGAAGCCGGCGATGTTCTGGAGTCACAGTGGACGACGATGAAGCGTCAGTCTCCAGAGGCAAAGACAGTCTCAAATATAGAAAGAAGAACTCAAAGGCCATGATGTTCAGCACCAGCAGATCAAGACATTACCGGGTCCTCGCTGAGAACCCCACCAACCAAGAAGCTGTCAACATCAGAGTTCGAGTGGAAGGCTCATTGTACACCCAGCCGACATCCCTGAGGCCATAAACAGAGAATGGAACGTCAACGATGCCTTGTGACGGTGTGCCACGGGTTGGGGCCACTCCGCTGTGTCCCCTTTGCCGTTGAAGACCTAGTGTTGGAGGCCTCCTCAGGAAGTGGAAGACCCAGAACCTTTAGACCCTTCGTCAGATCGAAGATGTGGTGAGTTTTGTTGCTGTGTTAAAAAATGAGCCCAAAGTGGAAGGACCACCTGTAACGAATCTTATCCTCCTGCAGTTTAGTGGTGATAGGACGCAACGTCTGCCGGTGGGCCAGGGTTGCAGCTGCCAAGTCCTGATAAAGAGCACACCCATGACCTTGAAAGGAAACTTCTTTCAGCTTTCTGGACGCCGAGAGGATGGCTTCTTTCACCTTGAAGGAATGCAGCTTAACCAGGACATACCGCAGGTGCTTGCGACTCCCCGTGTGGAGTGCTCCCACTCTATGTACTCTGTCTATCTTGATCTTGAGCTCCTGAGGCGCGAGAATCTCAGCGAAGAGAAACAAAAGCTTCCAGGTCCGGCCACTCTGCTCCCTCCTCCAGATTCCGGATCCGAATATTCTCTCTCCGGGTCCTGTTCGCTAAGTGCTCCGCCTTGAGCAAGACCTGTTGAAGCTGGGCCTGAAAGGTCTGTTGTGTGTCTTGCATCGTGGCCTGGGTCGTCGCCAAACTCTGCGTTCGCCCCTCCACCTCCAGAAGTCGGGATCCCAAAGCATCTACATCCTGCCGCAGAGTAGTGAGCTTCTCGGTGAGATCAGCCTTCAATTGGTCCACAGAGGCACGCAAGTCCTGTTTAAATTCTCGACAGAGCTCCACTTTAAAATCCCGGAGGGTAGCCACCAGGTCTTCATGAGTGAGCGCCATTTCGGGCAAGGGTGCGGTATCCTCCTGAGGTTCTGTGATTTTCGACTCCGCTTCCAATCTAGCCGCCATTTTGTGTTTAACCGCCATTTTGTGTTGCCTTACTCAGGCAGCACGGCGAACGCGATGCTTTTGCCTTTTCAGCTGCTACGTGTCTCGTCTATTAAAGAGTAACCCTTGTCCTTGATTACAAAACCGATGTCAGGGTCTGGCCGAGTTTGTCAAATCCGTGTCTAGACTGATTAATCCTTGTCTAAACTCCACTGTTTGGGTCCCACCATTCTTTTTGACTTTATTCTATTTGACTGACCTTCGCTATTCTCTCCGTGTATTCTCTTGTTACATAAACTATCCTTTGAAGCATTCAAACATGTTCTACCACCTGCAAATTGAATTACGGACAGTGTTGATTAACTTGAGGGGAGGAGAGCACACGGGGTCTGAAAGGAGGGTGTGTTTTGACATTCGATAACTTGTTTTCGAACTATTCCTATTTGTCAGTCTTGTATGTTTTGGGAGTGGGTATTGTAAATATGTATGGTATAAAAGTCTGTGCGCCACGGAATAAAGTGGCAGTCTCCTGAGAACTAACCATTGGTGTACTTCTAGGACCACTGTGCTTAGCTGAAGCTAATAAACCTGATAAGGCAGGTGAACCCGGAGATATCAGGCGTACCCTGCGCCGCTAGGCTCATAAGGCCCAGTTCTTCAATTGGCGTCCCAATGTGGGGCTCGACTTCAGTGGTAGCGGTTCAGCCCAAAGATCGAGAGGAGCTTCGCAAGAAAATTCTGGAGGATTCGCAAACCACGAGAGCGACCCCTGTATGTCGAAGTGGACCAACGGTCTTTTTCAGCGCGGCTAATCCTTTCCGATGGCTGTTGACGACTGCTGCCCTGACTGTCGCCCTGCCTTGGCCCTTGGTGATGATTGGTATCACGAGACGTTAGACGAACACCTGTTGGCGTGAGAAAATACTTAGTTAAGTATACGTGGGTAGCTCCCGCTCTTTTTGTTTTGGGTTTTTATTCGACCAATGCATTAGTCGAAGCCGAGGGGTAAGTACGTTTGTGCTGTAGTAATTGTCTTAAACCCCTTGAAGTTCGAGAATAGTCCAATTCGTTACGAAATGCCTGGACTTAGTAAGTTTAGGATATTATGTTGTTTTAATTGTAATAGGGATTCCCAGTTCGAGGACTCTTGTCCAATTCCTCCAGTTGGAACTCCCACTTATGAGCTCTATTCCAAACACGGTCTTGGTCCTATTATTTTTAGTGATACATGGATTAGATACACAAGGAAAGATGGTGTTCTGCAGTGGCCACAAAATGGTAGCTTTGAACCTGACATATTAGACAATTTTGAATCAATTTTGTTCAAAAGAAAAGCCCGGCCGGCAATGTTTGACTCTTTCCGCCTCTGGCGTAAGGAAGCCAAACAGAAAAGAAATTAATCAAGCGAAAAAGGATAAGAAAGCACAGGATATGACGATCCCACAGGCCGCGCAACAGTTTAAAAATAATGAAGTTGATCAGATGATTGACGTTTCGGAACGGCAGCACCGCATGGCAATAGATAGATGTTATCCAGTGTTGACTCCCCCCACAAAAAGTAAAGATCTCGATGAAGATCCTTTCATGTCTCAGCTGTTGCGATTACCTCCACCTTATGTCTTAGGCGCTAATGCACCTCCATTACAACCTATTGTTCAGCAACCTATTGTCCAACCAGTTATTCCAGTTCCTCCGCAATTGCCTCTTCCAGTAATTCAGCCTCCGCTTCCTTTGCCACCGCCTTCTGTACCTCCGTCTCCTTCACCGCCAGTTTCTTTTTCTATCGATAGTTCTTCTCCTGTTGTGCTTAACACAATGTCTCCAGTTTTAATGTCTGACTCTCCTACAGCTCGTCAACGATTGGTTGATACCGTTTCCGGTCTCTTGTCGCCTTTCTTTGGTGCTCTTAATTGGACTCCTGCTTCGTCCAGAAGACAATCTCGTAGTCAAATTCCAGATACTGATGAACGCACTAGGTTAGATTCTCTTGCCCGCAATTGGATCATGAGTGGTCCACTGTATACTGTTCATGATATTTTGGATACTTTCCTTCAGTGGAATGCGCTTACGCAGAGATATGTTTTCAATGTTATGTGTAATACTCTGATTAAAGGATGGGATGATATAGGTTTGGATTTACCTCCTCGGGGTTTATCTGATATACAGGCTACCTTCGATAAAGGTCTTATTGTGGGTCCCGATGTCGAAGATGCTGTTTGAACACTTATCACTTTTAGGTCTTCCTTTTTCTCTCAAGCTTCTCTTGAACCGGATCCTGCGGTAGGGCATAAAGTGAAACATCATCCTATGCGAGAAGTTCCCGCTATATGGAGAGAAGCGGTTCCACAAGCGGGTAATGTTCCAGGTGTCCCTGCTCATTTCCAGCGTATATGGGTACATGACCCTTGGAAAAGATCTGAAGTTCTAGCGCTTAAACAGTCTCTACCGGACCCTCGTAAGAATCCTGCTGGGTACTATAAGGAGTTGTCCCAGACTGTTGAGGCGTGCGTTATGAATTTGGCAGATATTGATTTACTGATGGGTAATGTAGTTCCTCCAGCAATATGGGCTCGAATTCGTTAGGAAGATCATGATCAAGCTTTGGGTGGTACTTGGGTTGCTGTAGCTGCCGCAGATGCGCTACAAGTAGGTGGTGCTAAACCCGATGCTTTGATCACTGAGTTGCCTGGTAGAATAATAGCTTTAATAAAAACTATGATGCCTGCCCTCCGAGTTAATTGGGACAAGTTAGCTGCGTGTAAACAGAAGAAAGATGAGTGTCTCTGATTTCTTTACTCGTTTCGAGGAAACATTCATCGACCATAGTGGTCAAGATTTGAGTACAGAGGGTGGACAGCGATTATTTGTGGATAAATTTGTGTTTAATTTACTTCCCGAACTATCACATAAATTGAAAGATTCTGAGAGTTTGTGGGCCGTTTCTTCATCTGTCCAGATATTAGCTACTGCTCAGTATTATGAAAATAGGGATAAGGAAGAAAAGGAAAAAGCGGAGAAAAAGACTAAAGAACTGAAAACGAAGGTTCTTTTGCAACAAGCTTATCCCCCTCGTTCTGCTCAGAATCAATTACAACAGCCTCCACAGTTTCAGAGATTGTTACAGAAGCCTACATCGTTTGTTCCACAAGCTTTGTTGGGTCCTAATCAATGTGCCTATTGTAAAGAGGAAGGTCATTTCAAGAATAGTTGTCCGGTTTTATTGCAACGTAATGGTGGACTATCAGTGCCACGAGGTCGTGGTGGTTTTCAGTCAGCATCCCGGGGTAGAGGACGAGGCGTGCCGTCTCAAGGACAGCCTTCCGTACCCCCACAGAATACTGTGATTTTTTTTATCAGCAGAATTCTCAGTTCGCACAGTATTACAATGACGATTATTATATTGAGACCGACAATTCTGATTTTTCCACTAGCTAGGACAGCCGTAGACAAAGAAAGGGAGTGGTATCAGTTCCAGTGGATCAAGATGGGCCTTATGTTAATGTTGTTGCATTGGGTGGTTCCGAGCCGTTTCTTTTGGATACTGGTGCAATGAGAAGTTCTATTATTCACTCCAAACTCCCTGGGGCACCTTTGTCTGGCTTAACGAATGTTTCTGTAGGATTCTCTGGCGCCCCAGTTAGCAACCCAGTTTCATGTCCTTTACCCATTTCTATTGGTCCATACGATTTGGAAGCCCCACTCATTTTAACGACTGGTTGTGGTGAGAATTTGTTGGGCTTGGATTTATTGAAACGTCTTCATGCAACGTTGTATTGCTCCCCCTCTGGTGTACATCTTACGTTGGGAGATAAATTGATTTCTCCTATGTATTTGTCTAAAGATCAACTGCCACTCGAATTGCGTTCACTTCCTGCTACGATTTGGGCCACGGGTCCGAATGATGTTGGGTTGCTCAGAATTCCACCTTACGTGATTACTGTCAAGCCGAATGTTCAGTTGCCACGTATTCCTCAATACAATATTTCTAGCGATGGTGAAAGAGCTTTGTTGGCTATTGTGCATGATTTAGTTCAGAAAGGTGTCATCGAAGAAACGAGAGGAAACGTTTGCAATAGTCCTGTTTTGCCCGTTCTTAAACGTACCGATCCTTCTAAGCCACCTGTGTATCGTTTTGTGATTGATCTTCAAGAGGTCAACAAAATTGTTGTCCCTCAGTTTCCTGTTGTCCCAGACATTACTGCTTTGCTCACAATGGTACCTGCTTCGGCTGCTTGGTTCTCAGTTATTGATCTTAAGAATGCTTTCATTAGTATTCCTATTGCTGAAGAAAGTAGAGATCTCTTTGGTTTCTCTCTCGGAGGCCGAAGCTTTAGATTTAAACGTGCACCTCAAGGCTACTGTGAGAGTCCATCCATTTATAGCCAAGCTTTGAAATCACAATTGGATTTCTTCTCTTTGTGCTCCGGTGCTACTTTAATCCAGTACGTGGACAATTTATTGGTGGCTGCTGATTCGGAAGATGTCTGTAAAGATGCGACTATTTTGCTTTTGTGCCACTTTTCTGATTTACATCATAAGGTGTCACCCTCTAAGTTACAATATTGCCGACAAGAGGTTACCTATTTAGGTCATCTCTTGTCGAAGGAGGGAAGGCGATTGACTCCAGAACGTATTCATGCAATTTCACAAATGTCTGTGCCATCCACGCAAAAGGAAGTGCGTGCCTTTTTGGGTATTACCTCCTATTGCAGACAGTGGATTCCAAATTTTTCCCTACTAGCTAAACCTTTGTTGGCACTTACGTTGAAAGACACACCCCAACCTCTTCCTTGGACTGACGAATGTCAGAAGAGTTTTTCTGATCTACGCACTGCTTTGTGTTCGGCTCCTGTGTTGGGTACTCCAGACTATAGTAAGCCTTTTACACTCCACGTGCATGAACGAGAAGGTTGTGCATTGTCTGTTTTAACGCAACAATTTGGAGACAAACAAAGGCCATGTGCCTATTTTTCGGCTACTTTGGATCCAGTAGCCAAGGCATTGCCTAGTTGTCTCAGAGCAACAGCAGCAGCGGCGATCTCTATTCGTCAATCTGCTGGGTTGGTATTAGATCACACTCTTGTTGTTATGGTACCACATGCAGTAGATACTCTTTTGAACAGAACGAAAACGCAACACTTGACGAGTGCTCGTTTGTCTGGGTATGAGTTGACACTTTTAGCAAGCCACAAACACATCAAACAATGCAATGTTTTGAATCCAGCAACATTGTTACCTACTCCAGAAGAGTAGGGTACACAAAATCAGCATGATTGTCTTCTCTGAACAGAGGAGGAAACAAAAGGCAGAATAGATCTAAAAGATACACCACTTGTGGACCCGGATGGGATCCTATGGGTAGATGGTTCATGTTTTAAGCTTCCTAATGGTGATACGACTGCAGCCTATGCTGTTACCACTTTGCATACAATAATAAAAACTGCACGTATCACACACAATTCAGCACAAGCAGCTGAGTTGATTGCGCTGACAAGAGCGTGTGTTTTAGCTGAGGGAAAGAGAGTGACTATTTACACCGATAGCCAATACGCCTTTGGCGTGGCTCATAGTTTTGGTCGCTTGTGGAAGGAAAGAGGATTCTTTACTTCCCATGGGACTAAAATACAGCATGGTCAGTTGGTTACTGATCTTTTTGAATCACTTACTTTGCCTACCCAAATAGCGATTGTAAAGTGCAGTGCGCATTAGAAGATTACTGATGATGTAGGTCGAGGGAATGCATTTGCAGATGAAGTAGCGAAGGAAACAGCGAGGAACGTTAAGAGTCATATGTATGTTGTAGGCCCTGTA
This sequence comes from Lissotriton helveticus, assembly GCF_964261635.1. NCBI lineage: Eukaryota > Metazoa > Chordata > Amphibia > Caudata > Salamandridae > Lissotriton > Lissotriton helveticus. Next base: position 786,771,078 of record NC_136071.1, on the reverse strand, counting down.
AATTGGGTTAGAGAAGGAGGTATGTGTGAAGACCCAGTGGAAAGTGTGAAGATGATTCAAGCAGAAGCGACTGAGAAGGAATTAAGCAAGTGGAGAGAAAGTACGGGAATGTTGAATGAGACAGGATGTTGGACGGAATTGTAGGAGCACCAAAGGTGGTTATTACCAGATGCCTATGTACTACCTGTAGTTACTATGGCGCATGATCCAGCTCATATCAGTGTAAAAGGAATATGCAAGCTTCTGGCTCCAGTATGGCAGAATGAAGGTATTCCGAAATGTGCAGAAAATGTAGTGAAGCATTGTATTGTTTGTTTAATGCATAATCCAGGAAAGGGAACTCCAACAGGCCATTTTTCTCCCCCTATGTATCCTTTTGAGGTTTTACAAATAGATTACATTCATATGGAATGTTCCAACAACCTTAAGTATGTCCTTGTGGTGGTCTGTGCCTTTTCCAGATGGATAGAGGCCTACCCCCTAAAGGATAATACTGCCTTGTCCACTGCCAAAGTCCTTTTGAAAGAATTCTTCCCGAGGTTTGGTTTGCCGCGCATTGTCTGGAGTTACAATGGAAGTGAATTTGTGGGTCATATTATGCAGAAGGTGTGTGCGGGTCTTGGTATTAGACAGAAATTCCATGCGGCAAACCATCCTCAGTCAGCGGGTTTGGTAGAGTGCTATAATGGCACTCTCAAGCTCAAATTAGCCAAGATTCAGGCCAGCACGGGCCTCGCTTGGCCTGACGCTTTACCTTTGGCACTTCTCTCTACGAGAACAACTGTGCATTCTCGTTTAGGACTTAGTCCTTATGAGGTCGCTTTCGGACGCCCAGCCAATGTTTGGGGAGTCCAGCGACCTAAAAAGTACTCTGACATTCCATACCCATTGTCGGTTGACTATTTGCATGACCTCACCACTAAATTACGTGTTATTCACCAACAGGTTCAAAACGCTTTGCCAGAGGCTTCCTCAGACCCAGGTCACTGCATTCGACCTGGGGACTTCGTGTGCGTCAAGAATTTCCAGAGGAAAAAGAATCTGGAACCTCGTTGGGGGCCGCCGCGACAAGTGCTTTTAACAACCCGTACAGCTGTGAAGGTCGCCGGAAAGAAGAACTGGGTCCACGGCGTGCACTGTAAGAGGGTACCCCTGCCTTTACCCTATGATCAGTGGGTTCAAGAAGGCATTGGCGATAACGAATGTGAGAAAGTACCCCGATTTGTACCTTTTAGTAGTGCACGCCTGGACTGGACAAACTCTGAAAAAGAAGATGATGATGTGTTACAAGAGGCTGTGCCACCACATCTAGGACTGGACACCACTAACCCAGAGACTTTATTTAAGGATCAAATGGTACCTGGTACAACCTAAGATCTGGGGCGTCCAAAGACAATTGAACATTAATTGAGAACTCTTTTTCTTTTTTTTGTCCTTTGTCCTTTGATTACCTTTTCTTTAATAAAGACATTTCCTTTCCACTATCCATCAAGTTGCAGGGTCACGGTAGGAGTCTTGAGCTGTGACCTGAATAGTGACTAGGTCAACAGGACTTGCAGTGTCATAGGATGGCTAATAATCACAGCCAAGTGATCTAGGAAGATTATCGTGAGCAACGCCTTTAGAGTAGTGGATACTAAAATGGAAGGGAATGATGTTATGATTGTGAAAAGAAACAAGTATAAGACATTGCTATTTAGTCGATGTGGCGTAGCACTATGTATTCTAGTGTGTTTATGTATTTTATTAGCTTTTGTGGGTTGGATTGTCCACACTATGCAGCAAGCACCTGTTTCGACTTCTGTACCTTTGCTCTCTTCTCCTACTGACTCCCCGCATAAGTTCTACACACTCCCAGACCACGAACAAGTTAGGAGACCAGAATATTTTAACAATTCTTTCATTCAGTTGTTACATCATTATCAACTGGTAGTTAATACTACTGATTGTTGGGTTTGTGGGCTTTTACCCCATAACGCTGAGAAAGGGATGCCATATTTGGTTCTCCCGTTCTCATATGAAGGTTCAGCTTGGGCTTATTTGGCTATGTTTTCCAATGCATATCAGAACCAACTCCGATATCCTCCTGGTGATATCTATACTGGTGGATCAGATTATAGTCACAGTCCTTTGATTAAAGGAATAGTGACTATGGCCAAAATTGCTGATATTAGTAAGATTCCCGTGGATGAGAAGCGGGCATATGATGGTTGGAATGTGACTCGCTACATTACTATCCTCACTGACAAGGCCAAAGAAAGAAGATCCCTACCAATTTGGACTGCACCTCATGAGGGCACCCTGTGTTTGCAAATAACTGGTCAAAATAATAAGAATAAACAGGACAAGAGTGTTTGTTCCCATATTTATGTCTATTCCCCCTTGATTTCTTCTCCGTTAGTACCATCTCAAGGTACATATTTCGTTTGTCATGATAGGGCCTACACATGGCTTTCTGCCTATTTTTCGGGAACATGTTATATAGCTTTCCTACTTCCCGCTACATACACTGCTCCTTCAGGACATCACAGGAAAAGATATGGTAGAGGGGTTATTGATTCTGGAGACACAGCTGGACAAGAGGGAGGAGACTTCATAAAAGGGTTTCTTCGCTTTTGGGGCCCAATGGTCAATAGCAGAAACATTAGACAGTTGGTTCGTGTTGTTGAGGCTACGATAAATGTGACTTCCGGAGCCTTGAGTAATTTGACGGCTGAACTTCAGGCGGATCGTCTTATGACTTTACAAAACAGAATGGTGTTAGACATTGTTCTTGCTGATAGAGGAGGAGTTTGTAAATTGATCGGGTCTAGTTGCTGCATTTACATTCCGGATAGTGCTCCTACAGTATACCAAGCCATTTCCAAACTACATGTCATTTCCGAGTCTATTCATCAGGACTCAGGAAATTGGTCTGTTATGGGATGGTTCTGGGGACTACTGTCCACATGGGGATGGAAAGTGTTAACTTTCCTCGGAATGATTTTGGCCCTCATTTTCTCTTGTTGTCTCTGTTTGCAATGTGGCCCCGCTCTCTGTGGTCTTTGTGCCACATTGTGTGTTCCAAAGTCTATGTCACAGCAGACAGAAAACATTAAGATGATGTTGCAGCAACAGGTTAATGACCTTATGACCATTGACACTGACTCAGATTAGCGTGCGTCCTTTGTGCTTTCCCTGAGTAATGGCAAAAGGAGGGTCTGAGGTTCTGTGATTTTCGACTCCGCTTCATATCTAGCCGCCATTTTGTATTTAACCGCCATTTTGTGTTGCCTTACTCAGGCAGCACGGCGAACGCGATGTTTTTGCCTTTTCAGCTGCTACGTGTCTCGTCTAGTAAAGAGTAACCCTTGTCCTTGATTACATAACCGATGTCAGGGTCTGGCCGAGTTTGTCAAATCCGTGTCTAGACTGATTAATCCTTGTCTAAACTCCACTGTTTGGGTCCCACCATTCTTTTTGACTTTATTCTATTTGACTGACCTTCGCTATTCTCTCCGTGTATTCTCTTGTTACATAAACCATCCTTTGAAGCATTCAAACATGTTCTACCACCTGCCTGCAAATTGAATTACGGACAGTGTTGATTAACTTGAGGGGAGGAGAGCACATGGGGTCTGAAAGGAGGGTGTGTTTTGACATTCGATAACTTGTTTTCGAATTATTCCTATTTGTCAGTCTTGTATGTTTTGGGAGTGAGTATGGTAAATATGTATGGTATAAAAGTCTGTGCGCCATGGAATAAAGTGGCAGTCTCCTGAGAACTAACCATTGGTGTACTTCTAGGACCACTGTGCTTAGCTGCAGCTAATAAACCTGATTTTCTACGCCAAACAGAGTGTCTCGTGCCTCTGTCTGATAAGGCAGGTAAACCCGGAGATATCAGGCGTGCCCTGCGCCGCTAGGCCCATAAGGCCCGGTTCTCCACTCCCGTGGGCCCTGAAGTATTGAGAAACTTTATTGGAGTGCTTCTTGGGAGGCATATGGTCCCCCCCCAGATCTGCGCGCTGTCTGGCGAGGGCCCAAATCCAACAAAGACTGAGAAGATTCTAGGACCGTCCCTCGAGGGGTGTTTTCAAAGTCCAAAGTTGTGGGGCTCCTCCCCGTCAGCCCCCCAAGCAAGTATCGTGCTGGACACCCCCTCGAAGAAGGCGATCGCTGATGGAACTTCCACTGATGTTTGGGATCCCCTTCAGGCCAAAATGTGCCCCCTCTCTGCAATGACCGTTATCTGAAGACAAACTGAGGTAGCACTCCCCCAAAAGCTGGGAAGTGTCCCCCGGGCTCCAGAATGGTCCTTATATAAAGGTTTCACCAATGTTTTTCAAAAAGTAAACGCCAAGTGTTTGGTTTGAAAATAAGTTCGTTTTTTAATCCATCTTGTTGTATTCACAAGGTTATATTCAACTTTTGCATAGTCAATCCTTCAAATTCAAATGATGCACTCTAACAATCCCAATGCATTTCGGCATATATTGAATGCCTTCTTCTGGGGATATATGTTCTGTCAACAAAGGAAAAAACATAATAGGTATACAAGGTAATGTACTAGGGTGTTTAACCAACGTATCATCACGTGGATGCTGACTACCAAAGAGACTCTATAGGGTGGAGGTGCTCATTAACTATTTCAAAATTGAAATTGTGAAAGGATTTATGCAGAATAGTGAATAAATGTATGCCGTGTGTCCCCAAACAAAAAGCCCACTAGTTAGTGCTAAAACTCGAAGTTGCCAATAGAACGTGAATCTTTGAAAAAAATGTGCCCGAATTGTGTGCTCCAGCCCGTGGTTGTAAATAAACAACTGTGGGATTGGAGACTGCCGAATCTGAACTAATGACAATTAGTGTTCAAAGGAGATAATACGAGTGCCATGGCCGGGTGTTACGATAAAAAAAGTGCTCATACATGCATACCGTGGAACGTATTCAAACGGACGATTTAGAAGCGAGGCTTACCGTGGCGTGCAAACGCAGCGAGTTGAAAGAAGGTGTGGCTGATCCCATGCCGGGTTAGGGCGTAGCTAAACCCCGGAAGTGTTTTAATCTCTGAAGGTTGCTAGGCGACGCTCCGTTATCGTGTAGGTTAAAGAAACCAAAGACCTGCTACATATTTGTTAAGTAAGGGAGGAACGTTTATAAAGACCTCAGTGAAGCTGTGAGATAATAATAAAGCCGAAAAGTTAACAGTGAGGTGACAGACTGGTAAATAAAATTCGATTGGGTTAAAATCGTGAGGAGTGCTTGCGATACGTACGGTGGAGTGAAAGGTGGAAAAAACGGGCTCTGATGCTGCTGGATATCAGTCACCTGAAAAATCGTACGACTAAATGGCTTGAAAGAGTTATGTTAAACAACAGGATAGTAGATCGCTTAGGTAACATTACCAATAAGTACAACACATATATACAAAGTATCTGGTGATGGGGCTGCCCATCAATCGCACATTAGAAACTACCTGTATGTAAACCATATTTCATAGATAGCATGAATATTCCACACGGTCATTAAGACCGAATGGCTTCATGCTTGATAGTGCAGAAATCCAATAGTTCTCTCTTCGTAACAGTTCGTTGTGGTTGTCCTTGCCTTCTTCCTTGGTGATTGTTTCCAAAGCGCAATAGCGCAATTGGCTGATGCCATGACCTGCTTCTGAAAAATGTTGGGCGACTGTGGATTTTGCTTGCTTGGTTCTGATGTTAGACTTATGCTCGTTGAGTCGTGTTTTGAGTTTTCTCTCTGTTTGTCCAACATAGATTTTACCACACGGGCACTTCAACATATAAATAGCATTGGATGTGTCACACGTCGCGGTTGCTCTGATCTTAATCATAACGCTTTCAAGCCATTTAGTCGTACGATTTTTCAGGTGACTGATGTCCAGCAGCATCAGAGCCCGTTTTTTCCACCTTTCACTCCACCGTACGTATCGCAAGCACTCCTCACGATTTTAATCCACTCGAATTTTATTTACCAGTCTGTCACCTCACTGTTAACTTTTCGGCTTTATTATTATCTCACAGCTTCACTGAGGTCTTTATAAGCGTTCCTTCCTTACTTAACAAATATGTAGCAGGTCTTTGGTTTCTTTAACCTACACGATAACGGAGCGTCGCCTAGCAACCTTCAGAGATTAAAACACTTCCGGGGATTAGCTACGCCCTAACCCGGCATGGGATCAGCCACACCTTCTTTCAACTCGCTGCGTTTGCACGCCACGGTAAGCCTCGCTTCTAAATCGTCCGTTTGAATACGTTCCACGGTATGCATGTATGAGCACTTTTTTTATCGTAACAGCTGGCCATGGCACTCGTATTATCTCCTTTGAACACTAAATGTCATTAGTTCAGATTCGGCAGTCTCCAATCCCACCGTTGTTTATTTACAACCACGGGCTGGAGCACACAGTTCGGGCACATTTTCTTCAAAGATTCACGTTCTATTGGCAACTTCGAGTTTTAGCACTAACTAGTGGGCTTTTTGTTTGGGGACACACGGCATATATTTATTCACTATTCTGCATAAATCCTTTCACAATTTCAATTTTGAAATAGTTAATGAGCACCTCCACCCTATAGAGTCTCTTTGGTAGTCAGCATCCACGTGATGATACGTTGGTTAAACACCCTAGTACATTACCTTGTATACCTATTATGTTTTTTCCTTTGTTGTCAGAACATATATCCCCAGAAGAAGGCATTTAATATATGCCGAAATGCATTGGGATTGTTAGAGTGCATCATTTGAATTTGAAGGATTGACTATGCAAAAGTTGAATATAACCTTGTGAATACAACAAGATGGATTAAAAACGAACATATTTTCAAACCAAACACTTGGCATTTACTTTTTGAAAAACATTGGTGAAACCTTTATATAAGGACCATTCTGGAGCCCGGGGGACACTTCCCAGCTTTTGGGGGAGTGCTACCTCAGTTTGTATCTATTATGCTCTCAGTCGGCGGGCGATACCCCGGAGCACCATACAGACTGTAGAACTTTTATTTAAAAACAGCAGTGCGCCCAGCTATACCCTTTTCACGTTATCTGAAGACCTCACCACACCACCACAAGTATTTAATTGGTGCCACACTTCCCACGCTGCTGCCACCACCATCGGAACTTCAGTCGCCGCCATTTTGAGGTCAGGCAGGAGGGAGAAGGATCTCAGGAGCTCGGGGAAAAGGCATTGTGTCGTGTCACTCGAGAAACTGCAGGGGAGCAAAGGGTCACAGCTGCACTGACCTGGGGGCTCAAGCGATACCACCCCCCGTTGTCTCACCTCACCAGAGACACCGTCGCATGTCACGGCCGATGCAGCGCCATTACCGGATCAGTCCCTGCCTTCCACTCCGCTTCGCATCGGCGTCTCCAGACCAGGTATCAGCCGCTCTCCACCTCAGAGTCACAATGAGAGGCCACCCTCTGTATCAGCCTGAGGCCTCTCGGACCTGTCCGGCGCTCCAGCTTCAGCGCGGGACACCCAGCACAGACCGCCGCAAAATGGCACCTGGGGTCCGCGATCTCCTCCGGCTCTCCCCTCAAGTGTCAACTCCACCTGTCTCCTGGCTTCACAAGCAGCGCCCGTCGGTCAGACAGGGCCCAGGAGGCATCGGACACCTACGAGGTCAATAACCCCATCCCTAGCTGCCAGTTAAGGCCCTCCAACGATCGGGTGGGTGCGGAGCTGAGCGAGTTCACAACCGCTCCGCCATCTTACTTGGCCAGGCCCAGGCCTTTTATTTTTAACAGTAGTGGATCATGATCACTTTCGATCCTAGTACAGACCTTCATATCCACTACTGATGACCAGTACTCTATGTTGATAAGGATGTAATCGATTCGACTACTCCTCAGGCCATTATTATAAGTGTGTGAGCCTGAGCGGTGTGATGGTGTGCGACCATTTACTGCTCTCACACCCTTTTCAAGGCTAAAGGCTTTCAACTGCAAGGCAGCATCGGTCCATTTTTTGATTGGTGGGATTTCTAATTGAGGAACACCCCATTGGGCATCTTCATCTGCACGTAAGTGGCCGTCTTCATAGTCCAAGGGGCTCAAATGTGGTATTGAAATCTCCAGCAATAATTATGTTGTGCCCTTCTCCCTTACCGACTAGGAAATTGTTAAGATCAGTAATCGTCTTTGAGGACCTGCCACACGCCAGACCCCTAGCATGGACATTAACTATGAGCATCTTTGACAAGATTTTAGAACAGATAAGCAACGCCAGAATCTACAAATTATCAGTCTCCACTTCTGTTATCTTAAAAGAGAAACTCTGCCTCACCCATGTTATTAAACCTCCTGAAGGTCTTCCTTTAGGCCCACCTACTGCGGATTTGTGGAAGTTCAAATAGCCATGGTGAAAAATCGGGGCCAATGCCCATGTTTCCTGGAACACTATAATGTCCAGTGTTTCTATAAAATCAATCCAATCAGATGAGTTAATCTTATTGGACAACCCTGCTATATTCCACGATACCAATCACAATAGAGATGAATCATGGTATACCGTAGTATTACCTGGGCTAACCACGATTGTTGTACCCAATATAGGAATCGCTGGAGCTGGAATATACTTTGCTGATAGACTAGAGTTACCCATTTAAGTTTGGTCTACACTCAGAAGTTGAACAGGGGTCCTAAGCATGTCATCTACACCAACTGTCCCTTCTAGGCCAATACCAGGAGGACAGTTTGTACAAACGCTTTCATCCCCTCCTGTTAAACAGGCCACCATGGGTCCTCCTTGTGAACGCAGACCAATTGGTGGTCAATCAATATTTAGGAGGGACGAGTCCCCGATTCGCTTTGGTTCGTGATGCTATTCTTGACTACATTGTTTTGAGCTTTGTATTTGGTATGTTATATTTTTCGCACCTCTTATCACAGTGCCATGAAAAGCATCAACATAATCATATGGGAGTTGGGGTTTAAATTGGACTTGTGTTTATCACTGTGGTTGATATTCACAACGTAACAAACAGAGAAATGTCTTCACATTTGCACTCATCCTCCCTCAAGTGTTTCTTCAATGAATTTAAAACTTTTTTACTTTGTCTTTTCATTAATCCGCTTGTGTCCCCTGTTATAAACATATATACATGACCTCAATCGTGCATTTATTGGGAGGTTACTTTGATTAGTTAACCTTTGCCACCTGTGATTAAGGCTTATATTAGAGTCGAAAAGTGTCAGGGTATAAAGGAGGAATGCATGCTGCCACGCTTGATATTAAAACAATGGAACCACAATGCTGGCTACGGCGCCTTTGTTTGTTTGGATTGGTGACTGAGACTCCATTCCCTGGATGCTCAAGCCGCCCAGCAGGGGTTATGGCTCCCTTGAATGTATGTATCTATCTATCTATCTATATATATATATATAACAAAAGTGTAACTTAAGGGGGAGGAGCTACGCTAGCAACCAAGATGGCCGCCTCTGCTCCCGGCTCCGCCGACCTCCGTCCCCTGCCGGATAATCCTGCTACAAATCCTAAATGTACACCCTGCCTCCGGACGTGTGAACTGCCGTGCTGTACTTTGGTGCGATCCCGGGACTTTTACCAGCTTGGTGGACGGAGTTACGTTGAGTTTTAGTTTGGGGCCTACACCAGCTTGGATGTGGGAAACTTTCTAAGCCCGATTTTGACGGCGGTTGTTGCTCTGGCCTACGATCGATGGAGGGTTGACGAGGCACAACTGTGGCCGTGGGCGGAGGTCCCTGACCCGGAGACCCGGTTTGCCGGGTCGGAGTCTTCGCTTGCGGTAGCGGAGCCTGGATTGTGGCCTTGGTAAGCCCTCGTTCTCCCTCCGTGACAGTCCGTCCCAAATTTGCCGATTCCCCGGGGAAGGCCGGGGCCTCTGGGGGACGCGAACATGGTTGTCTCGGAACACAATTTGGTGGGACGGACTGAGTCTGAACCGTCGATACGGACTGTACTGGCAGCTATCGGGGCACTACATTCCCATGTGGAATCCATTGTCCAGAAATGATCGCGGTCACACATGGACATGGGCATGAGGGACCGGACCCTGATCCGTTTCAATATCCTGATCAGCCTATACCACCCACTGAGGTCCTTGTAACGGCAGTGGGCCCTGTGCCACGAGGGGTGTCGGAGCTTCATGGCAGTGTGATGGCCGATGACCGTGTACTCGATGCTCTCTACGGATTGCTAAGCCCACCATCTTTGCCTACTGTATGTGGACTAATTGGTGTTTCCCTTCCGGATACTCTTGGTGGGAACTATCTACGGAACGAAACAGTGTTTCTCCCCTTTCCGACTCCTTTACTACAATTGCAGAGACAACGACGTCGGAAGCTCATTTCGATGAAGGTCATCGTTAGTGCCGACAGAGTTCCCAGCGACTTTAAAACGTTGCCTCGCCTCAGAAAGAACTTTACTGAACTGTTTCTACATTTTGACTATCCTGCAGAGGCGACAGCCCATCCGGAAGGGGCTTGCACAACTGATCGGAAGGGTCAAGGATGAGATTGATTGTTGGGGCTTGGCACCATGGGCTTTCTGAAGTGGGATTTGTTACCATTGTATTTACGGAAGGTCGGGTGGTGATTACTGTTTCCCCTGTTTAGTTTTAATATCGCTTCTTAATGGAGTTGTGTGTTTTATTCTGGGGGATTCTTGGTTCTGGTGGGGGGGAAGGGGGACCGGGGGGGCCCATACTGAGATGTCCTCCTCCACATTTACTATTTTTAGTACTTAGTTAGATGGGGCGACAGGCAAACTGCTAGTTGGGGATAGGCGCAAGCCATATGCAGGGGTGCAGGGTGGGGGGAGGGGTGTTTGTCTTGTTAGTATTTGTAGTTTTTATGTTTGAAATCCTTTAGAATCCTGATATAGGTGGTCTTATTGAGGCGCGAATTTGTGTTTTGGGGTAGACGGGTTCTGGTGGAGGTATTACTAGCATGAGTTAGCCAATTGTCGCGTAATTCATTATTGTATTCGGGATGCGGCTGTAGTCTCGTACCTTCTTATTGCTGCACTCTCCCCCCTCCCTTATACTCTGGACTGCTACTCAATGTTTATCCTGTTTCCCGGGGAGGTGGCGTTGGTGGTAGGCATTTGTTTGATTATCCTGAATGTAGTACGGCCGCATACCTGACGTAGCTTATGAGCAGGCTTTATTGATAGTTCTCCATCCATTATGCCCTGTATGTATATTGCTTATCCTTTCATTCCGCGTTGTAAGTCACCTGTTATTTTTCTTTTTTTTTTTCTTCAATAAAAAGATTTATATTAAAAAAAAATTTAAAAAGTGTAACTTGAATAGTATGACATTTTTAATGTAATATATATATATATTATAAAACATTAACATTCATTTAAAAACCTTTTAACATTTTAAATTCATACAAATATATGTAACCGTAAATAAAAAAAATTATATAGATACATTTTCACATTAAAATATAAAATCAAATACTACAGTTGTAAATGTACACCATCAATAATTAACAATATAAAATAAAACAATACAAACACTAGGCCCAGATTTGCTGTGATTTTGCTTTGAAATTGTCACTTTTGTGACTCCTCAAAATAGTTTTTGGCATTTACTAATCAATGTAAAGCCACTTTAAGGAGCCTTGCCTGGGTAAGTAAATACTGAGTAACTCACCGCAGCTGCCTTGCATTACTTTGCCTCTGGTGGGCATAAAATATGCATGGAGCATGGATTTTTTCATGCATCCACTCATGTATTTTGATGCAAACCCAGATTATCAAAGACTTGTAAACCTGGGTTTGCGTCGTGTACCTACGCAACAACGCATAACACAACAAGGAGAAACATCTTTCTTTCTACTTGTTATTTCATCTTTCCATATCTGCTGCATTCTGCACCCACGTTTTAGACATAGCAACTCAGAAAATGTAAGCAAGAGAAACAGGACAAATGCACAAATCAACACAATAATTACAGGGGTTATAAACACAGCACCACCCAAACTATTGAACCAATCCTCAACCTTTCAGCCATGCTGTTCTAAAGCTTGGCCTTCATAAGAGATATCAGTAATATTGTTGACATAGGAATAAATCACCCTACTGTTCTCAAGTATGAAGATGCAGCACCCTTTAACCTTCAAGACCCTGTGAACACATCTTTCTTTGCAAAAAGGATATCTACGCGGAACGGTTTTGCATCATCATTGCATGCATTGTTATTAGTTCAGTATTGATCTGAGCTATCACTCTGACAGCATTCAAAGCAATTCAGTCCACAAGCGTAGACAACCCCCTAATTTTTTTACATCATTCATAGTCCCACCTATAGATGGAATCATATCTCCCAATATATGTAGTACTATCCGCCCATAACTGTGTTTCACTCTCTTCAAACCAACAGCATCATTCACATCAGATAGTCACTACAGGAAACCCTAAAGCTAAGTGGCACAAACCCACCCAATTATGAGGTAGGTTAAAATAAGCAGTCTTACCACACACACACAAAATTCCTTTCAGAATTGGTTCTCCACCAACCAGGAAATCACCACTAAACATACTCAAGTGACCGAACCCCTGTAGGCTCACGATGCATCATACACAACTCACCCTTTCTCTCATGCTCTATTTTCAACCTTGAATGCAAATGTGAAAGCCTATAATCTTCGGCCTTAATCTGCGCTCTTTTCTTCTTATTTTCCATTCTCCTACAATTTTCAGACTTCTCTCATTATATTCCTTAATAAATTCATGCTTCTTTTTACTCCAGCTATACACACACTTCCATTTAGTCTGTTTAGAATTATAGTTAGTTTGTACAATTGGATTCAGAAATCTACCTTATTTTACCTTATTGTTTACATCTTTGAAAACTTTAAGATTCTCCAGCAAAATGTTGATATGGCGATAGAAACTCAGGCTTATTAATAATACTAATAAACACTTTGCAAGAAACGCCATAAGAAACTGGACGTTGTAAGTAGGTCGCACCTTCACCTGCTAAAGAAGGGTATTATAATAAGCAGTTCAAAAAACAAATATGTCTCTAATCAAAAACACAGCTATGTCAAACCGACATATGGGAATTAGGAATCAGCACTAGAACGACACAACAATAAAATAATTCAATAGAAAATTACAAAGTAAATCAGTAAAACAGAAAGAATGAGTCAAAACAATCTAAATGATACCATTAGAATGTATTCTATTCATTAATACAGTCATAGGTTAAAAAATATATATACATATTAAATACAAGTCACATTAACATTAGACAACATTGTAAGTAAGTCGCACCTTCACCTGCTAAAGAAGGGTATTGTATTGAGCGCACACAAAGCAATTCTTCACCCCAATTATTTATGTATCCAACACATTATTATAGATATTGTCATTAAATCCACTAAATCAATTTTCCCTAAGTGTCATTGTATTAAATCCAACTTCACTATGTTCTGTAGTTAACTCAACCTCTGTAGTGTCATACACCACTGGAGAAATAAGGCACAATAATAAACCATCTAAGACTGTTAATGCCATTATGAAGGAGATCAAGCCAACAACTTTACAGCATTTGCTATAGGCCCTTTGTAATGAGCTCAAAAACGAAAAAAGGATACATGGAATTTCAAAAGGTCAGTTTAAGAGACTCCTTTTCTATCAGCTCTTTATTACGTTCATACAGTTAATTTTCTCAAACCCTTTTCTTTAACTGGATTATTTTGTAATGTTCAAATTAGTTTTTATTAGTGTCACAAGTTCTCTATAAATCAAGGTGGCTCTTCTCCTTGCTCATTTTCAAAAATAAATTGCCAATGGTTTATTGGACTGTAGATGTGTGTATCTGACTCTTTCTCCAGACACAGATGTTAGCTGAAGTGAGAACTTTCTATTTGAGTTTCTATTTGCAGCTAGTCTTTTAGAGTATGGTGACTCACTGTCACTGTTCCCTGAATTGATTTAAATTACTTCAGGTTCTTCTTTGACTGCCTTTAATCATTCATTCTGCCAGTGCTTTCTTTTGCAAGTTCTGTGCTTTTGATGATTCAACTCTTTCCCACCACGAGTGACTGTTGCTGAAATTTCTTTACTCACTGATGAACTTGTTCTTTGATCAGCATCAGCAACTTGCCTCACTGTGAACTGCTTTCCCCCTCTAGGTGTTCTCGAGGCTCGGATTTTCAACTGGAGTCCTTCACTGGATGGAGCCTTTCTTCTTGCTGCCACTAATGACTTTGTAACAGCTCTTCACTCTGATCCTCACATTGGTCCACGAGTGCCTCCACAAGGATCTTCGCTTTCACTTTAAGCAGCAACTTCAGAAACTGGTATAGTTTCAACATTTTTCTTTATTCCCCTCTGGATCCATTCAGCAAATTTATCCTGAACTCTTGAATCAGTTGCTATTGTCACCACTTCTTCATTCACCACCTCCACTCTCTTTGTGGGAGTGGCGTGGATCCGCTGTGGGATTCCTGTACTCTTTACAGCAGTATTAGTCACATGCATTACCCAGAAAAGGCCTTTCACTCTTCTTCCATTAGTCACATGCATTACCCAGAAAAGGCCTTTCACTCTTCTTCCAGCAGCTCCTGCAGACATGTTTCTTCACAAGAATCCAATCACAAGGGTTCAGGGAATGGCACTGAATTTCTTTTGATGGGGCTGTTGCCAAATTCATCTAATGAGAGACAGATTTTACCATAACAGCCAGACCTTTGGAATAATCAAGTACAATGCCATCAGTCATTGAAACAGGTGATGCTGGAGGAATGTGAACCAATCTCATAGCTCTGCCCAATAACACTTCATGAGGCGAGAGACCTGTCATTTTGTCTGGAGTTCTGATGTTCATCAAGACAAGAGGAAGAGCATCGAGCCAATTCAGATTACTGTATGAAAATACTTTAGCTAGCTTATTTTTGGTGGCCCCATTCATCCTCTCCACAATACCAGATGATTGGGGACGATAATTTGAGTGGAACTTTTGGTCATTCTGAAGAGATGTGCAAAAACATTTAAAATGTTAAGTTTTAAAATGAGAACCACAATCCATCTCAGTAGAAGTCTTCAGGCCAAAATGAGGAATTAATTCTGTCAACAAAAGTTTGGCAACTGTGATGCTGTCAGATCTCCTGGTGGGATCGGCCTCAACCCATTTAAATAATAAGCAGACAATTAGAAGAATATACTTAAAGCGTTGTGAACTCTCATCTCAATGACATCTGCTTGAAATCTTGTAAATAAGCCCTCTGATTTGAAAATGTGGTTTATGAGAACATAAGACTTCTTTCCCTGATTATTGCTCTGACAAATTAGACACCATTGACAATAGTCTTTGACAATGTTTCTGAACTTAGAAGTAGACAAGTAGTTTTTAAAATTTTGGTCAAGGCATCCTTCCCCACATGTGATTGATCATGCACATACCTCACCAGGCAACCCAACACTGAGTCTGATTAAATATTCTTTCACTCAAGAGTGAACCACACATCCTAGCAATTCTTTTTGAAACCCAACATTTCCCACCTTCTTTT
The DNA here is from genome assembly GCF_964261635.1 of Lissotriton helveticus. Taxonomy (NCBI): domain Eukaryota; kingdom Metazoa; phylum Chordata; class Amphibia; order Caudata; family Salamandridae; genus Lissotriton; species Lissotriton helveticus. The sequence continues at coordinate 786,755,568 of NC_136071.1, read as the reverse complement.
CTCACCCTTTTTCCTCCTGGAAGTCCCTCAATTAACTCAAAAAGTCTGCTTTGAATTCAACAAGCATCAATACTTATTTTCTGCACCTTCAGCCGAAATCTCAATAAATTCATTTTGGCTTGTCTCTTGAATCATAATTTGTTCATTAGTTCTCATAATTTCATTCACAAGTGTACAGTATTTCGCTACTCGGTGCTCATATTTATTTCCAAGCGTAACAATATCTTTTCCAACATTATGGCCAATACACTTTACTACTGCAGTTTCTTTTGGCAGTTGTATTGCTTCAAAACAAATCAAAAATATAGAATCTATTCCTAATGGGAGTTCAAGAGGATATCAAAAAACCTTCTGTGACCACAACTGCCCAAAGCCATGCACCACTCCAAAACCATATTGGCTGTCTGCATAAATCATCACATTCAAAGACAGCAAGCTATTGTTAGTGCAAGTAAGTCTGCCACTTGCCCTGACATTGCATTAGGCAGGCTTGATGCTCAAAGGATTTTAGAAATAGAACATACAGCAGAGGCAGTCTTGAATGATCCACAATGGTCTCTCAAACAAAAACCATCTACAAACAGAATCAGATCAACCATTTCAAGAGGGATTTCTTTGATGCCTGGTCTTGGTTTGCTACATAATTATCTGACATTCAAGCAGTCATGTTCGGGTTCACTGTCATCATCATCACCACTCCTGTCTCAGTCTTTGTTGGTTTTTTTTAATTGAATTTTAAAACAAACAAGCATGAGGCTCATTATGACAAAATGACAATAGTAATGACACACGTTGACCAGGAATTTGCAAGTATAGTACCAGTACAACAGTAAGCTCATCTGATTACAGCTCTATAAACTAAACCTACTTCAGTGCCACACCCCTATCCTGAGCTTTCCTCCCAGAGCAGCCTCAGTGTAATTTCAGTGTCTAGCTGAACGTCAGAGTTCGTCACTTCCAGAGGGTTGGTCTGAGGCTATCGTTAGCTAATCAAGTTGTTTACTGCGTAGTGTCGGTCGCTGTCACATCACCAATCATCTTAGTGGCAAGGTACAGTTTATACAATTATCAAACGTTTTTAGGTCTACTCCGTGGAGGTAGGGGTTCACTAAAAAGTTCTGTCTGCGTGATACAGTATATCATGTCTTGTGTCCATTGTGTTTTCATGGGAACAGGTCCCTGTGACCAACATATTGCTACCCTGCATTTGGCCACTAGCAGTCCCATGTCCACCAGTCGTCGGACCCCCTTAGGTATCTGTTTAGAGTAGCCTAGCAGAGCCAGTGTAGGCTCCGGTGTGAGTGCCAGTTCAGTAAACTGTCCTAGCTCCCGAAAGACCGAATCCCAAAAGATGGAAATCCCAGGGCATGACCAGGCCAAATGGAGAAAGTCGGCAGCGCCATGAGACTTTCGTGTGATATGTGCACTTAATAAATATTCTATGATTTGATTTGATAGTGCAGCGTTCGCATGCTGGATCCTCTCATAGGCCAGATCTATGTAGCCTCTCTGCGGTGTAGTAGACCCTATTTAGGAATTTAAAGTGTATCAATCTATGCCTGCCATTTAGTGAAATGTGTTGGATGTTGACGCAGCAGTAAGTCCACATTTTATCATCTATGTCTCTGTCCAAGTCCTGTTGCCAGGCTAGTCGGGCCTTGGTGTAGTGGTTTTCTCTGTAGGACATAGATAATTTATAGATATTGGAAAGTCTTCTGACCAGGGATTTTGCCATTATGGCATAAGTTAAGGTTGGCAATTCTGGGGGTTTGAGTAAGCCATCTCCTAAAATATGCAACAGTGCGTGTCGTGTTCTGTGGAATTGGAATTGTGTGAGCATTGTGGGTGACGGGTCCCCGGGGGTCTACGTCGTCCCAAGTATTGGTGACACTGTCTGCGAATAGCTCACCAACTGTCTGTATACCCAGTGTGCTGAGTGTACGTGTAGCCCCTTTATCCCTGCATGGGGGCAGCCAGAGCCACCAATCAAGCAGAGCAAATGGCAAGTAAAGAAGCGCACCCGCCCACTGGTGTAGTAAATGTTGCCTGACGTGTGTTGTCACGTTGATTGAGTCCAGAATACATGTCCTACGGTCGGCAGCTTGGAACATTAACCCTGGCAGTGGTAGCAGAGTCGCCACCACTGTTTCTATGTGGAGCGTCTGGACGGCCATGCATCCAATAGTATGCGTGTGCACACTGCGCGGCTCTGTAATATATATCAAAGTCTGGGGCAGCTAGCCCGCCCATGTGATATGGTAAGGTAAGAATCTGCCATATAACGCGCGACTGCTTACCCACCCAAGCTAACTTCACCATCAAGATAGTAAGATGTCGAAAGAAAGAGCATGGGAGTACCATGGGTATATTAGAGAAGAGAAATAATAGAAGTGGCAATACTACCGTTTTCTTAATAGAAATTCTGCCAAGCATGGACAGCGGTAGTCTAATCCAACTGTCTACGTCGTCCTCTAGTTTGCTGATAGCCACTCCATAATTTTCCCTGAACACCACTTCAGAGTCCGTATGTACTTTTATACCCAAGTACCTTACCGCGTCTGTAGACCACTGCAAAGGGTAGTCCGGTTCGATTCGGGATGTAGTCGATGTGAAGGGAAATATAATGGACTTTTGCCAATTCACTCGCAGGCCTGACAGTGCACCGAAGTGAACCACTTCCCGCAGGACCGGGGAAAGGTTGAAATCAGAGTCCCAGACATATAGTAGGGTGTCATCTGCGTATGTGGATACTATGAGTTGAAATCCTGGGAATCGAATCCCCTTGTGTCCATGGTATTCTCTAAGCACGCAGGCATATATATTCTGCTTCCAGCGCATATAAGATAGGGGACAGGGGGCAACCCTGGCGCGTGCCCTGTGAAATACTGATAGTTTCTGTACCTCACAAAGGGCCATTCTACGGAGTCAAAGGCTTTCTCCATATCAAGGAAGACAGCCACTGCCTGTGTCTCTGGTCGGGTTTGTTGGACGGCAATAAAGATTGTGCGCAAGTTGTAGGTCAAGTTCCTGCCGGGTACAAAGCCCCCCTATTCCGGTGCGACAAGGGTCGGTACTAGAGGGACCAAACGATTCGCAAGGATTGTCGCAAATATTTTCATATGTAGGTTGAGTAGTGAGAGAGGGCGATACGATGCACATTTGTCCGGGGGTTTGCCCGGTTTTAGGATGGCTACTATCACTGCTTCTCTCATTGATGGGGACATAGTTCCAGAGACGCAAATATCGTCAAAAAGAGCAGCCAACTGCGGGAGTAGTAGGTCCAGGAAGGCCTTATAGAAGGGAACTGTGAGTTCATCCGACCCGGCAACGCCCCCCGCTTTCATGTTGGATAGGGCTAAGAGAATTTTCTCTCTTTCAATAGGTCTTATGAGAAACTCCCGGTGAGCATTAGTGAGCCATGGTAATTTTATGTGCACCAGGTAATCTATGATTTCCGCCTCTGCGCAGCTGTTGCGGGTAGTGTAGAGCTCAGAACAATATTGGTGGAATCTATCCGCCACATCTGCCTCGTCAGTCAGCATCTCGCCTTTTGGAGATCGAATTTCGGCTACCAACATTTTTTCCCAGCGCTTTCTCAGCAATTGGGCCAGTAGTGTACCCAGGCGTTCAGTCTCCATACGTCCGCGCTGTGGTGTATTTACCAAGGTGCTTTATTTCATCGTCTGCCTCTGCATGATATTCCTCAAGCAGGTCTGTGAGTTCCTGCGTGTTTGGGTCACTCGGTTCCGACTGTTGGCGTTGTTCTAAGAACTTTAGTTTCTTCTCCAAGTCCGTCAGTCGCTTCCGAATAGCTTTGAGAACGCCAGAGTGCTTGGACACTGTGACCACGCGAATGTAAACTTTAAACGTCTCCCAGATGACTTGATAGCTATCAACCGAGCCCACATTCGTATAAAAAAAACGCTTCAATTGCATTAGCCAGCTCTTCTTTAAATACCGCATTGAGTAAGGAGTATGGCGGAAACCTTCATGTGAAGGGAGGTATGGTCCGTCTGGGGGCAGCAAGTACCAACAGAATCGGGGAGTGTTCGAATATGTGCGGGAAAGTATGCTGCAGGAAAGAACCCTCTCGTTGAGTGCACTTGCTGCCAGTCAATAATCGATTTGTGTGTGTATGTTATGGTATGCTGAGTAGTGTGTGAAGCCTCCTCAGTTCGGGTATCTCTGTCGCCACACATTACATAAATCAAACCTAACTATTGCACTTTCCACTGCTCTGGCAGCAGCCGTGATGTATCTCTCTGGTCCCCCGACCTATCTAGTCCTGGGTCCCTGATTAAGTTAAGATCGCACCCCCTATAGCTGCAGTCCATCTCTACCCTGTTATATTCTATCTGACATTGCCAGAAAAAACGCAGGGTTGTCAAAGTTAGGGCCATAGATAATCACTATGAGGAGGTCCAGACCCTTCCCCTTACACCTACAAATTGCGTATCTGCCGTCTCTGTCCGTGTCAACTGGTTTGAGAGTGAGGGCCGACTTAGGATTGACCCAGGTTAGTACCCCCCACGCATGAGTGGTAAATCCTGCCTCATGAATGTTGCCATGTAGGCCTCTGCTGCGCAGCATAGGGCAGTTGGGCTGGAGATGAGTTTCTTGTAACAGGCAACATCTATTTTCTGTCTTGTCTGGTACATCAGGAGTTTGCGCAGTTTTCTGTAGTCATTAAGCCCTCGAACATTCCAAGTGAGTGCTCTGAGAGTGTCCACTTCCAAGTCCTTATCGGACTCAGCGGGTTACGTCATGAAGTAAGTCATTGTTGTAATTCCCGATCGGTCTATGGTACCAGTAGGTAGTGCGGCGTACGTGCCTAATCAAATGCGTAACAATACGGTTACAGTCTCACATTCCCACTAACCCCCATACACGCCAGGTCATTCCTACCCCTCCCAGTCCCCACCCATGCCAGGGCTAGCCCAATAATGCCGCAGCGGATCCCCAATATACAACCCATTCACCAAGCAATAAGAAACCCAACAAGCAGGTAGGCTGCTCAACAAACAAAAAGGAAACTTCCACCCACACCACCGACTAAAGATAGTAATCTCCTAGAGTGTACTACACACATGGGCAGAGGTTGCCAACCAGTCAAGTGAAACTGCAACACTTAGTTAGCTAACCACCCCGCTCACCATCAAACCAATATTAAGCATCTGCCAGAAGGAGTGAAATTCTGACCTCCCCAGTGATCACGTAAAATAGGGTGTAACTACATCCCAACAGTACCACTTCCCAGGGCTTATAACTAGAGGGGGCTGGGCAACAACAGCTAAGTGACTTACCCAGTTCGTCTGAGACCCAATAAATCCACCAGTGATCTGTGGGACCAATCAATTCTTACATTGTTATAATAGGTTATCCCATTCCACCCTTAAAACCATAGTCTTATCTGCAATATGGGCTGTCTCAAGTTCAGTCTTGTTCATCCAAGTGGCCGCCTTCCGCACCAACCCAGGAGCCCCTGTCCGCGCTGCAACGCTGTTCTATGGCCCAGTCCTTGAAGGCTTTCCATAACACTGTGGAGTTCGTGAAGATTCGTGAGTGTCCCTGACGATTAACATGAGGTCAGGCTGGGTACAGCATGGCGTAGTCAATATTGTATTCTTTGAGCTGCTTCTTGAGAGACGCAAACAGTCATCGCGACTCTTGGACCCTCAATGTAAAGTCTGGAAACAGCAAAAGAGTAGACCCTTCATAATGTAATGTCTGTTTCTCCATGGCCACCCTCAGCGCCGCATCACCGGTGCGGGAGTTTAGTAATTCTGCGATTATCAGCCTTGGGAGGGGGGTCGCCAGGCTGCGATCACAGGCCGAGGGAGCGATGTGCTCTCTCAACAACAAACATGGGTGAGAAGATGTCACTGCCGAGGAGGGTAACCAGCAATATTTCTACAAATTGTTTCATATTTCCAGTCGGTGTTGACTCCAGAAGGCCCGTTATCCGTAGGTTACTCCTTCGGGACCTCGCTTCAAGGTCTTCTGCTTTGTCCTGCAACACCTGTATTACCTTAGCCAGTTGTTTGGGGTCCGTGTCCAGCGTGGTATGGGACTCTTCACCTTCCGTGATAAGGCGCTCTGCCATATCTATGCGCTCTGCTTGTTTATCGAGTCTCTCGGACATTCTGTCCATGCGATAGGAGAGGGAGTCCATCTTAGTGCCCAAGACTGTTAGTGAATTCTGTAAGCCTTCCTCCATCGAGGTGAGCATGGATCTGATGTCACCATCTGGTGTTTCCTGCCCAGCTTCATCTTCGTCTGCAGTCGCCTCACGCCCCCTGGGCTTCCGCTGTTCGAACAACAATTTTGGCTGCATTTTATCAACTCTGCCCATCTTCACCTTCCAGTAAGGGTTCCTGAGGTTCAGGACACACTGGTGAGCAAGCAGTAAGTACTGACCAGGTGGAAAAGTCAGCAACGCAGAGCCAGGGTCAAACCACTCAGATCAGTCGCAACAGACAAGGCACTTCTGGAGTTCAGCACCACAGCAGTCTAGGTTGCACCCCACACAGCTGCACATGTTGCACAAATCTAAGATGTGCTCCCCACCATGCTGACCCACCGGCAGGGACAGTCCCCACACACCACAGTAGGTAGGGGCTGCAGGTGGACGATGTCGACTCCAAAGCCACTGGGGGGGGGGGGGGGGGGAGTTCCTTGTACTCTGGGTCAGACTATTAGTACAGCAGTGTGGCGCACGGCTGACCGTCTCTCAGTGGTAGCATCCACAGAGTCCACTCCCCTCCGAGTCCCAGGAATTGGTTCAGGCTAATATTGTTCTCCACATGCCATCCGGAGATGGCCCAGTAGCAGAGAGCTGGCAAGCAGATGGTCGCTCTGAAGAGGCTCAGCACATCTACCACCGCTGCAGTTTTACTCACACAAAATGGCGGGTTACACTTCCCTTCCAGTGCAGTGCTCAGTCACTCACATGCCAGTCTTCTAGTCCACCCAAACATGCATCTCTACAGTCTCAGGGGTTTCAGTGGTGGGCCCGCCGCTGTCCGCTAAACCATCCGCGCCAATGCGCCAGCGTCCATGGGTCCCAAGCAGTGGAGTGGCCGGGGATCTCGGTGCGCCACTACGCAGCGCCAACCCCAGGAATCTCCTCAGGGAGGGCAGTGCATTGCCGGACTATTCCCGCGCGTTGTGGCAGGTCACAAGACGGCAGGGGCCACCGCAGCTGTCGCAATTCTCCCGCGTGCACCGGGGCTCAGCGCACCACAGAGCGATTTCACATCTGGGGTCACAGGGAGGTACAGCATGCCAGGGCTTGAGGCTTGTACTGCTCATCACTAATCAGAGTTCTCCCACTCAGCCGTCCGAGCGAGAAAATTGGGATCAGAGGCAGATGTTCCTTTTCCCATGTGCCTCCGGAACCAAAAGCAGGATCGATTAAGCCGTGATACGGCAGCAGATGCCAGATTCCTGAAGAATAGAGAGATAGTTGTGCGGAGCTCTCCGCTCAGGCAGCCATCTACGGCGCTGGCAAGCTTCGCCCCCCCACCCCTCGGTCTTTATTGTTATCTGAAACAATAAGCTGCATTGCATGAGTTAGTAAATTACATCTTCTGACAGAGATGCTCTCAACTGTGAGTATGACTTGTTCCTATCTGGTCAGATGACTGCTTATCATATGCTGAGTCTGAGTAGGGTACAGGTCCGCAAAATCGCAACTGAGTGCTTAAACTGCTTTCATACAGCCAGGAAGAGCTACAGCTACTGGAAGCAACACAACTGATGGATAACTATTGGCTTCCTATTTTCTCCATGTTTTGGGTCAAATCAGTAAGGCATTCTGTCCTGACAAAGAGGTACAACTTTTTGTTATAATCAGGCATTACAAGTGTTAGTTTAGTTAGTACAGCTCTATATCAGTATACATAATAAACAAATGTTGGGGAAAGTGCATACACCGGGGTGATGATCAGATTTACTATTTTGACTCCAGTGTACCAACATTTTAGGAAAGTGCATCCATGGGAGGGTTAAAGATTTACTCTTCTAACTCCAATCTTCCAAACGTTGGGGGAAGAGCATACATTGGGGCCTCAGATTGACAATTCTAATACCAATCTAATAAACACTGAAGAAAGAGCATTTATTTGAGGATTTACATTATTTACACACAAATTATATAATGTCCCCATAAAAAATAATAAACAAATTTAATATTACAGCTTTAAAAACAATATAAATTAAGAAATATAATAAAAACAATTGAAATTGTATGAAAATATAACCCCTGTATCTCCGAGCCGAGGGCGGCCTGGAGATACAGGGGTCTTGCGGGTCCCCTGGCGGCAGATTGCAGGACCCTTTGTCCGCAGGGGCGCGCAAACATCGGAGAGCGGCAGCTAGCGGCAGCCGGGAGCGAGGAGGGTGAGAGGAGACGGGCGGGCGGCCGCTTTGCTTTGTGAGCGCCGGCAGAGCGAAACTCAAGCCCGGAGGATCCAGGCCCAGCAGGAGGCGGAAGGGCCTAGCCGCACCCGGTGGCAGGAGGGAGGGCCTGGTGGCCTCCCCCGGAGCTTCTACAGTGATCGCATAAGACCAGACGCAGGTTTGGAGCCTAAACGAGAGTAGAGGGGAGGAGGACGGGAGCTGCGGCTTAAAGTGCCCGGGCCTGGCACAGAGCACCAGCGCCATTTTGAGTGAGCCTGCGGGGCGGCCTAGTGACTGGAGAGAAGTGGGGGCCTGTCAGCCCTGATTTCAGGGGGGTGCTAAGGGGGACTCGTGGGGGGCCTACCAGCCTCTACATCCAAAGCAGAGGGTGCGTCTGGATGGCAGCGAGTGGGGGGAGCACTGAGCCAACACCATGGAGGGCCGTGAGGCCACAGCACTCACCGGAGCTAATCGGTGAGCGTCAAAGCAGGCCCAGAGAGGGATACCCTCATCATTACAGGACACAAGGTTGGCGATGCGGGACGAGCTCCATAACAGATTAGGCGGGGAATGCGACACCCCCCACCCTTAGAGTATACGACGAGACGCACGGCTGGTGCCAAATAGGGGCCCTTCCCGGGGGCTGGAGACTGCAACACGTGCACTTGGGGGGCCCCAACCTTGAGCGCAAGAAGAGAACCTGGATGGGAAGCCCCCAGATCCATCACCAACTCTAGGGGTGATCTTGCATGGGCAGCGGTGGCAGTGGGCGAGTAGGTCAAGGGAGGAGCAGCGTGCTAGGGCCTTGTTGGCCCCACAGGCCCAGAGGTTGCACTGAGGAGTGACCGTTAATCGCAGACCGGGCTACATGCCCACGCTGACTGCCACGGTGGTGGAGGCACCTCCGGGAGCCTCATAGGTAGGGGGTGCGGAAGCGCGCCCAGGTGTGGCAGAAGGAGGTGATTTGGGGGGAGTGACCAGGGGAAGCCAAACAAGAGAAGCACGATCACTCCTGAAGACAAAAGAGTCCCAGCTCGCAGTGCAGAGGAAGCCAGCGAGCATACGTGGGGGGAAGTAGCTGTTGCACGGAGCACCATCTGCGGGGTTTAAGTGGAATTATCGTGGAGGGAGCGATGCAGGAGCAGTAGGAGAAGAGGCAGGCACAGCATCATGGTCGGCCAGCGGAAGAAAGTGGAACGTACGCTCACGGAGATGCTTGGCCAAGGCCAGCCCAGGGGGGACAGGGGTCCTTACTCCCTGCCAAAACAAAACACGGATCCAGGTGATGGTGAGGTGCCAATTACAAAATCTTTTCTTGAGACTCTTTTCAACTCCTTACGTGAAGGCTTCCAAACGCTCAAACAGGAGATAGCGGGGGAGGTCCGGGAACTGCGCCCGGGACGTTGACTGCCTGGGAGAGAGAATAGTGGCCTTCGAAGAAGCGGACCAAACGCGAAGTGAAGAGGTGGAGCAGCTCCAGCAAGAACTCCTCAGATTGAAAGATCAACAGATCGATCTGCAAGCCCTTGGAAAATAGATCTCGGCAAAACATCATACGAGTCCGAGGCGTACCTATCAAGAAAGAAGGGACGGACGTCACCGGATATTTGCAGGGCTTGTTTTGAGACATTTTGGGGGAATCAGCAGACTTCGAAGTTCGGATCGACAGAGCGCACAGAGTGGGGTTGCCGCGTCGTGCGCCAGCTCCCCCCCAGATATACTGGCCTTTATTCCAGATTTTCCACATAAAAGAACGGATTCTTAGAGAAGCACAGCGGAAACAACCCATACAATACCAGGGACAACCAGTGGCCCTGTACCAAGACCTCTCTGCCATTACGCTCCAGAAGAGGAAGGCATTCAAAGTAGCCACGGACTTCTTACGTGACAAAGGGATCCCTTACTCCTTGGGCCACCCCTTTCGACTTATCTTTAAATGGAATGGCACCTTGCATCAACTACGATCTCTCCAGGACACCTGTGCCCTGTTGGGGATTGAGCAGACAGAGAGACAGAGGGGCCCGCCACACCGGGGCCATCCCAGCAAAAATCGAGGAGAGGTTGGCAGACGGTCATTCTCCAACCACGGTTATGAAGCCAGACTCGCACACTATGTCGACCGAGAGTGCCCGAGCCCTTCAGGAAGTTTCCAAGGACACTTCACCTAAGGACTGAGATATTTGCGCTATGGGGGACTCATTTGCACTTCAACATTGCAAGGCCCGGGGAGGCGGGTGGGGGGCCACAGGGGTCGCCATAACTGCTCGTTCCAACAGGTAAATTCACCACAGGCCTACGCTACAGACTACTAAGCCTGGGACTATGTTCAAATGTTGGGGTTTTGGTATTGGGGTTAGGGAGGATGGGGGGACCAGGGGTTGGGAGTTCAGGACAGGGTGGGGGTTGCTGGGGTCCAGGGTCTGTTGGGGAAGGGGGTTCGGGAGGGGTGCTGGGGAGGGGAGGGAGGGCTCCGGTGTGTCGCATTACAGGGGGGCGTGGGCAGAGCGGTAGGGGTTTACGGCCTTCCTATACATATGTGTGGTCTGACACGGTTCCAACCATGGTTAAGGATGTCCTGAAAATTCTCACTCTGAATGTGAAAGAGCTGAACAACCCCATAAAATGGACCGCAGTCATATCTTTCCTAGAGAATTCGGGTGCCTCAATTTGCCTGCTGCAAGAAACACACCTGCTCGCCAGGGACTGGGACTGCATGCGTTCCAGGCCTTTCCCCCTGCAATACTACTCTTCCACCGTGGAGAAAAAGGCAGGGGTAGCTCTTCTCTTTGCCAGACACTTTAAGGGCCAGATGGGTGACAAGGTTGCTGAAATCAAAGGCAGGCTCCTGGCGAACAATGTTCAGGTGGGCGACAGATCATTGGTTATTGAGTCGATACATGCTCCCAAAACCAAGCAGGAAGGTTTCCTAACAGGGGCCCTAGCTGATGTCCTTGCAGTTCAGTCGAGGTATGCATTGGTGGGAGGAGATATTAATCTGGTAATGGACCAGGCCAGGGATAGGTCGGGCCACCGCGTTGGTGCCACGGGGGCAATCTCAGCCGAGGGCAAGCAGTGGTTGACTAGCAGAGGCTTTCTGGACCTTTGGCAGGAGGGGCATCCCACCTCCACAGGGTATTCTTTCTACTCTCATGTGCACCACACTTATGCTAGGTTGGATCACTTCTTGGGGACCATTGAATTAGCAGCCTCAGTCACAGACACGGACATTATCCCTGTCGCACTCTCTGACCATGATGCAGTCACACTTCAACGATCAGTCCCTCACACGAAATCACATAGAGACAGGTGGCGCCTCCGTGAGGCCCTGTTGCAGTGCAAAGGGGTCACACAGCAATTACATAAGAGCATTTTGGACTACTTGCACCTTAATGACAACGCAGATGTCTCAGTGACAGCGGTTTGGGGGGGCGCTTAAAGACATAGTGCGCAGGGCCCTCATAGCAATCGCTGCAGTGGAAGCTCAAGAACGCAAGGATAGAAGATAGGCTCTCTCGGCGCAGGTGCTGGAATTAGAATGGGTACACAGCCGGACTTGGGCCCCTAGAATCTGGCGACAGCTAAAGGCAGCCAGGGCATAGCTAGCGAGCCTCGATCTCGATTGTGCAGAATATGCAGCCTTACGCTAAAGACACACTTATTATGTGGGAGGGGATAAGACCGTGCGCCTGTTGGCCAGTAAACTGAGGGCAAGAGTCCAACGATCTAAAATCTCCAATATACGGAGTCAGGGGAGGCAAACGCTTTATGAAGATGAGCAGATAGCAGACATGTTCCGGGCATTTTATGCTACGCTTTACGCTGCGGACACATCTTCAGATCCTGAGGGGGTGGATGCTCACCTTAGCGAGCCTGCGATTACGCACTTAACGGAGCTAGCGCGCTTTCCCTGGACACCCCGATACGGACGGAGGAAGTGGTATGTGCGATAGCAAGCCTCAAGCCTCTAAAAGCACCAGGGCCTGACGGCTTCTCTGCCGGCTTTTATAAAGCCTTCTGTCCATTATTGGCGCCCGTTCTCACCAAACTGTTTAACTCCTTCCGGGGACCGGGGTCCATTCCATCTGACATGCTTGCTGCGGATATTATTGGCCTGCCCAGACCGGGCAAAGACACCTCACAATGTGCCGCGTACCTGCCCATCTCCTTGCTCAACCTGGATCTTAAAATCTTCACGGGAATTCTGGCGGCGAGGCTCAGACCATGCCTTCCGGGCAATATAGAGCCCGATCAATCGGGTTTCATTCTGAATCGGCAGTGTAGCGATAACACCAAGCGTCTACTTCATGTTATAGATAAAGACCACTTTAACGGTACGGACGCGTCTCTCTTATCTGTTGACACTGAGAAGGCGTTCGACAGGGTGGACTGGGGATACCTGGATAAAACCCTGGTGCGATTTGGCATTGGGGAACGATTCCGCGCATTGGTCGCCAGCTGCTATGACACCCCTCAAGCGACGATCCGGGTTAATGGCATTGGATCGCAGCCCTTTGCTATCCGGCTAGGCACCAGGCAAGGGTGCCCGCTATCACCCCTACTATTTGCACTCTACATAGAACCGTTTGCGCAAAAAAATCCGGGACAACCCGGATATCACTGGTATCACAGTTGGGGGTGAGCCACGCACCATCAGCTTATATGCCGACAATGTACTTGCGGCGGTTGACAACCCCTTGCGCTCCATGCCTGCTTTTCTCACTGAAATGGAGGCCTTTGGGAAAGTCTTGGGGTTCAAAAGGGATATAGGGAAATCCCTGATTCTTCCTTTGGGCCGTAATGCCCGCAGTCCAGCTGGTGGCCAGCGACAGTTTGGGAGCCTCACTTCCCACATGTCTTTGCCATACCTGGGGATCATCTTGCCGCCCAGCACAGCACAAACGGTCGATCACAACTACGCGTCACTTTTTGCTCAAATCCAGAGGATCTAAAGAGGTGACGGCAGCAGCCATTATCCTGCTTGAACGAGTAGCGGCGATTAAAATGTCTCTGTTTCCCAAGATCCTTTACGTGTTCCAATCCATTCCAGTCCAGTGACTCCACCGATAGGGATGCTCCAGAAAATGCAGGCCCCATACGACAGTTCGTTTGGGCGGGAAAGCGCCCGCGGCTTCGCAGGGACTTAGATAGACAGGCTCCTGCGGAGGGAGGTTTGGGCATCCCTAACCTTTTTCGGTACTTCCAGGCAACGCAACTTCGCTACCTCTTGGAATGGAATCGCCCAGAGTCGGAAAAGAGGTGGCTTTTCCAGGACCGCGCAATAGCTCAAATGTCGCTCTGGAAAGTCCCCTTCCTGAATCGTTCTGACAGACCGTCTTATTTTAAAAGGTCGCCAATCACTCGCTCGCTCCTCAAGGTGTGGGACGCGGTAGCGGTCAACAGGGGCCTCACTACTTTTCCCTCAACTATTACTCCACTGTTTGACAACCCGGAATTTTCCCCCGGGGTGGAGCCTCAGGCGTTTGGCCCATGATGAGCCTCGGAATGCAGGTCGGCTGGTCACCTGTTTGACTTGGACGGCTTTATAGAGTTTGACACCTTGAAAGAGATGTACACTCTGATAACGCTGCGTCGGTTTCAATACTTCCAGATCCGTCATTGGCTAACGCAACGAGACATGATGCCCCAAGTGAGCCATCGTCTCATAACATATGAGAAATGTCTCCTAACGAAAAAAACGGACAGACAGGTGATCACTGACCTTTATAAAATGTTAAGCCCGTCCCTTTCTCTTTCACGCTCCGCTGGCCAGAAGCGTTGGAAATCGGAGCTAGGAAGGACCCTTACAGATAAAGAGTGGCAAGATATTTATCATAGAGCCCACCACACCACCAGGAACGTGACAAGTAGGGAGTCTGCAGTTAAGATCGCATACTATTGGCACCTGACGCCGGCTAGGCTGCATCAAGGTAATCCGAAACGCAGCTCCACATGTTGGACGGGTTGCGGCAAGATGGGGACGTTGACTCACTTGTTGTGGGAATGTGAGGAGGTGATGGATTATTGGAAGGAAGTACTAGACGACATAGACTGAGATACCCAGTTTCCCTGCTTATACACTATTGGGCCTCCCAAATGCCTTGACGTTTCCACTTAAATCGAATAGGGGGCGACAGATGGGGCTGGCGGTAGGGGCGGCGGCACATCATATTCTCTCGCTATGGGGCACCACAAGGAGACCTACACACGGGCTGGCTTCACAGGCTATGGTATATACTAGGTATGGACCGGATTCAAGCGACCCTAACCCAGACTTCGGACTCCTTTAACACTATATGGCAGCCCTTCCTTGCATTGCTAGCTGGGGAATTCAATCAACGTACGTGCCCGAAATACCTCTGGTTAATACGACTCACAGAGGAGCCTGCCAGAGGGGACGACCCCTCACGTTAGAGTCCATACAGCTAGGTACTTGTTCCCCTTCAAGAGGAAAGAAGCGACACACCGGAGGAGGGGCAGTTAGGGGGATTGGGTAACGTGGGGGGGGATGTTTATGGGGCATCTGGACGCACTACTGACCGAGGGTTTTCCTCTACCTGCTGTCATGGGCACACCTTATCACCTGGTAGCTTGCGTTGCTATCTCATTGATGCAGGAGGGGGATACAGCACTGGTTTACGGGGTGGCCCTCTGGTTTGTCATATTGCACTGTGTTTGATGCAATGGAAATCAATAAAACTATTTTAAACAAAAAGAAAATCATAACCCCCTAAAAATAACTGAATAAAAAAAATTATCTATTAAAAGTATAACAATATACACTTATTAACAATTTTATAATATAATGAATACATTACACAGGTAATATCATTTATTTCATATTTTATTTAAAAAGAAACTACGCACCCCATCTTCCAACAAACTCCACCACCCAAATTTTAAATTCATTTTATAAATAGAAAAAATAATAAACAATGAAATAAATCCATAACAATTACAATATATTAAATAATCCCAAAAAATAAGCTATTGATATATTATTAATAAAAAACCTCTACGCAACCAAATCCCCCAAGAAACCCACAACTCAAATATAAACTTCTAACAATTGTAATGAACAATGAAACAAATATTAAATAATATATTTTAACTGTTAACACATTTCTATTACATTTATTATGTAATTAATAAGATATTCTACTCAGACACAACTGAAATGACATATTATACACAATTTAAATTTATTAAACATTAAAAAATATGGAAAATAGAGGGGGAGTGGCCAGGTGCCAGCGAAGATGGCCGCTTAGTCCAGAGCTCGCCGGAGCCGAGGCTTAAACCCCTCCAAAATCCGGCAAAAATCAGACATGTTATGTATACCTAAAACTGCAACTGCCTTCTGGCTCCTAGCGGCACCAGGGACTGAAATACGGAACTCTCTGCATGCCCCCGAAGCTGCTGTACATCGCCGATGCGTGGTGGCAACCTGCTGCACCGGAACCTGTGAGGCGGACACCCGGTTCCGAGGCTGATGCGAGGACACGGCCTTGAGGCCTGTGCCGGGGGTGGGGGGTGTGAGCTGACTCCGATGCCGGGGCTCCCGCCGACCCCGCGAGACTTAGACGCGGGATCAGTAGCTCCACATCAGCCAGAGGAGTATTCATCGGAGGCGGAATTAATTACGGAGGTGCTGAGACCCGTGGGCGGCCCTGTAGGCGGTAGGACTGGAGATATTTGGCGGCAGCCATAGCGGTCTAACAACGGTGGCACTGGGCCTTTCGTCGGCCGACGGAGGGATTACATGCCCTGGGTGCCGCTCGAGTGGAGTGTGCAAAAATTAATCCTGATCTGCCCGCCGGCCTGGTGAGAGTGCCGGGGTGGGGTGAACTGCGCAAAGGCGACATTGGACTCCAGAAACAAGGCGCCATTATTAGAAGCGGGGTAGGTGGACACTGCTCCCGAGGCAAATAGCGGGCAATCTGGATGGTCACTGTGCTAAGGTGGCAGGGTACACTGATAAGGATAGCTTCTACAGCTGAGTGGCGCGGCAGGTCTCACCATAGGGGGCTGCGAGTGTGGCGACGGTACTGGAAGACCTGACCAACCGCGCTGACACATATCCAGGAGCCGGGAGCCCAGCGTAGGCGTGAGTGCTGGGACCACGCGGGTGGATGACAGAGGAATAGACAACTGACCCGGCTGGGGCGAGAGGCGCACCTGTGATCAGGGAGTACAAATCGGCCAAAAACGGGCACAGTGCCCCCTGAGCAGAGGCCGGGCTGAACAGCGCTGGGACACGAGGCTAAGAGCGGGGGTGAGAGGTCCTGGAAGCTGCCCCCCCCAGCCCGGCTGCAGACTCCTAGTGACAGCGCAGTGGGGCTGCGACGAGGACTTGCGAGCTGCAGGCAGGGAACGTGCTACTAAAAGATGAAGCCGAAGGGAACAGCAGCTGCAAACAAGTTGGACAAATATGCAGTCTCATTGGGGGCCCCCCAGAGCGGGGGAGCGGCAGGAGATCATTCCACCCCTACCAAACCATCCTTGGCCTCTATTATGACGGCGATTCCGACCCTGGGGACTAAGCTTGAGTCGAAAATGGACAAGATGTCGATCGACATTAATCTGCTTCAAACAGACCTCGGCAAAATGTCGGAAAAGGCCAAGGCTAACGAAACGGACATACGGGAGCTCCAGGCCTCCTCAAAGAAACTTGAACAACGCGTAAATGACCTTGTACATCAACATCGTCAAACGGCCCTAAAGCTGGAGGACCAGGAAGGGAGGGCCCGCCGAAACAACATCTGCATGGTAGGCATTCCGGAAGGATCAGAGGGGCCCAGCGTGGACCTCTTTCTTGAATACTTGATCCTCAACCACCTGAAGCCAAGGCGACTATCCAACATTTTCACTATCGAGCGGGCGCACCGTGCGCCAATCCCCAAGCCCAAGCCAGGTGCGTTGCCGAGGACGATCATTGCAAAAATATTGAACTATATTGACAGAGATGCTATCCTACAAGCCGCCAGACAGATGGGAGACTTACAATACGAGAATGCAACGATCAGGTTCTTTCCAGACTTCACACTTCAAGTGCAATGCAACAGGCGCTCCTTTGATGGAGTAAAAGCGGCACTCCAGGACAAGGGCATCAAATACATCATGTTTTTTCCGGCCAAACTCAAAGTTATTGCAGGGGGAAAATCTCTGTTCTACACGGCACCACCAGAAGTACAAGACTGGTTAGACAGAGGGTCGTCGCGGTGCTCTGCTCCAGCAGAGGGAGGCGGATGGAGGGACACCCAGGCCGCCTCCCCAAGATCGCAGGATGGCAGATCGGATGTGGACAGAGAGAGTCAGCGTTCATGGCGGTCGAGGTCGGCTAGTCCACAAAGAGGGACACTCAGAGTCGCTAGTGGAAAAAAGAGGAGGAGGCACTGCCTACATTGACCCAGAAGAGCTGTAATGTAACATACTTTTTGTTCTTGATGTTGGGATTATTGACTCCTGGGAGATGTATGGTGGGTGAGGGACTGGTCCTTTGACCCCCATGGAGGGGGTGCCGGTGGTGGAGCGGAATGTGACTTTCGTTGCTTGCCCTAGTGCGGGACAGATCTAGACAGTCTAAGAAGTGGAAGGGGCACCACTTTGCCTGAGGGGGTTGGGAAGTTTACGTACCAAGAACCTAACGTGAAGATGTGCACACAGACATAGTGAGCCACTGTGTTTGTTGGGAAGGTGATCGGCGGCTGGAGCTGGGGCGGCGCTTTTTTCCATCTTAAGCAGGGTTTTTTTGGGAGGGGGAGGTTTCCTTACTCCGGGGTTGGGTGGGGAGAAAGGCGCTCTGCTAGTTGGGGATGTGGGTAGTTCGAGACCTATGTGGCAGGGTAGCAGGGAGGGGGGAGGGGGGCAGGCAACAGATTCAAGGTTGAGGCTTGAGGAATGTTCAGATGTACTGGCAAGAAATGGCATGAGTCACAGTAAGAATGCTACAATACACAGGGAGTGTTTACATGTGACGGTACGCAAAATCAGATATCACAGAAAGAACGCTACAATGATACACACTGATGGCTATGAAGGGGGATAAAAGCCTCAAGGTGATTAGCTGGAATGTCAATGGGTTAGGGGACAAGCTTAAAAGGGGTATAGTGCTTCAATTTGTTAAACAACACCTCCCGGATGTGGTCCTCCTGCAGGAAACCCATCTTATAGGAAACACTTGTTATGCATTAAACAGATGTGGGTACACACTGGTGATTCATGCAGGATTCACTTCAGGGTCAAGTGGGGATCCTGCAACGCCGTAACTTCCCACTTGTCATTGATCACACAGATGTAGATCATCTGGGACGATTTGCTGCGCTCTCGGGGAAGTGGGAGGGACAAAGGCTCAACCTAGTGACAGCCTATATTCCGCTAGGTCTCCAGACTCAGTCGTATCAGGACCTGGGTAGGCTCCTCCTTTCCCTCCCTGGGAGGGCACCTCCTAATAGGCGGTAATTTTAACGCAGTGGTGTCGGGGGACTTAGACAGGCTCCCTTTCCGAGACATAGGGGCGGGACACATGTGGCTCTCCAATCTCCTGGAGGTGTTTGGATTATTGGACCTCTGGCGCATTCGACATCCGAACTTAAAACAATATACCTTGTTTTCTGGTTCGCACCGCACACTTTTGCGGATAGACTACATACTAGCACCGATGCAACAGGACACCACAATTCAAGAGGTCAAGCACCTAGCGAGAGGGATCTCTGATCACTCCCCGGTATGGGCACACCTTACAGTTGGAAATCAGAGGGTGGGATGTGTGGCGCCAATCAATGCCTGGTTTCTTCGGAATGAGGAGACCAAAAAGAAACTCATTCTTTTAATTGACCAGTATTTTCAAGAAAACGTTGGGACTGTGGACTCACCGGTAGTTCTTTCAGAAGCCTTTAAAATGGTGCTACGGGGGAAGCTCTATCCATAATCGTTGGGCGCCGTAAGGAGTGAGAGGCTCAGATGGTAACCGTGGAAGGCGATCTCCTCGCTCTAGAGCAAACAGCGCTAGGGGACGGCAGTTCAGAAATCCTGCACCAGATGCAACTTAAAGTAGCAGAATACAAGGCATTGGCTACTGACGCTGCTAAGGCCCTTGCAAGAGATAGGGAGGGCTGATTGTATGACCAAGGGGATAAAGCGGGCAAGTTAATAGCCTGGCTGGACAAAAACAAACAGGCGCAGAGGGTGGTGGCCGAGTTTAGTTCTGACTCGGGGTACCTCCTTACTGAACCCCAAGAGATTGTCAGGGAGTTCGCAAGGCTTTTCCAAAAGGTGTATAGCAGGGGGTCCGATCGCTCAGAAGAAGACCCAATTGATCTACTTACCGACATCAAACTGCCTACCCTCTCAGATGACGATCGAGAGCAGTTGGGGGTGTCACTGACTACGGAAGAACTAACTAGGGCCATCCATGACCTCCGACCTGGAAAGGCCTTCGGACCCAATGGTCTTACTATCGAGCTCTACAAACTAAAGCCCGACTGCCTGGGCCAGCATTTGAAACACATGTTCGAGAAGAGTATGGAGCGAGGTCTACTGCCGAGAGACCAACGTATAGCCACAATAGTGACCATTCCTAAGGAAGGGAAACTGAAAGAAGTAAGTAACTCCTACAGACCAATATCACTGCTAAACGCCGAGCCTAA
This sequence comes from Lissotriton helveticus, assembly GCF_964261635.1. NCBI lineage: Eukaryota > Metazoa > Chordata > Amphibia > Caudata > Salamandridae > Lissotriton > Lissotriton helveticus. The sequence continues at coordinate 786,735,523 of NC_136071.1, read as the reverse complement.
AATCCTGGCGAAAGTACTTGCGAATAGACTCAAGCCAGTACTCAGTAAGCTGGTCCACCCAGACCAGTCGGGATTTATTCCCCACCCTAACACGGCGCTTAATCTGCGCCCTCTCCACTGAGTACTAGGACGTTGTCACATGATTCAGGAAGATGCTGCGGTGGTCTCGCTAGACGCCGCAATGGCGTTCGACACGCTTGAGTGGTCATACATGATGGCGGTTCTGCAAAAACTGGGTTTTGGTCCAAACTTTATTGGCTGGGTGTGTCTCCTCTACACCGAGCCGCTTGCCCAGGTGGTAGTGAACAATAAGATTTCGGAGGTCTTTACTCTGGAAAGAGGGAAGCTACAGGGGTGTCCCCTTTCACCGTTGCTTTTAGCCCTTTCCATTGAACGATTGGCTGCCTGGATAAGACAGGATCTCTCTCTAAAGGGACTTCGATGGGCTGACAGGTGGGAAGACTGAATTTCGCTTTATGTGGACGACATCCTCTTGTACCTCGCGAATCCTCATAAGTCTCTTGTCGTGACCCTGGACATTTTTACCAACTTTGGGAAAAATTCAGGGTACAGTATTAATTGGGGTAAGTCACTCCTTTACATCCTCCCCCATAATACTGCGCAACTGCCCGATTTAGGTAGCCACTGAAGGGTTTATGTATCTGGGAATTTTTCTCTCAAAGGAGAAGGCTGTCAGATACGAGAGGAATCTCCTGCCGCCTTTACGATGGCTGAAGAGAGACACCATTACCTGGAAGAAACTCCCGCTGTCCCTACTGGGTCGGGCGGCACTCTTTAAAATGATGGCGCTGCCAAGGTTTCTCTACGCCTTCCAAAACTACCCGGACCTAGTTGCGCAAAAATATTTTTCTACCATCGAGGCTACCCAACGGGACCTTCTATGGACTGGAATGCCCCGTATATCCTTGCAGAAACTAACGCTAGGGTGGTATGATGGAGGCATAGCCCTCCCAGACATCCGGAAATACTACTGGGCGGCGCATCTTTCCGCCATAAACCAGGGTACTTACTGTGACGGAAACGACCCCGGCTATGGGATGGACAGATGACTCCTCCCGGGCGGAAACTTTGAGGCTGCACTCTATTCCAGGCCCAACAGATACCCCCTCACAGGACCAACGAAGCACTCGGTCCAACTCTGGCACATTGTTAACGGAAAACTGGGATGGGCCAACAAACTTACACTGGCTACCCCGCTATGGGTTTCTGAAAAGTTGGGAACACTGACCCGCAACATAGGCTTTCACAGCTGGGACCTGATAGAGACATCTCACATAAAGGACCTGTGGGGTCCTAATGGGGTGGTCCCCTTTGCTTCGCTCCAACACACTTACGAATTGGCACACACGGAGCACTTTCGCTACCTGCAGGTCAGGCATTCCCTCCAAACTATTATCCCACCAGGGGCACAGCTCCCGGAATCCTCCCTCCTTGAGGACAGGCTGCCAGACTGCCACCTCACAGAAAGTGCTATTTCCTTCACATACAAAAAGCTGATCAACCATACCCCGGACCCCCTGCTGGCACTTAGGGGGAAGTGGGAGGCGGATGGACTTGAAATCAATGATGAAGAATGGAGAGGCACTTGCATCCCCCAAAGAAATAGCAAGTTCGGCTAAATTGCGATTGGTTTAACTGAAAATACTACATTGAGTCTATATCTCTGGCACCAGGCTGATGTTGATGGGCCGAAGTGAGGAGGGGAACTGTAGGAGGAGATGTGGGGAAAGGGGTACCTTTTTTCACATAATATGGGAGTGCCCTGTGCTGCAAGCCTACTGGAGGTGGGTACATAAATGTATGAGGGATGTGTGAGGGGGTGGGACTGCGCCGAGAGGCTAAGAGGTGCCTACTGAACATCTGGGAGCCCACCGATCTTTCGTCGAAAGGGAAAACATGGGTAACACTAGGATTGGCAATCGCTAAAAGAAATATAGCATGGTTGTGGGGAGCGGTGACACCTCCAACGCTCAGCTCCTGGAAGAGGAACATGGACTGGTGCATGATCCACAAAAAGACGGTCTATGTGGCCCAGGGTTGTCCCCGGAAGTGGGTAGGCATATGGTCCAACTGGAATGACTATTGTGGTCAATTGTGTGAACCCCCCAATATTGCACCCATTGACGAACTGAACACAATGTAAAGTCCTCTGAATTGAAAGTATCCAATGACAATCTCTTCCAGCCATGATCTATGCGTACTGTATTATAATGATCTCTGTGTGTAACCTGTGATTTCTGTATGTGTGACACCCAATTTCTTGGCTTTTACCAATAAAAAGATTTATAAAAAAAAATTAATAATATGGAAAATAGGTTCATAGATCTGGCGCCTGCATTGACTAGGAGGCGTATACCAAATATGTGGAAAGCACCTATGGGACAGGTGAATGTATGGCGCTGCGAGGCCTCCGGGTGGTTATGCGCTATATAAGTGCAATTTTTCATTTCATTTCATTTCATGGCAGAAGGAGGTGACTACCTGGGCCGGGGCAGAGGAGAGAGCACTGCGTAGGGAGGAATTGAAAGGGCTGCTCCAACGCACAATAGCAAAACAATGGAGTGACACACTGCATGCCTGGGAATACCAGAGTTCTCCAAGTAGTACAGATGGAGAAAGTGAACCCCCCTCAGCCTAAAATAAAGGAACAGGATTACCTCCCCCCCCCCCCCCCCCATCGAGTTTGCTGGTCCCGGCCCGCGAGACCGGCTCTGTGAAAGGGACCCCTAGGAATCCACCCCTTTTGCACAAAAGGAAGGGAAAATGTAGGTTGGCTAGCCTTGAAGCATGTGGTTGAGGTGAGACTGGGCACTCATGGAGCCTTGGAGCAAACCGGTTTGGAGACTCTACCCCGCTTCCCCTCACCTCATCTTCGCTCCTCCTTCTCCACCCGGTACATAATGAGACTTACGACATACTCTTCACAGATAGAGCCGCACTGGACACTGACAGGCAGCAAGACAACCTGTACTTAATTCCCTATTTGGCAAGACCCATGTATATATGATCCAGAAATGGCAGAGACACCACATACCCAGACGTAGCTACCTTGAGTGGCAAAAAAGAACGCACATTTTTGAAGGTTACACGGGCGTGGAAACTGGCACCCTAAAATGAGGTCATGTACTGTCAGAAAGGAGTAATGTTGATTGCTGAGTATCATGCCTACTAGACCCCCCTCTGAAGATATTCTTGGGACTTAAAGTGCTCAGTAACCATACTAAACTCTGTATCATTCCGATCACAAGAGAAATTATATGATATATGTCGGGGGGAAAAAAAATGTGAGTTGATAAATGTAGAAAACAATGCCAATAAAAATATGTCTAAAAAAATAAACATTTAAAAATATGTAACAATATAACTATAAAACAATTTTAAAAATTACATTATTTAATGTGTATTTTACCCCTTCCGTGCTAGTGACGGAATCACTCCGTCACGAGCTACGGGCGCGCTGTGCTCATGACGGAGTGGTTCCGTCATTCCGCGGCCGCTCCGCCCGCGCTGCATCAATTCCGCGGCTGAATTAATAAGCGGTCGGGGCCATGACGGAACCACTCCGTCATGAGAACAGTGCGCCCGTGGCTCGTGATTGAGTGGTTCTGTCACAAGCATGGCGGCACAGCGCGACAGCCCCCCCCACCCCAGCGCCGCAGTGGAATAACCGCCACAGGGTTAAAAAACACTACCATCCAATCCCCCAATAAACCCAGAAAACCAAAACATACAAATAACGATAATATTGAGCATGAAAAATAAATAACTTTACCAGAACTTTTATAATGAAAGAAACTCATAAAACAATACAATAAAACACTATGAAATAAAACAATAGTAAAATAAACAATATTTTAACCTTTAATATAACGGTAAAGCAGTTCTAAAAACTATAACCTCGATATTTTGCTTCATGATAATTTTGTATATTTTGACTGCATTATAGTCAGACGATATTTCAGTAGAACACTCATTTGGTATTTGCCAGCATTACCACAGTCACCTGCTGGATGTCAAAGGCAGTTAGTGTAACTGTTCCCAGACATGCACCAGTCTCTTTATTTTGGTCAGGGTGCGACTTCCAATCAATTATTTGTTCCTCTCTGGTAAGAGTGGAAGGTTTACCTGAAATTCAAGAATGATATGCAAAGCTATGAGGGAATAATGGAATGCAATTAAGACACTGTAAAATCCCTTTGAAGGGAACCACATACCCAACTATCGCCTATGCTTATGACCACTAATAACTTATATAAATGCATTAGGCCTTTTTGGTTTTGCTTGGGAAAGAGAATAAAATACAGGAAACACTTTGGAACAAATGTTATCAAATGAATATACTCCTATCCTCAAATGCTTCTTCCAAGTGAGAAAGAGCAGGTTGTAGACTATCAACAGGGGCAGAACACAGACTTTTGCTGGCTCTGCTCTGGCTCTGCTCTTTCAGGATCTATCCTGCAGTCAGAACATTCAGTTTTGCAATGGCTCACTTCAGCTCTGTGATCAACAGCACAATTCCTATCACGGTCCAATGGCTGTGAATGACCCTAGGTGACGGAAGAATTATGGACAATGCTATTTATCAACTGTTTTTTCTTTGGTAAATGTTACCGATCCTCTTCTGAGGAACACACTTCAAATAATAGCTACCAGTTTTCTGTATTTAGAAATTAATCCAGAGAGCAATTTAATTTAAATTAAAGCCTTTCATGCTTTCAATGATGACTGGTAGGCTAATAGATGGACATACTGTCAATATTCAGAGCTGAAACAGATGCTATACCTAATGAAGTTTAAATAGCTGTACATGTGTACATTACTAATGTTTTCTGTTTCTAGGTAATTACACTATTTATTCAAATGGATCACTTATATACCTGTAGAAATATAGTAGTAGTTGTAGCTTAATGTTTTAATAAACAAAAAATAAGTCGGGATAAACACCAATAAGAGAAGAAAATACTAGGTACAGATAAATATAGTTATTGGAACACTAAAACGCTGTGATTACATGTGCGTGTGTTATGCGCAAGCAAACTCTTCAGTCTACAACAACGAGCCTGTGTTAAGTATACAATATCGACCTAAAACGCATAAGATCACAACATGAGTGGGACAAATAAACAAAAGACCCTGCATTCGTTTGATTCTTCCAAGGAACTGCAACTCCAACCAATGACCACAGCTGCAATAACACAATGGCCAATAAAATAGATTAAGTGGGGCTTCTGCTTTGCTTTGCTTTAACTGCTATATAGCGGCAATGTAATTACAGAATCAAAACAAGCATTTGCAATGCAATAGGTCTCGCATTTGCAAAAGTTTGAGCTTTTGGCATTGTAAATGACAAACCTTTTATTTATGTGTTGGTTTTGAAATTAGATAAATAAATGGCATATTTATTCATAATGCCAATAACTTAAATTCTCGCAAATGCAAGACCTATTGCATTTGCAATGCAATAGGTCTCACAGTTATGCGAGTTTAAGCTATTGGCATTGTAAATCACAATGCCTTTTATTTATGTTTTTAAAACGAAAACAAATAAAATCATTGTTATTTGCAATATGAATAGGTCAAACTCGTGTAAATACATTGCAAATGCTTTTTTCCTTTTAATCTTACCCTTATTAAAGTAACCATTTTTAAGATACAGGAGGAAATGTTATACATCACCAGATGGATCCCACCAGTACTTTCCCTTGAAAGGCGGCGGTACCTTGTTCCGATGGTCAAGATTGGTTAAGTGTTTTGGGTCAACACTGGAGAAATCCAGACCCTGCAAAACCAACAGAGTTCACTCTCCCTTGTTATGGATGACTAGAGTACTGCAGCCAATCAAGACGCAGAGACATGTTATTTGGCCCTGCACAAGGCGATGCGCAGAGTACTGCAGCCAATCACGGCGCAGGTGCATGTTACCTGACACTGACCCAGATGATGAGCAGAGTACCACAGCTAATCATGGCAAAGCTTAATTTTGTCTGGTACTGCTCCAGGTGATGTCTGGCACTGCAGACCTGAAGGCAGGAGGCGTCTTCCTGCTCAGCAGCCAAGATGGCGTCACTGGCAATGCGCACAGAGTCCTACACATGCTAACAGAGGTATTGTGGGCTCCCTCGCACAAACACGCCACCCGGCAGGTGATCTCAGATATGCATATCACTGAATCTTCTGACAGCAGGGACATCACGCAAGAATAGTTTTGTTCGGGGTCATGAAGATGTAAGAGCAGAGTGAAATATAATATCGATGACTAATGTAAATATTTCTCAATTTGAGCATGAATCCCTAAACCAGAGATCAGTTATGGATACAGCAGTGGCATTTTGTAAAGTTCCTGCGTGTACAATAAGAGAGGAGGGAGAAATATTTGGTCAAACACCACTGATTTACAGCTTCCTTTTAATCTGAGAGCGATTGAAAAAGAGGAGAAAGAGAAAAAAAAGCTTTTGCAATGCAATAGGTCTCGCATTTATGAGAGTTTGAGCTATAGTAACAATGCCTTTTATTTTTGTTTTAGTATTAAAAACATAAATAAAAGGCATTGTCATTTACAATGCCATTAGCTTAAACTCGGGTAACTGCGAGACCTATTGCATTGCAAATGCTTGGTATATGCGCTATTTGCCCAACAGCATTTTGCCGCCACCTTTCTTTAACCTGGCAGACTGTTACTGTTAATTATGGACTTGGGATGGTCACAGCCAAGTATGTGAGAATTTCTACCAGTCTTGCATGTGATTTGTAGCTGCTGTATCCCTAATTGTTCGTTATCATCTAGTGAGAACAAACTGAAAAGAATTTCCTCTCCTAACTAAAAATCTGTCTGGTTACGTGAGCTTGTATTAAACACTCTGCATAACGTTCATAAATCAAAGAGTGAAAGCAGAATAGAGTGGCGCTCATATAAGGGAATCGAGGCATTCGCATTTCAGAGCTCACAAAAAGTTATTTACCAGATATGGGGCGCAGGTTACTATGACCTCACGTATAAACAATCTGGGCTTCTGTGGGCTGCAAAGACGATGAATCAATCCCTGTTGACTCAGATGATCATGTCCAGCACCGCTTCAGACAGGGATGTGATGCTTGACAGGGTCACCTGGAGTGACAGCACCTCGGATATCATTCACCTGACCTAGAAACTGGATGGATATTTCCATGTTTATGCCATCAGGTAAGCAAGGCTCTGGGCTTATAGACACGATTTGAAAATGTATTGATCGCTTCCGGGTTGCTTACAGTCGGAACTAAACAAAGTCTGCGTCGGACGACTATACGTCCATTAGCAGCTCGTGTTTTTCACTTTAAGTGAAAATGATCGTTACTGCATATACACAGCAGACGCCGAAGAGTAAGGAGAAGACAAGAGAAAGAAGAAAAGACGAAATTGCTTGACATAGTTGTAAGCAGCTATAGTTTGAATATATTACCTGATGGCTTACAAAGTGGGCTAACTGCACTTTATTTGAGAAGAGAGAGTAGGGACCTACTTCTAATGTCCGTATGGGTATGGTCAGCCTTGTGTAATGGAGGCGTTTGGCGATGAATATGATCAGCTAAAAAAGACAAACATTGCTAAATTAGCCATGGAAGGGGACTACTAGTGAAGTCTCCTTATCAAACAAAAACAGCAAAGTCTGCCTCAGTGGTGGCCAGGCATGTCTGAGAATTAGCTTTCCCAAGTTTTTTGTTAAAAAAAAGGGACAGGAAAAAACACACATATTACAGACCATTCTAGAGATGTGGCAAAGACTTGCCCGGTGATGCAATGTATTCTTATTTGCGTGAATGAATTACCTACATAACGATGGGTCTAAGACAGCGTAAGGCTAAAGTTAAATATACATTTTAATTGGTTTTTAGGGCTCGGACTCCTCCCCACTGTAAGTGGGGGAGGAGTTTCGAGATCCTAATGTTAGAAGAAAAAAAAGAAGTATCTCCTAGGGCCTTGGCGAGAGGAATTCCACACATTCCTTAGCGTTTTCTGTCATCTGGCCAGTGATTCGTCTTCCTTGTGTTTTCGTTTTAATAGGCTTGAAGTGATAGGGTAAATGTAGTTTTGTTCCGCCATTTTGGGCATATTTCGTTCGTGCTCGCGCAAAGAAGTACATAAATTATAATTAGGAGCTGTCAGGGTGCCTCCGTTAGTGAATCCAGATGGCCGGGCGCGTTCACAATTCTGCAGCGCTCAGCGCGCAGCTTCCTTGTTCTTGTTTTTTTTACAATTGGATCGCTTTCGCGATCTGTGGTCCGGCGTTGTGAAGCTTGTTTGTTCGGGGATTCTACGCGCGTTCAGTTTTTCATCGGAGGTACATGCCGAGTTGTTATGAAGTACATGGGAGCAGTTTAACAGGATGTGAGCACTCGGATAACTCTATTGTGCGGACCAGGCATGTGAGTGAGCACGAGCTTATTGCCAGCGCGCCGGAGATGCACCTTAACCCTGCGTGTAAAGAAGCGTCGCTGTGTCAGGTACCGAGAACTCCGACTGCTCTTCCGTGGGCTTCTATCCTGACCCCCCGCATCCTTATCATTGTACAGGGGCGCCATAGCTCAGGCATTGGGCCTCAATTCTGATTCCAGGGAAGCCACTCCCTCTGCTCTTTCATTACTAGGCGCGCACACCACAGCTGTCGGTGCACCTCAATCCCGACCTGCCACATCGTCTGCTATTTCAGTTCCGGAGCGAGCTTAGCTCCGGCAGTGTACCTCAATCCCGACCTGCCGCATCCTCTGCTATTTCAGTACCAGGCGTGCACAGCTCTGTCAGTGCACCTCAATCCCGACCTGCCGCATCCTCTGCTATTTCAGTACCAGGCGTGCACAGCTCTGTCAGTGCACCTCAATCCCGACCTGCCGCATCCTCTGCTATTTCAGTTGCGGAGCGAGCATAGCTCCGGCAGTGTACCTCAATTCTCACATGCCATGCACACTGCTCTTTCAGTACAGGGGTGCACAGCGCCATTTTCTCCTGTTTTTAGGTCCGGGGCGCACACAACTCGGTCAGTGTACCTCAGTCCTGAACTGTTGACCCTCTGCTATTTTTGTACTGAGGCGCATCCTACCCACCTCAATCCAGACCGACCGCACCCTGGGCTCCAGCAGTCCCGGAACGCCGCAGCTCTGCCAATGTGTCTTAATGCAGAGCTGCCGCCCCCCCTGCTGTGCAATACAGGGCGCACTCACTTCAGCCAACGTATCTCAGTCGGGACTAGCACAGCAACTGTTACAGCACCACCACACTGTGCCAAAGTACCTCGACCCAGACCTTGGCAGCCTCTGCTGTTACACGACTGACGCACACTCTGCTCTTCCGATGCACACCAATCCTGACCCGCCGCAGCGTCAGGTATTACAGTACTGGGACATACTTAGTTCTGGCAGTGCCCTCTGTACAGACCCGTCGGACCCTCGGCTCTCACAAGCACACACTATCTCTTCCCTGTGGCTCCCCATCTTTTTCAGGGAGACACCCACACACTGCAGAGTGTGAGTGCAGAGTGTGAGTGCAGAGTGTGAGTGCAGAGTGTGAGTGCCGAGTGAGTGTGAGTGCAGAGTGAGTGTGAGTGCAGTGTGAGTGCAGAGTGAGTGCAGAGTGAGTGTGAGTGCAGAGTGAGTGCAGAATGCAGAGTGAGTGAGTGCAGAGTGCAGAGTGAGTGCAGAGTGCAGAGTGAGTGCAGAGTGCAGAGTGAGAGCAGAGTGCAGAGTGAGTGCAGAGTGAGTGCAGAGTGAGTGCAGGGGCAGAGTTAGTGCAGGGGCAGAGTGAGTGCAGAGTGAGTGCAGGGGCAGAGTGAGTGCAGAGTGAGTGTAGAGTGCAGAGTGAGTGTAGAGTGCAGAGTGAGTGTAGAGTGAGTGTAGAGTGAGTGCAGAGTGAGTGCAGAGTGAGTGCAGAGTGTAGAGTGAGTGCAGGTGCAGAGTGAGTGCAGAGTGAGTGCAGAGTGAGTGCAGAGTGAGTGCGAGTGTAGAGTGAGTGCAGAGTGTAGAGTGAGTGCAGGTGCAGAGTGAGTGCAGAGTGAGTGCAGGTGCAGAGTGAGTGCAGAGTGAGTGCAGAGTGAGTGCGACTGCAGAGTGACTGCAGAGTGAGTGTGACTGCAGAGTGATTGCAGAGTGAGTGTCACTGCAGAGTGACTGCAGAGTGACTGCAGAGTGACAGTGACTGCAGAGTGACTGCAGGGTGACTTCAGAGTGACAGTGACTGCAGAGTGACTGCAGAGTGACAGTGACTGCAGAGTGACTGCAGAGTGACAGTGACCGCAGTGTGTGTGTGCAGGGTGAACAGTGTGCAGAGTGAGTGTGAGTGCAGAGTGAGAGTGAGTGTGAGTGCAGAGTGCAGAATGAGTGCAGAGTGCAGAGTGAGTGCAGAGTGCAGAGTGACTGCAGAGTGACAGTGACTGCAGAGTGACTTCAGAGTGACAGTGACTGCAGAGTGACTGCAGAGTGACAGTGACTGCAGTGTGTGTGTGCAGGGTGAACAGTGTGTGAGAGTGCAGGGTGAACAGTGTGCAGAGTGAGTGTGAGTGCAGAGTGAGAGTGAGTGTGAGTGCAGAGTGAGTGAGTGCAGAGTGCATAGTGAGTGCAGAGTGCAGAGTGAGTGCAGAGTGAGTGCAGAGTGAGTGCAGGTGCAGAGTGAGTGCAGGTGCAGAGTGAGTGCAGGTGCAGAGTAAGTGCAGAGTGAGTGCAAGTGCAGAGTGACTGCAGAGTGAGTGCAGAGTGAGTGTAGAGTGAGTGCAGAGTGAGTGCGACTGCAGAGTGACTGCAGAGTGAGTGTGACTGCAGAGTGACTGCAGAGTGAGTGTGACTGCAGAGTGAGTGTGACTGCAGAGTGACTGCAGAGTGACTGCAGAGTGAGTGTGACTGCAGAGTGACTGACTGCAGAGTGACTGCAGAGTGACTGCAGAGTGACAGTGACTGCAGAGTGACAGTGACTGCAGTGTGTGAGTGTGCAGGGTGAACAGTGTGTGAGTGTGCAGGGTGAACAGTGTGTGAGTGTGCAGGGTGAGCAGTGTGTGAGTGTGTAGGGGCAGTGTGTGAGTGTGCAGGGTACGAACACTTGAACTAAGTCCACCACACACACATACATAAGACCACACACACATCACACACACACCACATACACACACACACACACACCACACACACACCACATACACACCACATACACACCACACACACACACACCACACACACACACCACACACACCACACACACACACACCACTCTCTCACCACCACACACTCACCACCACACACTCACCACCACACACGCAACCACACACACACACCACCAGCCGTCAGTGCACGCTTTCACCAGGCACAAACACCACCAGCCATCAGTGCACGCTTTCACCGGGCACAAACACCACCAGCCGTCAGTGCTTGCTTTCACCAGGCGCACTCACCACCAGCCGTCAGTGCACGCTTTCCCCAGGCACACACACCACCAGTCGTCTGTGCACGCTTTTACCAGGCACACACACCAACAGCCGTCAGTGCACGCTTCCACCAGGCACACACACCTCCAGCCGGCAGTGCACGCTTCCACCAAGCACACACACCACCAGCCATCAGTGAACAATTTCTACAGGCACACACACCACCAGCCATCAGTGCACACATCAATTGTTAACGCATCCACAATAAACTATTGTAGCAATCGCAGTATGGTGCACTTTACTTTTAAACATATTCATCTAAAGCGCAGCATGTCACCATTGCTACAATTCCAATCCAACCCACATAATTCCACTACACACCACATGCATACACTCCATAACACATGGCTAAAAGACATTGCCATTGACAATGCCATTAGCTCTAACTCAAATAAATCCGAGACCTATTGCATTTCCAATGCTTGTTTACTCTGGGCAGTTTGAAAGTGCAAACCCTGAAGGGCAAGCTGATTTATAGTGAGGGGGCTAGCGGATACAGTCCAAAAGGTGACAAACCTGAAAAGAGAGCTTCTCATTTTAAACAATGTTGATGAGTGGCTGAGAACAGCGTTGAGGAAGATGCTGCGCACGTGGAGCTGTTTCCAATTAATCCTGAAGTGTACAGATACTTCGGGACGTACACTGAATAAAAAACGGAAAGAGAAAATAACTGAAAACGCTTTGCTGCTAGTTTATAGCTAAAAGTGAAAAGCAAATGCAGCCAGGAGGCTCTCTGCTTCAAACCCGGTAAAACATAGGTTTACCTGATTAATAAATAGAATGCAACCGCCGTGAATGGTTTTGCTCTGATTCTCTAAGTTGTAGAGCATGTGGGAGGCTTGATAATAGCCGTAAAATTAACTGGCTGTTGATAACAAGGTTCTGCAGAAGGGAGGAAAATAAAACATTGGGTGACTGCGAGGCGAGCGGCTGGAATGAAGAGCCTATTAGGAAGCAGTACGTTTTTGAATAATTACCTTAGACTTCGTAATAGATACCTTAGATAGTTAATGCTTCCTGATTATCTTACAACGCGCAACCGGTCGGGACATAAATCTTAAAGTGGCTGATAATGCCGTTGTTCTGTAGAGATAAGAAATGCAGAACACAAGCAAGCGGCTGGGATTAGAAGCCAATTTGAGAAGCGCTACGATGCGGGGTCATTACCTAGGGCAGTAGATGCCTCCTGCTGATGCTTGCCAAGAACTCAAAGTCCAACAAAATATAAGTAAATAAATCACACGCACTCTGCGACCTGAACGTACACCTCGTGTCCTGAAAGATACGCACCTCACAAAAGTCACAATGCAAATAAACACCTACAGCAACTTAAATACTTTCCTTTGCAGTCGTATCACCAGCGCCATAATGTGCTGCGAACAGTTTTAAGTAAATAATCCCTTTCAAGCCCATACATTTCACAAGGGGAACCAAGGACGCTCATTCCAGGCACACCTGAATCCGTACCGCAACACTCCGTCAGCATTCCGCCATCATCGTTATATCCGTAGAAGTGCGTCATTTTATTTTTTTTAAAACAGCTAAATACAATTAAGGGCACCTGTGTCCATGCAACAGCACACACCTTCATATTATTAACTAGCCGAGGCCTCTGGGCTTATCCGTGAGGGATGACCTATTTTAAGTGCCCCGATTGGCCCGAGCCGCCGTCAGTCAGGAGACGGGTCTCGTGCAGCCAGGCTGCTCTTCCGGTGGGAGGGAGAAGCCGCTGAGAGCTAGAGGCGGGTGTAGGGCAGCGATGCGAGAGGGCTGGACGAGCAGGCTGTCCAGGGACCGGGAGGCGCGCCGCTCTGTGGGGCTTGCAGGTCGGACTTAGAGGTAAGAGCAGTTACTTGTTACAACGTCTGTGGGCTGGATGTGAAGGGGACATGACGGCTAAATACAAGAAGACAGAGCGTGCCGGGCTTGGAGCGCGCGTGCACATTACGGAAGTGAAGCTTGCGATGACGAAGGCATGCGTGTTCACGGGCGCGTCCACAGACCACAAATCGGCGCGTGCCCCTGTCTGTACCACTTGAGAGGCAAGTGGGTAACAATAGATCTCGCTGGCGACATACGTCGCCAAGTGCGAGACCTAAACAGACAGAGCGTGTCAAGGGCTCATTTTTGAGTCCCAACCCTCAAGTTTTACAGGCTGTGCACTGTTTTACACTGTAAACCGAACCCACCATGTTATTCTATAGCCACATCACAGTTCACCTAAGAATGCTGCACCGCAGAACTATACATATAAACTAACTGAGAACCTGAGAACTCGTAAATAGATTCCTGGTATAAAATCTAAAAAGCCACTCTCATGCGGGTAAATAGCAAATTTAAAAACTACACAAAAAACCTTTTAGCCACAGTTCCCTGATCGGATTAGAAAGCCAGCCAAACACTGCCTAACTTCTACCATACCAAATTCTTTTCATATAATGAGTTTAGGTACATTCCAAATGATATCAAAATTGTTTTTTTCTGGGTCGCCACTAAACTATGTTCCTAAGCAATGAAAATATTGATTTAAATAATTGTTGTTGCAAGGATAATGTGAGCATATATCCTTTGCCTATGATTCTGGCCTTAAGTAACACACTGAAGTCTCATTTATGACCCTAGGTAACAGATCATCTACAACCTAAGACACCCATAATTTATTAGTCAGATCTTACAAATGAAGAGAATAATGCGAAAATGCATTAAAGTAATATGTATCCCCTACTAAAATATTGGAGAACAAATGATTTATAAGTAAGCTATGCATATGTAGTATAGTTATATAGTATAGTAATGTTAGGTAATAAGATTTCAGCTTATGTTACAAAACATTAAATTCACTGAAAAAAAACAAAGATTAAAGTGGCGTTCTAGTTAGGTGCTGAAATGAGATAAAAACAAATGTTTAAAAATGAAAACATCTTTCCTGTTATAGTTTAATGAGCTAACTATAACTTGCACCCATGCCATGTATCGCTTAGGACCTCTCATATTATGTTGGCCCATCCCGCCGTCCAATCCCCTGCCTCCGGCCAGGCCCTGCGGTCATTCCACTGAGGGGAGGCCAGTTGTGCACAGCATTTCGTCATGCACAGTGAAGAGTTGACCACTCGGCCTGGTCTCTGGACGGTTCATTCGCCCTATTCTGCTGCGGGCTCCAAGTCCCCTGCGGGCAGCCTAGCCCCATGGTTAACCAAACCACATTTTCTTCTCATATATTTTTTTCATGTGTTGCAGTACACTCTAAGGTACCTGTCACACAGCCTCCCACCACATTACTGCAGTACTGTGTTGTCCTGCCTAAAGACGTTTGAATAGTGCAGCGGTGCTGTGTGGTGGAAGCTTGTACAGCAGCTCCAGTAGGACTACCCTGGTTCCTCACAGGATAGCAGTTGCGGTGTACAGCGCTGCCTACAGCCTGAAAGAAATAATTCAACCTTTGGGGGTGCGCCCTCTAGATCTTCCCAACAAGTGCCTGGGGGTCTAGGTATCCCTACCCTGCCGCCTTAGGCCATGTTTTAAAAAAACCTTTTCAGGACACAGGGAGGAGTCCCCAAGTCCTGTAATGTCAGTCAACATTTTCTTCAATGTTGCAGCCAGCTAATCAGATCGTGAAATGAGAAAAAACCCCTTCAGCCAATCAGAAGCCCAGGTTTCTTTCATTTTTTTCATTACCATAGAGCCGACCAAGTACAACTGTTAAAACGCTAATTTCTCTAAATCGGCCTACCGTAATTTCACCATACCACAAAGAGCGTACTTGCCGGGTAAAGTTGTATCTTTCTGACAAATTTGGTGCATTAAAGTTCAATCATTTTTCTGCATTGGAGAGCATCATTTTCTACGGGAATTATCAGGGGAAATCAGTATTTTGGTCCAACCTGTCCTTTTTCTTGACACACGCTTGACATATCAGCATAAAACTTTCCATGAAGCCTAATTAACTTTTTTTCACAATTTTGGGCAAATCCTGGATGCAGGACCCACTATTTTGAAAGCAGTCAGAATCAACAGTGAAGGTGAAGAGTACAAGAAAATTAAACTTACTCAGAGCAATACCTCATTAACAAGTACTAATCACTAAAGAAGATGAAATGAACATGCGAGCAACATTCACATATGGGGAAAAGAGCTTTATGCATGCTTAAATAACATAGAATAAATTACAGCGCAACTAACCTAGCTTTAAACTGAATAACTCGTGTGCACGTGCATACCAGAACTATGTAGATAACCATGATACTAACCAGTTTGAGAGGGAAAACTCTCACGCATGCGCAAGAATTACTAACAATAGGTCTTGAGGCACCGCATGCCTGGCATATGCTTGACCGAATTTAAAGAGCCGTTGCTGCTAATGCTTTCGCTTAAAGAAAAAGATAATAACATGGGATAGAGTAGAAGTGGGTGGTGAACAGTGACAATCATATATTTGAGTAATTAACATCGGTTTATGGTTCCTTTATTAATAGTGCACATTTGGACCCTTTCTGGCATGCAGAAGAAAAGATGGCGCTGAAGATTGAGGCGAGTTAGACATGCGCAGTGTAATAATGATGTGACCCGCTGACCGTGTCGTTCACAGGCTGCCAAGAGCCAAGGACAAACCACCATGTGAAAACTCTTCTCGACTGAGGAACACTATTGAAATAGGTTTTGATTTGTAACAATAAATATGTGTGAAAAGAAATAAGACCGAATAATAAATGAGCTAAATGGGGAAGGTTTTACTGGACAAAGAATTTATTAAGAAATTAAACATGACAGCATGAGGAGATGACAACTCCCCTGCCCCTTCCCAATCACAGTCCGTAATCCAGCTTTATGTGCAACTGGACATGCAGAAATAAAGAATATAACCAGAGTGACTTAAGTAAGAATAAAAAAAGGGGGGGGGGGGTGATGACATTGCTGCTGAGGGAGATTCGACATTACTGAAGAAGAGAGAGAGAGAAAGGCGAGAGCTGCTGCTGATGAGGAAAGGCGAGAATAAATTGAGAAGATTCATACCTGAATGACAGCCTGATTAGATTGAAGATTCCTGAAGAATATCGAGGGGGGAGAGAGTGTAAGAGAGGGATGAGCCCTGGTGCGTCGGGTCTGTAGAGAAGTTTAGTAAGTATTGCCCTGTCCTGAACCTGTCCTATAGTGTGTCTCCTTATTCTTATATCAGAAGACCTCCACCAGTCTATTGGCCAGAGGGCTGGGTTTCCCGTTATCACCTTTGGGTAAATAATATTTTGTCTTAAATTTGTACATCTTCGCAAATGAATGATTCATTATGCTTTTTGTCTCTTCATCTTTCCACTCTTAATGCATTGATTTGTTGAATGATTCTGTGAGTTGAATGTATTGCTAAATAAATGTTTTCCCTCCCATGAAAGTTGATGGAGTTTGCACTGTGAATTTGTACTATTGAGCGTTCATTTATGACTGAGATTTAGATAAAATTCATTGAATCTTACCCGGAGTCTGTGGATTATTTCACGAAGTTCTGTAAGTTAGTTAGTTAATTGTTAATATCACCATCAACTGCTCAGCTAATGGTCCATTGACCAAAGGAAGAGTGTTGATCTGTGAAAATTAGTTAGACGTTGACTAATCAAGATCAAAGTGAATATAAAACTTGACCCCCAGCGAAACAGACATAAAACTTGAAGGTGTATATGGGCCCATTTGGAGAAAAAAAATTGACGTTGAAGTGTTAATTCCCTGGCCTTACGTTGGATTAAAGGCCTGCTGATTACTAGGGCTGTCTTCGCTGGCAGCACTACTCCCAGTACCTGGAAGGAATCTCAGGCAATACAATAAAACTGGGTTGCAGCAGGACCGCCATGGCCCCGCCACAACTGCCAGGGATCAGAGATCCCTGGCGGTGGCGCTGTGATCTGAGGGATGCAATATGCTTGGTGGTACCCTGTGGTACCACCAAGCATATTACGACTTACCTCATCACCTGCAGTCTCATGGAGGTTCTTACACCATGAAACTGCTGGCGGTGAGGAAAGAAAGGGGGCCCACCAGGGCACCCTCTTGGCCCTGTGCACAGGGGTTCCAGGCAGGGGAGACATGTTGTGACCCCCTGTGTGACTGCACCCCAGGCCATCAACAAGAGTAGCGAGCAAGCGGTTAAAGCATAGTTTTTCTCATTTGGGACTCATTGAGATCTGGAGACACTTACATACTGACAGAGAAAAATGTTTAATTTTCTGTGGTGCACAGGACATTAACCCACTTTAACTACTTGTTTGTTAGTAGACAATTGGTGGGAAGGATGCAGTGGGTGGGTAATAGAGGCAAAGCTTTTGCAGGCCATACGCATAATGAGTTCGATAGAAGGGACCTCCGTTGGGTAGGTAGTCCCACAGATAACACTGCAAGGAAATGTATTTTGTTACCCGCTGAATGCTAGGGAGGTAAGACAGAAAATTAAAGAATTATTTGTCAAGCATACAAATGGCTCGACATCTACAGCTATGAAGTGCGAGGCCACTAAGCAACAATCAGGGTTGCATTGATAGCCCTGGATGCAAAGGCAAAAAGGGCATTGAAGGTAGAAAAACAGCAAGAAGAGTCAGGGCATTCACTATGTAGAAGACGCAACTGATGTAGTTGCAGAAGAATACGGCTGAGCACACACTGCTAAGACGTCAACTAAATGGATGGTTTTTTTGGGTATACAAGACACTATTGGCAGGGATTTTAATAAATTGTAGCAGGTCTACCAACTTTAAATTAAAAAGTGGAATCTTTCAGGAATGTCCTCTATCCCGGTTAATATTTTGTCCTTTCAATCGAACTGCTAGTATCTGCTATCAGGCAATGCCCCAAAATTAGTGGACTTTTGTTTTGCGTGAACCATCACAAGATTACCCGTTTCAGAGAGGCTGTGCTAGCCATCATTAACCAACTGGAGAAATTCAAGAAAGTGGCAAGGTTTAAAATTAAGAAAGATACGTCTGAAATTGTGAACTTGATCCAACCTCTTGTATGCTAATTTATGATTACTGCAAGATATATGCCCATTTTGTTGAGCAATGAGGTCCACTCGCTACTTGGGGATCGTGCTCACTAGTTCGTACTTGACATGGGTTAAGAGAAATAAACCTCCACTTAGATCTGAGATAAAGGCTAACCTGAACACATTCTATGCACATGGTTGGGCAGAACATCAACAGTACAAATGTTCCTGTACCGCTTTCATGCATTACTGACTTCCATTTCAAAAGAATAAATGTTGGGCCGACTGAGAATGTTAAACAAAAGTATTTGGGGAGGGCAGATGGCAAGAGACTCCAGGAAAATTATTGTGGCTCCTCTTAATAAGTGAGGAGTATGGGGGTGTAAAGAGCCCACCCCTCTAGAGGTAATCATAGGATTTAAACCTACTGTTGCTTCAGTTATCAACAGCGAGGGTGACAGACATGAAATGGGTCCATATAGATGGAGCAGTGGTGAGGAGAAATCTGTGGGATCTTTTGTTCCTAAGCAGCTTATACCCCCATAAGCATAGTTAGCTCCTACACGCGCTGCCTTGCAGCCACTGAGCTTCATGATTTCCAGATTGGAACTCTCTTCACTTCTAGCACCCTTCACATTGATTCACCATAGACCTGAATACACGCGGGCACTCCACCGGACATTGCTTCATAGATGGAGGAAAACAGAGTAGCCGATGATGGACTATATGCTTCAAGGTGTGAAATTAAGACCTCCGTCCAGTGTAAAAGTGAATTTAATCTGGTAACATATACATTGCCTTATGTTCTGATTTGATATTGGGTCATGCAGCCTGGGTATAAAAAGGCGGAACTACAGGTCTGAATACATTTTAAACACATGTGCACCCATTTTGTGCTTCCAAAAGAGTCAACTACAGTCTTTGAGAACTACCAAAAGTGGGGGAGAGCATAGGTAAGCTGGTCCAGCATAAACCAGACGCCAGATATGTAGTGAGATAACTTGGAGACAAGAAATGGCCCTGCATTTGGCAAAACATAGCTTACATATTTCAAAATGTCACTGATAGGAAACAATTTTGTAAGAGGATGTCAACTGATATTTAACATCAAAGACACTGATAACCTTTAACCCGGGGTTTCACATTTAAACTTGAGATGAGGAACGGAGGTGGGAACGACTTTATTCATTTGGAGATTATGTCAAAACTTAAGGGACTTCTAGAAGGTGGTGTTGAACAGAATTATGAGAGTTCTACGTTATCCACTTCTGGAGACATCAATAGTGATATTGCTGGGATTTAGAGATCTGCTGACTGATGGAATGAAAAGAGATGACAGAGTCTGGCCATGCCATCGGTTGATCACTGCAACAAACCTCACAGCAGTAGCTTGGAAAACACCATACTCCTTTTACACAATGTTACTATAAGATGTGATAGTTCCTAGCCATGGAGAAGCTTTCTTGTGAGCTGGTGATCAGCACAAGCAAATTCTCTCCATTTGGCAACTATCAATTGAACATCTCCTTTAATTGAATACTAATCATATATTGAGGTACTGGGTTTTTAAGAACCGGTACAGAACCGGTAACCCAGCGGTGCCAGGGGATCAACACACCAGAGACCTCGGGTTCTCCTGAGTCAGACCTACAGAAACTTCAGAGTCTTCCAGGTGAAGTCAAAGATTCGTTTATTGGCTGCAACCAAGGTGACAGGGTCCTAGAAGTACGATACAAGTATATTCAGGAGACTGCACACTTTCACAAAGTCAGGCTTCTCTTCTTATACCTAATATTCAGCCTTGAGCAATACATTCCTTGGATTCGTGGTATTTCATTTATGGTTACAGTTTACAAAAGAAAAGCAGAGTCATGATGACATGTACATATTTCACGTCGTGCTGCTCATAACAAATCATCCGGCAAGGCTCAACATTTCATCAGATATCGCTGGACCCCTAATAAAAACGGTCACCTCCCCATCATAAAGCAAGTGAAGGAAGGAGTGGAGAAAGATGTGAGCGAGATATGGCAGGTGTGCGTGCTGAAATGGTTTTATGGCTGGTTGGGCTTAGATGCTATCTTGCTCGGCCACTGGGAGGGAACTGACCTAACGAGCTCGGCCTGGGGCAATGGTTCTAACTTGTACTGGGGTCAGAGAGAAGTCGATTAAGGAGTATGTGTCCTTGTGGAATCAAATTCAACTGGATTAAGGCCTATGTAGAGGGCAACATGCAGCTAAGGGTTTAGAAGGTAAATGACGATTTCGAGGTGAAATCGTCACTCGAATATGCCGAAAATACATGTACTTGATGTACTCGTCATTCTCGGTCTTTTGACACCAAATTCGTCCTATTACGACAAAGTTTTTATTCTCGGGTCCAGAACTTAATATGGATCCAGATTTTTCAGAACCACAGACCCTCCTTTTGCCCTTACATAGGCAATTAATCTATCCTCATGTTAATCTGAGTCCAGATCTATATTCCTAAAGTCATTGAGGTGTTGCTGCAACATCATTCTAGTGCTGAGCTCATGTCTTGACACAGGCTTCCTTACACATAATGTAGCACAGAGGCCACATATTGCAGGAGCACACTGTATGCATAGACAGAACAGGAAAAGAATGGCTAAGACCATCCCAATGACCATCAGAATTTTCCATCCCCAGGCAGATATCAGTCCCCAGAACCATCCCATTAATGACCAATCTCCTTTATCCACATGAATATATTCGGAAATCTTATGTAGTTTGGAGATGGTCCCGTACACTGTTGGAGCATTATCTGGAATAAAAATGCAACAACTGGACTGGATCAATTTGCATACTCCACCCCGGTCCGCAAGTATTACATCCAAAGCGACCCGGTTCTGAAGGGTCATCAGTCGATCCGACTGGAGCTCAGCAGTCAGGTTACTAAGGGCACCAGCAGTTTCAATCACGGTGGATTCAACTACCCTTGTCAATTGCCTTATGTTTCTGCTGTTAACCATGGCTCCCCAGAACGGCAGAACACCCATTGCGAAGTCACCAAATTCTTGACCCGCAGTGTCTTCTTTACTGAAAACACCTCGAACTACCCTTGTCCGATGGTAATCCGCCGCTGCTGTGTAGGTGGGAGGTAACAGGAATGAAACAAAACATGAGCCCGAGAAGTCAGGGGGAAACCATGTATAGGCTCTATCATGGCAGATAAAATAAGTACCCTTTGCGGCTAAAAAGGCAGGGGAAGTCTGAGATCCAAAAACATACGTTTCTGTACAGACACTCTTCCCTAGCTGAGCTCTGGGATTCTTACCAATACCTTGCAGACACAGGTGACCCTGATGGGGTACGATCCAGATTGGGGACGATCTCTTGGCTTGCTGTTTCTCACTTACTGCAGTGCCATATCCGGTCACATTCCAACCTACATATGCAAGTATCTCATCATCCGGGGTATCTTCGTAAGAAGTTACTACCTTGATCATGTCAACTATACCCTTGACTAGGGCGCTAGTCTTGAGGTTGTCTTTTACCGAACGTAGGGGTTGGATTTCTCGTGCATATATGAACATTGTCCTATATGCCCATACTGACCCATTGCGACTAAATGGTAGGACCAAATAGGGGATACCTCTATCCGTGGTGTGGGGCATGAGACCACACACCCAACAGTTGATTGTGTTCATCACAAGTTGGTGTTGGTGTAATAGCTGAACGAAGGAGTTATTAATGAACTCTAATCTCCTATTTGATTCGTGGTCAGGCAAAGAGTGAAATGAAAATGAATGAAATGAAAATGTGACTTATAAAGCGCTACAGTTGCCCTGAGGCGTCCAGGCGCTGAAAACAGATGGGAGTGGAAAGAATGAGAGGAAACAGTAGGGGGAGGTATGGGTGATGTAGTGGGCGTGAATGTCACATGAAAAGAGAATAAAACATAGCTTATAAAAAAGACCATTACGCTAAATAGCATAAAAATACACATCATTATAAAAATTCTCTTCCTCATTGTTTCCAAAAGTCTCTGCTTAAAGTTCATTTGTTTGGCAGTTCTCTCCACATCAGGAAACTCCATCCTCTCTAAGGTGCTGCCCGCGGCGGTAGGTTGTTTCTGCTAAAGGATGCTTCCGTCAGTCTAGGGTGGCTCCCTTGGACCAACTGGAACCAGCGACCTATCGTCGTCAGCTGCACCCAAAAGTCTTTAATCAACCGCGACCCTAGCAGCGGAACCCGGATGGCGGTTCGAAAAAAAAAACAAAAATAAGCAAGTTACCTAGATGGGAGAATCTGCACTTTCAAAAATAGGATTTTGGGAAAAAACTTATTTTTTATTAGTCCACAGGTTTTTCTCTCGGATCATAAAATAAATCACTTTTACTTTAATCTGTTTTTCTCGGTCGTAAATTGTAGCGTCTTTTCCCGGGTACTGTCTGGTCCGGAAATAGTAGCTCAGGTTCCACAGAGTTCAATTGTTCTGATGGCGGCGTAGTTTCTTGAAAAATGTTCCCACTTTCACAATCACGTTTAGCTTCTTTTACGCGTTCATCAGTTGTGCGCTTTGAGTCAGTGCCTCCTGTTCGGACCCATTGGTCATGTGGCAGAGGGAAAGGTATTTTCTTACAATGGATCCCGTGGACCCAATTGGCCTTCCCCTCCACTCTGACAGTCGACCTTGTAGACAGGAGGACGAGGTGTGGCCCGGTCCATCTGGGCTGGTCGTTTCTTGTCCTCTGGAAATTCCTGACCAGCACCCAGGAACCGGGGTCAATGGAGTGACCCGGTGTCTCAGAGACCGGAGGCAAGGTGTTGTGGACCTGTTGATATAAAACACGCAATTTAGCCGTCAATTCATACAAATAGTCAAGCAAAATGGGGTGTTGCAGCTCGCTAAACTTTGTGGGCCTAGGCACTCCCCATATGTTGGCTGGCCGACCAAAGATTATTTCATAGGGGCTGAGTTTCATTCGCGAATGCACAGTCATTCTGGTGGATAGGAGTGCTAAGGGTAGAGCGTCAGGCCATTTAAGACCTGTGCTCGCTTGGATTTTGGCCAATTTAAGTTTGAGCGTGCCATTGTAACATTCCACTAATCCAGCTGATTGGGGGTGATTTGCAGCGTGGAACTTCTGCCTAATGCCTAGCCCTTCACACACTCTTTTCATCACACAACCCACAAATTCACTTCCGTTGTCCGACCAGACCATTCTAGGCATTCCGAACCTGGGGAAGAACTCTTTCACAAGGGCTTTCGCTGTGGACAAGGCAGTATTGTCCCTTAGGGGATAGGCTTCTACCCACCTTGAGAAGGCACAAACAACCACGAGCACATATTTTAAGTTGTTGCACCTCTCCATGTGTATGAAATCTAGCTGCAAAACCTCGAACGGATACGTAGGAGGTGCAAAATAACCAGCTGGAGTTGGGGTTCCCCTACCAGGATTGTGCTTCAGACATACCATGCAATTCTTGACAACATTCTCTGCACACTTGGGAATCCCTGAATTCTTCCACACTGGGGCCAACAACTCGCAAATCCCTTTCGCGCTGATATGGGCCATCCCATGAGCCATTGTAACCACTGCAGGCACATATGTATCGGGTAACAACCATCTCTGATGCTCTGTCGATTCAATCCAACAACCATTTGCATCCATTCTCCCTGTACTTTCTCTCCACATGCTTAACTCTTTCTCCGTGGCCTCAGCTTGGATGGACTTCACATTTTCTATCGTGTCTTCACATATTCCAACATCACCAGTCCATCTTTCTGGGCTCGCAACATACATTCGGCTCATCATATTCTTTGCCGTATCCTTAGCAGTTTCATCAGCAAATGCATTTCCACGACCAACATCATCAATCACTTTCTTGTGTGCACTACATTTTACGATCGCTACTTTCAGGGGCAACGTCAGTGATTCAAGAAGCTCATTCACCAACTGACCATGCTGAATCTTAGCTCCATGCGAAGTCAAGAACCCACGTTCTCTCCACAATCGTCCAAAACTGTGAGCCACTCCAAAAGCATACTGACTGTCGGTATAGACAGTCACTCTCATTCCTTTGGATAACACACATGCTCTCGTTAATGCCACGAGTTCAGCGGCTTGAGCTGAACCATGTGGTATTCGCGCGGTTTCAACGATGGTGTGCAAAGTTGTGACAGCATATGCTGTAGTCACGTTACCATTTGGGAGTTTAAAGCATGAACCATCCACCCATAATGTACCATCACATTCAGCAAGAGGAGTGTCGAATAAATCAACTCTTCCTTTTGTCTCTTCCTCCGTTCTGAGGAAACAATCGTGCTGTTCTAAAGCATCCGATTCCTCAGCAATTGGTAACAATGTGGCTAGGTTCAAGGTACTGCACCTTTTTATGTGCACATGGCTCGCTAGCAGCGTCAATTCATAACTGGACAGTCGAGCACTAGTTAAGTGCTGTGTCTTGGTCCTATTTAACAATGTGTCTACTGCATGCGGGACCATCACGATTAGTGTATTATTCATTACTAGACCTGCAGACTGTCGAATAGAAACAGCTGCTGCTGCTGTGGCCCTTAAACAACTTGGCAATGCTCGTGCTACCGGATCCAAAGTTGACGAAAAATAGGCGCATGGCCGCTGTCTATCTCCGTATAACTGAGTCAGCACGGACAATGCACAACCCTCCTTCTCGTGGACATATAATGTGAAAGGTTTATTGTAGTTGGGGTTACCTAACACAGGGGCCGAACATAATGCTGTGCGTAATTCGAGAAAACTTTTCTGACACTCATCAGACCAAGGAATGGGATTGGGTGTATTTGTACACGTTAGTGCCAATAAGGGTTTGGCTAATAACGAAAAATTTGGAATCCACTGTCTACAGTACGATGTAATGCCCAAGAAAGCGCGTACTTCTCTCTGCGTTCTTGGCACATGCAATTTAGCTATTGCCTGAATTCTTTCTGGGGTCAGTTTCCTTCCCTCCTTCGATAAGAGATGACCTAAGTAGGTCACTTCTTGTCGGCAATATTGGAGCTTGGAAAGTGACACCTTGTGATGTAGATCACATAGATGACGCAGTAGTGCCAACGTGGCCATTTTACATATTTTCTCAGTATCCGCAGCTATGAGCAAATCGTCCACGTACTGTACGAGAGTGGAACCTTTGGGCAAAACCATTGCGTCGAGCTGACTTTTCAGAGCTTGACTGTATATTGAGGGGCTTTCACAGTAGCCTTGAGGAGCGCGTTTAAAGCGGAAACTGCGACCACCTAAACTAAAGGAAAAAATATCCCTGCTTTCCTCAGCAATCGGGATACTGAAGAAAGCATTCTTCAGGTCAATCACCGAAAACCAGGATGCAGAGGCTGGAATCATAGTCAATAATGTTGTAATGTCGGGGACAACTGGGAATTGTGGCACCACTATCTTATTTACTTCCCTAAGATCAATCACGAATCTATACACAGGTGGCTGAGAAGGGTCAGTTCGTTTTAAAACAGGCAGAACAGGACTATTGCAAACATTACCTCGTGTTTCTTCAATCACGTCTTTCTCAATCAACTCGTAAACAATCGCTAGCAAAGCTTTTTCGCCCTCATTGGATATTCTGTATTGGGGAATTCGTGCCATTTTGACATTCGGCTTCAATGTTACAACATACGGTGGAATTTCTAAAAGACCTACATCATTCGGACCAGTTGCCCAAAGAATATCCGGAAGGAGTACCAATTCTGCTGGAAGCGTATTTCTCGACAAATACATGGGAGAAACCACTTTCTTACCTAAAGTCAGTTGTACTCCTGAGGGAGAACAGTACAAAGTCGCATACAATCTTTTTAGCAAATCTAATCCTAGCAAATTTTCACCACAACCTGTTGTCAAAATAAGGGGTGCTTCGAATTCACAAGGACCAACAGAAAGAGATAAAGGGTCAGAAATCGGATTTCTAACCGGGGCGCCAGAAAAACCTACGGAAACGTTCATTTCGCCAGACAAAGGTGCGCCAGGGAGTTTGGAGTGCATAATAGAACTCTTTGTAGCACCAGTATCCAACAGAAAAGGTTCTGACACACCCGATGTAATCACCTCAACGTAAGGTCCACTCTGATCTACTGGAACTGAAACAACTCCCTCTCCTTGTCTAAGGCTGTCCTAGCAATCATTATTCTCCCACTGCTCATTTTCTGTGTAATACTCATCAACGTAGTATTGAGCTGTCCTGTCAGATACGTTATTTTGCTGGTCAAACCTGTTCATAGAGTTTTGTGGTGGAAGGGGACGTGCGTCCTGAGGGGTGTTTCCACGCCCTCTACCTCTAGGCGCTTGCTGACTACCACGACCTCTTACGCCAGAAAACTCATTTGTACGTTGCGGCAGGGCAGGACAGTCATATTTGTAATGACCCTCTTGTTTGCAGTATAAACACTGGTTGGGACCTACGCGGTTTTGATTGTAATCGAATCTCTGCAAGTTCCTCTGAGGCTGCTGAAAAGTGTTCTGGTAGTTATTCTGACCATTATTATTTTTATTACCACCACCACGTGGAGGATAGGCTTGCTGTAGCAAAACCTTCGTTTTCAGTTCTCTAGTTTTCTTCTCTACTTTATCTTTCTCATCCTTGTCTCTATTCTCGTAGTACTGTGCGGTAGCGAATATCTGGGCTGAAGATGAGACTGCCCAAGAACTTTCCGAATCTTTTAATTTCCTACACAAATCTGGAAGCAGATTGTGGACAAATTTATCGACAAACAATCTCTGGCCACCTTCTGTGGTCATATCTTGACCGCTGTGGTCAATGAATGTTTCTTCAAATCTGGTGAAGAAATCTGAAACAGTTTCTTCTTTCTTTTGCTTGCATGCAGATAACTTATCCCAATTTACGCGTATTGCAGGCATTATCGTTTTCATGTAATCTACTATTCTACCAGGTAGTTCCGCTATCAGAGGCTCAGGCTTGGCACCACCAACTTGTCGTGCATCTGCAGCAGTAATATTAGCCCACGTGTCACCTAATTCCTGGTCATGATCTACATGACAAATTTTTCCCCATAAAGGCTGTGGAACAACGTTCCCGAATAACATATCGATATCGGCCAAATTCATTATACATGACCCAGCAGTTTGCGACAATTCTTTATAGTACCCTGCAGGATTTTTACGCGGATCTGGTAGTGTTTGTTTGAGTGCTAAAACTTCAGCTCGCTTCCATGGAACATGTACCCATACGCGGTGAAAGTGGGGCAGGACAGGTGGGACAGCTGTCGCGTCACCCTCTCTCCATTGTGGGGGAACTTCTCTCATAGGATATTGTCGTGCCTTTTTCCTACTAGATGCACTAGATTCCGATGGTGACCCAGAACTGCTTCCCTTACTTCGATATGATAATAGCATTTCAACTGCTTTTTCCACATCGGGACCTACAATCATACCCAGACTAAACTTAAACCTCATACGACACATCTCTTGTGGGAGGCAATCCTGATCATTGTCTTCTAAATCCTTGCAAAGAAAAACACACATCTGTTCGAACACATATCTCTGTGTCGCTGTTTCCCATTGATGGAAAACTTCCATGACAGACTGTAAATCATATTTTGCAGTGTCCATGACCCATTTCCGAGCTAAACTATTCAGGGAATCTCTCTCTTGATAATCGGGCAGTTGACTTCGCAACTGTCTTCTTCCTATGTTAGGGGTCGTAGCAGGCGACCCGAAAAGGGGTAAAAGAAGATTAGTAACAGTGCTGGCCATTTTCTGCCGAATGGAAGGTGAAACGGAAGAACAAACAGATGAAAAAACGGGGTGAGATAAGGCGGGTGCAGAGATGGCAGAAGAGGTATGAGGAATAATAGATGTGGTACTAGGCAAAATCATAGAAGGGGCATTAGGAGATGTAGAAAGTACAGTAGGCAAAATCGTAGAAGACATAGATGAAGCAGAAGTGGTCGGTGGGCCTGGAGGAGGCTGCACCGAAGAAGTAGGAGCCAGCTGAAGAACAGCTGGTGAGTGCTGTGGAAGAGCCAGAGGCGCAGCTTGTGCAACTAAAGGTTGCGGGGGTGCTGTAGCATTCTGCGCATAGGGGGGTGGCGAAGTTAATAATTGCGACATTAATTGGTCTTTTTTGCGCTCTTTTGCTGTCCCTTGCTGAAGAGACGGCAAAACTGGATAGCACTTATCTATTGCCATTTTACGTTGCCTGTGCAATTGCTCATTTATCTGCTCTTCCTCATTATCTTTAAACTGCACGGCAGCTTGCATTACTGAAAGTCCCCCTTCTCTCTTATTTTTCTTAGCTAATTTAATTTCTTTTTGTTTGGCTTCTTTGCGCCATATGCGGAAAGAGTCAAACATCGCCGGCCGGGCTTTCTTTTTGAAGAGTTTAACTTCAAGGTTGTCTAAGATTTCAGAATCAAAGCTACCATATTGGGGCCATTTTAAAACACCATCTTTCCTAGTGTATTTAATCCATACCTCGTTGTAAACGATGGGGCCTACCCCATGTTTAACGTACAGCTCGTAAGTCGGAGTTCCAACTGGAGGAACTGGACATGAGTCCTCCAATCGGGAGTCCCTATTATTACTACCAAGACAAAACCAATTCCCGAGTCTAAGACTAGGCATCCTTTCTCTCTAGTCTAGTTCCAAAACTTCAAAGGAGTTATCAATTACGATATTGCTCGTGAAAACACGAGTCCTTCGGTTATGGTGCTTGCAAGAACCAATAAAAAACCTTTATGTATCTCCAAGATACCACAAAGTAAGTCCAACTAAGGACTTGGAGACGCTCCACTTATACTTAACTGAAAAATATCGATGGCTTCACCAGAAGACTCGTCTCAGCGTTTCGCTCTACCGAAAATTTCAAGGGTCCAACATCAGGGCGATAGCCAGGGCAGCAGTCCTTGTAGCCGTCGAGAAGCGGGGAACCTCGCAGTAAAGACCTTCGGACCACGTCGACATGCAGGGGTCGATGAGGTGGTGGGCCCTCCTCCGGAATTTTCACACGAAGCTCCTCACGATCTTCAGGCTGATTGGTACCACTGGAATCGCCCCAAACGCTGGGCGCCAAATGAGGTACTGGGTTTTTAAGAACCGGTACAGAACCGGTAACCCAGCGGTGCCAGGGGATCAACACACCAGAGACCTCGGGTTCTCCTGAGTCAGACCTACAGAAACTTCAGAGTCTTCCAGGTGAAGTCAAAGATTCGTTTATTGGCTGCAACCAAGGTGACAGGGTCCTAGAAGTACGATACAAGTATATTCAGGAGACTGCACACTTTCACAAAGTCAGGCTTCTCTTCTTATACCTAATATTCAGCCTTGAGCAATACATTCCTTGGATTCGTGGTATTTCATTTATGGTTACTGTTTACAAAAGAAAAGCAGAGTCATGATGACATGTACATATTTCACGTCGTGCTGCTCATAACAAATCATCCGGCAAGGCTCAACATTTCATCAGATATCGCTGGACCCCTAATAAAAACGGTCACCTCCCCATCATAAAGCAAGTGAAGGAAGGAGTGGAGAAAGATGTGAGCGAGATATGGCAGGTGTGCGTGCTGAAATGGTTTTATGGCTGGTTGGGCTTAGATGCTATCTTGCTCGGCCACTGGGAGGGAACTGACCTAACGAGCTCGGCCTGGGGCAATGGTTCTAACTTGTACTGGGGTCAGAGAGAAGTCGATTAAGGAGTATGTGTCCTTGTGGAATCAAATTCAACTGGATTAAGGCCTATGTAGAGGGCAACATGCAGCTAAGGGTTTAGAAGGTAAATGACGATTTCGAGGTGAAATCGTCACTCGAATATGCCGAAAATACATGTACTTGATGTACTCGTCATTCTCGGTCTTTTGACACCAAATTCGTCCTATTACGACAAAGTTTTTATTCTCGGGTCCAGAACTTAATATGGATCCAGATTTTTCAGAACCACAATATGACCACTGTGAATGAATGCATGTGCTAGATCTGCAGTACAGGTGGGGAGTTAGAGTAAGAGGGATCACACAGCCAGCAAAACCTATACAATTTTCGATGGTGGCTGGTCCTTACTTACCCATTTCTTCTATGCAGATTGTGGCAGTGTGGGTGTTGACGTGAGTGGGGGGTTGAGTTAGTTTGAATTATAGTTCTTGTCAAGACACATGAATTGTAAGTATGCAAGTAAAATTATGCATTTCTGTGTTTATGGTCTTTATTCTTTTGACAGTGATGCGTTTAGAACTGTGATGTCACCATTTTGTAGAGTGATGCCTAAAATGTTATAATAAATTGTTTTAAACTTAAAAACTTGGGATCAGGTTTTAGATATTGTGTATTTCCGTTGTGTAACCAAAAAGTCATAAATAAATTAGTTGTCCATCTGAAGTGTGCATTTTCATTTCTTAAACACAAATGATTTCTCCTTCACATCCTGTATCGTTTAACTATGCCTTTTCTGGATCTTAGCTTTTCTCGTACGATTTTGCATTATGTGGTTAAGCCCATTTGTGTCTTGAGACAAGTACGTGTGCAATTTACATTAAATAGCCATTTGAGACGATGTGATCTGCAATCGATAAGAACCTATCATCTGTTTGAACCGGGTCTCAGGTTTGAAACATTAGCAAGCTTTTAATTTCACACTTTGAAACCTACATGAAAGCTCCAGTTTTTAATGAGTTCATGTAATTCAACCCATGTAACATCAAAGCCATTAGAAAAAAAACATCTCTGTTTCCTACTCGACTTCTGAAGTTGAAAATTCCCTGTGGACTTTTACTTTTAATTCAGACTTATCTATTCATTAACAGTCTGGGAAAGCCAGTGTGCTGTAGCATTGAATATTGTAAAACACTTTTGCGTTTCTTGTTTTCAATTTCTGTGCAGATAAAGCTTATGGAAGAACCTTTTTAATTTCAATTCCAATATTTTACATTAATTTTAACTTCCATTTCATTTCTTGAAAATCTTGTGCTCCTTGAGTAATGTGCATTAAAGCAGTTTGTCGTCACCTTCGTCGATGTCGGTAGTATGGAATTCGAAGGCAGCGTGTCACTCTATTTCTTTTGGTTTGCACTGCAGTAGCTTTCTGAGTTTTGCAGTGTCATGGCTTCTCCAGTATCAGGCTCATTTATCATTATGACTCTTGGCGGCCATCTTGAAGCAATCTCGCCCAGTGGCCCTTATTGACTCTGCCATACGCATGATGAAATTATTGTGCAAGGATCAATTTCCATTAAAGCAATTTATTGTTATTTACCAAACTACAAAAGTACACCCTCATGCAGAAATAAAGTGCTGGAAATTG
Source organism: Lissotriton helveticus (assembly GCF_964261635.1). Lineage (NCBI taxonomy): Eukaryota > Metazoa > Chordata > Amphibia > Caudata > Salamandridae > Lissotriton > Lissotriton helveticus. The sequence continues at coordinate 786,703,837 of NC_136071.1, read as the reverse complement.
AGTGCTTAAACTATATATCATCTGCCTCGTATCGATTATAATCATTATATGGCCTGTCAAATAAGCTGCTGCAATTTAATGTGTAGGAATTAACCAACTAAAATAGTGAAATATTCAGGTTTTTTGACCTGTAGTAAACCCGGGATTTGTCCTGGTCAATGGATCTTTTAATACAAGTGAGTTTTGATGACAAATAACACATTTATGAAATGGTGCTTTAAATTAACTATTTTTTGACAAAACATTTAATTTCCCGAGTAGCAGTAAATAAAGCACGCTGGGCTAGCTAGATGGCTGCCATCTGAAACTTTTCTCCATCTCCGCCTAGAAAATTAATGACCTGCAACGGAAAATCTATAAACTGATGCACAAACAAATCAAAAACTTCGAGGAAAGAGGTTGAGATGTGCGCACAACTGGTAGCTTCTGGCGTACTTTTCAGACGAAAAGATGGTAACAAGCCTAATGGTTGAGGGATTACCACTGTTAAAGAGTAAGGTCCAGCAAATGTCAGCAGTCAGGATTTGATTATATGGTAAAGCAGCAGCATGTTGGTCCCCTCGGGACACCACTCTACTAACTAAGTACTAATGCATATCAAGGTCTGGCCACGCGCCAGAAGGTAACATCTACATTTTCTCTGTCTGCAAGATGAACAGACTGCCATGAAGTGCAGCATATTAGGTTATGTTTGAAGGATATTCGATAGAAGAAGGACAGCAACGGGAGTCAGAATGTCAGACGCGAATGTGTTTCGTAGAAAAAAAAGACTCCAATAATGGAAATGAAACTTCTATCAATTAGTCAATTTTCACTTGCTTTTCGTTTTGATTTGGCAAGAGCACAAACAAACCAGTGTTGCAGTTCTGGTGCTTAAAACTTTGCTGCTGAGACGAGAGTGGTGGGGGTTGGTTGGGGGTTGGTGGAGGAATGCGCACCGCTAGCTCCTTTGCTGAATACACAGACTCAGGACACATCTATGAGTGTCTAGTTACAAAGCAATATTAATGCGCATGCGTAAGTCGGTAAAATTGGTTGCACTTTAGATACCTCACTGAAAATATCACAATTTGTATGTCATCAAGGGATCAGGTAATAAGAGAGTGGTGGCTTGTGTGACCAAAGAACCTTTTTAAAATGTGTCCTATTTGTCAAGCCCAAATAAGGATTCAGCGCCATGTTACGTTGTTTTCCACTGGAGCAAATATGTTGCAAATACATTCTGGGAGGGAGGGGGGCAAGCCTAACCGAGACCAATGTTTTGTGTGTGTAAAAGGCCGCTTTATTGAAACAGGTGCATATCACAATTTATCAACACTGGCAACTGCCTTACAAAACTAAAACCTCACTGTACATAAAATACCTGACCCCTTGTGCCCCCCACCACCCCTACGATCCCCACATCAAATCCCCCACCCTGCCGAATACAAAATAACATTACATAACAACCACATTACACAATCTTACACAATATTACATTTACAAATCCTATCTTCCAATGACCCAAACCCCTACCTGCCTTTGTGCAACTGTAACTAACCAACATCTAGTCTAAACTTAGCCTACCTGGTTACCCTTTCCCTGCCCCTGCTCACAAACTACCAACACTTAACTAAAAACTTCAGCCAATCTTGGCCAACTTTCAACAACCCCGCCACCCAGGAAAAGGCGGGAGAGTTGGCCTCCCCATTTTCATGCCCCCTCTGCCTCCTAGGAATGCCCCATTATTGTCGCTGCACATTCACATTCTGGCCAGGACCTCCCTGATTTGCACTAGGTACCAATCCATGCCCATCTTGGATAAATGAACTCCATCTCCCCAGAAGAATCATGGTGTATCGTACTTAATGTCCCTATGAGAAATCCTAGAAAAACCCAGATGCCTGCAAAAACACACCATTTCAGTGTTAAGTTTTCTCACTGTGTTCGGCCGCCCCCAAACCCCCTTTGCACTATTTTTGCTGTGGAGTAGTATGAAATGCAGCAGATATAATTTGCTCCACATCAAACCCTTGCTCAGGGCAAAAAAAGTATCAAACTAATTTGACACAATTTGTAGTGTTTACATGACAACAAAGAGCAAAAGTTTATTTAATTTTAATAAGAGGGATGACATTTTTTCCACAAAAATGTCGTTTTTCCACTCCTTATTTGTAAACAATAAAAATAGAGGAAAATGTGTTTGTTAAAGGTAAATTCTTCTTAAACCAACAATCATTTGAAATTTCTGCTGCACATATGAAATGATTAATACATGAAATATATGTAATTTACTCTTTGCAATGGTTACAAAGTATGTTTTCTAATATTTTGGCTCCGATGTGAATGTTAATATAATGTGGCCACAGGTATGAAGAGAATCAACTGTGCTAAGCTTCAGATGGTTGCAAATCAGAAAGAGACAATTGCAAAATTACTAATAATGTACCTAATCACAAAGACTCACAGTGCAAAAGCTAACACACTGCTATTAGCAAATACCAGTTATTTGCAGTAGGTGAATGGACTGTCGTCCCCATCAAATACCATTATGAACTGCCTGACCCAGTCCTAAAAGACAAAAACAGATATATGCTCCAGGGCAGCGCTCCACTCACGGCTTTGCTCAAACAGTGACAAACCAAAGTCATAAATTGGTACTATTGTGAAATTATCACACACTACACCATACTGAAGTATAAAGGGCCACTATATTAGGACAGGTTTTGCAGTATTATTCTTAACTTCAAGGCAACTTTATATAAACATCAACTTCTTCAAAACATTAAAACCCCTCAAAGTGCAACAGACATTTACACCCCCAATCCTCCATACACCTCCCTCATTCTTTCAGTTGACCTTCCATCTTCCCAGTGGTGTAGCAAGGGGATGGGCGGTGTCCGCCCTGTGCAGTACTAGTTTTGGCGGCACCCCCCCCCCCCACCTGCTCTTACCTGTGGCCGCTGGGGCGGCAAAAGTAAGGGAATCGATTACCACATCCCCCACAAATGCTGGGACCGTTGTGAGCGGCAAATGGCCTAGCTATGCCACTGCATCTTCCTTACATTCTCGGAGTCTCTCTCTCTCTTACCCTACCAAACATACTCCCATGCAGCCTCCTTGTCCAGTTCCAAAGTCCCACATGCAGTCTTGTGCTCCCATCTTTCTCCCCGAGGGGTGGCTCTGCTGCTTCTGACTCACCATCCCACTAAAATACTGCAACTTACTGCATAAAACCAAGCCCTACAGTTGCATAACCTGATAACCGGCCTCCACTGACTCAATCACATGCCAGGTGGATGGGTGGCTCAAATAAACTGCTCTACCCCGCCAAGGCGAAGACGTCATCAAAAGAGGCCGACCCTTCCTCTCTTTAGCTTATCTACTTTCCCTAGGGCCCACCGCCTCCCCAATCCCTAACTTATTCCCTGTCCTGTTCTAGTTACAAATTTGCCCTGGGGGAGACTGGCTTTGCAATTTGGTAAGAAGGGGACCTCTACTAAAAACAAAGAATCTTGCTAGCTGTAGGGAAAGATACCAATTGGGGTAAGGAAAAAGCTAAACACAAGATCTATGATACTAAATTGCTACTGAACTGCAGGCCAAAATCTATGCAAACTCAGGACACGTGAGGTAAGCATGTACATATGACTAAAAACAATGCTTTATGATACAACATTGTCTTTCCTTATTTTTATATATTAATATTTTTTGATTGTACCTTATTCATTTTGCTTTTTTGAATTTTGATGTTTTTGATAATTATTTTTACACACAAATACAATCTTTATATACAAAGACATATGTACAAAAAACACAACAAATATATTTTTCACAAACAATACATTCACAGTGCTGTACAAAGAGAATTTCAATATATTTTTAAAAAATAGAAGGAGTTGTCAAGTTGGCAAATAATTCAAAGGCTGGCGGTCGCATAAACATGATGCGCGTGTCAGTGTATAAGCCTTCCCCAGGAAAACCGTCTCACTTTCTCTATAATAAAGTGCAAAATAGACATAATAATAATACCGAGTCTTATAGAGCGCGAGCGGTTACCTCCGGCGGAAGTGTCCCGGTGCTAAGTGTACAGCAGGAGCCAGAGTGATAGGGGATTACATTTTCTGCGTAAAAAGCAGAGTCTTCAGCAATCTCCTAAAGCTAGTTTCAGAGGGTGCAAGCTGTATTCCGGGTGGCAGAGTGTTCCAAAGAAATGCAGTGCTAGCAGAGAAGGTCCTCCCGCCCAAACACGCTCTTCTAACTCATGGAACGAGTAGTTGAACCAGGCGGTTGGAGCGGAGGAGTCTCGCCTGAATATATCTAGGCAAGCGAGTTTTTAGATAGTTCGGGCAGGTTCCATGTAGGGCTCTATAAGCCAGGGTGAGAGCCTTGAATTTTATCCGGCTAGCCACTGGCAGCCAGTGTAGCATGCGTAAATGTGGAGAGATGAGATGTTTAAAAGGAATGTGCTTTATCAGTCTTACAGCCGCATTTTGAGCGGTTTGCAGTCGTTGTATCAAGTATTTCGGGAGGCCCAGATAGAGGCTGTTGGCATAATCAAGCCTAGAAGTGACCATGGCGTGGATAACCATTTTTCGGCATCCCTCTGGGAGCAGTAGGAGGAATTTCCGCAAGTTCCTTAATTTGCTTAGGCATCCTCCAACGACCTGCTGGATGTGGGGGGGAGGGAGAAGGATAGGCGATCATCCCACGTAACCCCCAGGTTTTTAGCCTTTGTGCTGTGGAGAGGCTCTGGACCCATCTCCGCAGGCCACCAGAGCTCCGCAGGGGGCGAGAGCTTTTCCCGAAAAAGATTACCTCCGTTTTACCCGCATTCAGTTTTAGTTTATTTGTGTTCATCCAGCTCGCCACATCACGAAGGCACCCCTTGAAATTGGCAAAGGCTTCCTCCGATACCTCAGAGTACGGGAAGACCAATTGGGTGTCGTCAGCATAAGAAATTGCAGTGACTCCCCAATTGGCAATCAACGTAAACAGCGGGCCAGATAGATATTAAAGAGCAGCGGGCTGAGTGCCGACCCCTGTGGGACCCCGCAGTTCAATCTCCTAGGTTTAGAGGAAAAGGCGCCCAGTGCCACCTTCTGAGATCTATTGGACAAATACGAGTGAATCCACCCGAGCGCCTGATCCCCGCCAGTCGCTGTAATAGCCTGTCGTGGTCGACAGTATCAAAGGCGGCCGACAGATCCAGGAGCACCAGCATAGCCAATGCCCCTGAATCCAGTGACCACCTGACTGACTCGGCCACCTCGATCAGGGCGGTCTCAGTACTGAAACCGGGTCTAAAACCGGATTGTGTTTCATGTAGAATATTATTATCTTCCGTGAATTTATTTAATTGCCGCTGAATTAGTTTCTCTAACATTTTGCCCGGTGCCGCCAGAAGTGAAATTGGACGAAGATTGGTAAAATCCTCTGGAGCACCGTTCGGCTTTTTTTTCAGCGGGAGGATGGTAGCATGCTTCCAGCTCTCAGGGAACATTCCAAATATGTTGGAGAGTGGGCGCGATTGAATCCGCCATCAAACTCCATAGCTTTGGTGGGCAGGGGTCATCAGGTGAACCTGATTTACATCTACTTATTTCCTGTATGGCTGCATCAAGCGAAATTGGCTGGAATTGACATAGAGCCACAAGGGGATCCCTAGCCTCCACTGAGTCAGACTTTCCAGTATGTCCAGACGGGGTAAAAGTGTCAAACACTTTCTTGATTTTATAGTCGAAGTATTCTGAGATGCTATCACATAATATTTCCGACGGGGTAACCTCCAACTCAATGCATCTCGGTTTAAAAAAAAGACTGCACTATTTTAAATACTTCTTTGCTAGAGTGTTCTGCTTTTTGAATAGAAGTGGCAATGAAAAGTTTCCTGGCCTTTTTTATTGATTTATGAAATACGCGGATGGCGGCTCTGTAACGCACCCTCGCCTGGTCGCAATAGTTCACCCTCCATAGCCGCTCTAGCCTCTTGCAGGCTGACTTTTCAGCCCTTAACTCCATTGAAAACCAGGGAGCTGAGGGAGATCCCCTCCGTGACATTGTCCATTTAGCTGGCGCAATAGACGTCACCATATCACCTATCCATTGACTCATGGCCTCAGCATACCTATTAGTGTTGGAAGTAAGTGCCGGGGGATTCTGAGCCAGGACAGGGCCCATAGTTTCAGGGAGCAGTTTTTTCCATTGTCTCTGCAGGAAAGAGCGCCTCCCAGTCTCTGGCCCTCCACCCGGTATCCTAACCATAAAAGGGATGAGCGCATGATCCGACCAAAGCAACGGTTGCGGTGTTTCAACTGACAAATCCCTGATGTTTGAAAATATCAGGTCAAGCGTATGACCTGCTTTATGCGTGGGGCCTGTGCTGGGCATTGTCAGGTTGGCGGCACTTAGTGTGGAAATAAGCAGCTCCGCCAGCGGACAGTCCACTTTCTCGGTATGTACATTAAAATCCCCCACAGCTATAAAATGTAGATGGAGGAGGGAGCTTTGGACTGTAGTGTCTATAAGATAGACTGAACTGGCCTCTGTGCAGTCCGGGGGGCGGTAGATAACCAGCCTGGCCAATGACTGACGAGGATTGATTTGAAGACAAAAATACAATCCTTCCACCCCTGCAATCGCAGTTGGCATGTAGATGTGGCGTATATCGCTCTCTAAAAAAATAAGGGCCACCCCCCCGCCCCTTCTGCCCTCCGCCCGATTGGAGAAGCTCATTTTAAAGCCAAGTGGCACCGCAAGGGCAATGGCGGTCATAGTGTGGTCGTTCAGCCAAGTTTCCGTCAGAAACATCGCGTCCCACTCCCGATCCTCTAGCAATAGCCAGATGTCGTCAGCATGCTTTGCCAAAGATCTGCAGTTTAAAAGACCAGCTTTATGGCTGCAGCTACGAGTGTCTGCCTGGGCTTGGGGCTTGTGAGGCCTGGAAGAGATTTCCCAGCTTAGAGATTTCCCACAGTCCGAGCATACCTGTGGGATGTAGTCGTTAGCTGAATCCAGTATGTATGCTTTGCACGGCTGTCCCGGCTTAAGCGCCAGTAGCTCCTCTCTAGACCAGACAATCCTGCTTGCGCCTGCCCCCGGGCTGGCAGCATAACAGGCCCTGGCCGCGATTCGGTTGCAGACGGGCGCGGACGGGCGCAGACGGGCTTGCCTTTGGCGCGCCATCGGCGCGCCCGCTGCGCACGTCCGCTGCGCGGCCGTGGACACATATCCCCTTATGGGAGGAACCCAGGAAGTGAGGCAGTGAGGGGGAGGAGTCGCATCCCTCCGTTCAAGCGGCACAGACAGCCGTGACGGAACGGGGACCGACCGGGTAGGTGCAGAGGGGAAAAGTGCAAATAACAATGTGCAAAGTTCTGCCAGCTAATTTACCCACACATTTTAAAAATCTGATTTTGCTTTAAAAAAGTTCACAGATGTTATTAAAATGTTTAAAAAGAATGGTGGTTCTTAAATCAACCACACTGTCGCCTAAGTACAGCCAAAACGCCTCTCGCCACCAGCGCCTAACTCGCGCTGCTCACACCAGCGAGGCTGTTTGTTCTGGCGCCTTTGTAGGCTGCGAGGGGGAGGAGTCGCGTCCCTCCGTTCAAGCGGCACAGACAGCCGTGACGGAATGGGGACCGACCGGGTAGGTGCAGAGGGGAAAAGTGCAAATAACAATGTGCAAAGTTCTGCCAGCTAATTCACCCACACATTTTAAAAATCAGATTTTGCTTTAAAAAAGTTCACAGATGTTATTAAAATGTTTAAACAGAATGGTGGTTCTTAAATCAACCACACTGTCGCCTAAGTACAGCCAAAACGCCTCTCGCCACGAGCGCCTAACTCGCGCTGCTCACACCAGCGAGGCGGTTTGTTCTGGCGCCTTTGTAGGCTGCGAGGGGGATTAGTCGCGTCCCTCCGTTCAAGCGGCACAGACAGCCGTGACGGAACGGGGACCGACCGGGTAGGTGCAGAGGGGAAAAGTGCAAACAACAATGTGCAAAGTTCTGCCAGCTAATTCACTCACACATTTTAAAAATCAGATTTTGCTTTAAAAAAGTTCACAGATGGTATTAAAATGTTTAAAAAGAATGGTGGTTCTTAAATCAACCACACTGTCGCCTAAGTACAGCCAAAACGCCTCTCGCCACCAGCGCCTAACTCGCACTGCCCACACATAATGAGAAACATATAGACGCACTCTGGGCCTGAGACTGTGAAATTGATGCAAATATGAGCACATAGTGCTTATTTAAATTAGACGTCTGTGCCAATGTTGACAGGAGAACATATATTCTTCTCGATGAGTATATAACATTAAGTTAAGAGCCACATTCTTTTTGTCATGAAGCTAACGTCCAAGATTTGTTGATGGAAAAGAAAAGTATAGGAGACATAACCTTAGGTGAAAAAGATAAAGAATTTGTCAAGTCACCCATGCAAAGAAATAATACAAGGGAAAATTAGACATGCTATAAGAAGCTAATAATAGTTAAAGAAGAAGAAAAGGGTGGAGCAAATCTTTCCTATAGTCACTATATAACGGTCTGTAGCCCCTTTATCAAAATAATGATAGGTTTAAGAGTGACCTCCTAAATGCAATATATACCTTTAGTTCTGATTCAGGACAGTGATCTACGATTTGGACCAGCAAAGGTTGTTACTGCTTTGTTTAAAAAATCTTCATACAGATTCTGTGATATCTGTAATAACATATGACAAAAAGTCAAATACTGATTCTGTCTGCCCATTATATGATTACGTTAACAGTTTAAAAAAGATGTATAACTATGGGTTCCTAATGTGTACCTGCTTACAGAAGACTGTTGAATTTCAAATAATGGATATAGGTGGGATTTATGCTTACTGGAGACAATTCAGTCTGTGAAGGTAAATGAAAATTTAAATTAAACAGAAGAACCACTGATTTCTCTGGTTGAGATTTTTCATTAGACTGAAAGAAGAAATCCTGCTCTGGCTAGCCATGCAGAATGATGATGATGTTACGTTGTGATACTCACAATGCATCTAGGTAATGACGTTTATTCATCTTAAAAACTTGAGTGAGAAGTTTTTTATTGTTATCTTCATAGAAAAGGTGGCTGGCATACAATGCTGAAAAAAATAAAAAATGCTGGTTATTATTTGGATATTTCCAAATAGTGTTCCATTTTATCTTTCGTCTATGACAGGTCCGTTATTACTTACTTGGTGTTTATTAATGGTGCGCACTATGAAAAAGCTCCCTTGTGACCTCTTTAATTTGTCAAAGGACTCAGTGTCCGAGTTCCAACATGGGCAAAACCAAATACCAAAAACATATATTTTTTACTTTCTCGTTCTCTTTTTTAACTATTTTTTTCACTAGTACTTTTTTACATATCATTGTTTTCAGCATAAAATGTTAATAAAAATACATCATTTTCATCAGAGATCTATAATACATAGATTATTTTCCACACTGCAATCCATTCATTCCTAGGTAGAGAACCAACACAACCAAACCACTCACTCATACCTCATACACATTCCAATCCCAACACAATCTATCTGTACAAGTTAGCACGTTTAGTTGATTTGCATCTATTGCCCAATTCAGGGTTACTACATTCAGTACGATTTTACAAAGACTTGGTGTAGGATTTTACAAAGACTTGGTCAACGCGTTTCGGTGGCATACAGCGACAATGGGTGCAACCTTCTTCAGGACCTGTCAGATATATCACACCTTGTTCTCTACACCCAGGGATCTCTGTTGTCTACTCTTCAAATGAAAAGTTACAAGCATCAGGGGTCTGGGACGGTACTCCAAATTGTACTCGTTTATCTGGGAGAGCCTCCTCCCTAGGGACAGCGGCTTTTAATCCTGGCAATAATGGTGGACACGGGTTCCTACAAGTTTCCATTCAATTGTTGTTTAACCTTGAATATATCCATTCCCGACATCTATACGCCAATATTCTTAGTGCTGTGGCCCCTTGCGTTGTGCCATCAGGTCGGAAAACATGTTATCTCTATTTTCCTAAAGTCACTGTTTAGCTCAGTATCTCTGTGTTACAGATTCCAGCAACACCGTTCACGTCCCCACGATAGGATATTAAAGGTGCGCACATCATCAGTCAAGGATTACGTCGAGGGCCAGTGATTGTTTAATCCCTTTTACAGGAGTCTTATCTGGAATTTTTCAATTAATGTGTGTGAAGAGAATATTAATGCAAACAATACTGCGACTCGATAGGGAGTCATGAAAGTATAAAATAATTTAGGCTATTATTTAATCAGAGCAACCACTTGAATTGCAGATTGTGTACTGATCTAGATAAATGAGTTCCTTCATTATTTACAGCAGAAGTAAAGTGCAGATTTTGGTCACATAAGTTTAACCATGTCAGAAACTCATATAGATGGTCCTCAGTGTCTGACCAGATGAAAAAAATATTGTCAAGCGCAACCATTTCCAGATGGATTAAAAAAAATGGCGCCACTTCATTGTAGATATGTTTATATTCGAATCTGGCCATATAAATGTTCGTCACTGTTGGTGCACAGGAGGCACAACCATGCTTACCCCCTTTGTTTGTTGAAATAACTGGCCATTAAACTCAAAGATGTTTTCCTCAAGAACTACTTTGATGTACTCGATGATAAAGCTTTCATTGCAGTCGATGTTCATAGTTTCAATGAACCATTCAACTGCTAGCAATGCCCCTTGAATAGGGATATTGCTATAAAGGCTTTCTATTTTGAGGGTTACTAGCCATTGTCATTGTGGGTTAAAGGGAATGTCCTCTATAAGATTTATTATATGTCACATATCTTGGACATATGCCGGAGTTTTGTTGACATGGAGGCATAAGATGGCGTCTAGATATTTAGACAATGATTCTGTGACAGAGCCTATCCTTCTCATTTTTGTGTATTTTGGGTACACCATACAGACAAGCCATCTTTGGATTCTGTACATTAAGGTAGGCATATTCTTTGTCACAAATGTCGCCATCTCTAAGTGCTTGGTTGGTAATACTCTGAATTTTAGTCTTTATTTTATCAGTTGGATTTCTACTGATTTTAGCATAGAAGTTGGTATCTTTTAACATATTCTCTATTTTGGACACATAGTTGGTGGTTTTCATAATTGCGATATCCCCACCGTTATCACAACTTTTAATAGTGATAGCAGAATTATTTTTCAAATTTAATGGGGCTTGCTGTCCCTCTGGTTAGATATTGTCAGGGGTTCTTTGCACATATTTGGTAGGCCCAATCATATTTTGATGTACCACCTGTTCAAATACAATAGCCTCTGGTTGTTGTTTTTAGTCTTATGTACATGTTTATCTTGCGGAGACTGGCTTCGCCTCTCGCTCACCCCCGGGCCCCTTCATTCGGCTTTGCCTGTCAAGGAAATTCCTTTGTTAGCCATTTCTGGTACTGTGAGGGAGACTGCCGCTGAAGAGTTGATAATTAGGCCAAACACAGAGGATGAGACACCACAGAGGAAATCAATCTCTTAGCAGCTCTGCCCACATGGGACCGGAATATAGGACTTTAAATATCATGCTACTAGATACTGTAGCAAAAATATTGATGACAGAAATATCAACAAGGCATATATATATATATATATATAAAGATAAACATAGGTTTACTTCACTTAAATCCACAAACAAGTACCCTATAAATCTATGTATAGTCACTGGGAAAAATACAAACGTTAAAGTGACGTTATAGTTAGGTATGGTGATAATATCTTACCTTACGTTAAAAAAAAATAATATTAAAATTCACTGAAAAAAACCCAAAGGTTAAAGTGACGTTCTATGCTGATGGTTTACCTCTATTGATCACCAGACAATCCTTAGGCTAATAATTACTTGAGCCAGTATTTTGGCTCACAAGTGGAATAAATAGAATGTGGTTTACACTGGTCACCACTAATAAGCACTATTTTGCACCAATGCAGATTGAGCCCTTGATATCATACAGATGTTCATCTGAAACTAAATCTCAATTATAGACATACTTAAAAGTGATAGACATGTGACCTGGACCTTTACACACATTAATCTGTTTTCACAAGCTTATAACAGACCCTTTCATATATTTCAAAATGTCGGCAATTTACTCTTATCAAGAAAAGGAGAAAATTATTTCCAGGGCGGGAATGAAATACCAACAATTAATTAGTTTGTAGGGGAAGATGGTTGGTTCTTGCAGAAAAAAAATGTGGAAAAAAAATACGATAAGAAGTGCATTTTCTCTAACACAGCTGATTTTCTCTTGCAAAAATATAAATGCGTATATTTATGCATGGAAAATGAAATTCAAGAAAAGTTATGCAGGCGATCACCTTGAAACCTTTGTCTGTTGCTGGTTACCAGGAATACTTTGGGTTTGTTATTTGTCAGTAGTTTTGGGGAATAATATAAACAGATTTTGGTGCTGCAGCAAATTCTGGATAGTACGATAAATACAGTAAATTTTTTCCCTGTTAGATTCCAGCAGGTTTAACCTGCCAAAATTTAACATAGGATGAGATATTTAATGCATCCAGTAATTACCGAATACGGTAAATACCGCCCAACTAGGAATTCGGATCCCTGCGCAAACTGGGTTTTATTCTGGGGTCAGAAAACTCTGACCAACTGGAAACAGGGCCGCAGTGCGTGTTTACTCACTAAAGTGATATAGCAAATATCTGATCTGGTCATTCGCCTTATCGGGTGTAAAAGGGTGGTTGTCCAGGTTCTGTGAGACACAAATCTGGTAGAATAGTGGCAAAGTTGAACCATGAGGATTTCAAACTTTCTTAGGGAACCATCCTAAATCTAGCCTGAAAAGCTGGTGATTTAAATTGTATTCCAATTCAAAAGGTGACCATTAAAGGGATGAATGAATGTTAGAAATGGGGGTCTCTAGTTGACAAGGGCTTGCACCTTTGTCCAAGTAGGGACCATTCCTTCTTGTCAGGATAAGGGAGTTACACTCCTGAAAAAAACTCCTGCTCACCCCCTTGGTAGCTTGGCACAAGCAGTCAGGCTTATCTTAGAGGCAGTATGTAAAGCATTTGCACATAACCAACAGAAATACAGTGAAAACACCAAAAAAGAACATCACACCCAGTTTTAGAAAAAAATATTCAATATTTTATATATTTAAAACAAGACCAAAACGATAAAAATTCACAATACAGTACTTAAAAAGGCATATTTTGCAAGAATACTTGAAAAACACAGTTCAAACGGGTCGGTAGCTCCGTCCGGGGCTACTGTGATGCTGAAAAAAACGGAGTCTAAAAGTTCCAACTGACTGCATCGGTACGGGCCAGCGAAAGCGTGAAGAGACTCAGTAACCGTACCTTTCTCGTTGCAAAATGGAAGCGATGCAGGGCGCGGTGTCCTTTCCATGCGGTGCAGGCAGCGGCTTGGTGACGATCGTCCAGACGGCTTCCGGGGCAGGGCGAAACAGTGCTCGATGCGGTGCTGGCAAGTTGCGGTGCAGGTGACAAAGCTGGTTAGCGGGAGCTGGCGTCAATTGGCCCAGACGGCTGTGTGGGACAAGGCGATGCGTCATGAAACTTATGAGCGGTGCCCCCCAGTCACAATTCGGTCACGGGTGTCAAAGTCAGCAGAAGCAACGGCGTCGGTGAGACCAAGATGGCAAAGTGAAGCGAGGCGGTGCAGAGTGTGGTGCCCACAGGTCACGGTGTAAGCAGCGGCTCAGTGACAGCGGCATCGGTTGTCATCGATGGTGAGACCAGGGTTGCGGTGCGAGATGCTGATGGTGTGGTCTGCGGTGCCGTCAGGACACAGAGAAAGCGACAGTTGGTTACATTTCCCTTCTCTGCTGCAGCTGAGACAGCGGCTCCGGAAGCGGTACCCAGAGGTTGGTGAAGTCGTAGCAGTCCCTGAGACTTCAGAACAGGAGGCAATCTCTATTTCAGGCCTTTGGAGATACTCAATAAAGAAATTGCAGAAAGTTCAATCCAGTCCCTTCACTGCACAAAACAGAAGCAGCCACTGCAGGCCAACACAGCAAAGCACTCAGCAGAGCGGTAGTTCCTCCTCACAGCTACTCCAGCTCTTCCTCTTGGCATTTTCCTTGGTCCAAAAGAGTTCTAAAGATTTGGCGTCTTGGCCCCAATATTTATACCACAAAATCCTTTGTTTTCTGGAGGCAGAGAGTGTCTTTGCCCAGCCAGAACCAGTTCTGTCCTCTGGTGCAGCTTTCTGACTGGAGGTGGAGACAGCATTGTCAGAGGCAGACCAGGCCCATTCAGGTGGAAGGAAATATCCTCCCCCTATTTTAAAGCAAGCACAGGTCTATTCAGCCCAGACCTGACTCATCCAGACCCTCTGGAGCCACTGCTCCTCCCCAGCCCCTGTCACCCAAAAGCAAGACATGCAATAAACAAACCTAGCAGAGGCACACTGGATTGAGCAAGAAAATACTTACCTTCTAATAAGTGGTATTTTCAAAAACATCCTCACTAAAAGATGCATTTTAACATTCTGATTTAAGGCATACTAAATTTTAGTTTCAGACCCCATTTTGTCCTATAGGAACAGGTAGCCTTGCAATAGTGAAAGACGAAATTGGCAGTAGTTCACTATGTGGAAAGCCACGCCCACTAGGGCATGTCCTACCTTTCACATACAGTGTCACCTGCCTACAGGGGGACCTTGGGCCTACCTTAGGGGTGACATATGTAAGAAAGGGGAAGGGTAGGGCCTGGCAAGTGCGACATGGCAGTACTAAATTGCACAGATACTGCAGTTGCAAATCTGAGGTACCTTTTCAGGGCTACTCATCTGGGTGGCACAATCAGTGCTGCAGGCCCACTTGAAGCAATTGGTTTACAGGCCCTGGCACGCCCCAGTGCACTTTACTAGGGACTGACAAGTAAATCAAATATGCCAATCATGGAAACCCCAATCCATAATAACAATTTACAACAGGAGCACTTGCACTTTAACACCAAACAGCAATGAGAAAATGTGCAGAGACACTAAACCAGTAAAAACAGAGTAAAAAAACAGGAGGTCAGAAAGCAAAAAGACTGGGGAAACACCCCATAAGATGCGAAGTCTAATAATGAGCAAGATTCGCTCTCTTAAAAGTAGGAAACTAGTGATATTGAATCCAGAGCCTCAAAAAAATCTTTTTGAATTCAAAAGTCAAGAGGGCCGAATGCCATTGTACAGCAAACTCTTCAGGCTCTTACAAGTTCAGTTTGAAGAATTACAGTACTGTTATGAAAAACAACTTTAGTGTAGAGCAATCAACAATTTATTTTGAAATATTATCAATGGCCTGCTCTGCCCTGGTCCTGTCCTCTTGCTGTTATGTCTGGTACTCTTCCATCGCAAGACCTTTGTGACAATTTGACAGAATTTTGATAGCCACTTTGGTGGGCTTTAGAATGTGCCTGGAGGAATGAAAGCGTAATCGTTACATTACATTATGGAATATGTGCAAAATGTTACATATGCCCCTGTGACACCCTTACTACTTTCTACTCAAATCTAATGTGGTCGCAGATTTCCTCCCTTTTATCTAGTTTCTGTTCTCCCACCTGTGACTAAAAAATCTTGTAGTCTCAATGTGTTGGCAGTTAAGGGATTGCGCAGAAGACAGCCTTATTCTTGATTACCAGATGGGCTGTGGTCTTGCAGAATCAATGCGATGTTGTAGTGCCTCGGTTGGAAGTACTCTGATGCTCCATTGATGCGAACAATGCCAGCCCACTGATTCTGTAAGGTTTGTCAGCTGTATTTGACACTATAGATCATTCCTTCTTGCTAGAAGGACTTAGGGCAACGGGTTTAAAACATATGAAGTACAACTGAATTGGAACCTATCTAACAAACCAAACACAAAAAAACACCTTCTCCTTACCACTCTCGGAGCAAGAGATGAACCTGTGGTGTTAACTTGAATGATCTACAGTGTCCCACAGCCTATACCATTCACTTGAATTGTCAATCTGATCCAGTATTTTAGCCTGCTAATATATGGCCATGAAGACAACATCCAGATTGTTCTCTGCCTTAAATATCTTTAGCCAGGTAGTCTTCTTTTCTCTCTCTGATGTGTGTGCAAGTGCTTTAAAAAATAAATAAAATACTACATACATCAGCCTGTTAGATACTATAAGAAGCTGTACAGAGAAAGTAGTACACTGCTTCAGATTAGCCAGCATGAATTGTCTAAACAATCTCATTAAGCTTTGCTTTCATAGAGTATACACACAAAGGCACAAGCACAACATTCAGGCACACGTCAACATAGATCACACATCATGCACATGTAGCCACCTACAGATACAGAGGCATGCAAAAACGAACACATAGACAGATACCCATGCACAAACCACACTAGACCCACATGCACTCCCTCACACAGATCATTAGATGAACAAGGACCACAGCACACATATCAACCAATATACCAAACACATGCACACAAAGGCTTAGCCACAAATACTACCCACAGATATCTACATAGAGTCCCTCATGACATACATACAGCCCCCAGACAGGCACACAGACGAGTTAGCTGAACAGACAGACAACGGAACAAATGGGTCAATGAGCTTTAAATTGAGAACACTTTAACTAGCAGCCAGTGAAGGCTCTTAAGGTGGGGTAAAAGGAAACTAAGGAAGGAGGACTAAGGATCAGCTTGGCTGCGGCATTCAGGGCAATCTATAACATCCAGGAATCCGAGAGGCCCAGATAAATGCATTACTATGATCCAAGCGTGATATGATCAGGGCATAGATTATGGTTTTGTGTATGGATGCTGTGAGCAGAGGAAACGTTTGTCTGAGCATCTAAAGGAGATTAAAGCTTGTGCTAGAAACCAGACTGACTTGTTTAGTAAAGGGTAACTCAAAATCAAAGAGTAACCCGATGTTCCTGACCCTGGTAGAAGGGGCAGGGGGAGAACTGAGTTTGGCTGACCACCATGCAGAAGTCCAGGCATGTGCCCGCTTTAAAAAAGTAAGATTTGCTATTTGACACTGTTGAACTCAAGACAGTTGTAGTTCATTAAGTGACCAACTGCACTGAAGAAGAAGCAAAAATTGGAGCGAGTAAAATCATGATTGTTGGAAAGCAATACAATTAGTGGAGTGTCATAAAATACCAATCTGATCCCCCCCTCCCCCATGTACTAAGCTGACTACCCCTGAGTCCCTGAGTGCCCTTTAGCTCTATCTCGACTGCGGAGTCAGAGCACCATGTCCGACGCCCGGTGGAGCTGCTCTGTTCAGCTAAAGAGGAGATTGGCCTTGGTTCACCCCTCGCCGTCACCTACCCAGCCGGACTTTGGGCACAGTTTCTCTCCGTCTCCCTGTCTCACACACCCCCCTTCCTCCTTGTTTTTCTGCAATTTTCCTCATATCTTCTCTGTCTATCTCTCTGCCCGATGACCATTGGAGCTACTTGGCGAGCTTTAGGGGAGACTGGCAGCCGATTACCTCCTCGTGCTGTTGCCTACCCACTCGGTTTCTGGGCTGTCTTTCCCCTCCGTCTCTCATTCGTTCTTCCCCCGGTCGTGTCCCCTTTCACTCCCCCTCCCCCCCTCCCCCCACCCGTCTCTCCTTCTCTCCCTTTAAGGTTTCACATTAATTTGATGCATCGTGCATTTGTTTTTCTGTGCTGTAACATTGTCTTCCTTATGTAAAAAGCGCTCGGATACCTTCGGGTCTAGCCAGCGCTATATAAAACTGTTTAAATAAATAAATAAAAATTAATAAAATAAAATGTTGGACAAAGGCAGCCAATGGAAAAACATGGGATGATCCCTAAGGAACACCATGAGTAACCTTTTATGCATTGGATTTAAATGGAAGCATATGCAGGGTCTGACATTTGTCTGAAAGAAAAAAGCAGCACCAGCTAAGTGCCTTATTGCAGACTCCCAGTTGAGAGATTTTGAATTAAGATGGAGTTGGAGGCTATGTCGAAGACTGCCGACAGATCAAGCAGGATAAGGGCAGCAGAGTGTCTTTTATGCAGTAGCATTCTTAGATCATCAGTGACAGCCACCAAGGTGGGCTCCATATTGTGCTAAGGCCGGAAGCATGATTGATAAGATGTAGTTAATTGTTGTTTTCCAAATCGGTGGAAAGGTCTCTCATTTCAATTGAAACAAGGGCTATAACTCTCAGAATGCATTGATTTGAGAAGAATAGGTATAAGGTGTATTGGGAACGTGGCATTTAGTGTACAAATCTCTAATCGCATACTTCACTTGGCACACATTAATTGTGCAAAATTAAATTTTATATACTAAACAAACATTTGGTCTTTATAACAAATTAATGTTGTTTTTCTCCATTAAAATGCACTTCTATTGGCTTGGACCTGTGTCTTTTAGTCTAAACGTTATGACTGGAGGTCCAATGCCTAACTTACAATACCAGATTGCGATAACCAGTGCACACATCCACTTCATGAATGTCACACCCTAAGAAGGTTTACGCGAATATTTAAATAACCAAGGAGCTCCTTGGCCGCTCCCTGGAGTGAAGACCTCATATTGCGGTACTTGGGTTGATGGAGGCAGTAGGAGGCCCCAGAGTGGAACGTGTGTTCTGGGTATGGCTTGCTTGGTTGCCAAATGAGATGTGGCCTGTGCATGGAAACAACAGAAGCCACTGACTATTTGGAGCTGCCGTGCAAGGGTGGACTGGTGCGCCCACCAAGAGAAGCACATATTTGAGTCTCATGACTGTCCTAGGAAGCATGTACGTATACGGTGGAAATGGTGTGGCTATTATGGTATATCGATCTGATCTGATAATGCAATGTTATACATTATTGATGTTTGGGCAGCTGCTATGCCATGCATGTTTTTCGACCATATCTTGTATTGTGTGATGCTGTGTCTTGCCGCAAAATTTTCAATAAAGTTGGTTATAATAACAATGTTAAAACAATGAGCAAAAGGATCTACAACATTCATATATTCTCTCCATTAATGATCTCTTACTTCAGAAATATTCTTAATACTTCTACTCCATAAGAAGAACTAAGCTTTACTAGCTTTAACTTGATAATTTCATTAGGTCTCAGCAAATTAGTTCATTGACTTCAATAAGTCTGCAAGGGATGTTCTTATTTCCCTGAATCAGATGCAAACATTATTTCAAATTATCTATTTCTTTCTCCCTGTACACCCGGGGGGAAACAAATAAGGGACAACTTGGTATTCCTGTGAAGCAATTAGAATCAAAGTACAATGATTCCCCCAGATGAAGTAATTGTGTGCTTTACTATCAAATCAATGGTTAATGGACAACCATATATATCTAATCAACAGTTGTTTATTCTCAAGGTTCACAATATTGGACAGATCCTAAACTAAATAAGTAGGTGGTACTTAGAACTGTACAGTGTTAGGTGCTTAGCCACTGAAGTAAAAAAGTGTGATGTGATGATAAAGGAAACAGTGTTGAAGAGTTGAAGCAATTGATAGAAAGGGCACAACCTTATTTCTGTCCTTATTAAGATCCCACCCATGATTTGAGGTTCAGGGGCCAAAATATAGACATATCTATGTCTTCATCGGGTAAACAAAGTGTACAAATCTCAAACTGAGCTCCAAATTCAGTCTGTAATTTGCTGATTCAATTGTATTACTGTCAACAACGTGTTTTCAAAGCACACTTTTGTTTACTTCTGTCACTAAGCACCTATCACTGCACCGTTCTATGGAGCGCCTACTTGTTTAGTAATACATTTGCCCAATATTCTGATAGATGAGATTAAATGACTATTGATCCCACATATATGGTTGTTCACTATCTATGGATTTGGAAGTAAAACACATTTACTTAATCCGAGGGAACCATTGTACCTTTATTCTAATTGGAAATTGAGGGGGACACAGTCACGCAGCATGCTGTGAGACACCCAGATACTAAATTAACTTAGTGAGACACAAAGATACATTGAGCTCAGGGTGAGATACTGAGGAACACATACAGTGACAGACACAAATGGTCTTTAACGGATAAGCTGAGTTTGAAATGAGGGCTTCAGGGAAGCATCACATATGGACTTTGTACAGGGATTCACACAAAGCATGCTTCATTAGTATGCACCTGGCATGCACTACACACAGCAGCTATGGATGTACATAAACCTGGAGCTGATGTTCTGACTCCTGTTTATTAAAGGAACATGGGTTATAATGCTATTAAATGTTAGTCTGATGAGGTTGACCTTGGGGAAAGTGGCAGCAGTCAATTGATCTAACAGCCTGCTTATCAGATGTTGTCAGCAACTGCAGGCAGAGGCAAAGCAGTTTACCGGAGACCAGGTTCCCTTTCTGATTGGTTACCGATGGCCCTAGGCAGGCAGTAGCCATTTAATACTTTGTGACCACATAAGCACTCGCAGCATTGAGGCATTTTCTTGCAAGTCACAAGGAGCGGACAAGTTCCTTCTCCATTGTAGTTTGCAAGGTTTTTCAACATGAGCACTGTGTTTCTAATTGTTAATTGTATATTGAAGTGTCCATTCCATTCATTGTGAATGGAGACTTTCAATCCATAATGGTACCCAGTATCCAGGTATTTATTAGGCTAGGGTGATGCTTCACTTTGGTTAGCTGGGATGCTCTTACTTTTAACCAGGTTTTGCCTCCACATAATGATTGAAAATATAAATTCCTCATTGTCAACCACATTCCTCCAATGGTTTACAGAATTTCCATGGCCATTCAGCTAAATATCACAAGTATTTGGTATCACACAGAATTCTTTATATATTTCTTTATTTTATTGACAATATTGACAAGATTTGTACAGCAGGGTTTGCAAACGCAGAGGCATTGAAGGGTGTCACATATCCCTGGATTGGTTAAATATGGCTAAAAAGTCCTTCAAGATTACCTAATCAATTACCAAAGGTCTACATATACCATGTTTGTGATAGCAAAAGGTTTGTGAAGCTGGTATCACCGTTATGAAACGAGTAACTTTACCATTTAGCATGTATGTTTCTATCCTGTGTCCAAGTCCAATTTACAGAAACTTGATAAGAGAGGAGACGTGAGAAGACTCCTGCACCTATGGCGGAAGAGCGTCGCCCCACTGCTGTTAAGCAGTTCAAATAAAGGAAACATAAGATGATAATACCTGAGTTATTATCATTCTAGGTTTCCGTCTGCTGCTTTGGGGGCGGTCCGTTGGTTTGCTGCTCTGCTTTCAGAGCAGGGCAGGAGTGGTTTGCCCACTAGGGCAGGAGTGGTTTGCCGACTCCTAGGTTGACATGACTGTTTGGCCGTCCCTCTGGGACCGGCAAACCAGTCATACGCACTTTCTCTGTTCTCTACGCAGGCTGCATTACAGCCTGCATGGAGAACATGCCCAGGCCCCCATTTCCTGGCTGAGCATCAAACCACAATGCTCAGACAAATCACAACGCTACATCGCAGCAGTGGGATTGGTCAGGGGAGCCTGGGTGCTTACCAATCACAATGCTGCATTGCAGCAATGTGATTGGTCAGGGGAGCCTGGCTGTGCTTCCTGTTGCTGGAATCCAACGGAGGAGAGCAAGAGCCTAGACACGGGACAGGGTGGCAAGGTAAGTGTTTGTTTTGTGTTTCTTTTTAAATGATTGTGACCCCCTCCATCCAGTGCCTGCCCTGCCACCCACGCGTCGTGCTGGCTGCCACTGGCCTGCACACCTGAATACTCTTGCGGGGAGGAGCACGCACAGAGCTGCTATGAGAGGATGTTTCTGTTGACGCACCAGGATCTGGGATACTGCCGGCATCCTTTGAGGAGGACCCGGAGTGTTTCATCTAAGGTAATGACCCTCTCCTGCCTTAGCACTCTGGCTGGTGAGAGGACCAGGAGCTAGACGCCTAACACCAAACGCCTGGCGCCAGACATGACAGTGAGGCTGTGTGGTTCAGTGCACCCCCCCTGCATTGCTGCCAGCACGGCATCACCTTAGGCCTCATCCTGGCCCCATTCCGTTGTGTGCTCCCCTAGTACCCAGACACATCACCAGTACTCAGGATCTAGGACTTGGGAGTCAGCAGCTGTCCTGAATACCCCATTCTTCATTTACAGCAGGAGGCAGAAGGAGGTTAAGAGCGCTACGCGAGGCAATCGCCATGGGTTTGCAGGAGAGGGAAAGGACGCCCGAAGTGGGTTGTGCTGCACACTCTGGGACCTGCTGTTCCTCGGGGCAAGAGGGCTTTGAAAGCCTAGCATAAGACTACATGATGTAGATGTGGAGTTCCAACCTTCCAGATGCAGCCTGCCTAGGTCCAGGTGCCGCTTGCGTGGTCGTGGGCCCGCCTGCTCGCAGTCTGTCCTAGTGTAGCCAATGAGTTGCCCCCTCCGCACTCATGTGCAGTCCCATGCATACACCCGGTACAAGCACTCATTACAAGGACTCACCCAATGGCAAAGAAGTCATCACGCTGCCTGCAACAGCATACAAGTAGCGTCCTGGTGATACACTCTAGCCATCTTTCTACTAGCAACGATTCTAGGAGTTTATAACAATAAGGCCCAATAAAAAAGGGAAATAACCATAGCCATCATTCAAAAAAGGGAACAAGAGAGAAGGGCAAATGCAACTCAATGCCACTTGGTGACGCTGAACCACAATTTCCCAATAGACCTTTGCGATCCTCTACATTTGACCGGGATATCTTCAGCTGCACTTCGGCCTCCATAGGGTGCAGACTGACACAAAGGCTAACCAAAGCCCTAATAAAAGGTCCAAGTAAGCAAACAACTCCATTTTTTCTGGGGTGGAAGTTGTCGCACTGGTCTACCAGTGGCGTGCAAACGCATTGTTCAAAAGAAAAGGGCCGCACGTGAATATGAGCTCGACTAATGACTTAAGAGTGATCCCAGGTTTAGCACAGTCTGAATCGCCTGGGCCTCAACCAGCTCGGACTGCAAGAGCTGCTTATGCAAAAGTCAAGAGGGCTACCAGCAAGGCTCACAGGCAAACCAACGTTACCATCTGCAAACCCCATGGACAGCCCGATGTTGACAGCCACAACTGCGCACAGCAACAAACTAAGTAACACTCAAATAAGCAGCACGGTAGTAATCAGAATGAAAGTATTAATAGAGAATTTCTTTATTTAAAAAAAAAAAAACTCCTTTGCCCCATTCCTCTAAGCTTATCCCATTACAAAATCCTGCTGGCTCCGTAGTCATCTCACATGCCGGTTGGCACAGAATTACTCCCTACGTCACTTGCAAAACAAAATCATAAATGTAGCATAACTCCTCCCCAGCCAAATGAATCATCAACATTTCCTCATATAGCCCTTCAGACAGCATGCTAGCAGAGCTTGATCTCACAACAAAGGCAGAGGGAAGCACACCCTGCGCCCATACCATCAATCTCCCTGACATCGATTTTCAGCACCATGAGCAAACAACCGACGACACTAAGTACTACTACTGCCCAGATCCACAGCACCCAAGCGCAAGCAAGTGACCCTCTCCAGCAGGGACCCAGCACAGAAATCCTAGAGTCAGCATAGTTAGTAGGCATTGTGTGGGAACAATGGGACTCTCTTCATGCCAACAAAGCCCCACATAGCACATCAAACTGTACCCAAAACCACAACTATGATATAAATTGTGCAGATACGCTACAGCAAAGTAACATTCAACCAAATGTTGCCACTGAGTAACTGTTAGAAATGGGGTAGCCAATTGTACAGGGGGTAGCATGGTGCAGAGCGGGCAGGCCAAACTCCTGAGGACATGTGTGAAGCATCCACGCAGTACGCACAGAGGACACACCATTCACACCACAAAAAGAGACAACACCAGTGATGGTTGAAAAAGAACAACTTTTGTATTGGGTCCAATATGCAAAAGCAAACCACATTAATCACTATACCGCGCCAACTGGTGCCAGGGCAATATATACACGGGGATTATTTACACGGGTAAGGGAAAAAGAAGAACAAGGTAAGTCCATTAGTTTCCAGGCTGTAGGGAAAAAAAACAAAGCATTCTCAGTTAGCATAAACTCATTTGGTCGGTAACACTGTGTGGCTAACCATGGCCTAAACACCATGGACAAAACCTCAAGCAGGTAAGTACACCATAGGCCTAGAACATCAGTAATATAAACGTGAGGGGACGAAACACTAGGCATCAGCCTTCGGGCATGTCAGGGCAATAGATAACATTTCCTTGGTTGACATCTAGGCAGGACCATTACCTGGAAACTCAGGTGCCACGTCTTCAGATACGCCTATGCAACAAGGTTCCTGGAGAAACCAATCAACATTTAATTCTGGGACCGTAACATCAGCGTGGGCCTAATAAGGGTCGAGGAAAACAGTACTGCCTAGGACACTTCAGCAAAGAACATTTCTTGAACCACACCAATGTATCACAGTCCCTGAGCATGAGGATCATTCGGACATATGAACTCCAACTTATAGGGCCCCTCCAAGATAGGAACACCGCTCCCTGCTGCAGGGAAGGGTAACACGAACTCTCCCCTAGCCAGGGGGGATATTATGCCCCAGAATAGCACAAAGGTTGCAGGGTACTTTAGGGGTCTAACACAGTGGTAACTGGAGCAGTCTCCTCCATATAGTCTGGCCCTACAGTGCAGGTGCCCGCTGCCAGACGGGGCACCCGAAAGGGCAACACAGTTCCTGGGGGCGGGCACTGAAGCCTGTGCCCCGACACCCCCCAACCCCCACGGCAGGGCCCCACTCACCGGGCTCCCAGGGATGGCTCAGCTCCTCTCGGGTCTCAGGCAGTCCCCCACACAGCTCCACCCATCGGCTGTTCCGGGGCTCTTCTTCTGCCTCCTCAGTCTTCCCCGGCCGGGTCCTCAGGCACTGATCTTGTGCCTCGAACAGACCGGCATCTGGGGCTTAGCTTGACCTCCTGGTAGCCTCACGGTGCCCCGCCTCCTCTCCAATGATGGCCCAGTGCGGGGCAGTGACCGGCAGGGGGGGCTCCCTCCAGTCCCCTGCCGCAAACAGGGCTTCATTGGCTTCTTCCTGCTCCCGCCTTCGTGGGGCGGGACATCCGGGGGGTAACTCCCACCATACCAAATCTCCGCGCTGATTCTATGGGGTGCGGACACCCCAGCCAATAGGTGCGCGGTAAGATGGGGGCGCGTTCGGTGACGCGGCCGGCGCCCGTCACGTGATGGGGGCAGTTCAGGCCCCCAGGCCCAATGCGACTTCCAGCAATACCGCGGCGACCCTTCCCAGGCTTCGGGGGCCCGGCAGTGTAGCGCAGACGGCACAATCTCCTCCAGGGGCATACAGCGGGTCGGGCGATGCCGCACTTCCTTAGTAAACGACCCCGAGGTCGCGGCGGTGAGTTCCAGGCGGCAATGATGCAGGGTGGGCACCCGCGGGGTCCATTAATCGGCCACACGCGGGGTAGGCACCCGCGGTGCTCTTCAATAGAACAGTTCTCCTGGCATCACAGCCACACAGAGTAGCCCGGGGCATGCAAAGCACTTAGAAGCTTCACAGCGCTCCTAGCAGTCCAGCACCTTGGGAGGCAACAGTTTTCTTAGTATAGCACTTTGGAAACAGCAGTTCAGGCAGTAGCACTTCCAGCAGTGCAGCGCTTCGCAGGGCAGCAGCGTCTTCGCGGCACAGCGCTTTAAGATTATAGCGCTTAGGGGGGCTGACAGTCCTAGTAGCAAGCTCCAGGGGCCCCAGGGTAACGCTCCTCACCTCCTGGGGGGTCCAGTCCAGCCCCAATATAGCGCTCTCCTCTTCAGGCGCTTTTTAATGTATCGCTCGCGTGGCGCCAGGTCCCACCAGCCTCAGGGAACTGGGATGGCCCTCCTTCCTCAGGGGGCAAGTGGCAGAGCAGCAGGCACTACTGGGCCAGGTCAGCAGTTAGTGGGAACTCATCAAACCAGGGCGGTAGGCCTTAACCATCCCCCACTGTAGCGTGGCCCTCCTCCTATACAGCAGCCTGAACTCCTGCAGTGGGGCTTCCACTAGCCCTGGGGACAGCAGAGGGTCCTTAGTAAGGTGCAGGGTCCAGCACACAGGCCCAAGTGGCGGTATCCCCTGGCAGCAGGTCCCCTCGCATTCTTGTCCCTGCTCTGTCTGAGCACCTGGTGGCACAGCCCCTTATTTATATGCCCCTCACCCCACCTACCAGTTAATGCCAGAAGCTTCTGGAATCCTCTGGGGAACTGGTTGAAACTGGCTCAGGGGGAGGAGTAGAGCACCCTGAGTGACAGGCTTTCCCTCCAAATGCTGGGATTGCTGGGTACCAAACAACTAGACCGCTAAACCACTGCAGTCAGGTGGCACAACACAGCCATGGCATCCATTTTAAATGCAGAATGCTACCAGGATATATTTCTACAATGGGGGATAATAAGTGCATACACCATTGCGTCACATTTAACAATAAACAGGGCATCTCATACCACACAACTTCCTTTACCATGGGGGAGACATCCTAAGTTAGGGGGGGTGAAAAGCGAACATTTTTGGGAAAAGGGCCAAGTCCAACAGTAACCACAATAGGAGAGCTCTGCTCCCTCTTCAACCTCATAGAAAGTAGAGCAATCTATTGGCCTCAATCAACGGGACTTTGGACACCACAATAAACGCCCTGACCTGGCAATCAGACATATTAGAACTACAACTTCATCTAATACAAACTACTAGCCCCAAATCGATTCCCGAGATGGAGGCCAACATCAAAACCTTGGAGCAAGGGGAGCAAAGTGCTAGTCCAGCTGAAAAAGACAAAACAACATGTGCTTGCCAACTAATAGTCCAAAAGCTGTGCACCCTGCCAGGAGTTCTAACCTCAATGATTTCAGACTGGAAACTTGCCTACAACCATTCTTTTCCACGTCTTCAAGCCCAGCAAACTCATTTTGAGGGAGAATAGTTAACCCTGCATTGCACTAGGAGGCTTGATGTGTTTAGTGACAGCGACACGCCCTTCTACAGTTGGCTCACAACAGGATCAAACAGCTAAATTCCCCGAAATCCCCAGGGAGGTGTCCACAACCACATCTCTAGGAAGCAAGGGGAGTTAGGTCCTGGGGCTTGTAGTCAGTTGGACCATTTATAATTGAGAAGAGGGGACAAGTGACCGACTACACATTATTTTAAGCCCACTATTAAAGGGAAAACAAACCAAGTGATACTCCTAGGTTATTGGGGTATTTGTCATTCGTACCCTTTTAGTTTATTTTTTGAAATATAAACATCTCATCTGAAAAGGACACTTTACGTTTTCTCACAATTATCAATTTTTCTTCATATATACAAATATACAATACATTTAGACAATACAACACTTACATGTACAAACTTCCTTTACAATATATACAAACAAGTATTTCTCAAAAAGAGAAACTGATATTTCTCAAAAAAGGACAAGAGTCAAACTCATGACTCACAAAATGATTCAACTACAAATGAATGAAAACAATGTTGTTCAAACAATAAATAAACCGTAAATTAATTCTGTGGTCTATTCAACTACTGATAGCTAATCTTTTTTGTGTGCCGACGCGTTTCGAACTCGATGTATTCAATTGTCGAGTTCTCTTCAGGGCTCTGTCTCTTGGATTTTTCTCTGTCCCAGCAATCGCCGGTGCGCAGGTACTTTGTTTACTTTCCACTGCGGTTCAATGGACCTTAAAGTGTAGGCAGGATTCTTGCGTGTACCCTTAATGTCAATCCTCATCAAGAAGAAACCTTTTTCTGTTCCTCACGATATTTGGGCTGCCTGGCGGTCTCGCCGATTTTCACTGACGCTGCGGCATCTCTCTGTGTATTCTGTGTTTGTGCCTGGCGTTATTGCCGGTTAACGCTTGGGCTGCAGCGTCTTACTACGTATTCAGCTTGTACTTCGGACTTCTATTATGAATTCGGGGCGCCCGCTGTTCACTTTCAAGGAGCGGCAATCCGGCGACTTCCTTAGTGAGTCTGTGGATGCATCCGGCGACTTCCTTAGTGAGTCTGTGGATGCAGTGAGTCGTGAGTTTGACTCTTGTCCTTTTTTGAGAAATATCAGTTTCTCTTTTTGAGAAATACTTGTTTGTATATATTCTAAAGAAAGTTTGTACATGTAAGTGTTGTATTGTCTAAATGTATTGTATATTTGTATATATGAAGAAAAATTGATAATTGTGAGAAAACGTAAAGTGTCCTTTTCAGATGAGATGTTTATATTTCAAAAAATAAACTAAAAGGGTACGAATGACAAATACCCCAACAACCTAGGAGTATCACTTGGTTTGTTTTCCCTTTAATAGTGGGTTTAAAATAATGTGTAGTCGGTCACTTGTCCCCTCTTCACAACCACATCTCAACATCTTTCAAGCAGCCAATTGCCCAAGTAGCCAAACACAGAAAATGCCTCCCTAAATACTAATAAGGGCAACACAGCACATCAAGGAGAACCAATGGATAAGGTTTCTTTCAAGGAGATCAATAAAACAACTAAAATAGGTCAGAAATAAAGCAGCAAAAGAGCAACTGAATAATTAGCATCCAAACGAACAGAGGGCAACTGACCACACTTCAATCAGTGTTTATCCCATCTTTTAGGAAAGGTGGGCATGCAAGAAGGACGTTGAATCCCAGGAATAATACCAATATCCAGTCCCCCAGGCATCAGGGCAATCCACACCTGAACACGGAGCAGGCCCCTCCACAGAACAGAGCTCTATGACATCACTTTCCTTGCCTCACACCCAAATGGAGCTCATACAATCAGCTCCTGCCGGATCGGGTGGACTACTGGCAGTGTTGCTGGATACCAACACAGGTTCGCAAAGAAATTAATAATTACCAAATACAGAGCCCTCAGATGGCAGGCCCAATGGATCCACTCCTGACCTAGATGGGGCTGCTCTAGTAAGCAGCGACAGCCTACTCAGTGAACCCCATGTGATCTAGCTACGGCAGCTCAAACAATCCTCGACAGCTGACCCAGTGAACCCCTATGCAGGCCAACTAAGCTGGTGCTCCAACCACAATATTCGTCAGAGGGTTATCACGACAGCCTGAATCGCTCCAACGTATTACGTCAATTCGTCAATTCAAGGCTATTCTAAATCTGCTCAACATAACATTGGAAGTTATCTAGAGCGTAGAGTTTAAAAACTGCCAGAGCATATCAAAGGTAGAGAATCTACAATGTTAACATTGAAATCACTTTCATTGGCAGAAAACATCTTGGCTTGCAAACCCACATTCGAGGACTGAGGCATCTGGTTCTCAAAAATCACAGATCCTAAATACCCATCCCCACTGAAGAATTATAATGAATCACTAAATACTCATGTTCGTACTCACAGTATCTTAAGGGGTGCAGGGCACTCCTAAATAAACCTGCCGTACAGTAAAATGTTCATACCCCAATCTCAACTAAATACAAGAGGTCCAATCAGGAAGGTTGGCTTGGGACCCACTGAGGGAAAATGCAAAACAGACTGGAGCTGGTTATTGTCTACCTTATCCAGCAATACTCAGAATTGTTCCGAGCCCCAGCAAACAATCCTTGGAGAGTAAACAACACCTAAAGATTTTATCATGGAACGTTGCCAAGCTTGTCAGGCTGCTTAAATGCCCCCATGCCTGCCGCCCCATAGAACAAACGTCGACCTACTCTGCCTTCAAGAAACCTAGGCAATGTGTCCTACCGTAATACCCGGCACTCCCAAATAAACCTGCTGCACAGTAAAATGGGTATACGGAGATCCTACCTAAACACAAGGGGCCCAATCAGGAAAGTTGGCTTGAGACCCACTGAGGGAAAACGCAAAACAGACTAGAGCTGGCTATCGTCTGCCTTATCCAGCGATTCTCAGAATTGTTCCTGGCACCAGCAAACAACCCTTGGAGAGTAAAAAACACCTAAAGATCTTATAATGGAATGCTGCCAAGCTAGTCAGGCTACTCAAATTGCCCCCTGCATGCAGCACTGTATAACAGATGTCGACCTACTCTGCCTTAAAGAAACCTGGGCAATGAGTCTTACCGTAATACCGGGCTTCTACGAAATACACCAAGCTGCAAATAAAAAAATACATATTTGGGAGGGCTTCCGACGTCCTCTCCAAATATCTCAACATTGGTATAGAATTAAAAAGCAAATAACACACAGTCACAGGATGAAATGATACAAGAAACCACCTTGTAACGCACAAAAAGTCGTGTTTGGGACTATGTCAACTATGATATCATAATCTGGTGGGATTTCAATCTCCGCCAATCGGGAGCATCCCCGTCTGACTATTCGCCAGTGAGCTCTCCGATTTGCTTGCTCCGTTGCTTGCTTAATAAACCTGGCCTTAAGTCTATCTGGCACACACTTGAAAGCACATCAGTGGCTCTACAATTCCCTAAAACATTCATGGGAATAGGTACACTCGACTATGTGTTCAACTTGGATAAAATCATGGAGCACCTGGAGAGCTTTGAAATTCTTCCATCACATGAGAACAATCACCTTCAATTCCGCACGGTGCTGCAACTACACTTGACGAAGCGCACTTGCCTAATGGCAGTGGGCACCTCAAAAAGAGACGAAAACTCACAGCCCGGTGAATAAAATGGGGTTTTGCCTCCTTCAAGGTCTCGAATTCTACCCGCAGCCCCTTTCCTAATGATTCAAAATGGTAAATAACTGAGAACAATTGAGAGACCATCATTAAAGACATACACTCTACAGCCCCCCCAGGAGGCTTCCAAATAAACCGTCCCAAAAAAAGGCCCTATAAAAGAAAGTAAGTGGAAAATCAGCAGGCTTTCGAAATTACAACTTAAAACTAAAAATGTGTAAATTAGAACAGAACTGCGGCTAAACTTAAAACAACATAAGCAACTAGTTTGGCCCACAAAACGTAAACAAATGGACAAAGAATGGCTACACGTCTATTCATTACTGGGCAAACATAGTCAGGCTCACTTATGGAGATTCATCAAAAATAAAACGTACCATGATAGCCCAAGTACTAACGCAATTGACGAATCTCAATGGTCAAAGCAAGTAAACAAGTTATATACGTAGCTAACCCAACATATTTCTTTCCCATGAGTAAATTGTGCACTGCGCCCGACACCCTAAACCAAGTGCCAATCTTCACAGCCAAAGCTATCTTGAAAATCTTGCAAACAATCAGAGCAACAGGCGCACTGGGCTCAAACGGCATTCCAGCTCAAGCCGTCAAGGATGATATCGACTTGTGGTCTTCATTCTTCTCCCATTGTACCAGGAAAGCTCAGCTACTTGGCAGGTACCTGAAAGCTGAGGGAGGTCAATCTTACATCCAATATTCAAGAAGGGAGATAGGCTGGATCCAGCAGTTAATTGCCTCATCACCCTTCTTGACATAGAAGCCAAGACATATGCCTCTGTCCTCCTAAAAGAACTGGAGTCAAACTGGCTTTAGGGCGAACTTCAACCATGGACAACATAGTTGCACTGTTTGATTTAATTCATCAAGCCTCCAGCCAGAAGTCGTCCCCCTTTATGCTTGTTTTGTCGACTATTCCGCTGCATTTGACTCGGTGGACAGGAACAATCTATGGAGGTAACTACGGAGCTGAGGCATTCCGAACATTTTGCCCAGGGCATTTATGTCACTACGCACCACAAACTGGGTGAGGGTCAAGCTATCTCAGATGGTTACAACAAAGAAAATCCCAACGGACAACGCACATAGCAAGGCTGTGTCCTTGCTTTCCTTGTTATTCAATCTGTACACCGCAGAGATGTCCTTGGCCCTAAAATACGCTAATCTGATCCCACAAAAATCAGAGATGTTAAGGTCACGATAGAACAAAATGCAGACAACATTGTTCTGCAGGACCACTCCAGAATTAGGATCTAGAAAGCTCTAAACTCCCTTCATAAGTATAACACGGTAAGCAAAATTACAGCAAATAAGATGAAGACAAAAGCTATATTCTTTGGTAGGACGACCAAGACAGTAAACCTGGACTGGAGCCTAGGCCACTTACAAAACAATAGTAAAAAATCGTACAACTATCTGCATGGTAGTCAACTACAGAATCTGTGGCTATAAAACTGAGTTGTTTATTCACTTATTTTGTTGTTGTCTGGGGATGCTGCACGCACTGAACAACCTGTTAAAACCACCTATTTTAGTCCACAGAATACGTACCTGCAACAAGGCCATGAAGTTTGTCTTCACAATGATGGAGCCATGCAACCTGGTACAATTTGGCAAACATATTACATAATTACACAAACTCCTTAAAGAATTCAATAGGACTGGCTGGGCATAGTCTAGAAACTAAATCTAATTTGTGTTAGCCACCGATGGCAAGCAATGACCTCTCTTTGACTAGAGCAATACATACATATCCCATATTAATGGCCACTAGCAATGTTTTTACCCATTGTATTTTAATGTTTATTATTACCAAATTATTTTAGTACATGACCAAAAAGTTGTATTTTAGAGGTATTTTCGTCACCACTAGACACTTTACTTTTCTCTGCTAAGATACATTCCCGCAGCTGGGCTCTGAGGCTCTTTTGAACACCTGCACTTTCTGGTTATCTCAATTACTGTGGAGATTTGAACTGGCTAGCTCCTAGCTTTAGGTTCCAACTTGGCTTTAAAAGCACCCCGTACAATATCCCCCTTAAAGGCTCTTTTATGCACTTTATTCTTCCTGAGCATGCTTGTGATAATTGTTTAAAATCCATGGAAACTTTTTTGGATTTTTATGTATATATTGTAATGCTTTTAATTAATTATACAATAAACGAAGATTGACTGACTGAAGCTTAATAAAGAAACTGAGTTTCAGCTCATGAATATAATACATTGCTTTTATTTCTGCAGCATTCATTAAAAGTGTTCAAGGGTACTAGGTTGATATCTACTGTGGTTTGTAGAGAATTGTGTCAAGAGAGTCTGCCTTTTCTATCAGCAGATGAAAGAAGCTCTTGGTGGTAGTTCATGAATCAAAGAGACTTACTGGCACAAGCTCTAGCATGTGACAAACCCTGCCGAGACCTACTTGGATTCCAGAGGCAATGATCTTGCGTGAATGATTCTACCCCATCTCCAGAAGCCTCTCACAAGAATCTCAACAAGACCTCAACATGTGTCACTTTTCTACCCCACCCTCTCAGCTCTTGGCCCAGTGTAGCCTTACAGAGCTTTCCAGTTCAAAATCAACAGAAAACATCAAGTAAAGCAAAATCACCACCAACAGTTACACAACATTAGTAGAAGGATTAGTTAATTGAACATACACTATACATGGCCAGAACAAACTACTAACACTAGTTACATTTCTCATCCCTTCGTTCACTGTCACACCACATCTTATAATTTATAGTTAAGTGTAATGTAAGCCCTCGGCAAATAATGATTTACAAAGCCTTGCAATGTAAACCACCAAGATTTTTGCCGAGAAAGAGATTAACTACTTTATGTTCAAGGCACTTGAGGACCCTCTTGTCAAATTCTCACTTTAAACTATCTGGCCAGCTTTATTTTTGCCCATGCTTATTTATCGGGCCCGGTCAGGCCGTGCTGGGAACTCAGAGTTTTTCCCTTGGGTTGGCAGGGTGGGCCGTGTTACTGCTGATAGGGGCTGGTTTTGTTGCTGGGGTTAGGTGGCTTCGTTTTCTGCCTGCAGCGCTTCGGTGCTTTGCGAAACAAAAAATTCTAAACAAATGGATTTTAGGCATGCTGATCAGACCTCAAGTACCCCCAAGCTATTTTTTTTTTTTTTTCATTTGGTTGGTTCCTGTTTCCTGTAGGTTCCCCACGAGCAGCGCTCACCATCAAGGAGAAGGGGAGGTGAGTGGTCTACTGTTGCTTGGCTCAGAGAGTCCAGATCACATATGATTAATGTTAATGTTAAGTTGCATTTGTAAAGCGCTAATCACCAAAGGTCTCTAAGTGCTACAACATGGGTAAGACAGTCCAGAGTTCTTTCACGCAGCTGAACTCAACATAGAACAGTGTATGCATGACCAAACGCCTCTGTGAACAGCATCGTCTTGAGTCTCCTTCAGGACGGAAGTAATCTGGCTTCCTTATGTATACCATCCGGTAGCTGGTTCCAAATCTGGGGGATGGTGACTGAAAAAGCCTGGCCTCCTAAAGTGTCTCTTTTGAAACGTGGGCATGTGAGGAAGCTAGCATGTGTCGAACAATGGTGAAGTCCAGGCTTATAGGGCTTCAAGCGTTCCTTAATGTATTTGGGTGTTTCACCAAACTGGGATATATGTGCAATGCACAGACCCTTAAAGCTTACCATTTGCTTAATGGGTAACCAGTGCAACTGTTGCAACAGAGGGGTGGCATGCGCTCTTCGGGGCAATTTGTAGATCAACCTCGCTGCGTCATTTATGACCACTTGGAGTTCCCCCAAGAGTTTACCAGGAAGACCAATATTGACTGCATTGCCGTAATCAAGGCGTGATAGAATTCATGCAGTCATTGCCGTCTGCTTGGTAGCGGGTGACAAACAAATCAACAATTTCCAGAGTTGTCGCATCAATCCGATGCAGCTTCCCACTACGGCAGACACCTGGGTCTTTAGGGTCAGTCCAGTGTCCAGCCTAATGCCCAAACTATTCACGGCTGGCACAGGTATTGGGAGTAGTGCCCAGCTCTTGGGGCCCAAAAAGGCTGGACCGGGGGGAAACCCCTGAAGCAAGAATCAACACTTCGATTTTGTCTGGGTTCACCTTCAGGGAATTAGAAGTCATCCAATTCATGGTGAACCGGAGAATATTCTGGACGTTACACTGTGAATCAGGAGAGTTGTCAATATGCACTATTAATTGAGGGATGTCCGCGTAGTTAAACACCTGACAATCTACTTTTGCCAGAGCCTCAATCAGGGGTTGAAAGTAAATATTAAAAAGCAGAGGGGACAGTGCAGAGCCCTGGAGAACCCCCCAGCGAAGATGACCCTGCCTGGACATGCAGTCTCCTAATTGGACCCTTTGAGATCCGTCCTCCAAGAAGTAAGTGATCCACTGGAGGACCATCCCAGTGACTCCCAGTCGCCGGACATGAGCAAGTAGCTGCACATGGTTCACCGTATCAAAGGCAGCTGAGAGATCATGTAAGATTTTTTTTTTTTAAATGTATTGACATTTTCCAAACAAACAAAATTCAATATATTACAATAAGCCAGCATAATATTGATCGATGTAGGAGCTTAAAAATCACAGTCTCAGTGTTACACAGTTCTTATTAGTGGCACACTCTCTACGTCAGCCCACCTCTAACAAAAGGTTTAACGTAAATCAGTCATCTAGACAAGCACAGAGAACAGCAAATTAGAACAACAGAATAATAAAACATTACTTAGTACCTCAGAGGGCCAAATATACACTTGTACATTACTCTCCCAACCACGTTTCGTAGGAGCTACGACATATAGACAGAATCTAGGGGCAACAGGAGGGTGAAGTCGCATCATGGCAATGCTACATTCTGAGTGTCTCCTATGGCTGGCGCAACAGTCGATGCCTGCTGGTTTTGGAGCCATGTTAGAAATGGTTCCCATATGTTGCGGGGTCTGGAAGAAGGTGGCATCAGTTCCCACAATATACTTAATTGCGTGTGCCCATATGTGACGTCCCTAACCCATTCTTTAATGGAGGGCACCCGTCTCCTGCCCCAGTGGATTGCAACTTGTCTCTTTGCAAACAGTAAGAGGAGTGCATGAAGCTTGCGCAGTTTGGGTGGTGTATCTTTAACATATCCTAAGAACAGGGGATGGGGCCAGTGATACGTCCAGAATGGAATTTATTGAATCAAAGACTAGTGACCAGAACTCGGCTATTTTGGGACAGTTCCACTCGACATGTAAAAATACGGCCGGGGTGTACCCGCAGCGCCAACAACTATCGTTCTCAAGTATACCCATACGATGGAGGCTCACTGGTGTTCTGTAAAATCTATGTAAATATTTAAAATGAATCAACTGCAGCTTGTACTTCGATGAGAGTTCGGTTAGCTGCCCACAACAAAATTCTCATTGGGCTTCGGTCAGAGGTAGCTTGAGGTCTTCATTCCAGTGTCTGAGGGATTTAGGTATCACCAATGGGGCAGTGTTCTGCATGCAAGTATACAGGCGCATAATAAGTTTACGGGGAGACGGAGATTTTAGTAAGTTTTCCAGTGTAGGTAACTGCGGCGGTGCCCTCGGGAATCCTTCCCAGAGGGCACGGCATGTTGCGCGTACTCTGTGGTATAAAAAAATCTCCATAAATGTCAATGTCTGGCCCTCAGTCACTTCAGGGGGGGTCTAAACTCATCGTCAGGGTATAGGTCAACAAAAGTTTGGAGGTTCATCTTCTGGGCCAGTGACTTACATATACTGTCATGTATACAAGGCAGCATTGGGTTGTGCAGCAAGGGAATGGAAGGGGCGAATAGTACTGGGATTCCTGCTCTTTTGTGCAACTCCTCCCATGCCCAACATAGTGTTCCGGCAGAGTCTATGTCTCCACGAGGGTGGCGGGCTTTCTGGTATAGTGCCACTTTAAGTGGGACAGGGGCCATTGCATCAGTCTAAATCGCCACATGTGGCTGGAAGGGGGTCCGGTGTGCCCAATAATGCAAAAATTGTGCCTGAGCGCAGATCGCATAAAGCTGCATATCTGGAGCCCCCAAACCGCCCTGTCTGAATGAGTAAGTCAGTAAGTCCCAGGAGGTTCTGGCTTGACCACCCGCCCATGCCAAGGAAACCAGCTGAGATTTCAGGGAATTAAATAAGTGCAGAGTGAGTGGAATTGGTCTATTAATGAATAAATACAGGAACTTTGTAATACAACCACTTTAGCCAGTGCAATCTTGCCGGCCAGTGACAACAGTCATTTAGACCACACCTTAACTTTGTCCTCCAGCCACGTGACCGCTCGACCATAATTTAATCTCCACACTTCCTGTGTGTCTCGGCTTATCCAATCCCTAGATATTTAACTTCTTTGGCTTCCCATCTCAAGGGGAATTCTGATGTCACCAGGGGGGGTACCGTCAGTCAGCGGAAAGATCACCAATTTGGCCGAGTTTATAAAAAAAACAGTTAGCCCGCTGAAGTGAATGAATTCCCTCAGAAGGGGGCCTAAGTTCTCTTCTGGTTTAATATTGTAGAGGGTGACATCATCTGCATATAGTGAGATGAGTAGGCTTCTAAAACTAAACCCAATTCCCCGTGCAGTGTATTGTTGGCGGATGCGAGCAGCCAAGTGCTCCATTGTGATTACAAAAAGCAAAGGAGACAGTGGACACCCCTGTCTTGTACCTCGCAAGATTGGGAATGAATCAGAGAGCAGGCCATTTACCTGTATGCGTGCGCTAGGTGATGTATATAACAGCCGGATTCTGTTGATAAAGAGCAGGCTAAATCCCATACGCCCTAGAATATGATATGGCCATTCAAGCGTATCAAACGCCTTAGTGGCGTCCAAAAACATGACCGCAGCTCTCACGTCTGGGTGTAGATAGTGTAACATCGAAAAAAGTGTTCTTAAATTATGAGATGGAGATCTCCCCGGGATGAATCCCGATTGATCGCGAAGCGCTATGATCGGCAGCAGAGGCTGCAGTCGATTAGCAATCAATTTGGCAAGGTTCTTAACATCCACATTTATCATGGACAGTGGCCGATAGGAGTCCAGCTCCTCCTCTGACTTCCCAGGCTTGAGAGTGATAATTATCGCTCCCTCATGGATTGGGGTAATATCCCCTCCTCCAACGCCTTGTCATATACTGCTAACAGCCTTGGTGCCAATTCCTCAACATAAGTTTTATAAAAGGACGTGGTCAGACAGTCTGGTCCAGGAGCTTTACCAAGGGGCAGGCTTTTAATAACCTGGGATACATCTTCTATTCTATGGTTGTTGTTGAACCAGACCAATGCCAGCGACTCAAGGAAGTTTTGTAGCTCCTCAGTGCACGGCCCTTGCTTAGTAGTGTATAAACTGGAGTAATATGTAGAGAACTCAGTTAAAACTTTCTCTTGTCCCCTAACAATGTCTCCCTGCGGGGTTTGTATTTCATGAATAAATGTGGCCGACCTAGATGGTTTAATCATACCAGCCAGTGTGCGACCTGGTCTGTCCCCCTCACCATACCTTCGTGCCTCCGCGTATTTCCCCAAAAACTTTGCCTCTCGTGGAGCCTCCTCAGCAAAATCCAACAGTTTAACCTTCAGGGTTTTCGCAGTAAGGGGTTCATTTGTGGAATAGAATTGTTCCTCAAGTTTTTTAATTTGGGACTCCAGAGACAAGAGCATGCTCCGGATAGCCTTCAACACACCCGCCTGTCTAGCAATGCACTGGCCCCTGATCACCACTGTGAATGCCTCCCAAAGTGAGGCTTCAGTGGTTACTGAGCCTGCCTTGTTGGCAAAGTAGTCCATAATGTCCCTTCTTAGCTCTTCCTTGAAGGCTTCATCCATTAGGGCATGCGACGGGAGACGCCATGTAAATGCCCGAGGAAGCGACCCCGGGAGCGACAAACGTAGCAAACACGGGGCGTGATCTGACAAGTTTGCGGCAGATATAAAACATCAGTAGTCCAAGCAGCTACATCCCTAGAGACCAACCAGAAGTCCAGGCAAGACCAGGCGCTGTGGTGGTCAGATATACAAGTACCCTCTTTCACTAGGGGATGCCTGCTACGCCAGATATCTACCAAATTCCCTTCTGCAATAATAGCCTTCAAAGCAGCATTGGAAGCCGGGTGTAAGGAACGGGCCACACCTTTCCTATCTATGGCGTCATCCAGGATCGCATTGAAATCCCCACCCCACAATATTGTATCACAGCCGGTCATTTCAATTTTAGACCAAATATCTTGGAAGAAATCAGGGGAATCAAAGTTTGGACCATAAATGGCTACCAGTACCAGGGAGATCCCTCCCAACACCCACGAATAAGGACAAATCTCCCCTCAGGATCTTTGTGTCTCTCTCCCTCATGCCAATCCACCCCCCTCTTAACCAGCACAGCCAAACCTCGGGCATAGTTGGAATAAATAGAGGAGTACATATGACCCCACCTGTTATGCCTCAGTCTCTGCGACGGTGTAACATTTAAGTGATTCTCTTGTAATAAACATATATCTATGTTGTGTCGGGATAGGTAAGCATGCACAAGTCTAGATTTCCTACCATTGTTCAACCCTCTAATGTGCCACGTTAAAAAATTCAAGGTTTCAGCATGTGCATATCCACAATGTACCAGTCAGTGCGGGGTGGGCGTCTGAAGTACAGTAGCTCCCAAACATAGGCTGTGTATGTTAACCAACATCTTGTGATCATACCGGCATTAAACAAAGAAACAATCCCTACCCACCACCCGCCTCCTACTCCAACCCCCAATCAGGTTGCAGAATACCCCCCCAAAACAAACTAAAGCACAACAGACTTATTAATGATAAAGGCAATCTCCCCTTTTCTCACAGGGTGCCTGGGAGTACTGCAGCATGCATTACAAGCCCTCCCCAATATCTCCAAACATCCTATATGCCAAATCATTGTATGTGTCAGGGGCCACATCCACATGCTCATTAGTTACCACTGGGATCCTCAAATCAGCATTGCAGTCATTCAGTTTGGAGTTCTGTATAGTATCCAAGTCAGTCATTATCACTAAGTTGACCATTCACAGATGCCTTGGCGCCTCAAGAGTCTTTAGTCTTCTTCCCACCAACATGTTTGGCAGATTTCATGGCGGACTTCGCATCAGTAAAGTAATGAGCAGTGCCATTGTGCGAGACTTTCAGTTTGGCAGGATAGAGCAATGAGTAAGGGATTTGCACATGCAAGAGGGTACGCTTGGCCGGCAAGAATCTGCGCCTCGCCACCTGTACTGCTGGGGTAAAGTCTGGGTAGAATGAAACAGTGTTACCCTTGTGTGACACTTGAACTTTTTCCCTTGTATTGTAATGTAATGTAAGGCCTCATTTGTACCGCGCTGCTTTCGCTCCAAGGAGCATCAAGGTGTGGTACTGAAAATTCTGGACTCGTGTCATAAACGTTGTCGTAGCATGACGATTTTGGTATCAAAAGACCGAAAATGGCTAGTACACTATGTACAAGCATTTTCGTCATATTCCAGTAACGATTTCACCTCGTGAAAAATCGTCATTTTCGTTCTGAACCCTCAGGTTCCATTTTGTGAACGGCAGCCATTTTGTGGATTGCCCTTACAGTAGGCCCTCACTGTGGCAGAACAAGTATTTAAGGACATAACCTTAGCATGGGTTTGTGCTGACTCCTGCATGACCTGGCGAAAGCTGACTCCCTTGCCCGAGGCTGACCTCGTTGAGCCAGTTCCTTGTTAGGCAGCTGGTCAGATAGAGATCAAGGAGCAGGACATTGCAATGTGTATTGTACACGCACACACCCCTTTATCTTGCTCCTATCTGTTTCTGTTCCTTCTTTATTGTCTATTTATGATGTGGGCTGCGGGCCTTTTCATTATGGGTCTTGTCCAGCTTGTCTAAAGAAGAATGTTTATTATGGGTTTGTTTGATGATTAATTTTGGGCTCGACAAACTGAAAAGTGGGTTTGTCATCATACAGTGCTTTGTGTGCACGTCCTGGGAGTGACCAACAATAATGTACTTCAAAGAGAAAATGTGTGCCTAGGGCATAATAAATGGTATAAAAAGTCTGTGCTGAGACCATTCAGCAGACTACCTCATCCACTTGCTATGGCTTCTGGGTGACGTGGCCTCACTATGTTAAGTTTAATAAAGATGTCTTTTCATATTTTCAGAGTCTGTGCCAAGTTTTTGTTATATTAGTAAGGATTCCCTGAGAGTGTAATTTACCAAGTTCTTCAGTTGGCGCCCCACGTTGGGTGCCAACTGAAGAACTTGGTAAATTACACTCTCAGGGAATCCTTACTAATATAACAAGAACTTGGCACAGACTCTGAAAATATGAAAAGACATCTTTATTAAACTTAACATAGTGAGACTACCTCATCCACTTGCTACGGCTTCTGGGTGACGTGGCCTCACTATGTTAAGTTTAATAAAGATGTCTTTTCATATTTTCAGAGTCTGTGCCAAGTTCTTGTTATATTTGACCAAGTTCTTCAAAGGCGCCACTGACATTTTTTTTAAAAACATCGATATATAGGACAGCCGAGCTGTTACTGGTAAATAGTCCTACTATCACACTAGTGCTCTCGCGCTGGTGTCCTGTAACTTAAAAATCCAGGTTTTCAGTTCCTTTCTGAAATCGATTTTCCCTCTCTATTGCCCGAAGGTGAGGGGGGGGAGCGTATTCCAGGCTTTTGCTCCCAGAACTGATAATGATTTACCCCTCTCGTGCTAAATCTGAAAGCTGGAATAGATAGTAAGTTAGCATTTGAGGAGCGTAGGGCACGTGTTGGATTATACCTAGAAAATTTGTTTCGTAGGTATTTTGGCCCCACGGAATGGACAGCTCCGAAAGTAATAATCAATATCTTGAAAAGGACCCTGTTAATTATTGGCAACCAGTGTAAGGTGTTAAGCGCGGCAGATGCTGACGATCTCTTCAGCCATTTCAGCACCAGCCTGGCTGCTGCATGCTGCACCATCTGCAGTTTATAGGTAACTGTTTTAGTGGTCCCCGCATATAGACTATTACAATAATCTATCCTTGAGGTTACAAGGGCAACAGTGACTGGTTTTCTTGCCTCCAGCGGCAACAAATCAAAGAACTTCCTTAGTCCTTTGATGATGCCAAAAACATGTCCCTGCTACTTTCAATGCCTGTTGCTTAAATGACAAAGCAGCATCGAAGTTGATCCCCAAGTTCCGGGCCGAATTGGTGGTGTGGGGCGGAATTTCTGCCTTCTCCGGCCACCATAATTTGGGGTCAAAATTGTTCCGTGGGC
Source organism: Lissotriton helveticus (assembly GCF_964261635.1). Lineage (NCBI taxonomy): Eukaryota > Metazoa > Chordata > Amphibia > Caudata > Salamandridae > Lissotriton > Lissotriton helveticus. The sequence goes on along the minus strand of NC_136071.1, from coordinate 786,661,965 downwards.
CCATTGGCATAATCTCAGTCTTGCCCGTGTTACACTTCAGATGGTTAGTCCTCATCCCATCGAATGTAGCAGTCAGGCAACATTTGAGATTTTCTTCCCAGTCCTGAGTGTCTTTATCAAGGACCAGGATCAGTTGAGTATCGTCGGCATATGCCACCACATCAATGCCGAATGATGATATCAACCTGATCAGAGGGGTAGTGTAAACATTAAACAATGTCGGGCTCAGAATGGACCCTTGCGGCACTGCCGTCATTAGGGGTTTCTCCTTTGAGCAAAATTCGCCCAGAGTGACCACCTGTCTCCTGCCACTCAAAAAGTTCTTAATCCATGCCAGGACTGTACCAGAAATGCCAGATGTTTTTAGCCGGTCAAGCAGGATGGCATGTGATACCGTGTTGAAGGCCGCCGACAGATGGCCTTCTTTTCCTGGTCCAAAGCCATGCGGATGGTATCAGTGGTGAACAGGAGAGCTGACTCGGCGAGTGCTGTGCTCTAAAGCCTGATTGATTAGGGTGCCACGCCTCACTGTCCTCCAAAAACGTGGTAATTTGTTTATTAGCAAAAGACTCTGTGATCTTACACAGTACAGGGAGTAGTGAAATTGGTCGAAGGTTAGATAGTGTGGTAGGGTCGGGCAGTTGTTTTTTCTGCAGCGGTTTAACCGCCGCTAGTTTCCATTCAGGAGGAATATTTGCTGTGGCCAGTGAGGTGTTTACAATTTCATTGATCACCGGGTTCACTACCTCAACAATCCGGTGTAGGAGAGAGGGAGGGCATGGGTCAAACGGTGAGCTGGATTTGTCGCCAGTATTGGCCGGTGAGTCTCCTCCGGACTGATTGGCCGAAAGGTCACCAGCTGATCCACAGCATGGGTCCCCTCCCGGCAACCATCTCCTGCTTCTAAGACAGGAGCTGCGAAATCCTTCGTAAGTGCCTGTACTTTCTCCTCGAAGAAGTCTGCAATGGTATCACAAAGACTCTCTGAGGGTGGGATTTCTTGCAGTAGTATTTCGGGTTTATTAAAGCAATTTACAATCTTGAAGATGGCTTTTTGTTTATTACTGGCATTTTCAATCGCTGATGTATAAAACTTCATTTTGGCTTGTTTAATCAGTACATGATATGCACTCCTGGATGTTTTATATTTCCCACGCTCCTCATCACAGTAGCTTCTCCTCCATCTACGTTCTGCTCTGCGTACCTCCCCTTGTTTGGCTTTGAGCTGCTGATTGAACCACGGAGCTGATTGTCTCTTTTGGCCAAGCTTGTTTCCCCTTCTCACAGGGCCTATTTTGTTTTTAAGTTCGGACATCCAATCCCTAAAGGTGTTATTGTCCACCTCCGGATGTCCTGTCAACAGAGGCCTACATTCCCTGGCCATCCCAACTAGCTCCGGGTGACCCATAATGGCTTTCCATTCCTCCCACCTGGCCTGAGAGTTAGTTCCCCCATGATTGCCCTTCCTAGTCCCTTCTAGTGATAGAGTGAATGGTAGCAACGCATGATCTGTCCATGTTTGTACCATAGGGAGTTTGGTATTAAGTGCCGGTTTGTGGAAATGCAGTCAATAGTATGGCCTGCTTCATGAGTGGGTTTTGTGGTAAGGATATCTAGTCCTAACACCTCCATCGTGTCCCTAAATGAAATTGCTGATGGGTCTGTGGGAGACTCCAGATGGATGTTAACATCACCAAGTATCGTGAAATTGGAGAACCGGAGTGCCAGGGTGCTCAGGGCCTCCCCAATACTCTCAAGGAAGCCCTTACACGGGCCCAGAGGGCGGTAGATCAAGGCACCCGCAAAGGTAAAGGTCTCATTGATCTTAATAAGGAAACCCATCCCTTCGGCATCCTTAAGATTTTGCAGTTCAATCACAGAACAGTTGAGCGACTCCCTATAAATAATGGCCACTCCCCCCCCCCCACTTTTCCCCTCTGTCCACCCTTTGTATGCCATAGCCAGGTGGTAGGGCGTGCACTATGTCAGGGGTGCACCACGACTTAAGCCATGTTTCTGTGACACAGAGGCAATCAAAGTTTTCTTCCACTATTATGTCATAAACATGGAGCGCGTGCTTAGGCAGGGATCTGGCATTAATGAATCCCCCTTAAGATACATTTTCCTGGCTGTGAGAGCAGCGATCTGCAACCATGGAAAGGATTTCTGGCATCCTTGACAACTTACCGGGCCCTTCCATGATGATACATCCAATTGGTGACCACAAATATGGGGACCGGACCGAAGTAATAGGAGCTCCTCCATACCATATTTCTTGGTTTTGACCGAACCGGCAGCATTTCTAGCCCTATGCCCGGCCCGGCCAGGCGCAGACGGGCTTACCTTCGGCGCCCCGCCGGCACGCCCGCTGCGCTCCCCAGATGGGGTGGCCATTTTGAACCTTCAAGGGCGGGAGTGGCCGAGCACTAGACCGCTCACCTGCTCCTCACCCAAGATGGCGGCGTCTAAGGCTGTAACCCCGGCAGCGCCTAATCGGCTACAGTGGGGCAGCACCAGGTCAGAGAGGCCTAATAACGGGCTTGCACGATTCCTAATCCGCCCAGGAGAATAATGCCACAATTAGAACCAGTAAGTGGATTTTTTTTAAAACGGACGCAGTGAAGAATTAAAATACGTCATACAATACAAATTAGCAGTTCCAAAGCGCACACACTCATATGTCCCGGCTTTTTGCCTCAGGACACCACGAGCACTCTTTCAGTCAGTGCACGCGGGAAGAAATGCGGCTTTTTGAACCTTCGAGGGCGGGAGTGGCCGAGCACTAGACCACTCGCCTGCTCCTCACCCAAGATGGCGGCATCTAAGGCTGTAGCCCCGGCAGCGCCTAATCGGCTACAGTGGGGCAGCAAAAGGTCAGAGAGGCCTAATAACAGGCTTGCACGATTCCTAATCCGCCCAGGAGAATAATGCCACAATTAGAACCAGTAAGTGGATTTTTTTAAAACGGACAGAGTGAAGAATTAAAATACGTTATACAATACAAATTAGCAGTTCTAAAGCACACACACTCATACGTCCCGGCTTTTCGCCTCAGGACACCACGAGCACTCTTTCAGTCAGTGCGCGTGGGAAGAAATGCGGCTTTTTGAACCTTCGAGGGCGGGAGTGGCCGAGCACTAGACAAACGTAGGATGACGTCCCAGTCCTGGTAGTTCAACAACTTGGCTAAAATCGGCAGAGGTGGTGCCCCCACTGGGGGTTTAGAGCCTAAGAATCTATGTGCTCTTTTTACCATGAAGACAGGGCACAGGTAAGGGTCTAACAGTTCATGTAGTAGGTCTGTCACAAAGGTCTCCATCATGGTCATGGCTGTAGTTTCCGGGATGCCTGTAATACGTAAATTGTATCTACGTGGCCTCGCCTCTAAGTCATCGTTCTTGACACGGATGACACCTAGGAGTTTGTCCATATGCAATAACTATTCTTTGATCTCCACCTGATTGTCGGTTTTCTAGGACATCTAGGCGAGTCTCGTGCACAATCACCTGGGTCTTGACTGAGTCCAGTTGTGCAGACAGGTTATCTAACTTGGAATCTATGTTCCTTAGGCTTGAGTGCATTTTCAACATGAGAGTGAGTAGATCCTCACCCTGATCATCCACTTGCAGGTCCTGGTGGTCTTCCGATTGTGCATCAGATGTTGATTCAGTTTGGCGTATAGACCGTTTGTCGAAGGTAAGCTTCGGTTGTTTGGCGTCCTGCTTACACATGGTATAGAGCCGATCAGGATAATGTAAATCATGAGGACAGTTAGAGCGTATTCAGCACTAGCAGCCGGCCCTCCAGCTCAACTTTGGCATCGTCAGCCACTGAGATTTTTTCCTCTTCCGCCGTCTCCAAAGTCACCCAGTACCATGCGCCAGTGTAGGCCCTCCTCAGCACTCCATGCCTGTATTCCACATACCTTCTTCTCCCAAGTGATTCGCTCCTAGCGGACAGCATTCATCAGTAGCAGCGCCGGGCAGTAATCATCATGAAATTATATAAGCTTAGGGTACATGTGAACGCTCAGCTGTGGCTGTGTGGATCAACAGAAATAATGTAGCAGGGGGATCTCAAATAGCGTCACGAGTAACAGTGTCCGCTAACTCACAAGGGAATCTCCACCCGCACATCTAAAATGCACGGCGGGACTAGAACTCCCTCAGGTCTGCGGCAAGGGTGCCACACCGATGCTGGCAGTAGTTCTCCCACCGCGGCACGCGGCGTCAGGCGTGGAATAAGCTTCACAGTCACTGTCCCTTCCTCCGTGGCAGTGGGCAGCAGTCAGCGGATCCGGGCAGTATAAAGTGTGAATTGAGGAGGCAGAGGCACCAACCGGGTACTCGGCACCCTTCGCAGTGACAGCAAAATGGGTTATAAAATGGCAGTGGTGGGTTCTTTCATGCGCAGGGGATGGTCTCTTCACTTCCTATGCAGCGTTCAGGCAGCAGCGGGCCGGGCCCTCACCACAGGCCGCACCGGCATTCGCGGTTCTCTTAGGCAGTACACTTGCCTCCGATGGCGAGGGCTACACTAGCAATGGGCTGTCTCCCGCACTCCCGTTGCGTGACCTGCATTCACCTTGCAGCCTCGGGCTCGATTTTCGGGCCACGCTTATGGAGCGCTCCAGGGGGCTTCAAGTCAGGTACCGGCATTTAGACATGACCTAATTAGCCTCACAAGTGGTGTCAACAAACACAAAGGAGTTCCCACCTGCACATCCACAAGTGACGGCCTAATCAGCACTCCCTCAGGGTCGTAACGAGGGCACCGCACTGGTGCTGGCAGCACCCCCTCCCCCGTAGTGTATGGATTCGAGCGTGAAATAAGCCGCACACTCACCCCCTCATAATCTGTGGCAGCGGGCCGTGAGCAGTGGATTCAGGCAGTGGAAGGTGGAACCCAAGGGAACGATGGCTCTAGCCAGTCCTGCGATACCTTCCGCAATCACTGCAAGGTGGGTCTAGAAAATGGCGGGAGCTGGCCATTATGTGTGCTGGGGGCAAACCCCTCTCCAACTACACACCAATCAGGCAGTAGCAAGTCAGGGCGTTCGTCACGTGTCCTTCCAGCACTTGCAGCTCTCCTGAGCGGCGCACGTACCACCGATGTCGAGGTCGTTGCCCACAGTGGACTTTCGCTCACTCTTCCAGTGCGCGGCCTGGAACCACACTGAAGTCGCTGCCTCGATTTTCGGGGTCCCCCTTTTCGGGCACCTCCAGGGGGCAGCATCGGCAGTCAGCAGTTCACGCAAATCCGCCTCAGAGCGCCTGCGGATTCCAAATTTGGCATCAATCGAATCCGCCATAGTTCAGTAAGCTAGGGATGTCGGTCTCTGGCCCGCTACCACACCATTTGTTAGGATTTTTACAGGATTTGAAACCCAGCTGGGGGAGCGCACTTAAACAGCGGCCATTCCACTGCTCGGTAAACCACGCCCGCAGATCAAATAAGATTAATGCGGAGGGGATCTTCTTATCGGCTCCGAGTCACAGATCATCCAGCATTGAGAGGATCACTAACTCAGTGCTGTTGTGAGCCCTAAACCCAGCTTGTCGATTATGTAGCAGCCTATGTTATTCAACACAAGACAAGAGGACTCTAAGTACATTTTGTTCGGCACTTTCGCCAGGAATGGGAGCCGGGATATAGGGCGGACGTTTTTAAGATTCCTCATATCTGCCCCGGCTTTTTTCAACTGTGGGATCGCTATAGCTTCCTTGAATCTCTGTGGTACTGTTCCTGTCATCAAAGAAAGATTTAATAAGGAGAGCAGCTCAGCCTCTACAAAAGGGATGGTCATTTTAAACACCTTCGGGGACAAGGGTCAACTGGTGACCCAGATTTCACTTTGACCACAATATGAGCTAAATCCTGTGATTCAAGCACAGGAAACCATGAAAGAGAAATACCCTGAGGATCGGGGAGGTCCTCCTCAGTTGAAAGGAGACAAGGGGTGATGCACGTATTATTAATGTCAGAGATAATATCATCGACCTTGGTTAGGAAGAAATCCTGTATTTTAACTTAACACAGTCGGTTAGATTGGTGACTGGCCTTGATTAGGTTAGCCAGTTCAGCTACCTAAGTACTGTGAAAGTCTCTTTCTGCGCATCTCTTGCCTCACTAATCCTGGCTTCATAGTGTGCGGACTTGGTTTTAATAAGGGAGGCTTTATAGAGGGCCAGTTTTGCTTTATATATCTCCTTAGACTCTGGGTCGAGAGATTTCCGCCATAATCACTTATGTTGTCGGAGAACTTGTTTTTCACCTCAGAGCTCTTGTGTGTACCATGGCGCCCCTCTCACACTATGCATTATCCTTACCCACCAGGCAGGAACTACATCGTCAATAGCTAGCGTCAGCCGATGTAAAAGTGCGTTGTACTCTAAGTCTGGGTCCTTGGAAAAGGGTCTAGGGGCTAAGGTCCTTATCAGTGCGTCCTTCAACTTGGCGTCTTCTAGCTTACGCCAGTTCCGTATTACCCTCCACCCTGCCCGCAGGCGCCTGTTTATGACGGCTGTCTACCAGGAGTAGGAGGCTGACCAGGGAATGGTCAGTCCAGCTACAAGGGGTGCAATCGGCATGAAGTTCAGCTGAGGACGTAGTACAGATCAGGTTCAACGTGTGACCCTTCTCTTGTGTGGGAGACTCCACAATTTTGTGCAGTCCTAACGTAGTCATAGCGTCGTCAAACGTACGGGACGTTCAATCTTTAGGAGTCAAATCCCAATGATAATTAAAATCCCAGAGGACCAAGATTTGTTGGCATCTTGAGCAGAGGTCGCTCATCACTTCATAAAACAGATAATAGAATAGGGGAGTGGGCCGGGGAGGACGGTAGACCACTACCACTATCAGGCAAGAAGAAGTGAGTCCGAGCTTGATCCCCAAAACTTCTGCCCCATCCAGACTCTCCTCCACTATTCTCATGGTGGCAAATGTCCTGCAACTAAGTATCACAATACCCCCGCCCCTTTTGCTGCCCTGCCGATTAGAAGTCCAAGCATTATACTCAGGGGGGAGGGAGGCCACTAGATCAGGCCCTGACATGTCATCTAGCCATGTCTCGGAGAGTGCGAGAACATCCAGTTCTGTCTCCTGCAGCAGTGTAAAGATTTCAAGGCTATGCTTAGCAAGGAATCTGGTGTTTCGCATGGCAGCCTTGAGGCCGGGTGGGACCTCTGAACAAATGTGTGGAGGATCCCGAATGCCTATAAATAGGTTGCAGCCGCTTACTGACTGAAGCAGGTAGAGAAGTCTTGTGGGACACGCTTTTCAGCTTTAAAAGTTCTTCCCTAGAGTATATCCGCTTTCAACCAGGGCTCCTGGCCCCTGGCCGCGGTCGGGCGAAGACGGGCTTGACTTAGGCGTGCCCCCTGTGCGTGTCTGCTGCGTGTCGGTCGTAGCATTGATTTTATCAGCGCGAGTATGGCCAGAGACTAGACCGCTAACTCAATCTAAGCGGAAGAGCGCCAATGTTTTCTCCACTCAAGCAGCACCAGCTGTGGTGCACCAGAAATCAGCTCTCTGGGAAGTGGAAGGATGGAACAACAAGCAGGTGCAAAACTGTGTGGCACAGAGTGAGGGGCGATTTAAAAGTTAAGGCAATAGGTTAAACACAGTAATTTAAAAAAAAAAACAGCATTCAACAAGATTAGTTTCCCAACTACATGAACGTGTGAGGAAGGGTGAAAACTCAACAATAAATTTAAAATGAAAAAAAGAGCAGTGTCTTCACACAGAGTAACTCACAAATACTGACACGAGTTAATGAGCTATGCAAAGAACATTAAACTTCGAGAACAACCAGATACTTAAAGATTAAAACTAGAGTATGTGGCTACTGTACGCCCATTTCAGTTTAGCATGTTAAATTATACCATCCGGTTGCATGACAATTGTTTGAAGTGATTCTAATCATGAACTTAGAAACACTCAGGCCACTCTTCAACTCCCCCAATTATGCTAGTAGTGAACCAACAGGGGAGTTAGTTATTTGTTTTGTCTCCATATGTGGCCCAAGGTGTTTTGTTTTTGTTCAGTGCACATCCTGAACAGATGTATTTGAAGGTGCTCTCATGTGATGATTAAGGAAGAAGAGGCAGCGTGAATAAATGCATTGCCTAGGATCACACAAGGTCAAGTGGAAGCCTGATGGATTCATGCACGGTTTCCTAGTTTAACATTGTGCAATTCTGTCATTACACGGGTATCTCTCTCCCATTTTAGCTCAAAGCTTAATTAATGGTTTGTGTTTATTTCTTTGAGGCGCTAAATCAGTGCACTATGTTAAATACATTTTGGCAACAAATGTTTTGTAAGGATTAGTGGTGATAGTTTTTGGATAGGGTGATGCTTTAAAGAAGAAACTAAAATGAAAACCATAGCACCCACCCTTGGTTAGTGCATTGAGACAATTTGTGCCACGTAGCTAAAAATCTGTATTAATTGTCATCCGTTCTGGAATGAGTTCATCCGGCTACTTCACTCCCATCCAACTAGTCATCCATTCATTGAGCCATGAAGCTACGTGCCTAATCACCATACATCCATTCAATGATTGGACAAAGTTCCATAATGAAAAATATGTTATAAAATACACTGTATTTGCCAATTCTTTGTTTTTTAAAAAGTTTTTTATTGTAAACTTAGGGCATCATAAATTCACACAGGTTAGATTGTTTTTCATCCCTTGGCACATATAACTGAGACATCACTTACATCAGTCCTACCCATGACAATAAGAACAATCTCACAAACATAACATCAGCTTCAGTTCCCCCCCCCCCACCTCCTTTAATCGGACATCTAATCAGTCTCCATGCTTGGTAGTTCGCAGGTATATCCTCTGAATTTGTTCCAGGCTCCCCAAACTCTTCATTTTTGAGGACACCCTCTATGTACATACACCGCCCTCTCCACCACCATAGCTTCATCCATATCTTTACACCACTCTTGCAATTTAGGTGACTCCCCTGAACCCCACCTCTTCGCAATATTTCGCTTAGCAAACATCATTCCCAACTTTGTCCATTCTTTAGCTGGATGGTTCAGATCATTCAGTTTCCACATATTTAGTAAGCATCTTTTTGGTTCCGGAGTCAAAGACACCTCCACAGTTTGTGATACAGTTCTCATTATTTTAACCCAATATACCATAATCTTTGGGCACTCCCATATAGTATGGTAGAATGTATTTGCAATTTTTTTAAAACAATTTCTTGGGGAGATCCCCTTCAAACCTTCCTTGCCGTAGTCGGGCTTGCTTGGTGCTCTCACTCTCTACATGCAATATGGGGGCAGGTCTGACAAAACTTGCCTGGACTGCTTTTGGTTCCAATTATGGCCATGTTGACTACAGTACAGTGCCTGTGCAATCCTGGTTTGCTTGAGGCTTAATGGACCAGATTCTCAATTTTTGGTTGTGCCTAAGTGTAGCATTTGCTTGTAAAAACTGTCCTTTGCATTTCTAGATTCTGTTTCACCAAGTCAGGATCTAAATTATTCTCCATATCAATATGTTGCTTACAACTTTCAAGATTTTGAAGGTATACAGAGGTTTCTGCAATCGAAACATTGACATTCTTGCTGAGTGGGCTGTGATTGTGACACTATGTGATGGTTTACAAACAAATATTAGAGGTTCAAAACCCATATCACACAAATACGTAGGCATAGACAATGCAAGAAATGCCCTGTTGGACCTTGGGCTCACTCAAACATTTATCTCCAGAGGGACAACCTTTGTAGCAGCACTAGAGGTAAGTGAGAAACCTGTCACTTTTTAACATCTGATTTCAGTGCAACTAATATGGCCACACAATAATCCACTCAACAACTTCATCTGAGTTTAGTAGGGCTTGATTACAAATTTAGAAACAAATCAATGTAGACCAATCTCAACATAAACATATAAAAGTACAGAAAGTCTAAGATAAGACCAAATCTCCTAAAGAGATTTACCCTATATAATACAAGGCAGACAATTAGTTCTATGAAGATGATGCAGACGATCAGGAAAACTAATTAAGTATTACATTTCAATTCATGAGTCTCCAAAGTAAGCATGAGTAAGCTATCTCTCCCTACGCTACCTTAAAAGGGGCAACACTAAGCTAAGAAGCATTCAATAAGGGTGAAATTAGAAAGGTGTCAGCTGTCTGAGTCGTCAGTAGGAGACACTTCAACCATGGGTCAAGTAGCATAAAGTCACACAAGCAGAAGCATAGGTCGGTTCGCTGTGAAAACGTATGACTCACCTGTCCCTCACTTCATGCAGCATAAAATATCAATTGTAGTTAGAGTAGATGATCCCCCATGATTTTTGACTGTGAATTTCTATAGCTTGTGTACAGCTGGATACTTTCACCGTCTTTCCCACATCGATAAGTTGCAAGTCCACTCGTACTTGTTCATTCCTCTCCTCTCCATGAGAACTTGACTCCTTGCTAATTACCACGCTTCTCCTTCCAACTTTGTCTTCTCAGTATCAAGATTACACTTCTCCACTCCCAGCCTGGAAGTTATGAGAACACACCCTTCATGAGTGGATAATTCAATTTCTGCCCCAACCCGTAAAAAAAGGGGCCATGGGCAGCACAAACAATATGCACTTTTTTTTTTAAAGAAACTTGAGACTGTATTAAAAATCTCTAACTTATAAACTTAACCTTATGTTTAACTCTAACCAGAATTCTAACCCTTAACCAAACTCGACAAATATACCTGTACACATTGAAAATGTGGCCATACCCTCTCCTCCATGCTATTTGCTTTCAGTATTTGCTGGTATTGCTTGCAGCCACAGAAAAATGACTTTTTGGGAGGCTTATCATTTTGACCATCACACTATAAATCTACATAAAACTTCACAAAAATGAAAAACTGTCCACAAGTTTGACTATAAAGTTACATTCAGGTTTTCACTATTGATTTCATTTGTGACATCATATCAGTGGTTCATGTGGGAGGGCTTACATTTGCATACCTCTTAATAACTGGCATATATTTAGACTCAGGAGAGGATGGGAACTGATTTTGCTATGATAAAACACTGGCATGTATGTGCTGCAGATGCGCTGTAGAAGCATCAAACGCACACCAAAGGCAAGCCCATCTGCGTCCATCCTCACCAGGATTGCACCAGAAACGCATGACAAGTGACTATTTTTAAACAGTCCTTTTCCACATTCAGGCACTAAGACCAACAGGTGAGGATACTGTTAAGTGTAATCCCTTTAACCTATGTATTAACAATGTAATTAACTGCTCATTTTGGATCTTTACCTTTTCAAAACAAAGCAGCTCCAACAACATCAACAATGCTAAAATCACTACAATGAACCAAGAAATCAATCAATCAATCAATCAATCATGCCATTTGTATAGCGCACTACTCACCCGGGAGGGTCTCAAGGCGCTTGGGGGGAGGGGTATGCTACTGCTCGAACAGCCAGGTCTTGAGTTGTTTCCTGAAGCGAGACGGTCCTGGGTCAGCCGAAGGTGCATGGGGAGGGAGTTCCAAGTCTTGGCAGCCAGGTAAGAGAAGGATCTTCCTCCGGCGGTGGCTCTTCGGATGCGTGGTACGGCTGCGAGGGCGAGGCTGGTGGACCGTAGCTGGCGGGTGGGCGTGTAGAAGGTCAGGCAGTCATTGAGGTACTTGGGGCCCAGGTCGTGGAGAGACTTGTGTGCGTGGGTGAGGAGCCGGAACGTGATCCTCTTGTCAACGGGGAGCCAGTGCAGGTTCCTCAGGTGGCTGGAGATGTGGCTGCGTCGGGGGACATCCAGGATGAGTCGGGCGGAGGCGTTCTGGATGCGCTGGAGTCTTTTCTGGAGCTTGGCTGTGGTTCCTGCGTAGAGGGCGTTTCCGTAGTCCAGTCGGCTGGTGACGAGTGCCTGGGTGACAGTCTTCCTGGTCTCGGTCGGGATCCAGCGGAAGATCTTGCGAAGCATACGCAGGGTGTTGAAGCACGATGAGGAGACGGCGTTGACTTGTCTGGTCATCGAGAGGGAGGGGTCCAGGATGAAGCCCAGGTTGCGTGCATGGTCGGTTGGCTTGGGTGCGGTGCCCAGGGCTGGGGGCCACCAGGAGTCGTCCCAGGCGGAGGGCGAAGATCCCAGGATGAGGACTTCCGTCTTGTCCAAGTTCAGTTTCAGGCGGCTGTCCTTCATCCACTCGGTGACGTCTTTCATCCCTTCGTGTAGGCAGGTTCTGGCGGTGTCGGGGTCTCTGGTGAGGGAGAGGATCAGCTGGGTGTCGTCAGCGTAAAAGATGATGTTGAGGTTGTGCTGGCGTGCGATGGCTGCGAGAGGTTTCATGTAGATGTTGAAGAGGGTGGGGCTGAGTGAAGATCCTTGCGGGACGCCGAAGATGACTTCGGTGGCCTCGGAGAGAAACGGGGGGAGGCGGACTCTTTGTGTTCTTCCGGCGAGGAACGAGATGATCCACTCCAGTGCCTTCTCTTGGATACCGATGTTGCTGAGGCGCTGTACTAGGGTGCGGTGGCAGACCGTGTCGAACGTAGCGGAGAGGTCCAGGAGGATGAGGGCCACTGTTTCCCCCTTGTCAAGCAGGGTCCGGATGTCGTCGGTGGCTGCGATGAGGGCGGTCTCGGTGCTGTGGTTGGCTCTGAAGCCGGACTGCGAGGGGTCGAGGGATCCGTTCGTCTCGAGGAAGGCGTTCAGCTGTCTGTTAACGATCTTCTCGATGACTTTAGCAGGAAAAGGGAGGAGCGAGATGGGGCGGAAGTTTTTGAGATCAGTGGGGTCCGCTGTAGGTTTCTTCAGGAGGGCGCTGATCTCGGCGTGCTTCCAGCTCTCCGGGAAGGTGGTGGTGTTGAAGGAGGCATTGATGATGTTCCGGAGTTGGGGTGCGATTGTGGAGTCGGCCTTGTTGAAGACGTGGTGTGGGCAGGGGTCGGTCGGTGATCCGGAGTGGAT